>NC_077229.1:245795568-247283068 GCF_027887165.1 Monodelphis domestica | reverse complement strand
ATAAGGAATGGCTGAACAAGTTGTGGTCTATAATTGTAAAGGAATGGTATTGTGAAATAACAAATGGACAGGACCATTATAAAACAAAGACAAAAAAAACATGGAAAGACTTCTATGGAGTGAGGCAAGATGAAGTGAGCAGAATCAAAAGAGCATTGTACACAATAATAAAAATAACATACAAAGATCAACTCTGAATAATTATTATCAGCAATGTAAGGCTCCAAGACAAAGGGATTTATGACAAAAGCCTATCTACCACCATAGAAAAATCCAACAGAGTCTGAATGCAGATTGAAGCAACCCATTTTTCACTTTATTTCTTTCATGAATTTTTTCCTTAATCTATAAGTGTCTTCTTTCATAACAGAATGATCTTTGTGTGATGTTATCTGATAGTACTATATGATAGCACATATTTAATCTACATACTATTACCTGCTTTTTTCTGGGAGGAGGGAGGAGAGAGAGAGAAAGAGGGAGAGGGAGAGAGAGAATATGCATCACAAAATATCAGTAAAATATTATTAAAATTGTATCTACATGCAATTGAGAAATATAATTTCAAAAGGCTTCCTATGGATTCCATCATTTCCTTCTCTTAAAGAATGTATTGGAAATTGTTAGAGATTTTATAATCCCTATTTTACAAATTAAAAAAAAAAATCAACTGAGACTGACAGAGGTTAAGTGACTTACCAGGGTAATATATCTGGTAACTTTCTCAGGTAATAATTGAATAAAGATATTCCTGACTCCAGGTCCAATATTTGAACCTCTTGATCACCAATGTCTCTCAAAGGAAAGGAGTTGGAATGTTAGTTTATCTTTCTGAAAATGCTTCTCACTGCTATGGTACGTTATTGATGAAGCTGTGTGGTTGACCCTTGTATGCAGAGACATATTCTATTTGCTACCAAGGGTGGAAAGCACTAAAAAGAAAACTCTCTCACTCCATTCTTTCTAAAAGCTTTGTTTAAACAAAAGCTTGGTGTCCCTCCTCCTCCCATTAACTCATCACTTTCACTTCTCCCCATTCACTGCCCTCATTTATAAAAGAGCAAGTACCCTCCCATTGGTCCTTATATAGACCAATCCCGCACCAGAGGCAGGGGTCGTGGCTGCTCTGTAACTCGGGATTGGTCCAATTCAAGACCAATCCCACACTGGGCAGTAGATGGCATGGTCCCTCCTCCAGCATCACCATGAAGTAGGAGGGACCCCTGAGGCACACTGGGGGATGTAGTTCCCCAACTCTCCCCCCACCACAACATTTTGAAACTCACACAAAGGACCAAAAACAACAGTGTGACTCTTTTAAAGAATAGAGTTTTGGACTTAGGGTATATCAGTGAGAGGGTGAGGAAACAGAAGATGTCTTAACAATGTTTGTCCTCCTCTCTACGTAGGGGAAAATGACTGACGCCTAAGGTTATGATACATGAGTTTCTGAACTGGGTTTCAAACCATTGTAATAGCTCCAAATGGTTTAACTGTGAATTGAGCTGTTGACCTATGATCTTTCTTTTAATAACTCCTTATCAGGACCACATACTCTCTAGGGAATCAGGTATGCAAGACAGTTTATGAGCAGAGTACTAATGACTTAGGGGATATATGATTTTATTCAAAAAGCTCTGAAAAGGTTTCACTGCTTAAAAAAAAAAAAGTTTCTGACCTACTGCCTGAAATTCTTTACTTTAGAAACGGCCTGGAATTCCATCAATTATATACTCATTTTAGGGGTAGTGGCCCTCTGTGACCTTCATGTGCTTCTAGTATGTTGAAGACAAGGCTGAGAACAATGCAGTTCTGAGGATGTGGTACATCATTCAACCTGAATTTAGGATTCCTGAGGATCCTATGGAGATTTTGATGATGAGTGTGAGGTGGGAGTTGGTTCCATGAGTCAGCAGAGACCCTAAAGACATCATCACCACTTCCTTGGGCAACAACGAGGAGAAATATTTTGGAACAAGGCTAGTAGACTTCTCTGTAGATGCTACAAAAGATGATGTTTAATTATTGGAAGTGCTATTCTGTAATTTGAGGCTGGCTGGTCCACTCCTGTCCCTAATATGGCCTTCTTGCCAAACAACACTAGGCAATGCAATACAAACATCAAGGTCTAGCCCCAATAGTCCTTGCCTGCCAAATCTGGCTAAATCACTAGTTAGAGATACATAGACACACATGCAGACAATGATTCATGTATATTTTTACAAATAGAGGATTTTATTACTGATGTACTAGCATGGGCATTGTACCCCCAGAAACTCAGGCAAACTATTATCAGGGAAATTCCTCTGCTCCCTTAGGCCCTCCCAACCCAAAACATCAGACCTCAGAGTAATTACCCTGCTTTGATTACCCCATTGAATTGAGAAGGACAAGGAGACACACCTCATTCATTCATCCTCCAAATCACCACCCCTATGCCCTCTGGCTACCCCCCCCCCCAATCCCTTGTTCCAGAGTCATTTCCTCACAGCTGTAGAAGAATATAAAAATCCCAGAACCCTCCAGGTTGTTCCACTCATGCTGTCTTGCTGGCCAAAAATTTTAACATTACTGATAAATGTCTCTCTTTACTTTTAAGCTATGAAGTAGCCCCAAAAAGACCAAAGATGGAAAAATTAAAAAAAGATAGCCCCCTGTCTGCATTTTTAGGGGACAGACCTAGATTCCCTTTCCACCAGCAGATCAAGCTATTTATGCAGATAACAAACTGGTTTCTGCTTATCTTGGGTGGCAGGAGACAAAGAGAATTTTCAGGAATATCAAAGGGTCAGCAAACTAACATTTGGCTAAGTGAAGATAAACATTCCTTGGATAACAGCCCCCTCATAAATCTAAGAATTGTGCCCCCATCTCAGACCCCACATTCCTGTGTTAAAGTCTGTTTGTAATCAGATAACCCGTATGTGAAGAGTAATAACTTGTATCTCATAACCCTATATAATCTGTTCCTTAATGTCAAACCAGCGCAGTTTCCCATTAGGGGATTCTGTCCCAACTGGTAGATTCCTTATTTCTATCTTTTATTAATAAATTATGTTTCCAATAATTGAAATTCTAGGTGTTTGAACTCATTTTTGAAGTGTGCCACTTCAGCTAAGTTTCAGAATCTTGCATTCTTGTGAAAGATATCCTTCCCAAACCCCAGGGGTACACCTCTACACCCCACAACAGTATGAAAATACTTTTTTATCAAATGGAAAGTAAAAAGATCAAAATTCCCCTCTAATCCTCAACACATAGTTTTATAAAAACACCCAGAAATTAATATACTTATATTCAGATAAATGGATACTCAAAAACACCTATGCAAGCATATATATCCTCACTGAGAAAAGCACAATCAGAAATGAAGTACATAAGTATTACAAAAACACAAATAAAGAAGCATACACAATGTTACACATATATTTGAGCACACTGAGAAATGCCCAAGACATACTTAGAATTAGACAAATTTAGACAGACACATTCAAAAACAAAAATCACATACATATTCAGATAAACCAAGGCAAATTTAATGACATAAACATACCTAAGCACAAGGGCACAGTGACAGAAATATATATGTATGTGTATATATATATATATATATATATACACATACATATATATTTTTCCTCAAATAAGGACTCAAATAAGGACAAATAAGGACAAATTCCTCAAATAAAAAAATATATAGGGTTCATTAAATATTCCTGAGCCAACATTTTTTGAGGAGAAGTTTCACTCCCCAAGTTTCAAACCTTCAGCCTATGCCTTCTAAGTCCATCAGAAAAGCTCTGCTACCACAGAGGAGAAAGAAATTCAGTTTTCTTTTTCCATCGTATCCTGTCATTTAGTGGAAAGAACAGTGGATTTTAAATTAGCTACCCTGAATTGCTTGTTGACCGCCATTTACTAATTGTGAAAATTAGGGCAAATTATTCAAATTCTCTGGATCTCAGTTTACTCATCTGAAAATATGATGTGGGACTAGATGTCCTTTAAGATTCATTTCAGTTCTCATTGTATTATCTCATGAGTTATTTTTCATTTGGACAAGAATCTAGGACTATATAGCTACATAAATATTAGATATTATT
Source organism: Monodelphis domestica (assembly GCF_027887165.1). Taxonomy (NCBI): domain Eukaryota; kingdom Metazoa; phylum Chordata; class Mammalia; order Didelphimorphia; family Didelphidae; genus Monodelphis; species Monodelphis domestica. The sequence goes on along the minus strand of NC_077229.1, from coordinate 247,278,965 downwards.
AGCAATGCAAATAATCAAAAGATATTAGGTGCTCCATTTTTCTCAGTTAAATCACTAATGATTTCTCTCTTCAAAATAAGAAAAATAATACTATATTACAGAACTCTGACATTCTTGTAGATTTTTAGCATACAGTATTATAATGAGTTATTCCCCTTCCTATTTTTAACACAAAAACTTTTATTTAAAAAAAAAAAAAACAAGAAAAGCTACTGAATTCCCACTTGGGTCTAGAAACTCATTTTCATTTCCTGTCAGGCAACATTGATAAAAGACATTTAAGAAACCTGACTGAAGGGAATAGGGAGGGGGCACCAAGAGGAAGATATCAGTAGCAAAGTAGTAGCAGCATCAGCAAAAAGATTAATGCTGAATCTGTAGGATAAAAGCAATGTGAAAGGAACACTCTTGAGAGGCCATAGGCAGGCAGCAGCAGCATGTGGGACAATAGAAATAAAAGTGCTGCAGAGGAAAAGGAAAAGATGATGATGTGTTACTAAATGCCACAAAGCAAGATCTAGCCAATAAAGACAATATCATTCTCTAGAGAGATAATAAATATTTAAAGTTTCTTCATAAGAATCTGTTTAAATAGGTAAGACTAAGCCAATTTTCCAAAACTATTATTAGTAAATATAAAATTGAATGGATATCTCATTTACTTGCATTTGTGTCCATGGGTGCTTGCTTTATGCCTGAAGTACTCATAGGTGACTCTTTTATTGAGGAAACTCCCTCACAATTGATTTCTAGGTGTTTAGAACTCATAATTCAGAGAGCATGAAATTGAATCCTCTGATCCACCAGGGCAATCCAATCTACATAGCAAGGTCTCCATTTATATAGACAAAAATATGTGATCCTTTTTTCATCATCTTAAAGATAGAGAATTTCTTGAGAGTTTGTTACAAGACCCTATCAGAGTAACATTTTCCCCTAAGCCTGCTAGACTGGAATTATCTCCTATATTTCAGGTGATCAGAGTGTATCCTGGGGGTTAGGTGTCATAGTGGATGGATGAATATTTCAACAGTCACTTTTAAAATTCTTGAAGAGGAGGCAGACTTGGTGCTAAACAAAGGGTAAATTGTGAAGATTAGATAAGGAACAAACTACACAATTATGTGATAGAATTTAGAGGTAAGAAGACACAAATTCTGGTAAGTATCAACAAGTTAATAATTGTTATTTGAAAGGTGCTACTTAAAGTTCTAAGACAGATCTTTATTGAGTCATTATTGAATGGAAGAAGTGGGAAAATTGCATGGAAGAAATTGTAGATTGAATTTTAAAAGATGAAATTCAGCAGGCAGACAGCATAACCTATGGTAACATCAATTCTTAATAATAACAATAATAGCATTATGTATGTATTCATATTTATATAACACTTTAAGATTTCAAAAAGAGTAGTCTAAGACAGGTAGGCACATTTTTTTTTCCCCTGAATGCCTTCTGCTCAGTGAAATGAAATCAACAGACCATTGTATTTAGAATCACACAATGTGAGTTTATTCCCAGGCTTTGCTATTTAGTACCTGTATAAGCTTGGCCACTTAATCTATTGAAATCTAGGTTTCCTTAGCTAGAAAATAACCTCTAAGATCCCTCCTTGTAAATCAACTATGATCTGATGATCATTTCTAATTCTGGTTCTTATTGATTTCCTTAAAAACAAAACTTGTTTTTTTTTTTCAGTTTTTTTTTTTCCTTGAAGATTTGGTTCATTACTCATTTTTAAGCTCAGATAAGGCAGAAAAGGGTAAGAAATGTAGGTAAAAGTCTCATGGTGGAGTCATATCTTCTAGAAGCAAAAATCACATAAAATCTCCAAGATAAGAGCTTAGGACTATGGAATAAGAGTTCAGAGTAACAACTTAAGTCTTATAACAGGAAGATAATACATGTAGAAAGAAGGACATTGGTAAAAAAGAATGATGAGAAGACCTATGGATCACACATATAAACAATTTTCTTTCTCCTTAAATCTTATTGGAATGCTTTAATAAATCTCTTGATATTATCTAAGTGTTGCACCCTCCCACAATACAAACTGTAACTTCCTCATTCCTTCTTATTCTGAGCAACTCCTGTCTTTCTCTTTCAGTAATTTCTGTAGAACAAATTCAACCAACATGGTAAGAGATTTCTTATAGTTGTTTTGACATTTCATGGATTCCAGTGGAAGATGTGGGCTGTCTGTTGGTGACTGCTCCTCCTCACTGTGTGACTGACACAGTTTCTTCTCCATTCACACAGTTTTGATGATTTCCTTTAAGTTGTTCCTTAAAGACAATATTTTTCTTGTATTAGAGGGGAAAAGTGAGAGATGATAGGGGATTCAAAAGATGTTATACCAGGAAACAGTTTTGAAGGAAGGTAGCTGATTTCAGAGGGCATCCTTACTTCCTGTTCTCCTCAATAAGCAACCTAATGGAGTTTGCCTTAACAGATAGTGAGTCAGTTCCTTCCTCTAATTACAAAAATTTCAGAACAGTTTCTTTAGTGGAAAAGGATCTATTTATTTTCTTGGGGGAATGAAATAAGAGGGAAACTGGGAGAGAAGGAAAGGGGTCTTCCCTAGTTCTAATTTCTATCATTTATTGAAGTTTTTGGTGTAAGTCTCTTCAAAAAGGTATAAAATTGACTTCCCCTGAGGGAAGTAGCGATAATCCTGCTTAAGTCTTTACTAGGCAAGACTCTCTTTTCTTCAGCTCGAGTTGGGTAGAGAAAGGTAACAGCCAAGACTTTCTTCATCTTTCCTCTTTTCAAAGAAGTTACCCAGAGAGAAGTGAAGTGGTGTGTAGATCAGACCACTCCCAAGCGGATGTGACTGTCCAGAATTCAGCTTAGTGCTAACTTCCTCCTTCCTCCACCTTCCATAGAATTCTCTCTCATCTCCCCCATGGGTCTGGGTCTGGATTCTATGTGCTTTCTTAAGCTCTTCTTTTGCATTTAGTTTCTTCTACCTGTGCCCATTTCTCTCATTCACACTATTAAATCCCATCATAGACTTCACTGTTGTTATTTACTTTCTTTCACAACCATACACTGAAATCTGGAAGGAGTCTTCTATACAACTCCAAGGTCAATTTAAATTTTATAACAAAAATGTTATGGGAAACACTATATATGTTTAATCAGATAAGAGTACTTCAGACAAAAACTGGAAATAAAATTCCTAGACCAATAGCAAAAGGTTCATTTTATAGCCACATCTTGGTCCCACCATTTCTGCAGTGAATTCTATCAAAACAAAGAGCAATTCTCCCCTCCCCCTTTAATTAAGAAATGACTTCATTTAAAAAAAAAAACTTTTTATAAGGTTTATTATTCTGACATCTCAAATAGGACAACAAAACAAAACAAATTCTAGAGTGATCTATTCATATCCCCCCCCCCCCTAGAAATTAGGGACAACTAAGTAACACAATGCATAAAATGCCAGCTCTAGAGTCAGGAAGACCTGATTTCAAATCTGGCCTCAGACTTAACTAGTTGTGTAACCTCATCTGAGGAAAAATAAATGATAGACCACTCAAGTATCTTTTTCAAAAAAACCCAAATGTGGTCATGAAGAGTTAGACATGACTGGAAAATGACTGAACAATAAAAAGGTACCATAAAAGCTTATATCTCATTGCATTGAGAAGTTTTCTGCCATGATTTATTATTTTTATTATTATTATTACTTTTTAAAACCCTTTTCTTCCATCATGGAATCAAAATTGGGTATTGCTTACAAGGCAGAAGAGTGGTAATGGCTAGGCAATGGGGGTTAAGTGGCTTGCCCAGGGTCACACAGCTGGGAAGGGTCTGAGGCCATGTTTGAATCTCCTGTCCCTAGGCCTGCCTCTCAATCCACTGAGCTACCTATCTGCCCCTCTCTTCCATGATTTAGAAGAGAAGATAGCTTGTAACAAAAAGCATCATTGTACCTAACAGAGATCCTTTTTGGTATTTATTTATTGGATTGAATTGCTTTTTGTAAGTCGGATTCATGTAATAATTTCCATTTCTCTTTTCCCCCATTTACCTGATTTCTGTTCTTCAGCTTACTCCTCTTCATTCCTGTCACAAGCTCCCAGAACATGAAAGGTATTCTCTTGTGGGGACAGGATACCAACATGTTAGTGAATGTTTGTGTCTTGTTAGTGTTTTGTTCTCTTTTGTAATCAATCTTTTTACTAAATGCTTCTTTTAGAGACTGAAATTATGTTGCTTTTAAAAAGCAATGAAGACCTCCAAATAATCCCCTTCCAATGCTATAAGTAAAACTGAATTTAAATATGCCATGTGATTTGACAGAATGGTATTGACACATACTGATCCCTTTTATTGCTTTAATCCATTTCCCCCCACTACCCCACCTCACACTGAAATAATTTGTTCCCTTGGCTGAATGTGACAGCCTTGTGAATTTTTCTCCCTGAATCCAATTAATCTAGCTCTGTCTTCTGGCCTTTTTAGGGATTTTTTGTATACATCTTTCATTTTCTCAGTAAACAAGTTGTTTATAGCATTAGAATGCTTATCCACTCAAAGCTCAGACATCACTGGCTCTCCTGTTGCTTGTCCTTTTGTCCTAGCTTCCCTTTATTTGTTTACGAATAATCTATCTTTCTCTCTCTCTCTCTCTCTCTCTCTCTCTCTCTCTCTCTCTCTCTCTCTCTCTCTCTTAATCCTCTCACAGTGAAATCCCAGCCCTTGATTCAGCTTTCTCCTTTCACATATGTGCATCATACATCTTGGGGGTATATCTAAAACCAGCTGGCTTATAGTACAAATAAAAACCATCAGAACAATATTAATATCAATGTTATATAAGACAAATTTTTTCTGTGCATAAATTTAATAAACTGAAACTGGTAGAGTGGAAATTGCTCTGAAAATTTTTTATAGGTGGATATAGGTTTGAATTCTGCCTCTAAACTTCCATTGTTATATGCACACTGATGAGTCAGTTAAGCTCTCTGGGCCTCAGTTTTCCTATCATGGCATCTACTTAATAGATTTTCTGCGAAGGTAAAATGAAACAATTCATATAAAATACTTTGCAAAAATTAAAGCAGAATATATTTACAGGCACATAAAAATAAAGAGACACACACACACACACATATATATATATATATATCAGTATCATCATTAAATCAACTTTCCAATAAAATAAAAAAGAATGATACATCTTTATATATATATATACACACACACACACACACACACACATATATATATATATATATACACACATATATATGTATATGTATTTTCTGCCTGGAAAAATAAGGTCTATCATCTATCCCTGAAGCTTAAGCATTTGATTATCACTGATAATATACACTAGAATATACTGGTGTGGGACATGACTCTAGGTTCAACATGGTCAATATGTATGACCCAGAGAACTTGCAGAACATTTAATTATGCAATTATGGACATTAGCAGAAACCAATATGAGTTTTTCATTATCTATATTCTAGTAGTAGTGGTTTTAGTGGTCAGATTTCATAGCTTTCAGGAACTAAAAGTATGAGGTAGATTTTAAAGAGATTTACTGGGGAATAAGGACATTTCATAAAAATCCTAATTAATACATGCTAAAGGTTGAGGTCATATTTTCTCCACGTTCTGCAATATTCCATGTGGTGCTAAATTCTGAAACATTCTCAGAATGATACATACACAGGTAGTATTTTACAGAGAAGCAGTGTTACATTATACTGTTCACAGAATTCCATGGCAACAGAGGAGAAAAAGAAAATCTCTCAAATGCCTCAAGTTGTTACAAACACAAACAGCTAGATTTACTTGCTTTTCTGCTATCTGGGGAAATCTAAATATCTGAAAACTATGTCAAGGACCTTGTTTTTACCCTAGGATTAGAAAAAATGTTTTTTAGATCTTGAAAGAATCTTACAAATTATTTAATACAACCCACTAATATATAAGTGGTGATATTGAGCAACAGTAATGTGAAAAAACAAAACAAAACATCCTTAGCCCATCCTTCCATGTCCTCCATAACTCTCTCACAACATCCTGTTTCTCTCCAAGGTAACACATTGATTGTTTAAGGGATTTAACATTTTTCAGTATTTGGGGAAATGTTTTTCCCTCATCACTGTGGGATTCTGTGAGAAAGAAACCTTGAGCAGTGTAACAGCTTTCTTTCACAAAGCACAGTTCTGTTCTTTTGCAGTATTGCCCCAGGGTATGACATTGAATGTCTCTGTGTGCTCACTTAATAAAGCTGTTACTTACTTGGAAAGAATTGCAAATTCTCTTTCCAACATTAATATATGCCCTTGATAATGTAAAATTAGAGATGCAGATTTGAAACAGAGTGGAAGCTGGAAAGAAAAGAAAATAATCATATCTAGTGCTTTTCACATTGTTTGGCATATAGCAGGTGCTTAATAAATTCCAGTTGACTATCTGGAAAAACATATAGCTTTACTTATCCAAATAACAAAAGTCATAAAAGGCCAGGTGTAACCATATATTAATTTTAAGTGACTAGATGTCATTTTTATTCATTCTTCCTAACAACTCACAGTTTTAAAGAAAACAACTAATTTAAAATGGAAGAAACATATTAAGAAAACCGATAAGTAAAGAAACCTTATGTTTTTCCTCTTTAAGGTAAACCAACAGAGTGGGGTGGTGGTTTAGACTAGAGAAAAGCTCAGACTTTCTGTTCTTATAAATGCACACAAAGAATATGTGTTTTTCTTCAAAGTAGCTAGTGCTTTTTGTCTTCAAGAATGTTGGGGGTACATGTTGAGGGAGCTGTAAACTGATTCAATCATCCTAGAGAGTAATTTTGTCCTGTGCCCTGTGAAATTTAAAAACTACTCCACCCTACTTAGACCTTACTTTAGGGGAAGATAAAGTTGTAATCTCCTGATTGAACAATGAAGGTACTTAGTTCTCTAGGGCTATTTAAAAAGTATGTACACTTTGAACCAACAATACTTTTACTAGATTTGTATTCCAAAGATATAAAAACCAAAAAGGGAAAGGACCTCCATGTACAAAAACATTTCAAGCATCTTTTTGTGGGGGCAAAGGATTGGAAAGTGAGGGGTTATCCATTAACTGGAAATTGGCTAGGTAAATTATAATATATAATTGTAATGGGATACTATTGTGCTATAAGAAATGACAAGCAGGAGGAACTCAGAAAAACCTGGAAAGACCTACATGAACTGAAGCATAGTGAAACAAACAGAACCAAAAGAACAAATTACACAATGACAGGAAGCCTGTACAATGAACAACAATGAATAACTTACCTCTTCTAAGCCAGATCATGATACAAAACTATCCCAAAGGACTCATGATTAAAAATGTCATATGCTTCCTGAAGAAAAAGATAACTTTTTAAACTTTCTTATTTTTTTATTTGTTTCCTTCCACAAAAAGATTAATATGGAAAAATGCTTTCTGTGATTGCACATGTAAAATCCATATGAGATTCCTTACCATCTCAAGGTAGGGTAGTTGGAGGATAGGAAGAAAGGGGAAAAAAATTGAGACTCGATATTTTTTTTTAATGCTGAAAACTTTTTACATGTAATTGGGGGAAATAAATTAAATCATTAAAAATGATTAAAATTTAAAAAGAATAATAAAAAATAGCATGCACTGCAGGGGCAGCTAGGTAGCACAGTAGATGGAGAGCCAAGCCTGGAGATGCAAGGATATGCATTCAGATTTGACTTATAAACTTTCTAGATGTGTGATCCCTGATCAAGTCATACACTTGCTTAAACATTTCCACTCTTCTGCCTTTGAATTGATACTTAGTACTAGTAAGAGTTCTTTTTAAGCATGTCTAGTACATGTAATTTGGATAACTTTTTTTGTTCATTTAAAATTAAACAGATTGATCTCAATGTCTTTACCTACATTGAATTTTAAATGAAATAAAGAGAAGTAAAAGAAGAAAATAAATGAATAGGAGAAAGATTAGAATGGAGCCTGTAGAATAAAGAGGATAAAAAGTGGAACAAAGGAAGAAGGGAAATGGAAGGAATGTAGAAGAAATAGGAAAGGGGGTAGGGATATGGAAAAAAGAAAAGAATTGTATGGGAAGAAAGGGAAGGGAAGGGAAAGATAGAAGAACTAGAATGGATGGGTACATAAATTTTGATGTATCTTAACTAAAAAAGAGGTGTTTAATATTTGATCATTAGGATAAATTACCTACAAATTACTTAAATGAAGCAAAGGAAAGAAAATGGATATATACTATTAAGTAATTTATAGCAATGATTATCTAATAGGTTGTAGATCTGTTAAAGATTCTGGATAATTGATCAAGACTTTAAGGGCTACATTGTTGTTTATATGAATCAAAGGAGTTTAAGTAGGTTTTAAAATTTCAAGCATTCAAAATTTTATCATTGTGTGTGTGTATGATTCCTCTCCTAATGCCTTTGTCACTTGTCCCTTTTTTAGATCCTTCAGAGTTAGTTTGGATGAAAATTTCATCAACCATGGTGAAATGATAACCTACCATCTTTATTATCACTATCCTCAGATAAAGATACTAAAGGGGCTTTGGTAATCAGTCATAAGATCATAGATTTAGAGCTGCAAGGGACCTTAAAGACTATTAACCCCTCATTTTATAGATGAAGAAACTGAAACACAAAGGGATCAAATGAATTACTCCAGGTAACTCAGGAAGTAAGTTTTTTAGGTAGTAAGTGAATGTGAATCTTCATGATTCCTATGTCAGTATTATATTTACTATATTATATTATATATACTATATTAATTAAGGAAGATCATAGAGAGGTTAAAATCCCACTTCTAATTCTTACTAGTTCTGACAATCGCTAGCTGCTTAGTGCTCATTAAGCCACTTAATGTGCATGTCACTCAGGCAACTTCCTAACATTTAGATATGTTGAGAAACAGATGCTTGAGACTCCCCTTGGTGGATATAGTTTCTTCTCTTGAATATAATGAATCTACAACTTAAGAGACTGTAAAGATCTAATGAATAGAAATTTGACTTTAAAATCAGGAAGGCATGAATTCAAGTTATGTTTTAGTCACACACTAGTTATGTGGTCATGGATCACCCCTTAACTTCCCTGTGTCCAGATGACTTTCTAATTCTCTGGATAGAGGATATGCACTGAATGAATGAATTATCATTTATTAAGTGCCTACTGTGCACCAAACATTATACCAGGTGATAGAGTTACAATGCCAAAAAAACAAACAAACAAACAAACAAATAAAAAAGGAGTCCTTGTTCCAAAAGAACTTGTACTCTGGCTGGAAGAGACAACAAGAGTCCCCTGTAGAAAAGAAACTACAGTACTAGACACTTAACTCCATTCCCCAACATAACATGCACAGCAAAAAATAAATAAATAAAAGATCATGAAAATGGCTCGATGTAACTTTTATATATTACCTCATTTAAACCTGACAAAAAGGATGAATCATATGGGAAAGATAGGGAGGCTTCTCAAATTTGGTAAGTGGGCAATATACAGATTACTTTATAAAATGACTCAAGAATATGATCACCTTGTTTTAAAATGTATTTTCAAAGGAACTGACTAGCTTTAAATTTCAAAATTAAGTTTCCTGAAAGTGGTCAACTAAAGCAGGGTCTAAACAAATTTAAATGAGTCAAAATCTATGAAGGGAAGGAATTTCAGGCATAAAACTGGGATATCTAAAAGTCTGAAATTTGAATAAAACAAAGGGTAGCAGTTGCTGGGTTGTCTAGGAGGACTCTTTATGTACACACATCTACTGCTGTGGAGGATGAGGGAAATTGTCACATCAATACTTTCATAAGTCATTATTAGATAACAGTTATGAAAAAAAACAACCAAGAAATGTGAACCCCAAACTAAGAGAAATTCAGATCCTTTCCTAGTAGCTATGTCACTTTTATGGGAGGGCAGTGATGGGTATTTGTGCTGTCTGCCCACTAAATTACTGATTTCTTATCCTGACTTTCTCAGCCTCAGCCACACTATCTGCTGGTGCTATTTAATCATCTCTTAAACTGCTGTCAAGTGCAGATCAGAAAAGGACTATTGTACAGTACTCTGAGCACTGTTCCAATAGGAAATTATCATTTTGATCTAAACTCAAGTGCATTTTTCTTCCTGATCTAAAAGTTCATCATTCCACTAAAGACTTTGTGAGTTGTTGGTCACATCTCAGACATAGCATAATAGCCCATTTGAATCAGTTGTCAGTTCTTTTAGAGCTCTCTCTCTCTCTCTCTCTCTCTCTCTCTCTCTCTCTCTCTCTCTCTCACACACACATACAAACACACTCATTTCTCTATTTGTCTCTCTGTCTCTGTCTGTCTATCTGACACTCACAAACACTCTCATTTCTCTCTCACACACACATGCACACACACACACATACACACACAGACTACCTTTCTCTGTCATTAGAAAAAGACATGGAATCAGTGATACTCTTTAAAAAGAAGAGTAGTAGATAGAGTGATGGACCTATAGACACAAGTTTAAACCCCACCTCAGAAACTTATGAAATAGATGATACTTGAAAGTAATTTATTTTTTTGCCTCAGTTTCCTCTTATGTAAAATCAAGCTTATTGGATCTGATACCTTTAATGTCTATTGCAGCTCTAAATCTATGATGCTATTGTATTGTATAGTGAGGTGAGTGATAATAGATAGCCCATGTTTTGAATTGATATTTGTGAATATATAGAAATTTCAGAAAAAAGTGTCCATAACTATAGAATTTCTCTATGAAGTATTTATGGAAATAAATCATTAGAACTGTAGATTCTAGCTGGCCTAGGTAAATTGAGATATAATTTTTTCAATGCTATATTCCAACTTTTTGAGGGTTGGAATCATTTCATTTTATCTTGATATCCTTGATGGCTAGCTCCATTTCTTATAAAAGGTAGTTGCCCAATCCAACTGCTTGCTGAATTGAATTGAGTTAGAAGTTCCTATAGAATTGTGGAAAGAGATGGATTTTATTTTCTAGTTTGCATTTGTTGTCTTGTGTAGTTTCTACTCTAAGAAAGGAGATGTCCTATCTAAGCTAAGCTTATCACTTCTAAACTCACCACTATGCTGCTAACTAAAGTCTTGATTGTCCAGTTCTCCTCTCCCCTCTTTTTGGAGGGCCAGAGGTCAGAGTACCAAACTCCTCCAAATGCCTTTCATTGTAGAGGGCAGAAACTGCATTCAGACTACTCAGCTTTGCATCTGCTGCCCTGCCTGATTTTAACTTCCATACAAGATACCCCTGATTGTCACGAATCCAAACCCTTTCCTGATTCATTTTGTGTGTTGTCTTCTCATTTAGACTGTAAATTCATTCATGGCAAGGACCCTTTCTTGGAATGATTACATCCTCATTATTTAGAAAAGTGCCTATTACATTGTATGTGCTTAATAAATGTTTATGGAATTGGAGTGCATTTATAGTTAGAGAAGCTATATTTGTAACTGGCTCTCACACTTTGGATGTGTGAAACCTTAGAGGATTTATTTAACCTCTCTGAACCTCAGCAATCTTACTTATAAAAGGAAAGGCCTGGATATAAAGAACTTGAAGATTCATCTTTAAATCTATCATTCTATAAACACAATTTTAAGTTCAGGTAGTGAAAAATGCAAAATGTGAGATTTCTGGAGTCAACGAATCTGACTTCAAATTCTACCTCCACAAATGACTAATTGTCTGACTCTAGTCAAGTTACTTAATTTCCATGGGCCTCAATCTCCTCAACTGAAAGGTTTTGGAGGTCATTTCCAGTTCTAGATTTTTGATACTATGAACTGAATTAATTTGAGAAGAATGTTTATGTCAGTACATTCATGAATCCATAGAAGAAACTGAGTAGCTCAAAATCCCTCATAGATAGTCACTATCTTTCAATTTTTATTGTTGAGATTTAGACCTCACTTTTCATTGCTTTTGTCTTTTCATTTCTTCCTCTCAAAACTGATGGAGATAGGCAATGACTATTTGCACAGCATCTTATACTGGCCTTATAAATTTTAAACAAGTCACATTTAAAGTTTTTAAGGTTTCTTTGTTAAGAAGCCTGATTTTCCACCTATATTTAGCACCTGGATTTTCATCTAATTAGATCAGCTTCCCAAATATGTCTATATAATCTTTAACATATGAGAACACTTCAAATGCCACTTGTGCCTGATTATACAATTTTAATCCTGAAAACATGCAAACACAATTATGTTGACTAGTATTTATTGATTAAAAAAGCAAATAATAAAGCAGGCAAGCAAGCAAGCAAGAAAGAGGAAGATAGAATTAAAGGAGAAAAGGCATGATGGGGAATTTATACAAAGAAGAAAGATCAGTTTCTGACACTAACAGGCATTTATAAATACCTGTTGATTGATGAAGAAGATTAAAACTATTCTTGATGTAGCTAATTGTAAAATAAATAGCTAGAACTGATAAAATCAAGGCATAAACTTTGCATAACATTAAGCTACTATAATACTGCATCCAAGTTATTTTACCCCATCATTGCCTCATTTCTGAATATATTGGAAATAACTAGATTGCATTCTACCTCATTTAAAGAATTTGATTAATTTTATGTTTATGACATTTATGTAAAACATTAAGCTTATATATTTGACATGAAACTCAAATTTTATATTTAATATAATAAAATTTCTGAATTTTTACAAGATTTTAAAAATCTACTTGAATTCTGTTCATTTTGTTTTAAAAATAAATTTTAATGATATCCTGATTTTGATATAGTCTAGATTTTCCTTTGTATCATTCTCTTCCCACTGTAGGAACCTATCTCTAATAAAGGATTTTAATAAAATTTTTCATTATACTTATCTCTGAAATTTCTCCTATTATACAAAGTAATTCAAGCATAATATTTAGCAACAATCTGTATGTATGTCAGTGTGCATTTCTGTGTCTGTGTAGGACAATGACAAGCATCCTTTAATTACAAGGAAATGTAGTCCTTATACCCAGCTGAAAGTTCTCTGTAAAAAGATTGGATTATGTGTTTGTATTCTGATAAAGCCATGAGATATGACAGTGCTATCAATCTTTGTACTCAGATTGTGAAACTGGCAGCAGCCTCATGGTAAATAGTCTGATGAAGCTGCATCATTAATCAGATACATGCCAAAAATGTCAAGGTCCACATTTTTCAATGAGGCAGATTTCTATGAAGGCAACAACAGAATATGGCCAGCTTTTCGGTTTATCCTCTTGACAAGAGTATTTTTAAAAAATCTTTGTGAAGCAGGCATGTCTGTCTGATTCATGGTCTGTGCTTTCAAAAAGGAATTTGATGGAGAAGATGAAAGAACTTCTCTGACTAATAAGCTTGCATTCACTTTGGGATTTGTGCACCTGAAAGAGAAAATTAAAACTCATATCAAACAAAAAAGTGATGAATAATATACTACAAAATATTAAGCCAACTTAATCTTTCAAATGAAAGGGAGAGAAAAAATCTCGAATAAAATATTTTGAAGAAGATATAACAGCTGGTGCAATTGTTATTCATGCCTTACTTTTATTTAGTAGTTAAGTAACCCCATCTCTATCTTTAGAGAAAAGGAGGAGGCTGACAATATGTTGGAATGTTATGTAAGAACTGAGGCAAGCCCTTTGGATTCTTCCACAGTCCCAAAATTGTATTATTGTCTCATGAATTAAAAATCCTCAAACTCAAATATGTCCCTTGCCAAAAGATTTGCTGATGAGATCATACTAGCTTATATCTATTGAAAATCCATTCCAACTTCAAAAACTGTTACCTCCTGTTTTTATTAATACCCTGAAGTGAGTTGGTTTCAACCCTGAAATTCCTGATGAATCATGACACTTTATCCCAATACCATCTTGGTGGCTTTAGAAGTGAAGAGACAAAGGTTAATCAGGCCTGTTGCCAAAAATGTCATCTTCCCAGCCAAAGGAAAGCGGATAATTTAATCTAAAATGTATGTGGTCTGAATTATCTGGATTGGCTTTCTTCCTAGGTAAAATTCACTGGATAATTTTGTGTTCCCTTTTGCTCAAATGAATAGAGCTGCCTTTAGAAATGAGTTTACAGAGAACTAAAAATCAATTTAAGTTTTCTTCCTATTTTCACTCCTAATTTTTAGTCTACAGCTGAATTTATTTTATTTTTAGACAAATACTGACGATTATAACGTCTAATTTACTCTAGTGGAATTGGTAGATTATTACAACTTGATTTATTTGGAATGCCAAGAAAAATCTCATTTCAGTATCAAAAAGTCAAGACTACTAAATTTCATTAGTGTTCTTCCTATTTAAAATGTTCACTGACTTTTAGGGTTCTGTCCATATTCCTTTTTAGAATATATTACAATAAAGAATAAACACATACTTAAGATCAAGTTACATAGTCAGGTAAGATCACATATGTGATTTCCTAGAACTGCTTTACTTTGTAAGATTCCCAAATCACCAGGATCCTCAGGGTTCACAAATTAATGAGAAACTTTTAATCAAGCTCATATGTTTAGATCAGTAATATGTGTCCCAGAGCTTGTGATTGATGTTTTTAGGATTCTCAAACTCACCAGGTGGAAACCTAATTCTAAATATATTTTGTTCTTTTATTTTGCCAAATTTGGACTAAAGATTTCCTTATTAAATTAGATTAATTCCAATAAGTGTTTTTTTAAGTAATATGTACCTTATAACCACATATGCATATGCAAATATACAAAGAACCATCTTTCTATATATGTACATGAACTTATCTTTGTATACATGTGCATGTTGATATTATAAAATTCTGAATTATGTGGAAGTTGCACATTTATTTGCTATTGATTCTTATATCCTAATTTACTAAGGCGTATTAGTCTGCTAAAGTAATTAATTAGAGTCTGGATTAGAATTCCAAGATGCAAGAAATTGTTTACACAAAAAGACTCACTGAAGAAAGCAAAGTTTATTCTAGAGATACACAAGAAGAATGATCATTAAATAGCCCTACTATCAGAGAAATTACTATAAACTCCAAACTAGCAACCTTAGAAGTATGAATATTTCATCAGACTGTAAACTATTAGTCCCCAAAGCCATTCATGTAGCTGACATTTAGCCTTAGTTTCATAATTATTTTGCTTTGCAATGGGCTCAGTAAATCAACTAGGAATCTCTGAGCATTTGGATGCATCATTTCAAATCTGAATGAGCCCAGAGTTCTCTGGGGCAGAAGGACTTTCTTGGAGCTAACTGGGAAACTTTTGAATAGATTTCCATCCATTCTTACTCATAACATCCCCACAATTTCTTCAGGGTGAAGGAGTGATTCTGGCTAGGGGCTCTGCTACTTCTTTAAGATAAGACTCTCTGACTCAATACGTGCCATTTGCAGAGAAGGGTACTAAGGAATGAAGTATAATGTATTTCTTTGTTCTCAAAAGAGAAACAAAGCTTGAGATACAGTAAACTGGTATAATTTTAAAGAATCTGGAAAGAGAACAAGATCACAATATGTATTGTAGGTACTTTATACAATAGCCAGTCAATCATTAACCAACATATGTTTATAAGTGATTGCATGTGTTAGGCATAATGGTAACCCCTGAGAATGTAATACAAGCAGAAAGAAAAAGAGACCTGGCTTTCAAGGAGTTTACATCATAATGGGGGCGATAATATACAAAATGGAGGTAAAGTTTGGAGTGGGATTCAAGTTAATTAATCATTATCAGGAGCTATCATAGAAAAAAGAAAGAGAGATGTGTTAACAGTCTATCCTGGAAAGTAATGAAAGAATTTTTGGTTTGGACCTCCTCTTTAAAATGGAGGATCTGGGAAGAACCATCAAATCAGTAGAGTCAGGGGCCAAGGATAATTCCAATGTAAAAAGCCTTCAAGGGATAGGAAGAGCTTCTACAATGAAGCATGGAATATACAGTCCTGTAGACATAACTTGGCAGTTAATAGTGGTTCATGAAGTGAACCTTGAAAGAGTTGAATCTTTTGAGATTATTCATAAACTAATAGTTTGTTATCTTCCAAACTCTATCATTTCCCAACTTTAAGATTTTGGTCTTATTATGCTTTATTTTCTAAATATCCTGGAAAAATAGATTTACTGTGTATAAATGAGATTAATTTTTCCCTCACTTCTATCTTATTTGAAAATTCTTTATAATAAGATTTCATATATCTCTAGAATCCATTTTGAACATTTATATGTGTGTATATATATTACATATGTATTATTATATTATTATGTATATATGTATGTATGTATATATTATTGTATATGTATATATTATTATATATATTACATATGTAATATATATACACACATTTTTCTGAAGGGATATTTTAAGCCAGTTTGGGTCACTATAGTCTCTTTTTGTCTGAATGCAATTTAGGGAAATAACTATCAGTTTCCTGGACTTGAAGAATTAATGTAAGGACCTCTACCATCCTGGTTTTCTTTTGAACATTCTCTAGGTTATAAATACTCCTCCTAAAATTTAGGACCTAGAATTGTCGACAATGCTCTAAACATTGTCTAGAAAGGGGAGCGTACAGGGAGACTATCCTTCTAAATCTTAGGTTATTGTCTATGCCTCTCCTTAACACAGCCTGAGTTTACACTTGCTTTCTTGGTTGCCATATGAACCAGCTGAATCACATTGATTTTTAAGTAAGCTTGAGACTGCCATATCTTTTCTTAATTTTTTTTTCAACTAATAGGTGATGCCTGAATTTATAGTTCCTAACTCTGTCCTTTCTTTTCTCCTCTCCCCTTTGCTCCTCTCTTCTCCTGTGCGCTCTTTTCCTTTTCTATCCTCTCATCCCCGCTCCTGTCCTTTCCGGTACTCTCCTCTTCTCCCCTCTCTTCTCCCTCCTCCTTGCCTCTTCTCTCCCTTCTCTCTCCCCTTCCCCATACAGGCATGCACACAGCATGTTGCTAAAAATGTTCTTGTACATAAATTTCTATATCTTCTTTAGTCAAAATATGATTTAACAATGTTTTCCCCACTTTTTACTGATGAAACTGATTTATTCAACTTTTCTTCTTGCTGTTGTTTTGCAAATCATTTTCACCCAATTGTTTTAAATTAGGTATAAACCAGAGTTATTGGTCTCTTTGACAATATTAACTTAGTTATATAATCATTAAGCATCTTCTATGTTTGAAGAATTATTATAAATAAAAGAGGGTATATTCTAAATTGAGAGTGGTGAATAAAAGCATGTACAAAGGAAAATATAGTTTAAGGTAGGGAAAGACAAGGAACAAAGGAAATGATACAAAAAACTTCCCCTGGGAAAATGGGGGATGAAATAACACATTTAGCTTTGTGGGATAGGAGAGAGTGAGGAATCAAGGAAAGTTCCAAAGAAAAGCAGGGACCTAAAATGATTCTTAAAGGTAGATGAAAAATCTGAAAATATAAGGCACTGTATAGAATTTATTATCACCCAATGTTATCACACTGGGTAACAATGATTTTCTCAGCAAAATCTGTGATTAGATCAATTGCTAAGACAGTAGGGAAGAGGAGAATGGCTTTTCCTACTTAGTTTCTATTTTTGTACTTCAGCCTGCCATAATTCTTTGCTGAGGCATCAAAAGGTAAATGTAGCTACTCAAGTGGATCATTGGAGTCTTTTTTTTGTCACCTAAAACACATGAGAGAAAGACCACTCTCATCATTGGCTTTTACCCACCTAAGAAGGTTCCTGATATTTGTAAGTATTCTTCTTTCAATGATGGTTTCTTTTTGGGGTCAGTGAGAGAGGTTGACAAAGTTATAGGCAGTCCTAAAAAATAAGAAGGAAAGGAAGTAAATCTTATCCTAGAGTTTCATCTAGTTTGATGGGCATTATGTGATCTTGGTTAAGTTTGTGCATGTATGTGTATGAGACAGAGAGAATGAGATAGATTTTAATTTAAATATTTAGTGCTTTAAAGAGCTATTTTTAAATATAAGAATTGTTTTTAATTATTTCTTTATTTAAATAATTAATTTAGAACATTTGTCCGTGGTTACATGATTCATGCTCTTTCACTCCCCTCCTTCCACCCCCTTCAGTAGCCAAGAGCAATTCCACTGGGTTTTATATGTGTCAAGACTTAGACCACACCGGAGTGATCATGTAGAGTCTATATCCCCAATCATATCCCCATCGAACCATGTGATCAAGAAGTTGTTTTTCTTCTGTGTTTCTAATCCCACAGTTCTTTCTCTGGATGTGGACAGTGTTCTTTCTCATAAGTCCCTCAGAATTGCCCTCGATCATTGCATTGCTGCTAGTAGAGAAGTCCATCACATTCGATTGTACCACAGTATATCAGTCTCTGTGTACAATGCTCTCCTGGTTCTGCTCCTTTCACTCTGCATCAATTCCTGGAGGTTGCTCTAGTTCACATGGAATTCCTCTAGTCCATTATTCCTTTAAGCACAATAGTATTCCATCACCAACAGACACCACAATGTGTTCAGCCATTCTCCAATCAAAGGGCATCCCCTCATTTTCCAGTTTTTTGCCCCCACAAAAAGTACAGCTATGAATATTTTTGTACAAGTCTTTTTCCATATTATCTCTTTAGGGTATAAACCCAGCAGTGGTATGGCTGGATGAAAGGGCAGACAATCTTTTAAAGCACTTTGGGAAAAGTTCCAAATTGCCTTACAGAATGGTTTGATCAAATAATTTTTTAATGACATAAAAATAAATATTCCACAGTAACCTCTTGAAAAAAAATAAAGAAATAGGATATTCCATCAAATAGTTGTGCATAGTTTATGATTATCAAAATAAACTTTCCCCTCTTTTTTTTAACTCAAGTGCTGGCCAGCTGCCAAGATAAAATTTCTATTGTCATTTGGTCTGCCTGTGAATCTTTATCCGTAGAATATCATTAATATATGCTTAGAAAACTTTGGTACTTTTTTTTTTCTAAAACAAATCACTAGAAATCTGGAAATATGCATGAAATTTAAACCCCACTTAAAAATCTAGAGATGTGTTTTCTTTCTGTCTAGACAACTCTAGTTATTTTCCATAATTTTACCTTTGATTAAAAAGGTCTAAAACTTATTGGAATATCATATCTCATATAAAGAAATCTCTTTATAGATATGTGATCTCAAATAAACAGAATGAGAATAATTAGCTTCAGAAACTAAATAGCATTCAAAATCATTGGACCATAGCAATTCAGTTCAGTAAATATTCATCAGATGCTTTTCACTAGAGATAGAGCTCTAGTAATATGAAATATATATGACCAAAACTTTGCTATAAAGGGGCTTATATCTGAATGAAGAGAAAGTAATTCAAATTAAAGGTGCTAAGTATAGACTTCTAAGTTTATGTGTAGGATAAAGAGGAAGGGAAAATAAAATATGATTCCAAGTATGTGTTATCTATTACTGAAAATATTGTGATGCCATTACAAAAATTGAAAATTTTGGGGGGAAACCAGCCTTAAGAAAAGGAATTATGAGTTCAGTTTCGAATATGTAAAATTTGATATCTGACATATCCTGAAAGGATATCCTGAAAAATGGCTTATGATAATATACATTTCAAGTTTCTCTTACTTTGCAGGTAGCTGAATACACAAATAATGGACCATAAAATGTATTTGTATATCATGAAAGCTGGGGACATTTTATTTTCATGAATATGAAATACAAAGAAATGTAGGGGAACTATTTCCATCTCTTTCACCTGGAGAATTTCTATACTCATTTGCTAATAGTTCTACATTGTTCAAAACCTTATATCTGGCAAGAAGAGCAGGATGCTGGATATGAAGTGAGAAAGACCTGGGTTTGAATTCTACTTCAGAAATTTCTAGTCATGTAACTTTGAGTAAATAAAGTCTCTGAACGTTGGTTTCCTCAGCCGTCAAATGAGGATAATAATATCTATCCTCTTAAAGTTGTTGTGTTGATGCCATATAATATATGTATGAAATTCATTGCAAACCTTAAAGCATATATCAATTTGAGTTATCATTATCAGCTTGCATATTGCTATTAATATTCAATAATGCTAATAATATTAAATGCTCATTATTAATCTTAAATTATATCAAAGCAGTAGATTCAGAGATAGTTGAACTTGATACTATTAACTCTACTGAGTCAAGTTGCCAAATGGTTTAAATTAGAAAATCTCTACCAACATTCTCTTCAATGAATAGAACTTCAAAGAAGATTGGCTTGTGAAGACACTTTTTTTAGAAAATGTTTATGTCCCACATCAAATTGTTTCATGGATGTATAGAAGACAGACAGAAGAGAAATATATGGTGTATTTCACTGAGAGTCTCCTACATTATCTTTGTTGTTAAATAGGACTAATGACATCATAGGGTTATGCCATGTGCATGATTTGGATGGAAGTGAGACAGAGTTGCAAAAAGTTGCCAGCTTTACTCTTTTTTCAATAGTAATTGAAATCCAATGGCAAGACAAAAATCAGCATGATTGAATATGGCCTGGGATGCAGTAGATAAACTTGATATCTTTGTTTTCTGACTAAGCTTTAAAACACTCTACAATACCTTCTTCAGTTACCTTTATGGCCAAAGGAGCAAATTATTCTCATCCACTCATTCCCCTGGGGGTAGTCTTCACATTCTTGGAGTAGATATTCCCCTAACTCAAAGATTGGTTTAATGTCTATCAGCTATCATCCACCTGGTTTAACCTGTCTGCCAAGACAATATTACTGGAGTATGGCTATTGTGCATACTAAAGTTTTTTGGAGTCCCAAGTGAGAGTTCTGTTAAAGATAGACACCAAAGAATGATTAGCAGCCCTGAAAAGGGCTCAGAAAACTATCATTTAATAGATAATAGTCCTCAGTGAATAACCCATATGTTACCCTACAAATTGTGCAAATGAGTGAATGCTTTATAGCTTCTCCAAAGTCAGCTATATAGTCTATTTGTTTAAACTAAAACTAATTATTTAGCTACTGAAAAAATAATCAATCCAGTGGCATTATCTGTTATGTATTTTCTGTTATACCATCAGTAAGGGATATATTTATTTATATGAATTCAGAATAAAACTAGAAAAACACTTATACTAGAAAAAACTTTAAAAAAATAATTGGCATAGAATTATCAAAAATCCATGTGAAGGGGGCAGCTGGTTGGCTCAGTGGATTGAGAGTCAGGCCTAGAGACGGGAGGTCCTAAGTTCAAATCTGGCCTCAGACACTTCCCTGCTGTGTGACCCTGGGCAAGTCACTTGGCCCCCATTGCCTAGTCCTTACCAGTCTTCTGCCTTGGAGCCTATACCCATTATTGACTCCAAGATGGAAGATAAGGGTTTTTAAAAAAATCCATGTGAAATGTCAGAGAGAAGAAAAAGGAGCCTAATTCATCTCTCTTTCTAAGTGTCCAGCCTCCATTAGCTTCAGAGAGAAATATAACATATTGATTGACTGCTATTTTTCCCACTTGTAGGAAGGAAAAAGCCCTCAATATTTTATTAAAGTACTTGCACCCATTTCTTCTCATTTGTAAAATCAGTTTAAACACCACAAATAAACAAATAAAAGGTACCATCTATGCAACATTGTTGGTATAATTTGTTTTTTAATGCTTCAAAGATGAAAAATCATTCTAGTTAATCATTTTAGCCTTGCTTATTTACAATGCATTTCAAGGATTGGATTTTACCTTTTTTTCTGGAGGATTAAAACTCCTTTTTTGTATACCCAAATGGATCTAAAAATAGAAGTGATTATCTTATTGATAACCTAAGTATATAAACACAAAAATAAAACCTTGGAAAACATTTTACTTGAATTTCATAAACACTATATGAAATAAAATATGTCCTGTTAAGTGTGGTTTGGTAGTCCATACCTTAGAAAATCTTGTCACTGCTTTATTTCTATTCTTTTATATTTGATATGTGTTAGTGACCCCTATAAATGGAAACAAAGAAGACCTACTCCCTCATGCTAACTTAAGCATTTATCTAAACACTATCAAAAATATTTGTGATTGAAAAGATAGGTGTTCTAGTCATGATGGACAGTCTGAGGGGAAGCTCTTAAAGAAATGTTAAAAAAAAGTCAAGGAAGGTCCCTCCTACTTTGGTTGGAACTTAATTTTCAGATTTCTAGAAAGGCAGTCAAAAATATCAAAGGCAGGAAGAAAGAGACTTGACTGAAAGTTAGATTTCTAGAATCCCAACTTCCTTCAGAATTCATCTCAAGTAGTACTTTTTAAATTAAGTCATTCCTGATTACCCCAGCTGCTTTCTCCTTTCCCCACTAACTTTCCATGTATTTACTATTTTGAATAGACTTATTGTCTCTCTACCAATCAAAGCTAAGCTTAAGCAAAGCAAGGCATGTTTTATTGTTCTTTATGAATACATATTTCTTAACAGTCTACTATGTGCTAGACATTGTGCTAAGAGCTTTGATACAAAGAAAGAGAGAGACAGAGAGACAGAGAGAGAGAGACAGACAGAGAGAGAGAGAGAGAGACAGAGACAGACAGAGAGATAAGGGACCTTGTCCTTCAATAGATTATAGTCTAATGGCATTAGATAGTACACAAAATGAAACTGAAAAAATGGCAGGTGGGAAGTGGAGGGGAAACTAGGCATTACTGGCATAAAATTATATTTGTGTAGTGGAAAGCAAGGAATTAGTTGATTAAAATGAAGAGTTATCTGGAAAGTTATGAGCCCTTTATAAAGGAAGATTTGGGGGAAAATATATTGTTTCCTTCTACATCCCACCAGTTGGAAGGAAGAAGTAACTGAGGGAGCTGAGAAAGTGTTGACTATCTGAGTTGAGTCAACCTTGATACATAATTCACTTAGCTCAGGACCCAGATTAGAAGATACATATATATTTATTCTTAGATTGAGTTCTGCTTAAAGCCTTACAAACAACATTCAAAGGCAGCATCTGTTTTCACTGGAGTTTAGGTAGTTATCTGCCAATAATAAAGTAAGGGCATGAAAGTAAGCTTCCATCATGCCCTGAGAAATGATTGGGAAGTAAAGAGATGCATTTAACTATTAACTGAGTCTTTAGTCACAGGTTTAGGAATGGTAAACAGCTAGTTAATTGGATCCATCCATCTTACAAATTGACTTTAGTTACAATTCCAGTGCTGTGGTTTCTATTAAGTATAGAGAAAAAGAAAAGTAACCTATTAAATTTTTGTTTCTGATAGAGACAAATAATCTCTCTGTATGCCATATATATATATATATATATACATATATATATATATGATGCTAAAATACAAGAGATGAAGAGTTGGCTTATGGATTTTTATTTTTCAAGTTATCTGGTAACATGTTTATTGGAAGAATAGAAGTGTCTAACATAGAAACAAAGAAGAAAGACTATGAAAAGACAGGAAAATGCTCATTAAAGTCAGAAGGCTGGATAATAGAAGAATGTGATAGAAAAGAAGAAAAAATAACTAAACGTTTGAAAGTTTATAAATGTATATATTGCTTCCTGCATTGTACAAAACTAGACTTTTTGAGGAAGAAGTAGTCTCTTATGGTCTAACTAATAATGACATGGATTCATATAGGTTCCAACAAAGTTGGGAAAATCCCCAACAAAACAACAATACACTAGTAATGGTGGTTTGTATCTCCCTTCTGAAGGTTAGCAAAGTAAATATGCTAACCAATATGAACAATAGGAATGTATACAGTCTAAGATTTGATGGAGTCCCCCCATGAATCATAACAAATGATGAATCATTACAATTTCACAGGGTAGAAATTGTATCATCAAGGGGGGTGCTAGAAGGTATGGTTAGGGATTGTGAAACCCTGGACAAAAAATATAGAAAAAGGTATTTCTCAGAATTAAGTGGTATATAAAGAACATGCTATGGGGGAAATGGTAGTTATATTCTTGATTACAATGTAAGACTGAGAAATCACATTGTCTTTGACAGGATAAAATGTAATAAATGAAAGCAAATACAATTCATATTTTTACATAACTTATTATGAATGTGAAAATACCTTCAAAGGGAAAGACAAAAACTGATCACAAAAAAAGTTAAAAATATATTACAAGAAAAGGCCCATATGAAATAC
Source organism: Monodelphis domestica (assembly GCF_027887165.1). Taxonomy (NCBI): domain Eukaryota; kingdom Metazoa; phylum Chordata; class Mammalia; order Didelphimorphia; family Didelphidae; genus Monodelphis; species Monodelphis domestica. Next base: position 247,254,838 of record NC_077229.1, on the reverse strand, counting down.
AAAGAAGGATAGAACCATTTCAGACTTACAACCATTAACCAAAAGCTAAGCAAGAAAGATGGTAGTTAGCTGAATAGAAGTTTAGAAAAAAAGATATTTTATATCTATCTATCTATCTATCTGATTACTGAATCAGGACTGGAAAGAATTTACATGTTTCTCACTTGTACAGAGTTTCTTTATAAATACTACACAAAGACCTCACCAAAAATGTAAAAATACTAAATGCTCAAGCAGAAATACTAAGATGCCAGGAAATTTTTATTCATTTAAAGGCCTTTGAAAAAAGAATTTAAAAGTATTAGTAAACTAATTCTAAAGACCTGATTTGTCAAAGAACAAATTATATTAAAGGAATAAATTTAATAGAAAAAATTAAAACTATAATACAAAATAACCACAACTTACGAGGCTTAGTTAAAGCAGTTCTTAAGGGAAGAACAATGTCTCAAAAGTTTCATCAAAGAAAGATAGAATAAATCAATATTTTGATTACATGATGACAAAAAAACCCTGCATGAATAAAAGTTGAATTAAATTAATAAAAAATGAAAGTTTAAAATGAAGAAAATTGAATTTGAAAACCATAGAAATGAAAACTAGATTCTGACCTTAAAAAGAAACTTTATTATAAACCATGGGAGACTAATTAAAAAAAAGAATTAAAAGCCAAGATTTGTTTTAATAAAAAGTAAATAGAGAAGTCACAGGAAATTAAAACGAATCAGGAAATTACTAGAAACTGCTTGGCTAATTATATTCATAAAATTAATGGCTTAGAGAAATAAATCAATACTTTTAGAAATACAAAATACTTATATGACCTTTGAATTAAAGTTACATTAAAACCTAAATTATGGGTTAACATCTCATCTGCAGAACTATATTTTTTAACTTAATGAATGAATCTACAAACCTTCCTGTTTAGCTTGCATTTATCCATTTCCAACTCTAATTAGTCATCAAAGATCTTTTATATTAATTCTTTCCAAAAAATTCAAACAGTGCTGTCATATTCAAACTGCTAAATTATTATTTTTAACTCATGCTTAATCTTAGAAAAATAGTTATGATATTTGCATCGATGATAGAAAAGCAAGTTGCAATTTACATGTAGAAAAATGTAATGCAAAAATATTTTTGCTTTGAAATATTTAGGCTTTCCCCATGAAAACATTATTTATATTATTATGCAATTGCTATCACTTTAAAATGAACTGACTGATAAATATTCAAATTATCAGTTTTATTTTGACATAATACATTTCAATAGATATAACCAAAAGCTCTATCAAATCATCAATGGTTTACAAGAATATAAAGACTACGAAGCTAGAAATCTGTTGAAATAGACTTCTTAAACAATAGCATAAAAATAGAAAACCCATATTTGAACTAATTATGAAAGAAAACAAAACTTCATTTCTATATGAAGTTTCTCTTATCACCAACTCCATAAATCTGTATCAGTTGTTAACATGTAACACAGCTTATTGAGGACTACAGATCATTTCTGTGGAGTGATGCAATATTAACATGGAACTTAAATGAAGGAATTAGAATAGTTATGAAGGGGGAAGAACCATCTTCTTAGTTTATTTTTATTTGAAGTTAATACATCATGAATCTCAAAATTAGAACGTGTTTCAGGAAATATTTCTTTATTCCCAAATACACATTTGGGTACATACTTTGTCAAGTGACTTTCACTTAAAGAATTCTAGTGTATGGGGAACTCTTGCTTCCTGGTGCTGGTACTTTAGGACGTGTTTGTTTTAATCAATCCAAATCCTTTCTTTAACTTCAACCCACTGCTTCTAATTCTGGTTTCAGGGGTCAATAAAAAAATTATTTTATCCACCTGAAAGCTCTTCCAATAGCTGAAAGCAACTATCATTTCCCAGTCCACTAAGCCTTCTTTTCTCCAGGCAAATATCTCAAGTTCCTAGAATCCTGTTTACAATAAACCTAATAAATGATTATCTAGTCATAGTTTAAAGACTTCTAGTGAGACTGTGCCTATGATATTCAGAGACAGACTTAATTTTTCTTCTGTGAAACTTCTTTAATTTTCTTTTTTCTATTCTACTTTTCAGTAACTTTATTTGTTAAAAACATTTTGCTTACCTTGAATAATATACATAGAACACATGCATACATAAAATGTTTTTCTATTTATGTATATGCAGATGACACACATATGAGTTCATTCATGTATGTATGTGACATTGATAAATATACACAGTAAATATACATCACACCTATGATCACCACATGTTTATATGCCACTTATGCCCTTTATTTTTAATTTTATCTTTTGGACCAATAGATTCTAATCCCTTTTCCACATGGTGGGTTTATGTTGAAATCAATTAAGTTAATGGTAGAATACAGAATATGTTAATTTAATTTTTGGGAACCCAAATGAAGAAAGTAAGGTATACACAATATCTTTTATGATGAAGTAAAAAAAAACAAAATGACCTTAATATTTTGTTAACTTTATCATAGAAATGACAATCTCTTTTGGTATGTGTGAAGATTAAATTAACTCTCCTCTGATTGTGAAGATTAAATTAACTCTCCCTTGCCCGTTTTTAGATTTAATAACCAAAAGTGTATACACCCCACTTACACTTGAGTGGGGGTGGTCTGTGACCCACCTGTGCGATAGTGGGTGATGAATTAGAATCAACTGACTGCCCCCTGGGCAGTCCTAAGCAAAACTTTAGTTGTAATTGGTACATGTAAAATGGAAGAAAGTCAAAGGAAGTGATGTAAAAAAATGGTCTTTAAAAGTGCCAAGCTCTTCCTGTGAGGTCACTTTGGTCTTTTGTCTTCTACTTTCCTTAAAACTAACATGTGGAGTGAGTGAAAAGGCTGACTCTTTTCCTGGATTTTCTGAAGGGACTAGCCTCAGGAGAGACCTACCCTATTGAGAGAGGCTCCCTGCATCCCCAGGTCCTTGGCTCAAGACTATGGCCCCTCTAGCTAGGGCTAATTATTGCTACCTGGATTGAGCCAGGGGCCAAAGTAAAATAGTTAATGCTTAGGCTATATATCTTACCCTTTCCTCTCTCTGATTTTCTTACTTTCATTCTTTCTATATTTTTAAATCAATTATTAAAATAAATATCTTTTGAATTAATTAAAATTCCCGGCAACCCTATTCTTAAATAATCCAGTCCAACCTTTTATATAAACCCCTCACAATTTTCTCTCCCTTAGAATATGGCTATGATGTTTCTTTGGCAATCTGGTCAACTTCTCTGAATATTTAATAACTTTTCATGATCTTTCTTAATATGTGGCACCCAGAACAAAGCATAATACTCTGTAAAAATTAAATTTAAAATATCTCCATCTATACAACTCCATACATAGTCTGATAGATTGAGATAATCACCTCAAGTCCAGAAACTATGCCAATTGAGGTAGCTGAAGATCATACCAGTTTGAACTTCATTTATCAAATGCCCAAAGAGGATATCACCTTCTAAAAATAATTCATTTACCCCAGGTGGAAACCTAACTCCCATATTTTCATCATAATAGGTTCATATTCAGACAAAAGGTTAAAAATAATAATTAAAAACAGAAACACAAACTGACAAAAAAAAAGAAGAATCATTATCATTTGGTATATTCTCAAGCAACAAGGAGTTTGGCTCCTTGTTATGAATAATAACTAATCTTGGAGACTATATACTAAATTTATAAGTATTTATGAGTAAAGGGAAAAAAGGAAATGAGATTTTCAGCCTATCTAACTTAAAGTCCTCAACCAAGTTACTTCTGCTTCATGAGGTCCTAGATTCCCCATGCACCCAGGTAATCATATGGTTGGCCTATAAATTAAGGCCAGCCACAGAGTGGGCTTCAGTTCAGGAAAGGGCCAGAGCCCAAGACACTGAGTTCCCAGATTTCTAGCCCAGCAAGCTTCCCGATGGGCCACCACCCGCTTGGATGGCTTATTCAGAGGAGTGCCCAGAAGGCTATGACAGAGCTTCTTGCATAGGCCTCCCTAATCACTGAGAACCCCAGCCTATTTCACCAGCTCAGTCTAAACCATTCCTTAAGATTTTCTAATTAGCCAGGGTTCACTTCAGTCCCTACGTGTCACTTCTGCTGGTTTGGAATCTCACCTGCCACATTGGCAAATTAAGACACACAACTGATCAATATGACACAAGACTCCTGGGATCATTAGTATATCTATTCCCTTTACCCTAGTTCAATTGGCCTCTGATCATCAGTTACTCTAGATCAAGGTCTAAAGATGACCTTTACTTTTCTGCAATTTCTTTATTCAGATTTAATAGCTATATATTAAGTCCCCTAATGCTAATATTCTTTTGACTTCTGAAAGTGTCTGTTCTGTAACTAAGAAAATGATATATATGTTTAAAAATCCAATACATTATCTGTTCTCTTTTCTTTTCCCTTTGAAAAGACTAAATAATTTAGTGAAAACTCAAAAGAATATAATAGTGGAATTGCCCAAAGCAGAACTAACTTAGAAGGGCCTAAGAATTACAGTCCCTCAGTAGGAGGAAGAAAGAATCACACACACACACACACACACACACACACACACACACACACACACACTGTATTAAAAATAAATAAATAAAATAGGGAAGTTTTAACACCCAGAGAAGTTCCAACTTTCAGTATAGACGGGAAAGAGAGGAGACCCCTGCTCCACAAAGCCCAGTACAGGTGAGACAGCTGATGTAATGGGTTGACTCAGAGAGAGGAGAGGGGATTTGAAGATTTTCCTACTTCTGCCTTCCCTCCTTAGCTAAAGCTGCTCTCCCCAATTCACTCTTGTCCCGCTTGTCCCTCTTGTTCCCCCTCCACTACTCAAGGCCAAAGGGTCTCCCCTTGATCTGTTCACTCACACTCAGCTTGGGGAATAGATAACTTTTAATGTTAACTCAATCAGGTGATACAAAGGAATAACTGGCAGTAAAGAATGGGAAAAGGAAAGTGGGTCCCTGTCTCTAAACCCTTTCCCCTCCCTCATTGAGTTTGGGGGGAACTCAGACCTTGACAGTCTGAGCCCCCTAATAGAAAGTCAGGTTGACTCACCCCTGGGCAACAGGAGCTGAGGTAAAGTCTTCTCAGATTTCTCTTTAGAAAGTCCCTTCAATTGGGAAGTTTTGGGGGGGGGGTTTCAAGTCACCAGCAGGAAAAGTGGGTAACCCTCAGGAGAAAGTCTTTTTCCCACCTTCTGTCTTTGGCTTCTCAAGACCGAAAGCCCCCAACTCCTCTACCAGCCAGTCTTCTCCCTCCAAACTCCTGGGACCACTCCCCTGACGAGGTGATCAATTTCACATACTTCAGCCTAGTAATTTTCTTTAGTGCCAGCCTCTGTCACAACACCACACACACACACACACACACACACACACACACACACACACACACGATGCATAGATGAAGGATGTTGTCCTATATAAGGAGAGAGATTCCTTCCTTCTTTTCTTCTTTCCTTCCTTGCTTCCTTCATTCCCTCCCTCCCTCCCTCCTTCCTTCCTTCCTTCTTTCCTTCTATTACTCCCTCCTTCCCTCCTTCCTTCCTTCCTTCATTTCCTCCCTCCCTCCTTCCTTCCTTCCTTCTTTCCTTCTATTGCTCCCTCCTTCCCTCCTTCCTTTCTTCCTTCCTTCCTTCCTTCTTTCCTTCCTTCCTTCCTTCCTTCCTTCCTTCCTTCCTTCCTTCCTTCCTTCCTTCCTTCCTTCCTTCCTTCCTTCCTTCCTTCCTTCCTTCCTTCCTTCCTTCCTTCCTTCTTTCCTTCCTGACTTCCTTCTTCCTTCTCTCCTTCCTTCTTTCCCTCCTTCTTTCCTTCCTTCCTTCCCTGCTTCCTTCCTTCCTTCCCTGCTTCCTATCTTCCCTCCTTCCTTCCTTCATTTATTCTCTCCCTCCCTCCTTTTCTCCTCCCTCCCTCCATCTTTCCTTCCTTCCTTCATATTGACTTATTGAATAGAAAGAAAGATTTTCTTTCATTGTGACATACTCTCTTTAAACACATGATTTATGCCCAAGTTACTCTTCATTTTATAATCTTTCTTTCCTTCCCCTCCTATTGTTTAGAAGTAGCAAAATAATTCTAAATAACTTTAAATAAAAAGAAAAATTGAATGTATAAATTACCCAAGTCTGCTTTCTTAGGAAAATAAGATACTATAAAGGATGCCAAAAATAAGTTATATGAATGTAAATATTAATTTCTCTACTCTTAAAATATTTTTTTTAATTTCTATGTGAAAATAAGCCAAAGAGTAGATTTCATGGCTCCTAAAGACTATTCTAGTAAAAGAAGCTTTATCCTTTCAATAATCAGAAAACATTCTTTATTGTACACATATGAACTCTGAAATGAGGTTGGGATATACTGCTCAGGTGGTCATAAATGTATTCTCTATGATTCAATCCCATTCCCCAATCTCTTGACATCATATATATCTATATCTTATTAAAATCTATATAGATATAGAGATAGATAGACAGATATAGATATGAGTCAGCAATTATGGTCATTCTGAAGCAGGTTCTTTATCTTTGATTCACAACATTCCAAACAGCAAGTCATTATTTTCCTCCTAGACAATATATTTAGTCAGAATGCAGTAATGGGCATCTGATTTAGCTCTAAAAACCCAAGGAGACAATCCTTTTTAACTCCTTTATTTATGAGCTTTGTTCCCTATAACTTTCTTATTTATGGCTTTTCTTTCTTCCTCTTCCCCCCTCCCCAGCACTAATTTTCTAAAATGGAAGCTTTTATGATGAAAAGCCTTAGGGTAGAAGATATGCCACTAATGGAAATATTTAAGACATTCTGTTGTCCCATTAGTAAGACATCAGAAAAATATTGAAGCATAATTGTGTCTGTGGATGTCTCAATTATGTGTAATGTGCTGAGGTAGTGCTTCCCTTCAGGACCAAAATGCTGAAACTGGCTAGGTTCCCATGAGTATTCTTGTACTCCCTTCCCCACTGCCACCCTCCAAACAATTTAGAAGGTGAATAGTGAGAATTCAGACTTCACTTGTGACTATTGATCTCTGGCAATGGCTCTTCTGATAACCTAGCACTCTCCTTAACAGAAAATGACATATATAAGTGCTTAATTCGTTCTTATCATTGCCAAAGAGATACCCTTCACAGCTCTAACTATATGTCTAGTTTCTTCAATTTACCAGCATTCATACATCATTTCTGACATATTGATTACTTTGTTTATCTCTTTCTATTCCTGGTTCAGTCAAAATATCACTTTCACTTTAATAAGTCCTCAATTACAGCATTTTTGGGTATAATTTGGATGTAACTAAATGCTATCGGGTTATTCTTAAGATTTTGTTCCTCTATTGTGGCTGAATTGTTTACCCTTCAGAATGCTATCGTGAATCAGCTTATACTTATCTCTATCCTTCTCCATCGTTTGCTTAACGATTTAAGATATGTCTAGATAATTACATTTTTTGTATTATATAAAATATATGTTTATATTTCTTTTTTTAAATTTGCATATAGCATTTTTTCTACAGGTCTAGTATTTTTAAACAATTCTGTTGGTTGATGTGTTTTCAACTCCCTTGACTATATAATTAATTCTTTCCACAGAAAGGCATTTATAGAAGATAGTAGACAATTAAGGAGAAAAAGAAGAAAAAAGAAAATGCAAAAGTCAAAGGGGCAATGGTTCAGTGGCACCAGGAAGTGATGTGTGTCAATTTTATACCTTTTTTTTTACAAGAAGGAGATAACACTAAACAATTAGGGGACTCTAAAGATACATCTTCACTTTTTCTGAGAAAATGAATGGAATATGTACTTGAGGAGAAACATAAGAATCATCAGATATCCATATGGATAAAGAAATCAGGGTCCATTCTGCTCTGCTTTCTTGGCAGTGAGGAGGGTGGGAAAAAAAAGGAGAGTGACAGAGAAGGGTGGAAAAGGAGGAAGGAGATACCAGTCAGCATTGAATAAATAACTTAGCTCTCTCAAACTCTCAGTGTCAAGGCTGAAAACTAAAATCAATATTGTTGTCTGGTCATTTATTCTCAGGAAAAAAGAAAACAAAACAAACAAACAAAAACAAAGTAGGTCCAAAAATCAGTTTGGTATAGGCAGCTCGTGAGTCTCTGGCTATACACAAATAGCCTCTATAGTTTTGGTAAGTCTTACTCACCTCATAAGAAGTTCAAGAGAGACACTTAATGGAGCTCTAATAATCCGAACGAGAGAAATTTCCAAAATATTGGGTCATTCCTTTTAAGGTCTATTGAATTGGCCTTTCTTCCTGGTTCAGCATTCAAATCTTCTCTGATACTGATTCACCTTGCTTCTATGTTAGGGACCCAGGAACCATTAAGAGGACTGCTTTATCATCTTGAAAGGCAAATCTTTTAGAACTGAGCAACATACATTACAGGAAGGAAGGAAGGGAGGGAGGGAGGAACAAAGGAAGGAAGGAAGGAAGGAAGGAAGGAAGGAAGGAAGGAAGGAAGGAAGGAAGGAAGGAAGGAAGGAAGGAAGGAAGGAAAGAAGGAAGGAAGGAAGGAAGGAAGGAAGGAAGGAAGGAAGGAAGGAAGGAAGGAAGGAAGGAAGGAAGGAAGGAAGGAAGGAAGGGAAGAAGGAAGGAAAGAAGGGAGGAAGAAGTAAAATGACCAAATAACTTTAAATAAAAATATAGATTAAAATTATTAATTACCTACATCTGCTTTCTTAGGAAAATGAGATTATAAAGGATACTAAAAATAAATCATATGAATATAAATATTAATGTTTATCTCAATTTTATATATATTTCATGGGATAGATCTTTTAGGTTTTCCCATCCCTTACTTCTCCTTGTTGTCCTTGGGATGTGTTCCAATACCACTCTAAGTGCTTGGATCTTAGCAAGGAGGAAATAAGCATTTCACAAACAGATCAGAAGCTTAGCAAAGAGGTGTGATAGAATGGTGGGAGATTTCAAATATCAGAAGTGAGCTAGATATTTCCCTGTTTTAAAGTTGACAATAAATTATTGTCTTGCATTAATGAACATTTTAGCCTATAAAAGGTGAAAAACAAAAATAAATTATATGTAATATATAATTTTCATAAACAAGAAGGAACTACCAATGTGGTAGAAATAATGGAAACACTGGAGAGTTATTACTCACAAATTATAAAATGATAAGGTTATGATTCAAATAGAAGAATATCAGAGTTTTGATTCCAGAGGTAGTTTATTTGTGGGTAATGGCAAAATGTGTTTAGCCATAGAAATTGAGGAGAGGAAAGCCAAGCATAACCTGACATGAATACCTCAATACATCAATACAATTCTCTGCTGAAATTTGTGGAGAATAAATGTCAAATCTACTAGTTAAATGGATCAGGCCTGAAGTCAGTCAGACATATCTCCCTGAGTTCAAATGAGGTCTCAAATACTAATAGGTATGATGATGGACAAGTCATTTAACCCCATTTACCTCAGTTTCCTCATCTGTAAGATGGGCAGAAGAAGGAAATGATAAACCTTGTCATTTTCTTCTCCAGCAAAACACCATAAAACGTCACAGAACGGAAATGACTTAAAAATGAGGGAACAACAGATTTCAAATGATTTAGAGGAAATATAGTTGGTATTCTAAGAACTATAATTCTACAGCAAACCTAGGTGACACAATGAAGTCAGTATGTCTAGAATTCACATTTAGACTCTTGACACTTCCTAGCTTTGTGACTCTGGGCAAGTCACATAACTTCTATGTGATTCAATTTCCTCAGTTGTAAGATGGCAATTACAATAGCATCTACCACCCAGGATTATTGTGAGTAAAAATGAGTTAATATGTGTAAATATCTGACACATAGTAGGTACTTAATAAATGTTTGCTTCATCTTTTCTAACTCCCCCTCCCTCCATAGGAAAAGTTAGGCTAAGAGAGATAGAAAATTCTCAAGAATAAAATTTTGGATAAACAAAAGGAAGCAGTCTAGTGAAGATAAAATCTGTGTTAATAGATCAGGGGTTTTGCTAAGCAAAACACATACACATTTGTATACACATGTTTTGAGTAAGTGTATATATGCTTCTTACATAAAACAAATATAAATATATTTGAGTATAAATAGGCACACAAATGCATATTTGTGTATATATTTATGCATATTTATACATATATGCATATATATACAATATATGCATATTTATACATGCATATACATAAATGGCCATGTATACAAGTAGATTTTTAAATAATACATTTATATAGTTTTGCAAAAAAAAAAACACAATATGTATTATAAATGTATGTATGTGTGTTTTTGCAAAAGTGATGGAAGCAAGATCTATTAACAGGATAGATAAAGAACGTGGCAAATTCTTTTAAAAAACTGTCAAGAAAGCTGACATAATATATTGTGGCTGTCAAGAGAAGTTAAAAATAACAACAAAAGATTGTTTTTAGCTATATTAACAGGAAAAGCAAGATAAAAAATAGAGATGATGACTGCTTGGGGTAGATGGGATGATGATAACTGAAAAAGGCAAAGTACAAATGCTCAATTTTTATTTTGCTCCTATTTTTTATGACAAAGTCAATGATCTTTGCACTATAAATAATTGTACTGGGAGTAGAAACCCAGGAGAAGTAACAGGATTATGAATGATCTCCCTTTTAAAAATATTATATATTTTTTCTAAATTATATGCCAGTATTTGTTTTCTGAATTTTGCAATCCTTTTTCTCTCTCCCTGAACCCCTTTTTCTCCCTAAGAAAGCAAGGAATATGATATAGGTTGCATATATATATATTATCATATAATCCCTATTTCAATGTTTATAATTTTATGAAATAATATGCATATTTCTTCCAATAGAGAAAAATACTCGAAGGAAATAAATAATGGTATGTTTCAATTTGCATTCAGACTCATCAGTGGATAATCTTTTTTGTTGTTTTGTTTTGTCATGAGTTTATTGGAGATGTCCAGAATCCTCACTTTACTGAAAATAGTTGTCATTCACAGTTGATCATCATAAATTATTGTTGTAACTGTAAGTTACATTCTCTAGTTTCTGGTCACTAAACTTTGCATCATTTCATATGTCTTTCCATTTTTTTATCATCTTGTCATTTCTTATGGGAAAATAGTATCCCATTACAACCATATACCACAACTTGTTTAGATATCACTCAACTGATGGGCATCCTTTAGTTGCCAGTTTTTTTCCATCACAAAAATAAATACTCTAAATATTTTGGTACAGGTAGATTTGGGCTATAGATTATTCTCCATATACTTGTATCAATTCACAAATTCACTCACAGGGTATTAATGTCTTAATTTTTCCATATTGCCCCCAAAAGTTATCATTTTCTTTTTTTGTCATGTTAGCCAGTCTGAAGTTTATAAGGTGGCACCTCAAATTTTTTAAGATTGCATTTTTCCAATCAATAGTGATTTGGAACATTTTTTCATATGATTAAAGATAGTTTTAATTTCTTTTACTGAAAATTGTATGCTCATATCCTTTGAACATTTGTCATTTGGGAAACTATTTGTATTCTTATAAATTTGACTTAGTTCCTTATATATTTTTGAGAAATGAATACTGTTGGAGTCATTTGCTATAAATATTTCCCCCCAGTTTGTTATTTATTTTTAATCTTGGTTGCATTGCTTTTGTTCATGCATAAACCATTTCATTTATTGTAGTTAGTTTTCTATTTAATACCTAAAATTGTTATCTATATTTTGTTTTGATCTAATTCTTCCCTTTTCCATTGGCCTGATAGGTAAGCTATTTTGTGCTCTATTGATTTGTTTATACTATTATTATTTATTTCTAAAGCATATATCCATTTTTGACTTTACCTTGGCATGAGGTAATGGCCTAATTTCTGCCACACTGTTTTCTAGTTTTCACAGTAGATTTTGACAAAATTATTCTTCCAGAAGCTTGGATCTTTGGGTTTGTCAAACACTAGATTACTATGATCATTTGCCATTGCCTGTTGAGTGCTTTATTTCTTAGCAAGTACCAGACTGTTTTCATGGTTGTCACATTATAAGATTTGAGATACAGTATAGCTAAGCTACTTCCCTAATATTTTTTTTCATTAATGACCTTGAGAGTCTAGGGGTTTTGTTCTATCAGATTAGTTTTTAAAATTATTTTTCCTAGCTTTATGAGAGCTAGGGTAGTTTTAGTAGAATCGAAATTAATAAGTAAATTAATTTAGGAAAAATCATCATTTTTATAGTTTTGGCTCAGCTTACCCATGAGCAATTAATGTTTTTCTAGCTGTTTAGAACTGGTTTTATTTGTATGAAAAGTTTTTTTCTAGTTATAATCATATAATATTCATGGGTTTCTCTTGGCAGGTAGATTCTCAGTACTTTATATTGCCTACAATTATTGTATTTATTTATTTATTTATTTTTAATTTGGAAAATATTATTTAATTAATTAATTTAGAATATTTTCCCTTGGTTACAGGATTTTTGTTCTTTTGCTCCCATTCCCCTGGCCCTCTTCCATAGCCAACACACAATTCCACTGGATTTTATGTGTCATTGCCTATGATTATTTTAAATGGGATTTCTCTTTCAATTTCTTGCTGTTGGGCTTTGTATTGATTTAGAATCTTGAACCCTAGAGACTACATTTCCCACAATCCCATTTTCCTTTACCTGTTTATGTTTTTCTTTACATGGAGGCATTTTTGGAGTTTCTGTTTATTCCCATTGGGTTCTCTCTGGCTTCGTACTAGTGGGAAGGCGTAAATAGCAGTATATTTTGAGTGGAGCTAGCCCCTGAACGACCCAGGGAGTTACTGCCTTTCAGACCCAAGGTACTAACCAAAGATTATGAAGATATATGGGGGACTGGGGGGTTGGGGCACAGGAATCAGATGATATAACCTTTGATTTTCCAGACCCTGACATCTTACTGCCTGTTGTCCCTATCCACTGCTCCCCATGCTAATGAGCTCCATGTAACATTAAAGGTTGGTAACACCTATTATGATTGCCTTTTGGACATTGGAGCTTCCTGGTCTATATTGAAGAGTACACCTGATATGGATTGCAGTTCCATTGGATCAGTTAATGTCAGGGGGTATCAGGGGGTGTCAGGGGGTATAAAGGTTCCCAAGCTTTCCCCTAGAATAGTGTCTGTAGGACCCCTTAGTATGGAATACTCTTTCCTCTTAATGCTTGGCTCCCCTTTAAATTTTCTGGGGAGAGACCTTTTGTGCAAGCTTAGGGTCATAATAACTTGCTCTCCAGATGACTCTAAGACACTGGAACTGCCTGAGGAATCCCTAACTTTAATCCCTGCACTTCTTTTAGATACTCATGAAACAAAGTAGACTCCTATTTTTGAGATCCCCACTGATATACCCAAGTATCTCTGGGCCACATCATCTTCTGATGTTGGACTACTGAAATCTGCTGTCCCTGTCCAAATTCAAACAAAATTTAGCCCACTTTCCATTCCTCAGTACCCTCTTTCGAGGGAAGCAATTGATGGCATTACACGAGTAATAAATTCCCTGATTGACCAAGGCACCATAATTCCCTGTAAATCTGAATACAATACACCCATCCTTCCTGTTAAGCCAAAACTGGGTCCCAATGGCAAGCATCTCTATCACTTTGTCCAGGATTTGAGAGCTGTGAACAATCATGTTATAAAGAGACACCTTGTAGTTTCCACCATAAATACTGTTATTTCTTCTATTCCTAGTACAGCTACATACTTTACAGTAGTATATTTGTGCTCAGCTTTTATCTCTATACCCATACATGAGAACTCTAGGCATATTTTTGCTTTCACCTGGAAGGGTTCACAGTGGACTTGGGCTTGTCTGCCTCAAGAGTTCATGTACAGACCTACTCTGTTTATGCAATTCTTAACTGCTGATACAGATGTGATAAAATTTAAATACAGTCATTATTTCAGTAGACAGATGATTTATTCTTGGCCTCATCAAATGCTAAAGCATGCCAAGTGGATAGCAAACACCTCCTTTTAGAGCTACATAAGAGAGGCCACAAGGTCTCCAAGGACAAAGTTCAGTGGTGTCTCCCCAAGGTACAATATTTAGGCTTCATTTTAACTGTTGGGTTCTTTTTAATTTCTCTCAAGCATATTGAAAATATCCAAAAATTAAGTGCTCCTACCACTAAAAAGCAATTGGGAGCTATTCTTGAAGCAACAGGATTTTGTCAGCAGTGGATCCCTTGCTATGGGGAAATCACTACGCCCCTTGTAGCACTCACAAAAAACTTGGTCCCTGAACCACTTAAAATGGAAACAGAACACCTAACAGCTCTTTCAAATTTAAAACAAGCTATCCTCTCTGCCCCTGCTATAGGAATACCAAATTATGATAAACCATTTACCTCATATGTCCATGAACAAAAAGGGAGTAGCTTCAGGTGTTCTAACTCAACTTTTGGGACCTTCTCAGCACTCAGTAGCCTATTATTCAGCCCAGCTTGACCCAGTGGCTTCTGGAACAACACCATGCCTTAGAGGAGTGGCTGCCTCAGCTTTACTGGTAACCAAAATGTGCCAATCTAGTATTGGGATGCCCTCTGACAATAATGTGCTCCCACAAGGTTGAGACATTGTTATTAAGACATAGGACCAAAGGATTACTAGGTATGAGATAACCCTGTTAAATAATGAACATATCACACTAAAATGCGGCAGAGTTCTTAATCCTGCAACTTTGCTCCCTGATTTGCCAATTTCCCAAGAACTTTTACATGATCCTTAGTGTCCACTGTTGATGAAACCTCGCAATGATTTATTGGATACCCCTTTGGATTATTCATACTTAATATTATTTACAGATGGTTCTTCATTTATGAGGGATGGTGTGCGCTATGCAGGAGCTGCGGTAGTTAATGAATTTGATACTCTGTAGTCAGTTTCCTTGCCCTCAAATGTAAGCACACAGGATGCAGAACTCACAGATTTGAAACATGCCTATATTATTGCAAAGGATAAAAGAGTCACAATTTACACAGACTCCAACTACGCCTTTGGCAAATGTCATGCCAGTGGCATGCTATCTTTAGAGGAGATTCTTAACATCAGCTGGAAAATGTATTGCCAATGCAAACCTTATTACTGAACTTCTTTCTGTCATCTAGCTCCCCAAAACTATAGCTGTAATTCACTGCTCTGCACATATAGGTGGCACTGACCCTGTCTCCAGTGGAAATAACCAAGCAGATATCACAGCAAAACTAGCAGCCTTAGAAGGCCCTGAATTAATTATGCTACTAACAATTACTGATTATTTGGATCTATCCCTTTCTTATAATGACAAGGAAGTGGAAAAATGGAAGCAGAAATTTAAAGTAAAAAGATAAATGGAGTATGGGTATCATCAGATTGCAAACCCTTACTCCCTATGGCTTTCTATAACCATATTTGTCACACTATTCATAAACATGGTCATTTTGGCTCCTAAGGCATTGTAGACTCTGTTAAAAGAGTATGGATTGCACCTGGAATAACTACAATTGCCTCCAAAGTATGTACAGCTTGTCCTACCTGCCAGTCCTTTAATCAACATTCTTTTTGAGGAAAAGTCTTTGGTGGACATTCTCTTGCTTACACACAATTTAAGCACCTAAAATTGACTTCATCTCTATGCCAAAGGCTGGACATTATACATTTTGTCTGGTCATAGTTGATCAACTGACCAGGTGGCCTGAGGCATTTCCTACTGCTCATGCCACAGTGGCTTTTGTTGCTAAAATCCTTTTGAAAGAAATTATTCCTCATTTTGGCCTGCCAGCATGTATTGATTCAGATAAAGGAACTCATTTTACTGATTCAGTGTTATCTCAAATTTATTCATGTCTAGGGATAACTCCTAAATTTCATACACCATATCATCCCCAGAGCTCCAGCCAAATTGAAAGAATGAATAAAGAACTTAAAACCATGATTGGCAAATTGTGCATGGAGACTCATTTAAAGTGGCCTGAAATTCTACCTCTGGCCCTATTTTATCTCAAAAGCAGATCCAGAGGTGATTTATACATCTCACCATTTGAGATGCTATTTGTAAATCCTATTCAGACACAATTGTTTACCCCCTCCTGTACCTCACTGTTAGGAGGGGACACAACCATTGCTACATATATTGGACAATTACAAACAAAACTGAAATAACTCTACGACTCTGGAGCTACTGTTCAATCAGGCCCCATTGATTTCTCACTTCATGATTTAAACCTAGGTGATAGTGTATACATAAAGATTTTCAAACATACTGGTTTGACTGAAACTGCTTATGACAGACCATTCCAGGTCCTTTAACATCACCATTAACTACACCAACAGCCATAAAAATTTGAGAGAGAGACTCATGGATTCATTGCAACCATGTAAAACGAGTACCTTCTGTTGATGGTGAATAATTGCTTGTACTGATTGTATTTGACTATTCATTGTGATTGGACTTCTTTATTGCTGGATTTGAACTATTTGTTGCACTTTATTTGATTGATCTTTGTATTTGCACAAATTGCCTTGTAGGGCTACACATGTACTACCTCATAGAAGAAAATCTGTATTAGTGACCTATATTGACCCGATGTGTCTTTTGTAACATTTTGTGCCTTTGCTAATTTTTGTTGTATTTTCTTGAATGTATTATTGCTTTGTCTACCTCATTTGCACTCACATCATTTTATCTGCCTTATTTGCACTCACACTGTGGATCATAGTAAGTCAAAGAGGAAATGAATCTCATTTTTTGAAAACTAGTCCCTATACTTTACCTCTGTAATTGTGAAATATACACAATTTCAACATTTGATTTTCTTCCTACATGAATCACACTGATTTTTTCCTTCTTTTCTCACTTTTTGTATTTGAAACACATCACTAGTATTGAAAATGTTTTTTAAACTATTTTTACCTTTTGCAATAGCATAAGGTATGATATCTGTTTACCTAGCATAAAAAAAAAAACAAAAAAAAACTTTGGACTATGTTAACCTGCCATAGTAACTTAACTATTATGAGACTTTTGCTTGATGACTATATCTAATCCAAGGACAAAAGGACCACAAAGGAGCATAGAACTTGACTTACAAAGTGCCAAACAAGCACAAAAAAGGTGAGAGAAACCAAACCAATCCTACAGGGATTGATGATATTCTGCACAAAAAGGCACAATATCTTGATCATGTGTGAGACTTGAGGTTGTGGCTGTTTAACATGTGTTAAATGCAGGACTTCCTTGTACCACATTCCATATCAAGCATATTACATCGTGTGTGCTCTGGTTCCAAAAAAAGAAAAAAAAAGAAAAAAAGAAAAGAGTTGAACCAGGAAACTCTATTTCCCATTTCTTGTGACTTCTAGTCTCTTTTTCTATTTTCTCTCATGATGTGACACCTTTCTGTAGTCCAGATTGCTAAACTGGGTTAGTGACTAATTGTGGTTGTATGCTTATGGGACATGGATCACTACAAGAACCTGTTGTGAGTTGTGATATTTTTTCTTTTTTCTCTCTCTTTTTTTTCCTTCTTCCCAGAATTTTTTTCTTTTTTCACGTTTTCTTTTTATATTTTTTATCTGACTCAGAAGTTATTTTTTTTAATTTAATTTTTTTGATTCCTTGATGTTTTTTGATACTTGATTCATATGCCTTATGACTCAACCATCTATCCCTGTGTAATTCCTACATGCATCCCTGTATCCTCCTCGGCAGGGGAGGGGGTTGTATTATTATTTTTCTCAGAGGGGACTTGAATTTGAGAAAAATTGAGAACAAGACACTACCTCCCAGAATCTAGAAGGCACTGTGAAGATGCCTGCAGAGATCACACGCTGTACCTGAAAATCCAGAGTGATCTTTTAGGTATGGCGAATTTGAATTTTGGGGGAGTCAAATATTGTTGTTTTTGAATGTGCACTCTTATGCCAAAGGGGACTTCCCCTTAATTTGCTTTTTGTCAATGCACCCATTATTGGTTTTGTTCCTTTATCCTCTTATTTTCCTCATATCTCCAAATTATTATAATTTCCCTTTAAAAACTGTAATATTTGTATATACCTATAGTTCAAGTTATAAGTTAGTAATGTTTTTATAATTCATTTGGGAGACTGGTCTCTCAAAGCATCACAGGGAGAATGTATTGATTTAGAATCTTGAACCCTAGAGACTACATTTCCCACAATCCCCTTTTTCTTTTCCTGTTTGTGTGTCTCCTTATGTGGAGGCAGTTTTGGAGTTTCGGTTTCAGCCCACAAGGCTCTCTCTGGCTTGGTACTAGTGAGAAGGAGGGAGCCTTTTGGGTGCTTGCTGGAGTTTTTTTTTTTAATTTTAATAAATAGTATTAAAATAATACTTGGAGTATTGGATATTAATTTTAATATTACAGCTTCATAGATAGTATAATGAAATGGTGATGATTTTAGTAGATTTATTTTATATCTTACAACTTTGCTAAAATAGTTAATTGTTTTGATTAGTTTTTTTGGTTGATTTCCTAGGATTTTCTAGGTATACCATCATATCAAATGCAAAGAGTGATAGTTTTAGTTCCTCATTACATATTCTAATTCTTTCAATTTCTTCTTCTATAGCTAATATTTTTATTACAATATTATGTAGTAGTAATGATAATGCTCATTCTTGTTCACTCCTGCTCTTACTGGGGTGACTTCTTGATTATCTCCATTTCATATAATGTTTGCTAATGGTTTTAGGTAGATTTTATTTATAATTTGGTGGAATGTTTCAATTATTCCAGTGTTCTCATGTGTTTTTTTAAAATGAATGGTGGTTGTATTTTGTCAGGAGGTTTTTCTTCATTTATTGAAATAATTATAAGGCTTCTGTTTATTTTTTAAATTCATATGATCAATATATTGATATTTTTCTCAATGTATTATTTCTGCATTCTTGATATAAATCTTTTTTCTGGTCAAAGTGTATGATTCTTGTGATGTTTTGCTGTACTTTTCTGTATTTTTTAATTTTTCCATCAATATTCTTTTGGGATATTGATTTTTAATTTTATTTCTATTTTTGTTCTTTCATGTATAGGGATCAGCACCATATTTGTGTCATAAACAAATGTTGAGGGTCTATGCTTGGTCTCATGCTGTTGGACATTTTTATGAATGACAAAAGTATGAGTGGAATATTTCCAATATTTCCAATTGATTGTAAGCTAAAAAGGCAACTAACACAGGATGTCAGAATCCAAAAATATTTAATAGGCTTTGTTCTAAATCTGTTAGCATACGATTACATAGGAATAAATGGAAAATATTACCCTCTTGTTAAAAAATACTCATTAAGAATATAGGATGTGTAAAACATTGTTAGGTGGGTGGTAGTTTGTTTGAAATACATATAGAGTTTTTATAGAGCTTAGGTAAGCTCAATAAATGCATCAACACTGTGATGTGCTCATAGCAGAATCAGTTTTGTCCTGCTTTAAGTAAAGCACAGCTTCCAGGAATACAGAGGAGCTAGTCCTTATGTACCATTACCACGTCAGAACAAATCTAGAGTCTTTTTTTCAATTCTGTATATAACTGGTAAAAAAAGAGAGGATGAGAGAGAGAGAGAGAGAGAGAGAGAGAGAGAGAGAGAGAGAGAGAAACACTAGGAAGCTGGAGAGTATTCATAGGAGAATTGCTAGCTAGGTGAAGGCACTTGAGTCCAAATTATACAAGAATTGATAAAAAGAACTGAGGATAGTTTGCCTGGAAGTAAGACTTAGGGAAACATGTTAGTTATCATAAGGTTTTTGAAAAGTGCCATGTCGAAAAGGCATTTGATCTCTACTGTTTGGGACAATAGGGGATAATTAGGAGCAAAGAGGCAAATTTAAGCTTCAGGTCAGGAAAATTTTCCTAAAATTAGAGCTGTTCAAGAGTCGAATGAGCTGCCTCAGGAAGGTTCCCACACTTCAAGTCTTCGATGCAAGGCCAGATGGTGAACTCTCAGTAAGGGATATTTGGCAGTGAAGATTCCTTTTGGGTATAGATTGTACTGAAGAGTCATCCACATGCCCCTGAGACTTATATCCTAAAATTCTGTGGCTGAGATTCAAAAATAGGACACAGCCTTTAAAACATCAATTTGCTTAGCTCTGTTGATGCATTTTCACAGGCTGTTTCAGAGGGTGGTAACTAGGAACAGCTGAGACAGTTTTCATCCTAAGTCTACAGGATTAAAAGTGTGGGATACCTAGAGGGATGTACCCTGAATTTCAGACTATACAGAATTGAGTTGCTTCAGAAAAGTAAAAAAGGATCCAGTGTTCTAGAAAGAAAAAACAGAGTCGAGCAAAAAGTCAATATTCTGCGTATAAGAAGTACTTAGAATAAGGGAATTCAAGATCATTTGCTTTTATTAACTTTTTACATAAAGTAACAACAATGTCATTTTAAAAATGGATTTAAATGATTGAAAACTGCCAAAGATATTTTGAGCTAGAATACACTATAAGAGTTATAAAAATCAAGTTAGAAAGAGATATTAAATATTTTACTTTTTTGGAAATATTTGACAAATAATTTAACTGACATGTTTTATGATAAATAGTCATATTTTATTAAACTACTTGCCCTGAGCAGGCAGTTAGGAGGTGCTATGAATAGAGTACTGGGTCTGGATTCAGGAAAACATGGGTTCAAATCTGACTTAAGAATCTTGGGGGTAGCTGGGTGGCTCAGTGTATTGAGAGCCAGGTTTAGAGATAGGAGGTCCTAGGTTAAAATCTGGCCTCAGACCTGTGACCCTGGACAAGTCACTTAGCCCACATTACCTAGCCCTTACTGCTCTTCTGCCTTAGAACCAATATACAGTATTGATTCTAAGATAAAAGGTAAGGGTTTAAAAAAAAGAATCTCAATAGCTATGTGATATTGGAGAAGTCATGTAACCTCTCTTTGCCTCAGTTTCCTCAATTGTAAAGTGGTGACAATTATAGCACCAACCTCACAGGATTGTTGTGAAGATGAAATGAGTTAATATTTGACCTCTGGTTTCCTTTAATTTCCAATTAAAATCACAACTTCGACAGGTAACCTTCCTCCACTTCTCTTAATTCCAGTGATTTTTCTGTTTTAATTATTTTTTATTTCTCCTCTATATAGTATGCTTTGTGTGTATTTATTTTTTAAACCATTACCTTCTGTTTTACTCTCAGTTCTAAGACAGAAAGGCAATGAAAGCTAAGGAATAAGGGTAAAGTGACTTACCAGGAGTCATATAGCTAGGAAGTGTCTTAGGTCTGGTTTGAACCCAGGTTCTCCTGATTCCAAGTCTATTTCTTTATCCACTGTGCCACCTAGATGCCCCTATATATTTATTTTCATGTCGTGACCCCCATTGGAATGTAAGCTCCTTGAGGATAGGGGCTATTGTTTTTCCTTTTTTTTTTAACATCCCCAATCCTTAGCACATTGTTTGTCATATAATCACGTGCTTATTAAATGGTTTTTCCTCTCCCTTCCTTCCATTTTAACTACTCTAACCTAAAAACTTGGATTACTTGACCTGTGACTACTATGCTACCCAAAATTTAATAGGATTGATTACCTATCCAGAAGAGCTTTTTTGTTTTTTTTAAATCAACTTTTTTTTTATAGATGTGTCCCAAACAATTCAATTAATCATTTTCTATTATCTGTATTCTATACTTGATGTTCAAGGTAATACAAAGTTCTGAAAAGTTTTTCTCTCATTGGAAAATTATACAGCTTTATAAGGGAAAATAGAGCACTCTTCTCTTGGGGTTACATAGAACTTTGCAAAGAAGTCAGGCAGGGAGTTCAATGAATAAAGCACTTGGTCTTGAATTAGAAAGATCTAAGTTCAAGTAAAGTTTCAGGTACTTCCTAGCTGTTTGACCATAAGCTAATCATTTAACTTTTGTCTGAATTAGCTTCCTCATTTTAAAAGTCAAACTGCACTTAATTATCAGGGTTGTGAGGATAAAATGAGATAATATTTGTAAAGTATTTTGCAAACCTTAAAAGATATGTCATTATTATTATTATTATTATTAATAATATTCAATTAAACATTGTTGACCAGTATAAGCAAAGATTTAATGACTTCAAATATCATAATCTTGAAATGCCTCTCTGGTCTAATTGTCTTCCTCCGGACACTCTCAAATGTCTCCATGTCCTCAAACTATATTGTACAGAATTGGACACACTACTGCAGAAAAGATTTGGCCAGAAGAAAAAACAGAAACCCCCCCCCCCAAAAAAAAAACAAACTATCACCTCCTTATTCTAAGAAGTCATACTTTTTTTGCACCCAAGTTTGAATTAGGTTTTTTATCTACTATGTGGCACTGCTGATCATCATCACATTTTAGTCCACTATAGCTGGAAGATGTTTTATAAACAACCTACTAATACTCTTCTCATTCTGAACTTGAAAAATTGATTTAAAATTTGAGCATAAAATTTTATACTCATTCTTATTCAATATGATTGTATTAAATTTGGCTAATCTAGGTAACCTCAGCTGTAAAGCAAAATATGATAAACAAAAAATATTTTTCAAAAGATGAACAAAAATGATAAACTATTATCTAAATCATCTAAAAGAAAAAATCATTAAATAAAAAGAAATTAATTTAAAATAAATATTTTTATGAAGATATATTTATATATGTTTGTGTCTCAGGGACTGTTTCTAATCAGATGTTAACAAAACTAAAAATATAAATGAAATGGATAAATATTTACAAAAGTATAAAATATTTAGAATAAAAGAGTGAAAGGTAGAAAATCTAAACAATCTGATCTCAGAATGAAAAATAAACCAATAAAAAAGAAAAGAAAAACAGATCCAGATGGATTTTCAAGTTGCATCAAACACTTAAAGAATAAATCACTCTCATTTTAAATACACTACTCATGAAAATAGAAAAAAAGTACCAAACCCATCAAATGATCCCATATCCTGTGTTGTACTGACAAAAGCCATTCCCCTGACAGTTCATGTTCAATCCTACAGTCCCCTGGTAGTTTTATGCTCAATACTATACCAAAACTACAAACTCATTGTAGGTCATCCAACAGTTACAAAAAAGAGATTTATTTCCTTATAGCAGGAGAAGGATATTAAAGAAGGATAGGCAAAGAGGACATACAATGTTGATTCAGCTGAGCTCCTTTACATGAGCTGTCCAGTGTGTGTGTGTGTGTGTGTGTGTATGTATATATATATATATATATATATATATATATATGTCAAATGATGCCTTTTCTAATTGGGTGAGGAAAGGGAGGGAATTAATTTGGATATTTTAATGTAGCAAATGAATGAATGAAAACATTTAAGTTCTAAAGAATTACTTAGGATCAGTCTACTTTCAAGGATTACAACTATTAATATGAGGATTTGGTTTCTTCTTCCTGGTATTAAGTCTACAATGCAGGAAATTTCTCATGCTATCAATAAACTCCACCCCGCATCCATCCCACACTGAAGAAACTAGAAGCTCCTAACATCTCAAAAATTTCATGTATGACATTAAGAGTTAGGAGGTGCTGCTCAGTACCACTAGTCTATCTGGGTTTGGGAAACTGTGTAAGATCTGAGAGATAGAAGGAGAGAAAGGAAGATGTGGAGAACTGACAGAGAAAGAAGAGTATACGAAGAAGGGCAAAGAAGTTGGGGGGGAGGGTCTTTCAGTAGCCTTCCCCTGGCATGGGTGATGATAACTATTGGCAAAATAAAGTCACAGATTATAACAAAAGCAGAATATCTTTCAGTCTTTTGAAATTTTACTTTTCTAATAAAAGGAAAATTTCTTTCAATCTTCTCATCCAAAATCCATACAAGGTGGTGTGGTGAGTAAGCAGGCTATTATAATAGGAAAGAAGTGACAGGGGCTTGGCCTGAGGGTAAGGATCTGTGACTAATGAAAAGAGGATGGACTTGAGAGATATCATGGAAATAGAAATGAGATATAATAACTAATAATATACTAGATAAAAGAGATTAATTAATTATGAATAAGGCTCAGGTAGTGAAGCTAGAAAACTGGCAGTATGGTGATATTTTCTAAAGAAGTAAGAAAGTGCAAAAGAAGGTTGAGTTTGGGAAGAAAGATAAGTTCTGCTTTCAACACACTGAGTTTGAAATCTAGGACTTGAAATCTCCTGGAAATGTATTTTGCATTGTCTATTAACCAGTTGGTGTTATGGTACTGAAAAAGGGAAAATGTTTGACAAATCTGAGACATTTGACATCTCTGAGTCACACACACTGAAATGACAAACTCATGTGAGCTGGTGATTTCACCAAAGGAGATTGTGGAGAGAGAAGAAAAGAGGATTCAAGAAGAACCATTGAATAGATCCTTAATTAGGGACATAATATGGATGATAATCCAGCACAGGTTATTGAGATTGATTGGACAGATAGCTAAGAAGAGAATTAGGAGAGTTTATTACTACAAATGTCAGAGAAAACGAATATATAGAAGAGGGTTAGCTGAAGTGCCATATATTGAAGACAGATCAAGAGAAGAGAATTGAAAAAAATATATAATTTGGCAATTATATATCTTAAATCTTATCCTATATCTATCTTTTTCCCATTACAATATTTATATGCATATGTATTTATTTATTTCTTATAGCAATGTAAAATCAACAACTAAGAAGATGATGTGGAGGTGGAGAAATATGATTGTTTGAAATGGAAAGGTTTAGAAAAGTCACAATGGAGAGTAGATGATATGATTATGGAGGAATAAAAGGATTATTTGACTGCAGTAAGGGTTCATTTGAATTTTGAAAATATAATTTATAATGGACCCAGTCAGCTCTGTAAAGTGACTTCCTCTAGCTTGTTCTGTAAGATGTGAGTAAAAGCCAGGGTGGTGTAGGATTATCACTAATTCCTAATGAATGAGAATTAAATTAAAACTAGAGGCCTTGACCATGGATGAGGGCTAATAAAACAATGAATCAAGGAAGTGGAAGACAGTGAGGAGTTGAACTCATTTGTTATAGGAATGAGATTTGGAAAGGAATAACGTAATGTTAGATCAGGAATGATAGCCTAAGAAAATTATTAAGGGGTGAAAATTTTAGAATTTTCAAGGACAGAGAATACATTTAGGAAGGATAAGGCACAAAATAATGAGAAGTTACAATTAGAAGAATGTTAGACATTTTTATTATGAGAAAGCATTCTTTATTTTGGGGAATAGATTTATTTAGGTTCTAACCACTAACTTGTAGTTCAGATGTTCTATTGGTAGTCAGATTTTGAGAGACTTAGAATCTGTGAAGTTAGGGTATTTGAGGAACAGTAACATGTATCTATGCTTCCTAGTATTTGAGCAGGAATTGTGAAGTGTAGCAGTCCACACCTATCTGTGGACAAGGGAAACAGTTAGAATGTAAAGATTGTCTTAGAAGAGAGCATGCTCAGTCTTGCGCATGGCTAGTAAAGCCTGTTGACCCTTGATCCCAGCGTCTCCCAGGTTAGGTGTGAAATCAGGTTTCTTGGTGTTCGCCTGGCTGAGACAAACCACACCTATACCTTGTCATTAACCAATGATAATACACTATGCACTCATCCCTATGTATTGTGCACATTTGCATCTCAATGGTAATAAATAGGAGCTCCACCAAAGGCCAGGTCTCTTGCTGCATCACCTCTCACCTATCTCTGTCTTTCCTGGAACTTAGCCTCTGGCTAAGCTCACTCTTTAACTTCCTCTCTCTACCCTTTCTTATTATCTTTCTAATTCTCTAGCCTGAGCTGTCTGGGTTTAGAGTATTCCCTCTAAAAGACCGGGTTTTCCTCTCAGCTAATCTCTATACTCCTATTTCCATGTGTTGTTAATTCAGGACTGCTTAGCGGTATCATGTCCTCGTGATAGCTAAGTAGTGGGGGCTTTTCTGTGGAGCTCCATTGTCAAATATTACATGTATATCTGCCTGCTTCTTATCCATCTCCTTGACTGTAGTCCTTCCCCAAGGTCAACTTTCTATCTTTCCTTTTGGGGGTAGGCTGCAGGCCGGCCTTCCTGCTTTAGGAAGAAGGAGAAGATTATAAGATAGGTATTCAATTACTTGAGAAAGAAAGAAGAATGAATTTTGATTGGTTAAAACTATAACCATCAGGATTTTTATTGGTTAACACCTTTTAATGACATGAATTTCAAAGAAGAGATTAGGTAGCCTTTAAATTCCTTGTGAAAGATCAGTGTGATGATATAAGAGAAAGGGAAGAAGTCCTGGAGAGGGTGGTTAGGAATTCAGTATCATCTGAGGAAAGACTGATATTTGTGTTCACAAGAACATGGGAAAAAGCATCAAGGGAAGAGGTTTACAAGAAATACAGACAATACAATTTAAGGATTGGGAATACTGAAAGCAGGACATGGAAGGGTAGCATTGAAGATGATGGTCATATTATAAGGAGAGAATACCATCAGTTTTTCCAATGGCACTTGTATGACTGCTTGTATGGGTATTTTGGTTGGGATTCAGTTAAAAATACTCTAAGGGGTCAATGCCTGGCTCAGCATAGGGAAGGCTTCAAGTATGCACTTGAGGGGAAAGGATTGCTGGTGGGAGTATGGGAGTTGTTAATAGGAAAAGGTTAGATACAGTTGTTTTGTAATGAAAAGCCTCATGTTCCTATATTACATATATGTGTGGGATTTGTAAGATTTAAAATGGTTGAGGTCTTAAACTGTAGTGTGTTAAAATGGTGGAAGATATAAATTGTGATAGATATAAGAGAGGGTGAGTAAATTTTGACCACAGAAATATGTTTCACTACAGTGTCTTGGGTTTTAAATCAAATATAAGGTGGTTGCCAGGGAACTATTCCCAATTCTTCAAATACCCAATTCAATTGGGTTTTATAGAGATCTTAATTAACAATACAATGAATAATTAAAGAAAGAGAGAGAGAGTAAGAAAGGAATAAGTATGAAGGGCCTCAAGCCAATATGGCCTAGACCTGAGTCTTAAGAGAGAAATCAGACAGTTTTTTTTACACTCACCACAAGGTCTGACTAAACAAGGATTCTAGTAACACCAGGCCAGTTCCATCTCAGCTGACTTCACCAGAGAGCCTTCCAGCCAGATACTGTTCCAAAGGGTCTCTCTCCAGAGCCTCCAGAGGGACAGAGTCCCCTTAGAGGAGCTCCAGCGAGACCTCCTTAGAGATTGTCCTCCAAAAGCTTCCCTTTTCCAGAGCCTCTCTCAAGAGATTCTTCCCAAGTGATCCTCATCAGAGATCCTCCAAAAGGATTTCTCCAAAAGGATATATCCTCAAGAGATTCTGCTTTTTCTTATATAGGGGTTTTTCTCCCATGTCACCTCCCCTAAGTCCTTACATCTACCAATCACTGTAGATGCTTTCCAAAGGACTGCCCATCTAAATTCCTGCTAAGTCGACCAATCTCCTCAGTAAGTCTGAATCAGAAAAAATGCTGCTGTGTCGACCAATCTCCTCAGTAAATCTGAATGATAGATAACACAGCTAAGTCAACTAATCTCATCAAGAGAAAACTTGCCCTACCCTTTTAGGTACCTAGCCTCCCATTGTATCAATTCTAAAAACAGGCCTGGCTCAAAGAACTCCTTGCCCCACCATAAGCATGGATCCAAGTACTTTCTTTGTTTAGCAAGGAGTTTTCTGCCCTAATGCAGTCTTAAGTACGGGTGGAGTAGAGGTCCTCCCATTTCTGATCCTGACAAGTTCTCACATCAAAATGGGGAATGTTTCTCAGTAGGGAATTTGAGGATTCCTCAATGTGGAGTAAAATTTTTAACATTCATAAGTCTGTGAAATTTTAAGGTTCACAGATTTGCACCTTTCTTTTAATATTTCTCCTATCCTGTCTCCTATTTTAGATAGCTGGATATTTATATTCTCCTTCCCTGAAAAGATCCTTTAGGTCAGAGAATATGCTTTTCTTAGTTTTATATCCTTTGCAGAACTCAGAACTTGACCTTGAACATAATTTAATAAATGGGTATTGTGGTTGAATTTAATTGAACTAAGTGCTAAATATATCAGTTAAGAGATCTCTTATTTGTGGCCATATATCACATATCTAGTTCTGAAAAGACAGATAAATATGTACATTTGTTTACAAGGAAAGCCAAGAAAGAATGTCTTTTACCACTATTAAAATACCAATAGCCTTGCAAGAGTCACTTGATTCCCCAAAGCCAAAGTTTCCTCAGCTGAAGGTTGTGAATGGGGCACTGTGACTAAATGATCTACAAGATTTCTTCCATAAATAAAATAATAAAATTCTATGATTTTACTCCTTCACTGGAAGACATACCCAGTCACCAAGATGCCTCTTTCAATCTCTACATTGATTTCTGGTCCCTACCAGGATTATTACATATAATTTTCAAGTTTAAAACCTGTTATGTTTTTACTGAATAGCTCTATTATATCTGTTTTAGCTTTATTTATTTATTTATTGTTTTATATGATGTCACAAATTTATGGTCTTTTGGTTTGTTCTCTGATTATTGTACTTTTACAGTACATCTTGTTCACAGCTAATTTCAACAACATTCTTTTTTTTTAATAAACCCTTACCTTTTATCTTGGAATCAATACTGTGTATTGGTTACAAGGCAGAAGAGTGATAAGGGCCAGACAATGAGGGTTAAGTGACTTGCCCAGGGTCACACAGCTGGCAAGTGTCTGAGGTCATATTTGAACCCAGGATCTCCCATATCTAGACCTGGCTCTCAATTCAATGAAATATCCAGCTGCCCCTTTCAACAACATTCTTTAGTCCAATATTCTATACCACCCACTTCCAACTCCATAGGGAGATGCCCTAAAAATGTCTCAGACATGCAGAAAAGGGGAAATGGGGATTGACTGAACACAATAGAACCTGGAAGAAGGCCTGCAGTTAAAAACTTAGCAAACCCTTTATTAACTGAAGAAACCTTGGAAACATTAGAGGGCAGTGGTGGAGACTCCTACTACTGCAAATGACCACAAAAGATTGGAACGCAATCATTTTCTCAGGAGGAGTGAAAAGATGATGATATTTAGAATAGCTAGCATTTTTGTGACACTTTACTATAGTCACAAAACATTTTAGCTCTGGACTTTAGAGAGAAGGTTACAGGAGATCTCTAATTTTTCTGGTGACCTCTTGTTATTAAGTTTTCCTATATTGTTCACTAGATTGGGAAGGGAAGCACATATCCATCTTGTATAGTAATTAAGAATGTGCAGCTGTCAGGATCTTCTTTTGAACCAGAGTACCAGGGGAGCAGCTTATGTGGATCAATATATTTATTAACCCACATTTTACATGAGTTAATTGTATTCTATCCATTAGTAAATGCTCTTTGGCCTCTCTGTATGCTCTCAGCCTCTGATCTTTGTCATATTCATTTATGAATACTTGAAAGAATCTATCTGATGTGTTCATGGTCTTATCTTAAATAAATTTATTTTCAATGAATATCAGCATTAACACTCAAGCCCCCTACCCTTGCATTATTCATTGCTCTGATAATATGACCATTTCTTTTTCCAATCACATATTAATTTAAAAAAAAATCAATCTCTTAAACATAGTTCATCATTGGTGGTCAATGAGTTCCAACCTTGTCTTTTTACTTTCCTTCAGTTCAACTGAATTTAGACTCTCCAGTGTTTATGGTGTTTAGAGATTTGAAAGCATGTTTCATTACTTCTCTAGAGAACTTCGAAGAACTGATCTTGTGACAAGAATCATTCCAATCATTAAAAGCACTACATCGTTTCTCAAATTCAACTTAGACTGTAGTCTTCACTTGTCAGTATTAGCCCAATTTCTGGTCCTCCTTCTATAATAACACAAAGAAATGTAATGAATTATCCTTCTTTCATCCATTTAGTTATTCATGTTTAAATTTTTGTGATTCATCTCTTTAGAATAATTATAAATCTCATGGTGTAGTGGTTTTAACAGAATGTCAGTAAATCAATCAGTAAATGGACATTTTATAAAGTGCCTATTATAAGTCAGGCACTGTACTAAGAGTTAAGGATTGAAAGAAAGGCAAAAGGTAGTTTTCAAGTTCAAGGAGCTCAAATCTAATGTGTGACCCTGGGCAAGTCACTATAACCCCCATTGCCTAGCCATTATTACTCTTCTGAATTAGAACCAACACATAGTATTGATTCTAAGGTAGAGGTAAGGGTTTAAAAAAAAAGAGAAAAAATTAAAAACTAAAAACAAAACCTTACACACATGGGATGTCCCTTGATGCAAGAGAGCTTCTGAGGATATACTTTCTGTTTCTTGATCAAATGCTGTTTTGTTAAAAAAAATTAATCAACAAAGATTAAGACAGGGGGAACCAAGCATTTTCCACAGTGTTTAATGAATGACTTTTTATTCAAAGCAGATAGTGATGGTCATATTTCTCTAGTTCACAAGGAGAAATCAAGTATTTGCTGAATAAGGCAATTCCTACCCTCTTCTGGCCTTGTTGTAGAAAAAGTTTGATATCCCTAAAATTTTAAAGACAATGATGTTAAGGTCAATATCTTTTTTTTTCTATTTTTCTTTTTCTTTTATTTTCTTTTTTTCATTGGGGACTTGTTTGAATACATCAAGCTGTTGCAATGCAATTCCATTCAATATCTTTTCATCTTTATTATTTATTTTAATTTGCTATTGCTTTTGACCTTTGTTCTACTAGATAATCATCTGACTGAATGAAGATATCCCTGAAATTATTCACACCCTAGAAACCAATAATATCTTGTCTGTAAGATGAATACCATTTCACTTATTGTGACATTACCCTTTTGTCTTTTCCTATGTCTTTTGATTCTCCTCTTAAAACAAGAATTCATGATACACTGAATTATGGTTCTGAGTAGTCTCAAAAATCTTAGACTTCATATGATTCTTTAACCTGAACAGTATTTTCTAAGGTATTGATCAGCTTCCCGTATGACCTTTCCTTTACATTGTCATTGAGAATCAGTTTATGATTGACAGTATTTTATAGTGTTTGATGTTCTTATAGTAAATTCTTCTCACTGGATTTCCTCCTAGGGCCACTTTCAGGACATTATTGGGTTATCTATTCCTTTTGGGATTGAAAGTATCTCTTAATATACAATTCCTTACCATTACTAGTCTGACTTTCCCAGAGCTCTGTGATTTATGGTACAGTAATCACAAAGAACAGTAAAGAAGTCAATAATATATAAAATTGTATTATTTGTATCAGTTTTCACTTTATTATATAACATAGTAATTTTTATAACAATTGTCCTTTCCTGAACCACTTCAAGTCCTATAATTTCAACAAGAAATTTCTCATCAAGCATGCATAACCTAGAATTGACTTTATCATGACTTTCTTGCTTACACTAAAGCAATGAAGTAAGGCATGTGTGTGTATGTGTTTTTGTGTTTGTGTGTGTGTTTTAATTTTCATGCCTGAATTTGGTATTGTCTGGTGTAATTTATAGAGGGTTTGGGTTTTTTTTTGTTTGTTTGTTTTTTTGCTTGTGTCATGTTGCCAACTTTTTCATAATGGCAAAATCTGACCATTTTTATTGGTCTTTTTTATAAGTGAAAACCAATCTTTTTGTATAGAAACCTTAATTATTTTGTGTCTTCAGAATTATATAATCTAATGGGAGAATGAATTACCTTCCTCATCTGGTAGAGTGGCCCTTTCAATTTAATGATTTCTGGTTGTGAGAGCTGTTGTTAATTATTCTTCATAGAAAATGGAGAGACATTATAGAATCTCTGTTGACATAATTATATTTCTTCCTCTCTCCAGGAGCCAGGAGGAGATTGGGGTCAGAGTACAGTAGAGTTAATAACCTGGCTGACC
Organism: Monodelphis domestica; assembly: GCF_027887165.1. Lineage (NCBI taxonomy): Eukaryota > Metazoa > Chordata > Mammalia > Didelphimorphia > Didelphidae > Monodelphis > Monodelphis domestica. The sequence goes on along the minus strand of NC_077229.1, from coordinate 247,222,927 downwards.
TTAAACTACATAGTAATAATGGAGCACTGGTGGCTTGGTCTACATCAAGCGTCCTTATGATCCTGCAAGAGACCACTCAGACTTTCCAGCTAAATAAGATTGTCATATTATAAATCAAATAGCTCATTACTCTGCCAGTTGGCAGCCACTCTCATAAAATGCCACAACTAAATTCAGGTACTCAAAATATGAAAAGTAATACCAGCAGCCATCAGTTTATTTTTCATGTGGATTCTCTAACTACTTCATTGCCATCCTTTATTATTGCAGATTTAATCAACAAGGAATTTGAAATAATGTTTATTTTACTTTCTTCAAAGCTACAAGACTGGTCAGTCTCTCTCTCTCTCTCTCTCTCTCTCTCTCTCTCTCTCTCTCTCTCTCTCTCTCTCTCTCTCTCTCTCTCTCTCTCTCTCTGTCTCTGTCTCTCGGTAGCCGAGAGGGTAAAAGTCCTTTTCACCCATGACACAGGTACAGTGAAGTAAACTGAGTGAACGGAATGATTACCATTCCACATACCCATCTTAGGCCCTGTAGCTCTAACTAAAAGAATTGTGGTTTTGTCCTGGTATATTTTGTTTGTCCTTTATAATTAATTCTAGGCATAAAAAGTATAGTCTTCCTACCTGGACTCCAGTCATGGTGAACATTGAGGCAAGATTCCAGGCTGGATGTTGTTTTATCCTAGCAAAGTAGTTCTGAGACAACAGGGAGCCAAGAACCTGAATATAAGAAGGGTCTTTGGATTTGGAACTTTTTAGGTACAATCTATATATAACAACTAAATGAAGCTGTGAACCTAATATCCTTCTACTCCCTAGAATTAAGAGGCACACCATTATATTATGCTTCTCATGTGTCTGGAGTAGTATATTTGCTTTTTGGAAAACTTTATTTAATTAGTCAATTAAGAACATTTTTCCTTGATTACAAGAATCATATTCTTTTATGATACTCCCCTTCCCCCACCCCTTTCCATAGCCAACACACAATTCCACTGGGTTTTACATGTGTCCTTGATCAAAACCTATTTTCATGTTGCTGATGTTTGCACTAGGATGATCGTTTTAGAGGCTACATTCCCAATCATATCCCCATTGACCCATGTGATCAAGCAGTTGTTTTTCTTCTGTTTTTCTGCTCCCACAGTTTTTCTTCTGACTGTGGATAGAGTTCTTTCTCATAAATTCCTCTGAATTGTTCTGGATCACTGCATTGCTGCTAGCAGAGAAGTCCATTACAATCGATTGTACCACAATGTATCCATCTCTGTGTACAATGTTCTCCTAGTTCTGTTCCTTTCATTCTGCATGAGTTCCTGAAGGTCATTCCAGTTCCCATGGAATTCCTCCAGTTCATTATTCCTTTGGGTTTAATATTATTCCATCACCAACATATACCACAATTTGTTCAGCCATTCCCCAATTGAAGGTCATCCCCTCATTTCCTTTTTTTTTTGCCACCACAAAGAACACAGCTAGGAATATTCTCATACAAGTCTTTTTCCTTATTATCTCTTTAGGATACAAACCCAGCCACTGGCTGGATGAAAGGGCACATAGTCTTTTAGCATCCTTTGGGCATAGTTACAAATTGTCCTCCAGAATGGTTGGATCAACTCACAACTCCACTAGCAATGCATTAATGTCCCAACTTTGCCACATGCCCTCTAGACTTCATTACTTTCCTTTGCTGTCATGTTAGCCAATCTGCTAGGTGTGAGGTGATACCTCAGAGTTGTATTGATTAGCATTTCTTTGATTCTAAGAGATTTAGAACACTTTTTCATGTGCTTATTAATAGTTTTGATTTCGTTAACTGAAAATTGTCTATTCATTTCCCTTGCCCATTTATCAATTGGAGAATGGCTTGATTTTTTGTATAATTGATTTAGCACTTTATAAATTTGAGTAATTAGACCTTTGTCAGAGTTTTTTGTTATGAAGATTTTTCCCCATTTTTGCTTCCCTTCTAATTTTTGTTGCATTGGTTTTGTTTGTACAAAAAAAAAATTAATTTAATGTAATCATAATTATTGATTTTACATTTTGTGACTTTTTCTAATTCTTGCTTGTTCTTAAAATCTTTCCTTTCCCAAAAATATGACAAGTATACTATCCTGTGTTTGCCTAATTTACTTATAGTTTACTTCCTTATATTCAAGTTATTTACCCATTTTGAGTTTATCTTGGTGTAGGATGTGAAATGTTGATCCAAACCTAATCTCTCCCATACTGTCTTCCAATTTTCACAGCAGTTTTTATCAAACAGTGGATTTTTTCCCCAAAGTTGGGATCTTTGGGTTTATTGTAGACTGTCTTGCTGAGGTCACTTACCCCAAGTCTATTCCACTGATCCTTCTTTCTGTCTCTTAGCCAGTACCATATTGTTTTGATAACCACTGCTTTATAGTATGGTTTGAGATCTGGTACTGCTAGGCCACCTTCCTTCACATTTTATTTTCATTATTTTCCTGGATTTCCTTGTTCTTTTGTTTTTCCAAATGAACTTTGTTATGTGTTTTTCTAATTCAGTGAAAAAGTTTTTTTTTTTTTTTGGTAGTTCAATGGTATGGCACTAAATAAGTAAATAATTTTGGGTAGAATTGTCATTTTTATTATGTTAGCTCATCTAAATATTCATTTTTTAAAAACTAATATGACTGGTGGTTAAATAGAAGTGAAGTGGAGAGGATCCATTCAATTTGAGGGCAAAATATCAATGGTGGCTGAAACTAATACCCTATTGATTTGATGCCCTGCAAGTTCTTTATAGATACATGAGAAATCTGGTTGGGGGTCAAATGTAATAAACCTGGCCTCAAGCAAAGATGCTTAATTTCTTATTTTTATATCAATTTCAATGAGGGATGGAATGGAGAAAAGGTTTTGGGTGATAAAAGAAGCAGGCCCTGAGAGAGGAGATTTTCCCCCTTTCCCCTTCCCTCCTTAGCTATGGCTGCTCTTCCAGATTTACTCTTGTCCCACTTGTCCCCACTCCACTACTAGAGACTTGAATATTTCTTCTTAAGGAGATGTCTCTCTCCTTGAAGCTGTTCACTCACACTTGATTCAAAGCTTGGGGAAAGGATAACTACTTTAATGTCAATTAACTCAATCAGGGTAATACAAAGGAATAACTGACAGGGAAAGAATGGGAAAGCATAGTGGGGAAAGGGGGTCTCTTTCTCTAGCTAAAACTCTTTTTCTCTCTCTCCTTGAGTTTGGGGGGAACTCAGGCCTTGGCAGCCTGAGCCCCCTGAGAGATAATCAAGTTGACTGACCCTGGTTTGGCCCCTTGGCCACAGTTCAGACCCAGTGCACCAGTAGCTGAGGTAAAATCTGACAGAGATTCAAAATGCCTTTCTCTTCAATAGCTTTTTCAATTGGGAAATATTGAAGGGAAAGATTTCTAATCACAACAGGAAAAAGTGGGTAACCCTTAGGAGAAAGTCTTATTCACCCTTCCTTCTTCAGCTTCTCCTGCCTGAGAGACCAACTGCTCTTCAGAGAGAACTTTCTGCTCCTCAAGATTCCAGCCTCCTGGGACTCCTCCCCTGTCGAGGTGATCAGTTCCACACATTCTTCAACCTGGCACTTTTCCCCTAGTGCCAGCCTCTGAAACAAATCCTCCATTTCCTGTTGTTGGAGTGGTGCCACTAAAGCCCCTGCCAGTTACTTACCTTCTATGTTTATTCTAATCTATCTATGTTACTTATTGTTCCCATCTAACCTCCCCCCTCCCAAAATAATAAATCTTATCTTTATCTGTCTATCTGCTAATCTAAAGTTGTATTTTATGCTAAGATTGAGTTGTGGGAAGAGGGTTAGGATTATGTGCCAACAAAGTTTTTCACAATATAAGAATTTCTAAATACAAAGATTATTTCTATTTCAATTAATATAAAATTTTAGCTCTTAAGTAAAATTGAACTATTCTATGCCTTCTGTAATGCTAATTCCAATGTAACAATTCATAACAATTGGATATATGTATATATACTAACTTGTATCTAATTAAATCTGATACATTCTGTTCCTATGTTACCTCTCTCTTTACAACATTCCCCTTTCCACCCTAAACTACTCTGACCCTGTCTGTTAATGTTTAGTATGTTAACTCTTTCCTTTCTATCTATATTAGTGGATTAACTCATTCGTATGTTATATATGTACATGTCTGGGTTTTCTACATATTTACAAATGTTACATGTTATTTATACATGTATATATATATACACATCCTTTGGTACTAGAGATCCATTTACATATATACAATTTATGGGCTGTCCTTATTTACAGCACAGCCCCTAATGTCACTGTTAAATGTGTTTCTGTTCTAGATATGTCGTAGTGGATGCATACTTATTCTTCTTCAGGAAATCACATTCTCATGTAGCCTGATGATCTCTTTTTCATTCTTCCTGTGTAGGAATTCATTCATCCACTGTGCATGTGGATGTAATTCCCTATACGTGAAATTAATGTGATTGAAGTTCAGTTCCCATAATGTCTTTGATTCAAAGTTCTTTCCAGTTGTCATTGTGTCTTCCATCCTTTGGTGTTGCTTGAAGTTTGTCACAGGTCCTTGGTGCCTTCTCCTTTACAGGATCATAATTGCCTGTCATCTCACCTTGAAAGATGATCTCAGGTATCTGGAACTACAAGATCATGCTTGTGTGTAAGATTAAAGTGTTTGTGAGTAAGAGTGAATATTTTGATGCATGTGAGTAAAACTTTATACAGGATGTTTGTGCCATCTTCATGTGTACAAGTGAGATTTTTTTATGTAATTAATGTAGATATCTTTCTTAATGTGTGACTGTAAGGCAATTATTATATTTGTATGTGTTTGATTGTAGAGGTTAATGATATTTTAGACTAGGCTTGAGATGGAGATTTGTATATATGTTTACTATCTCTGTTGTGCACTATTCTGTTTTTGTTTCACTGTCATTAGGGCTGTCTCTGTTCAGCATCTCTATTTATTCTTGTGCATTTTTGTTGGATTCATGGGCTCTCTGTTTATCAAGGGCTGTTCTTGGGGTGTCTGGGTTTGCTTGGATTCTGGGGCTTCCATTATGTTGTCTTCTGGTGTGTTGTCATGGTCGTAGTGATGTTTAATATGAGATACATGAAACCAAGAATCTTTTCCTATTACTTTGATCGATGTAGGAGTGGTGAGAGCTATATCATATGGACCGAACTTTAACCTGGCACTTTTTGCCTAGTGCCAGCCTGTGACAGGGGTATATTTTCCCCTACTGTCCTACCCAACATGTTATCTCTTGTAATAAAGAAAAAAGAAATGGTTGAACAAAATGAATATTTTCTGGTTCTGAGAGCATACACAATATTGAACACCCATTGTCTTCCACTTTTCCAATGAAAGGATAGAATTGTATTTGTTCTGTTCTTCACCAGGGTCAGTCTTGGTCATAATTATCATGTAGTTGCATTTTAAAGAGAAGTTACTATAATTAAAGTTTCTTCCTACACTCAGTTAAAAAAAGGAAAAAAAATCTGCTTTTATCACTTAGGCAACAAAAGTGCAGACTGGTTCTGCCTAATTGGAACTACCAATTTAGATGTGCCTACTCCATGAATGCTTTTGAAGACATCTTGACTACAAACCTTATAATACAGTGATCTTTGTTCTAATGATGACTTTTGATCAGTAACCTATTAATAGTAAGGAAGAATTTATCATTTTAGAATGAAACAAACTGAGGATTATTAAAGACAATTTTTGGAAGATGATTCTTTGATGCTTCAATAGATTTCATCAATATGAGTTCTTGCCCTGCAAAGACAGTAAGTAGCATGGTGCAATGAAAAGAAGTTTGAAGCTAAGAGGACAAAGCTTTGACTCTTCATTCTTTTACTTTATCCCTATGTTTCTCTCTCTCTCTCTCTCTCTCTCTCTCTCTCTCTCTCTCTCTCTCTCTCTCTCTCTCTCTCTCTCTCTCTCTCTCTCTCTCTCTCTTTTTCTCACCCTCTCTCTCTCTGATTCTCACTGATTCACCTTCTCCTGCATACATATACATGTTTTTCTTCTCCAGGTAGAACATTCATAGTTGCTACAACTAATACTCATATAGCAGGATATCAAGGTCCTTTGCCTCTCTTGGATACTTTCCAATTCATTGATGCTTTAAAAAGTGACATCCAGAATTAAAATGAACTTAAAATTCCAGAGTAATTGGACCAGGACAAAAAATATTGAGCTTATCATTTCCTTAGTTTTAGGCATTGTGACTTTCTGAATACAACCTAAGTTTATCCTTTATGAAGGTTTAACAAGTCCCAGGACAAAATCTGAAAAGTTATTGAAAGAAAAACCAACAATATACCCACATATAATAGCAGAAAGCAATCATGGTATAAAATATCCCTGATTTAAAAACCTTGGTCACATTTTATTATATTCTTTATACAGGAATCATTAAAAGAAAATTATCATACTCCAGGATAGATTGCTACATACTGTAGAAGTTTTTCATTTTTAGAAAGTGAGAGGGATGAAATAATGAATCAATAAAGGGATATATATTTCAGTGGAGTATTATTCAGCAAAATTGGAGGTGGGTGTTACTTGTTTTAGCCACATCATGAGTCTCCTTTTAAAGAATAGCATCACTGTTCAGAAGTCAAATTGAACAAGTTAAGGTTTAATTTAAGAACAAAATTAAAGCTACAAGATGGTAACAATGCAGTTCAAGAGTTTTATTTTAAAGGGAAAAGAAAAATGGAAAGATACTTCAATGATATTGAAGAAAATAAGACAATGGTTGCGGGGGCAGGGGGGGGGGAGGAAAGAGGGACTTTATGTGACTTGTGCCTATATATTGAAGCTCTGCTTGGGTGGAGAGAGTACTATCCCAGGCTTTTTCCAGGTTGCTTCATGCACTGAATTGAATTTGATTCTGTTCCATAGCTGACAGCTCTCCTGGCTATAGCAAGCCCGGTTGCTTCTTTGCTGAGAGTTACTTCCCAGGTTACTTCCATTATGCTCCTCAGGCTCCTCAGCATATACTAGACTCCTCACACAGCCTGTTCGACTATTCTCTCCTCTTGACCCAGTGAAACAGCTCCTTCCTGTTGTCCCTCAGTATTTTCTTTGGTGTATAAGATTCTGTCTTTCATTAATTATGCCATTCTAAAATTTATTTCGAAGTCCTTTTTTAGTAACTGTTTGGAGATAGGTTTGCGTGAACTTAGAGCATTCCTTACTCCACCATCTTGCCTACCAGATTGTTTTTATTTTTATTTTTTGAAAGGCTAACACTTGGACTAAGCATCAGCCTGCAGCTCATAATGTTGGAAAGAAGCACTGAGCAAATTAAGGTTCCTAAAATTTTGTAAATGATTTTTTAAATATTAAAAATCATTCTAACACCTATGGCCATTAGTAAATTTTAATGTGAACAGACAGTAAAGCTAATTTAGAATAGTTATCCTTATGAATAACTAGTTTGGTATCCATGTAATGGCAAGGTTTTAACATATGACAAGAAATAGAGATTTGAATTTTTTTGCAAGTACATACAGTCAGTTGTTAACATTTGCCTGACACCCCAGGCCAAATGAGTGTTATCATTTTACACATTAAATATTAGCATGTATTTTCAAATTCATTGAAGGTCAGTCATAACACTGACTATCTTTGTAGTTAGGTGATAGATTTCATAGAAGGGGAGGCTGAAGGACATATGTAGGGTGATGGATTCCCTAAGGTGAACCTTGAAATTGAAATATGATCTTGAAAATAAAGAAAGCAATTATATCTTCACCCTTCACACCATTTTGTTCAGGGTGGTTGGGATCCTGCTGTTTGATCTGCCATAAACAACATGATTTTGCTGATCCTTTTCACGGAATTTGATCTTTTTTCATCCCTTTATTCCCCTTGATCTACGTATTAGATGGTTATTTTGTTAGGTGGTTTATGGTAATATGAGGCTACTGAGCAAGCACACTGAGCAATACAGTAGTGAAGAGTCAGACCCCATCTCCCTCCTACCCTCCCACCAACTTCCATTGTTCTCTTCTGTTGGAGTGAAGCTGGGATTCAGACTAAGTTGACTGAAAATGTGACAGATAACTCACTCTCTAAATTTGTTAGAAACGGAATTTATTTAAGGAAGGAAGGGAAAAGGAAGTTAGATAAGAGAGAGGTGTTGGGATTTCCTTAATCTAGAATAAATCCTAAACTGAATAACTAAAATTATATAGTTTTATAAGAGGGATGTCTTTAACAGCTTTGAAAGGGTCTTCAGAGTCAAACTCCAGTATCTCAGAGAAGAAATTAGTGACGAAAAGGCAGAGGAAAATCCCCAGCTCTTTCTCCCAATGGTCTCAGGAAAAAGAGTCAGTTCTAAGCAGTTTGTGGGTTCCTGTTTTAACTGCCTTCTCCAGGTCACATTCTCCCCTGGAATTTTTCCTTGATGGACAGATCTCCAAGCATTCATTCATTGCATCTTTTCTCCAGGTTTTCTGCACTTATTCTCTTACAATGTATTACTCTTACATCTACCTCCTTCCATAGACTAAATTAACTAGAAATTCTTGCCAAGTTAGTCAGAATCTTGGTAGAATATATTCATTATTCTTCTACTTCATTCAATATCACAAATATTAAAATATTTATTGCTTTAAAGGATTTTTTTCCATTTTCAAATTGTAATTCATTTTCCTTTAAGGGAAAATTTTACACATGTGTTTATGTAAATAAAAGTGTGTTTGAAAAGAAGAAAAGTAATAATATGTAACATTTAAATAGCACTTAATATATGCTAGAATTATGTAAAGCATTTTTTATTTTACATTTTTATTTTTTCCAGAGTGCAATATTGATACAATTTTTAATATTCATTTCTTGTTTTTTTTTGTAATTCATATTCTCTTCCTGCCATATTCTCTTCCCCTCTTTCTTCTCCCTAAAAAAGCAGGTAATTTCATATAGGTTGTACATATATTATCATCTATACATAGTCTCATGTTCATTGTGTTATGAAACAAGACACACATTGCTTACACCAAAGAATAATTTGTGGAGGAAATGAAGGAAAGAATGTTATGTTTCAATCTGCATTCAGACTCCATCTGTTCCTTCTACGGCAGTTTATATTCCTTTTCATCATGTGTCCCTAGAGTTGTTCTGGATCCTATCATTGTTGAAAATAGTTGTAACTCACAGTTGATCATAATATAGTAGTGTTTTTATTGTGTACAATGTTCTCCCGGTTTGTTCACTTCACTTTACATCACTTCATATAATCTTTCCAGGTTTTTTATCATCATTTTTTTCATGTCTTATGGCACAATAGCATTCTTTTATATTCATATACCACAACTTGTGGTACTGTGTACCTAAATTACTGGATAGCTCTTCAGTTTCAAGTTCAGTTTCCAGTTGGTGCCACCACCAAAGGAGCTCCTAGAAGTAGGTTCTTTTCCTCTGACCTTAATATCTCTGACATACAGACCAAGTAGTTGCATTAGTGGGTCAAAGGGTATGCACAATTTATGTCCCTTTGGATATGGTTTCAGATTTCTCTCCAAAATGGTTGTATCGGTTCCCAGCTCCACCCACAGTGTATTAGTGTTCCATTTTTCCACATGCCTTCCAACATTTATGACTTTCTTTTTCAGTCTAGTAGGCATGAGTGAGGTGGTACCTCAGAGTTAATTAATATGCATTTCTCTATAATTGATAGGTACTTGAACTGAAACTGAATTAATATATAAAAAGGCCAGTGTACCTTTCCTTTGCATCAAGTTTATTCATAGCTGAGTAGAGAGCCAATGGGGTAGGTAGTAGGCTTTCTCCATTACCCAACCAAAAGTCATAAGTACATGACTATCTGGCTTTTTTTGTGGTTGTTCTGTCTTGATCTTGGATCAAGATATGGAATTGCTATTTGAAAGTAATAGTACCTTAGGAGGTTTGTGAAGGTGGCAGTTGAGCCAAAACAGACACAATTGCTTAAGGATTACTATAATATAACATGTTATTTAACTTGAAAAGGCTATAAACCAAGATTAAATGGAGAGAGAGTTGATACATGAGTTTTTTTTTTCACAGATGATTGTGCACTCAATGCATCCTCTGAGTCTGAGATGCAATAGAATATGGATCAATTTTTAAAAAATAAATACTAATTTTGGCCTGACAATTAGCACCAAGAAAAGAGAAGTTCCCCATCAGCCAACATTGCATCATTGATATGTAAAACTATCAGTTATGGTAAAAAGAGAAATTTTGAAGACTACATAAGTTCACTTATCTTGGTAGTATACTGTCCAGGGATGTACATATAGATGAAGAGGTTCATGCACACATTGCCAGAGGTGGATCAGTATTTGGAAGGCTCTGAAGGAAAGGAAAGTAGAAAAGAAATATTAGGCTGCCTACCAGACTGAAGGTCTACACAGCCTGTGAAACTTGAACAATATGCCAAAGTCATATCAGGAAATTGAATTGCTTCCATTTGAATTGTCTTAAGAAGATTCTGAAGATCACCTGGCAAGGTAAGAAGATATCAGACACTAACGTAAGGTCTTAAGCTGACCTGCCAAGCCTTCAAACTCTACTGCACAGATCCCAATTCTGATGTTCAAACACCAAATGCATATTTCCCTAATAGAAAATTTTACATAGAACTCACACAAGGCAAACACTCACATAGTAGTGAAAAGAAATAACTAAAGGATTAAATAAATCCCCAGCTGACTTGGGTATTTTCATATTTGGGAATTCCCCATGCCAACCACTTAATTTTAGATTTTAATCAAGACACTAAAAATTATCTTTACAGTTTGGCTGAAACCTTTACAATTTTGGCAGTTACATATCCCAAGGGCCTACTGACTTCTTGCCATTACGTACTTCCTGTAGACAGAGGATAAAGGGTGTGTGCTTTGGAGGTTCCCTCTCTGATGTAGAATCAGCATTGATGATAGTGAGTGGGGTTGACTAAAAAATGGCTAACCAGTTATGGGCACATGTTCTTTATTTTGTATCTTCTTTGTTCCTTGATTTCTAGGGATCATTAAAAAATCTCTTAAAACATAATATTATTATTGAGATTTAATTTTAACCTTTACAATACATTCCTGGTTGCCAGGATTTGAAAGGTTAATCAGGGTGGAGAAAATCTAAAATTCACAATCAAAAGACAATTCTCACTTTACAGACTTTTTCATCTGGTATCAGGAAAGAACACACACACACACACACACACACACATACACACACAAACTGTGAAGATTAAAATTAACTTTTCCATACTAGTGGGGAACTCAAGAAGGAACCAAAGTGTTGCCAGATACTTGGGAAAGTGGGAAGAGATAAATTCCCCTACCCCAAGCAGAGCTGTTTGACTATGGAGTTGGGTATGACTAGAGACAAAGGTAAGTGAAAATCCCCTTCAGTCTCTTTCTTCTTAGTTGATGTACTTTGTAATTCTCCCTCTAGCACACTGAAGATGATTAAGTCTTTAGTAAAAACCAAAAATATATATTTATTGGGTAAAATGGTTGAGGTATAATAAGGGTAGAGGAAACAGGAAGTCCCTGACTATTTTCCCCTCTACAGATGGGTTTAGGGTTCCCAGACTCTGTTAATGTCTTGGTGAGCTCAAGATGTTGGTATTTTGTGTCTCAGAGATATGGTTGGCATAAATCTTCTGTAAGACAGGCTTTTTCTTTCCCCTAAGGGAAAAGTCTCTATCCTAACAATATAACTGATAAATGAACTGGATCTTTTATTTCTCAGCAAAGGATTAATGGATATATGTTGTCCTCTCAGTAAGGAATTCATTCCCTCTCTCTTCAAGCCAAGGAGAGAAAAAAACCCCAGCAGTTCTCAACTGCTCCAGCTTTAACTTAGCTAGAATGTTCAATCCCATCTCCCAATGGCAGCAGGAATCCATCTCATTTTTCCTTTTTTTTTAAATTCAGACTCTGATTTTATTTTTATAAATTTAATATATTTAGTCAATTTATAACATTATTTCTTGGTTCCAATCTTCCCATAGCTGAAATGTGATTTCACTGGGTATTAAATGTGTCCTTGATCAAAACCTATTTCCATCTTTTTGAGGTTTGCACTAAGGTGATCACTTAGAGTCTACATCCCCAACCATCTCCTTGACCCATGTATTCAAGCAGTTGTTTTTCTTCTGTGATTCTACTCCTACAGTTTTTCCTCTGAATGTGGATACTATTTTTTCTCATAGATCCCTCCAATTTGTTCAGGATCACTGCATTGCCACTAATGGTGAAGTCCATTACATTTGATTGTATCACAGTGTATCAGTTTCTGTGTACAATGTTCTCTTGGTTTTGCTCCTTTCACTCTGCATCAATTCCTGGAGGTTGTTCCAGTTCACATGGAATTCTTCCAGTTTATTATTCCTTTGAGCACAATAGTATTCCATCACCAATATATACCACAATTTGTTCAGCCATTCCCCAATTGAAGGGCATCCCCTCATTTTCTAATTTTTTTGCCATCACAAAGAACACAGATAGGAATATTCTTGTATATATCTTTTTCCTTATTTTCTCTTTGGGATACAAACCCAGCAGAGCTATCACAGGATCAAAGGGCAGATAGTCTTTTAGCATCCTTTGGGCATAGTTGCAAATTGTCCTCCAGAATGGTTGGATCAATTTACAACTCCACTAGCAATGCATTAATGTCCCAACTTTGCCACATGCCTTCCAGTCTTCATTACTTTCCTTTGCTGTCATGTTCGCCAATCTGCTAGGTATGAGGTGATACCTCAGAGCTGTTTTGATTTGCATTTCTCTGATTATAAGAGATTTAGAATACTTTTTATGTGCTTATTAATAGTTTTGATTTATTTAACTGAAAATTGCCTATTCATGTCCCTTGCCCATTTATGAATTGGAGAATGGCTTGATTTTTTTTGTACAATTGGTTTAGCTCTTTATAAATTTGAGTAATTAGACCTTTGTCAGAGGTTTTGTTATGAATATTGTTTCCTGATTTGTTGCTTCCCTTCTAAATTTGGTTGCATTGGTATTGTTTGTACAAAACCTTTTTAATTTGATGTAATAAAAATTATTGATTTTATGTTTTGTGATTTTTTTCTAACTTTTGCTTGGTTTTAAAGTCTTTACTTTCCCAAAGATCTAGCAAGTATACTATTCTGTGTTCACCTAATTTACTTATAGTTTCCTTCTTTATATTCAAGTCATTCATCCATTCTGAGTTTATCTTGGTGTAGGGTGTGAGATGTTGATCCAAACCTAAAATCTCCCAAACTGTCTTCCAATTTTTCCAGCAGTTTTTTTTTCTTTATCAAATAGTGGATTTTGGTCCCCAAAGTGGGGATCTATGGTCTTATCATAGACTGTCTTGCTGGGGTCACTTACCCCAAGTCTATTCCACTAATCCTCCTTTCTATCTCTTACCTAGTACCAAATTGTTTTGATGAACACTGCTTTATAGTATAGTTTGAAATCTGGAACTGCAAGTCCACCTTCCTTCACATTTTTTTGATGATTTCCCTGGATATCCTTGACCTTGTGTTCTTCCAAATGAACTTTGTATTGTGTTTTTCTAATTTAGTAAAAAAGTGTTTTTGCAGTTCAATGGATATGGCTCTAAATAAGTGAATTAATTTGGGTAGGATTGTCATTTTTATTATGTTAGCTCATCCTAGCCATGAGCAATCAATGTTTTTCCAATTGTTTAGATCCAGTTTTAATTGGGTGGAGGGTGTTTTGTAGTTGTGTTCATATAGTTCCTGTGTTTGTTTCAGCAGATAGATTCCTAAGTATTTTATATTGTCTAGGGTGATTTTAAATGGAATTTCTCTTTTTAATCCTTGATGTTGAGATGTGTCAGAGATATATAGAAATGCTGAGGACTTATGTGGGTTTATTTTGTATCCTGCAACTTTGCTAAAGTTGTTGACTATTTCAATTAGATTTTTGTTTGGTTCTCTAAGATTCTTTAAGTAGACAATCATATCATCTGCAAAGAGTAATAACTTCGTTTCCTCACTGCCTATTTTAATACCTTCGATTTCTTTTTTTTTCTCTAATTGCTACAGCTAGTGTTTCTATTACAATGTTAAATAATACAGGTGATAATGGGACAAGCTTGTTTCACTTCTTATCTTATTGGGAAGGTTTCTAGTTTATCCCCATCGCAGAGGAAGCTTGCTGATGGTTTTAGATATATACTGTTTATTTTTTTTTTAGGAAAGGCCCTTCTATTCCTATACTTTCTAGTGTTTTCAATAGAAATGATTGTTGTATTTTGTCAAAGGCTTTTTCTACATCTATTGAGATAATCATGTCATTTTTGTCAGTTTGCTTGTTAATATGGTCAATTATGTGAATGGCTTTACTAATATTGAACCATCCTTGCATTTCTGGTATGAATCGTACCTGGTGATAGTGGATAACCCTCGTGATCACTTGCTGGAGACTTTTTGCTAGTATTCTATTTAAGATTTTTACATCTTTGTTTATTAAGGAGATTGTTCTATACTTTTCTTTCTCAGTTTTTGACCTGCTTGGCTTTGGAATCAGGACCATATTTGTGTCGCAAAAGGAATTTGGTAGAACGTCTTTTTGCTTATTCTGTCAAATAGTTTGTATGATATTGGGATTAGTTTTTCTTTGAATGTTTGATAGAATTCATTTATGAGTTCATCTGGACCTGGGGATTTTTTCTTAGGGAGTTCTAGATGGCTTGTTCAATTTCTTTTTCTGATATGGGGTTGTTTTGGTAATGTATTTTTCCTCTGTTAGTCTAGGCAATTTATATTTTTGTAAATATTCATCCTTTTCACCTACATTGCCATATTTATTGCCATATAATTGGGCATAATAATTTTTAATGATTGACTTAGTTTCCTCTTCTTTAGAGAAAAGGCCTCCCTTTTCATTTTGGATACTATCAATTTTGTTTTCTTCTTTCGTTTTTTCAATTAGATTGACCAGGACTTTGTCTATTTTATTTATTTTTTCAAAGTACCAGCTTCTAGTCTTATTTATTAAATCAATAATTCTTTGACTTTCAGTTGTATTAATTTCTCCTTTAATTTTTAATATCTCCAATTTAGTCTCCATCTGAGGATTTTTAACTTGTTCACTTTTTAGTTTTTTAATTTGCATGCCCAATTCATTAACCTCTGCCCTCTCTAATTTGTTAATATATGAACTCAGGAATATAAATTACTCCATTGGGTACTGCTTTGGCTGCATTCCCTAGATCTTGAAAGGATGTCTCATCATTGTCATTTTCTTCAATGAAATTATTAATTGTTTCTATGATTTGTTCTTTAACCAATTCTGGAATGGTATTGTTTAATTTCCAATTAATTTTTGCTTTGCCTCTCCATGTATGCTTACTAAATATTATTATCATTGCATTGTGATCTGAGAAGGTTGCATTTATTATTTCTCCTCTTTTGCACTTGTTTGCAATGTTTTTATGCCCTAGTACATGGTTGATCTTTATGAATGTACCATGTGCTGCTGAAAAGAAGGTGTATTCCTTTTTGCCCCTATTTATTTTTTTCCACATACCTCTAATTTTCCTAAGTTTTCATTTACTTCTCTTACCTCTTTCTTATTTATTTTTGTTTTGATTTATCTAGTTTTGATAAAGGAATTTTCAGGCCCCCCCCCCAGCTTAGTTTTTCTATCTATTTCATCCTTGAGCTCCACTAGTTTTTCCTTTAGAAATCTGGATGCTATGCCATTTGGTGCATACATGTTGGGTACTGATATTTCCTCATTGTCTAAATGCCTTTTATCAGGATGTGATTACCTTCCCAATCTCTTTTAACTAGATCTATTTTTTCTTCAACTTTGTGAGATATCATGATTGTGACTCCTGCCTTCCTTTTATCAGTTGATGTCCAATAGATGTGGGTCCATCCTCTTACTTTCACCCTATGCGTATCTACCTTCCTTATGTGTGTTTCTTGTAGATAGCATATGCTAGGGTTTTGGATTCTAATCCACTCTGTTATTCACTTGCATTTTATGGGTTAGTTCATTCCATTTACATTCAGAGTTATAATTACCAGCTGTGTATTTCCCAGTATTTTGATTTCTACTCGTAGTCTGCCTTTTCTTCTTTTAATATTTCTTTCTACACCAATGTTTGTTTTTAATCAGTACCCCTAATTCCCACACTTATTTTACTTCCCTTTTGTGACAAGGAAATCACTTTAAAAGACTGATATATATTAATTTAAAGTCGCCAAGGAATTCAGCTATGTAATTCCTAAATGAAAACTCAAGTCAGCAGTCAACCTTTTATGGAGTTTAATTACAAACAGGATGAAGAAAGGTATTAGAGATAGAGAGAGAGAGGGAGAGAGAAAGGGGAGAGAAGGGAATAGGGCTTAAATACCCCTTCTGTTTAGGCTGGGCCAAAAGGCCCAAGCCCTTAGATAGCTGGGGCAAAGAAAGGAGATCAGTCCCTATTACTCACGTGACCAAAATGGAGAAACAGTCTCAGGGGCCTCCACCTCCAGCTTCCTTCAGAGCAAGCTTCTCAGAGCACCTCTCCAACCACTCAGAGCCAAAACTCTCCAACCAACCACCCCTCAGTCCTCAGACCCCTCTCTCTTTAAGCAAACCATCCAAGTTCCCTCCCCTCCATTCCCACATCTACCAATCACTGTCCATGTCTTCCCTGTGACAATGGTGGCTCTAGCTTAACCCAGGACCACCCAGAGGTCTGTGGCTTTGCACATGTCTGTTGAAGGTCATATTCTCAAATAATTAAATCTTGATCCTTTGCTACAGCCCTTCCTAAATCCTGTTAGCCTGAGTAGGGTGGAGATTGTAAGTTCCAAGACCTGGTTCTGTAATTCCAAGTATCTCTATTGTATCAATTCTAAAATCAATCATGACTCAAAGAAATTCCTGTTCTATGCTTAAGCATAGGTCAAAGCCCTTTCCATTGTTCAGCAAAAGGTTTCTGTCCTAAAGTAATCTTAAGAAGGGAGGAGGAGGAACCTCCCATGCCAATGGGGTTCACATTCCAATAGAGTTCCCACTATCAATAGGAAATTTTTCAAGTATGAAATTTCCCAATTGGGAAATTTTCAACATTTATAAGTCTAAGAAATTTTAAGGTTTACACTTTCTACCCCCTCCCTTCTTATTTCCTTTACAATGTTTTTATACTACCCTTACCTTCTCCCTGCCTTGTAGTGCTTCCCTCCCCATCTGTCTGTTTCTTACCCTTCTACTTCCCTATAGCACTCAAATCAATTCTCTTCCCCAATGGATTGGATTGTTCTTCCCACTTTGAGTCAATTCCAATGCAGGTAAGAGGTGAGTATTTCCTATCTCTAACCTCTTTACCCTTCCAGTGTATTGATCTTCTCCCCCTTCCAATTGTGAGCTTCTTTGTGACAAATAAACTTAGCCCCTTTTTTTCTTTTCCAATTTCATTAAGTATTAACCTCTTTTTTAGCTGTAGTTGTGCATATATTTACATATATGTACATATATATATATAAACACACATATGTTTGTGTTTATGCATACATATATCTATTTATATATTTATGTCTTGGCATTTCATCCTATACAGTTTGTCACTGTTCCATCTAAATGTAATTCTTCTAGCTGCCCAACTGATAATAATATATTTTAACATTATTTTATTTGGTCATTTTCACACATTATTCATTGGAAACAAAGATGATTTTCTTTTCCTCCTCCCCCTCCCACCACCCATCCCCCAGCTCACACATGATTCTACTGGGTATCACATGTGTCCTTGATTCGAACCCATTTCCTTGTTGTTGGTATTTGCATTAGGGTGTTCATTTACAGTCTCTCCTCAGTCATGTCCCCTCAATCCTTGTAGTCAAGCAGTTGTTTCCCTTCTCATTTTGGTTACATTGTTTTTGTTTGTACAAAAACTTTTTCATTTGATGTAATCAGAATTGTTTATTTTACATTTTGTGACTCTTTCTATGTCTTGCTTGGTTTTAAAGACTTTCCCTTCCCACAGGTCTGACATGTATACTATTCAGTGTTCACCTAATTTACTTAGAGTTTCCTTCTTTATGTTCAAGTCATTCACCCATTCTGAGTTTATCTTGGTGTAGTGTGTGAGGTATTGATCCAAACCTAAAATCTCCCAAACTGTCTTCCAATTTTTCCAGCAGTTTTTGTCAAATAGTGGGTTTTTGTCCCAGAAGCTGGGGTCTTTGGTTTTGTCAAAGACTGTCTTACTGAGGTCACTTACCCCGAGTCTATTCCACTGATCCTCCTTTCTGTATCTTAGCCAGTACCAAATTGTTTTGATGACCACTGCTTTATAATACAGTTTGAGATCTGGGACTGCAAGGCCACCTTCCATTGCATTTTTTTCCATTATTTCCCTAGATATACTTGATCCTTTATTCTTCCAAGTGAAATTTATGTTTTTTTCTAAATCAGTAAAAAAAATTTTTTGGAAGTTGAATGGATATAGCACTAAATAGATAAATACATTTGGGTAGGATGGGCATTTTTATTATATTGGCTCATCCTACCCATGAGCAGTTAATGTTTTTTCAATTGCTCAAGTCTAGTTTTAGTTGTGTGGAGAGTGTTTAGTAGTTGTGTTCATATAGTTCCTGTGTTTGTCTTGGGAAATAGATTCCTAAGTATTTTATTTTGTCTAAGGTGATTTTGAATGGGATTTCTATTTCTAATTCTTGCTGCTGAAATGTGTTGGAAATATATAGAAATGCTGATGACTTGTGCGGGTTTATTTTGTATCTTGCAACTTTGCTAAAGTTCTTGATTGTTTCAACTAGCTTTTTGGTGGATTCTCTAGGATTCTTTAAGTAGACCATCATATAATCCACAAAGAGTGATAACTTGGTCTCCTCCTTGTCTATTTTAATGCCTTAATTTCTTTTTCTTCTCTAATTGCTACTGCTAGTGTTCTACTACTATGTTAAATAATAGAGGTGATAATGGGCATCTCCGCAGCTGCACTGTCTTCCTGGGGAAACCCAGGGTCTGCCCTCCACTGCCTGCTGGTGTTTCAGTTGTTATTACTCTCAGGTGTGGGTCTGGACTACCATAATCAAACCTCTGGGCTGTTCTAAGTCAAGCTTGAGTCACCATTGGCACATGTGAGATGTAGGAAGTAAGTTAGAGAACAGCCTCTGGAGTTCTCCTGACTTCCTTTGGAGAGGGATAGAGTTCAGTTCAATCCTGGAGCTTGAGCTTGGAGAAGCCCCACAGACAGCTTTCCTTCAGACCCCTCATGTGAGTGATAAGGACTGACCACTTTTTCTCTTCCTTGGCTTTCCAAGGCCTTAAAGCCTGCTTTGGCTCAGCCTGAGCCAGAGTGGTAATGAGTTAAGCTCTTTTTCATTATTTTTTTTTAATATAGCATACGGCTGCCTTGTGAAGTCACTTGCTTCTAGTTGTTGTATTCTGGATATTAAAGACAGGATTTCTTCCCTGGCTTTTTGGTCATCCTTATTTTTCTGTTCTGATTTTCTTTGGAGGACATCTTTCATCTTCTCTGCTGTGATATGGAAATCACTTTAAAAGACTGATATATATTAATTTAAGGTCACCAAGAAATTCAGCTATGTAATTCCTAAATGAAAACTCAAGTCAGCATTCAACCTTTTATGGAGTATTAATTACAAACAGGAGGAAGAAAGGTATTAGAGAGAGAGAGAGAGAGAGAGAGAGAGAGAGAGAGAGAGAGAGAGAGAGAGAGAGAGAGAAGGGGAGAGAAGGGAATAGGGCTTAAATACCCCCTCTGCTTAGGCTGGGCCAAAGGCCCAAGCCCTTAGATAGCTGAGGCAAAGAAAAGAGATCAGTCCCTATCACTCACGTGACCAAAAAAGGAGAAACAGTCTCAGAGGACTCCACCTCCAGCCTCCTTCAGAGCAAGCCCTCGTCTCAGATCTCTCCAGGAGCTCTCCCTACAGGACCTCTCTCCTCTCAGACTCCTTCAGAACAAAACCTCTCAGAGCAAAACCTCCTGCTCCCCTCAGTTCTCACATCTCCCAATCACTGTCGATGACTCCCCTAGACCAATGGTGGTTCTAGCTTAATCCAGGAGAGCCCAGAGGTCTGTTTCCTTTGCACATGTCTATTGAAGGTCATATTCTCAAATAATTAAATCTTGATCTTTGCTGCAGCCCTTCCTAAATCCTGTTACTCTGAGTAGGGTGGAGATTGTAAGTTCCAAGACCTGGTTCTGTCATTCCAAGTATCTCTATTGTATCAATTCTAAAATCAATCATGACTCAAAGAACTTCCTGTTCTATGCTTAAGCATAGGTCAAAGCCCTTTCCATTGTTAACAAAAGGTTTCTGTCCTAAAGTAGTCTTAAGTAGGGAGGAGAAGGATCCTCCCATGCCAAGGAGTTTCACATTCCAATAGAGTTCTTACTATCAGTAGGAAAATTTTCAAGTATGAAATTTCCCAATTGGGAAATTTCCAACATTCATAAGTCTAAGAAATTTTAAGGTTTACAATTCCCCCTTGATGATCATGGGAGACCAGTCTCCCCATTGATCCAACAACATAATCAGTTTTGTAATTCTGAATTCAATTCTAACTATAGATATACACAATATTCAATTTTCTAAGAGAATTAGAATAGTGAGAGAGGAAATAGAAATGAAAAGAAAGCAAAACCAATGTTTTGCTAGGCACATTGACAGAAAGGCAAATTAGGGGCAGTCCCTTTTGGCATAAATGTGTACAATTACAATAAATGTTCAATCAAAAGTTCAGTCCAATCAATCATATCCAAAGTTCATTCTTGATCTTCTTGATAAAGTGTAGGTTTTTGGCATCTTTCTGCAACAGTTCATTCTCTGGATACAAAAGTTTCAAGCTTATTTCTTGAAGATCTTTTCTCAAACAAAATCAAATCTTGAACTTTTACAAAAGTACAATCTTAAGCAAAATTCAAAATTCTTGGATTTTTATAAAAATACAATCTTCTTTTTTTTTTAATTTTATAGTATTTTATTTGATCATTTCCATGCATTATTCATTAAAGACAAAGATCATTTTCTTTTCCTCCCCCCCACCCCCCGTAGCCGACGTGTGATTCCACTAGGTATCACATGTGTTTTAGATTCAAACCCATTGCCATGTTGTTAATATTTGCATTAGAGTGTTCGTTTAGAGTCTCTCCTCTGTCATGTCCCCTCAGCCATTGTAGTCAGGCAGTTGCTTTTCCTCGGTGTTTCTACTTCCTCAGTTTGTCCTCTGCTTATGGATAGTGTTTTTTCTCCTAGATCCCTGCAGGTTGTTCAGGGACATTACACTGACACTAATGGAGAAGTCCATTACGTTCGATTATACCACAGTGTGTTTGTCTCTGTGCAATGTTCTCTTGGTTCTGCTACTCTCGCTCTGCATCACTTCCTGGAGGTCTTTCCAGTCTCCATGGAATTCCTCCACTTTATTATTCCTTTTTGCACAATAGTATTCCATCACCAACATATACCACAATTTGTTCAGCCATTCCCCAATTGATGGGCATCCCCTCATTTTCCAATTTTTGGCCACCACAAAGAGAGCAGCTATGAATATTTTTGTACAAGTCTTTTTGTCCATTATCTCTTTGGGGTACAGACCCAGCAGTGCTATGGCTGGATCAAAGGGTAGAAATTCTTTTATCGCCTTTTGTGCATAGTTCAAAATTGCTCTCCAGAAGGGCTGGATCAGTTCACAACTCCACCAGCAATGAATTAATGTCCCTACTTTTCCACATCCCCTCCAGCATTCATTATTTTCCATAACTGCCATGTTAGCCAATCTGCTAGGAGTGAGGTGATACCTCAGAGTTATTTTGATTTGCATCTCTCTGATTATAAGAGATTTGGAACATTTCTTCATGTGCTTATTAATAGTTTTGATTTCTTTATCTGAAAACTGCCTATCCATGTCCCTTGCCCATTTATCAATTGGGGAATGGCTTGATTTTTTGTACAATTGATTTAGCTCTTTATAAATTTGAGTAATTAAACCTTTGTCAGAGGTTTTTATGAAGATTTTTTCCCAATTTGTTGTTTCCTTCTGATTTTAGTTACATTGGTTTTGTTTATACAAAAGCCTTTTAATTTGAAGTAGTCGAAATCATTTATTTTACATTTTGTGATTCTTTCTATGTCTTGCTTGGTTTTAAAGTCTTTCCCCTCCCAAAGGTCTGACATGTATAATATTCTGTGTTTACCCAATTTACTTATGGTTTCCTTCTTTATGTTTAAGTCATTCACCCATTTTGAATTTATCTTGGTGTAGGGTGTCAGGTGTTGATCAATTCCTAATCTCTCCCACACTGTCTTCCAATTTTCCCAGCAGTTCTTATCGAATAGTGGATTTTTGTCCCAAGATCTGGGATCTTTGGGTTTATTTTATACTGTCTGGCTGAAGTCACTTGCCCCCAGTCTATTCCATTGATCTCCTTTCTGTCTCTTAGCCAGAACCAAATTGTTTTGATGACTGCTGCTTTGTAATATAGTTTGAAGTCTGGGACTGCTAGGCCCCCCTCATTTGTGTTTTTTTTTTTCATTATTTCCCTGGATATCCTTGATTTTTTGTTATTTCAAATGAACTTTGTTATGGTTTTTTCCAAATCAGTAAAGAAATTTTTTGGGAGTTCAATGGGTATGGCACTAAATAGATAAATAAGTTTGCGTAGGATGGGCATTTTTATTATATTGGCTCGTCCTATCCATGAGCAGTTAATGTTTTTCCAATTGCTCAAGTCTAGTTTTAGTTGTGTGGCGAGTGTTTTGTAGTTATGTTCATATAGTTCCTGTGTTTGTCTTGGGAGGTAGATTCCTAGGTATTTTATTTTGTCTAAGGTGATTTTGAATGGGATTTCTCTTTCTAGTTCTTGCTGCTGAGCTGTGTTGGAGATATATAGAAAAGCTGATGACTTATGTGGGTTTATTTTGTATCCTGCAACTTTGCTAAAGTTGTTGATTATTTCAATTAGCTTTTTGGTTGAATCTCTAGTGTTCTTTAAGTAGACCATCAAGTCATCTGCAAAGAGTGATAACTTGGTCTTCTCCTTGTCTATTTTGATGCCTTCAATTTCTTTTTCTTCTCTAATTGCTACTGCTAGTGTTTCTAGTACAATGTCAAATAATAGAGGTGATAATGGGCATCCTTGTTTCACTCCTGATCTTATTGGGAATGCATCTAGTTTATCCCCATTGCAAATGATATTAGCTGATGGTTTTAGATATATACTGTTTATTATTTTTAGGAATGACTCTTCTATTCCTATGCTTTCTAGTGTTTTTAATAGGAATGGGTGTTGCATTTTATCAAATGCTTTTTCTGCATCTATTGAGATAATCATGTGGTTCTTGTTGGTTTGCTTGTTGATGTGGTCAATTACGTGGATGGTTTTCCTAATGTTGAACAAGCCCTGCATCCCTGGTATAAATCCTACTTGATCATGGTTGATGACCCTTCTGATCACTTGCTGGAGTCTTTTTGCTAGTATCCTATTTAAGATTTTTGCATATATATTCATTAGGGAGATTGGTCTATAATTTTCTTTCTGTTTTTGGCCTGCCTGGTTTTGGAATCAGTACCATGTTTGTGTCATAAAAGGAGTTTGGTAGAACTCCCTCTTTGCTTATTATGTCAAATAGTTTGTATAGTATTGGGATTAACTGTTTTCTGAATGTTTGATAGAATTCACTGGTGAATCCATCAGGCCCTGGGAATTTTTTCTTAGGAAGTTCTTTGATGGCCTGTTGGATTTCATTTTCTGATATGGGATTATTTAAGAATTCTATTTCCTCTTCTGTTAGTCTAGGCAGTTTGTATTTTTGTATATATTCATTCATATCTCTTAAATTGGTATATTTATTGCCATATAATTGGGCAAAGTAATTTTTTTTAATTTTTTAAATATATTTTATTTGATCATTTCCAAGCATTATTCGTTAAAGACATAGATCATTTTCTTTTCCTCCCCCCCACCCCCCCCATAGCCGACGCGTAAGTCCACTGAGCATTAGATGTTTTCTTGATTTGAACCCATTGCTTTGTTGATAGTATTTGCATTAGAGTGTTCATTTAGAGTCTCTCCTCTGTCATATCCCCTCAACCTCTGTATTCAGGCAGTTGCTTTTCCTCGGTGTTTCCACTCCCATAGTTTATCCTTTGCTTATGAATGATGTTTTTTTTCTCCTGGATCCCTGCAAATTGTTCAGGGACATTACACCACCATTTATGGAGAAGTCCATTACGTTCGATTATACCACAGTGTATTAGTCTCTGTGTACAATGTTCTCCTGGTTCTGCTCCTCTCGCTCTGCATCACTTCCTGGAGGTTGTTCCAGTCTCCATGGAACTCCTCCACTTTATTATTCCTTTTAGCACAATAGTATTCCATCACCAACATATACCACAATTTGTTCAGCCATTCCCCAATTGATGGGCATCCCCTCGTTTTCCAGTTTTTGGCCACCACAAAGAGTGTAGCTATGAATATTTTTGTACAAGTGGGCAAAGTAATTTTTAATGATTGCCTTAATTTCCTCTTCCTCAGAGGTGATGTCCCCCTTTTCATCTTTGATGTTGTTAATTTGCTTTTCTTCCTTCCTTTTTTTAATTAGATTGACCAGTACTTTGTCTATTTTGTTTGTTTTTTCAAGGTACCAGCTTCTTGTCTTATTTATTAAATCAATAGTTCTATCACTTTCGATTTTATTAATTTCTCCCTTAATTTTTAGGATTTCTAGTTTGGTTTTCTGCTGGGGGTTTTTAATTTGGTCACTTTCGAGTTTTTTAATTTGCATTTCCAATTGATTAATCTCTGCTCTCCCTAGTTTATTAATATATACACTCAGGGATATGAATTTACCTCTGATTACTGCTTTGGCTGCATCCCAAAAGGTTTGAAAGGATGTCTCGCCATTGTCATTTTCCTCGATGAAATTATTAATTGTTTCTATGATTTCTTCTCTAACAAAACGATTTGGGAGTATCATATTGTTTAGTTTCCAATTAGTTTTTGATTTGGTTTTCCATGTACCATTACTGATCATTATTTTTATTGCCTTTTGGTCTGAAAAGTCTGCATTTATTATTTCTGCTTTTCTGCATTTGTGTGCCATGTTTCTGTGACCTAATGTATGGTCAATCTTTGTGAATGTGCCATGTGGTGCTGAGCAGAAGGTGTATTCCTTTTTATCCCTATTTATTTTTCTCCCTATGTCTATTAATTCTAATTTTTCTAAGATTTTGTTCACTTCTTTTACCTCTTTCTTATTTATTTTTTGATTTGATTTATCTAAATTTGATAATGGTTGGTTCAAGTCTCCCACTAATATGGTTTTACTGTCTATTTCTTCCTTCAATTCTCCTAGTTTCTCCATTAGAAATTTGGGTGCTATATTATTTGGTGCATATATGTTGATTAGTGATATTTCCACATTATCTAAAGTCCCTTTTAACAAAATATAATTACCTTCCCTATCCCTTTTTATCAGGTCTATTTTTGGTTTGGCTTTATCAGATATCATGATTGCCACACCTGCCTTCTTTCTGTCAGTTGAGGCCCAGAAGGTCTTACTCCATCCTTTAATTCTGACCTTGTGGGTGTCTACCCGCCTAATGTGTGTTTCTTGGAGACAACATATGGTAGGGTTTTGGATTCTAATCCATTCTGCTATTCATCTACGTTTTATGGGTGAGTTCATCCCATTCACGTTCAATGTTATGACTGTCACTTGTGGACTCCCTGGCATTTTGATATCCTTCCCTAATTCTAACCTTTCTTCTTCAGCTCTACCTTTTAGTCCAGTGATTTACTTTAAATCAGTCCCCCTTGTATTTCCCTTTCTACCCCCTTCCCTTCTTATTCCCTCCCTTATTTTCCCCTGTAGTCTTTTTTAAAATTCCCCCCGACCCTCTCCCTCCCTTGTACTGCTTCCCTCCCCACCAGTCTGTTTTTTACCCTTCTACTCCCCTATAGGGCGCAAATCTATTCTCTTCAACAATGGATTGGATTGTTCTTCCCTCTTTGGGTCAGTTTCAAAGTACCTAAGAGTTGAGTATTTCCTATCTCCAACCTCTTTACCCTTCCAGTGTATCGATGTTCTCCCCCTCCCACCATGAGCTTCTTTGTGACATATAAATTTACCCCCATTTGTTTCTTTTCCCATTTCTTTTAGTCATAACCTCTTTTCTTTTTTAGCTTTAGTCATGTATATATACATATACATACATATGTATATGTATTTATGCATGCATATATCTATATACCTATTTGTCTTGTCCTTTCATCCTATACAGTTTGTCACTGTTCCCTCTGAGTATAGTTCTTCTAGCTGCTTAGGTGATAGCAACAGTTTTTAAGAGTTGCCAATGACCTCTTTTCTTATAGGGATACATATCATTTTAACTTATTGAGTCTCTTAAAAAAAAACCCTTTTTTTGTTATTGTTCTTTTTCCCCTTTTTTAATTACCTTTTGATGATTCTTTTGAGTTCTGTGGTTGGACTTCAAATTTTCTGTTCAGGTCTGGTCTTTTATTTATCAATGCTTGGAACTCTTCTGTTGTGTTAAATGACCATACTTTCCCCTGTAAGAATATAGTCAGTTTTGATGGGTATTTTATTCTTGGCTGTAGGCCTAGTTCCCTTGCTTTCCGGAATATCATATTCCATGACTTTTGGTCCTTCAATGTGGATGCAGACAGATCCTGTGTTATCCTCTCCATGTTTCCATGGTATCTGAATGGTTTCTTCTTGGCAGCTTGTAATACCTGTTCTTTTATCTGATTGCTTTTGAATTTGGCTATAACATTCCTTGGTGTTGTCAGTTGGGGATTAAATACAGGGGGTGATCTGTGGATTCTTTCAATCTCCACTTTCCCCTCTTGTTCTAGGATTTTGGGACAGTTTTCCTGGATAATTTCCTCTAGTATTATGTCCAGGCTTTTTCTTTTGTCGTGGTCTTCTGGTAGTCCAATTATTCTTAAATTGTCTCTTCTTGAACGATTTTCTAAATCGTCTGTTTTGTGAATGAGATACTTCACATTTTCCTCAATTTTTTCATTCTTTTTGTTTTGTTTTATAGTGTCCTGCTGCCTTGTGAGGTCACTTGATTCTAGTTGTTTTACTCTGGTTCTTAAAGATTGGATTTTATCTTTGGCTTTTTGGTCGTCTTTTTCCTTCTGGTCTGAGTTTCTTTGAAGATTGTCTTTCATCCTCTTTATCTCATCTTTTATCTCCTTTGCCTCATCTTTCATCTCCTTTGCCTCATTTTCCAGCTGGATGATTTTGGCTTTCAGGACACTATTTTCTTGTTTTAGTTCAAGTGCCTGTTTCCAGATGACTTATCTTAATTTTTAAGTTCTTTTCCCAATTGTCTTCAGCCTCTCTTAGTTGTGTTTTGAGTTCTTCCATAGCCTGTATCCAATTTGCTGGGATTTCTGGTTTATCGTTTGCTGATCTCTCCCCCTCTGTTCCATTTGGTGAGTAGTAGCTGTCTATTGTAGTTTCTTTCTTCTGTTTCTGTTTTTTGTTCAAATTCACCCCTTCTTTCCTTCCTGTATTTGTCTGTGTTCTTGTTCCTCTCATTTTTTTGTTTTTTAGGGACTTCTATCAGTCTCCCCTCTTGGAGCTATAACAGAGGATCATTTTAAAATCTCTGAGGGAGGGTTGTTGGGGGTTTGAGCTTTCCTGTCCTCTGGAGGCTTTTGATTGGCTTAAAGTCCAGCAGTCAATGAGGATGGATGGGGAGCCTGGGCTTCCCTGTGTTCTGGAGACTTTTGATGGGATTGAGTTCAGTTTAGTTGGGCTGGGTTTACTCTGAGTTTTAAACTTCCTGGACGGCTGGAGCAGATATGGAGGATTTCTAAAGCTCTGGCCAGGCTGCCAGGTCTATGCTCCTTCTAGGCTGCCATCTTGACTTCACCTCTAGGTTTCTGTTTTTTCAGAAGACCCAGCTCTCTAAGGGGGGAGGGGTTGTGGCTTGCCTGGACTCTGAGGGCTCCTGATGGGATTAGGTTCAGGTGGTGTGGGCTGAATGATCCCGGAGCCAAAAAAGGAAGGAAAAAAAAAAAGCAGCAACCTCCTCTTCCACAGTCTGTGTTGAGTGCCCAGAAACTGGCCCCGGTTACTTTCAAGGTAAGCTCTTCGGAGCAACCCTTTTGCCAGCCCTGAGTTTTCTGTCCTTTCAGTAGCTCTGAGGGCTCCTGATGGGATTGGGTTCAGCTGGTGCCCTAAAGCTGGGACCTCCCTTGAGACTCAGATGGAAGAACCCAGCCAGGGGGCTACAGGCTTCCCCCTTCTCTCTATGTTTCCCTGCCGTCTGTGTTGGGTGCCCTGGAGACTGGCTCCGGTTGCTTTCAAAGTGAGTCCTCAGAGCCCTGAGGTTCCCCCTGCTGCCTTGGGCTCAGCACTCTGGGTTGGGGGGGATGGGTCCTGGGACCTTCTTTCTGTCTACCCCTTAGATCCGAGTGATCTAGGGTTCTGGCTTTTGGGGTGTGGTACCTTTTGATCCAGGTCCAGGAGGAGGTTTCCCCAGGTCTATCCTGTTGTTCAGCTTGAATTTCGGTGGCCTAGGAGCACTCTGTTTGAGATCGGTAAGGAAGGGTTTCCGAGGTCTGAACTTTCGCTGCTTCTACATCGCCATCTTGACCCGC
Organism: Monodelphis domestica; assembly: GCF_027887165.1. Taxonomy (NCBI): domain Eukaryota; kingdom Metazoa; phylum Chordata; class Mammalia; order Didelphimorphia; family Didelphidae; genus Monodelphis; species Monodelphis domestica. Next base: position 247,194,253 of record NC_077229.1, on the reverse strand, counting down.
AGTCCCTGATCTAAAAATACAATCTTAAACAAAAAAATTCAAAAATTCTTAGATGTTAAATTAAAATACAATCCCCCCTGAAATAAGTATTAAAAATATTCTTATGTGTTTACCTTCCTAAAATCCTGGTATTACAATACTCAGATTACATCTAGTCAAGTAGTACATAAGTATGCTTTAAGAAATGATCCTCATGCCAATTTTCACTTATTATCCTCCTCTCACACAATTGTCGAATTTAGGAGTAGAGGCATTAGAAGTCATCTAATCCAATTCACACATGAAAAGAATACCTATTATTGCCTATTCAACAAATGTTCTTGCTGTGTCTGCTTGAACACATCAAAGAAGGGTAAAACTACTACCTCATGATTCTGAAATTTTATCTTTATTCCAAAGTTGCTCTTTGACTTTTCTCAAAAAGGAGAAACATTACCTATGACTTTGTCAGTGGAGTCAGTAATGAATCATTAATGGGTAGAAAGCTATTCTCATTATACTCACTTGCCTCATTAGGGATCACAGTTTTGATTCAAAATGGCTGTATTTATAATAGGAAGTTTCTCCTCAAAACCAAGACTCATTTTGAATGAATGCAACAACAATGATACCATCAATAGCTGTCATTTGTTATCATTATTCATCCTTTGTTTTTGAAGAGGACCAATGACTTCATGGGGTGACATCTGGGTCAAGTACACATCTAAACTACGAATTGAAATTATTAAATAAGGCAGAATTGCACAAAGTCATCAGCTTTCACTCTCTCTTCAATGGTCATTAAAGTCTAGTGGCAAGAAAAATGTCAGAATGATTGCTGATGACCTGGGATATAGCAGATGAACTTCAGATTTTTGATGTCTGATACATTACCTTGTACTCTATAATGCCTGCTATAGCTACCTTCATTCATGGTCATTGGAAAAAAAAAATGTTCTCATCTGCCCATTTTATCTAGGAAAATCTTCACATGCTTGGCATAGACATATCCTTAACCAACCAATAGGATATAGGACCTATAGAATTGGAAGGACCTTTATAGATATTATCTAATTTGATCCTCATGACAACATTGTGTTGGTGGAAGTGCAGAGGAGGAATTATGGAATCTTCTATGCCATTGATCCCTATTAAAACTTTTAAAGTTCTATGATGCTAATCACTATATACTCAATATATCAGAGCTAAGGAGGCTGCGATGTTGTAGAATAATCATTTAGTGGATTCAGCAAGAAAACTTGTGTTCTCCACTCATACTCTTATAATGTTAAGACCTAAAAGAAAGTTCCTAGCATAATAGATTATATATACTTCTGTCTAGGATTTTTGGAAAGATCTGGGCTAGAGTTATACAGAATGATTGTGATCTCTACTTGTAAAGAGAATACCCACACTGAAGAGCCCATTGAGCTATCAAAATATCTATATATAGAAACGGGATAGGGACAGGGTATGTAGTATGTGAATACTTTTGCCAAGATTTTATCTTATCTTCATCACAGTTTTGATATGGAACTGCTTATGAGGTTATTACAGTATCTATTATTTTCATTAAATATCCTCAAGTTATATCTCTTTGTGAAATAATCATCCAAAAACATTGAATGACAAATTTATTGACTTAGAACAGTATCTTGAAAATATAAAAGTTTCTTCTCATTATTTTCTCCTCACTCCAATTTCACAGATTAAAAAGTGAGGATTATGTCAATAAAAAATAAAATAAAATGGAAATAACTGGATGATTCTGACCTATGTTAATATCATTTAAAATAAAGAGAAAACTGCCACTTCTGCTTTCTCATTATAGGCATTTTCCCTCTCATAACATGTTTGAGGATTTACTTCTTTTTCTTTTTACCAAAAGTATGTAGACTATTGTCTCTGTTCACCTATCCAATTGCCTTTCCAGACAGCAATAACAATGAGGTTGAAATGTCCACTGGAGCAATTCATGATAGTTAGTTAAAGGAACATCAAACCTTCTAAAAGTTTAATGAATAGAACTTTTGGCTTCTTCCTTCATATTAACCCTATGATTAATATATTTATCATGTACTGATGTCCATTACAATTCTAATGCTGAGTCTCTCAGAAGTCAGTGAGTTGTTACAGAACAAAATCTTTGGGGCTTCAAGTTTCTAATAGAATATAGGGTCCTTTTCTTAGTCAAAATGAAGACTGAACTTTTAAAATTTACCCATCAAGTTATGCATATTAACTTTGGTTTCCAATTACACTTTTGCTGCATGAGTCATCTTTTTGTTTACATGACTTTTCATGAGGAAAAGAATGTACAAAAATGACCTTCAAATTAGGGGAAATGTTATTCATTAATATTATGATCATAGCATAATTGTGCCTGAGTATTAAGAAAAATATATGAATTGCATCCATTCTTTAAAGGCTTGTATCCTTAATCTCAGATTATATCTCTTGTTTAATACTAGAAAATTTATTATCTGTTATCTAATAGCTCTTTATCATTTTAATGTGGCTAGTACTCCCTGGTTCATATATTCATGACATATTTGCCTAGAAAAAAACTTTAAAATTACCAGTGCTAATCCCTTCATGTTATAATGAAGAAACTAAAGTCCAAAATGAATGACCAGTTATCATGACCAGTTGGTTAGGTGTCAGAGTTGGGATAAAAATTCTTAAATTAAAATTAAAAAAATATCTGTTGACTCCAAATAGTTCATTAATCTAGCTACTAAGAAGTAGCCCTCTAACTTTACTTTATCAGCCAGTGTGCTATTATCCTAAAACTATCAGGGGAACAAGGACTTTTGTAATGTTATTGGTCTTGATTTTAGGGTAATAGCAATCTTGAAACTATAAAATATTTAGGTTTCTTTATTAAAGAGAAACATTTAATGGACAGTCAGAATTAAGACTAAATGGAAATTTTTAGGTCAACAATGTATCAGAAGAACTCAAGAACAATGTACAAATATATCAATAATAATACACACATCAGTTTTATTTTGTTTTTTGAAATGGACTAATGATATCACTGGGTGATGCCTTGACTTGTGCATAAATTGAGTTTAAGTGAGGCAGAGTTACACAAAATCCTCAGCTTTACTCTCTCTTCCAGAGTAATCAAAGTTCAGTAGCAAGACAGAAATCAAGACAATGGGTGATGGTAGGGGATGCAGTGGATAACTGTGGCATCTTTGACAGTTGACTGAGCTCTAAGTTCTCCACAGTGCCTGTTTCAGTCACCTTGATGACCATTGGGACAAATTGTTCTCATCTGCCTATTGCACTGGGGGTGGCCTTCATATGCTTAGTGTAAATATCCCTTAAGTCACTCATAGGCTCCTGGCCTATCATTGATGTTCAATTTGCTTTAACTCATGTGCTGCAATGGTTTATTATGGTGTGGCTGCTGCACATACTTGAGCTTCCTGGAGTTATAGAAAGAACTAAATGAAAACTAGATACCAAAGGTGAATAGCCAAGGAAAAGAATTGGCAAGCCTTCACACCACAGGTGAAAGTCCTCCTTGAACACTCATACACCTCAAGGAGGCAATAATAATCTATTGGATAGTTGGTTTGCCTCAGAACCAGACTCATATCAAGTCCTTTCTCTGAAACATACTAGCTGTGTGATCCTGGGTAACCACTTAATCTCTCAGTGTTCTAAGCAGAGAAAGTAGTGGCTTGCATTGGTAGAGAGAGTTTTGCTCATCTAGAAGTCCTCTGTGTCAATGAAACCAGAAGTCCAATCTCTGTCTTGGTCCATATAGAAGAAAATTATTATTTTTAACAGTAATCCCTGAAATATAATGCAGATAATTATTTCTATAATGAATGGTGCTGAATTACATTTCCAGAGTTTAATAGGGTATTTCTGAGTATACAAGTGGGTAGGTCTCTCTCTCAGAGAAAGCTTCATTAAGACATGAGATATTAAAAACTGCTATATTACCAAGGACAGGAGTAAGTACCTTGAACAATGAGGTACATTACCATGTTAATTACATGAAATATCTTTCTTCTTATTTTCCTTTGCCATAATAATGAGAAAAGAAGTTACAATTATTGGTTATCATCTGGCTTGTATCAAAAAGCAGAGTCTGGTACCACTAAGTTATCTAGAATTACAGTTCTAGCAGCAAGTTCTGTCCAAGGGAGCACAAATAAAGCTGGGCCTATTGGATAACAGTTAGATAGTGTGGGTTTGACAGATGGGAAGCAGGGCAGGTAAAATATTTTCATCATTATGATTCCAGAGATGAAGGTTGCTGCCTGTGAAGAAAATGGAAAAAGTTTGAATATGAGTTATTTATATTAATAGAATATTGGTTCTCAATTCCTTCAAGTTAAAGAAAGTTCTTTCCAAATAATTTTTTTCAAATGTTTATTATTAGTGGTATAAAATAAAGCAAGACTGATTAAAACAAATAAATTCTCCTATTTTCAGATCAATGTCCCCCCCCCCAAATATAATAATGTCATAAAGAACATATTTAGGGAGAAAGGTACAATTTTCCTGCTATCAATTCATGCTTTATAATTAGGAGCTAAATTGAATTTAATAGTTTGCCTTGAAAAGTGTCTCACAACAATGTGCAGAAATTGTTTCAAAAGAGGGAAATAGGTAGGGAGGAGGTGGAAAGAAAGAAGAAAGAAAAGAAAGAAGGGAGGAAAGAAAAGAATAAGAGAAAAGAGGAGGAAACAAGAAATAAAAATAGAGAAAGCAAGGAAGGAAAGAAGGAAGAAAAGGAAAGGAAAGAAGGAAAGAAACAAGGAATGATGCATGGAAACAAGAAATTGAGAGAGAGAAAGGAGAGAAGAGAGAAGAAAGCAGCAGGGAAGCAAAGAGGAAAAGGAGAAAGACAGAAAGAGAAAAATGGGGAGAAACATAAGAAGGGAGGGGGAAGAAAAAGAGAGGGAGATATTGTGGGATAGAATTTTGTTTTCATTCCATGATACTACGTTCCATTGTCACACACCAAGGAAAATAAGGCAAGTTAAGGTTATGATTGCTGTAGCAGACACTTTTACCTATTTTTTATGGCAACTGATTTGCATTGGTTCAAATTCTCACATTCTCTTTCACAAAAGGATTAATATGGAAAGATGTTTTACACTATTACATATATAAAAGCCATATCAGGTTCCTTGGCATCTCTTGGAGGGGAAAGGGGAAGGAGAGAGGGTAAGAATTTGACTCAGCTTTTTTTCTTTTAAATGAAGGTTAAAACTGTTTTTTCATGTAATTGAGGTGAAAAGAAAGTATTAAAAAACAAAAAAAAAGACAGATAAGGAAAAACTTATTAACAATTATAGCTAAGTAAAACTGAAATGTAGTGAGTTCCCAATCACTTCAGAGTTTAAAATGAAATTACTAGAGTGAATCTTGAAAAGGAAGGAAGTAACTTGTTTTGTTTGTCCTCAGAGAACAAAACCAGAACCAATGGGTGAAACTTGCAAAAAAAAAATGCATTTTAGTTAGGAAAAATGTCCTAAATAATAGGACTGTTAAAAAGTGAAGTGAGCTATCCATAGAAATAATGTGTTCCCCTTTCCTCCAACTCTTCAAATATATAGTGGATGACAAACTCTCAGATATTTTATAGGAATTATGGAATATGGAAAGATTAGGAGTAGGTGTTGGACCAGATAGTCACTCAAGTTCCTTCCATTTTTTAGAGTTCTTGATTCCATCATTTAATGCCACACATTAACCTTTGCTATTGTGGATTTCAATACTCATAATTATTGCATTGCCATTTGAGATAAGTGCATTGTAGAGGCAGTTTTTAATATGAAATAAATAGTACTGGTATGAGACTTAAAAACAAAACAAACCAAGGGCTAGAGATATAGATCTAGGAATTATTTGTTTAAAAATGATTATTAAACTTATGAACATTGATGAGATCACCAAGCAAGATAAGAGAGGACAAAAGAGATCCAGTACAGATCTTTGGGGGAAACCCATACTTAGCAGGTGCTAAGAATTTGATTATCCCACAATTAAGAAATGTATGAAGAATCAACAAAGGAAACTTGGAAAGAGAAGTCAGACTGAGAAGAACAGAATTAGGGAGGACAGGGCTATTAAAACTTACAGGAAAGAATACTCAGAAAGAGGAGATTTACATTGTCAAATCACATAGCAAGATCAAAAAGGATTAAGACCAAGGAAATACTTTCAATTTGGCAATTAAGAGATGAAATGTAACTTTGGAAAATGCAATTTCTGTTGAATGGTGGAGTATGGTAGCAAAAGTGAATGAGTGAAGAGGAAAAAAACTTACTGAGTGTTGATGGCTAATTCAAAGAGTTTAGCCATGAAAGGGAAAATAAATATAATACAATAGCTGTCATGCATTATAGGATCCATTTTTAAAGATTCAGGAGACCTTGGATGTATTTTTAGGTAGAAGAAAAGGAGCCAGAAGATATGAGAGAGAGTACATTTGGTAGTAGGGATTGGGTGAGGTAAGAATCTTTTTAGAGAAAATTGAAGGAGTGAAATAAAAAATACATATAAAAGAGAAGGCTTTGGTAAGGAATGGGCACCCCTTCATCAGAGACTGATGTTAAATAAATCATAGGAGAAGTTGTCTGAATTTTGTATGATAGGAAGAGAAGAAAAAAAGGAACTCAGTGAATGGCTTCATTTTTATTTTTGGTGGTGGGTGGGAGAAACACAAGGTGAATTCCTTCACTAATAAGATGGGAGAGTTGAGTAGATTCAAGAAAACTTGAAATAGCCATTTTGGGAATTGATACAATGATTTCATCAGAAAGGGTTTGGTTGAGTTTAGATACTATGAATTTATAGTATATTCAGTTACCAGGGTTTAATGATCTCTTCTACATCTGTTCAGAATCACATGGCTAGGAGCAAAGAGATTGATAAAGGGAGAAGTCCATAGTTGGGAGTTAGAAAAATATAGTCAGCAATAGAACAGAAAAACAAGGGATTCAATATGATTCAGTAAACTTGTCCTAATTCATGAAGAGGTTGACAAAAAGAAGGAATGAGTGTTTATAAAGGTGATTGCAAAAGAATTGAAAAGTGGAAGAAATGCAAGTCATGATGAGGATGAATAATAGGGTTTGAATCATAAGACATGGGAAGATGAAATAGCTAAATTCATGATCAGATAAGGAAATTTCAGAATTTATGAGAGCAGAAGTAGGATTCTTGTGCAAGATCAAGGACACATGAGGCCATTTCTGTTTAGCTCATGCTAGGCTTGAAAGTGTGCAGATTGATGAACTTGGAAATTAAGTTTTTGGAGGGAGGTTTAAGATATACAAATGAATTCCCTATTAGGAAGGTAGAATATGGGTAGGAGAGAAAACTTATGAACCATGTACTAATTACATCGAGAAGGAAAGAATAATATCCTCAGGCACTGATTACACAATACAATTGGAGAGCATGAACCTCTAAAGAGGAGAGGTTGTTTAGTGACAGTGGTAGAGAGAAAATCAACATATGACAATGAGGAACAAGAAGTAGTCTTTTCCCCCTATAATGATCAGTGAGTAAGAATTTTTGAGAGAAAAAGGAGACAATAATCAAAATAAAAATGATCAAAATGTTTTCATCAGTAAGTATCCAGGTCTCATGACAGCAAGAATTTTAAGAGATGTTCATCATGGAGCAGGTATCCAGAGAGTAGAGGGGAAGAGATCAGTAGATGTAGAGTGGAGTGGGACCTTTGCATAGTAGAGTCTAGGTGTATAGGCCTAAAGGAGTAGCGGATTAATGAGGTATAGGGTTTGTACTTTGGCAGCTGGGTGTTCAGAATTAATAAAATGGGAGAGTAAAGGGGCCTGGAATATTCTAACTATTAATGGAACAGTGGTTGAAGTCAGGTTCTTTGAGAGGAGTGTGATATTAAATCACAAGCATAATCTCACAAGACACTTGGTTCTTTTGTCTTGTACCACTCATGATGACAAGGAAAAGCAAAAAGACCTCCATAAACACAATTGTAGCTGGAGCACTGAACACCCTTTAAAGGCTGAAGAAGTAAAGGAATTCTAGGAAGAATATGAGTTCTACAAAAATCAAGTGAAATTATACTTTGATAGTCAGTTAAAAATATTGAGATTATGTTAAGCCATATGATTCAGAATTAAGAAGTAAAATATTGCAAAATCTTTAGAATATTCAGATGTGTCATATTTGAAAATCATGATGAAATAGGTTATGGCTAGGCCTATATACTTTATAAGGAAAGGAGTGATTCATGGAGCCAGGGGCAATAGAATTTCATACAAGAACCTTCAGGCCATAAGACAAATAGAATTTCAAGACATATGAGAATTAAAGAATATTGATGAACAGAAGTCCCTGATTAAAATGTGGCCAGAGTTTAAAGGCCTCATTGTTTTATGTATAATAGAATACTTTAAACTGGTTTATGGATTCATCCTCTAGTTCTATGAAAAGTTCAAACAAATGCACCTTCCTACTTCCTCATACCTAACATTATTTCACTCCTTGCTGACCTCATCTGTCATCACTTGAGAATTGTATTTATAAAAAAGAAGACAAGATTTGGAGCTCAAATTACCTGAACCTGAACAACCAATGTTCATCTTTCCTAAGGATTTGAAAATTATAGTTTTATAAGATAAGAAAGGATATTCTATTACTTGTTTTGGATCAGTTATTTATATCATTGCGTTATATAAGTTTAAACAGTTCCCAATAACCTTCCATAGTAACAAGAATATTTTCTTACAAAAGAATGTCAGAAGGCACTGATAAGAGAAATCTTTGAATACTGATACAAAAAAATAAAATTGACTAATAGAGGCAAAAATATTTATTGATGTGGGGATCATTTCCAAGTCAGCTGTTCTGATGCCATAAAAAACGTCAAATATTTAGAATAAAATTTTAAATCACATATAAATATTAAGAATAATAAATAACAACATCTCTAATTATGGCCTATTCCAACAAACTGTTAATCTCCCAAATTTGAAAAGATAAAGATGCTGATTTTTATAATTATAATTTTTATGATGAGATACAGACCTAGCAATATTGTTGATCAAGGGGTATGCACAATTTTAAAGTTTTTTGGATATAGCTATAGATTGCTTTCCAGAATGGTATGATCACTTTCTACCAACCATACAATAGTGTCTCAATTTTGTCACACTCTGTAGTGTTTCTTGTTTCCCTTTTTTCTCTTAAGAACCAATCTGACAGCTTCAAGGTACCTCAGGGTTGTTTTCATATGCATTTCTCTAATGAAGTGATTTAGAGCCTTTTTCATGTGATTATGCATAGCCTTAATTTCTTTATCTGAAAACTGTTTATTCATATCCTCTGACCATTTGTTAATTGGGCAATGATTTGCATTTTCATAAATTTGAGAAATAAAGCCTTTATTAGAGATACTTGCTATAGAATCCACTCCTCTCAATCCCAGCTTTATTTTTTCCCTCTAATCTTGGTTGCATTGATTTTATTTATGCAAACAATTGTTTATTTTAATATAATCAAAGCTACCAATTTTACATTCTACTGTGCTTTCTTAGCTCTTGCTGGTCATAAATTGGTCATAAATTTGCACTTTATCACCAGAACTGACAGACTATTCAATGGTCCTGTAATTTATTAATGGTAGAAATAACCTTAATGTCTAAATTATGTATCTATTTTGACTTAATGGTGGTATATAGGGTATGAGATATTGGTCTATACTGTTACAAGGGAATCACTTTAAAAGACTGATATATATTAATTTAAGGTCGCCAAGGAATTCAGCTATGTAATTCCTAAATGAAAACTCAAGTTTGCAGTCAAACTTTTATGGAGTTTAATTACAATAGGAGGAAGAAAGGAATTAGAGATAGAGAGAGAGAAAAAGGGAGAGAAAGGAATAGGGCTTAAATACCCCTTCTGTTTAGGCTGGGCCAAAAGGCCCAAGCCCTTAGATAGCTGGGGCAAAGAAAGGAGATCAGTCCCTATTACTCACGTGACCAAAATGGAGAAACAGTCTCAGAGGCCCCCACCTTCAGCTTCCTTCAGAGCAAGCTTCTCAGAGTACACTGCCACCACTCCGATCAACTCCTCAACCATCCTCGAGTCTTCAGACCCCCCTCATCTTTAAGGAAACCATCCAAGTTGCCTCCCCTCAGTTCTCACATCTACCAATCACTGTCCATCAATTTCCCTGTGCCAATGGAGGCTCTAGCTTAACCCAGGACTGCCCAGAGGCTTTGCACATGTCTGTTGAAGGTCATATTTTCAAATGATTAAATCTTTGCTCCTTTGCTACAGCCCTTTCTAAATCCTGTTAACCTGAGTAGGGTAGAGATTGGAATAATTAAATTTTGATCTAGGCTACAGCCCTTACTCAATCCTGTTAGGACTGAATAGGGTGGAGATTGATTCCAAGTATCTCCATTGTATCAATTCTAAAATCAATCATGACTCAAAGAAATTCCTGTTCTATGCTTAAGCATAGGTCAAAGTCCTTTCCATTGTTCAGCAAAAGGTTTCTGTCCTAAAGTAATCTTAAGAAGGGAAGAGAAGGAACCTCCCATGCCAATGGGGTTCCCATTCCAATAGACTATCAGTAAGAAATTTTCCAAGTATGAAATATCCCAATGGTGAAATTTCCAACATTTATAAGTCTAAGGAATTTTAAGGTTTACAATACCTAGTCTGTGCAATATCTTTTTCCTGTTTTCCCATCAGTTTTTATTAAATAGTGATTTCTTATCCCCAAATCTTAAATCTTTCAGTTTATCAAACACTAAATAATTAAGGTCATTTGCTATTATGTATTATGTAGCTAACGTACATCACTGATTTATTACTCTATTTTTAGCCAGTAACAGACTCTTTTTGATGATTACAGGTTTGTAATTCAGTTTGAGATCTGTTATTCCTAGGCCATCTTCTTTCACTCCCCTCATTGATTCCTTTGATATTCTTGATTTTTTCTTCTTCCTTATGGGTTTTATTATTTTTTTCTAGTTCTATGAAATGTTTGGGTAATTTGATTGATATGGAACTGAATAAGTACATTAATTTATTGAGAATTGTCATTTTTATTATGTTAGCTCAATCAACCCATGGGTAATTAATATTTTCCTATTGTTTGAATCTGATTTTCTTTTTACGAAAAGTGTTTTGTAATTTTGTCCATTTGATTCTTGGGTTTGCCTTGGCAGATAGACTTAACAATTGTTTTAAATTATCTATATTTTAAAAACTGGAAAACGAGGGGATGCCCATCAATTGGGGAATGGCTGAACAAATTGTGGTATATATTGGTGATGGAATACTATTTTGCTAAAAGTAATAATAAAGTGGAGGAATTCCATGGAGACTGGAACAACCTCCAGGAAGTGATGCAGAGCGAAAGGAGCAGAACCAGGAAAACATTGTACACAGAGACTGACACACTATGGTACAATCAAACATAATGGACTTCTCCATTAGTGTCACTGCAATGTCCCTGAACAATCGGCAGGGATCTAAAAAACACTATCCACAAGCAGAGGAAAAACTGTGGGAGTAAAAACACCGATGAAAAGCAACTGCTTGACTACAGGGGTTGAGGGGACATGTCTGAGGAGAGACTCTAAATGAACACTCTAATGCAAATACCAACAACATGGAAATGGGTTCGAATCAAGGACACATGTGATACCCAGTGGAATCATGTGTCAGCTGCAGGAGGAATGGTGGGAGGAGGAGGAGGAAAAGAAAATCATCTTTGTTTCCAATGAATAATGTTTGGAAATGACCAATTAAAATAATGTTTTAAAAAAAAGAGCATAATAAATGAATAAATTACCTATATTTTATTTAAATTAAATTAAACTTCCTACTTGCTCTCGTGTGTTCAGAGATGCATATCTCCACCCTCATTATGTCTACATTGATTTTGAATTATTAAAACAAACACAAAAACAGAAAAGCTAATATTTAGATGGTTGTGTTCTGTTCCATTTTTATCAATGAACGTTACTTGCCCCCCCCAAAGACCTCATGATCATTCTTTAGTTAAGTTTCTTTCTAATATTCTTAAAGTCTGCCTTTACTCCTAGTATTCTTATTACCATTGTTTTTTCACCCATGTTCACAACCTTAGAGACATATTTGACTCTTCCTTCTTCACCTTCCTATTAAGTAATCAATTCCAATATATTTTCTATGCTATCATCTGTTATTTCTATTATCTAATCCCTCTTCTGAACTCACATGACCATCATCACATTTTAAGTCATCATAATATCTCTCTGTTCTATTGCAATAATTTCTTAATTGGTTATCCTGCATCTAGGCTCTCCCTTTTTAAATCCACTTTCCATATATTTTGCAAATGGATATTTCTAAGTCATGGATATGATCATGTAACTTCTTTGTTCAAGAGGCTTCAATTATTTTCCTCTGCAGTGAGGATAAAACATAAACTTTTTTTTTTAACTTTGAAGACATTCACAATGTTTTAGTTTATTCTTTCCTAGAGAGCTTATATATTCCTACCAGCTGCTCTGCCTAGTTTCAACTCTACAACTGTCATCATCATTCCCTCCACACCATTACTAGTGCCTGGCACATGGTATACACACACATACACATGTATACACACACACATACATGCTGACTTACTGATTGGTTGTGAGAGTATGCTTGTAGTCATTGTGAAAATTTACTGAGTGAATTCTGAATTGAAGGAAAGTAGAGTTGTTGGTACCTGCTGTCAAGTATTTGGAAAGTCATTGGGTAGAAATAGATTTGTTTTGCTTTCTTTACCAAAAGCAAAATTTGAAGCAATTTCAAAAGCTAGGCCTAAACTGAATGTAAGAAAAAGAAATTTGAATCAATTAGGGCTGACAAATAATATAATAGAAAACCTTCATTTATGGTTGGTTCTTCAATCACTGGAATTTAAACTGACATTGGATATACATGTATATAGATGATGTGGTAGAGAGATTCTTAATGTCAAATATTATTAACTAGAGACCCTCTGATAGTCTTACTGAAGAGCTGTGAAAACTAGTTCCTTAAGTCAAAATTATTTACTAATATCATATATATATATATATTCAGATAAAGAAGAGATATATATCTCTGAAAATCATTGAATAGTTAGGTAAGAATTGTCTTTCTCTTGTCCTTCCTTAAAATTCTAAATTCCACTTCTAACAACATTCCTTTAGGGACCCCTTGAAATACCAATTGGCTCAGACCTTGAGAAAAATTGTAGAGAGCAAGATTAATTTTTCTCATCCTGAAGGATTAAAGTATCTTTGTTCCTTAGTTAACTTGCCTCTGACAATAATATATATGAATACTGGATTTTCTTTTCAGTGAACTTTTCTGTCTGATAGCATTTTTCTCTTTATTTCAAAATTCAGAAGTTGTTATTAAAAATGTCATTAATTTAGAGATATGGCTTCAACTATGCTACCAATCTTATCAGTGATGAAAATGACAATAAAACAGGCACATTTACCAACCTTAAGAGAGTTAGGAGAGCTTTGCTAAGAATAAATGAGCACTTCCATAATAGTTATGAGCTACAGTTACTAAAACAGGAATCTGATTCATAGAGGAAAATTCTTACCAATGTTTCCTTAGCCCCATCTATACACAATGGCCTCTACACAGCAAAAGAAAATAAAAAGTGAAGGAAAACAAGAACAAAGAACCCCCCCCCCCAACAAACTATTCATTGTTCTGAGTCCTTCAGGTAGTCCAAGTAATAAAACTAAATAATATGTTTAAAAATATTTTCTTCTATCAATTTCTAAAATCTGATTTTCTGCCCACTTTGTACCCTGAAAAGTAATCTAAAATATTTCCATCTAAAAGGAAATATTGAGTCCCGTAACACTAAAACTCCTGGGCTCGAGAACACAGTTTTCCCCGATCATTTGTCTTCACTTCATCATTCTTAACAACATATCCAATATTTAAATGCATATTGTGCTATAGCAAGGAAAAAAATAGATATGCAACAATTGTGGAAGTCATTAATTTTGTTGTTTTGTTTTGTTTTGAAATATTAACTCAGTGCTTACTATGGCACCAAGAACTGGGCATACTGAGACCAAAAAAAATGAAGCATTTCTTGCCCTCAGAAAGCTTAGGATTCCTTCAGCCCATTATTAACCCAAGGTCTCTTTGTTCCAGGCATCCTCTTCTGAAGCATCTTCCATTTAGTGACCTCCCTCCTAAACTGTGAATCCCAAACTGAATACAATCCCCAGCTCTGGCTAGGCAGCAAACCTTGGGCCTTCCACCTCCCTAGTCTCTCTGATCCTCCCCAAGATCCCCTGCACTTTTTGGCCCTACAGATTCCTCCTGAGCCTCTAGGGTTGTCTCCCCAAACCCCCAGACTCTTTGCCCACAAATGACTCTCTAGCTAACAATCCTCCTTCTAAGCCAGAGTTGACTTTGGAACCCAGATGTTAGACTTCACACTGATTGCTGTGACATTTTCTCCCTTGTTTCATTTGGCCCATTGTTCTAGCTTATCAGGGACCTCAGGAAGGGCCTCAGTTCAGGTAACAGAGATTTAGCACCTACCAGTCTCACATCTATCCAGACAAGAAGAAAAAAAAGAAAAGAAAAGCAATCTCCAGCCTCATGAACCAGAAATCTAAATGAGTCAAAGGCTGGTCTTAATAGGATCTCCTCTAAGAATATCCAGATAATCTGTCCATAGAGACACAGATTTCCTCCAGGCCAGGCAGCCTGGGTCCTAGGTACTGCAGCTCTACACTGAATTGGGAAGATTTCAAGAGTTCGAATCTTGCCTTTCTACCTGGCACTTATTAGCTGTAGGGCCCAGGCCTAGTAATTTAACCTTGCTTGGCCTCATCATTTTTTCATCTGTAAAGTGAGAATAATTGGATTGAATGGCCTCCAAGGCCCCTTCCAGCTGTGAAGCTGGTCTTGTGCTGGGGACTCCTTACTCCTGCCTTTCTGATCTCCTCTCATTGGTTGGAGAGAGTCAGGGCTTTTGGCTCCCACTCCTCAGCCCCTGATCATCCACAGCTTGAATATAATCAAACACAGGTCTCCTGATTGAACCCAAAAAAGATGAGCCCCTGAAGTGCAGAGTTTAGAACCCTTCCCTGGTCTACTCCAATCCCAGAATGTCCTCATCACAGGGGGTCCTTAGCCTAAGTCTCCCCATCTCTCTTGGGTGCTGTGTTTCCTTCTGATGAAGTAGTGAGTGGTCACCTATGAAGGACAGCACTTGGGCAGACATCCCACCCCTCCCTGACCCTTTGCTTGTCACCTCCCTCTGCAGCCATTTCCTAAGGGATCATTCATTAACCACACTCATCTGTCCTGTGGCTGATGTGTTGTGTCTCCTCCCAGCTTCCCCTTCTGAGAAACTGCCAGGCCTGAAAGAGAATTTGTGAACCAGAAAGGGTCTTGGAGAGGGAGGGGACTGCCCAAGGTTCTGACTAAGTGAGTGGCCAAGGGCACATTAGAATTCGGGTCTCCAGATTCCCAGTCTTCAAAAAGAAACCTCTGAGCCACACTGGGCTATGGGGAGGGCACTTTTCCCAATTTCCAGTCTAAATGTCTTAGGATAAGCCTTCCTCCCTGGAAGCCTGAATTCATTTCGAGGATACCTCAGCACGTGTCCATGTGGAGTGGAGGTTTCAGGGGAATGGCAGGCTCCGAAGACAGATTGGGGGAGAGGGAAAGGGGGAGAGGGCAGAAGGCGCCATCTTTCTGTCTGTATCCAAATCAGTCCACCAGACTCCCCAGGACAGGTGAGGTTTCCTGATGGGATGGTATTTGGTCACCTCGGTTGTTTTTCCCTTCCTTTCCTCTAGACCCACCGGAAAGAAGAAATTCTAACTTGACAGGCCGCCAATCAGTGGGCATCTCTACTTCTGGGCGCCATCCCGTAGTAGACCATTCGGCCAGGGCCCGAGAGTGGGCCTTTGTGCCCCTCTGCTCCCAGCCAGGTGCTCAGCACTAGAAGGTGAGTATCGGCTAGGAGTGGTTGGGCGCGCGTGGGCCTGGGAGGCCTGGGAGTGGTTTTCTATCCGCCACCTAGTCCTGCAAGGCAGGGGCTGGAGCAGCAGTACCTAGCCACCACCTCCTCCACCTCCGCCTCCTCCCATCGACCTCCATCAGCCCCGCCCTCGCCCCGCCTTCCTTTGGAAATCATTTATGCTTCTGACTTGAAGTCTAGCTTTTTTATGAATATTGAAAGTAGCTCTATACATATATGTTCCTGAAAAATATGACCTCTTTAGTTTTTTCATTCATTATTTTAAAAGGATTTGGTATTTGAATATAATATGGCCCTTTAAGTGTTAATATGTATTGAATTCACGAGTCAGTTCTCTTAATCACCACATGACCCCTGGTCCTCCAACCCAATATGCTCTCACATTATATAAAGATGTAAGTATATTTTAGGCAGTTACATTGAGAATACTATCTTATGACTGTTGTATAGACCATCTTTAATTCATTTAAACCTCAAATCATCTTGAAATATTCCTTGGATAACCCAATGGAAGTATTATTTCTAATAGTCAGTCACATCCATGGTAAAGAGATGCTCTAAGATCCAATTTAGGTCAAAGCCAAAACATTAGATTATGATCAGTAATAGAAATCCTCTCAATTAGAACACATCCTAGATTTAAAATGGACCCCTCTATATGGTTATATATTCAAATAAATTCCATTTATTTCTGAGGAGTCAGTGCAATCTGGTTACAGATCAGAAAAATTATACAGTTCACTAAACCTATTTACTATTATTCATACTCTCTCAAAAAAGACAGCTGTCGTTGATTTTCCCCCAGTAGCTATAAGCCAAGTGATATTTGAAGTCATAAGGAGATGTTTTACAGGGAAAAATGGGTTTAGAAGAAAACTACATCACTGGACTAATGCTGATTAAATATGTCACTTCTATATTTAGACCCATGGCTTAGATTAGTGAACAGATTCAGGTGCTGAGATTTATAGGAAAATAGTACCCACAAAGCTTGTGCAAACATAAATTTATTCACTATGCAGTGAAGCAAGCCAACAAAAAACAAACTACACATACACATATGCCAGTATGGCAATGCAGAGATTCAGCCACACACATACAGGGCCATCATCACTCACTTGAGGAAAGGAAACGTGTACAGTAGCAAAGATGAGTGCAAACTAACAGAGGGGAATGAACAGAGAAGTTTTACATATTAAAGATTAAACACAGTTGAGAACAGGCAATCCCTGAGAGACCAGAAGGCATTCTTACTCAGATTCAGTTGTGGTGGAGAAATTCCCCAGGTTGCTTATTGTATCATATTCAGGAAAGAATGGTTTCTAATGGTACCAGAAAAGGGATGGAGGTTTGAGTTGGTTACCAGGGACTCTGGCAAGGGAGTTGGTGTTACAGTATGGGCACGAATTTAGTGTTAGGGTTCGCGATTATTTTACATTGTTGAAATAGAATATTTTATGGTCATTAGGATTACTTAGCATATGTGACTCCATATTGGAGTGCTATCACTTATAACTATAATATTAAACAATATATTTAAAAAACCACACAATTTTAGTTACTTAAAAAAATAGTACTATAAGGAAGGAGAAAGAAGATAAGCATTTATTAAGTGCCTATTTTCGGCTAGGTACTGTGTTATATGCTCTACACATATTTTCTCTTTTGATCCTCACAACACTGTGGAGTTGGTGAATTATCTACATTTAACAGCCGAAGGAGCTGTGATTACTTAAATATTTTGTCAAGGATCATACAGCCAATGAATATCGAAGGCTAGATTTGAATATAGGTCTTCGACAAGACTCTATCCACTGTGCCACCCTGGCAAAATTAGAACAAGGACAACTTGATAAAAGCTATATTAATAGATTTAGTTGTTTGTTTTTTTAACCTTTTACCTTCTGTTTTAGAATCAATAGTTTTCATTAGTTCTAAGGCAGAAGGATGGTGAGGGCTAAGTAATGGAGGTTCAGTAACTTGTTTAGGGTCACACAGCTAGGAAGTGTCTGAGGCCAGAATTGAACTCAAGACCTCCCATCTCTAGATCTGGCTCTCAATCCACTGAGACAACTAGCTGTCTCCCAACATTTAGCTTTAATATTCATTTTCCACCCAGTTATACTTCTCTGAACTTCCCTATCGTGCCCAAGGCACCCATTCATTCTATAAGATAATTTCATATCTACATCTAATCAGTACACTCTGTACCTGTCACATCTTTCCTTGATTAGAACCTGAAAGTGCCTCCTAGGACCACCATTTATGGAGAGGTCCCAAGCCAATCATTCAATTTTCATGAGTCTTCATGAATCTGTACTCATCTGGATTTCTCCATCATGTTCTATTTAACTCCTTTTCCCACCACTTCCCTTCATATTCTTTATTACATGTTCTCTTCTTCTATTAGACTCTAAGATCCTCAGGATCAGGGACCATCTTTTGCTTTTTTGTATCCCCAAGTCTTAGCACAATTCTTGACACATGTTACACATCTAATGCTTGTTGACTAACTCATGTATTTGAGTTTTCTTCTAGGTCGATTTATATATTTAATATTTACCCCAAAAAGTCCACATTGATAGTAGAGAGAGACTGAAGATGGACTAAATAGAAAATAGAATAATTAGTGTTAAAGAGGAATTCATTTCCATTGCTTCTTGAAGCCCATTCTTCTGTGTTAAGAGGAGTCTCTGAATTCTCTAGGTAACATCAGCTGAGTATCTAGCCTTCCAGCAGAGAAAGAAGATTAATTGAGGAAGAATAGCTTTTAGAGTTGCTTGGTGGGTATCTCTAAGTTCAAAAATTCTCAAGTCTGAAAGTTCATAGCATTGGATCTTATAGCACAGGGGTTTTTAAGCTACTTTCGGCCATTGACTGCTTTAGGCAATCTCCTAAATACTTTAGGTCATTTCTAAGAAAATTTCAAATTGAGGAAAAATGAAATATGTAAAATTTATAAAGGAAAGCATGTACTTTAAGATAAACAATTATCAATTAAAAAAAAAGTTTAAAGATCCTAGGTTCAAAATCTTCATTCTAGTGATAGATTTCCCCCGGCAATTTTTTAAAAGTAAATAGACAATCCAAGTTTCTATTCAATGTTCTGCTTAGAGCACAAAACCAGAAAAGTGTTCATGTTCATTCTAAAAATCATATACTAATTCCCTAATGTAAGAGAGAGAAATCTGGAAACTTTGGGAATAAGCCTGGAAGAGTTGCAAGAATCCTGCAAGCAGCAAAGGGGGGAAGGAGCGAGGGGGATGGAACTTGGAACCTTGGAGTGAGAAAAAAAAAAAAACTGATCCAGGCAGTTGAAAGGGACTGAGAGTACCTGGGCAGAAGGATTTGACTCTTAAGTGATTCACAAAGTCAGTGATCTTTCTCTCCCTGAATTCCTGATCCCAGATCCTCCCAAACCTCAACCAGTGGACAAGGACTTTAAGATACAAGCAGTCCACAAAAAAGATCTCCACAACTCCCTTTGAACCTTGAACTTGGGGACACTTGCTGTGCCAGCCAAGAAACCAGGGTTTCTCTACTCTGAACCCCTCAGGGGTTATCAGACCTGAGCTGTCTAACTTTGGGGGGAAGAGTGTTAATTAGATAGAGACCCCCCTCTCCTTTCCCTCCTGAATCTCAATCCTTATCATTCTTCAGCCCTGTCTTTTTCCTGCTTCCCTTGAATAAACTCAGTTATTAGGACCCAGAATTGACTTCAGCTTTTTTAGAAGACAGCCTGAATTGAGGGGGAAGAGAAGTGGTCTTTCTCTCTCTCCAGAAGAAAGAGGCTTAACACCTGAAACCTCTTTCAACAAAGATCTTAGAGGGTCTGGCAATAGGAGTTGAAGGCAGTCATAGTGAAGAGGTCTAGTCAGAGAGGGCTGAAGGGGGAAAAGACAAAATCCATCCTCCTATCCTCTGGCTAAACAATACCACCCCCTCTCATTCTGTCTTTTCCTAGAAGAAAGAAGACTCCATTCCCTTTTCACCCTTTCTTCCTTTATTATAAATCTCTCACCTCCCCCCCCCCCCCCCCCCCCCCCCGCTTTATTACACTAATCAAGGATTTAGTTGAGCCAGAAACTGGACATAGTCATGATTACAGTTATGCATTCTTCTAATCATGGAATAATGCAATATATGGCAATATCCAGTAAGACAGAAACTGGAGGAAGAAGGGGTACCTAACTGTCTAAACTCTTTCCTCCCCCAAAGTTGTGAGGAGCTTGGGCTTAATGACCTCAAGTCCCAGAAGGGGTTCAGTCTTGAACCCTGATTTCCATCCTGCCCAGCAGGAGCTTCGATTTAGGTGGGGAGACTGTGGAGATTCTACTTATGGAATTTTCTTCTTTCTGTCTTTATCCACTTGTGGGGGTTTGAGAGAATGGAAATCAGGATTTCAGGAAAAGAAGGTTTTGTTGGGATCAACCCAGCCAAGACAGGACTTCACCTCAGCTGTCTCAGAGCCAGAGAGAGAGACAGACTCAAAATCCCAATTGCCTGCTCTCTGGATTCTTTTTTCCTTAAGATTCCAAATCTCTCCAGCCAAGCCCCCTCTGCTTCTGGAACCTTTGCTCTTTTCATTTTCACAAAGTCTCTGGGATCTCTTGTAAATCTCTCCTCTTCCACATATATTGGCACACTGGTCTATTCCATGGCTGGGTTGCTTGAGTGCTAAATAGGCTCGCATACCTGTTAGTCCCGACTGCTCCTTTTTACAGATGGGTTCTTCCAAAAATGGTAGAGATGTTTTACATGGATTTTCTAGAACTTTCCAATTCTGTTCCCTTGGCTGGACTATTAAGGATTTTCATCTCTTGTAGAGCAGATTGCAGCAGGGAAAGGTAAACACTCTCTTTTATCTATCAACTATTCTGAGAAGGAAGTGGCAGTGCATAGAGATATGATCTTTCTTTAGGCGATTTTGATATAGATACACTTTATGAATTTAAATTTAGAGCAATGCAGTGAGAGAGAGCTCTCTCCTGGTTCATGATGATTTACTTTATTATTATTATTGCTGGCAAAGCTGTAACAAGGCAATGGTTATTTAATCAGTTGTTACAACATAATTCTAGGGTTCAAGGTTTACTTGATATTAACTCTAAAGTTCATCTGTCAGATATATAAATTTAGATGCAGGGAAACAGGACTGTAGATCAATCAATCAATCAATAAACACATTAATCCCTTATGTGCCAGACATTGTGATAAACACAAGGGATACAAAAAGAAGCATAAGATAGCCTGTACTCTCAAGGAAGTTTTAATCTGATGGGGGAGACAATATGAAAACAAATATATGGAAAGCAAACTAAAAACAAGATAAATAGGAAATGATAAACAAAAAGAAGAAACTAAAAATAAGAGACATTTAAGTTGGGATTTAAAGGAAGCCAGGGAAGTCAATATGCACAGCTAAAGAAGGAGACCATTTCAGGAATTGGGGAAAGCCAGAAAAAATTTCGAGTAAAGAGATGGGATGTCATTCCTGTAAGAATCTAGAAGCCAGTGTTACTATATTGAAGAATATAAATCAGGGAGTAAGGTGTAAGTACATTAGAAAAGAAGGAGGGGGTTATGAGGAGTTTTGAATGGCAGAACAATTTATATTTAATCTTAGAGGCAATAGAGAAAGCTCTTTGCTGAGTATCGGAATGATATTTAAAGTCATGATTTATGACATTTGCTTTGGTAGATTAATTGAGGATGGATTAGAGTGAGGAAAGGCTAGATGTGGGTGGACCCACCTAATATATATAATGCATATTTATATCTCTGAATATGTAGATATATCTTTATGTATATCTATGCATTTATAGTTATATTTTCTCTACATATACAGATATACATACACACACATATATGTATATATAAATAAAAATAGATAAAGTGGAGCAATGGAGACTGGGCAGGGAGCCCTCTTTACTCTCTCTCTCTCTTTCCTTCTCTCCCTTCCTCTCTCACACATATATATATGCATTCACAAAAACAAACATGGATAACATCTCTAAACTGTAAATAGTACCAGTGAGTTTGGCTTTTCTGCTTTAATTTCATATTAGAATAAGTTTATTCACATTTTAAAAGCTATATATCTCATTTTATCATCCACTATCCAGAAGAAAAAAAGAAATTATAAACATCACTTTATGTAATAGGCTTCCTAACACCCATAGTGAGCCAGAACTCTTTCATCTCTTTATTCAAATTCCTCTCTTTTTCAGTAACATTCATTCTTTAGATTTATGCAAGGCTTTTATATTCAGCAACTGTGTTAATTTGAATTCCCTGCTCTTACTAGTTTCAGTCACCTTTTTACATAGGAAGTAAGAAAGAAATCATACAATTTTTGCAATGTCCTAAGTTTGTTGTATTTCATGTTGATAATCATGTTAGCAGTGAAGCTGAAATTAAAAAAAAAATCACATAGTACCTAACATACTATGGCTATATAAATTAAAATACTAAGAAAAGCATCAAATATCTAATCTCTCTCTCTCTTACCAGCACAACTTCATAAGAAGTCATAGTTAAATTTCTATACAAGCAATGCTTTTCCCTATATGACTCCTTAGTGAACCAGTACAACTCCACATTGTCCTTTGCTCTTGAATCCCTAACCTCCTTATTGTATTACTGATTATGTCCTGCTAAGGATCAGCTATGGATTAATTCAGTCATTTGCTGTCTTCACTCCCATACATGTATTGCTAAACAGAGATGGAGAAAATCATGCAACTATTGTGAGTGGATCCACTAACATTTTATGATATGCTACCTCAGCTGAGCCTTCACTACTGCTAGGCTGTTGTATTATACCTCCCTTATCAATTCACTGTGCCATTCTCTACACTGGCCCTTCTATGTCTTTGTTTCTCTCTCGAACCTTCTATGGCCCCTCTTCCCTCACCTTCAGAGCTGAGATTTTTGTCTCATATTTTACATTAACCATGAGATTCCTTTTCTTTCTTCCTTATCTCCTATCCCTTGGGAACCTCTTCTGGTTCTCTTCCTACCTGAATATACTTTATTCTTCTTTTCTTGATCTTCATTTAGATCATATCCTTTAATTATAGGTCTTACAAGTTGTTTTTTTTTTTTCCTGGACCCACTTTTCTTTTCCCCTTTTACTATTTCACTTGGTAATCTCATTAGCTCCCATGGATTTGATTACCAGCTCTATGTTAATATTTTTAAAATCTTCCTCTCCTGTCCCAAACTCTCTGCTGACTTATGATATCCAACCATCTCTCATATCTCAAACTAGAAAACTTGGATAATCTTAAACTCAACATTTCTTTCTGTCATTGTCTCTCTTTGCCTTTCTCTATATTTCTCCTACTTTATCTCTGTCTCTAATCCTGTCTGTTTCTTTCTTTCTATGTCTCATTAAGATTTATTCTCTCTGAAGAACATAAAAATAAATAAAGTTATGGTCACAGATATCTCAAGGAAAAGTGCTAAAAATATAAATTGTGTTATTAAATGTGAGACTAAATCATATTTTGCAACATTATAGGAAGTTCCCTAGATTGAGAGTTCCATAAAACAAGTAACCACAGATTCACTTCGTATATTTCTGTTATAGGTAGAGATTTTCAGAGAGATGGCATGGTGCAGTTGATAAGAGAGCTGACTTGGAGTCAGAGATATCTGGGTTCAAGTCTTTCCTTTTTTTTTTACCTAGCCATATAGATCACAGGCAAGCAATTCTAAGTACTCCAAGCAGTTAACTAGAGTGCCAAATTATAGATGAGATGTTGATCAGTATTATTGAAGGTTTCTAAACACTAGTAACAAGCCACAGCTCATTTCACTAATTTAATTATACTTGCCTCATCAATTGAAACCAATGACTGGTGCTGCCTTGCTATTAACAACAACATTTATAACTGAAATTGTGTGAAGTTATGAGATCACTAAGTCATAGTTATTGGGGGAGGGGGGAAGAGGAAGACTGATAACAGAACCCTGAAGAAAAACACATTGAATGAATGAGCTGGATGAATATCCAACAAAGTAGACTAAGAAGAACTGATTAGATAGGCAGGAAGAGAATTAGAAGAATAGTGTCACATAAAAAAAAAAACAATTAAAGAAAAGAGACAATTGAGGAAAGAGGGTTAAAAAGATTTGACTAGTGTGTTGGAGAAAATGTAAGCCTGGAGATTTGATTGGATAACAGAACCGCAAATATTAACTCTAATCCTAACCCTACTACAGGTAATGATTCCCATGTCATAATGGTAGAAGGAACTTGCTAGATTGGCATTAGGATTTCAATATCCAGTTGACATTTTAAAATGAACACCTCTAAAATATATTTAATTATTGTTTCTTCCAAAATTTACTATTATTATTGAGGGTGTCATCATCCCACTAGTTATCTACTCTCTCAATGTAGGTGTCATCCTTTATTTTGCATTTTCTCTTGATCTTTTTGTATAAACTGTAAAGTCTTTTTTTCTATTTTACATTTTCAGTTTTTCCCATGTATAACCTCTTCTTTATTGATACTTCTACAAATAGGCCCTTATCACTGCCCACCTGACTTTTATTTAATTAAATTCCTTTGCTTTGAACTCACTCCAAACTCAGGCTAACCATCAAGGGTAAATACATTGATGGGAGCCAATATCATAATGATTGGTCTCACTGCCTCAAATCTGTAACTCCTCCACACCAAGCTACTATGCTATAGTCCTACAGCTCAAGTCAGTCCACTATCTAATAAACTGGTGTGGCTTCCTATTGCCTCCAAAATAAAATATAATACATTCAATTTGGTTCTTAAATTCCTTTGCAACCTGTTCCCTTCTTTTTCAGGTTTTCTTAGATCTTATTGTTCTGCATGTGTTAGAACATAATAAAATCATTCTTGCTTCCTTTCTCTTCCTTAAACAAGAAATTCAAGGTCCATCACTGAATTTTCATTGCATCTCCCAAACATGGGATACTCTTCTTTCCATTATCCTCCTCCTAACTGCCTTCAAGTCTCAACTTTTACAAGAAATCTAATACCTGTGCCTTTCTTCTCCTGAAAAATTACAATTTATCCTGTCTTGTTTGTACAGTTGTTTGTATGTTGTCTTCCACATTTGATCCAGAGTATTTTTTCACATTTGGTTGTACTTTTTACTCTTGGTAAAGGGCATAAAACATCATAGGCCCTTAAAACATGTCTGTTGACTTGATTAGTGTTAAGGCAAAGAGATATGAAGAATGAAATAGTAGACACCTCTAAGTATCTTAAATATGTGTGTAAGAAAAAATATATGTGTGGATGGGTGGTTGTATATTTATGGGAATAAGTGAAAATTTGGCATTATCTTTAATATATTTTCTATTTCTGATGAGTTTATTCCAAAGTAATAATAGCGATTTTTTTAAATTATTGAAACTAAAGAGTCTACAATTATTATATGACAAAAAATCTTTATTCTTGTTTAATATATTTTAGCAGAATAGACTGCACTGGGTTTTCTTTAAATCCTCATACATAAGCTGGTAGAGGCAGAGAGCCTTATCCACTTCTTGGAGAATTTATATGCTTCAATTGATATTAGGATCAGCATTCATAATTTTTTCCTTCATGACTTCTACAGCTTGAAAGATATCTTCAAGCTCTTTGAGAGTAAACTTCTCCATTTGCTCATTATCTGCTACTATGGTATCACTGTTGGCTTCTTCAGATACTTTTTCTTGTTATAAATGAAGATCATTATCAGGGAGTTCTTCTGAGTGTGAAAGGAGCAATTCTCAGATATCACCATTCAAATGTACTCTAAGCATGGGTTACAGTTTCTTTAAAATGACAAAGAATGGGTTTGGAATGTAGTGTTAGAACAGTAAGACCAAATTGGCTAGACTTTAGAGTGTGTAAAGGCAAATTATATATATGGAAATGTTGGTTTGAGTCAAATGGTAAAGAACATTAAATACAAAATAAAAGGAATTGAATTTGATTGTGGAAGCAATAGGGACTAAACAAATTTTATTGAATATGAGGGTGGAATGGTCAGACTTGTTCAAGAAGAATGTAACTTACTACATAGAGGATGGATTAGAAAAGAGAGATTTGAGGCCAGAAGATTAATGGTACAGGTGAGAGATAATAAAGGATTGAAGATCCAAGAGTTTGTCTAGGTCTTTGTGGGACCAATATCCAAAATAATGTTTTATATATATATATATATATATATATATATATATATATATATATATATATTCTTCACTTTACATAGTTTTAGTTTGAACTTTGAATCATCCATTGTTCAATAATATGGATCCCTCCACATAGTTTACATCTTGTGAAGGTATTGTTGATGTTTTTTTCATAAATCCTCCATAAGAGATTTATTTAACACACGGAACATATTCCTCTTCTTGTCACATCTTGAAGTTAACAGTACACCACCATCATGCTTGATATAATAGCTGCCTATCTCCTTTTCTAGTCATGTATTTCCAGTAGGACAACTTTTGTTCCATTTCTTGAGCACAAAATATTTCTAGTAACATAATCTCAGCCTTCATACTCCCAGCATGGGTTATTCCATTGATCTCTGAATGGTTTCTAAGTTTGAATTTAATTATATTTAATTTGGACTTTACATTGGTAACTCAAAAGGCTTTAAAGTTATTAGATTTTTAAAATCTCTATAGATATCAATCAGTATTTAATGAATATTTGCCCTTATATAATTCTTTGCTATTACACAGCACTGCTACACATTGCATTTTATTTGATTTCACAAGTCTAGAAAATTTTAAAAAGGCAATTAGTATTATTCCTATGTTACAAATGAAAAAATACTGAATTGTCGAATGACTTACCCAAGGTCATACTACAAATAATGAGTGCAATCCTACATGAACTCTGAGAAACTGACATTTGTCTATTTCATTTTCCTGACATAAGACATCCCATCTCGTAATTCCACACATTTTCACTGGATGTCCTGAATGCCTGGAAATATTTTATCTTCACTTCCTGACTTCTATGTCTTCCTTCAAGTTCCAGGTAAAAACCTACTTTGTAAAGAAGCCTTTCTGAATTCCCCTTAATATTGTTCCTGCTTTCCATTGACTATCTCCTATATATCTTGCATATTAATTTTAGTACCTTATTGTTTACATTACATTTTCTTCATTAGATTATGAGATCCTTATAGCCAAGATCTTTTGTTGTCTCTTTTTTTTTATATCCTCAGTCTTTAACACAATAACTGGCATGTAGAAGGCATTTAATGAGTACTTGTTGACTTGGTGATTTGACCACATTCCCCATAGAGAGAATGTGGGGTATAACTTACTGTGAATGATAATGAATGTAAGAGAAGAAATCAGATCCAGCATGACCAAGGAGCAACCCAAGTGGGGAAGGGCAAGAAAGACCCAAGATTCCAGAAAAAGAACAGATGAGCTGTGAGGATACAAAAAGTTACTTCACTTCTTGGGAACCTGCCAGGAGTGAATGGTCTGAGAGGAAGCTTCTGAAACAGAGAGCTTCTCTGGACATTGATCACCTTCCAGTGAACCTCAAATTCCTCTGGTTCCTTCTGAAGACTATAAAAGTAGATTGGGACTTTTAGGAAAAGCCATTTACTAAAGAAGATCCTCTCTATGCTCAAAACTCTCCTTAAACTTCATTTTACAACTAGATTAGGTCAGGAGGAAGGACAACCCCTATAAATGACCAAAAGAGGGTCAGGCAACCACCTGAACCCTCAGGATTCAGAGGGAGGTCAGTTGTTAGTTCATAGGGATTCCCATTTCCCACTTTCCTTAACCAACAACCCCATCCTCCCTGCCTTGTGTGTCCCCTAGAATAAAGAGTTACCTTTTTAGATCAGGTCTGCTTCTTAACATCATTGAAGGGAACTAAGGCTTTGAGGGAAATATCACCTTTCTCCCCAAGAAGGAAAATCAGCTCCAAACCAAGCTGTAGAGTCATTCAAATCTAAAGGGAGAAAGTGGACAGTTGGGAGATTGGGAAATCCAGGGGAAGAAGAATTACTCTGCTCTCCTATAATAGCCAAGATCAAACAAAGGGGAGACATCAGGTTTATTCTATAGGACCTTCTCCTTCAGTCCTTAACCTCCATAGTCAATCTAATCTCTGAGGAGACATTCTGTCCATCTAGAAGACAGTTTGGGCTACATTCCCCAAGGGGAAGAGAGGGGAGGATCAATCTCTTCCCTCTCTCTATTTCTCTAGCTCCTTCACATCTCTCTCTCTAGTTCCTCAGTGGGAGTATGAGGGACCCCATTCAGCCCCTATATTACATGAAGTATATGTATAGAGAATTTATGTGACAAAAGTTTACCTCATAGCTCTTACTTCCTAAAAGTAATTTTTTTTCTTTTTGTAGTTAGTTAGCTAGTCAGTCAGCAAAGTATTTATCATTAAGTGTTTTACCATGTCCCAGACACTCTGATAACCATTAATAATAAAAATAAAATGGAAAACAAAAATGAAAAATATAACATGACCTCACTTCTCATGTTAAAATGAAAGAAATAATATTCAAATAACTACTTACATAATATATACATTCAATTTAGCAAATATATATGGTAGTTTGGGCAAAATTTAAGGAGAATTGCTATATAGCAAAAATATTCATCTTTTTTTTTTCCTTTTCATGTCAGAAAAGATAAAAGCTCGTAATGGTCTCCTGAACTGATATTGAAAGCTGGGAGAGAACTTAGACATCATCTAGTCAGAAATGATCTGAAAATGGAAGAGACCTCAGAGACCATCTTATCCAACCTTTTAATTTTTGCAAGTGAAGAAAATGGGATCCAAGGGGTCACAAATAGAAAACTTCCTACCCCAAAGCAATATTTGAACTTGGGGCCTCTGACTTCATAGTCAATGTTCTTTACAGTCTATTGCATGGCTCCCTACCTGCTCTAGACCTATAGAATATTCTATCAACAAAAATAAGATTTACTTTCATTACCATGGAATGCACTGCTTTCAACAAGCTTTTATGTTGTAAAAATAAAATTGCGAGCTATATAAAATAAAATATTTCCATTGAAAAACTGTTCCAATATAGGTTCAAAACTGTTTAATTCACCAATCAGGTTCAAACTGTTCAGATACTTTTGATAGAGGTAATCAAAGGTATCCTCAGTGATGAAGTGAAGCTCAAATGTGAACCTCCCTTCAGGACTAGGCACAAGGACGCTAAAGAGACTCTTATAAAATAACGTGTTTATTAAAATATATAAAGTTAAATAAAGTATTTCTAATTCTATGGGATTCTAAATCCACCCAAATAAACTCCCAGGTTCCTCTTCTCCTGTGTTTCACAGGCTACACTAATCCTCCTTGATCTGACTAACCCAAATTTATACTATCTAAATAAAACTACCACTATTATCCTTATAAATCTTAATGTTGCCTTCAAATTATAAAATAGCAAAGACTAGCTGGTTGAGTCTCAACAAGAATCCAGTTAGGATTCTGAGTCTTAACAGACTCAGAGTCCAAGCCAAAGACCAGGTTTTTCTTTGGTCCTCTCAAAGTTAAACAATCTAAAAACCAAAATAGATATTCAATAGTGTTTCCCAAGTTGGGAAAGGAAAACACTGCGCTCCTTCAGATCTTTCCCTCAGACAGAGAGAAAAGCAACGATGTTACCTCCTTCAGCCCTGAGAGAGAGTCTCTGAAAATGTGTCTGCCAACTGCCAGAGAGAGTAATTGACATGGAAAAAAGGTTATAACTCTCAGCAGTTGAAATGAACACGCTCTCTCAGTTCTGCTTCAAACTCCAATTCTTTTTCTCAAGCCAGCCACTCTACTTCTTATCCCTAAACTAATAAAACAATACTTATTTTCTAATATCATCCTTATAATGTCTTATATTTTGCAATATATAAACATATAAACTGAAAATGAAAAATAATCTCAGAAAGTTATTGTTTGAACTTCACTTCAAAGTTGGCATTCACTTCAAAGATGACATTATGGGATGATGTCTGAACTCAAGAATTAATTAGATTTAAGGGAAGCAGAGTGGCATAAAGTTGTCAGCCTCAACTCACTCTCTCTTCCAGAGTCATCCAATTCCAGTGGCAAGATCAAAGTCAGAATGACTGGCAATTGCCTGGGACCCAACGGATGACTTTGGCTTCTTTAATGTCTAAGCAAGCTCTAAGTGCTCCACAGCCATCTTCATGGTCACTAGAACAAGCTGTTCTCATCTGCCCATTACACCAGGAAAGGTGATTATATGCTTGGGGTAGACATTCCTCTTAGTCACTGACCAATTTGAGGTCTATTGGTAAACTCAACCAGGTTTAGTCACTGGATGAGATCTCGGTTTATAAGAGTATAGCCACTGCTCATGCTCCAGCATTTTGGAGCCACAGGTGAGGTGTAAGTGAAAGGGGGGACACTAAACATGAAAGAGCAGTTCTGAAAAAGGCTTACACCAGAAAGCTGGGGTGCAGGTGTATACCAATGGAGGAAAGTAGCCCTGAAAATGGCTTACATCAGAGGTATTAATCTTCCCTGAATGCTTCATATGTTCCAGTCTTCTCATACATGTGAAACAGAACATCCTCTAAAGACCGGGTTCTCAGTGCCAAATTACCCCCATTGAATTGTTTCAGTTCCTATTTTAAATATAAATTATTTCAAGTGCAAGGATATATGTATGTATATATAGATATAACTTTTGGGCTTGGTATTCTCAGAACAAAACAATGCTTTGCATATGATAGGAGTATAACACATTTTGGTGGAAGGAACTTAGGATGATAAATAGATAAATACTATGTAAGAAAGAATCTGTTTTTAATTGAGTTCTGCATTCAGAATTTTCTTTCTTTATTGGTATTCCTCTGACCTAGGCTTGTGTGCAAATTTGGCCCTTAAATTATATATCTCTTTCCATTTTCATTTGACTCAATCATTTAAATGGTGTTAAAATGTCAATTTTTATATCTTCTATTTTTGCAACAAAGACTTTTGTTAAATATATACATACATTTATAATACATAGTATATAAAATATTATGCAATACATATGTGTGCATATATATTTTTGTATAAATATGTGTATGTGAGTGTGCGTATGTGTCTCTGAGTGTGTATGCTTACAATTTGGAAATTATATTCTTCCTGTGGTCCATAGCAAATACTTCTTTACATCACAAAGGATCACAATCTTTGAAGCTACTGTATAGTGAATATCTTCTGACATCCTTCTATAGGCACTTCTTCTCTGATGTCATCTCTGTCTCTCTCTACACACACACATGTATATATATATATATATATATATATATGTACACATATTCATGAAAATGTAGTAGGGTGTGTGTGTTTGAAAAATATTGGCAAATGGAGAAGATACAACAAATGCCAATTCTAAGAGTTTTAAAAAACCCTCATTTGGCTTTCTCCTTTCTTACCACTACTTCTGTCCCCTCAAAAGAGAAAAAAAAATTGATCTGAAATTCATGTAGAATTTATTACTGGGGTATAATTGTTTAAAGCTATTATTCCTAGCATATTTATTTACTGTTCAACTGAGGTTCTGACGCTTCATTGCAAAAAGGTAGAAAAGGAAGCTTCTTGGAAGCAGTGGGTTCCATGGTAATTTAGGCAAGTCTCATTTTTTGTTGGTAGAACATACCACAGGACTAGACAGGCAGGGAGCCGTGTAATAGACTTTAGAGAACACTGGCTCTAGAGTCAAAGATCCTAAGTTTAAATACTGCCTTTGGACAGGAAGCTTTCTATTTGTGACTTTTAAGCAGTACACTTAATCCCCTCTGATCCTATTTTCCTCATTTGCAAAATTGAAAAGTTGGATAAGATGGTTTCTAAGAGCCCTTCCACTTTCAGATCATCTCTGACCAGATGATGTCTATGTTCTCTCCCAGCTTTCAATATAAATTCAGGAGACCTTTACTAACTTTTATCTTTTTTCTTCTGACTTGAAAGGGGAAAAAAATGAACATTTTTGTTATATAGACTTTCTCCCTAATTTTTTGTCTATACTACCAGAAGAATGTAGCCCCAGGGGAAAAAAAGGAATGTGGTTAGACTAAGCACTTAATTAAAGACTGCATGCCAAGGGAAGGCAAGGAAAAATGCATAAATTTTGAGAAGAAATAAAACAAGGCCAATAGTATATAAACACTGAGAATTTCAAGCCTCTCAGAGCCAAAGCAGCTTGAGGTCATCTACTGTCAAAGCTGCTAATGGCTGTAAGGGCTATTTGAACCCCAGAGTCCTGGAATGAGTGCAATACCTGAAGTAAATACATTATCAGAGTTGTTGATTCCGGCTGTGTAATAGAAAAATCAGTGGACTGGAAATCAGAGAGCCTCCCATCTAATCTCAGTTCTACTGATTATTTGCTACCTGTTATTTGAGTTCTGTAGTTCACAGTTTCTATTTTTGTAAAAGTGAAATTAAAATACAAATGGTGGATTTGGACTACTTGGTCACTGGTCATGACCAGTTCTTAATAAACCTGACCAGCACCTAAAATGAGGATTGAAAGGTGGAATTCCAGGCTCAGGGAACACTTTGAACAATCCAGTTTTGTAAATGTGTAAAGTTCTTGGGAGGGAGGAAGGTGATATATAAATGGAAAGCTAGGTAAGAATCAAATAGTGGAAAGTCTTCAGGACCAAAACTTTTTTTTCAAGTAATGTTTACAGTTTATGTAAGTGGGCTCAAATTTCTAATTTCTCTGGTTCCTCTCTTTCTGCACTAACCTCCCCACCCCTTTGACAACACGCACTAGTGGACAAGATGGGTGATATGGGGCATTTTTAAGCAGAGTGACTGTGGAAAGAACTCTAGATTGAGTCAAAGGATCTGAATTCAAATCTTAGACATGTCTTGTATCATCTTGTGACACTGGAAAAGTCACTCAATTTTGGGCATCCATTTCTTCAATATCATATTAAGGGGTTTGAATTTAATGACTTATAAATTCCCCTCCAGTACCAAACTAATGATGAGATGCATGCTGATGGTTTATACTGTTTTTTAAAGATGATTCCTGTAATATGCACAAGTTCATATTTCTGATTAGATTTTAAAAATAGGTACATGTATAAGGTGACATCAGGCTATCACAAAATAGGACGATAATATTAAAATAAGAGTGTTCTTTGTGGAGGCTTTTAGCTTTAAATCAAACACTGAAGAATTAACTTGTTTTCAACAAAATGAATACAGTATTGGAATTTTTCAGAGGAACACTTTCCTATCTACTCCAGAAGCTAGTAACTATTATGTGGAAGGAAATAATTGAAGAGAACCTGAAGAATTCCTTGGCTTTTAATGAAGATGCCACAGACAAAAGCCAAAATCTAAAGACTTGTGTCAGTATCATTGAAGAATGAACTACTGCTTTCTTTACTTATAGTAAATTTCCTTCTTTTTTCCCCCTTTGGTCTTTTGTTAGATTTTTGTACTTCTCTGATTTATCCCACAGTCTAGCCCTTAAGCAAACTGGTATTTAAGGACACTTCTTTCAATCCTGTGACATTGGTGGTCACAAACTGCTTTGATGAACTCGTTGACTTTTGAATTGGCTATTCAGAATAGGAGCATAGACAGCATAGACAGAATAATGGAAGGGAAGTAGGTAGACAAATATCTTTGTATAATAAATGAAAGTCAGGGCAATGGGCTACAAAGATGGATAAAAGTAAATTGAAAGAAAATATAGGTCACTTTAAAAATATATTATTTTAATTTTTTTAGGATTCAAAACCCACTTCCATATTGGTCATTTTTGTAAGAGAACACTCATACAAAACCAACTGCCCCTCAAAAAAACAAACAAACTATAAACACACTGATGTGGAAGATAGTATGTTTTGATCTGCATCTATCCATCTCATATAGTTCTTTCCCTGAAAGGTGATAGCATTCCCCATCAAGTCTTTTAGAATTGTCCCTGATCATTGCAATGTTGAGAATAGCCAAGTTTTCAGTTGATCATCACACAATTTTGCTGTTACTGAGCACAGTGTTCTACTGGCTCTGTTTATTTCTCTCTGTATCAGTTCATGCAGATCTTTCCAGTTTTTTCTGAAATTATTTTGTGTTATCATCAACATGTACCACAATTTGCTCAATTCTTTCCCAACTGGTGAACATCTCCCCAATTTCTAATTCTTTGCCACCACATAAAAAGCTAAATTTAAATAAATATTTTTGTATAAGTAGGTCTTTTCTCCTTTTTACGATCTCTTTAGGATATAGATCCGGCAGTGGCATTACAGGATTAAAGGGTACACACAGTTTTATTGCCTGTTGTTCATAGTTCCAAACTGCCCTCCAAAATAGTTAGATCAGTTCACAATTCCAGCAACAATACATTCGTATCCAATTTTATCAAATCCCCATCAACATTTACCACTTTCCTATACTGTCATATTGGCCAATCGGACAGGTGTGAAATGGTACCTCAGAATTGTTTTAATTTGAATTTTTCTAAACACGAGTGATTTAGAATATTTTATAGGATTATTGATAGTTTTGATTTCTTCATCTGAAATTTTTTATTCATATTCTTTGGCCATTTGTCTATTGGGGATTGTCTTGTTTTCTTATAAATTTGATTTAGTTCTCTATAAATTTGAGAAATTAGACCTTTCTTAGATAAAATTGTTATAATTTTTTTTCTCAGTTTGTTGTTTCCCTTCTAATCTTGGTTATGTTAGTGTTGTACAAAAACTTTTGAATTTACTATAGTCAAAATTATTCATTTTATATTTGATAATGCTCTATATCTCTTGTTCGGTGATAAATTGTCATCTCCAAATGTCTGCCAGTTAAACTATGCAATGTCCCTCTAATTCAATAATGGTATCAAACGTTTTTTTCTGAATCAAATACTCATTTTGACATTATCTTGTTATAACATGTGTGATATTAGTCCATAACTAGTTTCTGCCATACTGTTTTCTAACTTTCCCAGCAGTTTTTGTTAGACAGTGGGAGTTCTTATTCTGAAAGCTGGAGTGTCTGGCTAAAGTCAATAAGGTCATTTAATATTACTGCTTTGTAGTACGGATTGATAT
Organism: Monodelphis domestica; assembly: GCF_027887165.1. Lineage (NCBI taxonomy): Eukaryota > Metazoa > Chordata > Mammalia > Didelphimorphia > Didelphidae > Monodelphis > Monodelphis domestica. Next base: position 247,159,164 of record NC_077229.1, on the reverse strand, counting down.
CTATCTAGTACTGCTAGGCCACATTCACATGTTTTTTTTTCATTAATTACCTTGATATTTTTGACCTTTTGTTTTACCAGATGAATTTTGTTATACATTTTTCTAGTTCTATAAAATAATTATTTGGCACTTTCATTGGCATGGCACAGAATAAGTAAATTAATTCATGTAAAATTGTCATTTTATTGTATTAAGAAGTCCTACCCATAAACAATAGTTTTCTAATTGTTTGGATCTGACTTTATTTGTGAAAAGTGTTTTGCAATTTTGTTCATATAATTTCTGGTTGCGTTTTGGCAAGTAGATTCCCAGGTATTTTTTTATTGTCTAGAATGGTTTGAAATGGAATTCCTCTTTCTATCTCCTGTGGCTGAACTTTGTTGGCAATATATAGGGATTCTGATGATTTGTGGGGATTTATTTTGTATACTGTAACTTTACTGAAGTTATTAATTTTTCAAATATTTTAGTTGATTCTCTAGGATTCTCTACATATACCATCATATCATCTTTGAAGAGTGAAAGTTTATTTTCCTCATTGACTATTTTAATTCCTTCTATTTCTTTTTCTTTTCTTATTGCTAAACTTAGCATTTCTAATACAATATCAGATGGTAGTAGTGATAATGGGCATCTTTGCTTCACTCCTGATCTCATTAGGAAATCTTTCAACTTATTACCATTGTAGATGACCCTGGCTGATGGTTTTAGGGAAATACTACTTATCATTTTAAGGGATGACCCCTTCATTCCTGTGCTTTCTAGTGTTTTTAACAGGAATGGGTGTTATATTTTATCAAAGTATTTTTTTGCATTTATTGAGATGATAATGTGATTATGCCAATTTGGTTATTGATATGATTAGTTATGCCAATAGACCAATCCTGCATTACTAGAATAAATGCCTCCTAATCACAGTGATATATTGCTGTAGTCTCTTTGCTAGTATTTTATTTAACATTTTTGCATATATATGCATTAATGAAATCGGCCTATAATTTTATTTCTCTATTTTTACCCTTTCTGATGTAGCTAGCAGTACCATATTTGTATCATAACAAGAATTTGGTAGGATTTCTTTTCTCTCTATTTTCCCAAATAGTTTTTTTTTTTTTTTAATAAGCAGGATAGACCAAATCGAAAAGGAAAATCAAAACATCATAGCTGAAAATCAGTCTTTAAAGACAAGAATTGGGCAAGTAGAAGCTAATGATCTCATTATACAGCAAGAATTAATAAGGCAAAATCAAAAGAATGAAAAGATAGAAGGAAACATGAAATATCTCTTTGACCAGACAACTGACCTAGAAGAACAGATCCAGGAGAGATGATTTAAGAATTATTGGACTACCTGAAAGCCTGAAATGATATATATTTTTTTATAATTTGGGCATTAATTGTTCTTTAAATATTTGAAAGAATTCACTTGTGAATCCATGTAGCAATGGGGATTTTATCTAATGGAATTCATTGATAGTTTGTTGAATTTCTTTTTCTGATATGGGATTATTTAAGCATTGTATTTTGTCTTTTTTAATCTGGGAAATTTATGTTTTTGCAAATATTTATCTGTTTTGTGTAGCTTGCCAGATTAATTGTTGTATAATTGGGCACAATAGGTCTTAATGATTTCTTTAATTTCCTGTTTATTGATGGTGAGCTCCCCATTTTCATTTTTGATGATGAATATTTTATTATTTTTTTCTTTTTGTAAGTCAATAAATGCCCTGTTTATATTATTGTTTTTTTTTTCAGAAAACTAACTTTTAGTCATATATTAGTTCAATGGTTCCCTCACATTTAATTTGATTAATTTCTCCTTTAGTTTTTAGGAGTTCCAATTTAGTTTTTATTTGGGGATTTTTCATGTGTCTTTTTTGTTTTCGTTTTTCTAGTTGAATGCCAATTTAATTAATTGCTTTTTCTCTCTTTTACTGATGTAAGCATTTAGAGACATAAAATTTCCCCTAAGTATTACTTTGGCTGTATCACAGGAATTTGAATATGTTGTTTTCTCATTGTCTTTCTCACTAATGAAATTACCCACTGTTTATATAATTTGTTCTATGACCTAGCTCTTTTAAAATATTGGATTATTTAATTTCCAATATATTTTTATTTGCCTTTTCATAAACATTTGATGATTATAATTTTTATTGTGTTATGGTCTGAAGAGGATGCATTTATTATTTCTGCTTTTCTACATTTGGTTGTGAAGTTTTTACTTCTTAACACGCAATCAGTTTTTGTGTAAGAGGCATGTTCTGCTGAAAAGAAGGCATATTCTTTTCTATACCCATTCAATTTTCTCCAAAGATGTATTAATTCTAATTTTTCTAAAATTCCATTCACTTCTTTTACTTCTTTCTTGTTAGTTTTCTTGGTTTGATGTATCTTGATCTGAAAGGGGGAAGTTGAGGTGCTACACTAGTATAGTTTTCCTGTCTTTTACCTCCTGAAGGCCATTTTGTTCTTCCTACCTGAAAATCACAAACAAGCAAACAAAAACTGGATATCATAATAACAGAAACAGTAAAAAAAAAAAACAAAACAAAACCTGCCTTTATATGAACAGGAAAGTAAACTAGAAATTTAAAGAATCCACAGATCACTTCCAGAAACAAGTCCCAAATAACAACTCTCAGGAATATTATAGCTAAATTAAAGAGCTCCCCCTCCAAAATAACAAACAAACACAGAGAGAAAATACTGCAAGTAGCCAGAAAGAAACAATTTATATAGAATAGACCTACAGTCAGGATTACACAGGATTTAACAGCCTACACATTAATGGATAGAAAGACTTCAAATATGATATTCTAGAAAGAGAAAGGACTAGAGTTACAACCTTGAGTACCTATCTAGCAAAACTGAATATGTTTTTTCAAGGGGAAAAAAAGATCATTTAATAAAAAAGATTTCCAAGCATTACTATTGAAAAGACAAGACCTTAATAGAAAATTTCATGTCTAAACACAAACCCAAGAGAAGCCTAAAAAAGCAAATAAGAAAGAGAAAATTTAAGTGAATCAGTGAAGTCAAACTGTATGTGTTACTATGTGGGAAAATGATATATGTAATTATTAATTTTAATCAATATTAAGGGAGTTAGAAGGAGTATATTTAGACAGAGGCAGAGGACATGGGGTGAGTTGATTAGAATGATATGATCAGCAAAAAAAATTCAAGGTGTGAAAAAGAAGATTACACTTAGAGAAAAGGGAAATAAGTGGAATGGGGTAAATTATATCAACTAAATAGGTGTGATAAACTAAAGTTGAGGGGAGAATGAAGGGGTAATGGACAATTCCTTGTTTTTTAATATAATTATATCTCATCATGATTAGCTCAGAGAGGAAATAACAACTATAATCATTGTAATAAAGGGTTTTTTTATGTGGGGAGAGAGAAGACGGAGAGAATAGAGTCTTCCCTCCCTCAAGGCCAGAACAAAGGGAGGAGGAGTTGATGTTGGTTTTGGACCAAAGGGCAGAAGGAGGGTGAGTCTTATTCCCCTCCTACTGATCTATAGGCTAAGATAGGATTTTATACCTGAATGATGTGAGAGAGACAAATTCAGAGACTTTTGGAAATGGAGAAACCTGGAGAGACTGTAAAGATTCCATAAGCTGCAGGGGGGATGGACTGAGAAGATTTTGGAACCTTGGGAAAGGGAACAACCCAGAAGGAGTCAGTTGGTCTGTTCTCTCTTGACTTGAAACTTCCTGAGGAGAGAATCAATATCTGACTGGATTCAAATCTCAGAAATTTTTCCTTCCCTGAACTTGATCACAATCTTCCCAAATCAGCAAGTGGATAGAGAACTGGAGAGAAAAGGAGTCCACAAGATGTCTTATCCCAATCTCCCATTACCCTGAACGTGGGGACACATGCTGCATGGTGCCAAAAACCAGGCTTCAGCACTCTGAATCTCTCAGGATCTCAAACCACCAAACCTGGGTTACCCAACTTTGAGGGGAAGAGTTTAGATAGCTAAGGATCTCCTTTTACCTCTTTCCTCCTCACCCCAATCTACCAGCCATTCAACCTTATCCTTCATCCCCAATTTTTAGAATAATCTTGTTAACAAATTTTAACTGACTCAAGACTGATGGAAGGGCAGTTATAGCTGAGGGGGGAGAGAGAAGTGATCTCTCTCCCCAACTTAAAGAAGCTTGTTATTTAGTAGGAGCCAAACGGTGGGGAGTGAACAGGCAGGCTTAGGGGAAACAACAGACTCACCCTCAAACTCAGTTCTTTTGTTTTTTGCTTATTTTTTCTTAATGTCTAATGAAATTATTATCTTCTAAATGTCCAATTCTAATTTTTAAGCAATGATTTTCTTCCACAAGCTTTTGAATGCCCCCCCTTTTTTATTTGGCCAATTCTGCTATCATTTTCTTCTCACATTATTTTAATTTTGTCTTCCTCTTTTTTTTACCTCTCTTACTTGATTTTTGAAATGCTTTTTTAATTTTCCCAGAGTCTGAGATTAATTCATATTTTTCAATCAATCTTTGTGTGTGTTTGCTTTGTTTTCATTCTCCCCTTCTGTGTCTATGTCTTATTTTTTTGTCTCCATGAAAATTGTCTATGGTTAGGTCATTGTTTTTTAAGTTTGCTAATTTTTCAAACTTTTTTTTAACTTTCCCTTTTATCTTAAAATTAGACTCTATTCTCATGGTATAGAGGGCACTCTCTTAAACTCCATTTTTTACTTGCTGTTACTCTTAGCTCTATTTCTGTGTTTCTGTAAGTTTCAGTTATTCTAAGGTGGTATGGTGGCCTATGGTCTTGGAACTATGAATCCTATGTCCCAGTGCTGATTCAATTACTCCCTAAGACTGCTGATAGCTTGCAGAGTTAAGAGCACTGTGAACTACCCTGGGGTAGCTCAGAGTCTAGTCTCAATCTTGAGTGAGGTCTTTTGGTCTCACTCTGGGCTTGATCAGGTCAGGCACACTGTGGAAAGTCTTTTCCTGAGGTTTCTAACTTTGCCTTCAGCTTTGGTAGGGGATAGCTCTGGGCCTGGGCCTGGGTTTAAACAGGCCAGTGAGGTGTGAACTATCTTGAACTGGGACTTGGGACCTTGCCCTTGGCTTGCAAATACAAAATGTGCCACACAGATTACCTCAAGCTAGGGTTCAAATCCTTACTACAAGACTGGACTGATGCTCATGGGCTCACTGGGTACATACACAGATCAGGTATGCTGCACATACTGTCTCATACTGGGATGCCTGACCTTATTGCAGGTTTGGGCTGGAGTGTAGACCATGGGGTATGCATGGAGTTGCCCTGCTATTGGCTTAGGCAGCCTCTTAGGGTCTAGATGCTGTCTTGAGCCCATCTTCAGAACTTGGAACAGTAGATGTGGTTTAGAAGGGCTTGCACTAGCACTTCTTAGTGGAGCCTCTGGTGGTTTGTCTTCCCTTCTCACCCCAATGAACTAGACCCTCTCTACCTACTTTTCAGGTTGTGCATGTGAAAGTTACTTCACTCTGTCTCCTTGTTGATCTTTGCCCCAATATTTATTTTGAGGTGTTATGTTAAGGTTGGTAGGGGGGATTCTCATAGTGGTTCAAGATTTTCTTGCATCCACTCCACCATTTTGGCTCCTCTTCAATATGTACACTTTTAAAAAGTAGGCCCCTAAAAGAAAGAACAACGAAGGGAAACAAACTAACAAAGAACAACACTGGAACAGAAGTTGGTATGTAAAAGTGACTTTACATAATTATAACAAAAAATAGGTACCCAATGTATACCTTTAAAATTTTGAAAACTCAAATACCACTATCATGTATTAGTCATTGATTTTGCTTTTGGAAAACTCTCTATATTTGATTTCAGCTTCAATATTCAGACAAAGAAATAAAACAGAAGAGGTCTGGATCATAAACTCTTAGCAGGTCTTTGAAGAGATCTGAGTGGAAAAATGGTTTCCCATAAAAATCCTTTGCATAGAATAGACTCCTTAATAACAGAATAGATGGAATGCATTAAAAATAAGATTCATAATATTTTTTCATTCTATTCCTCCAATTTATTAACTACTCTGACCTCTCTACAAATGTCAATAAATTAAAATTTGATAAGAGACTTGGAATAGTGGCATTTGGGCATATTCCTAAGGATGTAGAATAAAGTAAGCTGGAGACAAAATTTACCTCAGATGTTTAGGACCTATGGAACATTGACAGCCTCCTGTTAACTACCTTTAGTCACAATTTCATATGAAAAAAATAATACAATAAAACTTTTCCTGCCTCTTTCAGTGTTTTGTTATTAGGAAACATCTTTGCAAACTTTAAAGTTTTATTCAAAAATAGGCTACCCTTATTATGGTTTAGGTGAAAAGATGAAAGAAGTTGCTTGATTTTTAGGATATATCCTAGTGCTAGTTCTGTGTTGGGTTCTACATTTGTCACTGGAGTAAAGTCATCAGCATAAAATAGCTATTTGTTGGATATAGAAAAGATCTATGCTCTAATATGTTTGAACAGATCATAGGAGTTTAAATTGATAGAGAACAGGTTTTAATCTTTTGGCTAAGGTGGAAAATGAAGTGAAATTCTGCAGATGTCAATCAATAAGCATTTATTAAGGATTTGTTTCATGCTAAACATTCTACTAGATATTGGAAATACAAAGACAAAAGAGAGAATTTACATTCTGCAGAGAAGATGGACATAACATGTTCACTAATAAGTTAAAATCACAAGGTAGATACAAAATAAATCCACAATGGGGCCACTAGTTAACTCAGGCCTAGAGATGGGAGGTCCCAGGTTAAAATCTAAACTTAGACACTTCCTAGCTGTGTGACCCTGGACAAGTCACTTAACTCCCATAGCCTGGCCTTTACTACTCTTCTAACTTGGAATCAATACAAATTGATTCTAAGGTTGAAGGTGAGGGTTTAAAAAAAACCTGCTGATTTGAGGTAGATACTAACAATTCAAAAACCATGAAGGAGTTAGCACATACAATGAACCTTGATAGAAACTTGGGGTTCTAAGAGAAATAAATGAGGAATCAATGAAATTGTCCCCTACTGCCCTCTCCCTACACGTGAATATTTATCTTTAAGGTTAAGGATTCCTTTTCATGATTCTGGCATGGTACCCTGCACAGAATGAGAATTCAGTGTTTGAAAATTGTGATAATAATTGATAAATTGCCTATTAAATAATTTGTCTCTCTTCCTTCCCCTTATGTATTCATAAAATGATGACACCTCAGATTCAGACTCTCTAAATCAGAACTTCTTGTGAACCTGATATTTTTTAAAGTTAATTTTTAGAATTATTTTAATATAGTTTGTTTTCCTTGTAATTCTATGTATTTCATTGTACACATTTAAAGACAATATTCTGAGAAGGGGCCCATATCCTATGGTCAGAGGACCATAGGGATCCATGATACATGTTTTCCATGGCACACATCTTTTGAATGAAAACTGAAACTTACTTCTCTTTATGCTTGATACTGCCCAGACAACTGGGCAAACAAATTCCTGTTTTCTTTCTCTCTGATCTTTATGGTTTAAATTACTTTCTGCCTAGGGAAAAAAAATCTCTTTGCCTTGCTATCTCTTTCCAAAACTTTATCTTTATAAATCTCAATCTCAGCTCTAAGTTCCTCCTTTCATTTGCCCTTTTCCATTATGTCTTCTAAAATCCTCTTCTACCACTTAAACATTTTAAAAAACAATTTTCTTCTAAAATTCTTCTCATTCTAGTTTCATTTTCTGGAGTTCATTGAAAGTAGTTTTCTTCAGAAGACATTATATATATTTACACCTTCTCCACATTTAACTATTTCTTTTCTCAAACACTTTAACCCACAGGGCCAGGAGGAGGAAATGACATACTACATGCCAATGAATTTGTCAGCCTATTTCTCTCTTATCACAATCACTAACCATTTTTTTTTTTACAGTTTATACTGCTTCACACAGATTCTTATTTCTATCTTCTCTGGACTTCCTCTTCACTCTCTTCTCCCTTCCCAATAAGTCTCCTAGTCTTCTTTTTAAGTCCATTATCTCTTCTTTTTTGAAGATCTTGGCCTCCCAGTTTCCCAAGTAATTTTAAGGATGTGTACTCTGCCTCTAAAAAAACTCACCCACCATACAGAGGACTAAATTTAGAAATGCTTAACTTTTGCTCAAAAATTTTTGCCATTTGCTGAAATAAGTAGTATTTACTACTATATGAACTATTAGAAATTGCCAAGATGAAGAGAGAGAGAGGGAGAAAGAGAAAGAGAGACAGACAGACAGACAGACAGACAGAAACACTGACACACAGATACAGTCATAGGCACAGACAGGGAGAGAGAGAGAAAGAGAGAGAGAGAGAGAGAGAAAGAGAGAGAGAGAGAGAGAGAGAGAGAGAGAGAGAGAGAGAGAGAGAGAGAGAGAGAGAGAGAGAGATCCTCCTTTGACAAGTATTTATTGCCAGGAAGGAGGCCTCTTCCCAAGGAATCTTCATATTTGGAGATATGTTTATCTTGGTGAGCTTAAATAATCCTTGGGGACTAATGAAGGATGTTTATTTAAGGATTTCCCCCTTCCATGTAGTAACAAAACTCTGTGAATATGTATGTATATAGTGATATTTTGGGCTATCTTTACAAGCTCATCAGTCTCAGCACATTGTGGGAAGTAGAGTGGGGGGAGAGAAGATATCATAAGTATCTTTATCCATGTTTTTAGGGTGGGAGCTCTATAGAACATGAAAAATAACTACATATTAAATCTGTCCTTCCCACCATTAGACATTTCTTCCAAAAGTTAAAGCAAGGAGGATGGTATGTAGTTCAGAATGAGTATGATAGAAAGACAAAGTGATGACATTTAAAATTCCCAGGAGTCTAAAGTTTTGAGTAAGCTCATTCTATGTTATAATACAGAGAAGAATGTAGGATCCTTCAGAGTAACTCCTCCCAACACCATGTAGAATTTGGGTTCCCTGAAGTGATTATCTAAGGTTCAAGGTACTCTATGTATGTCTGTATTTTTACCACTTTAACTCAAGTCCACTTTAACTATCTACCTTTTTATAGTCACCCAGATTAAATAATTACTCCAAGCAAAGAAAAGTAGTTTCAAAATATATCCATACACAATGCACAAAGTGTTAGAGCAAGGAGGCCAAACCTAGAGAATTTACAAAAATGATAATGTGTAAACAACACATGTGCTCAAGTTGCTTACCAATTTCTTCTGATGATATTCTCAGAATACCCATGTAGAAGCAGAAGAAGATCTTAGGAGAAAGCGACTAAGTGATTAGAAAAGATATTTATTATGAAGGAAAGGATGAAAAAAAAAACCTGTTTTGTTTTTAAAGTCCTTCATAAACCAACTCTATCTTAATTTTCCCAGTTTATTGTATGTTAATTCTTTTTCACATAATCTATATTCTAGTCAAAATGATAATAGTTTGGCTTTTGAAATCCCCAGCACCCATTTGCTTTTGCCAATACTTTTCATTCTATCTCTCATCTCTGTGTTTTTGCACAAATTAAACTCCCTGCCCAGAATAAACCCCAATCTCAGCTATGCTTTCTAGAATCCTTGTGAAAATATGAAGATTAAATTATCTTTCACATGATAGTCCTTTAAACAATGAAACAGTCGTAGTATCTCTTTCAATTTTTTTAAATTTTAGATTAATATTCCCAACTCCCAGAATTCTTATAGCAGGAGGGTGACAAAAATATCTGCCACATGAAGAACTAAATAATTACCCACAAGGAAGGAAAAGACATAACTATCTTATAGTTAAAAGAGAAGGGAATAAATATATTTGAAACTTTGTAGATTCAACTAAATTTATAAATAGAAATTTTCAAAATCAGAAAAAAGATTTAGTTTTCAATGCATCTCTAGAAAATTAATAATTAAGTTTAAATTAATAACATTATATAATTTTAAAAATAAAGTTATAGAAATACTAGAGAAAAATAAACTTTTTATATTTAAATTTTATTTCATTAGAAAGAATAATTTTATTTATTCTTTATTTTTTAAATGATATTTTATTTTCCCAAATTCATGTAATAATGATTTTCAACATGTTTTCCAAAAATATAAGATCCACATTTTTTCCCTCTCTCCATCCTTCTTTTACACTCCATGACATGGTAAGCAATTTGGTCTTTGTTATACATGTATTATCATGCAAATCATACTAGAAGAAACAATTTTAAATATTTGTGCTCTCTGTTTTTCATTGTTTTAAAACATGTATTCAGTAGTACGTGTAAAACAACTTTCTAAATTTTGCTACATTTCTAGGATAACATAAAAATCTTTGGAGAGGCAGTGTGGTATAGTAGCTGAAGATCTAGCTTCAGAGTCAGGAAAATCTGAGTTCAAAATCTTCATCCAAGGCATTTGGGTGTGGAAAAGTTACTTTAATGCTAGAAACTCTCAGACAAATTTCTCCTAGTTAAGGAATTTTTCCCATAGGGATGTCCCTATATAGATGAAAAACATGATCCAGGATCAGAAACAAACCCAAAATGAATAAAGGTATGTGCTTTGAAATATATTTTAAACTATTTTCCATATATGTATACACACATACATATATATACATACATATATCATTATTAAATGATAATAATATATCAGATTAAAATTCTGCTTCAGAGATGTAACAAATATAATGATAACACTAGCAATTTCTATAGTTACAGAAGAGCACTTTTAGAAACTGGAAAATTTTCACTCTTTTTTTTTTTACTCAAGTAAAATGCTTCTGTAAGATAAATTTGTGAAGAGCAAAATAATTGCTTTTTTATGTACAGTTTGACAAAGAACAACTCAAAGGGAAAGATCATGTGGACCCTACTAAGTGTTTGCAGGGTGACTTTTTTTGGGGAGAAAAACCAACAACCAGTTTATAAAATAGCTCATATTACAGTTTATCTATCTTTCTCAGGGAAATTTTAATTGCTTTCTGAGGGTTTGCTTGAGATCCTGCTGGCATTCTGTGTGTTCCTGCTGGCTGAGCACCTTGCAAGGTTAGTAGCAATCATTTTAAGAATCCTGCTAAGAATATCACCAGAAGAATGATTCATTTGAAGAACCTCCCCTCAAAAATAAGAAGAAAAAGAATAACTAGGCTATCTTGAATGTTCAGAATCTGTATTTGATGACATCAAAGCAAGTTCATACCATATCTGTAGTATTTGTTCAGTTCTGAGAACTATATTTTAGGAATAATTTTAACCTGGAGAGGATACAGAGGTGAGGAACTGAAATGGTGAAAGGCCTGGAGTGAATTCCATTTAAAGAATGCTTGAAGATTCTGAGAGTGTTTTCACTGGAGAAGGAAAGAATGAAAGTTTTCCTCAAACATTTAAGGTCTATAGTGTGGGAAGTAAACTTAGATTTAGTATACTTAGTTGTATAGAGCAGAACACTCAATGATTTGGTAGATATTGTAAAGTGGCAATTTGAGGCTTGATATAAAGAAAAAATATCCAATGATTCGAGTCACTCAAAAATGGAATGGGCTACTTTGGAAATAAAATGATTTCCCTTACTGTAAATGTTTAAGCAAAGTCTGAATAATCATTAGTTGGACACTATGTAGAGATAACTATTTCAAGCATTGGTTTCATTACTTGACTGCTTAGTTGTCTTCTACTTTTGAAATTCCATGATTCTGTAACCGTTAGTCCAATCATTCCTTTAATCTCCCAATGATTCTAGAGTCCTCCATTGTACTTAATGAAATCTTCCATGACACCACCCATAACTGATTTTATGTAAACCAAATTAATTTTGAAATAATAGGAACAGATTTTTTTTTGTTTGTTTTAAACCATCTATTTAAGAATTTCCTTCCATTTTAGAATTGATACTAAGGCAAAAGAGTGGTAAGGTCTAGGCAATTGTGATTAAATGATTTACCCAGGGCAAAACAGCTAGGAAGTGTCTGAATTCAGGTCTGATTCCAGGTCTTCTTGACTCAGGCTTTGTTCTCTTTTCACTGAATCACCTAGTTGACCCAGGAGCAGTTCTTTCAAGCAATGGATTAATGGATAGGAGTGGCACTAGAGAACAAGAGTTCAAGTAAAAGATGCGGAAATACTACTACAATCACAGGGTTAACTTATACTCTTTTGGTGAAGCAAGGGGAGAATACTGTTGCCGACTAGGCTTGCTATTAATTCAGCTGCCTGCATGGGTCATGGCTGCTAAATTAACTGTCTTTAGTGATATATTAAGTTCTCAAAGTTCATGACAGTTTCCGCTCCTCATCTGTTTTGGAGCTGACAGCTGCCATTTTCTCTGTAAATCACAGTGCAGCTATAGTCTTTGAGAGTATGACAGTGAGTATGAGTAGTGATATGACTGAGAAGGGGCATTTTCCGTTGAGAGAGAGAGAGACAGACAGACACAGACAGAGCTAGAGAGAGACACAGAGAGACACACACACAGAGACATAGAGTCAGAGACAGAGAACATTTAGTATCCAGTATCCTTGACTATGATAAAACTTTTAACAGTTAAACCCTAGTATGATATCCCAGTAGAAATTACAAATCACATCACCACCAGTGGTCTAATATTTGTTTTATGATGACTGCTCAACCCCTCAAATATACATAACACCTAAGAAATGTGTAGTAGTAAACTGGCAAACTAGTAAAAGAAAGCGAGATTTTTTGACATTAAATTGAATTTCTCTTCTCAATTCTGTCACTGAATCCATGTGTGACTTCAATTTTTTTTTTCTCATTACACTGTTTCAGCCATCTGTAAAATGGGAAATAGTATGAGACTTTCAGAGATGGGGATTATGATGGAGAAGGAAAATCTTGGTCAAGTATTTTGAAACTTCAAAAGTAAAACTCTTGTAAAAATGCCAAGTATTATGATCAAATGAATATAGTCAACAAAATGTATTTAACAGTTCCAGATTTCTGTCAACAGAGAAAATAAACAGGTTTTGCCCATTTTTCCACAATTCAGTATCAATTTCTAAGTCTAAGGTCCTCATTTCCACCTCTTTGTTCATTCTGCATGCCCTTAAATGAATTACAATCTCACTTTACAAAGCTTATCTACTGCTCAAGCTATAAACCACATTTTGTTAAACTTGTAGGATGCAAGGTAGTAATTATTTGTGCAAGCTATACTTCCTCTAATCTAAAAAATAGCAGATTAGTTTAGAGAGAATGTAACAAATGGAAGAAATGACTGACTTAAAAATTTATAAAGAAAAGTGAAAATAATTCATTGTGACACTGTGAATTCAGGATTTTCCTCTCCATGTTGAACAGATAATTATACAGTTACATAGTTTTATTTCTGAATCAATTTTTGTTTTGTTTAGTCACACTATCAGAACTGGAAGGGATCTCAAAGGCTATCTAATCCAATGTTTAGCTGAACATGATTACCTTCTATAACTAACCTGACAAATGGTTATTCAGGTTGCTTGAAGATCTTCAATGAAGAGGAAACTCACTGTCTCTCATAGTAGACCATTCAACCTTTTGATACCACTGACAGGGAAGAATTTTTCCCCATATATGAAGTCTAAATCTTATGCTTCATTTAAGCTTTCACTCAGTGCTTCTTTTTTTTTTAATTTGAAAAATTTTCATTAATTAATTTAGAATATTTTTCCATGGTTATACGATTCATGTTCTTTCTTTCCCCTTCTCCCACCACCCCCTCTTGTAGCCAACAAGCAATTCCACTGGGTTTTACATGTGTCACTGATCAAGACCTAGTTTCATATTATTAATATTTGCACTAGGGTGATAACTTAGAGACTACATCCCCAATCATATCCCCATCGACCCATGTGATCAAGCAGTTGTTTTTTTTCTGTGTTTCTATTCCCACAGTTCTTCCTCTGAATGTGGATAGTGTTTTTTTCACTCAGTGCCTCTTGTTTTGCTGTCCAAGTCAAGCAATAAAAGCCTAAATCCTGCTTCCACATTAAGTTCCTCCAAATACTTAGTACTTATGCATGACCTTGAAGTCATTCAACTATACTAGTACTCAGATTCTTCATATGAAAAATTAGTGTGTCAGACCTCGCAGGTGGTCCCTCCGCAAAATCTCTACAATCCAACTTGTAGATAGCTACTCTGTCTTCATGTTTAACATCCTCAGCATCTCCAAATAATGCTGGCATGTTCTCTAGTCCTCTCACCATCTGGATTGCCCTTTTCTCTAATCCAACATATTTGGTCATTCTTATAATAACATTAATCTGGAACAGACATGATATAGTAGAAGTAATCCTGTAGTTCTATTGAATATTATTTTTTTATAATGCATAGAAATGCATATAATGTATATTAGTTGTTTTTGGTTTTTAAGCAGGTTTGTCAAACTTTTCACTGATATTGAATTTGCAATTCATTAAAGAATCTAATGTTTAAAAACTCACCTAGCTATAAATTCTTATAATGTATTTGTAACACCAGTTAGGAAAAGATTATAAGTCATGGGTACAGTGTTTAGGACTTGAACAAAGGTAGTGTCCATGTGAAAGGTTATAGGATTGTAGATTTAGAGCTTGAAGGACACTCAGATACCGTTAAATTTAACCTCTCCATTTTACAAAGCATGTACCCAAAATCTTAGTGAATTTTTAAGTTATTGAAGAATAAAAATGAACTAAGATTTTGGGGATATATTTTATTTTAGGAAACACATATAATGAGGTTAAGTGACTTTTACAGGAACACATAAGCACATCTATAGATCTATATGTGTGTGTGTGTGTGTGTGTTTAGAAAACAATACTTAAGCTTTGTCACTCAGAAAATAATGGGTCACTTCTAAGAAAAAATACCCAAATTGAAAATGGAAACTTAAAAGAGACCAAAAACAATTTGAACACTTAAGAAATTTTTCTTAGGTAAATGGACAGGAATTGTAATAGCAATATTTCAGACATAATTTCATCTATGATATTGTGTAATTCAGGGTAAGATATATATGGCTACATCTTTGTTTTCTAAATGTGGGTCATAAGAAGCATTGATATAGTTCTCAAATATTGATCCAACTTCTCCAAGAGAGACAGCATTTCTGACCTTGATAGAAACAGAAGGGTACCAAGCTTGGCATTCTTTTCTCCAGTACTTTGACTATGATTATATTGATCTCCTTCTTTCAATACTGCTTATCTAAGGGTACAATAAATTTAAAATGAAAAAGACTCTTTATCCTTGTTTTTAGTACTTCATGAATGAAAGTAGTCCCAAATTTACATCCTCTTGTTTTTTTTGTCATATCCTAAAAACGTCTTGTATCACAAAACACTTTTACAGATAGTGAATAATCAGCAAGCTCATTTATTTAAGCAAAATAAAATAGTAAATATAAAGTAGAAAAGTTATACAGATTAAAAATGTACCAGAAAAATAGTCGAGACTGATGTTTTCCAATAGGAGTGAGATAAGCTCTCAGTACAAGCCAAAAGAAAGATAGAGACAGAGACATAAACAAAACAGTAAAAAGAAGAGATATGGAAACAGAGAATTTAGATGGCATAAAGAGGGATATTATTTTTTCACAGTCTTTGATGGAAGCAATCTGGAGATCCTAGTCAATTGTTGCTGTTGTTTTCTTTAATTTCAGGCATCTGGAAGGTTTTTTTTTTTCTGTTTTTCAATCTTTTTATTTCATTCTCTGTTTTGTTACTTTATAGAGATATTGATATCTATTTAGTCGAAAATAGCTTTAAAGGAGTTTAACTGAGTAAAAGTTACCATTTTCTCTTATAAGCTATTTATTGAATCTTTCCAATTCTATCTTTCAGCATTTAATCTTCCAACATTATTTGGTATTTTACCTATTACTTTGATTCTTCCAGATAATCAGGAAAACTAAATGAAAATGTTTTTTTCTTTCTCTTTTCTTTTCATTTTTTCTACCTGTTATAGAGAAAATTAACTTCTTTTGTGGGTATCTATATATTATCTGTGTGTGTGTAAATGTTTGGCATTTTTCTTTGAAAAATTAATCATTACAACTTTTATTCCTTAATTAGAGTTTTGTTCCAGCGTTATTCTCCACCCTCTGCTATATTTTTGACTTGGATGTTCAATCCTGCCTAGTCTAGTCCTTGCCTGAATCCTTGAGTTCCTATGTTGACTTCCACTTACCATGATAAGTTTCTATGGATTCTCTAAGATTCATAATACTTTATCTTCAGGTCTTCTAAGATATTTTAGTAAGAGTACTATGGATCTCATTTCAGTCTCAGTGTGAATATAGTATATTCTAATCATTCTATTCAGGGCCTTTTTCTAGGCTTTCTGATATGACTGGGTTTGGGGGGTGAGAGTGGAAGTTTAACTCGTATTTCTCTCTTCCAGGCACAGAGATTTTGCTTATGCAACAAGGAAGTTGTACTTCTTGTGACACCTTTTCTTATTGTGTACATCTTTCTGATAATTTTTTGTATAGTTCTTGGATTAGAATTATATTAAGTGTAGTTTTCAACGGGTAAAGTGTTTAGGACTTGAACAAATTTAATGTCCATGTGAAAGGTCATAGGAATATAGATTTAAAGCTTGAAGGTCACTCAGATACCGTTAAGTTCAACCTCTTCATTTTTTACAATGTGTTCCAAAAGTTTTAGTGGATTTTGAAGTTATTGAAGAATTGAACTAAGAATTTTGGGATACATTTTATTCAATGAAACTGAGATATAATGAGATTAAGTGACTTTTGTGACAACTTTTCCTTCTGATCATTTGTGGTACAGTTCTGGGGTAGAAATATGTTAACAGTAGTTTTCTTTTTTTTAATTTTCTTTTTTTGGGGGGTTACAATAATCACATTATTTCTCTCCCTCCCCTCTACCCACCCTTCCCACTGCCGATGCACAATTTCATTGGGTATTACTTGAGTCCTTGATTAGAACTTATTTCCATGTTGTTGTTTGCAGTAGGATGTTCATTTAGAGTCTACATGCCCAACCATAACCCTTCAATCCATGTATTCATGCAGTTGTTTTTCTTCTGTGTTTCTACTCCCACAATTTTCCTCTGAATGTGGATAGTAGTTTTTCTTGTAGATTCTTCCAAGTTGTTCAGGATCACTGCATTACCACTAATGGAGAAGTCCATTACATTCGATTATACCACTCTATCAGTCTCCGTATACAATGTTTTTCTGGTTCTGCTCCTCTCAGTCTGCATCAATTCCTGGTGGTTTTTCCTGTTCACATAGAATTCCTCCACTTTATTATTCCTTTGAGCACAATAGTATTCCATCACCAACATATAACTCAATTTGTTCAGCCATTCCCCAATTGAAGGGCATCCCCTCATTTTCCAATTTTTTTGCCACCAAAAAGAGTGCAGCTATGAATGTTTTTGTACATGTCTTTTCCCTTATTATATCTTTGGGGTAAAAACCCAGCAGTGTTATGGCTGGATCAAAGGGCAGACAGTCGTTTAGCTTCTTTTGGGCATAGTTTCAAATTGCCCTCCAAAATGGTTGATTGAATTCACAACTCTACCAACAATGCATTAATGCCCCAACAATGCCACACACCCTCCAGCATTCATTACTTTCCTTTGCTGTCATGTTAGCCAATCTACTAGGTGTGAGGTGATACCTCAGAGTTGTTTTGATTTGCATTTCTCTGATTAATATAGATTTAGAACACTTTTTCATGTACTTATTAATAATTTTGATTTCTTTAACTGGAAATTGCCTATTCATGTCCCTTGCCCATTTATCAATTGGAGAATGCCTTGATTTTTTTGTACAACTGGTTTAGCACGTTGCAAATTTGAGTAATTAGACTTTTGTCAGAGGTTTTTGTTGTGAAGATTGTTTCCCAATTTGTTACTTCCCTTCTAATTTTGGTTGCATTGGTTTTGTTTGTACAATGTTTGTTGATTTGGCTCCATCCTCTTACTTTCACCCTATACATATCTACCTTCCTCATGTGTTTTTCTTATAGACTGCATATGGTCGGGTTTTAGATTCTAATTCACTCTGTTATTTACTTGCATTTTATGGGTGAGTTTATTTCATTCACATTCAGAGTTATGATTACCAGCTGTGTATATCCCAGCATTTTGATTTCTAATCCTGTTCCTGCCTTTTCTTCTTTCACTATTTTGTTCTACACCAATGTTTGTTTTTCATCAGCCCCCCAGTTCCCACACTTATTTTAATTCCCTTTCTACCCCCTTCCTTCTTATTCCTCCCCTTATTTTCTTTGCAGTTTTTTTTTAAAACTACCCCTAACCTCTCCCCCCCTTATACTGCTTCCCTCCCCACCAGTCTGTTTTATACCCTTCTACTCCTCTATAGGGTGCGAATCTATTCTCTTCCCCAATGGATTAGATTGTTCTTCCCTCTTTGGGTCAATTTCAATGCATGTAAGAGTTGAGTATTTCCTATCTCCAACTTCTTTACCCTTCCAGTGTATTGATGTTTTCCCCCCTCCCACCATGAGCTTCTTTGTGACATATAAATTTACAACTTTTTATTTCTTTTCCCATTTCTTTTAGTATTAACCTCTTTTTTACCTCAAGTTGTGTATATATATATATATATATATATATATACACACACACATTATGCATACAAATATCTATATACCCATTTATGTCTTATTATTATTTCATCCTGTACAATTTGTCACTGTTCCCTCTAAGTATAATTATTCTAGGTGCCCAGGTGATAACAGTTTTTAAGAGTTACCAATGACCACTTTTCTTATAGGGATACATATCATTTTAATTTATTGAGTCTCTGGAAAAAAAAAGATTTTTTTGTTGGTTTTGTTTTGTTTTTCTTTTTTCCCTCTTTTTTAATTACCTTCTGATGTTCTCTTTAGTTCTGTGCTTGGACATCAAATTTTCTGTTCAGGTCTGGTCTTTTCTTTACAAATGTTTAGAATTTTTCTATTTTGTTGAATGACCATTCTTTTCCCTGTAAGAATATAGTCAGTTTTGCTGGGTAGTTGATTCTTGGTTGTAGACCTAGTTCCTTTGCTTTCCAGAATATCATATTCCATGCCTTTTGGGCCTTTAGTGTAGATGAAACCAGATCCTGTGTTATCCTCACTGTGGTTCCATGGTATCTGAATGACTTCTTCTTGGCAGCTTGTAATATTTTTTTCTTTGGACTGATAGTTCTTGAATTTGGCTATAACATTCCCGGGTGTTGTCAGTTGGGGATTAAGTACAGGAGGTGATCTGTGGATGCTTTCAATTTCTACTTTTACCTCTTGTTCTAGAATATCAGGACAATTTTATTGAATAATTTCCTGTAGTATGATGTCCAGGCTTTTTCTTTTGTCATGGTCTTCTGGTAGACTAATGATTCTTAAGTTGTCTCTCCTCAAACGATTTTCTAAATCTTCTGTTTTGTGAATGAGATGCTTTATATTTTCCTCAATTTTTTCATTCTTTTAGTTTTGTTTTAAAGTGTCATGCTGCCTTTTGAGGTCACTTAATTCTAGTTGTTGTATTATTGTTCTTAAAAACTGGATTTCATCCCTGGCTTTTTGGTCATCCTTCTCCTTCTGTTCTGATTTTCTTTGGAGTTCATCTGTGACAAGGAAATCACTTTAAAAGACTGATATATATTAATTTAAGGTCGCCAAGGAATTCAGCTATGTAATTCCTTAATGAAAACTCAAGTCAGCAGTCAACCTTTTATGGAGTTTAATTACAAACAGGAGGAAGAAAGGTATTAGAGAGAGAGAGAGAGAGAGAGAGAGAGAGAGAGAGAGAGAGAGAAACAGAGAGAGAGAGAAAGGGGAGAGAAGGGAATATGGCGTAAATACCCCCTCTGTTTAGGCTGGGCCAAAAGGCCCAAGCCCTTAGATAGCTGAGGCAAAGAAAAGAGATGAGTCCCTATCACTTACGTGACCAAAATGGAGAAACAGTCTCAGGGGTCTCCACCTCCAGCTTCCTTCAGAGCAAGCTTCTCAGAGCACAACCTCTCAGAGCAAAAACTCTCCAACTTCCTAGTCCTCAGACCCTGCTATCTTTAAGGAAACCATCCAAGTTCCCTTTCCTCAGTTCTCACATCTACCAATCACTGTCCATGTCTTCCCTGTGCCAATGGTGGCTCTAGCTTAACCCAGGACCGCCCAGAGGTCTGTGGCTTTGCACATGTCTGTTGAAGGTCATATTCTCAAATAATTAAATCTTGATCTATGCTGTAGCTCTTCCTAAATCCTGTTAGGACTGAGTAGGGTGGAGATTGGAAGTTCCAAGACCTGGTTCTGTCTTTCCAAGTATCTCTATTGTATCAATTCTAAAATCAATCATGACTCAAAGAACTTCCTGTTCTATGCTTAAGCATAGGTCAAAGCCCTTTCCATTGTTCAGCAAAAGGTTTCTGTCCTAAAGAAATCTTAAGTAGGGAGGAGAAAGACCCTCCTATGCCAATGGGGTTCACATTCCAATAGACTATCAGTAGGAAATTTTTCAGGTATGAAATTTCCCAATGGTGAAATTTCCAACATTTATAAGTCTAAGAAATTTTAAGGTTTACACATCTTTCATCCTCTTTACATCATCTCTCATCTCCTTTGCTTCATCTTTCATCTTCTTTGCCTCATCTTTCATGTCCTTTGCCTCATTTTCACACTGGTTGATTTTGACTTTGAAGACACTATTTTCTGTTTCCAGATGACTTATCTTAGTTTTTAAGTTCTTTTCCCAATCGTCTTCAGCCTCTCTTAATTGCCTTTAGAATTGCATTTTGAGTTCTTCCAAAGCCTGTATCCAATTCGCTGAGATTTCTGATTTATTGTTTGATACTCCCTCCTCCTCTGTTCAGTTTGCTTCTTGGTCGTTGCCTGTAGAGAAACTTTCTATTGTAATTTCTTTCTTCTTTTTCTGTGGTTTGCTCACATTTACCCCATATTTACTCCCATGTATTTGTCTTTGTTCTTGCTCCTCTCGTTTTTTTGGTTTTGGGCTTTCTGTCAGTCTCCCCTCTTAGAGCTTTGACAGAAGATCTCTCCTTGCAGTCTGTGAGGGAGGGGTGTTGGAGTTTGAGCTTCCCTGTCCTCTGGAGGATTTTGATTGGATTAAAGTGTAGCAGTCAGTGAGGGAGGGGTGTTTGAGTTTGGGCTTCCCTGAGCTCTGGAGACTTTTGATGGGAGTAAGTTCAGCGGGGGTTGGGCTGGATGAGTTCTGGGGCCAAAACCTCCTGGAAGACTGGAGCAATATGGAGGGTCTCAGCAGTTCTGACCAGGCTGCCAGCTCTCTGCTCCCTCTCCAGCTCCTTCCCCACCACCTGTGTTCAAAGCTCTGGGCCTATAATATCCCTTCCCATAAGGTAAACCCTCTAGACAAGCGCCTTTGGCCACCCAAAGGTTCCTGCTGCCTGCTGGAGGCTAATTACTCTAGGTGTGTGTGGGGGGGGAAGGGGTCCTGGGATCTTCCTTCTGCCTTCCCCTTAAACCTGAGTGTTCATGAATTCTGGCTTTTGGGGGGCTTAACTTTTGGATTGTGTCCAGCAGGAGGATTCCTTGGCTCTGTCTTGTTAGGTTTGATTTTCAGTACTCTAGGAGCATTTAGTTTGTAAGTGGTAAGGAAGGGTATTCAGAGGTCTGAACTTTTGCTGCTTCTATGCCACCATCTTGACTACTCCTCCTAACAGTAGTTTTCAATGGATTTCTTGAACATTATTTGGTCTGTTGGAAATTCCTAATTTTTTATGAAGTAAGTATATGGGAGCTGGTACCCTTTCTTCATTCTAGTAATCATGTTTATTAAGTTAAGACATTTACTTTTTTAAGTTTTATTCTATTCTTTTCATTCTTTTGATTCCCTTGCCTTTGATTATTTAAATTTCCTCCTGTCTCATTCTTTTTCCCTCTATAAGAGAAACCTATCATTTAATACATTTTAAAAGAAAAATGAAAAAAATATTAAAAAACCATTATATTCAATCAACACATTAAAAATGGAAATACATTGTTCCATACCAATTGGATTCGTATCTAATGCAAATAAGCTGGGATTAGGAGATATCTTCTTAGATTTTATCTTTGCGGCATACCTGTTGGTATTTTTATACATTTACTTTCAGGTTTTTTAAATTATAGTTTCCAATATAAATTGTTGCAGTCATGCCATAAATTGCTTTCTTGGCACAGCTTACTTTAGTTTGGATCATTCCACATCCATCTTTCCATGCTTTTCTATATTTCCCATATTCTTTATTTCTTACGGCACAGTAATATGTCCCATTACATTCAAATATTATAATTTGATTAGTCATCTCAGTCAAAGGGTATCTACTTGTTAGTTCTTCCCTAAAAAAAATAGAAAAAAGAACTGATATGATAAATATCTGAATGATTTTCTTAAGAATAACCTGCTTGGATCATTTGCTTAGTACTACATTCTAAGTTGAAGAGACATTTTAATTGCTTTGCCTACATAATTTTAATTTTCTTTCTAAAATAGCTATAATAATTTACTACTTAATCAATGATGTATTGGTTCTGCAAGAAGTTCTTGCCTAAGTAATTTATATTTTAGATGATTTATCCAACATAAATTTATTGAGTTCCTATCCTTTGCATTTTTTATAATATTCAGTATTCCCATATTTTTTATTATTGTTGGAAATCACCATATTAGAAGCAAAACTTCATAGTTGTTTTGACTCATATTTCCTCTATTATTAGTGATTCATATCATATCATTTTATGGTTGTTAATGGTTTACTATTGATCATGTGAAAACTGTTCATACCTTTTGAATATTTTTCTATTACATAATTGCTAGGTCCACACATATATTGTATTTTAATTTAAAATCTAAGAATTTTTGAATTTTTTTTGTTTGAGATTGTATTTTTATAAAAATCCAAGAATTTTGATTTTTTGTTTAAGATTATACTTTTATAAAAATTCAAGATTTTGATTTTGTTTGAGAAAAGAACTTCAAGAAAGAAGCTTGAAACTTTATATCCAGAGAATGAATAGTTGCAGAAAGATGCTGGAAAACCTACACTTCATCAAGAAGATCAAGAATGAACTTTGAATATGATTGATTGAACTGAAATTTGATTGAACATTTATTGTAAACGTACACATTTATGCCAAAAGGGACTGCCCCTAATTTGGGTTTCTGTCAATGCGCCTAGCAAAACATTGGTTTTGCTTTCTTTTCTTTTCTATTTCCTCTCTCACTATTCTAATTCCTCTTAGAAACTTGAATATTGTGTATATCTATAGTTAGAAGTGCATTTAGGATTACAAATTGATTATGTTGAATGATCAATGGGGAGACTAGTCTCCCAATGATCATCAGGAGCGGTTGTAAATCTTGAAATTTCTCAGTCTTGTGAATGTTAAAAATTTCCACATTGAGGAATCCTCCATTGGAACAAATTCCCTACTGGAAATATACCCCATTTTGATGTGAGAACTCGCCAGGATCAGAAAGGGGAGGACCTCTACTCCACCCGTACTTAAGACTGCGTTAGGGGAGAAAACTCCTTGCTATGGGAGGACCTCTACTACACCCATACTTAAGACTGCTTTAGGGGAGAAAACTCCTTGCTAAACAATGAAAGTAATTGGACCCATGCTTATGATGAGGCAGGGAGTTCTTTGAGCCATGCCTGTTTTTAGAATTGATATAATGGGATGCTAGGTACCTATAAAGGTCAGGCAGGTTTTCTCTTGATGGGATTAGTCAACACAGCAGTGTTTTCTCTGGTTCAGACTTACTGAGGGGATTAGTCGACTTAGCTGGAATTCAGATGGTCTGTCTTTTAGAAAACATCTATGGTGATTGGTAGATGGAAGAACTTAGGGGAGGTGACATAGGAAAAAAAAAACCCTATATAAAAAAAGGAATCTCTTGAGCAAGGGAGGCTTGAAGATAGATTCCTTGGAGATAGATCCTTTTGGAGGAGGCCCTTTGAAGATCTCTTGAGAAGAAGTCCCTTGGGAGGCTGACTCTGGCTGGAAGTCCCTCTGGAGAGACTCTGTTCCCCAGACACCCTTGCTTAAGACAAATCTTGTGGTGAGTGATAAAAAACTGACTGTTTCTCTCTCTCTTAAGACTCAGGTCTAGGCCATGTTGGCTTAAGGCCCTTCATACTTATACCTTTTCTTTCTCTCTCTCTTTCTTTGATTACTCATTGTATTGTTAATTCAAATCTCTATAAAACCCAATTGACTTGGGTATATTCATAATTGGGAATATTTCCCTGGCGACCACCTTATATTTGGTTTAAAAACCAAGACACTGTAGTGAAACATATTTTCTGCGGTCAAATTTACTCACCCTCTCTTATATCTATCACAATTTATATCTTCCACCATTTTAACTCACTACAGTTTACAACATCAACCATTTTAATTATTACAATATACACATATTCACACATGTTATTTCTATTTTAGTTGCATACAGGTCTATTGGATATACGATTTTTGGAAATTTGATATCAATATTTTTTTTCTGATTTAACTGCTTATATTCTTATTTTAAGTATGTTTACTGTGTCTATACCAAATCTTTTCCATTTTCTGTAATTAAAATGATTGATTTTTATCTTTTATAAACTGCTCCAACTCTTGTTTGATCAAGAACACTTCTCCTTTACATAGGTATGAAAAGTATTTGCTCTGCTTTTCTCCTTTACTTTATCTTTCCCTAGTTTAGCTATTTAAATTATATCTCATAAAGAGTATTGTAGAGCACTTTCTTTCCAAATTAAAAAACAAAGAAATGTAGTATTGATATTAACTCTTCTTGAAATGTCTAATAAAACTCTAAAACTAACAGGATTAGGGATTTTACCCTCTTGCATCTCACTAGTACTTAATTGCCTGATTACCTTTTATTATTTTTTTGAGACAATGATTTAAGGCCTTTATTTAGTCTTCCTTTACTTTTGATTTTTCATATTTTTGAAGGTAATAATTTCTTCTGTGTTCTCAGGATATAAGATTACTACATACATTTTATTCACTTGATTTTGTTGTGATTTCACCCAGTCATTTATTTAATATTTAATTTTCTGCCTTTTTCTTTTTAATCAAATTATTTAAAGTTGTATAAATTTAGTTTTTTCAAAGAATTATCTTTTAGAGTTTCTTTAATTTCATATATACATATATATATTTCTCCTAATACTTTCAAAATATTATTCTTTATTTTATATTTATTAATTACAAATAATAATAGAATTTAAATAGTCCTTTACGACTTACAGATTGCATTACAAATATATTCTTATTTCCTCCTCACAACAACCTGGATTAGTAGGTGCTATTACTTTCCTTATTTTGTAAATGAGAAACAGAGATTGATTAAGACACAATCCTTCCTAATTTCAAGTCCAGAATGGTATTCACTGCAATTGTTTATGTGTTGGGTTTCTAAACTTTAAAAGTGCCCTACTTAGATGATTTTTCTTCCTTTTGCTTTCTGTTAATATTTTTATGGATATAATTTTTCTTCTAAAAATTACTTTATTTATAGCCCAGAAATATTGATATTATGCTTTAGAATTATAATTTTCTTCCACATAATTAGCATTTTCATGACATTTTTGACCAACTAATTATTAAAGTTTTCATTATTATCTCAAGTTATTTCTGCAGGGTTATTTTTTTTGTTCATCTCTGAATTGATTAGTATTTTTATAGTATTATAACCTGCAATAATGATGTATTTACTATTTTTAAAAACTCTTGCCTTCTGTTTCAGAAAGTATTGGTTCCAATACAGATGAGTAGTAAGAGCTAGGCAGTTGTGATTATGTGACTTTCCCAGGATCTCAAAGTTAAGAAGTATCTGAAATGAGATTTGAACCCAGGGCATTCTATCTCCAAGCCAAGATCTCTTTTTTTTTTCCATATATTTACAATATCTTTGTGTTCTAACACATGCTCTTCTTATTTTTTTTAAACCCTTACCTTCCATCTTGGAGTCAATACTGTGTATTGGCTCCAAGGTAGAAGAGTGGTAAGGGCTAGGCAATGGGGGTCAAGTGACTTGCCCAGGGTCACACAGCTAGGAAGTGGTTGAGGCCGGATTTGAGCCTAGGACCTCCTGTCTCTAGGCCTGGTTCTCA
Organism: Monodelphis domestica; assembly: GCF_027887165.1. Taxonomy (NCBI): domain Eukaryota; kingdom Metazoa; phylum Chordata; class Mammalia; order Didelphimorphia; family Didelphidae; genus Monodelphis; species Monodelphis domestica. Next base: position 247,133,072 of record NC_077229.1, on the reverse strand, counting down.
ATCCACTGAGCTACCCAGCTGCCCCCGCTCTTCTTATTTTTAAGGAAAATGTTGCATAAAAATTTCTAGAGCAAACATTTATTGAATGTCTACTATATGCCAGTATGAAGGAAGACAAAGGACATCCTTTTCTCTTAAGGAACGTACATTTTTATGTAGCAAGACAATATATAAAATTTTATGTGGAAAGACAATATATAAAAATTCAAAAGGTGGGATGGGATTTACTCTGTTTTGCTTCATAAAAATATTATTCAACCAATTTGTAAAATGATGTGACTTTCCTGGGTGCTCTGCTTAAATGCAGGCTATTGAAGAAGTTTTCCTATGTCTACCCTCTCCAACTGAAGTGAAGGAGGGGTCGACCCTAAGCACAGGGAGTAGGAGCTTCAGATTTCATGTTGATTTCATGATTTTTCCTGTAGGATGATGAATTCTTCCTAGTTTGAAGATTTTATTAGGCTTCAGTTTTTTTAAATTTATGTATTTCAAAATATTTCTTCTTTTGCTATTGTTTTAGATTTCTCCAAGTTTATCTTTGTTTTCTTAAAATTCAGCTATTTTCTCTAATGACTTTAGATTTTGTGGTATTTGGAGCATATAGATTTGATCTGGATTTGCTTGTGTTTCTGGTCTATGGTTCTGTCTAGCACAATACAATTTTCTTGTTTATCTCTTTATGTTGTAAATTTTTGGTTGTTTTTCTCCAATAATATGATTATAGCTCATCTTTTTGTGGATGAACCTGATGAAAAGTAAATGTATCCAATTCTGTTTATTGTATCCCCTTGCTTTTTTTGTTTTGTTCCTTAAAAACAACAGATTGTGAGATTTTTGCCTTCATATTCAATCTGTCATTCATTTTTTGGATTTTTAATTAATTAGCATTAAATTTATGAGTTGAGTTTTTTATTTTCATTAAACTTTATTTTTTCTGTATAAGCTTATTTTGTATTTTTTAATGGTTCTTCTTTATTGAGAGTCAATTCACTTTATGGCCACTTTATTCCAACAGTGTCTTCTACTTCCACTCACTTTCTCCCCAATTTGCTATCCTTTTACTTGTTTTTCAATTTTTATTAAATTATGTTTTTTGATTTCTTCTTTTCGCTTATTTACATAGTTGTTCCCTTTATTTCTCTTAGGCAAGTAATTAATAAAAAAAACCCTCCCTTCACAATTTACAACTTCCTGGGTTATAATTTTCATGGTACTATTTTAGAAGACAAAAATTTTTTACCTTTTCCTTCATTAGTAATCTTTCCTTTCTATCTGTTTTAAACTTTTATTCTTTGATTCTTGACCTTTAAATTTACGTTGTCCCTAATTTAGAATCTGAGTTTATAAAATAATTAAAGTTTTCAAATTGTTAATTTTGAGTTCCTCAAAAGTTTCTATCACTTCACAGTTTTTTTCATCTACTTTTTTTTCCTTTTGTGCCTCATTTTTAAAGTATACATTTCTTTGGAAAATATTGAAGAAAGGAGTATTGCCTGCTTTAAGAATTTCTATGTACCTAATCATATGATTTTCCTTCTCCTTCAAGCAAAATATTATACTACAGAGGTAATAATCTCTGAGAGGAAATGGTCTCACTAAGTAACAAATTCTTGAAATCAATTATAAGGTCTTTAAATCCCATTAAAGAATATGTATCTTCCCGTCTGGATTATTTTTCAATAAGAATTTCTCCCACCACTCTGGTAAAATTTCACTTTCTTGCTTTCTCTATAAAACTCTTCCATTATAGCCTTACTCACTCTTCTATTTGTTTTGTTTTGCTTTTCCTTGCTGAGAGATGAGAGTAGTTATTTTCTTTTTATTATTGGCTAATGTCTTGATATGTGTATAATACACATTATTCTTTATTTTCTAAATCTTTGTTTCTATTTACATACTCTCCCAGAATCAGAATCTGAAATGAATCAAAATACATTAATTCATCTGGGGAGCATTGGGTTGTTTATTCTGTGGTTTGTCATACTTGTATCTCTAAAATAATTTCTTTTATCTATTTAGATTCCATTAAAATGTTTGTCCTCATATGCTGTTAAAAATAACTATCTTGAATTCTGGTCAAGATGGCTGCTCAGAGAAAGCTAAAGTTCAGATCTCCGGAAACCCTTCCCTACCGAACTCAAACTATATGCTCCTAAGGCACCGAAATTCAAAATGAACAACAGCATAGACCCTGGGAATCCTCCTCCTGGACCTGGACCTGGATCAAAAGGTACGGCCCCCCCAAAAGCCAGAACACGAGATCACTTGGACCTAAGGGGTAGGCAGAAGGAAGGTCTCAGGACCCATCCCCCCAACCCAGAGCACTGAGTCCAAGGCAGCAGAGGGAACCTCAGAGCCTCAGGGCCTGCTATCCTGAAGGCCTCTTCCTGAAAACAACCTGACCCAGGGGCGGGGGCACCCAGACAACAGGGAAACAGAGACAGGAGGAGCCTGTAGCCCCCTGACCAGATCCTTCCATCTGAATCTCACTGAAGGTCCCTGCCTCAAAGCATACTCAGTTCAACCCAGAGAAAGTTAATCTTATCAGGAGCCTTTGGAGCTCTGGGAAGCCACGGCCCCTCCCCCCACAGAGTGCTGGCTCTCCTGGCCAGCTAAGGCACAGAAACAAACACCCCACGGAAAGGGCCAAGCCAGGCTCAGAGCGTGGAAGTAAGGCAAAGGAGAAGCATCCGGAGGGAACTGAGGAGGGCAGTAACACAGAAACACCAGCAATTCCTGGCTTCCCCGGGATGACAGATCAACAACTGCATAGAATGGACAGTCTGCCTATGGCTAAAACCTCTGAACACCAGACAGAGAAAAGAAAAGCTAGTTCTCCCCACTCAGATAGGGATGGCAAACTCCACAGAAGCACAAAAGCCCCAAAATTCCAAGAAAAACAAGAAGAAGGGAATGACTTTGGACACATTTTATGGAGCAAAAATACAAAATACAGAGGAGATAGAAGAGGAAACACAAGCAAATGCTCTGAAACCTTCCAAAGGAAATGGAAACTCTCCACAAACCCATGAAGAATTTGAATCAGAAAGGATCAAAACGATGGAAGCCCTCTGGGAGGAAAAGTGGGAAATAATGCAAAAGAAATTCATGCATCTACAAAACCAGTTTGACCAAAGTGAAAAGGAAAACCAGGCTTTAAAAGTCAGAATCAGGCAACTCGAAGACAAGTAAGAATTAATAAAGCAAAGCCAAAAGACCAAGAAATTAGAAGAGAACATAAAATATCTCACTGACAAGGTGACAGACTTGGAAAATAGAGGAAGAAGAGATAATTTAAGAATAATTGGACTTCCAGAAAAGCCAGAAATAAACAGCAAGCTCGACATCATAATACAAGAGATAATCAAAGAAAATTGCCCAGAGATTCTAGAACAAGGGGACAATACAGCCACTGACAGAGCTCACAGAACACCCTCTACACTAAATCCCCAAAAGACAACTCCCAGGAATGTAATTGCCAAATTCCAAAGCTTTCAAAGAAAAGAAAAAATCCTACAAGAAGCCAAAAAAAGACAATTTAGATATAAAGGAATGCCAATCAGGGTCACACAAGACCTTGCAAGTTCCACTCTGAATGATCGTAAGGCATGGAACATGATCTTCAGAAAGGCAAGAGAGCTGGGTCTTCAACCAAGAATCAGCTATCCAGCAAAACTGACTATATATTTCCAAAGGGAAAGTATGGGCATTCAACAAAATAGAAGATTTCCAAATTTTTGCAAAGAAAAGACCAGAGCTCTGTGGAAAGTTCGATATCGAAAATCAAAGAGCATGGAATACCTGAAAAGGTAAATATGAAGAAAAGGGAAAAGGAGAAAAAGGTTATATTTTTCTTTTACTCAAACCCTCTTCTATAAGGACTACATTTATATCAATCTATGTATATTAACATGTGGGGAAAACATGATGGGTAAATAGGGGGAAAAGAAAAACCAAATAGAATAATCTTTCTCACACAAAGATTCACACGGGAAGGGGAAAGGAAGAAAACTCCTATATGAAGGAGAGGAAGAGAGTTTTTACTTAAACCTTACTCTCAGGGAAATCAACTCTGAGAGGGAAGAACATCCAGATCCATTGGGATCTTGAATTCTGTTTTACCCAACAAGGGAAAGGAGAAGGGAAAACCAAGGGGGATAGAGGGGAGGGAACACAAAAAAGGGAGGGAAGAAGAGGGGGGTGTGGGAGGGAAAAAAAGGGAGGGACTAGAAAGGGAAACATATCAAGGGAGGGGACAAAGGGGACTGATTTAATGTAAATCACTGCACTAAAATGTAGAGCTGAAGAAGAAAGGTTAGAATTAGGGAAGGATATCAAAATGCCAGGGAATCCACAAATGACAGTCATAACTTTGAACGTGAATGGGATGAACTCACCCATAAAACATAGATGAATAGCAGAATGGATTAGAATCCAAAACCCTACCATATGTTGTCTTCAAGAAACACACATGAGGCAGGTAGACACCCACAAGGTCAGAATTAAAGGATGGAGTAAGACATTCTGGGCCTCAACTGACAGAAAGAAGGCAGGTATGGCAATCATGATATCTGATAAAGCCAAAGCAAAAATAGACCTGATCAAAAGGGATAGGGAAGGTAATTACATTTTGTTAAAAGGAACTTTAGATAATGAGGAAATATCACTAATCAACATGTATGCACCAAATAATATAGCACCCAAATTTCTAATGGAGAAACTAGGAGAATTGAAGGAAGAAATAGACAGTAAAACCATATTAGTGGGAGACTTAAACCAACCATTATCAAATTTAGATAAATCAAATAAATAAGAAAGAGGTAAAAGAAGTGAATGAAATCTTAAAAAATTAGAATTAATAGACATATGGAGAAAAATAAATAGGGATAAAAAGGAATACACCTTCTTCTCAGCACCACCTGGCACATTCACAAAGATTGACCATACATTAGGTCACAGAAACATGGTACACAAATGAAGAAAAGCAGAAATAATAAATGCAGCCTTTTCAGATCACAAGGCAATAAAAATAATGATTAGTAATGGTACATGGAAAACCAAATCTAAAACCAATGGGAAATTAAACAATATGATACTCCAAAATTGTTTAGTTAGAGAAGAAATCATAGAAAAAATTAATAATTTCATCAAGGAAAATGAAAATGGCGAGACATCCTTTCAAACCTTTTGGGATGCAGCCAAAGAGGTAATGTAAAAATTAGACTCGAATACAGGACTACAATCCCCATGAGCCTTTGCTCCACTTCCCCAGAATGCCTTGTAATCTCACCTGGGCCAAGATCGAGAAGGTATTTAAGCTGATTCAAAGCCTTTTGAGGACTGTTGGATTTCTGTTTTGGGGCAGGCCTGGCTTTTTTTCATAATGTAGGTGAGGTTGTGTCTAGGCCTCTCTATGGCTGGGACACGTGTCTCTTATCCTGTATTTTCTTTAATCCTTAATCTTCAATAAACCTCTAAAAATTATAATACTCCTTGCAGAGAGTAACTAATTTTTACCTGCATCAGACTCCCCGTCTCCCCTAAATTTTAATCTTTACAGTTGGTGTAACCACTTCGGGAGAAAAAACTCAATCTTCTGATTTAATCTTTAATATCTAGTACTTAGAAAAAAAAATTTTTTTTGAGCCATATCTCTCTGGCCAAGGTTTTTTACCCTTGCAAAGCTGCTGCTCATTCAGTTCCAGCCAGTAGATAGCTCACAGGCTCGGTCCAGACTGGGCTCAGCCGCTTTTGCCTGCGGGTGTTCAGCCTCCGATCCAGACCTGTTGCGTTTTTGCTGCCCACCTGGCCCCTGGCTGCTAAGTTCTGCCTGCCTGCTTCTGCTCCTGCTCCTGGCCTCTCACCTGGTGCTTCAGCTCCTCTTGTCTGAGTTCCGGCTCCGGGCCGACCCACCCCAGCGGTCTGTCTCTCACCCACCTGGCCTCCAACCCAGACGGCTCATCACCCAGATCCTTGGAGCAGATCGCTCAGGACTCATTGCGACCAGCTGGTAACAGTATTGGCAACGTGGGCAGAGGGGAGAGAAGAGAGGGAAAGGAGAACGGGCAATTTTCCCTTAAGCTAAGCCTCCACGTGGATGGGGGTATTGGCCACAGGGGTATCAGAGCAGGGGAGAAAGATAAGAGAGACTAGAGAGAAGAAACAGATCTTTTCAAACAAAAACCTAAAAAGCAATGGGTTTAAAAGGATACCTTTTGACTGTTCTGGTAATAGCATTAACTTCACCTGCGTGTCAGGGAGAAGATTCAACTAACTTTGAAGGGGAAAATGGGTGGCCCAGCGAACTGGGAACCAGGCCCAGAGACGGGCAGTCTCTAGTTAAAATCTGGCCTCAGATACTCCCCAGCTGTGGGGCTCCGAGCAGATCGATAGCCTTTACTACTCTGCCTTCTGACAATAGACATTTAAATGGATAATTAAAAACAAACAAAAGAACCCAATGAACTTTGAAGAAATTAAAGGCTATATTCTAAGGCATTTCAGACTCCAATGGTTTATAAAAATTTCTGTATTCTATTGCATTTTTGTTATGGCTTAACTTTGTGATTTTAAGTTCATATATTACTGGATTCAATATTATCCTGCTTGAACTGAAGGTTGATTGAATTTATTTTGAATGTACTGAGTTTTGAAATTCTGTTGGTTTTCCCCTATAACTATTGAACAAATATTATTATGAATAAGCCCATATATGAAAAAAACAGCTTTTTTTTTATTTTGCCAAGGATAGATGGACTTCAGAACAGTTATAATTGTATTAACAACCTTGGAAAAATTTAATGTGCTAAATATCTGATTTGATTTAAGGGTTTTTTTAAATATGATTTTTGGAATTTTTTTACAATCTGGTTATTTTTGCCAATAGTAGCTGAAGTGAAATACATTTTATAACCCACAACCTTCCTGCATTTCTAAATATGTGAATGGAAGTTGGGCAGTTAATTTCAGGGCATTTGTACCCCTAAAAGCCTCCAAAAGGAGAACCCCTTTATTTATACTCTTCAGCTCACTACTTTACTTGCACCAGAATGATATATAGATTTCTTGATTATGTTCTTAACCCAAGATGAGTTTAACTTTTTTTTAAAATATGTTTAAATTACCAAGGTTGAAGGATTGCTATGTTTGTAAAAATTGTGACAAATTTCCATCAATTCATAGGTTTTAAAAATGTCATACAGCAACTTATGTGAAATATGAAAGTATTGTTTGCTACTGTAATTAATTGGGCTATTGAGAATTTTGGGGATTTTAATAACTACATTTTTGTACTACTGTATGTTTAAAAATGAAAAAAAAAATGTTAACCTTGTTCAATTCATTTGCCTTCTACTCACAGTGATCATGGCCAGAACATAAGAGGAAATGGATCTCATTTTTGGTGAGAAAGCCTTGCATTTTATATTTTCTTAACTGACACAGGGTGTCAATGATTATAAGCTATATTTCTGAATTTTTTAAAGCTTTTATTATTATATTTTTCTTGCATGTACAATATACTTTTTCAGTTTTTTAATTATTTTTTCTCTCCTTTTTATATTTGAAGCACGTTGCCAGCATTAAGATTTTCTTTAACTTTTTTACTTTTCAGTGCTATAAGTTTGAAATACATTTGCTAATGCATGCCCCAAAAGGCTTGTGACTATAAAAATGATGCCACTAATTACTTAATAAATTATGGGAATTTGCTTAACGATTCTGTTTGTTTCCAGGACAAGAGATACACACAAGAGCCATTGCACAGAGCCAAAGAAAGGCCAATCCAGGATGGATTGATGCACTTCTAGGCCAATACAAAGGTCTTGAACCTAGTGTGAAGACTCGAGGTTACTATGTTTAACATGTGTTAAGACATAGACTTTCCTTGTGTCCACACTCACTCTGAAAATACTCACAGACGAGTATCCCAAAAACCTTGGCTCCTATAATCTGGTCCCCTTTTCTGCCTCTCATAGTGTGGTACCTTTCTGTAGTCCTGGCTACTGACTGGGTAAATGCCTCATTCCTTAGATCATTTTGATTGGGCCCTGATTCAAGGACCTGTTATACATTTATTTTTCTTTTACTTGGAATTTTTACACATAAGACTTTGATAGACTATATTTTCATCCAGAGATTTTTCTTTTCTTTTTGGTTTTTCTGATGTCTTTTTAATATCTCTTGCCAATTGATTCATATACCTCATACCTCTTAATGGGGGGAATGTAAAAAAATATCATTATTTAAATTGCAAAGTTTAAATTCCTTTTGAGAAGAATTTTAGGTAAAGAAGATGCTACCTCTCTGAATCCAGAACTGAACTGTTGGAGAAGCCACCATGAAGAAGCCTCCAGACCACAAGTTGCACAAAATTGAACTTTGGGTGTGGTTGATTGAACATTTATTTGTATCTGTACTTTCATGCCAAAGGGGACTGCCCCCAAACTGGCTTTTTGTCAATGCGTTCAGCAATTATTGGTTTTATTCTTTTGTTTCTCATATCCTCAAATTATTGTAATCTTTAAATTGATTATGTTTTCATGATCCGTTTGAAAAAAATTAATTTTTTTCAAATGATCAAACGAGGGATTGTAAAAAATAGACTCGAATACAAGACTACAATCCCCACGAGCCTTTGCTCCACTCCCCCAGAATGCATTGTAATCTCACCTGGGCCAAGATCGAGAAGGTATTTAAGCTGATTCAAAGGCTTTTGAGGACTGTTGGATTTCTGTTTTGGGGCAGGCCTGGCTTTTTTTCATAATGTAGGTGAGGTTGTGTCTAGGCCTCTCTATGGCCAGGACACGTGTCTCTTATCCTGTATTTTCTTTAATCCTTAATCTTCAATAAACCTCTAAACAATATAATATTCCTTGCAGAGAGTAACTAATTTCTACCTGCATCAGTCTCCCCGTCTCCTCCAAATTTTAATCTTTACAGAAATCAGAGGGAAATTCATATCCCTGAGTGCATATATTAACAAACTAGGGAGAGCAGAGATCAATCAATTGGAAATGCAAATAAAAAAACTCGAAAGCGATCAAATTAAAAAACCCCAGCAGAAAACCAAACTAAAAATCCTAAAAATTAAGGGAGAAATTAATAAAATTGAAAGTGATAGAACTATTGATTTAATAAATAAGACAAGAAGCTGGTACTTTGAAAAAACAAACAAAATAGACAAAGTACTGGTCAATATAATTAAAAAAAAGGAAGGAAGAAAAGCAAATTAACAGCATCAAAGATGAAAAAAGGTTCATCCCCTCCGATGAAGAGGAAATTAAGGCAATCATTAAAAATTACTTTGCCCAATTTTATGGCAATAAATACACCAATGTAGGTGATATGGATGAACATATACAAAAATACAAACTGCCTAGACTAACAGAAGAAGAAATAGAATTCTTAGATAATCCCATATCATAAAATGAAATCCAACAAGCCATCAAAGAACTTCCTAAGAAAAAATTCCCAGGGCCTGATGGATTCACCAGTGAATTCTATCAAACATTCAGAGAACAGTTAATCCCAATACTATACAAACTATTTGACATAATAAGCAAAGAGGGAGTTCTACCAAACTCCTTTTATGACACAAATATGGTACTGATTCCAAAACCAGGCAGGTCAAAAACAGACAAAGAAAACTATAGACCAATCTCCCTAATGATTATAGATGCAAAAATCTTAAATAGGATACTAGCAAAAAGACGCCAGCAAGTGATCAGAAGGGTCATCCACCATGATCAAGTAGGATTCATACCAGGGATGCAGGGCTGGTTCAATATTAGGAAAACCATCCACATAATTGACCACATCAACAAGCAAACCAACAAGAATCACATGATTATCTCAATAGATGCAGAAAAAGCCTTTGATAAAATACAACACCCATTCCTATTAAAAACACTAGAAATCATAGGAATAGAAGGGTCTTTCCTAAAAACAATAAACAGCATATATCTAAAACCATCAGCTAATATCATCTGCAATGGGGATAAACTAGATGAATTCCCAATAAGATCAGGAGTGAAACAAGGATGCCCATTATCACCTCTACTATTTGACATTGTACTAGAAATACTAGCAGTAGCAATTAGAGAAGAAAAAGAAATTGAAGGCATCAAAATAGGCAAGGAGGAGACCAAGTTATCGCTCTTTGCAGATGACATGATGGTCTACTTAAAGAATCCTAGAGATTCAACCAAAAAGCTAATTGAAATAATCAACAACTTTAGCAAAGTTGCAGGATACAAAATAAAACCACATAATTCATCAGCATTTCTATATATCTCCAACACAGCTCAGCAGCAAGAACTAGAAAGAGAAATCCCATTCAAAATCACCTTAGACAAAATAAAATACCTAGGAATCTATCTCCAGAGACAAACACAGGAACTATATGAACACAAATACAAAACACTCGCCACACAACTAAAACTAGACTTGAACCATTGGAAAAACATTAACTGCTCATGGATAGGACGAGCCAATATAATAAAAATGACCATCCTACCCAAACTTATTTATCTATTTAGTGCCATACCCATTGAACTCCCAAAAAATTTCTTTACTGATTTAGAAAAAAACATAACAAAGTTCATTTGGAATAACAAAATATCAAGGATATCCAGGGAAATAATTAAAAAAAAAACACAAATGATGGAGGCCTTGTAGTCCCAGATCTTAAAACTATATTACAAAGCAGCAGTCATCAAAACAATTTTGTAGTGGCTAAGAGACAGAAAGGAGGATCACTGGAATAGACTGGGGGCAAGCGCCCTCAGCAAGACAATATACGATAAACCCAAAGATCCAAGCTTTTGGGACAAAAATCCACTATTCGATAAAAACTGCTGGGAAAATTGGAAGACAGTGTGGGAGAGTTAAGGAATAGATCAACATCTCACACCTTACACCAAGATAAATTCAAAATGGGTGAATGACTTAAACATAAAGAAGGAAACCATAAGTAAATTGGGTAAACACAGAATAGTATACATGTCAGACCTTTGGGAAGGGAAAGACTTTAAAACCAAGCAAGACAGAAATAATCACAAAATATAAAATAAATAATTTTGACTACATCAAATTAAAAGCTTTTGTACAAACAAAACCAATGCAACTAAAATCAGAAGGGAAACAACAAATTGTGAAAAAATCTTCATAGAAACCTCTGACAAAGTTTTAATTACTCAAATTTATAAATAGCTAAATCAATTGTACAAAAATTCAAGCCATTCTCCAATTGATAAATGGGCAAGGGAAATGGATAGGCAGTTCTCAGATAAAGAAATCAAAACTATGAATAAGCACATGAAGAAGTATTCTAAATCTCTTATAATCAGAGAGATGCAAATCAAAGCAACTCTGAGGTATCACCTCACACCTTGCAGATTGGCTAACATGATAGCAGAGGAAAGCAGTGAATGCTGGAGGGGATGTGGCAAAGTAGGGACATTAATTCATTGCTGGTAGAGTTGTGTATTGATCCAACCATTCTGGAGGACAATTTAGAACTATTCCCAAAGGGAGATAAAAGCCTGTCTGCCCTTTGACCCAGGCACCACTGCTTGGTTTGTGAACTGATGCAACCATTCTGGAGGGCAATTTGGAACTATGCCCAAAGGGTGACAAAAGAATGTCTACCGTTTGATCCAGCCATAGCACTGCTGGGTCTGTACCCCAAAGAGATAATGGAGAAAAAGACTTGTACAAGAATATTCATAGCTGCTCTCTTTGTGGTGGCAAAAAATTGGAAAACGAGGGGATGCCCATCAATTGGGGAATGGCTGAACAAATTGTGGTATATGTTGGTGATGGAATACTATTGTGCTAAAAGGAATAATAAAGTGGAGGAATTCCATGGAGACTGGAACAAACTCCAGGAAGTGATGCAGAGCAAGAGGAGCAGAACCAGGAGAACATTGTACACAGAGACTAATACACTGTGGTATAATCGAAAGTAGTGGACTTCTCCATTAGAGGCAGTGTAATGTCCCTGAACAACATGCAGAGATCTAGGAGAAAAAACACTGTTCATAAGCAGAGGATAAACTGTGGGAGTAGAAACACTGAGAAAAAGCAACTGCCTGACTACAGTGGTTGAGGCGACACGACAGAGGAGAGACTCTAAACGAACACTCCAATGCAAATATTAACAACATGGCAATGGGTTCGAATCAAGAACACATGTGATACCCAGTGGAATCATGAGTTGGCTACGGGGGTTTGGGGGTGGAGGAAAGGAAAATGATCTTTGTCTTTAATGAATAACGCTTGGAAATGATCAAATAAAATATTATAAAATTAAAAAAAATAACTATCTTAATGATCCTTCTATTGTATTTTAAAATTTAATTCACCATGTATTTTTCCTTTGAAATAATTTCCAGAGATAGGACAATTTGTTTTAATTCTTGTGTTTTACTTGATAATTTTATTTAACTTGCTGGTTTTCTCAAATTTGATGTCTTTACAAATGGAATAATGAACTCTCTTCTGTTTATTTAATGTTTCAAAAAACCCACTTTTATTGAATGTTTATTTTTTTTGCATTAATGATTAGACTAAACATTGTAGGTTGTGCTATTTTCTGTTACATCTTAAGTTTCTTAAGTTTCCCCTTATTCTAACCTTTTCTGGGGTTACTGAGGGTGCAGAATAACCTCATGCAATTTGAATTTCCTTTCCTTTATGTTTGATGGTTCTTTCCCAAGAATCTTGCACAATTTGTTTTTTGTGTTTGAATTAATTAGGTGTGTGTATGTTTTTGTATTTGCATGTACATGAATAATTAGAATTATTGAGAAATATTCTGTTTGGAGAAGAAAATATATTTTTGAGGTTATTTATGGGTCCTCTTCATTGATCCTTTGTTGGGTATAATCACAAATTCTGGTTGGTTGTCTTGAACTAATTGTTTTTATTAGGGTGTTTAGGTTTTTTTCATTTGCTGTGTTCTCTTTTATTTTTTTTTTGAAGCTTTATGCTTCAAAGGTTCATTTTATATGAAAACAATAAGTACGTAGGTGAATAAGTTGGAGAATGTGGACACTGATAATATTTTAGAATTTTGGCACAAATATACTATACTTTATAATGTCTTAGTAACAAAAGATGAGAAATAGATTATTACTTAATCATGTAACATGCCTTGTTATTTTGTTTGACTTCCATACTTGGTTTAATTAAAAAATCATTTCTTCTTTTTTTTTCTATTTCTTAGTTATCTTGAGGGAGGTATTGTTTCACTTTTTCTAACCTTTTTGTGTAACCACTATTGCAAACTTCCCATTTTCACAATATAAAATTCGTAAAAAATATAAAACAATCCATCTACCTAAGTTCATCTTGTCTTTTGTGTCTAGAACTTTTTTACTTACTTCTACAATAGCATCACACTTATCAAGGATGTTTAATTTATTAGAAATTAAGATAAAAGCTTAGTGGAATCTAGAACACAAAGACAACATTCAATTGTCTAATGAGATCTAGCCATTTACATTCATCTTATTGATGTTTCCCATATAACTTTTACATTTCTCAATGTCTGTCACATAAAGCAATTTTTTTTCTCATTTCAAATGCCAGATGCATATAGTATATTCAAAGGTAGAATGTTGCAAAAGGGAATTACAAACTAGGAGTCATGGGACATAAATATGCATCTCAACCCTGGCACTTCTCTGGGACTCTATAAACTAAGGGAGTAGAATTATATGACCTCAAAGCCCCTAGTCAGCACTAATCTATGATCCCATGTGTATGTGTAAGTAAATATTAGTATATATGTGAAAAATTCTCCATTGCTTGATACAAATAAAATATTTTCAAGATTTATATATATGATAAGAAAACTGTAACTATCTGACATTTATGTAGCAATGAAAATATGGCTGAAAAAAATTGAAATAACATATAGACTATCTGGTCTCAGAGATTATCCAAAATTTATTGTACAAATTGATATTCATTGTCTTTTCCCATTCCAACAGCAATTAGGATATAATTTAAAATAATTTTTGACAGATAATATATAATGAAGTACATTTAGTCATTAGTAGGCTTGTGAATTTTAAATGGACCCTACTAAAAAGTCTAAGTACAAAATATGAGCCTATAAAACTGTCATAACATGGTAGAAAACTTCCTTTGAATTCTAACCAGAAGCCATAAGATTTCCATCAAACAATGATATATCTTATGATATGTTTTTGATGTCACACTGATCTGTATAAAAATTAATTAGCCATGAGGTCAAATATGTATTTACCCACTCCTGTGGTGACATAGATCTTTAGCACCTAGACTAAATTCTAAAGCCTGTTTTTGTGAGCACTGAAGGGTGCTAATGTGAGAGAGTTCAGAAATTGCCTATATTTGTACTTATCAGTAAAAACAAATTCACATACATACAGAAATATACGTATGTGTATTACATAATACACACACATAAATATATATGTCAGAATTACAAATTAGGCTAAGGAAATTTGAAATAAAAATTATTATAATTGAAACTGATTAAAACTACTTTTTAATTCACCTAGTATGGTGGAATAACAGATTCTTTGAACATGTCAATGAACATTGTTACCAAATCTATCTCTTCCTCATGAAATTTCATATAAATAAATGACATTAACAAATATTTCCATGGCATCTTACCACAGAGAAACTGAATTCAATTTATATGCTGCAAAAGGTGGAGAAATCATCAAAATTCATTTGAATATGACTTTGTCAAAAGAGTTTGCATGTAAAGATCCTTTGAATTGTGTGATAGCTTGCTATCTGCTGCTGCACGTTAATAAAGATACATTTTTTATAAATTCTTAGATAATTATTCAGCTTTTTAAAAATTACATTTAATACTAGGATATGCAGCTGTACACATACAGCTGTAGGTATTGTGATAAGTTATACAATCTAGACTATTGCAAAAGCAACTTTATTAAAATCTATGACTCCAAAAATAATTTTCCTAAAGTGACAATTTTATTTTCTCACTTAAGAAATTTTAATGATTTCCTTTTGCTTCCAGAATAAATTGCAAACTCCAGCTTTGCACTTAAAACACTTCTCAATCTGATTCCATATTACTTTTCCAAGCTTATGGCTCATTATTTCTCTTCACACGATGTATATTCTATCCACGCTTTCCTATTTCCTCTCTTAAACTCAGCATTCCATCTCTCACATCTGTATCTTTTCATAGGCTGCTGCCATGCCTGAATTCCAACCTTGATCCTCGATGATACCAGGAATCTATAGCTTCTCCCAATTGTCAAATTATATACCAGTAAAGAAGCTTTCCTTAATCCTCAAAGTTGTTTCTACTCAACTAACCTTCCTAAATAATGCTACATATATATTCTTCTCTACTTACATCTTTATATCCTAAAAGAGGAATAAGAACAAAATGAAGGCAGATATTATTCTGTGTGTTCTTTTGGTTACTGTCTTTTTTTTTTTTACCTAGCACAGTGATCTTTATATCACAATAAGAATAATTAGTCAGTCAATAAGCATTTTTCAAGCACCTAAGACTAGTTACATATGGTGAGAATAGTTGAGAATATAAAAAAAGGCAAAAGCCAAGGGGAAGACTCAAGAAGACAGGGATGGTATACAGATCAGGCTGATATCTACCAAATAGCCATCCAAAGAACTTTGATAGAATGCCTGAAAATGAATTCTGGAGATGAAGAACCCATAAAAAGAAGAGTGAAAAAGTTTATCTCAAAAAAACTTAGAAGGCTAATACAAAAGATCTATCCTCCTAGGGTGGGAGCAGAGCACAAAGCAGAACACCAGGTCAGGCCCTACATCTGCAAGCCAGCAGGACCCTGGAGGTATAGCTGTATCAGCAACAAAGGCTTCTAGAACTCTCAGACACAGAAAGTAAGGGAAGTCCAATAACTGCTCAAAAGGAGACATTGCTGGCTCTGAGTGCAAGACTCCATTGCATTGCCCATATGCAGATCTTGGTTGCAATACTCTGTTGAAGTCCCAGGGAGAATAGGAGCACCAGAACACACCAGCATTTGTGGTCTTAAGGGAGAAGAGAACCCTGACTACAGTTCTAAGGCAGAAAAGAATGATTCTCTTTGCTCACAGATCAGAGAACAGGACAGAAGAATATCAAGTATATTTCTCCTTAGATCATATTGTACCATCTTAGAAGAACTGAAAACTTATGTGTAACCAGAGGTAGCACTAAAGGAAGCTTCATAAAGAATCTGAAGCTTCTACCATAACCACAGAAAGGGAGTCCACCTATAACAGTTTTTAACAAGAAAAAGGCTGGAAAATTAGTAAACAACAAAACTGTAGTTATTTTGGTGACAGGGAAGACCAAAACACAAACTCAGAAGAATATAATAAAGTCAACATTGCTGTATCCAAAACCTCCAAGAAAAAATATAAATTGATTTTCAGTCCCCCAATGGAGGGGGGAACTAATGAAGGAGCTCAAAAAAGATATAAACAATAAAATAGGAGAAATAGAAGAAAAAATGGGAAAAGAGTTGAGAATGATGCCAGGAAATGCTGAAAAAGGAATTGATCTCATGGTAAAGGAGGCACAAAAAAATGAAGGAAATAATATTTTAAAATTCAGAATATGACAATTGGTAAAAGTGGCCCAAAAATCTTCTGAAGAGAACAACTTTTTAAAAGACAGAATTGCCTATATGGAAAAGGAAATAAAAAGCTTACTGAAGAAAATAATTTCTTAAAAATTAGAGTTGGAAAAGTAGAAGCTAATGATTCCATGGGTCATTAAAAAAATCAAAGTTAAAAGAATAAAAAAAGGAAAACACGAAATTTCTCATTTGAATAAACAACTTACCAGGAAAATATTTCTTGGAGATATAATTGAAGAATTACTCAACTATCTGTTCATTTAGGGTCATTAAGCAGGTGTTTTTCTTTAGTGTTTTTACTCCCACAGTTTTTCCTCTGGATGTGGATAGTGGTTTTTCTCCTGTAACCCTCTGTGTTGTTGAGTATCAATGCATTGCCAGCAATGGAGGAGTCCATTACATTCCATTGTACCACAGTGTATCAGTCTCCATGTACATTGTTGTCCTGGTTCTGCTCCTTTCCCTCTGCATCACTTCCTGGAGGTTGTTCCAGCTCACTCAAATTTCTGACTGGAAAAGAAAGGAAAAGCAATCATAGTGATGGCAAACAGTGCCCAGGAACAACATTCCAACACCAAGAAAAACAAGAAGAAGGGGTTGACCTTGGATATTTTTTATGGAGGAAAAATACAGACTACAGAGGAAATAGACGAGAAAATCCAAATAAATGCTCCAAAATCTTCTAAAATAAATGGAAATTGTCCACAAGCTCTGGAGCAATTTAAATTGGAGCTTATCAAAAAGATGGAAGCATTCTTCCAAGATAAGTGCAGAATGGTTCAAAAAGAATATTAAAAAATTATAGCACAAAACCAAAAAATTATAGTCAAAAATCAAAAGGTTGAAGCAGAAAACCAGGCCTTAAGGACCAGATTTGAGCAACTGGAAACCAATAATATATATTTTTTAAGATCCTGCTGATTTTTTTTTTTACTATTGATTTTTTTCCCCATTTGAATAAGTTTATTTAGTCAATTTAGAATATCATTGTTCGGTTACAATAATCACATTATTTCCCTCTTCCCCTCCATCCACTCTTCCCACAGCCAACACACAATTTCATTAGGTATTACATGTGTCCTTAATCAGAATCCATTTCCATTTTATTGTTTACACTAGGGTGTTCATTTAGAGTCTACATCCCCAACAATATGCCTTCAATCCATGTATTCAAGCAGTTCTATTTCTTCGGTGTTTTTACTCCCACAGTGTTTCCTCTGGACATGGACAGTGGTTTTTCTCGGAGGTTCCACTGAGTTGGTCAGGGTCATTGCATTGCCACTAATGGAGAAATCCATTACGTTTGATTGTACCACAGTGTATCAGTCTCTGTGTAAAATGTTTTCCTGGTTCTGCTCATCTCACTCTGCATCAATTCCTGGAGGTTGTTCTACTCTCCATTGAATTCCTCCACTTTATTATTAGTTTTAGCACAATAGTATTCCATCACCAACATATACCACAATTTATTCAGCCATTCCCCAATTGAAGGGCATGCCCTCATTTTCCAGATTTTTGCCACCACAAAGAGCGCAGCTATGAATATTCTTGTACAAGTCTTTTTCCTTATTATCTCTTTGGGGTACAAACCCAGCAGTGCTATGGCTGGATCAAAGGGCAGACAGTCTTTTATCACCCTGTGGGCATAGTTCCAAATTGCCCTCAGAATGTTTGGATCAATACACAACTTCACCAGCTATGAATTAATGTCCCTACTTTTCCACATCCCCTCCAGCATTCATTACTTTCCTTGGCTGTAATGTTAGCCAATCTGGTAGATGCGACGTCATACCTCAGGGTTGTTTTGATTTGCATTTCTCTGATTATAAGAGATTTAGAGCACTTTTTGATGTGATTATTAATAGTTTTGATTTCTTTAAATGAAAATTGCCTATTCATGTCCCTAGCCCATTTTTTCAATTGGAGAATGGCTTGATTTTTTGTACAACTGGTTTAGCTCTTTATAAAT
Source organism: Monodelphis domestica (assembly GCF_027887165.1). Classification (NCBI taxonomy): domain Eukaryota; kingdom Metazoa; phylum Chordata; class Mammalia; order Didelphimorphia; family Didelphidae; genus Monodelphis; species Monodelphis domestica. The sequence goes on along the minus strand of NC_077229.1, from coordinate 247,114,454 downwards.
TTGAGTAATTAGAGCTTTGTCAGAGATTTTTGTAATGAAGATTGTTTCCCAAATTGTTGCTTCCCTTCTAATTTTGGATGCATTAGTTTTGTTTGTGCAAAAACTTTTTAATGTGATGTAATCAAATTTATTGATTTTAAATTTTGTGTTTTTTTTCTAGCTCTTGCTTTGGTTTAAAGTCTTTCCTTTCTTAAAGATCTGACAAGTATACTATTCTGTGTTTGCCTAATTTGCTTATAGTTTCCTTCTTTATATTCAGGTTGTTCACCCATTCTGAGTATATCTTGGTGTAGGGTTTGAAATGTTTATCCAAACCTAATCTCTCCCACACTGTCTTCCAATTTTCCCAGCAGTTTTTATCAAAAAGTGGGTTTTGGTCCCCAAAACTGGGATCTTTGGGTTTATCATAGACTTTTCTGCTGAAGTCATTTACTCCAAGTCTATTCCACTGATCCTTCTTTCTGTTGCTTAGCTAGTACCAAATGGTTTTGACAACCACTGCTTTATAATATACTTTGAGATCTGAGACTGCAAGTCCTCCTTCCTTTTCATTTTTTCTTCATGATTTCCCTGGATATCCTTGATCTTTTGTTATTCCAAATGAACTTTGTTCTGTTTTTTTTTTTCTAATTCCATTAAGAATTTTTTTGTCAGTTCAATGGGTATGGCACTAAATAAGTAAATTAATTTGGATAGGATTGTCATTTTTATTATGTTAGCTCATCCCACCCATGAGCAATCAATGTTTTTCCAATTGTTTATATCTAGTTTTAATTGTGTGGAGAGTGTTTTGTAGTTGTGTTCATATAGTTCATGTGTTTGTCTTGACAGATAGATTCCTAAGTATTTTATATTGTCTAGGGTGATTTTAAATGGAATTTCTCTTTCTAATTCTTGATTCTGACATGGATTGGAGTTGGATATATATATATATATATATATATATATATATATATATATATATATATATATATATATATATATATATATATATATATATATATATATATATATATATATATATATATATATATATATATATATATATATATATATAAATGCTGATGACTTTTGTGGGTTTATTTTATGTCCTGCAACTTTGCTAAAGTTGTTGATTATTTTGACTAGCTTTTTGGTTAATTCTCTAGGATTCTTTAAGTAGACCACCATATCATCATCAAGGAGTGATAGCTTGGTCTCCTCATTGACAATTTTAATACCTTCCATTTCTTTTTCTTCTCTAATTGCTACTGCTAGAGTTTCTAGTACAATGTTAAATAATAAAGGTGATAATGGACATTCTTGTTTCACTCCTGATCTTATTGTGCAGGCTTCTAGTTTTTCCCTATTGCAGATGATGTTTGCTGATGGTTTCAGATATATACTGTTTATTAGTTTTAGGAAATGCCCTCCTATTCCTATACTTTCTAGTGTTTTCAATAGGAATGGGTATTGTATTTTATCAAAGGCTTTTTCTTTATCTATTGAGATAATCATGTGACTTTTGTTGGTTTGCTTGTTAATATGGTCAATTATGTGGATAGCTTTCCTAATGTTGAACCATCCTTGCATTCCTGGTATGAATCCTACTTGGTATTAGTGAATAACCCTTGTGATGGCTTGCTGGAGTCTTTTTGCTAGTATTCTATTTAAGATTTTTGCATTGATATTCATTAGGGAGATTGTTCTATAGTTTTCTTTCTCTGTTTTTGACCTGCCTGGATTTGGCAATAGTACCATGTTTGTGTCGTAAAAAGAATTTGGTAGAACTCCCTTCTTGAATCATTCTGTCAAATAGTTTGTATAATATTGGGATTAGTTGTTCTTTGAATGTTTGATAGAATTCATTTGTGAATCCATCAGGCCCTGGGGATTTTTTCTTAGGTAGTTCTTTGATGGCTTGTTCAATTTCTTTTTCTGATATGGAGTTGTTTAGGTAATTTATTTCTTCCTTTGTTAATCTAGGCAATTTATATTTTTGTAAGTATTCATCCATTTCACCTAGATTGCTATATTTGTTGGTGTATAATTGGGCATAGTACTTTTTAATGATTGCCTTAATTTCCTATTCATTAGAGGTGAGGTCTCCCTTTTCATCTTGGATACTGTCAATTTCTTTTTTTTTTTTCTTTCCTTTTTTTAATTAGACTGACTAGTACTTTGTCTTTTTTATTTGTTTTTTCAAAGTACTAGCTTCTAGTCTTATTTATTTAATCAATAGTTCTTTGACTTTCAATTTTATTAATTTTCCTTTGGTTTTTAGGATATTTAATATAGTCTTCATCTGAGGATTTTTATTTGTTCACTTTCTAGTTTTTTAATTTGCATGCCCAGTTCACTGACCTCTGTCCTTCTTAATTCGTTAATATATGAACTAAAGGATATAAATTTGCCCCTGAGTACTTCTTTGGCTGCATCTAATGGATTTTGAAAGGATGTCTTATCATTTTCATTTTCTTCAATGAAGTTATTAATTGTTTCTATGATTTGTTCTTCAACTAACTGGTTTTGGAGAATTGTATTGTTTAATTTCCAATTAATTTTTTATTTACTGCTCCATGTACCCTAACTGTTATTTTCATTGCATTATGATCTGAGAAGGTTGAATTTATTATTTCTGCCCTTTTGCACTCATTTGCAATGTTTTTATGCCCTAATATATGGTCAATTTTTGTGAATGTACCATGTGCTGCTGAAAAGAAGGTATATTCCTTTTTGTCCCTATTGGTTTTTCTCCACATGTCTACTAACTCTAATTTTTCTAAGCTTTCATTCACTTCTCTTACCACCTTCTTATTTATTTTTTGGTTTGATTTATCTAGTTCAGATAGAGGAAGTTTTAGGTTTCCCAGTAGTATAGTTTTTCTGTCTATTTCTTCCTTGAGCTCCTCTAGTTTCTCCTTTAGAAATCTGGTGTTATGCCATTTGGTGCATACTTGTCAAGTACAGACATTTCCTCATTGTTTACACTGTCTTTTATCAGGATGCAATTACCTTCCCTATCTCTTTTAACTAGATTTATTTTTACTTTGTCTTTGTCAGATATCATGATTGCAACTCCTGACTTCTTTTTATCAGTTGATGCCCAGTACATTTGGCTCCATCCTCTTACTTTCACCCTATGCGTATCTATCTTCCTCATGTGTGTTTCTTGTAAACAGCATATGGTAGGGTTTTAGATTCTAATTCACTCTGTTATTTACTTGCATTTTATGGGTGAGTTCATTCCATTCACATTCAGAGTTATAATTACTAGCTGTGTATTTCCCAACATTTTGATTTCTACTCCTGTTTCTGAGTTTTCTTCTTTCACTATTTCCTTCTACACCAATGTTTGTTTTTCATCAGTTTCCCTAGTTCCCTCCCTTATTTTATTTCCCTTTCTACCCCCTTCCTTCTTATTCCCCCCATTATTTTCCCTATAGTCTTTCTAAAGTTGCTCCCCACCCTCTCTCTCCCTTGTACTGCTTCCCTCCCCACCAGTCCATTTGTTACACTTCTAATCCCCTATAGAGCACAAATTGATTCTCTGCCCCAATGGATTGGATTGTTATTCCCTCTTTGTGTCAGTTTCAAAGCATGTAAGAGCTGAGTATTTCCTAACTTCTATCTCTTTACCCTTTCAGTGTATTGATGTTCTGCCCCATCCCTCCATGAACTTCTTTGTGACATAAATTTATACCCATTTGTTTCTTTTCCCATTTCTTTTAGTATTAACCTTTTTTAGCTCTAGTTTTATACACACACATGTACATGTATTTATGTATGCATATATCTATATACCTATTTATGTCTTGTCCTTTCATTCTATACAGTTTGTCACTTTTCCCTCTAAGTGTAATTCTTCTAGCTGCCCAGGTGATAGCAACAGTTTTTAAGAGTTACCAATGACCTCTTTTCTTATAGGGATAAATATCATTTTAACTTATTGATTCTCTTAAAATATTTTTGTTTTTTTGTTTTTATTTTCCCCCTCTTTTTTAATTGCCTTTTGATGATTCTCTTGAATTCTGTGCTTGGACATCAAATTTTCTGTTCAGATCAGGTCTTTTCTTTAAGAATGCTTGGAATTCTTCTATGTTTTTTGAATGACCATAGTTTCCACTGTAAGAATAGTCAGAATAATTCAGTTTTGCTGGGTAGTTGATTCTTGGTTATAGACCTAGTTCCCTTGCTTTCCAGAATATCATATTCTATGCCTTTCAGTCCTTCAGTGTGGATGCAGCCAGATCCTGCAATATCCTCACTGTGGTTCCATGGTATCTGAATGACTTCTTCTTGGCAGCTTGTAATATCTTTTCTTTGGTCTGATAGTTTTTGTATTTGACTATAACATTCCCAGGTGTTGTCAGTTGGAGATTAAATACAGGAGGTGTTCTGTGGATTCTTTCAATCTCCACTTTTCTCTTTTGTTCTTGGATATTGGGGCAGTTTTCCTGAATAATTTCCTTTAGTATTATGTCCAGGCTTTTTCTTTTGTCATGGTCTTCTGGTAGAACAATGATTCTTAAATTGACTCTTCTCAAACGATTTTCTAAATCTTCTGTTTTGTGAATGAGATGCTTCATATATTCCTCAAATTTTTCATTCTTTTCCTTTTGTTTTATCATGTCATGCTGCCATTTGAGGTCACTTAATTCCAGTTGTATTCTGGTTCTTAAAGATTGGATTTCATCCCTGGATTTTTGGCCATCCTTTTCCTTCTGGTCTGATTTTCTTTGAAGGTCATCTTTCATCCTCTTTACCTCGTCTTTCATCTCCTTTGACTCATCTTTCATTGCCTTTGCCTCATTTTCCAGCTGGTTGATTTTGGCTTTCAATACACTATTTTCTCATTTGAGTTCAAATGCCTCTGTTTCCAGATGACTTATCTTGATTTTTAAGTTCTTTCCCCAATTGCCTTCAGCCTCTCTTAATTGTGTTTTGAATTCTTCCACAGACTATATCCAATTCACTGGGATTTCTGATTTATCTTTTGCTGATTTCTCTTCCTCTGTTCTGTTTGCTGAATAGAAGTTGTCTATTGTTTTTTTTTTCTATTCTATAAGTGTCTATTCTTTTTCTGTTGTTTGCTCATATTCACCCCTTCATTACTACCTTATTTGTCTGATTTTGCTCCTCTCATTTTTTTGGTTTTGGGGACTTCTGTCAATCTCCCCTCTTAGAGCTTTAACAGACAATCTCTCCATGTAGTCTCTGGGGGAGGTTTATTGGGGGTTTGTGTTTCCCTGTCCTCTGGAGGCTTTTGATTGAATTAAAGTCCAGCAGTCAATAAGGATGGGTGTGGAGCCTGGGCTTCCCAGAGTTCTGAAGACTTTTGATAGGATTAAGTTCAGCTTAGTTGGGCTGGGTGTGCTATGAGTCCAAAACCACATGGAAGGCTGGATCAAATATGGAGGATCTCCATAGCTTTGGCCAGGCTGTGAGGTCTATGCTCCCACTCTAGCTCCTTCCCCACCATCTGTGTTGCATGCTCTGAACTTGGCACAGCCCTGTCGGCAATGTACACCCTCCAGACCAACACCTTTGCCGGCCTAGAAGTTCCCCCTGCTGCTGGAGTCTCAAAACTCTGGGTGGGGGAGGGGTGATGGGTCCTGGAACCTTCCTTCTGTTTTCCCCTTAAACCCTTGGATTTATTCTTGAATTCCGAGTATTTGGAGGGTGTAAGTTTTGAATTAAGTCCAGCAGGAGAGTTCCATGGCTCTGTCTTGTTAAGTTTGATTGTCAGTCCCCTAGGAGCATTCAGTTTGTGATAGGTAAGGAAGGGTACTCAGAGGTCTGAACTTCTGCTCCTTCTAGGCCACCATCTTGATTCCCTCACCTCTGCTGAATTCTGGAAACCAATGATCTTGAAAAATAGCAATAATTAATAAAGAGAAGTAAAAATACTGACAAAATAGAAGAAAACATAAAATATCTCACTGACAAGGTAACAGATCAGGAAAATAGAGGAAGGAGAGACAATTTGAGAATCATTGGTCTACCTGAAGAACCAGAAATAAACAGAAATCTTGACATCATACTACAAGAAATCATCCAAGAAACCTGCCCTGGTTTTCCTTAACAAGGGGGCAAAATAGCCATTGAAAGAGTTCATAGAACACCCTCTATACTAAATCCCCCAAAGACAACTCCCAGGAATATAATTGCCAAATTCTAGAGCTTTCAAGCTAAAGAGAAAATTCTACAAGAAACCAAAGAGACAATTCAGATACCAAGGAGCACCAATCAGGATCTCACAAAACCTGGCAGCTTCCACACTAAAGGATCGCAAAGCCTGGAACATGATAGTCAGAAAGTCAAGAGAACAGGGTCTTCAACCAAGAATCACCTATTCATCACAACTGACTATTTACTTCCAGGTGAAAGTATGAGCATTCAACAAAATAGAAGATTTCCAAGTATTTGTAAAGAAAAGACCAGAACTAAGTGGAAAGTTTGATATCCAAATACAAAGATCAAGAGAAAAATGAAAAGGTAAATAAGAAAAAGAGGGAAAAGGAGAAAAATGTTTTTTTTCTTTGTATTCAAACTCTCTTCTTTAAGGGCTACAATTAGATCAAATTATATATATATATATATATATATATGCATATATATGTATGTATATATATATTAATATATGGGGAAATGTTATTTGTAACTCTCAAAACTATATTAATTATAATAGTAATTAGATGAAACACTCATAGGAAAAGATTGGGGAATTAAGGGATATAAGATGTTATGCAAAAAAAGAAAAAGGGTGGGGGGAATTGAGGGTACAAAGAGATACTTGAAGAAATAAAATAAATAGAATAATCTTTGTCACACAAAGATAAGCATGGGAGGGGAGGGGAAGAATACTCCTATAAGGAGAGGAAGAGAGTTCTAATAGATAATACTTACATCTTACTCTCAGTGAAATCAACCCTGAGAGGGAAGAGCATCTAGATCCATTGGGATCTTGAATTCTATCTTATCCTACCAGGTAAGGGAGAAGGTAAAACTAAGGGGCTAAGGAGGAATGGAGTACAAAAAGGGAGGGAAGGAGAATGGGGGAGGGAATTTAACAGACCCTAAAAAAAAACCAAGAAGGGAACAGAAAGGGAGGGATCAGAAAGGGAAGCATATTAAGGGAGGGGATTAGGGGGATTGATTAAAAGTAAACTACAGTTTTAAAAGGATATAGAAAAAATAAGAAAGGTCAGAACTAGGAGAGGTTATCAAAATTCTAGGGGTTTCCCAAGTGACAATCATAACTTTGAACATGAATGGGATGAACTCACCCATAAAATGTAGACAAAAAAGAAAGTGGATTAGAATTCAAAATCCTACCATATGTTGTCTACAAGAAACACACCTGAGGCAAGTAGATACTCACAAAGTTAGAATTAAAGGTTGGAGTAAGACCTATTGGGGCTCAACTCATAGAAGGCAGGAGTTGCAATGATGATATCGGACAAAGCCAAAATAAAAATAGACCTGATTAAAAGGGATGGGGAAGGTAAATACATCCTGATAAAAAAGTATAGATAATGAGGAAATATCTGTACTCAATATGTATGCACCAAATGGTTTAGCACCCAAATTTCTAATGGAAAAACTAGTAGAATTGAAATAGGAAATAGATAGTGAAACTATACTAGTGGGAGACCTGAACCTATCATTATCAAGGTAAGGTAAATCAATTCAAAAAATAAATAAGAAAGAGATAAATGATGTGAATGAATATCTTAGAAAAATTAGAGTTAATAGCTATATGGAGAAAAATAAATAGGGACAAAAAGGAATACACCTTCTTTTCAGCAGCACATGATACATTCATAAATATTGACCATATACTAGGTCATAAAAACATGGCATACAAATGCAGAAAAACAGAAATAATAAATGCAACTTTTTCAGATCATAAGGCAATTAAAGTAATGATCAGTAAAGGTACATGGAGAGCCAAATAAAAATTTAATTGAAAATTAAAAAAATATGATTCTCCAAAATCATTTAGTTAGAGAACAAATCATAGAAACAATTAATAATTTCATTGAAGAAAATGACAATGATGAGACATCCTTTCAAAATCTATGGGATACAGCCAAAGCAGTACTCAGGAGAAAATTTATATCCATGAGTTCATATATTAACAAATTAGGGAGAGCAGAGGTCAATGATTTGGACCTGCAAATCCAAAAACTTGAAAGTGAATAAATTAAAAATCCCCAGTAGAAAACCAAATTAGAGATCCTAAAAATGAAGGGAGAAATTAATAAAATTGAATGTGATATAACTATTGAACTAATAAATAAGACCAGAAGCTGGTATTTTGAGAAAACAAAAAATAATAGACAAAGTACTGGGCAATCTAATAAGAAAGGAAAGTAGAAAAAAAATTAACAGTGTCATAGGTGAAAAGGGAGCACTCACCTCCAATGAAGAGGAAATTAAAGCAATCATTAAAATATTTTACCCAATTATATGGCAATAATCATGCCAATCTAGGTTATATGCATGAATATTTAAAAAATGTAAATTGCCTAGACTAACAGAAGAAGAAATGGAATTCTTAAATAACCCCATATCAGAAAAAGAAATTGAACAGGCCATCAAAGAACTCCATAAAATAATCCCCAGATCCTGATGGATTCACAAGTGAATTCTATCAAACATTCACAGAATAGCTAACCCCGATACTATATAAACTATTTGACATAATAAGTTAAGAGGGAGTTCTACCAAATTCCTTTTATGACACAAACATGGTACTGATTCCAAAGCCAGCCAGTTCAAAATCTGAGAAATAAAACTACAGAACAATCTCCTTAATGAACATAGATGCAAAAATCTTAAATAGGATACTAGCATAAAGACTCCAGCGAGTGATCAGAATGGTTATTCACTATGATCCGGTGGGGTTTATACCAGGAATGGAAGGATGGTTCTATATCAGGAAAATCATCCACATAATTGACCATAACAACAAACAAACAGAAAAAAATCAGATGATTATCTCAATAATTGCAGAAAAAGCCTTTGACAAAATACAACACTCATTCCTATTAAAAACACTAGAAAGTATAGGAATAGAAGGGTCTTTCCTAAAAAAAAAATAAAGAGTATATATCTAAAACCATCAGCCAACATCACCTGCAATGGGGATAAACTTGATGCATTCCCAATAAGATCAGGAGTGAAACAAGAATGCCCATTATGACCTTTATTATTTAACATTGTACTAGAAACTCTAACAGTAGCAATTAGAGAAGAAAAAGAAATTAAATATATTAAAATTGGCAGTGAGGAGACCAAGCTATCACTCCTTGTGGATGATATGATGGTTTACTTAAAGAATCCTACAGAATCAACTAAAAAGCTAGTGGGAATAATCAACAACTTTAGCAAAGTTGTAGTATACAAAATAAACACATAAATCATCAGCATTTCTATTTACCTCCAACCCATCTAAGCAGCAAGAATTAGAAAGAGAAACTCCATTCAAAATCACCCTACATAATATAAAATATTTAGGAATCTATCTCTCAAGACAAACACAGGAACTATTTGAACACAACTTGAAAACATTTTCCACACAACTAAAACTAGATCTGAGCAATTGGAAAAACATTAACTGCTCATGAGTAGTATGAGCTAACATAATAAAAATGACCATCCTACCTAAACTTATCTATTTATTTAGTGCCATACCCATAAAACTTCCAAAAAACTTTTTTACTGAATTAGAAATAAAAAACTTCATTTAGAAGAAGAAAACATCAAGCATATCCAGGGAAGTCATGAAAAAAATACAAAGGATGGTGGCCTTGCAGTACCAGATCTCAAACTATACTATAAAGTAGTAGTCTTCAAAACAATTTGGTACTGGCTAAGAAACAGAAAGGAGGAATCAGTGGAATAGACTTAAGGTAAGTGACCTTAGCAAGACAGTCTATGACAGGCCAAAAGATCCCAGCTTTGGTGACAAAATCCACTATTTGATAAAACCTGCTAGTAAAATTGGAAGACAGTGTGAGAGAGATTAGGCTTAGGTCAACACCTCACACCCTACACTAAGATACACTCAGTATGTGTGAATGACTTGAACATAAAGAAGGAAACTATAAGTAAATTATGTGAAAAAAGAATAGTATATATGTTAGACATTTTGAAGTGAAACAATTTTAAAACCAAAGACTTAGAATATAAGTATAAATGAAATATAATTTGAAATATAAAATAAATAATGTTGACTACATCAAATTAAAAAGTTTTTGTACAAACAAAACCAATATAACCAAAATCAGTAGGGAAATAAACTGGGAAACAATCTTCATAACAAAAACCTCTGACAAATGTCTAATTACTCAAATTTATAAAGAGCTAAATCAATTGTACAAAAAATCAAGCCATTCTCCAATTGATAAATGGGCAAGGGACATGGATAGGCAGTTCTCAGATAAAGAAATCAAAACTATGAATAAGCACATGAAGAAGTATTCTAAATCTCTTATAATCAGAGAGATGCCAATCAAAACAACTCTGAGGTATCACCTCACACCTAACAGATTGGCTAACATGATAGCAGAGGAAAGCAGTGAATGCTGGAGGGGATGTGGCAAAGTAGGGACATTAATTCATTGCTGGTAGAGTTGTGTATTGATCCAACCATTCTGGAGGACAATTTAGAACTATTCCCAAAGGGAGATAAAAGCCTGTCTGCCCTTTGACCCAGGCACCACTGCTTGGTTTGTACCCCAAAGAGATAATATGGAAAAAGACTTGTACAAGAATATTCATAGCTGCACTCTTTGTGGTGGCAAAAAAGTGGAAAATGAGGGGATGCCCGCCCTTCAATTGGGGAATGGCTGAACAAATTGTGGTATATGTTGGTGATGGAATACTATTGTGCTAAAAGGAATAATAAAGTGGAGGAATTCCATGGAGAGTAGAACAACCTCCAGGAAGTGATGCAGAACGAAAGGAGCAGAGCCAGGAGAACATTGTACACAGAGACTGATATACTGTGGTACAACTGAATGTAATGGACTTCTCCAATAGTGGTAATGCAGGGATCCAGAACAAGTTGGAAGGATCTATGAGAAAAAAACACTATCCACATTCAGAGGAAAAACTATGGGAGTAAAAACACCAAAGAGAAAACAACTGCTTGATTACATGGGTTGAGGGGGATATGATTGGTGATGTAGACTCTGAATGAACATCATAGTACAAATACCAACAATATGGAAATGGATTTTAGTCAAGGACACATATAATACCCAGTAGAATTGTATGTCGGGTATGGGACAGGAAGGGTGGGAGAAGGGAATGGAGGAATAGAAAATGATTTTTGTAACCAGGGAATAATGTTTGAAATTGACCAAATTCAAAAGATAAATAAATAAATTAATTAATTTTAAAAAAGAGCGCAGATTGGGGAATATGGATTAAACTCTTTTGACTTTGGACAGAATGAAAAGAGAATGAAATGTACAAATGGGGAGGAATAGAATTGAAAATAATACACAGTAAGACCAATCATAAGGGTGAAAAAAATTCCAAGTTTCTCCAATCGAGGACTCATTTATCAAATCCATAGAAAAATAAGTCAAATATATAAGAATACAAGTCATTCGGGAATTAACAAAAGGTCAAAGGATATGAACAGGTCTTAGAAAAAGTAATTTAAGCTATTAAATTACTCCAGGATGTAAAAGAATAAAACATTCTTCTAGATAGAATACTAGAATATGTACAGCCAGAAAATATTAGAAATATTCTCGGCAGTAAATATAAGAACAGGAATAATCAAGAATGTTAATGGCTAGAAGGTTAAGGGGGGAAATTGGGATACAGTATCTTATTTACTCCTTATGGAAGATCAGATTTTTATAAAGTTATTTAGTATAATTTTGGGCTTTATTCGTGATAAATAAGGAGGGTTATAAGGAGACTCAAGTTCTTTGAGCAAGAAGAAAATCCTTGCAGACTAGTGGTGTGAGAAAAAGCTTATACCCCTATTAGATTAGGGAATCCTAATCCTCATAACCTTTGTTTACCTTCCTTACCTTTCCTTAACATTTAATAATTATTCTCTATCAGTTATTCATGTGCACCTGAACAATCTACCACAAACAGTAAAGGAGATACTCTATCCCAATTTCCCCTCTTAACCTTCTAGCCATTAACATTCTTGGCTATTCCTATTCTTACATTTTCTGCCAAGAATATTTCTAACATTTTCTGACTGTACATATTCTAGCATTCTCTCTAGAAGAATATTTTTACATTTTCTGGTGAGCCAGCCAGGAGGCTATTGGCAGTTGGAAAACCAACTGAGACAGCCACTACCCAGAATTCCAATAGGCAGACTTCCCAAGATTCTCTCTGGTCATAAAGAGGCCTTACCCACTCTTCTTTACCATTAGCTCTATGACTTAATTAATCCAAATAAATTAAACAAGTCTAAGGTACTATTTAAAAACTATCATACTATCTATTATGACAGAAAAAGAGAATGACAAAACTAGGAGGGAATGTGGGGAAAGTGAAAGACTAATGCACTGTTATGTGAGCTGTAGTGATTCAAACATTCTGAAGAGCAATTTAGATCTATTCCCAAAGGAATATAAAAATATATATACCCTTTGAATTAGCAACATTTTTACTAGATTTTTATCCTAAAGTGAGAAATAAAAGGAAAAAAGACCTATATGTACTTAAATATTTAAAACAGCTCTTTTTGTGGTAGCAAGGGATTGGAAAATGATGGTATAGTGAAAAATTAAAAAACAACTAAGTTATAGTATGTTATTGTTATGGAATACTATTGTGATATAAGAAATAATGAGCAGGTGGAAAAACTGGAAAGACACTCAGCAAAACATAGTGAAGTAAGCACAAGCAGGAGAACATTGTACACAGTGACAGCAATATTTTATGATGAACAACTCTGAATAAATTAGTTATTCCAAAACAAAACAAGGTTCTAAAATATTTCCAAGGGACATGTGATGAAAAAAATCAAATGCTTCCAGAAAAAGAACTGACTTATTTCATTTTCATAATTCTTTTTTCCCACAAGATGATTAATATGGAAAAAAATTACATGAGTCTACATGTTAAATCTATATCAGATTCTTTACTGTCTCAGTTGGATAGGGAGAAAAGAAGGGAGTGAACTTGGGACTCAAAATTTAAAAATATCAATTGTTAAAAATTGTTATTACCCATAATTGAGGTAAAAGAAAATATAAAATAAAAAAGACAAAAATAAGTTCCTACTCTCCAGGAATTTTTGGTTTAATGAGTGAAACTACATGTAAACAACTATATATAAATAAGGTTCTTTCTCTCTTTTCTCTCTGCTCTGTCTCTCTTTCTCTCTCTTTTCTCTCTTTCACCTTCTCTCTCTCACCTTCTCTCTCAGCCCTAGCATTAAAGGAGGTCAGCAAAGGTTTCTCATGTAACTGTGGTATCAACATCAATATAAATGAAATCAAATTAAATAGGGCTAGATAGCAAGATGGAGGTGGGACACTGTAATTCTATCAATCTTTTATTGCATTTTATTTACTTTGTTAATCAGTCTGATTGAGGTCACACTTGGGAGTGTTGTGGATCACATGGATCCCCAGGTTGCATTTTTGATATCTCTGCAAATGTAGAATATTAGATGTCAGCAGGAATTTGATGGAAGCCATGGAATTCAGGAGTCAAAGATGAGGAAGCAGAATATTTCAGAAATGGGAAATAGTACTTGAAAATGCAAGAATTCAAATGATAGAGTGCCTTATCAAAAGGAATAGCAAGATGACAAAATGTCAGTACTTCAAAAAGCATATGGGTGAGTGTTGTGAGATCTTCTCACAAAGATTATTGTGGGTCCCCAAGATGGTTTGGGGGAGATGAGAAATAGGTTTTGGGATCAGGAGGGCTGAGATCAGCTGTTTGCAAATCAAGGCAAAGTTTACTGATCACAGTTTCTATTTATAGAGAGTTTGAATCAGGCTGAGGGATTAGGATATATATGATATATGGTAGGATATGATACATGATAGGATATATAATAGATGGTAATGATTTACAATTATTGGTATAATGTATTTGGTTTACCTCATTCAATCTAGACAAAGTTTTCTGTAGGCCAATAAGACAATATATCAATGTGTAACCATCTTAAGCCAGTTCCCAGAGAACGCATACATCAGTAGGTTTGGTAGGAACATAAAATTTCAGCAAAGGGGAAGGACAAGGAGAGGTTTGAAGCCTCAGGTGAGGCATGAGCTATGAGTTTGACTTGACTTTAGCTGAACTATGGCTTATGGCTTCCTCCAGAGCTTTCCTACTGGGAGTCCTTAGGCTTTGGTTTCCATTTCTCCAGAGATTTGCTCAATGGAGCTGTCCTCACAAGTGATAATAGGTGTAAGAGGAATGGCAAATTCATAGAGGACCAAATTGTGTAGGCTTTTGAATGTCAAATAGTAAAGTTTATAATTGATACTGGAAAATGATAGCTAGTTCCTGGATTTCATTGGTTAAGGGATGCTTGAAGTTTAATTTGACAGTAGAGTAGAGGATAGTTATTAATTCATTGTGCCTGATTCTTCATGACCCCATGAACCATGGAATGTTAAGCCTTTCTATCCTCTATCTCCCAAAGTCTGTTCAAACTCATATTTGTTGATTTTTCTGACATTATTTCTCCAACCCATCCTCTGCTATACCCTTCTCCTTTTGCCTTCATTCTTTCACATCAGGCTTTTCCCCAATGAGTCCTACTTTCTCTCTATATGGTCACATTATTTAAGCTTCAGCTTCAGTAATGAGTAGTCTGAAATAATTTCTTTTAAAACTGACTGATTTGATCTTCTTACTACTCAAGGGAATCTCAAAAGTATTCTCATGTACCACAAATCAAAATCATCAATTCTGTAGCATTTACCTTTCCTTATAATCCAACCCACAAGCATAATTACTCCCCCAAAAACTCCAAACTTTAACTATATGTACTACTGGTAGCAAATTAATATCCCTACTTTTAGTATGCTGCCCAGCATGTAATTAATTTAATGGCTACAGTTGCCATCTGCAATGATCTTTGAGACCAAGAATACTAAAATCTGTCTCTGCTTCTGTTGCTTCTCCCTCTATTTGCTAAGAAGTAATAGGACCAATTGTCATGACTTATGTTTTTATTGGGGGGGGGTGGGATTTAGGGTTTATTTTTTTTCTATTAATTGTTTTTTTTTATTTTTTTTTTGAAGATAAAGGTTTTTTTATTAATTTTTTTAAAATATATTTTATTTGATCATTTCCAAGCATTATTCGTTAAAAACATAGATCATTTTCTTTTCCTCCCCCCCACCCCCCCATAGCCGACGCGTAAGTCCACTGGGCATTGGATGTTTTCTTGATTTGAACCCATTGTTTTGTTGATAGTATTTGCATTAGAGTGTTCATTTAGAGTCTATCCTCTGTCATGTCCCCTCAACCTCTGTATTCAGGCAGTTGCATCTCTCTGATTATAAGAGATTTAGAACACTTCTTCATGTGCTTGTTAATAGTTTTGATTTCTTTATCTGAGAACTGCCTATCCATTTCCCTTGCCCATTTATCAATTGGAGAATGGCTTGATTTTTTGTACAATTGATTTAGCTCATTATAAATATGAGTAATTAAACCTTTGTCAGAGGTTTCTATGAAGATTTTTTCCCAATTTGTTGTTTCCCTTCTGATTTTAGTTATATTGGTTTTGTTTGTACAAAAGCTTTTTAGTTTGATGTAGTCAAAATTATTTATTTTACATTTTGTGATTCTTTCTATATCTTGCTTGGTTTTAAAGCCTTTCCCCTCCCAAAGGTCTGACATGTATACTATTCTGTGTTTACCCAATTTACTTATGGTTTCCTTCTTTATGTTTAAGTCACTCACCCATTTTGAATTTATCTTGGTGTAGGGTATGAGGTGTTGATCTATTCCTAGTCTCTCCCACACTGTCTTCCAATTTTCCCAGCAGTTTTTATCGAATAGTGGATTTTTGTCCCAAAAGCTGGGATCTTTGGGTTTATCGTATACTGTCTTGCTGAGGTCGCTTTCCCCCAGTCTATTCCACTGATCTTCCTTTCTGTTTCTTAGCCAGTACCAAATTGTTTTGATGACTGCTGCTTTGTAATATAGTTTTAGGTCAGGGACTGCAAGGCCCCCATCATATGTGTTTTTTTTCATTATTTCCCTGGATATCCTTGATCTTTTGTTCTTCCAAATGAACTTTGTTATGGTTTTTTCTAAATCAGTGAAGAAGTATTTTGGTAGTTCAATGGGTATGGCACTAAATAGATAAATAAGTTTGGGTAGGATGGTCATTTTTATTATATTGGCTCATCCTATCCATGAGCAGTTAATGTTTTTCCATTTGTTCAAGTCTAGTTTTAGTTGTGTGGCGAGTGTTTTGTAGTTGTGTTCATATAGTTCCTGTGTTTGTCTTGGGAGGTAGATTCCTAGGTATTTTATTTTGTCTAAGGTGATTTTGAATGGGATTTCTCTTTCTAGTTCTTGCTGCTGATCTGTGTTGGAGATATATAGAAAAGCTGATGATTTATGTGGGTTTATTTTGTATCCTGCAACTTTGCTAAAGTTGTTGATTATTTCAATTAGCTTTTTGGTTGAATCTCTAGGATTCTTTAAGTAGACCATCATGTCATCTGCAAAGAGTGATAACTTGGTCTCCTCCTTGCCTATTTTGATACCTTCAATTCCTTTATCTTCTCTAATTGCTACTGCTAGTGTTTCTAGTACAATGTCAAATAGTAGAGGTGATAATGGGCATCCTTGTTTCACTCCTGATCTTATTGGGAATGCATCTAGTTTATCCCCATTGCAGATGATATTAGCTGTTGGTTTTAGATATATACTGTTTATTATTTTTAGGAATGACCCTTCTATTCCTATGCTTTCTAGTGTTTTTAATAGGAATGGGTGTTGTATTTTATCAAAGGCTTTTTCTGCATCTATTGAGATAATCATGTGGTTCTTGCTAGTTTGCTTGTTGATGTGGTCAATTATGTGGATGGTTTTCCTAATGTTGAACCAGCCCTGCATCCCTGGTATGAATCCTACTTGATCATGGTGAATGATCCTTCTGATCACTTGCTGGAGTCTTTTTGCTAGTATCCTATTTAAGATTTTTGCATCTATATTCATTAGGGAGATTGGCCTATAGTTTTCTTTCTCTGTTTTTGACCTGCCTGGTTTTGGAATCAGTACCATGTTTGTGTCGTAAAAGGAGTTTGGTAGAACTCCCTCTTTGCTTATTATGTCAAATAGTTTGTATAGTATTGGGATTAACTGTTCTCTGAATGTTTGATAGAATTCACAGGTGAATCCATAAGGCCCTGGGGATTTTTTCTTAGGAAGTTCTTTGATGGCTTGATGGATTTCAATTTCTGATATGGGATTATTTAAGAATTCTATTTCCTCTTCTGTTAGTCTAGGCAGTTTGTATTTTTGTATATATTCATCCATTCCTCCTAAATTGGTGTATTTATTGCCATATAATTGGGCAAAGTAATTTCTAATGATTGCCTTAATTTCCTCCTCATTGGAGGTGCTGTCCCTCTTTTCATCTTTAATGCTGTGAATTTGCTTTTCTTCCTTCCTTTTTTTAATTAGATTGACCAGTACTTTGTCTATTTTGTTTGTTTTTTCAAAGTACCAGCTTCTTGTCTTATTTATTAAATCAATAGTTCTATCACTTTCGATTTTATTAATTTCTCCCTTAATTTTTAGGATTTCTAATTTGGTTTTCTGCTGGGGGTTTTTAATTTGATCGCTTTCGAGTTTTTTCAATTGCATTTCCAATTGATTGATCTCTGCTCTCCCTTGTTTGTTAATATAAGCATTCAGGGATATGAATTTGCCTCTGATTACCGCTTTGGCTGCATCCCAAAAGGTTTGAAAGGATGTTTCGCCATTGTCATTTTCCTTGATGAAATTATTAATTGTTTCTATGATTTCTTCTCTAACAAAACGGTTTTGGAGTATCATATTGTTTAATTTCCAATTGGTTTTAGATTTGGTTTTCCATGTACCATTACTAATCATTATTTTTATTGCCTTCTGATCTGAGAAGGCTGCATTCATTATTTCTGCTTTTTTGCATTTGTGTGCTATGTTTCTGTGACCTAATGTATGGTCAATTTTTGTGAATGTGCCATGTGGTGCTGAGAAGAAGGTGTATTCCTTTTTATCCCTATTTATTTTTCTCCATATGTCTATTAATTCTAATTTTTCTAAGATTTCATTCACTTCTTTTACCTCTTTCTTATTTATTTTTTGATTTGATTTATCTAAATTTGATAATGGTTGGTTTAAGTCTCCCACTAGTATGGTTTTATTGTCTATTTCTTCCTTCAATTCTCCTATTTTCTCCATTAGAAATTTGGGTGCTATATTATTTGGTGCATACATGTTGATTAATGATATTTCCTCATTGTCTAGAGTCCCTTTTAAGAAAATATAATTACCTTCCCTATCCCTTTTGATCAGGTCTATTTTTGCATTGGCTTTATCAGATATCATGATTACCACTCCTGCCTTCTTTCTATCAGTTGAGGCCCAGAAGGTCTTACTCCATCCTTTAATTCTGACCTTGTGGGTGTCAACCCGCCTCATGTGTGTTTCTTGAAGACAACATATGGTAGGGTTTTGGATTCTAATCCATTCTGCTATTCGTCTACGTTTTATGGGTGAGTTCATCCCATTCACGTTCAAAGTTATGATTGTCATTTGTGGGCTCCCTGGCATTTTGATTGCCTTCCCTAATTCTAACCTTTTCTTCTTCGGCTCTACCTTTTAGTCCAGTGATTTACTTTGAATCAGTCCCCTTGTCCCCTCCCTTGATGTTTCCCTTTTTAGTACCTCCCTTTTTCTTCCCTCCCCCTCCCCCCTCTCTTTCCCTCCCTTTTTGTTCTCCCTCTCCCCCTCCCCCCCTTGCTTTTCCCTTCTCCTTACCCTTGTTGGGTAAGATAGAATTCAAGATCCCAATGGATCTGGATGTTTTTCCCTCTCAGAGTTGATTTCCCTGAGATTGAGGTTTAAGTAACCCCCTCCCCCTCTCTTCCTCTCCTTCTTATAGGAGTTTTCTTCCCCTCCCCTTCCCATGTGAATCTTTGTGTGAGAACCATTATTCTATTTGGTCTTTCTTTACCCCCTATTTATACATTACATTTTCCCCACATGTTAGTATACATAGATTGATATAAATGTAGTCCTTATAGAAGAGAGTTTGAGTAAAAGAAGAAGATAACATTTTTCCCCTTTCCTTAATATTTACCTTTTCAGGTATTCCTTGCTCTTTGATTTTCGGTATCAAACTTTCCACAGAGCTC
Source organism: Monodelphis domestica (assembly GCF_027887165.1). Taxonomy (NCBI): domain Eukaryota; kingdom Metazoa; phylum Chordata; class Mammalia; order Didelphimorphia; family Didelphidae; genus Monodelphis; species Monodelphis domestica. The sequence goes on along the minus strand of NC_077229.1, from coordinate 247,095,093 downwards.
TGGTCTTTTCTTTGCAAAAAGTTGGAAGTCTTCTATTTTGTTGAATGCCCATACTTTCCCTTGGAAGTATATAGTCAGTTTTGCTGGGTAGCTGATTCTTGGTTGGAGACCCAGCTCTCTTGCCTTTCTGAAGATCATGTTCCATGCCTTACGATCATTCAGAGTAGAACTTGCAAGGTCTTGTGTGACCCTGATTGGCATTCCTTTATATCTAAATTGTCTTTTTCTGGCTTCCTGTAGGATTTTTTCTTTTGTTTGATAGCTTTGGAATTTGGCAATTACATTCCTGGGAGTTGTCTTTTGGGGGTTTAGTGTAGAAGGTGTTCTGTGAGCTCTGTCAGTAGCTGTATTGCCCCCTTGTTCTAGAATCTCTGGGCAATTTTCTTTGATTATATCTTGTATCACCATGTCCAGTTTGGTGTTTATTTCTGGCTTTTCTGGGAGTCCAATTACTCTTAAATTCTCTCTTCTCCCTCTATTTTCCAGATCTATCACCTTGTCGGTGAGATATTTTATGTTCTCTTCTAATTTCTTGGTGTTTTGGCTTTGCTTTATTAGTTCTTGCTTTAAAGCCTGGTTTTCTTTTACAGTTTGGTCAAACTGGTTTTGTAGATGCGTGAATTTCTTTTGCATTATTTCCCACTTTTCCTCCCAGAGGGCTTCCATCTTTTTGGTCATTTCTGATTCAAATTCTTCATGGGTTTGTGGAGAGTTTCTATTTCCTTTGGAAGATTTTGGAGAATTTTCTTTTATATCTTCTTCTATCTGCTCTGTATTTTGTATTTTGGCTCCATAGAATGTGTCCAAAGTCACCCCTTTCTTCTTATTTTTCTTGGTATTTTGGGGCTTCTGTGCTTCTGTGGAGTTTGCCATCTCTGAATGTGGAGGATTAGCTTTTCTTATCTCTGTCTGGTGTTCAGAGGCTTTAGTCCTGGGCAGATGTTGGTTCTATGAGCTTTCCCTGGGATAAACTGAATATGCCTCACTGGAACTGGAATGGAAGGGTCGGACCACGAGGCCACACTCTCCCCCCGGCTTGCTTTCATGGAAGTTGCCTTCAGAATCGCTGGCCGTGAGGCAGTTTTGTTGGCCTGCGGGGGTTGGGCTGCAGCTTCCCCAAGCTCGGACTTTCACTGAGACTTGGATAGTAGGATCCAGCCTGTGAGGCTGTCTTGCCCGCCCTGAGGGTTGCTGTTGTTTTGACCAGCTCTCTGCAGCTGAAGCCCCAGGCAGTGACTTTCACTGGGACTCGGGTAGAAGGCCCTGAGGGTTGTTGTTCCCGAGGACCCTGCACTCTGAGCCCGGCCGGGCTGCGGCTTCCGGGAGCTTTGGACTCTGCGCTCCTACCCCTTAGGTCCGAGTGATCTCGGGTTCTGGCTTTTGAGGGGAGCCGTACCTTTTGATCCTGGTCCAGGTCCAGGAGGAGGGTTCCCAGGGTCTGTGCTGTTGATCTTTTTGAATTTCGGCGCCTTAGGAGCTTATAGTTTGAGATCGGTCGGGAAGGGTTTTCCGGAGATCTGAACTTTAGCTTTCTCTAAGCCGCCATCTTAACCGGAAGTCCTAGGGTTTATTTTAATACTATGTTAAGCTTTAATACTATGTTAAGCTTTTATATTCTCCTTTTTTTTACCATTAACAAGAGTTTTTTCAATTTTTCTTCATTTTCTGACATTGGAGTGGTATCATCTGCACATCTGAGATTATTGGTATTTCTACAGGCAATTTTAATTCTGGCTTTTACGTCTCTAAGTCTAGCATTTCCCATGATCTACTTTGCTTATGAATTAAATAAATAAAATGATAACAGATAGCCTTGTCATATTTTTTTCCTCAAACTTTAATGAAACAATTGTTCATTTCATTGTTTACTTCTAACTGTTGCTTCTTAACCAACATAACAATTTCTCAGGAGATAAGTAAAATGATCCAGTACTTCCATAGTACTTCCATTTCTTTCAGGACTTGCCACACAGTCAAAGGCTCTAGGTTAATCAGTGAAGAAGTAAATATGTGTGGGTAACTCTGTGTGTGTGTGTGTATGTGTGCATGTGTGTATGTATATGTGTATCTTTTCTCCTATAAATTTCTTGCTTTCTCCATAATTCAGCAAATGTCAATTTGGTCTGTTGTTCCTCTACCTCTTCAATACTAGACTGCTCTATTTATCCTGCGTAGTTTTCTTTGTATATATTTATTTACACATTGTCTTCTCATTCGATTATAAGTTCCTTGAGTGAAGGGATTTTATTTTTTTGCTCCTTTTTTAATACCCAGTGCTTAGCAGAGTGCCCAGCACAGAGTATATGATTACTAACAGTGTAATGGCTGATTGATTGGAGTGGAAAGATATTTGAGGTAGGGACAACTAACACAGGCTACTGCAATAGTCCAGCAAGAAGTGGGGAAGGCTGATCAAAATTGGGATATGAAAACTTCCTCTTCTAAGCAACTGTTCTGTAATTATAGACTTAAGGAGTTGCCCAAAAACCCTGAAAGTCTAAGGAACTTGTTTGGACTTTTAAAGTCTATCTCCATCAGATGAAGTCTTAAATGCAGTGGGAATTTAATAAGTGATTTTTGGACTAGTTTGGATTTTGAAATGAAATAAAATCGATTCGAATTTTTCTTTACTTAGTTCAACCATTATTGTATATAATTGACTTAAAATTACTGAATTTGTATTATTAATTAGTGGTAATGAAGCATGTATTATATGCTTAACCAAAATAGTTACATTAAGAAAAACAAACAAATATAGATTCAGTTATAGTAACAACCTATTTAACACAAACTTAAATTTATCATGAATTTATGTTATAGAATACTTGGTTATATGAAAGAGATTAATGTCTTCAGTCTTTCCTATCATTTTACATTCTCTTTTCCTATAAATAAATTTGAGCAATGCAAATAATTACTAGCAATAGCATCATAGAAAAAATTTAGAATAAAATTGTCTCATTTTAGATAAACATTTGCCTTTCAAATTACACTGATCATTCATTCATTCATAAAACAGCTATTAAATATAAATGTGCAAAGCACTCTGTTAGAAGCCTAGAGAAATGTAAAACTAAATAAAACACCATCATGTTTTTAGGTATTAAAGAATAATATGGATTTAGGGACAGGAAATTGTTAGAGAGATAATACTGTATATAATATAATAATAATGTTAGAGAGATAATACTGTATATAATACAATAATAATGTAGTTAGTGAATAACTGCATTACATCCAAAAATGTGACTACATTTTCAGAGGTTCCAGCAAAGTTCTAAGAGTGTTCAAAGGAGGGAGAAACCACACCATCCCCTTGTTCATGAAGTTTCAGTAGTCTTTTTTAGCTTTAAGGTAAAAAAAAATACAAACCATTTTGTTAAAATTTAATGTCCTCCATAATCTGATGTTAACTTGTCTTTCTACATTGATTTCATACTATTTCATCTTTCTTTCAAAATTTGAGCCAAACTGGCCTACTTGCTATTTCCTACAATATCAGTCAACCATCAAAAAATACATCTAATAATGAATTACAAAAACATTTATCAAGCATCTACCATGTACCAGGTACTGTGATTAGTCCTAAAGATGTTAAAAGGAAACAAAATCCTCAAGGACCTCACAATCTAATGGGAATATGAAAATCTATCCTTTGCCTCTATGCTTTCAGATACACTGTACACCATTAATGAAATTCATTCCTTATTTTTTTCTTCCTCTTTGAACCTCTAGCTTCTTCTAGGCTTGGTTCAATTGCTACCTCCTACAAGGTCTTTCCTAATTTCCACAGTCATTGCTCTCTCCAAAACAAAATCAATAAAAATTAATTGTAGTTATATTTGTATATTTCACATATGCTTATCTATTTATGTGGAATTTTCCCTATGTATAATAACAAACTTCTTGAAAGCAAAGATGGTTTCATGGGTAACCCTCTATTACTAGAATAGGGCCTGACACATAGTAGGCTCTTGATAAGTGCCTTTTGAATTGAAGATTCCCATTGGGGATGATTATAACCTTTTCATCAATCCAGGAACAGGAGAAGCTATATTGCAGAACATGTTGAACAGATTCTATAATATTTCATCCTCTAAAAGCAGAGGCGCCTGCGATTCTTTTCTAATCATATGGTATTAGAGTGTTGAAAGAGATAGGCATTGGTTAATTATTTAATTTCCTATTTCCTTAATTCAGACTTACCTAATAAGGAATTTTTTTAACTAATTAACGGAATAGACTATTTGGGATCATTTTGGAATCCTACATTTATATGCAAACCTTGTTATTCTAATTATAAATAGGCTGTATAATTCATTTTTTGTTTCATATATATATATATATAATTCATATTCACATTTGTTTTCTAGTTGATAGTTTGTTAGTTTAGCTGAAGTGATGAGATATTTGAAAATAACAATCGAAATAATAATGATAATAGATATTTATGTACATTTTAAGGTTTGTACAGTCTACCAACAAATTTATTATCTTGTTTATCATAGGACAACTCAATGAGATAAGTACTATACATCTTATTATCCCCAAGATCAAAAGGATTATATGTAAATTGACTTAGTTAGGGCCACAGAACTTGTCAGTAGCAGAGACCATCAACAAATACTGGTATCCTTATTGCAAGTTGTATAATTGAAAATCTGTACCCTAGATAAGAACTACATTTCCCAGGAGCCCACTGATTCCCTGTCATTATGTACTTCCTGTAAACAGGGGATAAATATTGAGTGGGTGGTCCTGCCCCTCTCTCTTTGGCATGATGACACCGAGCTTGGTGGCAGTAATAAGCTAAGCATGGAGATTTTAAATGTGCTGATTAGCCATGTGCACGTGGTCTTTACTTTATATCCTCTTTATTCCTTGATTTCTAATGATCACTAATAAATCTCTTAAAATATAACATTTTAATATTTGAGATCTAATTTTAATTTTTACAGTTTTTGGCAACCAGAAGGGATAAGAAAAACTTTCAATTTTTTTTTAAAGATAGCCTAGGTAAAATATTTTAAGCCACATTTCTCCTGCCAAGACTTTTCACCCCACCCCACCTACAAGAACTCCAAACTCTCTATTTTTTTCGTTCCCTACTTTTTGCTGGTTGACCTTTCTAAGGGCTTAGCTGTTTTCAGTTTGAGGACTCTTGCCCATCTACTTGAGCCTGTGTTCATGTTCCTCATTCCTCACTTCTGTCTGCTCTTAGGCCTGCTCAGGCTCCTGATCTTCTTGATCCTGATCTCTCATCCCCCTACTCTGGTCCCAACCCCAGATCTCTGCCCCCCAAACCAAACCGCTGTTGTTGGTCCTACTGGGCTGCTGGTAGCTGCCTCTGTATCTTCAGAACTCACAAACTTGGAGCTGCTCTCCAGGTGGCAACTAGTAAAAACTGGTGTGTATTTTCCTTAGCCTACAATTAGCCTCCTTACTCCCTATGGGGAAACTTGCATTTTACCTTGTGGGCAAAATGAAGAAGGAAGTTACTCTTCCAAACAGGAAGTAAATGACAAGCATGTTGTACTCTATGAAAGAGCAGTACCTTGCCTTTTTCAAACAGCTTCTACCATTCATGATTGCACTGGTCTTTTCAATTATCTTGCCAGAGATTCAGGGAAAAAAATCATCTCCCAACAAACCTTTGCATTTGGGCCTGCCACGTCTCTAAAATTCATCTAATTTGGGATTCCTCAGACCCATGTTCTCCCTCAATATGAGAGATCCCAGAGAAGGAACTTTAAAGAGACTGGAGGTGAGAATTTTAAGCCTTTTCAGACTACATTGTTTTATGAAAATCTCTGTATTTTATTGTATTTTGCTGATTGTCTGCTTTATGATTTAATTTTGTTGTTTTAAGCTCATATATTAATATATTCAATTCTATTCTGTTACACTGAATCAGTTTTATCTACTGTGTTTTAACTATTAGATATATACTGTTACCTTTCCCCTATAACTACTGAACAAAATATTGTAAAATCCTATAACCAGCCTTTTCTTCCATTTTGGTTTTGTTAAATTGTCACATAGGCAATGATGGTGTAAACTTTAAATTACTCCACCCTACTTAAACCTTACTTTAGGGCAAGATAAAGTTGTAATCTCCTGATTGAACAATGAAGGTACTTAGTTCTCACTTTATAGTGAAGCTAAAATGTTAAGCTAAGTCTAGTTTTAGTATCCTAATACAAAAAAGTTGTTAAGGAACTACAAAGGTTAAATTAATCACAAAAAGGTCAAGTAACTAACAAAAGGGGAACTTAACAGAAAAGTGTGAAGTAACTGTAAAGATATAATCTACTCAAAAGAAGATGAGAACTAGAAATGGGCATTTAGAGGAGGAGACAAAAAGGTTAAAGGTCTATATATTTGTCTCCCTTGCTGTCTCTGGGAGGATCTTGATTGGAGAAAATCTCTTTCCCTTATCAGTGGTGGAGAGTTAGCTGAGAGGAGCATGCTGAGCCTTTCAGCATCTTAGCATGGCTACAAGCTATTGTCCAGTTTGGTGGTGAGTTTCTGGATGAGTTTTCCTCCTTTACTTTCTAATTTTATCCTTATAGAAGCCTCTAATCTTCTTCAGAGACCTAGAGGCAGGGATTTTTAAATTCTCCCAGGAGGGAGAAGTCCTATATCCCCTTCCTTCCCTCTCCTTAATTCCTTCCCTCTATATTAATTAAATTACCATAAAATACCAGACTGACTTGGGTATTTATTTTGGATTTCCCTTGGCAACCAATTAAATCTAGATTTTAAGTCACAATCCTAAATTCATCATTACAATGGACTCTTGTGACAAGGAAATCACTTTAAAAGACTGATATATATTAATTTAAGGTCTCCAAGGAATTCAGCTATGTAATTCCTTAATGAAAACTCAAGTCAGGAGTCAACCTTTTATGGAGTTTAATTACAAACAGGAGGAAGAAAGGTATTAGAGTGAGAGAGAGAGAGAGAGAGAGAGAGAGAGAGAGAGAGAGAGAAGGGAGTATGGCTTAAATACCCCCTCTGTTTAGGCTGGGCCAAAAGGCTCAAGCCCTTAGATAGCTGAGGCAAAGAAAAGAGATCAGTCCCTATAACTCACGTGACCAAAATGGAGAAACAGTCTCAGGGGCCTCCACCTCCAGCTTCCTTCAGAGCAAGCTTCTCAGAGCACAACCTCTCAGAGCACAACCTCTCCAACCAACTTAGTCCTCAGACCCCTCTCTCTTTAAGGAAAACCCTCTCAGTTCCCTCCTCTCAGTTCTCATATCTACCAATCACTGTCCATGTCTTCCCTGTGCCAATGGTGGCTCTAGCTTAACCCAGGACCACCCAGAGGTCTGTGGCTTTGCACATGTCTGTTGAAGGTCATATTCTCAAATAATTAAATCTTGATCCTTTGCTGCAGCCCTTCCTAAATCCTGTTACCCTGAGCAGGGTGGAGATTGTAAGTTCCAAGACCTGGTTCTGTCATTCCAAGTATCTCTATTGTATCAATTCTAAAATCAATCATGACTCAAAGAACTTCCTGTTCTATGCTTAAGCATAGGTCAAAGCCCTTTCCATTGTTCAGCAAAAGGTTTCTGTCCTAAAGTAATCTTAAGTAGGGAGGAGAAAGACCCTCCCATGCCAAGAGGGTTCACATTCCAATAGACTATCAGTAGGAAATTTTTCAAGTATGAAATTTCCCAATGGTGAAATTTCCAACATTTATAAGTCTAAGAAATTTTAAGGTTTACACTCTGTCAACCTGGTTAACAACATTTAGAGAATTTAATGAGTTAAATATCTCAAATTGATTTTAAGGCATCTTTACACATGAATTTTAGATTTTTTTCAACAATTGTGACTGATTATTTTGCCTGCCTCTAAATCATTTGTAACAAGAGGTAAAGGGTCCATTTTAGTAGCTAAAGTGAAGTACAATTATAATCCCCACCTCCTGCATCTGTAAAAATGTGAATGGATGGGACATAACAGTCTCATACCAAAGTAGCTGGGAAGTTGATCCCAAGGCATGGTACTTCTGGATGGCTCCCAAAAGGAAAATCTCTCATTTGTAACTCTTCAGTTTAACTTACTTCCACCAGAACAATCTAGATTTCTTAGTAATGATCTATACCCAAATAAGTTTTACTTTGTTTAAAAATATCTCAACCAAGGTTGAATGATTTACTACACCTGGAAAACATGTGGAAAGTATCCATTAGCTTTAAATGTCATATAGCAGACTCATGTAACATATGATAGTGGGTTTGTTTGCTATTGCCATTAAATGGGCTATTATAACTTTGGGGATTTTGGTACTTCTTGAATGTGCATTACCTGTTATATTAGTGTTTCTTATAAAAACTATCACTTTGTAAATAGTGGATCATGGCCAACTTTGAAAAATAAATGGATCTCATTTTTGGGTGAGAAAGCTTTGTGGTATACCTTTCCTTAGCTGAAACAACGTGTCAATAATTGTAAGCTATATATATATTTTTTTTTTAAAACTCTATTATTATTGTTTTTGCTTTCATGTGCAACATATCATTTCAGTTTTATTTTTCTTACCCTTTTTGTATTTGAAGCACATGTCACCAGTATTAAGAAAAAATTTTAAAAACTTTTTTTTTGATTTTGCAGTAATATAAGTTTAAAATACATTTGCCCTGGTGTCAATGCATGCCCAAAAAGGTTTAGACTATAAAAATTATGCCATTGATTGTTAAAAAAATTATAGGACTTTGTTTATTGATTCTATCTGATTCCAGGAGATGTCATTACAAAAATAGCTGTTGCACAGTGTCAAAGATGCACAAAGCTACTTGCATAGTGCCAATAGAGCACAAGGTTAAAGAGACCAAACCAATCCTATGTGGATTGGTGACATTATGTGCAAAGAGTGCAAGGTCTTAATCTTGTGTGAGACTTGAGGTTTCAGCCTTTTAACCTGTGTTAAATATAGGTCTTCCTTGTACCACACACTCTATATAAAATATACAACATCAATTTTTCTGGTTCTATCCTGGCTCCCATTTGCTCCTATAATGTAGTTCCTTTTCTCTCTTATAATATGGCAACTTCCTGTAGTCTTGGCTGCAAATGGGTAAGTGAAATATTACTGCACTTGTCCTACAGACTTGTGGGATAGAAATTACTTTAATTGGGCCCTGATTCAAGCACATGTTATAGGTTCATTCTCCTTTACTTAAAATTTTTACACATAAGACTTTGATAGTCTATATTTCAATCAGAAGTTATTTTTCTCTTTTATTTGGATTTTTTGATGTTTTTGATTTCTCTTGCAACTGTTTCATATACCTCATAACTCAGCCATGTATCCCTAAGTGATCCCTGTGTTTTTCAACATCTTCTTTGGGGGAGAGAGATGCATAATTATTCTAAAATGCAAAATTTTAATTCTTTTGAGAGTAATTTTAGGTTAAGAAAAATGCCACCTTTCTGAATCCAGAAAGTGAACTATTTAGAGAAGGCACCAAGAAGATGCCTCCACAGACCACACAGTGCACCAGAAGATCCAGAGTGAACTTTGGATTGTAGTAATTTGAACTGTGTGGGGTTGAATGCATTTGTTTATGTATGTATACTCTTATGCCAAAGGGGACTGCCCCCTAACTGGCTTTTTGCAAATGCACCTAGCAATCATGGGCTTATTCTTTTTTCTTTTATCCCCAAATTATTGTAATTCAAAAGTTGGTTATGTTTACAAGGTCGATTGGAAAGACTAGTCCTCCAAGGATCTCAGGGAGGTATGTATAATTGAAAATATGTTACACTAAAAACAAACTACATTTTCCAGGAGCCCACTGACTTCCTGTCATTATGTACTTCCTGTACACAGGGGATAAATATTGAGTGGGCAGTGCTGCCTCTTTCTCTTTGGCATGATAACATAGAGCTTGGTGGTAGTGATAAGCTAAGCAGAGGGATTTTAAATGGGTTGATCAGCCAATTGCACATGGTCTTTATTTTGTATCCTCTTTATTCCTTGATTTCTAGTGATCACTAATAAATCTCTTAAAATGTAATATTTTATTACTTGAGATCTAATTTTTACAAAGTTAGGCCTTAAAAATCATATCATTTTCATTAAAAAATCTCATTCAGAATGTTTTTATATAGACTAGTTTTTATTTTGATCAATATGAATTTAGGAATTTGCTGTGTATTTGGTAAACTGCTACTCCAAGTTTTGCAAAATCCAGTAATGAAAAAGGTTAAATCTGTCAAAATATCTATTTGAAAAAGGGAACAAGGAATTACAATATTGCCTAATATATTCCAATTGATATATATATACATATATATATATATATATATATATATATATATATATATATATGCTTTCTTTCTATTATACAAGACAACTTTTAACTCCCACACTATATTTAGATGAAAAGAACAATTATCTTTTTATCTGTTGATTACTAATTTTATTTAAGAGATACCATAAGGGTCACTGGTTCCCAAATATCAATTTGGCAATCAAAGGGGAAAACATACTTTAGGCCATAGAATTCATTAAACTTATGATATAATTTCAAAGTATCTGGTCAAAACTAAAGATCATTTCCCAACCTTACTGATTCTTGGAAAGGAGGACTATTTAAGGACACAAGTGCCAATAATTTCTGATTTTCTTTTCCAAACACCTATTTTCTAGAAGCTTGTTTTTATGATGCCTACTGACATATATCAGATACTAGTGCTTTATGAAACTACTTCTGGGCTATGTAATCTGTTTCAACCTAACTGTTTTGGGTATTTCCTATACCTGCGGACATTGATGGATTATCTGACTCCAAGAAGAGAATACATCAGAGGGTAGGAAGGAGGAAGGATGAGGGCATGGAGGAGGAGAAGAAAGCAAGAAAGAGATTTATTTCACTTTCACTTGCACCATGCTTATAATAAAAGAACTTGCTTATTTTTCTTTTTTCTCCCAATTATTTGCTTTATATTTAATTTTTTTCTTACCTTCTGCTTTAGAATCAATACTGTATATTGTTTTCAAGGCAGAAGAGCAGTAAGGGCTAGGCAATGAGGGGGTCGTAAGTGACTTGCACAGGGTCACCCAGCTAGGAAGTGACTGAGGCCACATTTTTACTAAGAACCTCCCATCTATGGGTCTGGCTCTCAATCCATGGAGCCACCTAGCTGTTCCCTTCATTTTTAATTTCTGAATGACTTATATGCTTAGAAAAGTACATGATAAATATTTCTAGTAAAATGTAACTTCTTTGAGGGTCAGGATCAATTTTGGCTTTGTTATATCTAATCACTTATAACCATAGAAACTTAATAGATATTTTATAATTGAAATGAATAAAGATGATTCACCTACAGGTTTCCAACATTTTAGGATTATATTAATTCTTCTATAAATTGAAATTAAGTTTTAGATTCATGTGAGTATCAGTCTCATATATGCATATCACTTATCCTAAAATATAAATCTCTTATTAAGTTGATTTAAATAATGAAATAGATCTGTGGTGAAAATCTAACCATTCTCCCTTGCTTCTGTAATTTTAGATCATCTAGTTCAACAAAGCAGTAATTTCAGTAATTTATTCATCAATATTCTGTGCTAGATGTGGTGACACATGCCTATAATTTCTCCTACTGGGATGTTTGAGACTTTGGATTGTTTGAAATACACTAGACTCAGCAGATTAAATATCTGTACTGTTACAAATATGTTTAAAACATTAATATTATGATATCCTAGGAGTAAAAGATAGAGGTAGAAACCAGATTGCCTAAGGAGGGATGAACTGTTTGAGGTCAGAAACTGAGAATTTTAAAGCTTTCTTACTGATCAAAGCAGACTTAGTCTGTGAATTACCAGTCATTTCCAGCCTGGGTGACTTAGATATTAATCTTCTTTAAAAGAAAACAAAACAAATGATAGCAAAAAATAAAAGTAACAACAACACTCTATAGACTTTATTGAGTTAATGAAAATTCTCAAAGTATAAGTATAAATATATACAAATATTTACACATATGCACATGTACATACAAGGGTATATGAATGTTCACATAGATTTGTACAAAAGGAAAATAAGAATCATTAGTCACATGGTTTTGATTCTTCATTCATTCAATCAAGAAAAAGCAGACAAAACACCTCATCTGTAATATTTTCTCATGAGGAAAATGAGTCAGAGAAGGAAAATTACAAACCATTGTGATACTTTTGCAAAGATCACTCAAATGAGATCACAGAGAGTCAGACATGATTGAAACTAAAGAACAACAATAACACGTGGGCACACAGCTAATGTAGAAATTGGTTTTTCTTGGCTTCAAATTCATAATGCATTTTGTATTTTTTAATTTCTTAATAGGTGGGGGAAAGAGACTGAATTTTAAATTAATTGGAATTTTTATCTTTTCTCCCTTCCTTCCTTCTTCTTTCTTTTTTCCTTCCTTTTTTCTGTCCTGCCTGCCTTTCTTTCTTCTTTTTTTTTCCCTTTAATGTTCCAAGCACTACTAAACAAGAGAAATACAGATATGGAAAAGCAACATAGACCCCATTCTCAAGATAGGGTAGGTTTCTAGCAAAAGAGGAGTAACTAGATGTTTCTGTAGATAAAGCTCCATGTCTGGAGCCAAGAAGAATTCAATTCAAATATATCCTTAGACACTAGCTGCATAATACTGTACAAGTCACTAAACCCTGTTTATTGCAGTTTCCTCATCTGAAAAATGAGTTGGCAAAGTAAATGACAAACTTCTATAGTATCTTTGCTAAGAAAACTTGGGTTTTCTTATGACATCATAACATCATGAAAAGATGGACACAAAACAACTAATAGTGCTTCTTGATGGTTTTAAATAGACACTATTTTTCACTTTAAGGAAAACTCCATTTCTTCCAATGTTTCCTGGTGCTGTATTAAAAAAAAGATAAAAGAGGGAAGTTTGTACCCTGAGAGAAGTTTGGACTGTCAATCTATATTACTGGATCAGATCATTATTATGCTATATATATGTGTGTATATATATATATATATATATATATATATATATGTCTGCTATTTGTTCACATTTAAATATGCCATATGTTATTTAAATAAATATATGCATCTATATCCTCCAGTAGTAGAGATTTATTTACAGATATACAATTTATGGGTTGTCCTTATTTACAGCACAACCCCTAATGTCGGTGTAAAATTCGTGTTCTAGATATAGATGCATATTTATTGCAATGTGCATGTGAATGTACTTCCCTATTTGTAAAGTTAATATGATTGGTGATTAATCTTACATGATACATTTTCCTGAAGTTCATTCCCCATTATGTGTTTGATTCAAAGTTCTTTCCAGTTGTCCATGTATTTTCCATCCTTTGGTATCTCTTGAAGTTTGTCACAGGTCCTTGGTGCCTTCTCCTTTACAGGATACCTACTTACCTGTTATCTCACCTTGAAAGATGATCTCAGGTATCTGGAACTACATGATCATGCGTGTGTGTGAGATTAATGTGTGTGTGCATGTAAGAGTGAATATGTTGATTCATGTGAGTGAAACTTTATACAGGATGTTTGTGCCATCCTCATGTGTGCAAGTGAGATTTTTTTTTTAATGTAATGAATGTAGGTATCTTTTTTAATGTGTGATTATAAGGTGATTATTCTATTCCTATATGGTTGATTGTAGAGGTTAATGATATTTTAGTCTAGGCTTGAGATTGAAATTTGTATGTAGGTTTAATAATTCTAAGGGATTCTAAGTCCACCCAAATAAACTCCCAGGTTCCACAAAGAACCACTTTTCCTGTGTTTCACCAGTTACACTAATCCTCCCTGATTTAACTAACCCAAATTTATACTTTCTGTCTTGGAAATTATTCTATTTCATTTTCATGTAATAATTTTTGGGGGGTAGGATGCTCTAATAGCATCTTGTATGTTTCTCACCTACATTTTTTGGGGTTCATGGACTTGTCTCGGTTTTGTTTTTCTTTTCAGCCAGGGCTTGTCATTATGGCTTAGGGGTTTTCAGATTTGATTAAGGTAATTTCATGGATTAAGTGTCAGATCTTATACCAAGTACCTGTGTGGAGTTCTTATAAGATTTCATGTTGTTTGCTTCCCTATAGAACTCAAACCAGTCCTGGTACCAAGTTCTCTATCATATTACTTCCAATTCAGTATCACTGTGCTCTAAGTCATACTTCTTACAAAATTCTTCATAACTACAGACTCCTGCAATATATAGTATTTCCTCTACTGATAAAGAATTTACTATGTTTTCAATTGCTTCATCAGAAACAAAATCAGAATCAGAAAAGCTTGTTTGCTCTGAATTCGGGTGTTCACTATGCCAATTTGTGTCCCATTCATCTAAATTTTTGTGAACTTTATCATAGAGCTTGATGTACTCATAGGGTTCCTGTTCTTCATCACTGTTTTGGTCAACTATTATTGTATCATTTGGTACTGTATCATTTGGGTCCGAGTCTGAATCTCAGTCACTAATTTCTGTACTCTCTAGGTCTTTTATTAGCTTTCGTTCAGTGACCTGTTGTAATTCTGGGTCAAGTGTTGTTAAATCAAGTTTTGTGTTTTGGTCTGATCCTATTTTGATGATTTCTATGTTTCTCAATTCTTTTTCTAGTTGCTGTCCAGTAATATTCTCTAATTCTGAGTTCTGGGGTGACAAATTTGATTCTTGTTACTGGAGTGCACAGGATCTACCATATCTTTTGGATCAGGGTCTGGTTTATCTATTTCTTCTTGTGAATCTGTTGACATAGAAACCATTCCCTCTATTTTGGTATTTCCTGGGAATTACTTCAATATAGTTCCACTTTGCCTTGTATCACTGAGAGGTTTGTACTTTTGTTCTCCCATTTCTGTCCCAAGACATGGCTCTGGAGTCTCTTGTAAATTAGCTATTATGTTGCTTGCATGCACAGGTTTCCTATTATAATCAGAACCTTCTTGCCCCAGGGTTTGTAATGCACACGTATAACTAGTAGATGTTTTAGGTTTTCTAGATGTTATAGTGTAATCTACCATCCCCTCTTCCATTATTCCACCCCCATTTGATGCTTTATTATCAACTAACTCTGTATCACTTTGGACCACTGCTATCTGTGAGCTAACAGTTTGCTCAGAGGAAATGTTTGTGTTTGTGATAATTTTAGTTTGAGAACTGCTTGGATGAGGTTTCACTAGCAAAGACTCTTCTGCTCCCACTCCCTTAAATTGTTTTGCAGTCTCTGGTTCAGTGAATAGAAAGTCATTGGAAGTTTGGTATTGATCTGTGCTAAACCCATCCCAAGGAATGGTATCTTTGAGTGTTATAGGATTTCATGGGTAAAAGTCTTGGCTTTTGGATTTAAGTTAGTTCTCTCCTCATTTCTTTTCTTTCCCCTCTTAGATGTATAAATGTATCAGCTCCAAAGTCTCTTGTAACAATGTCTCATTTAGCTATTTTTTCAGAATGGTCTGGATACTTAAGTTGCTGTTTGAAAGATTTGCTAGCCCCATTTGATTTTCCACTGCCTAGATCCATTCTGCAAGCTAAAAAATTTTCCAAAAAGGATTTAATCTGTTCTTTGCTTTCTCTATGCAGTTTTGTGTGTCCATGTGTTGTGAACCATAAATGTCATGTTTCATGTCTGCTATTATCTGTGCAATTTCATTCTCCACCTCAATTCTAGACTTTTGTTTTGTACTTAAGTTGCTTCCCTTAGCATCTTGCCCAACTATCTGTTTCTCCATCACTACATTTTTAGTTTTCTTTTTCCTTTCTATCATCTCCCTTTTTGCCCTTTATGCTTATGGCTTCATGCTTCCTCCCTGGGGAGCCTCCACCATTGGTCTCTTTTTTACTAGATAATTCTAGATCCTGGCATAATGTGGTATTATGATTATTCCTCACTACTACTTCTGAATGAAGTGGTTTTGTTCCAGAAGCTATTGCTGCTTCCATGGATTTCAGGTCTGGGGACTCTTGTTCTCTAAGTCTGCAGTGAGAGCAACATTGCTTGCTATTAGAGTCCTGTTTCCCATAGTTTTGGTTATTATATACTTTTCCCCGATAACATGAATTTTGACCTTTCCCATCTCTCTTATTTTGGCCCTGTTCATAGTGATGTTTCATTGGGCAATTTCTTACTATGTGTTCTTGACAAGAACACAAAAAGCAAGTCCTGGTATCTCTCTGCACCCTCTTTTCACTCTGGGGTCTCTGTCTTTATTATGTGGTTTATCTGTTAAATGTCTTAATTGTAGTCAATTTTTTAACCTCCTCTAATTCTTTCTGCCTTAATATTTCAGAGGTGAATTGGAGCTTTTTCTTTAGATTGTCCTTTTCTTTTTCTTGATCTACTTTGTTATCATGAAGATAGGTGGCCTTTTCTCTAAGTTCATTAAGTGAGATGGTGTCAAATTTAGGGCAATAATTCTTGAAGAAATCCCTCAAGTGCTTATCAGAGCCCTTGAGAAATTGTTTCCTCACATGTGCTTCTGATTCTTTTGAATCAGAGTTAGAACCTAACAGTCCCTCAGTTTTTTTTTTTTTTTCAATAAGCTGATCAATAAATGTGCTTGGGTGTTCAATTTTTTCTTGGAATAATCTGTCAAATTTTCCCTGTGCAATAGGTCCTCAGGGCATTTTCTTAGATAAGCCATTCATCTTGGATTAGAAAAAGCCAGATCCTCAAAAACTTCTGGCCAGCTTGTGAGTGAAGAATCTTTTCTAGTTTGGTCAATAAAATTTTTATGTTCCTGGGGTCTAACAAGTTCAGATAAAATAATTTCTACTTCCTCAAAATCTGGTTCATAAAGGCAAAATGTTCTCTTTAGTTCTTTAATTGCGAAATGATGCTCTAATAAAAATTTAGCCATACATTTACATAAAGACTCTAAGACATGAGTGGTGAATGACTTATGAACCTTTGCATGTAAAATGCCAGAGTTATCAGTGACCTTACCTACATCACACAAAGACATAATCTTTTGAGCCTTTGATGCATTTGCAAGATTGTTAGCAGATGAATTAATTGGTGCCTGTATGTTATTGGCAAGGTCATTTCCCCCTACTGCACCTAATAGTGTCCCAGTATTAGTATTAGTAACTACATCATCCTTATTAGTCTGTCCCATCATGTCCCCAGGCTCCTTGTCCTTTCCCTTCCCCTGCCTTGTTTTCTCTGAATGTAATCCTGGAATATCTCAGTTATAATAGGGATCTGAACAAGCAATGTCTCTAATCTATTATCAATGACTAGAACATGTACAATTTTCTTTTGGAAAATCAGGTTGGCACCAGTTTTGATATTTTTAAGATGTTAGTCACTAGCTAGAACACAACATAGACTTGGAGTGTGATTTACCAGAGGTAATTTATATTTAGATAATTCATTGACAACTGTGTCCATCCTATAGTCATATTGGTCAATGTCCTCAGAATATTGTTTATCATCCCTGCCACTGCATTATAAATGACACAATAGCCCCAATAAATGGCAACTATTCCTAGCCCAGAAAACCACAATATTAGTTGTAACATGTTTCCCATTAGATCATTTCTAGGCTCTAACTGCCAGGAGTTAACAGTTAGAAAATGTTTGTTGTCCCCACAAACTTTGCTTCTAGCTAGATAGGATCCAAGATGGCTAGATCCTGTAAGCTGAAAGCCCTAATACAGCTTCCCTTTTACAATAGACTCTCCCTCATTTTTGTAACTGACCAGAGTGGCAGTTGGTAATTGACTTGTTCTCCCTCCCAACAAGGAATCAAGATGTTTTTGATCCTGTGTGGTAACTGCTAGGTAGAATCAGTGACAAAGGCTGCTAGACTCAGGAGTTGTAATTGACAACTTCACAAATGACAGTTGATGACACTTGGAGATAGTTAGTCACTAAAAGTTTTTTTAATAAATGGGGTTCTTTTAAATTTGGAGTGCCAACTGCATAAAAAAGATAAAAGAGGGAAGTTTGGACTTTTGGTATCAAGAGGAAGAAAGAGAGGAGAACCTCCTTCTCAAAGCAGAGTTCAGGGGAGACAACAGATGTAATGAGTTGGCTCAGAGAGAGGAGAGGGAATTTGAAGATTTTCCCCCTTCTGTCATCTCTTCTTAGCTAAAGCCTCTCTCCCAGATTTGCTCTTCTCTCTCTTGTCCCCCCTCCACTACTTGAGACCAAAGGATCTCCCCTTGATCTCTTCACTCATACTCAGCTTGGGGAACAGATAACTTTTAATGTCAACTCAATCAGGTAATATAAAAGGAATAAAGGCAGGGAAGAATGGGAAAAGGAATGTGGGAAAAGGAGGTCCCGATCTCTATCTAAACCCTTTCCCCTCTCTCCTCAAGTTTGAGGGTAACTCCAGCCTTGGTAGCCTGAGCTCCCTGAGAGAAAGTCAGTTTGACTCACCCCTGAGCAACAGGAGCTGAAGTAAAGTCTGCTCAGGTTTCTCTTCAGAAGTCCCTTCAATTGGGAAGTGTTTGGGGGAAAGATTTCCAGTCACCAGAAGGAAAAAAATAGGTAACCCTCAGGAGAAAGTCTTTTCCCCAACTTCTCTCTTCAGCTCCTCAAAACTGAGTCTTCTCCTCCTCTGGATTCCACTTCTGGGGCCCCTCCCCCATTGAGGTGATCAATTTCACATACTCTTCAACCTGGCACTTTTTCTCTAGTGCCAGCCTCTGTCACAGTGTTCATAATAAGGAATGGATATTATATTTCGTCAAAACATTTTCCTGCTTATATTGAGATAATCATTTGGTTTCTACTGCTTTTGTTATTTATGGTGATAGTTTTCTAATATTGAACAATTCCTGCATTCCTGGTATAAAACCAACTGGATCATGGTTTCTGATCCATGTGCTATAACGCTATAATTTCTTTGCTAATATTTTAATTAACATTTTTGCATCAATAGTCATTAGGGAAATTGGTCTATCATTTCCTTTCTCTGTTTTAGCTCTTTCATATTTAGATGTCTTTACCGTATTTGTGTCATAAAGGAGATTTGGAGGCATTTCTTTTCTCCCTATTTTCCCAAATACTTTATGTAGTATTGGAGTTAATTATTCTCTAAATGCTTGGTAGAATTCATTTGTGAATCCATAAGGACTTTGGGTCTTTTTTAGGGAATTCTTGGATGGTTTGTTCAATTTATTTTTCTCTGATGGGATTAGGTATTCTATTGCCTCTTTTGTTAAGCTTAGTATTTATATTTTTTTCTAATTATTTGACTATTTCACTTAGGTTATTAGATCTATTAGCATGCAACTGAGCAAAATAATTTCCAATAATTGCTTTAATTCCTTCTCTTTTGTGATTTTGCCTTTTTCATTTTGGGTATTGGTAATTTGGTTTTCTTTTTTTATGCCTTATTTATTTCATTTAATTATTCATTTTATTTATTTTTTATTCAACCAGCTTTAACCTATTTATTAGTTTGATAGTTGTCTATTTTCAATTTTATTAATCTCTTTATTAATCTGATTTAATTAGGGATTTCTAATGTTTTTTCCCAAGTTTTACTTGTATTCTGAATTTTTTGATCTGTTCTTTATTTTATTGATGTAAACATTTAAAGATATAAATTTTAGGGACTGCTGGGTAGCTCAGCGAATTGAGAGCCAGGCCTAGAGACAGGAGGCCTAGGTTCAAAACTGGCCTCAGATACCTCCCAGATGTGTGACCCTGGGCAAGTCACTTAACCCCCATTGCCTAACCCTTCCACTCTTCTGCCTTGGAGCCTATACCCAGTATTGACTCCAAGACAGAAGGTAAGGGTATAAAAAACCTCCTCTTTCCCTTTCTCTTTCTCCCTTCAGCCTTTCTTTGTTTGAAAATATTTTTCTCCTCACCACCTTCCCCAATTTGCCATTTGTTTTGTCCATCTCCTCCTTCTTTTATCCCCCCTTTACTCTTATTTCCCTTTGCATAAGTAGGTTTCTATAGCAGAGTATGGGTGGTATTCTCACTTTTAGCTAATACTAATGAGGGTAAGGTTTAAGCATTGCCCACCAACATTGAGCTAAATTTGATGAGAGTAAAGATCAAGCATTGCTCCACCATTGAGTTGATTATTATCTACCTCTTCATAAGAGATAGTTTTTCTCCTATTTTTCTTTTTCTCTTCTACCCAGATTCTTTCCAAGCCCTCAATTGTTTTGGATATCAGTCCTTCCTATTCAACTTACTCTCTTCCTTCTTTTATTATATACTCCTCATTCCTCTACTATTGATGAAGTTCTTGTATATCTTAAGTACTTTAGGTATCTTGATCACTTTAAGTACCTTAGCTATCTTGACTATCTTCGATATCTCAATTATCACCTTTCCTTTCCATCCTTATTGAAATCCTTAAGTGTTCATTTCATCTTTATATATTTCTGTTGAATGTCAAATTTGCTTACTGAATTTTCTTTTCAGATCTGTTTTTGTATGGTTGGGAAAGTCTGAAAGTTCTCTGTTTCATTAAACATCATCCCCTTCCCCCCAGAGGATTATGCTCAGTTTTGCTGGGTACATAATTTGTGGTTTTCATCCTAGATCCTTTGCCTTTTAGAATATCATATTCCATGACTTTCAGTTCTTTAATATAGAAGCTGATAGATCCTATGTAATACTGACTGTGGAACTAAAATATTTGAATTGTTTCTTTCTGGTTGCTTGTAATATTTTTACGTGACCTGGAAATTTTATTATTTGTCTCTAAACATCCTGGGAGTATTTTATTTTGGTGTCTCTTTCAGGAGGTGATAGGTAGATTTTTTTCTATTTATTTTTTTCCTTCTCCTTCAAGGCTATCAGGGAAGATTGCCCTGATGATTACTTGTAATATGTTGTTCAGGCTTTTATTTTATTTTATTTTTTATCATGACTTTCACATATTTTGATAATTCTGATTATCTCTCTTGTATCTATTTTGCAGATTCTTTTCCAACTAAATATTTCCCATTTTCTTCAATTTTCCTTCTGTGGATTTTGTCATATAGTTTCCTAAAGTCTTATGGATCCATTACCTTCTATTTGCCCAATTCTAATTTTTACAGAATTATTTTCTCCCTTGAGTGTTTCTATTTCTTTCCTATTTAGCCAATTCTACTCTTTAAGAAGTTGGTTTCTTCAGTGATTTATTTTAGCCTCCATTTACATTTTGTCCATTAGAACCTTTAAGAAGTTAGTGCCTCTATTTCCCTTTGACCTAATATAATTTAAATGGTTAATTTCTTCATTGAATTTCTTTTTTTTAAGAAAAAAATATTCATTAAAGTGCTACAATAGGAGCAGTTGGTATGAAAAAAACTCAAAATTTTTGGAAAACTCTCAGAAGAATAATCCAGAGGAAATTGGGTTCAAGTTTATGACATACATATAATGCCAAAAAGCTTAGGACATTGATGAGAAGATGAGAAGTCCAATATCCACAAAAATTTCAAAACTAGAAAATCCCCCTTCAAGTCAAAGGTGATGGAGAGAGATCTGATCAAGGCTGAGATGAAGGACTCTCTCTTCTTCTCCATGGCTTTATCCCAGTAATATTCTGGAAATTTATATACTCTAGTTTTTCAGCTCACCTGATAATTTTATCAATTATATATGAAGTTATAAAATTATAACTTCATACATAATCCCTAAGGTGTCTTCAGATTTCTTTATCTGAACAGGATTTATGGTACAATTTTATTATAATTCAAAGGACTTTTTGTACCTATTCTAAAGTATTGTGATTGATTGATATATAACATTTTTTTCATCTAATTAAGGATATCAGAACTAAAATAGGATGGGGTGGTTTATATTCCATTCTCAAACATTCTTTCACTTATGTCATGAGGCAGAGTAAATAAAATAAATGCAAAACAGACACTCCAACAAAGTGTTATAATTATTTCAAGGAAGAAGCCAACTTCCTTTACTCAGATTAAGTCTTAAATGTTTCACTGTAAGTTGCTGGTGATTTGGCACCCAGAGCTATGTACAGAGCCACCTCCCAGCAGGCCCTTTTTTAAGGTTTGCAAGAAGTACTGCTTTATACTTGCAAGTCTATATCACAATTTCATTATTTGTCTTTAATCAAACCAGAAGAATATTTATTTCTTTTTTTTTCCAATTTAAACATTATTCTATTTGGTATTTTCAAACAATTTCCTTGGAAACAAAGATCCTTTTCTTTTCCTCTCCTCCCCCACCCCCCACCGTCCTTCCCCTAGCCAATGCACAATTGCACTGGGTATCACATATGTTCTTGATTTAAACCCATTTCCCTGTTGTTGGTATTTGTATTATGGTGTTCATTTAGAGTCTCTCCTCATTCATGTCCCTTCCACCCCTGTAGTAAAGCAGTTGCTTATCTTCGGTGTTTTTACTCCCACCATTTGTCCTTTCCTTGTGTATAGTGTTTTCTTTTCTCCTGGATCCCTGCAGAATGTTCAGGGATGTTGTATTGACATTAATGGAGAAGTCCATTACGTTCGATTGTACCACAGTGTATCAGTCTCTGTGTAAAATGTTTTCCTGGTTCTGCTCCTCTCACTCTGCATCACTTCCTGGAGGTTGTTCCAGTCTCCATGGAATTCCTAACACTTTATCATTCGTTTTAGCACAATAGTATTCCATCACTAATATATACCACAATTTGTTCAGCCATTCTCCAATTGAAGGGCATTCCCTAATTAACCAATTTTTGGCCAACACAAAGAGCGCAGCTATGAATATTCTTATACAGGTCTTTTTCCTTATTATCTCTTTGGGGTACGAACCCAGCAGTGCTATGGTTGGATCAAAGAGTAGACATTCTTTTATTGCCCTTTGGGCATAGTTCCAAATTGACCTCCAGAATGGTTGGATCAATGCACAACTCCACCATCAATGAATTAATGTCCTGACTTCTCCACATCTCCTCCAGCATTCATTATTCTCGTTTGCTGTCATATTAGCCAATCTGCTATGTGTGAGGTGAAAACTCAGAGTTGTTTTGATTTGCATCTCTCTGATTATAAGAGATTTAGAGCAATTTTTTCATGTGCTTATTAATAGTATTGATTTCTTTGGCTGAAAACTGCCTGTTCATGTCCCTTGCCCATTTATCAATTGGAGAATGGCTTGAGTTTTTGTACAATTGATTTAGCTCTTTATAAATTTAAGTAATTAGACCTTTGTTAGAGGATTTTGTTATGCAAATTGTTTCCCAATTTGTTGCTTCCCTTCTCAATTTGGTAACATTGGTTTTGTTTGTACAAAACCTTTTTAATTTGATATAATCAAAATTGTTTATTTTACATTTTGTGACTCTATGTCTTGCTTGTGTTAAATTCTTTCCTTCCCACAGGTCTGACATGTATATAATTGTGTGTTCACCTAATTTACTTATAGTTTCCTTCTTTATGTTCAAGTCATTTACCCATTCTGACTTTATCTTGTTGTAGGGTGTGAGGTGTTGATCCAAACCTAATCTCTCCCACACTGTATTCCAGTTTTCCCAGCCGTTTTTGTCAAATAGTGGGTTTTTGTCCCAGAACCTGGGTTCTTTGGGTTTGTCATATACTGTCTTACTGGGGTCATTTACCCCAAGTCTATTCCACTGATCCTCCTTTCTGTCTCTTAGCCAGTACCAAATTGTTTTGGTGACCACTGCTTTATAATAGAGTTTGAGATCTTAGACTGCAAGCCCCCCTTCCTTTGTATTTTTTTTTCATTATTTCCCTGGATATCCTTGACCTTTTGTTCTTCCAAATGAACTTTGTTATGTTTTTTTCTAAGTCAGTAAAAATTTTTTTTGGAAGTTCAATGGGTATAGCACTAAATAGATGAATAAGCTTGGTTAGAATGGTCATTTTTATTATATTGGCTCGTCCTACCCATGAGTAGTTAATGTTTTTCCAATTGCTCAGGTCTAGTTTTAGTTGCATGGACAGTGTTTTGTAGTTGTGTTCATATAGTTCCTGTGTTTGTCTTGAGAGATAGATTTCTAAGTATTTTATTTTGTCTAAGGTGATTTTGAATGGGATTTTTCTTTCTAATTCTTGCTGCTGAGCTGTGTTGGAAATATATAGAAATGCTGATGACTTATGCGGGTTTATTTTGTAACCTGCAACTTTGCTAAAGTTGTTGATTATTTGGACTAGCTTTTTGGTTGAATCTCTAGGATTCTTTAAGTTGACCATCATATCATCCTCAAAGAGTGATAGCTTGGTCGCTTCCTTGCCTATTTTGATGCCTTCAGTTTCTTTTACTTCTCTAATTGCTACTGCTAGTGTTTCTAGTACAATGTTAAATAATGCAGATGATAATGGGCATCCTTGTTTCACTCCTGATCTTATTGGCATTGCATCTAGTTTATCCCCATTGCAGATGATGTTAGCTGATGGTTTTAGATATATACTGTTTATTATTTTTAGGAACAACCCTTCTATTCCTATGCTCTCTAGTGGTTTTAATGGAATGGGTGTTGTATTTTGTCATAGGCTTTTTCTATATCTATTGAGATAATCATGTGATTTTTGTCTGTTTGTTTGATGATATGGTCAATTATGTGGATGGTTTTTCTAATATTGAACCAGCCCTGCATTCCTGGTATAAATCCTACTTGATCATAGTGAATGATCCTCCTGATCACTGGCTGGAGGCTTTTGGCTAGTATCCTATTTAAGATTTTTGCATCTATATTTATTAGGGATATATATATATATATATATATATATATATATATATATATATATATATATATATATAGTTTTCTTTCTCCATTTTTGACCTGCCTGGCTTTGGAATCAGTACCATATTTGTGTCATAAAAGGAATTTGGTAGAACTCTCCCTTTGCTTATTATGTCAGATAGTTTGTATAGTATTGGGATTAGCTCTTCTGTGAATGTTTGATAGGATTCACTTGTGAATCCATCAGGCCCTGGGGATTTTTTCTTCGGGAGTTCTTTGATGGCTTGTTCAATTTCTTTTTCTGATATGGAGTTGTTTAGGTAATTTATTTCTTCCTTTGTTAGTCTAGGCGATTTATATTTTTGTAAATATTCATCCATATCACCTAAGTTGGTATATTTATTGCTATATAGTTGGCAAAGTGGTTTTTAATAATTGCCTTAATTTCCTCTTCATTGGAGCTGAGGTCCCCCTTTTCATCTTTGATGCTGTCAATTTTCCTTTCTTCTTTTCTTTTTTTAAATTAGATTGACCAGTACATTGTCTATTTTGTCTGTTTTTTCAAAGTACTAGCTTCTAGTCTTGTTTATTAGTTTAATAGTTCTATCACTTTTGATTTCTTGATTTCTCCCTTAATTTTTAGTATCTCTAGTTTTGTTTTTTTTCTGGGGGTTTTTAATTTGTTCACTTTCAATTTTTTTTATTTGCATTTCCAATTCATTGATCTCTGCCCTCCCTAATTTGTTAATATATGCACTCAATTATATGAATTTCCCTCTGTGTATTGCTTTGGCTGCATCCCATAAGGTTTGAAAGAATGTCTCACCATTGTCATTTTCCTCAAAGAAATTATTAATTGTATCTATGATTTCTTCTCCAACTAACCAATTTTGGAGTATCATATTATTTCATTTCCAATTAATTTTTGATTTGGCTATCCATATAACCTTACTAATCATTATTTTTATTGCCTTATGATCTGAAAAGGTTGCATTTATTATTTCTGCTTTTCTTTATTTGTGTGCCATGTTTCTGTGACCTATTTTATGATCTATATTTATGAATGTGCCATGTGGTGCTGAGAAGAACGTGTATTCCTTTTTGTCCCTATTAATTTTTCTCCATATGTCTATTAACTCTTATTTTTCTTAGATTTCATTCATATCTCTTACCTGTTTCTTATTTATTTTTTGATTTGATTGATCTAAATTTGATAGTGGTTGGTTCAGGTCCCCCACTAATATGGTTTTACTGTCTATTTCCTCCTTCAATTCTCCTAGTTTTTCCATTAGAAATTGGAGTGCTCTACCATTTGGTGCATACTTGTGGATTAGTGATAATTCCTCATTATCTATACTCCCTTTTAACAGAATATATTTACCTTCTCTATCCCTTTTGATCTGGTCTATTTTTGCTTTGGCTTTGTCAGATGTCATGATTGCAACTCCTGCCTTCTTTCTATCAGTTGAGGCCCAGAAGGTCTTACTCCATCCTTTAATTCTAACATTGTGAGTATCAACCTGCCTCATATGTTTTTCTTGAAGACAACATATGGTAGAGTTTTGGATTCTAATCCATCCTGCTATTTGTCTACGTTTTATGGGTGAGTTCATCCCATTCATGTTCAAAGTTACGATTGTCACTTGTGGATTCCCTGGCATATTTATATCCTCCCCTGATTCTGACCTTTCTTCTTTAGCTATAACCTTTTAAACCAGTGATTTACTTTAGATTAGTTCCCCTAGTTCCCTCCCTTGATATGCTTCCTTTTCTAGCCCCTCCCTTTTTGTTCCCTTCCCCTTCCCCCTCTCCTTCCCTCCCTTTTTATATTCTCTCCCCCCACCCCTCCTTAATTTCTTCTTCTTTCCTACCCTGTTGGATAAGATAAAGTTCAAGATCCCAATGGATCTAGATGTTCTAAGCTCTCAGAGTTGATTTCACTGAGAGTAAGGTTTGAGTAATGCCAATTAGCATTTTCTTCCTCTCCTCCTTATAGGAAATTTCTTCACTTCCCCTTCCCATGTGTATCTTTGTGTGAGAAAGATTATTCTATTTAGTTTTTTTTCTATTTCTTGAAGTATATCTTAGTACCATCAACAATTCACCCCTTCCTTTTTTCTTTATTTCACCCCCCCTTTCTCCATATTGTCTTAAAGCCCCAATCATTCCCTATGCGTGATTCATCTACTTTAATGATGCATACAATTTTTGAAAGTTACACATTACAATTTCCCCACATATGAATATATATATATAATTTGATATAAATGTAATCATTATAGAAGAGAGTTTGAATAAATAAAAAGATAACATTTTTCTTCTTTTCCCTTTCCTTCATTTTCAAGTTCTCCTTGCTCTTTGTGTTGGATATTGAACTTTCCACAGAGCTCTGGCATTTTCTTTACAAAAACTTGGAAATCTTCAATTTTGTTGAATGCCCATACTTTCCCCTGGAAGTATATAGTCAGTTTTGATGGATAGCTGATTCTTGGTTGAAGACCCAACTCTCTTGCATTTCTTAAAAGCATGTTCCATGCCTTACAATTGTTCAGAGTGGAAATTGCAAGGTCCTGTGTGACCCTGATTGGCATTCCTTTATATCTAAATTGTCTTTTTCTGGCTTCTTGCAGGATTTTTTTCTTTTGTTTGAGAGTTTTGGGATTTGGCAATTACATTCCTGGGAGTTGTGTTTTGGGGATTTAGTGTAGAGGGTGTTCTGTGAACTCTTTCAATGCCTGTATTTCCCCCTTGTTCTAGATTCTCTGGGCAGTTTTCTTTCATGATATCTTGTATTATGATGTCGAGATTACTATTTATTTCTGGTTTTTATGGTAGGCCAATTATTTTTACATTGTCTCTCCTTCCTCCATTTTCCAGGTCTGTCACCTTGTCATTGAGATATTTTGTGTTATCTTCTAATTTCTTAGTCTTTGGCTTTGCTTTATTAATTCTTTCTCTTTTGCAAGATCATTGTCTCCCAGTTAGTTGCCTGATTCTGACCTTTAAAGCCTAGTTTTCCTTTTCAGTTTTGTCTGACCTGTTTTTTGAGGCTTCAAGCTGTTTCTGTAGTTGCATTTTTTCATGTTTCAGATTGCTGAGTTCCTTTGGCATTATTTCCCATTTTTTCCTGCCAGAAGGCTTCCATCTTTTTGATAACTTCCAATTTAAATTCCTCTAGAGCTTGTGGACAATTTCCATTTCTTTTGGAAGGTTTTGGAGCATTTGTTTGAGCTTCCTCTTCTGCTATTTCCTCTGTTTTTTGTGTTTTCCCTCCATAAAATGTATCCAAAGTCTCCCCCTTCATTTTTTTTTGCTTTTCTTAGTGTTGGGGTGGTGGAGTTCTTGGGTACAGTTTGCCATCTCTGTGTTTTGTTTGTTTGTTTGTTTTCTTCCTCCCATTTCCAGTCAGAAATCTGAATGAGTAGTACTTGCTCTCAGTATAAGGATTTAATGGTCAAAGCTTTAGTCTCAGGATAATTCTAGGTTCTCTGCAGCTGCGCTGTCTTCCTGGGGAGGCCCAGGGACTGCCCTCCCCTGCCTGCTGGTGTTTTGGGATTTAGTTCTCTCAGGTTAAAGTCTTTGGTGGTCTTAGCTAACTCCCAAGACCTGTAGGTGCCCCTTGCTCATGTCAGGGGGTCCCTTCACGCATTCAGTGATTATAGAGCTCTATTTCTGGGTGTCTGAGATCTGTGCTCCTTTAGCCTGCCTGCTGGGGTTTTGGGTGTTAGTAATATCAGGAGAAGGACCTTGGTGATTTTATTCAGATCCCGAGACATGGGGCTGCCTGTTGTTCAGTCCTGGGGTACCCCTACCTCACTTGTTGATTCTTGCCAGTGCTGACTTTAACTCTGGTTGTTTGGTGGGGGAGGGGAGGGGGGGTCAGCTTTTCATTCCCTTATATTGTGGAGATGCCAGAATCCCACCTACGTTCAGAGCTTTGCCTTGTTGTGGGGTCTTTCCGTTCTTCTGAGGATGGTTGTTTTTTATTTTGGGAGGGTCTTTTGAGGTTGTCTGTGTCATTGGGTCTGAGGAGAGGAAGCAAGCCACATCTACTCTGCAGCCATGCTTACCCAGAAGTCTCTTCATTGAATTTCTCTACCAACTGTTGAATCTTTCTGCCAATTATCCAATTGCTTCATTTTAAAACTTATTTTCAAGTTCTTCCAGGTTTTTTTTGTTGCTGTTGTTGTTGTTTAAGCCTAACATCCTTTCACACTTTCCTTTGAGTATTCACATATTTCTTTTTGGGTATTATGTCATCTCCGTAGTTTGTATTTCAATTATCCCTGTTACTGAAGTAAGTTGCTAAGTTCAGATTTTTTTCTTTGTCTTTTAATTATTTTTCTAGCTACTTTTTTTTCTGTTACCTTATCTATCTGTTGAGACTCTTCTTTGCTTCTTATATAGAGAGAGCTTTGTTCCAACCTTGTGAGTATGCTTTTCTAGTACTTAATGAAGACCTGGATGCCTCTATTATATGTAATGTACCTGTAAAGAGATTGCTCCTCTTCATTTACTCTAATTTTTTTTCCCAACTAAATTTCATTCCCCATGCTGCCGGTTTTCTTTCTATATTGTGGTCTGGGCTGGTTCTAACTCTGCTACTTTGCTATCCCTACTAAGTGGCTTGGGCTGGACTAGTCACCTCTTTTGACACTTTTCTGCCTCAGAAATTTTGCCACCTCGTAGGAGAGCTTTCATTCCGGCCCACTATGCCTCTGCTACCCTTACTGAATGACTTAGGCTGAGCTGGTCTCTGTTCTTCTAATTTGCTGTCTCAGGAACTCTACAGCTTAACTGCCTCGGGCCATTTAGTAGTACACTGATCAAGCACAGCCCTCTCTGCTCCTGCGACCCAGGCTGAGTTTCTTAGACTGCCTTCACTTTGCCACTTGACTGCCTTAGATCATAAAGCTGTATATTGGGCTGGTCTGAGTTCTGCTGGTTTCCACAGTTGATTAACTCCTGTGGTTGCTCTCTTTTCTGCATCAGTGAGATTCATTCCTCCTGCTTTCTTTTGTTTAGAGGCAATTTATTTTCGTGTGTGTGTGTGTGTGTGTGTGTGTGTGTGTGTGTGTGTGTGTGTGGTTAGGGTTCAGGTGAGTGGAGCATTCTTTATATAATCTTAGCTTCTAGCCTGCAACTCCACTCGACTTTACATTAAAAATACTGATAGAGAAGCAGTTCAACATTTGTTTCTAATTCACACAAAAAAAGGATAATATGGAATGAAACTCTTCCATAATTAAAAAAAATATTAAGAGAGCAGCTTGTTAGACCTGTTAAGTTCAATTCACCAGGTTTAGATGAAATCTAAGGCTATTGCTCTTTCTCAAACTTATTCTCAGTGTCTACCATTTGTCAAGCAAGAGTCAATATATTAAATTAAAAATCAATATCAACAAAAACTTAGCCAGCCCAAACTATAGACCTTAACTATCTTAAAAACAATGGTGATTAATTTTTTAAAGTCTTATAGTTTCTGTCATAAAATCAACTGGACAATCATAGAACAGAAGAGAAGTGAATGGAAAGAATTTCATGAGAGAAAAAATATGGAATTTAGTGGACTTAAATTTCAATATGGTACAGCTCCTCTTGTCAAATATTTTCAATGACTTTCTTTTGTTTTCTAAGTGAAGTTTAAACTTTCTTGTCTTTCATTTAAAACTGTTCTTAATCTTGACCTTTTGAGTCATCTTTTTATTATTAGATTTTATGTGTTCTATGCTCTAGCCAAATTGGGATATTTTCTTTCCTCAAACATGTTCTTTGAGCCCTCCCATGCTACTTCTTTTGCATTTGTTTGTCTTCACTATTTCTTCTCCCAGGAATATTTCTTATTCTTTTTTTTTCACTTGAAAGTATTCCTACCTATATTATAAATTACATTTCAAATGACATTCTCTTATACAAAGCCTTTCCTGATTCTTTTTATTGATAACACTTATCCTTCTAGGAATTAATATAACACATTATTCTGCATCTCTCTAATATACTTTTCATTAAGTATTTTTAAAGTATAAAATCCTCTGAAGACTCTATATCAAGGTATAATTAATTATTAGTAAAGGTTAGAGAGAATTTCATGATCACCTGACAATGCCTAATTAATCTGAGTTTGCCATGTTTGTATAGTTAAAAGTGGCTATCCCAGCAAGAGTCTCCTGCCCAAGTGAGTCAAGAGCTGAATGCCCCCCACCCCAAAAGTCTCATGCTTCATCAGTCCCCTCTCTTATAAAGCCACGGACATCACTCCTTCTGGGTATTTTTGGTTGGAAAGTTATGACATTAGTACAGGTCAGAGTCCAGCTTGGGACTAGGCACTAGCCTCTTCCCAGAACCAGAGATCCAAGAGGCCTCCAGCATCCTCCCATAATATACATGAGTGCCCAGTCAAAGGGTAGTTTTACCAACCAAGATGTGTTTTCAAATGAAATAAGGGGAATAATTTGTATTAAAATCAATATTGTATTTTCATTTGACCTTTCCATCTGTCTTGAAATCTCAAATCCCAAATATTTCTTAGGTCATTACCTCTGCCATGGCTACAGTTTTCTTCTTTCCTCATCTTAACCATTTGCTGAACTATTTCAACTCTACATTGAAGTCTTTCTTTGAGTCCCTCTTCTCCTTAACTTTTTAATAGTCTCTTGGTCAAACTTCAGCCTTAGATTAGTCCCAAAATCTGCTTCCTTCATTTCTACTCATGTATTGCTAACAGAAATTGGAGAAAATCATGAAATCATGTGGCCTTGTTCTATTACAAATTTATTACCTTAATTCAACTGAGCTGAAATTGTATCAAGGCAATCCTTTTTATACCTTACTAATATACATAGTATTTTCATCCATAACAAAAGCTTTTTTTTCCAGTTTTCTTCAAAACTCCCATAGCTCCCCCTCTCCACATTGTATCAGATACAAACCTTGGAAAGGTCATTTGCCAAGGTCCCCTCTTCTTGTATCCTCACATCCAATTATTCAGATGAAACTATTTATTTACTTCTATCACACATGAAAAGCTCTTCTCCTTGCCAAGAGAAACCCCTCTACATGCAAAAATGGAGACATTTCCTCTTATTTTCTCCACCCAATTACCTATCCCATTATGCCCACTCTCACTTTTCTTCAGTCTTTCCCAACTACTGTCTGTTTCTCTACTGTCTCCAGTAAGTAGCTCTTACTTGATCATGGATATCCACTAGCTGTTGCCCCATATCTTTCTTTCCTCTTAATTCAAGACTCCCTTAGAATACTATGTGATTATTTCTTATACTTTAATTCTTCTCATTCCCTTTTTTATGCTACAGTTTAGTTTTAGACATTATCATTCAACCAAAAATATGCCTGCCAAAGTTTCTCATGATCTCTTAATTGCCAAATTGAATGATATTTTCTTACTCTTCATTTATAAAGATATTTCTTTTCTGTATTTCACACTGTCATTCTCTTTCTTCTCAATCTTCTTGACACTCTATTTCTAGGTTCCCTTCATTTTCTATCTGATCACTCTTTCTCATGTGTTCTCTCCCATCATACTAGGATCTTCTTCAGAACTCATTCCCTTTTGTCTTTCTTTGCATCCTCAGAGTTTAATACTTACTAAATGTTCATTGCCTTACTAATATATAGTTTTATCTCTAAGTATTAACCTTGTTAAGAAAAACAAAGGCAATATGTTGGAAAGATCAGAGACTGAAATACATGAGTGTGTTCAGTTCCCAGTTTCTTTGCATATTATCCTTGTGACTTTGAGAAAACTGTATTACTCTTCTGAATTTCTGTTTCTTCATCTGTCAAATTGAATGATGTGGTTGGATTTAATGATTTTTCAGGTCCCTTCTAGGACTCTATTGATTTCTGGAGTTACTGATTCAAGGTGACAGTGGGTAGAGAGGTCTAACAACTAGTTTGAAATGAGAATTGGTACTCAGAAATCAGGTCAAGGATGTAAACCTATATTTGGTAATCACCATCTTTTGTCATTCAGTTGTTTTAGTCATATCTAATTTTTTATAATTCTATTTAAGATTTTCCTGGTACAAAAATATTGTCATCCTAATTATCTTACTCCCACATCATCTTGTTTATGTATACTCCTTCTAAGTGCTGCAAAAATTTTAAGAATTACAAATGTCATCATTCCACATAGGAATCTGAACAGTTTGATCTTATTGAATCCCTTCAATTTTCTCTTTCTCTTTTTTACCTGTTTGTGCTTCTTTTTTTGGACATCATTTTTTTTTCTGTTTAGGACTAGTTGTTTCATCAGAAATGTTTGGAAATCTTTTATCTTTTTAAATAACCATTTCCCCTGAAAGAATATACTCAGTATTGCCCAGTAGGTAATTCTGGGTTTTAAACCTAGTTTTTTGGCTTCTGTAATATCATACATATTTTAAGCCTCCTGATGCTTTAAGGTGAAGACTGCTAAGTAATGCCTGTGTAATTCTGATTGTAGTTCCATGGTATATGAAATATTTCTTTCGGGCTGCTTACAGAGTTTTCTCTTTGCCCTGGGGACTCTTGAATTTAGATATGATACTCCTGGGAGTTGTTATTTGGGAATTTTCTGCCGATGATTTGTGAATTCTTTCAATTTCTATTTTACTTTCTTTTTACAGAATATCATGATGATTTTCTTTAGCAATTTCTTGTAATATGATGTACAGGCATTTTTTTTGTCACACATTTCATGTAGTCTAATAATTCTAATATTTTCTCTTGATTTATTTTCTAGGCAGCTGTTTTTCGAATAAGATATTTCACATTTTCTCATATTTTTTTCATTCTTTTAATTTTGTTTTATTGTTTCTTGGCATTCCATGAAGTCATTAGCTTCTATTTGCCTAGTTCTGATTTTTAAGATATTATTTCCTCCTGTTAGTTTTTGAACTTCCTTTCCTATTTGGTCAATTCTACTTTTTAGGAAACTCTTTTCTTCATTGGATTTCTGAACCTCTTTTTACTTTTGGTGAAATTGCTTTGCGTTGCTTTCATTTCCCCCCCATATTTTCCCCTTGCCTCTCTTAATTTTTTTAATCTTTTTTTGAGCTCTTCTGCAACCTGAAACCAATTCATATTTTTCTCTGAAAATTTACATATAACTGCTTTGTTTTTGCTAATCCTATTTGGTTATGCCTTGTTCTTTGTCTCCATAAAAAAGTCTTATGGTTAGGTATTTGTTTTTAATGTGTGCTCATTTCCCCATTCTTTTGCTTGACTTTTACTTTTATCTTAAAGGTGGACTCTCTTCTCAGGATAAAGAAGGCATTCTCTTGAACTTCAGTTTTCTTTGCTGCTACTCTCAGCTCTAGTTCTGGTTTTTTGTAAGATGGTCTATGGGCTGGTAGCTCTGAAAGCCACATCTCATTGCTGATTCTATCATACCCTAAGACTTCTGATGGCTTGCAGACCTCAGAGCACTGTGAGCTATCCTATGATAGGGCACAAAGCCCAGCCTCAGGATTGGGTAGAAATTTTAGGCTTCACTCTGAACTCAATCTAGCCAGCTACACTGTGAACTGCCTTGCCTTGTGGCTTGTAACTTGACCTTTACCTGGGTAGGGACTCTGTACCTAACTCTGGG
Source organism: Monodelphis domestica (assembly GCF_027887165.1). NCBI lineage: Eukaryota > Metazoa > Chordata > Mammalia > Didelphimorphia > Didelphidae > Monodelphis > Monodelphis domestica. The sequence goes on along the minus strand of NC_077229.1, from coordinate 247,060,863 downwards.
CTTATACAGGTCTTGTGTGTTGTGGATTGCCTTGTGGTGGTGCTCAAATCCTCACTGCTGGCTTGGACAAGGGATCCAGGACTATGCTTGGGCTCACACCAGCTAGGCACTTAGCCATGTGCCTTTCCCTGGGGAATGGGGTCTGGGCTTGGACTTGGGTAGGGGCTCAGAGCTTACTTCGGGACCTGCATAAGCCTGGCACCCTGCCAGGGGCAATTTTCTAGGACTTGGGCCATTACTGCTGACTTGTGCTGGGACTTAGAACTTTAAGGGGTGTACATGGGCTTGCCCCCATTAGCTTAGGCAGGCTCTCAGGTTTTCAATGTTGACTTGGTCCCAGGTTCAGATCCTGGAACAGTAGATGTGAAGTGGAGGGGCTTGCTGCTGGCTTGTGCAGGTATCCTTCATGGGACCTTGCTTCAGGCTACACTCCCCTCGCACCTAACTACAACAGACAGAACAACTTTCCAGCAGAAAACAACTTGAAAGTTGCTTCACTCCACCCCCTCGTTGGTTCTTTCACTCCAGTATTCATTTTGAAGCATTACATTAAGGCTCGAGAGGATTCAAGTGGTTCAACCTTTCCCTGCTTTTACTCTGCATATTGACTCTGCTCCAGGAAGTGGTCAAGTATACTCTTTGTCTGATAAATAAAACACATTGTCATCAAAATAATCTTTGTAAAACTTAATATACTATACATATTTAACATAATCCTAATGCACAGAACTGGCCTAGTCAATTCCCTCATCAAAAAACTCAGTGACTTGACATCACTACACCTTATTACACACATTACAAAATGTTTAATCTGGCTTTCAATATCTACCATGATTAGACTTTAATTTATATTTCAAGCCTTTTAGCATTCTATACCATATCAGGTACTATCCATTTTATGCTAACCAGATTGACAGAAATAATCTTTCTTTCCCTTCTGATATTTCCCTTCTCTTTCCTTCTCCATTTTTGAAACTATTTTACTACTGTTTACAATCTGGAACTGAAATAGAAGTGTAAATCTGCGTGTCACTTCTACTTGTTGCAATGACTGAATGCTCTGGCTTGAGACTAGAGAACGGCTGCTACAGGGGAATCTGATGCTGCCACACAAGGGAACTGCTACACAAGGGAACTGTTCTGGGGAATGCTCTGGTGTTTGCCTACTGACCACTACTGATGGCTGATGGATCAGTATATCTTTCTAACCTCCTCCTCCTTTTTACTCCCTCCCTTCTCCAATCCTCTGCTCCCTGACCCCCTTCACTTCCCAATTCTTCTTGAAGCCTTTCGCTTCTTCCATCCCCCCTAAGTGAACTATTAAGATCTTTTCTTTTCTTTTTCAAATAGGGGTTTAATTAGCATAACAGAATGGGAAACTGAGGAAAGTGGGATTAGGGTTTTTCTAATCTATAAGGGGAATTTGAGAGGGTTATAGAAATAGTCCAGTAACAAAGGTGAGAAGAGGAACAGTTAGATAAATGGAGGACAACAGCTAAGATCTTCTTTCTTCTTTTACAACACCATCAAGGTCTCTCAGTTTCTCCTGGCCAGCTTAAACTCTCAGAAAGAGACAACCAACTCAAAAGCCAAGTTTCTCCTTCTTCTCCTCTCTCTGTGGCCAGAAAAACCCCAACTCTTGGTCAGTCAAAATCTCAGAGAGTGCAGGGGTTTCCCCTTGATCAGAAAGCCCCCAAAACCAGCCAGCACAAACAGGGTCTTCAGCCAGCTTCAACTGCCAGCCTCAATTGCCAGAGAGAGAGAGAGAGAGAGAGAGAGAGACACTCCAGTCCCCTCCCCCTCGTCCTCTGAACTGCCACTCCTTCCTCCTGGGAACATTCCATTTTAGAATCTTCCTCTTGATTAACAAGACAGGTCCACAGCTTAGTCTCTTGCATCTTGGCTTGTCCTTCAAAACCTTTCTCTCTTCATTCCTCTTCCACAGAACACAAGTTCTTATTGCAACAGGAGTCTCTAGCTTGGTTTTATTTTGCGTATATCAAGCACCAAGCACTAGTATATAGGATATTGTTCTTTGATATTGCAGTGTATCTTTTATCTCATTATTATTCTCTTCATTAATCCAAATATATCATTTCATTTAGTGTGTCTCTTCCCTCATAAATCACCCATATGGAGTCTGCCCAATGGGCTAGGGAACTTTCTATACATATCTAAATTTTTGTGAAGATCAATAAAATTCTCTGTTGACTATCTTCAGCTTTCATCATATGGCCCACTGATCTTTCTTGGTACAAAGATCTTTCTGATAGCTTCCTGTACACTGAATGTTTTCACAGGTAATGAATTCATGTCCACATCAGAGATTTGTTTTTTCTTTTGGTTTGTTGGTTTACTAGAAGGAATTAAGTGAACTGAATTAGTAAGAAGTCTACAATTCTTGAAATTATGACTATAGTTAAAATGCAATAGCTTTCTATTTCGTATGTTAAAATATGTTCAGTATAAAATTCCAAACTCTATTACTAATGCAGAAAGGTTCATTCATTGCATTTTCTGTCTGCAAATTAGCATTTTGAAGATAAGCTGCTTTCATTATCTTCTGATCACTATAATCTAAGAACAACTATACTGCCTTTTTGTTGGTAACCACATTTCATTAGGAAAAAAACATACAGCATTACTGAGATAGCATAGCAAATGTTATAACCAAAAGTAACTTAAGCAGAAAATTAACTGGATGTTTGTGCAATACACCTGAATAACCAGTTGCTCTGTTACATGAATGAATCATTACTTATACTATTTTTATGTGATGAGAACATGCTGAATTCTTTTGTGTTCCCTAAGGTTCTAGGCTTTATTTTTTATATATTTGTATTGCAAAATTCATGTGAAGATAACTAGTCAAACATACATTTGTGAAATCACTGTATTTTGTCTGTTTATCTTTCTCCCTTTATCTCTGTTTCATTCTTCTTTTAATCCCATTATATTTAAATTTGAATAAATTACTCATTGATTTAAAAAATATGACTGAATTTAAGGACTTTTCATGTCATCTCTTCCTAAAGTCAGGTCAGCATAATTTCATGCCCAGAATGTATAATGTACACAGTCATGACTGATTGCCTATAACATGCTAAAGCAGACTTATCAAGAAGAAAATGTATGTTATTTAAATATGTCAAACAGTTAGTTACCTTTCCATTTAATTGAAATCTTAAGTACAATTTGCGGTAGCCTACTACATGTCCAAGTACTAATTATAATGGCTTAATTATAGCCCAAACAGAATAATCATATGATGCTAAATAGATTAAATTTGATGATACAATTGAAAGGATTAACAATTAAATGATATTTACAAACAGAACAAGATTTATAGTTTAGTTAGAAAATTTTCCATAATCTTAACTAAAAGGGATTAGATAAGCACCTAGAATGGGAAAAGTAAACAGTGTTCACTGTCTAAAAACAGGAGTTGGGAAAATTGGAAGACAGTAAGGGAGTGATTAGGTTTGGATCAACATCTCACACCCTACACCAAGATAAACTCAGAATAGGTCAATGACCTGAATATAAAGAAGGAAACTATAAGCAAATTAGGTGAACCCAGAATAGTATACTTGTCAGATCTTTGGGAAAGGAAAGACTTTAAAAACAAGCAAGAGCTAAAAAAAAAATCACAAAATGTAAAAGCAATAATTTTTATTACATCAAATTAAAAAGGTTCTGTACAAACAAAACTAGTGCATCCAAAATTAGAAGGGAAGCAACAAATTGGGAAACAATCTTCATTACAAAAACCTCTGACAAAGATCTAATTACTCAAATTTATAAAGAGTTAAACCAATTCTACAAAAAATCAAGCCATTCTCCAATTGATAAACGGGTAAGGGACATGAATAGACAATTTTCATTTAAAGAAATCAAAACTATTAATAAGCACCTGAAAAAGTGTTCTAAATCTCTTGTAATCAGAGAGATGCAAATCAAAACAGCTCTGAGGTATCACTTCACACCTAGCAGATTGGCTAACATGACAGCAAAGGAAAGTAATGAATGCTGGAGGGGATGTGGCAAAATTGGGATTTTAATGCATTGCTGATGGAGTTATGAATTGATCCAACCATTCTGGAGGGCAATTTGGAACTATGCCCAAAGGACATTAAAAGACTGTCTGCCCTTTGATCCAGTCAAAGCACTGCTCAGTTTGTACCCCAAAAAGATAATAAGGAAAAATACAATTACAAAAATATTCATAGCTGTTCTCTTTGTGGTGGAAAAAAAATGGAAAATGAGGGGCTGCCCTTCAATTGGGGAATAGCTGAACAAATTGTGGTGTATGTTGGTGATGGAATACTATTGTGCTCAAAGGAATAATAAAGTGTAGAAATTCCATGGGGACTGGGACAACCTCCAAGAATTGATGCAGAGTGAGAGGAACAGAACCAGAAAAACATTTTACACAGAGACTGATACACTGTGGTACAATCAAATGTAATGGACTTCTCCATTAGTGGCAATGCAGTGACCCTGAACAACTTGGAGGAATCTATGAGAAAAACCACTATCCACATTTAGAGGAAACACTGTGGGAATAAAAACACCAAAGAAAAACAAGTGCTTGAAAAATGGGTCAAAGGGATATGGTTGGAGATGTAGACTCTAAATGAACATCTTAGTGCAAACATCAACAACATGGAAGTAGGTTCTGACCAAGGACACAAGTAATACCCAATGAAATTGCATGTTGGCTGCAAGAAGGGTGGGTGGAGGGGAGGGAGGTAAATAATGTGAATATTGTAACCAAGGAATAATGTTCTAAATTTACTAAATAAACTAATTCAGATGCGAAAAAATCAACAACAAACAAAGAAACAAAGAGTTGGAATCTCAGATCTGTTTCTTTTCAGAATATTAGATTTAAACTCTCTGAACCTCATTTTCCTCATCTGCAAAATAGGAATCACACTATTTCTACCATCTACTTCATGGATCTATTGCAAAGATCAAATAAAATGAAAAAAAGTAAATATTTTTTTTAAAGCCTTACCTTCCATCTTGAAGCCAATATTGTGTATTGGCTCCAAGGCAAAAGGCAAGGGCTAGGTAATGGGGGTCAAGTGACTTGCCCAGGGTCACACAGCTGGGAAGTGTCTGAGGTCAGATTTGAACCTAGGACCTCCCATCTCTAGGCTTGGCTCTCAATCCACTGAGCTACCCAGCTGCCCCCAAAAGTAAATATTTTTAAGACAAAAAAAGTACCCATCTAAATATAATCCATTTTTATCATTATTTTATTGTGAAAAAATGTTGAAAACATTACTTGTTGCTAAATTTTCATTTCTTTGTTCACATTCTGTTATGCAGTTTATTCTTTATGTAGCAGTGTATGGGGAAATTGATTAAAAATTAAAATCTTTAATTTTAATCCCTGGTGGTTTTTTTTTTTAATTTTTGTTTTCATTTACTCGACTGTTCTGATTTTGAAAGTAAGACCATATCAGTTGAATCTGAAGACTTTTTAATGTTTTAAGTTCTTGAAAAAAATACCTGATGTGAATTCTAGTTTGTTGCTGTACTCTACAAGAGTTGAAAACATATTTCATTGATTGCTTACTGCTGATAGTGGACAATTCTCTTGCTTTTATTGCTTCTGACTGGTCTTCTGAAATTTGAGGAACTGTCTGTAGAAAAATGATTTAAAATAAAATAAAAGATGAAAATGAATTAATACCATAGGCTATTATAAATATCACAGTTTCTTACAAATCTATCATATCAGTTTCAATATACAAATTTGAATTGGTTAGTTGTCAGGCACTGAATTTCATTATGAATATAAATATGAAATATTGGTTGTTACATAGTATTTTAAATTTTGGTAGGTAATAGCAAGTTTATAAGAAACTCAATTTCAGCAATTTTCCCCAGAGTTTTAATTAAATTTTCATGCTACTCTGCATGACAGTATTATATAATATCACAGACATTAATGGTGTAAATATTAACAAAGATATAAATTCTCTTTTTAATGAATGCAGTCAAATTGCATTACAAGTATATAGATTAGAAACAAAAGGGAAAAGGTATTTATTAAAGTCAATTACATTTATAGTCTCTGAATCACCCCACTTCACTGCTGAAAGATATTTATTATTCACAAAGGTACACTATTGAAAACATAATATTATCCAGTTAACATGAAATTGTTTAAATTCAATACTAGAAAGTAATTTTTTGCTTGTCCTTTTAGATCATATTTGATTGACAGAGAAAATGATTGGCTCTAGTGTATGACAGCTGAAGAAACTGGGCAAAGACACTTAAATACAAGTTTTTTCAAGTGTATAATAAGTATCTGCCTTAGGCTGTATTTTACCCTCCCTCATAACCATCTTTCTATTTTCAGGATAGTGATCAAGGCATCTTTGAAATCTTATACAATTTCCTCAGGATACAATATCTAAGATTCATGACATTTAAATATATTACCCTTTTAGGTTAAAAAAAACATTGCTGGATATTCCTAAATTGTATTCCCTGAATTCTGACTTCATTGTCTCATTTTTGGATGAAGGAGACATTTGATCATTTAGCTCATCTCTACCATCTTCCTCCTTCATTCCTATTCTATTCTTGTGCTTCTTAGCAAATGTAAAGAAATTCATGCAACTTTACTGCCTGGATCTGGTACAAATTTACATTATATGGCTTCAAATGGGCCTTCATTACTTCTGAGTAATCTTTTTATACATCTCTAATTAACTTAATATTGCACTCTGTGGCAGCTTTTCCAAACTTTTCATCCAATCTCAAATCTTCTGTGACTCCTCTTACCCCTAACTTCTCAACTGAAGACTTTCATAAAACCAGTTCCTCATCATATTTATTAGTTCAAGGATTTTCTTACTTTCAATTTTATTAATTTATCCTTTCATTTTTAGGATTTCTAAATTGGGGTTTTTGTTTGTTTTTGTTTTTGTTTAATTGGGTTTTTTATTTGTCCTTTCTCTTATTTTTTTAGATGCATACAGAATTCATTGACCTGCTCCTTTTTTTTCAATTGATGTAAGCACTTAGAGGTATGTTTCCCCCCTACCCCCAGTATAACTTTAGTTACATCCCCCAAATTTTGGTATGTTGTCTCCTTGCTGTCATTCTCTTTAATTGAATTATTTTCTATAATTTGTTATTTGACCCATTCATTCTTTAAGATGATATAATTTCCAATTAATTTCTAGTCCTATTTCTGAGCCCTTTGTTCAATGTAATTTTGATAGCACTATGAAAAGGATGCATACAATAGCTCTGCTTTTTTGTATTTGGTTGTTAGATTTTAGGTCCTATTATATGATGAATTTTCGTGAAGGCTCAATGGACTGCTTAGAAAAATGTATGTCTTTCTACTCTTAATCCTTTTTCTTCAGAGGTCTATTAAACCTAAATTTTCCAAGATTCTATTAATTTCTTTAATTTCTTTATCATTTCTTTTTCATTTGATTTCTCTAATTCTCTAAGTGATGAATCAGACAAGGTGAATCAATAAATCACACAATATAAATAATGCTAGTGTTGATATGAGAAATTTCAGTATCTTAACCTAGAAAAAATGTGATGATGACTCAGAATTCTTCTCTACTGACTTTTTGTGAAACTCCATGTACAAAAAAGTAAAAGAGTAAGAAAGTGTCTAGGGTTTTTTATTTTGTTTACTTCTGGCTTTGGTAGTGATGGAATGTAATTATTAAAATTTATATCCTATGTCAGTGTATGTTTTTGAATTAACATGAACAAAAATAAGTCATTTTTACATGTTTGAAAATGTATTTTTCTTTAGACCTTTACCTTCTGTCTTGGAGTCAATACTGTGTATTGGTTCCAAGGCAGAAGAGTGGTAAGGTCTAGTCAATGGGGGTTAAATAATCTGCCCAAGTCACACAACTAGGAAGCATCTGAGGCCAGATTTGACCCCAGGACATCCTGTCTTTGGGCCTAGCTTTCAATCCACTGAGTCACTTAGTTTTCCCTGAAAATGTTAATAGGCATCTCTCTCCATCTGTAATGTCTTCCCTTTCTCCAATTTAGAGGTACAAAGAAGCAGCATGGCCCAACTTTAACTGAAGGACAATTTCCTAATTGCACTGATGAAAGACAAAATCACAAATCATTTAGGCATGAAGATTTGCTCCCATAGCATTATAGTATCCATTCCAAAATGTTTGTTCTAGTTTATTAAATATTTAAATTTATATTATAGATATATATATAATTAAATTATATTCTAAATACATGCATATATACACATATATAGTGTGATAGAGGCTGGCACTAAAGAAAAAGTGCCAGGCTGAAGAGTGTGTGAAACTGATCATACTTGAGGGGGAAGGGACCCAATGAGAGGAGAAGACTCAGCCTGGTAGAGGAGTTGGTCACTCTCAGTGTTGAGAAGTCAAATAAAGTCAGTGGGAAAAGACTTTCTCCTGAGGGTTACCCACTTTTCCTGCTGGTGACTGGAAATCTTCCCCCCCCCCCCAACACTTCTCAATTGAAGGGACTTTCTGAAGAGAAACCTGAGCAGACTTTACCTCAGCTTCTGTTGCCCAAGGGTGAGTCAACTTGACTTTCTCTCAAGGAACTCAGGGTGCCATGGCCTGAGTCCCCCCCCCAACATCAGGAGGGAGGGGAAAGGTATTTAGATAGAAACAGGGACCCCCTTTCCCCACTTTCCTTTACCCATTCTTTACTGATAGTGATTCCTTTGTAGTATCCTTATTGAGTTGTCATTAAAATAGTTATCTATTCCCCAATCTGTGAACAAGTGTGAGTGAACAGATAAAGGGGAGACCCTTTGGTCTTGAGTAGTGGAGGGCAGACAAGAGGGAAAAGAACAAATATGGGAGAGCAGCCTTAGCTAAAGAGGGAAGGCAGAAGGGGCGGAAATCTTCAAATCCCCTCTCCTCTCTCTGAGCCAACACTAAACATCAGTTGTCTCCCCTGAACCCTGCTTTTGAGAAGGGGGGTCTCCACTCTTTCCCCCTCTCTATACAGAAAAACTGAACCCCTCCACTGGCACTTTTCCTTTAGTGCCAGCCTCTGTCACAATAGTTAAAAGATTATAGAACTAATTTGTTTTACTTATAAACTTCATTTACTTTGCACCTAATTTAATGCATTATATTTGGAAATCTCCTTAAAACTTTCTTCCCATGTGATTACAGTGCCTTCATTAGTTTTAAATCTACAATCTCATTTGAAAAGTAGTTAAATACGGTTTTATTTCTAATTACTTGTGAAAAGATGAATTTTCAGACAATAAGTGCTTATTATTTTTATCTTGCCACATTTTTAAAATTGAGTTACAAATCCTTAGAAACTGTAATTTATATAAGATTAGTGAAAATATCACACTTAACCTGCCAATTTTCAAATTGACTTTGAAAATAAGAGAGCTCTCATAGATGCACATTTTTCCATTCTTACTTAATTTACTTATATCACCCTTTATGTATAAATCACATACTTATTTTGACCTCATTTTGGTATACAGTGTGAAATATTAGATCATCTCTTATTTCTGATAAATTGCTTTCCAATTTTGCCAGCAATTTTGCTTAAATGGTGATTTCTTGCCCCTAAAAGTTTAGAACTTCAGGGTATATCAAAGAGTGGATTAATATGGCCATTTATTGCTATTGATACATGCTTAGTATATCCCACTAATTTCCTACTCTGTGTCTTTGTTGGTAACATATTTTAGTGGTTTGCTATTTCTTTCTCTAGTTCATTTTACAGATGTGGAAACAGGCAAACAGGAGTAAGTAACTTTTCCATACTCATGCCTGGTGTCTCACAACTAGTGCCTGAGTTTGGATGAAACTCAAATCTTTTTCACTCAAAGCCAGGTGTTCTGTATACAAGATTAAGTAATTTTAACTTGATCTTATAGTAAGCAAGAAAGAAGTAAACATCTACCCATGAAAATGAGTAGCATCATGATATTCAAGAAGTAGCAACATTCAAGAACAGTGCTTTATATAAAATGTATTTTGGAGTTTTAAAACAATTCTTTGATATAAGTACTCTATGTATCATTGACTTTACAAGTGAAGCAAGTGAGATTAAGAGAGTTTATGTGATTCACCTCTGGTCACACAATAAATAATAAAAGTGGGATTTGAGCCTACGTCTTCCTGGCTCCAAAGCAAGCATCCTATTAACACTTTTCATGGCATGAAGAAAGATAATTTAGGAAAACTAATCTGGTAACTATGTGTAAGGATGATTGAAGGCAAGAAATAGTAAGACTGACATGCCCTCTAGAATGCTCATATAGTAATATAATTAGATGATGAGGGTCTGAACTATAGAAATAGAGAGCTGGATAAAAAGTATTGCATTCAAGATCCCCTATTATCTCCATGATTACTGCTAAATAAAAAAAAAGTATTTAGCAGCCCTAATAACTAATTGGATATGAAAGATAAAATAGAAGTTAAAGGTGAAAGATGATTACAAAGTTTTTTTTTAATATATAATTGTACCAATTAGATGATGTATACTACAATTCCACAACAATTTATTAATAAACTATTACATACAAAGCCAGGAAACCATGAATGGGAATCAGTTTGAGATAATAGATCATGAGTTCCATTTTGTCATTGAAAGATAAATTAAGAACAGAATATAACAGTAAATATATTGTAAATTAGAAATATAGTATTAGAGAGAAAAAATATGGCAAGAACTACACAAACTGATTCAAAGTCATGTGAGAAGAACCAAAGATCATTTGCACAGTTATAGGTATGTTCTAATGGTATTTAGTTGTGAAAGATTTCGCTACTCTGATCAATAAAGCGATACAGTACAATTACAAAGGACTAATGATAAAAAAAACAGATACTTGAACTGTGGGCGCAAAGTGAAATATGATCTTTCTACTTCCCTTGATCTTTTTTAAAACAGGCTAATATAAAAGTATGTTTTACATTATTTCACATACATAATTGATAGGTTGTTTGCCTCCTCAGTCAGTGTTGGAAAGATGGAAGGAAGGGAGAGAATTTGGTTATCAAAAGTTAAAAATAAAAAAGGTATTAAAAATAAATAATATTTATTTTAAAATACTGATCTGAAGTCCAGGCTTCTGGGGTAAAAAGTAAAAAAAAATGATGTATTATGTTAGATTTTGATACTGACTAGGTAATCTGACCATAAATCCAGTTATCCTTTGTGACATACTAACTTCATAACATTCAAAACTTCACTATAATGAATCAACAAATTTTATTTAGCATACCTGAACATAGAAATATTGCATGAGAGCCTGAATAAGAGATCCATTATACAGGCATAGATTTTGTGATATTCAGCTAGAAGTGTTCTATATCTAGAGTAGCATTAACTGTGTATGGATCAATTAGGAGTGATAGACAAAAAAAATGAAGATATCTTGGGAAATAAGCATGATATGGGTTATTAAAAGAAAAAAAAGGGAAAAGAGATATGAGAATGAGTGAGAAGAAAGATGGAATTAGATAATTATGATATCATGGATATATTTTAAATATTTTCAACCACAATCTATTTTTGATACTTGTATTTTTCTCATTCTTTTAATAATCATAAGAAAAAGAGTACTTTTAAGAATTTCTCATATCAGAAAATGAAATCCAATAGGCCATCAAAGAACTCCCTAAGAAAAAATCCCCAGGGCCAGATGGATTCACCAGTGAATTCTATCAAACATTCAAAGAACAGTTAATCCCAATACTATACAAATTATTTGACATAATAAGCAAAGAGGGAGTTCTACCAAACTCCTTTTATGACACAAACATGGTTCTGATCCCAAAGCCAGGCAAGCCAAAAACAGAGAAAGAAAATTATAAAACAATATCCCTAATGAATATAGATGCAAAAATCTTAAATAGGATACTAGCAAAAAGACTCCAGCAAATGATCAGAAGGATCATCCACCATGATCAAGTAGGATTCATACCAGGGATGCAGGGCTGGTTCAATATTAGGAAAACCATCCACATAATTGACCATACCAACAAGCAAACCAACAAAAATCACATGATTATTTCAATAATCATGTGGGGGGGGGGAAGAAAATGATCTTCATCTCCAATGAATAATGTTTGGAAATGATCAAAGAAAATATTGTTTAAAAAAAAGAATTTCTGCTTAGAATATCTGAATTAATTTATTAGACTCTTACAAAATTATTCTAATTTCTATCACATTATAAAAATCAAATTGCCATTTTCACAAAAACATCTTGTCAATTAATGCAAGGTAAAATTGCTTTAAATGATACTTGTATTACTAAAATGTAATTATTTTAATTAAGTAATTTAAAAAATTCCAAGGAAGTTGTCATTTGACCCTCTGCTATTTAACAATTTTGCCAGTAGTTTAAAATCTGAGATAGCATATTGAAAATAGCTAGTATTTGACCTATATAGCACTTTAAGGCTTACAAAGTATATTTAATGCATATATATATATATATATAGATAGATAGATAGATAGATAGACAGACAGACAGACAGATAGATAGATAGATAGACAGATTGATAGATAGATAGATAGATAGATAGATAGATAGATAGATAGATAGATAGATAGATTATCTCATTTATAGCTCTATGAGATAGGTGCAATTTATGATATAAGTATAATTATTATCTGCATTTTTAAAATAAGGAAACAACCTCAGAAGGGTTGTTACTTGCCCAGGATTACAAAACTAGGGCATGTCATGTCTATGACAGCATTTGACTTTAGGTCATTCTGTATCCAAGTCAGTACTTCATCCACTATATCACCTAGTTTCTTGTCTAGAAAATATTGCAGATGAACTAATGCTATGAGAGATAGCATTTATCCTGTAAAACAGAGCTAGAATGCAATAAAATAATAACAGACAAGGAGTACTTGTCTCCCTGTGGAGTGAGGTCTAATAAAAAATACATTTAACAGGGAAATATGTCTGATGTTTTAATTAAAATAAAAATTGTTTCAAGTTGTATAATTAGAAATTTGTTACCCTAAAGACTATGATTCCCAGGAGCCACTGACATCCTGTTGTTTTGTGCTGATGTAGACAGGAGAATAAATAAGGTAGTCTTCTGTGGCTAGCACTCTTTCCTTCCTAGGTCAGGACATTGGTGGAGCGGGCTGTTTGTGCAGGTAAATTAGTCATGGGCACGTGGCCTTATTTTGTTACTTCTAGTGATTATTAATAAATTTTATAAAGTATAATATTTGAAGTTATTGTATATTAATTTTAATTTTTACAAAGTAGATAATGGGGAAATGTGACTAGTGTTAAGCAGGAAAAGATTTTGAAAATGTAGTGGCCTGAAAATTCAGTTTATATCAAACTCCAGTATTATTGCGAAAGAAAGCTAAAGTGTCATCATGCAATCTTCAACACTGCCTTGATCAAACTACATCTATAGTACAATTATCCCTTCCACATCGCAACTTATCCCATTTTAGTTTTGATATATTCCTGGTTGGCCTAAGAAGTAAAATGGGACATTTTGAGGTGTTTTTCTGAAGCTACAGATGATGTATGAAGGCCAACAGATGGATGACACAGAAAATAGTTTACAAACTCAGAAATGTATACATAATCCAAAATTTACAGTAAGATACTGTAAATACCTCATAAAAGAAAAAGCAAAAAGTCTGACTTCTCATCTAGTTTGAAGGGAGGGCAAAAATTTTTTTTTTTGTAGATTTTTTCAGATCATGGTGATGTAGCCGCCTTAATCCCTGCACTGTGGAAGGGATAACTATTATGTGTAAGACTCTCTAGAAATGTAGAAAAGACATTGATTAATTGGACTGTCTAGATACATAGAGCATCAAGATCATGCCCTATAAGTAATAATTCAAGAAAATAGAGAAGATTATCTTGGCAAAAGGATGTCTTAAGGCAAAAGAAAAGAAATCATGAGCTCCAATATTTAAATAATGTAAAATGGAAAACTAATAGTCTTTCTTAGCACCAGGATAGGGAAAGAAAGGAAAGGGGAAGAATTAATGAACTCTTTCTTTGTGCTGAGCACTGTTAAGCATGTTATATGTATTACATCATTTGATCTTTACAATATTGTCAGGCAGATCTCTGTATAAAATTATCTCCCTTTTAAGGTTGTGGAAACTAAGGCACATAGCAGTTAAGTAACTTGCTTAGGTATAAAAATGTCTAAGATCACCTTTGATCACAAGTATTCTTGATTCCTATCTACCTCCTGTCAGCAATTGTAGAAGAACACAAGGGGCAAGTTTTGAAGATAAGGAAACCAAATCATTGGAATTCACTTCTTTGTTCCTCAGGTCTCATTCTGGGTCACAAGTGAAAGTTAGCTTAATGGATTCCAAGAAGTTGATGAATAATATTTATTATCTGAAAAAATCCAGTGTAATACTTTTTGCTATATATGAGTATGTAGCAAATGCATTTATTTTGTGTATGTATTTGTGGCAAAATTATATGCTGCATTCACTTTAGATAATAGACATTGTGTTCATATATAGGTATAATGCATATATGCATAACATAGCATAGATGTGTATGTATTATTAGCTATTAAAAGTTATAATGGCAGAGCGAGATATATATATATATATATAAATATACATATAAACATAGATGTATAGGTGTACATTTATATATCTCATTTCTTTTTGTTTGTTTTATATTTTTTCCCAGATTACATGTAGATATAGTATTGTTTTTTTTTTAATAAAACCCCTACCTTTTATCTTGGAATCAATACTGTGTATTGGCTCCAAGACAGAAGAGAAGTAAGGGCTAGGCAATGGGGGTTAAGTGACTTGCTGAGGGTCACATAGCTAGGAAGTGTCTGATCCAGATGTGAACCCAGGACCTCCCATCTCTGGGCCTGACTCTCAATCCACTGAGCCACTGAGCTGCCCCCTAGATATAGTTTTAATAATAATTTTCTGACATTTTGTGATCCACATTCTCTTCCTTCCTCCCACCCATCCCTGGCACAACCAGTAATATAACACTGTATGTGTGTTATCATGCAATGCCTAATTTCACATTAAATATGTTATGAAAAAAGACATATATTGCTTATACTAGAAAAAAATTCATGAAGGAAATAAAGTGAAGAATGATTATGCTTCATTCTCCATTTAAACTCCATCCTCAGACCCCTTCATAGTGGTGTATATATAGCTTTTTTCATCAAGGGTCCTTTGGAGTTGTCTCAGATCCTGGCACTTCTGATAATAGTTAAGCAATTCTTATTTTATCTTCATACATTATGGAAGTAACTATATGCATCATTCTCTTGGTTCTAATCACTTGTATCATTATATGTCTTTCCAGTTTTTTTAAATTATTATTATCATCCCATTTCTTATGGCAGGATAGTATTACATCAAAATCATACACCACAACTTGTTCAACCATTCCCCAAATGATGGATATCCATTCAGTTTCTATCTTTGCCATCATAAAAAAAAAAATCTGATGTAAATAACTTTATACAAGTAGTTTCTTTTACCGTATCTTTGATCTATATGGGATATATGTATCTAGTAGTAGTATTGCTAAGTCAAAGGGTATACAGCAATTTGATGACTCTTTTGACATGATTCCATATTGCTCTCTGGCATAAGTTGACAGTTCTACCAACAATGTATTAGTGTCCCAATTTTCCCATATCATCTCTAAAATTTATCATTTTCCTTTATTTGTCATATTAGCCAGCCTGATAGGTATGAAGTAGTACTACAGAATTGTTTTAATTTGCATTTCTCAATTTAATGAGCATTTTATATTATTGTTATTTATATTAATAAAGGTAGTTTAAATTTCTTCCTCTAAGTATTACTGACTCAAATCCTTTGACCATTTGCCATTTGGGCAATGCTTTGTATTCTTATAAATTTGACTCAGTTTTCTATATATTTGAGAAATGAAACCTTTTGTTAGAGATACTTACTATAAAGACTTTTTTCTTGTTTTTTGTTTGCCTTTTCATCTGGTTGTGTTGCTTTTTTTTCTTTTGTGCAAACCTTTTTTTAATTTAATATAGTCAATATTCCATATTTTACTTCTCATAATGTTTTCTACATCTTGTTTCATCATAAATTCTTCCCTTATTCATGGAAGACTATATACTCCAAATACTCAGTTGTTAAGTACTCATAGCATGTACTAAATGAGTTTACTTACCAACTTGAAGTTTTATTTCTAGAAATAAAAACCAGATGTACTACTTTTCTCCTTACAATGAAAAAAGTGAGCTTGAAAGCATAATAACAATATTTCATTATATGTAAAGACAGTGAACTTTGAATCATAATTTTTATTTAAACAATTGGGAAGGGAGAATTCACAACTTATGTGAAATGAGAAAGTTAAATTGGAAATGGTCATATTTGACCCTTTTATATGCTAACATTTTGTTTAAGTTTATCTAAATTAAGGTTTAAAATTTTATTTTCATGGAGCATTTGACTTCTTTTTAAAATTTTATATCTCTTATCTAGGACATGTACAAGGAAAAGAATAATGGTGATGGAATCAAAAGAAACCTTGGTTCACATGCTTTCTTTGACACTAATTACAGAATCCTGGACAAAAAATAGTTCTAAGATGCAGGTTTATCTTTTGTAAAATGAAAATCACAAAACCTATATAGCTCTTGCCTCACAAAGCTTGCTGTGAGAATCAAAGGAGATAATATATGTAAAGTGTTCTGAAAACCTGAAGGTGCTCTCTAAATGTCTATGATCATGATAATGGTTATGATGCTGATTTTTTCTTTTCCCTTGAACAATGGTTGAATATATCTTTCTTTACCTTATTAGCATGTCTGTCAATCATTTTGCATATCTGATAATTTCAAATTGTGTTTAAAATCTTAATAAATGTATAGCTGTATAGCTGGGAAATTTCATGACATTGTACCTTTATAAAAAGTAATGAAGAGTTTAGAAACTGATGCCTTTGTGTTTCCCAGAAATGCATACAAACTTAAATCTTACTACCGTAAGGCTTACTTCCCAATTTTTTTTTTGGTTTCTTCATTTTTACAATATATTATTATACTATAAAAGCAAACCTCATGATATATTCAGGTAATGAATGAACATAAAGTCACCTTTTATGTTATATAATACTTCCATTAAATCTATCCCTCATTAACCAATTACTTTAATGTGTGCTTTGTTGAATTTGTTAGTTTTTTAAAATAAAAATGAAGCTAGAATTAGTTCAGCATACCAGACTTTTTTTTAACATCAAAAAAGATGACTCTCAACAGTGTGCATTGTGATTTGACATTTGAAGGTATTGGAAATTTACTTTTTATTTAAGTAATCTCAAAAGGTATTATGACAGTAAATATTATTGGTTTCCATGATAAGCCCATGATTTTTCTCTTCCTCTTTCTCAATAGCACTTGAACCCTATCTTTTCTTTAGGGGAAAGGGAAGACAACCTCCTCAGCACCATATCTGGCATAAAGATAAAAAGTATTAAGGAAAAAAGAGGGGGAAATAATTAAAAGAATACTTAGACAAAAAATATCCTCCCAAACAAACCAAAAAAATTCATTAGTTCAATCTCCGCTAATTATTTAGTCATCAGATTGGTTTTAAAATATTTGTGGTATAAAGGGTCTTCTTGAGACAATTAATATTTAAATTAGCTTACAAAAGGGATTGTCCCTTATCATAGTTCATTTAAAAGTCTTTTTTATACACTAACAATTGACAAAGTAGTTAGAATGATTTTTATCTTTTTAGAAGAAAAATTTAATGTGCTCTGGTAGGTGTCATTCTAGTCAGTCACTAATTTGAATTTCCATTTACTTAAGCAATATTTAAAGTATAAATATTCTCATATTTTAAATCTAATAATGTGACTTCATAAATTAAGATAGGCCATTATTTTTATTATGAATATCATCCTAATTTTATAGAACCTCTCAAATACAATGTTATGACATTACCAAAAACTTACATTTCTTTTACATCTTTCTTTGATATTGATTTTATAATGCATTTTGTCAGAGTTAATTTTCTTACTTGAGCAATATTTCAATGTATTTTTAATTCCTTCAATATGACTATTCTCTCCATTGATGCAGACTGCAACACAATTCCACATCTTTATCATATGAGACTTTTAAACACATCATCCAACATATCCATCATTGGGAATCTTTCTGATATAAAAATTTATTCTTTTTATTCATTTGATATTATGTAGATCAATTGTGTGGCTAGCTTGTCTAAAAATTTCGATGTGGTACTTTATTGGCATGGATTGATATTTCTTCAATATGGTCCACACCTCTGTATGGAACACTATAATTTCTTCCTTGAAAGGAGCAGAACACCAACTATTGGATTCGTACTCTTTACTATGTTTATTTCAAACAGAGTTATTGGGTTATATACTTACACATATACACATGTGTATATGTATCCATACATATATGAATATACACATTATACATGTAAATATGCAAATGTGTATTTGTGCTCATATATATCTCTTGTCTCACTATTTTGAGTCCAGACATATGATTTTCTTGGGTATAAGGACCACAGTGTGGAGTGCTTCAAATCAAAGGTACTTTTTCCCTGCTCATCCTTAAGATGGAAAGAGTTATTTATTTATGCTCAACAGCTTAGCTCATTCATACCAAATACTTACTATTCAAAAAACCCCAAAACAGTATGGATAACAAATTGCCAGTAGACCCATTTATCTGAGCAAATATTAAAGAGAAATTGAAGTTTTATATATTTATAATATGCCAGAAAATACATTATAATGAACAAGCATTTTGAATTGGAATAAAATAATACCTTAGCTTAACTAAGAGAAAGGACTAATCTCACCCAAAGGCCTTCATTCAGACTACCTCAGTAGGCAACCTAAAAATCAGGGACATGTTAAGGAGCACATTCAGCTTTTCTCATGACATATATCTGTCTCCCAAGAAGCTCTAAAACCAATGTCATCCCTTGTGCAGTTACACTGAATCACCTCAGCACACTCTCCACCAAATGAAATTTATCTGTCCCTCCTTGGGGGCAACTGAATTGGTAGTAGTGACTTCCAACCCACAGACAGTAAGGGGGTGGGACAAGGAGGCAGAAGGAGATTATAGGCTATGTTTGCTGACTGTTCCATTGCCCATATGTGTCCCCACATCACAGACCCAGGGAAGGGAGGGACAATAGCACATTAAGGTGTGTGACCACAGGGGACCAGGGACCTTGGCTATAGTTCTAGGACAGAAAAGAATAATGACAGTCATTCACAGACCAGAGAATAGGTCAGGAGATCAGTGAGCATGTTTCTCCTTAGATCATACCACCTTTGCAAAAGAGAAATTGTATAGACCCCCCCAGAACTAGCATAGAAAACCTGATGTTTGGATAGTATTCTCTCTACCACACAAACAAAGGTCCAACTTTAACACGAAGTAAAATGTAAAGAAATATACTAACCCATAGAAAGTTAATATAGTGGCAGGAGAGATCCAAACAGACTCAGAGGAAGGCAATAAAGTCAAAACAGCTATATCCAACTCAAAAAAAGAATTCCTGGAACAGTTAAAATATTTTTTTAAATCTAATAAGAGAGGTAGAAGAAAAATGGAAAAGCCATGACAATGATGGGAGAAAATAATGAATAAAGTCAATAGCTTGGCAAGGAAGGCACAAAAAAGAAAGAAAATAGCATCTTTAAAAAATAGGCCTAATGGCAAAAGATATACAAAAATTAACTTGAAAAAGAACTTCTTAAAAAAAATAGAATTATCAGGGATAGATTAAAGAGCCATGCCTGGAGATAAGAGGTTCTAACTACAATTCTATCCTCAGACATTTTGGATCTGTGTGACCCTAGGCAAGTCATTTAGCTCCCATGTCCTATATTTTATCACTCTTCTGCTTTGGAACCAATAAACAATATTAATTCTGTGATTGAAGGTGAAGTTTTTTCTGTTTTTTTTTAATCAAATAAGAGTATCAGAGGAAAATATAAGATAAGAGGGAAAGGAGAGGTGAAAGGGAGTAAGTTATCTTGCATAGAGAGGTGCAAAAGAGCTTTAACAGGGGATAGGAAGATGAGGAAGATGATAGGCAATGTGAAAACCATTACTGACCAGAATTGGCTTAAAGTAGTAATGATGTATGAACTCAGTTGGATACAGAAATTTGTTTTACCTCATCAGGAAGTATTAGTGGAATAAAGGGAAGGGGTATTGATAGAAGGACAGAAATTTGGGAGACAGGGTATTCAGAAGCAAAACACTTATGAGGAATGCCAGAATGACAGGAGAGAGAGAAGGATAAACCAAGGGAAATGGAATGGAGGGGAATAGACAATAATCATAGTTCTGAACGTGAATGTGATGAACTCACCTATTAAATGGAAGCTGAGAACAGAATGAATTCAAGACCAGAATCCTACATTATGTTGTTTATGGGAAAAATATGAAGCAAAGAGATATACCAAAGAGGAAAAGTAAGGGGCTGGAGCAGAATCTATCTAGCTTTAGCTGTTAAAAATAATAAACAACAGTAGCAATCATGAATTCAGGCAAAGTAAAAGGAAAATATATCTAATCAAAATAGATAAGGAAGGAAATCACGTCTTGATAAAAGGTATCATAGAAAATGAAGTGATATCAGTACTAAACATATAGCATCCCAATTTTAAAAAGAGAAGTGAAATGAGCTATAGGAGGAAATAGACAAGTAGAATTATACTAATAGAGAACCTCAATTTTCCCCTCTAAGAACTACATAATTTAAAACAAAAATAAGCAAAAAAAAGAAGATAAGGAAATGAAGAGAATTTTAGAAGAGTTAGATGTGATTGATCTCTGGAGAAAATTGAATTTGAATAAAAAAGGATATAATTTTTTTCTCAGTGGTACATGATATCTACACAAAAATTGACCAGCTTTTGGGAAATTAAAAACCTTACAACCCAAGGCAGAAAAGCAGATGTAATAAATACACTCTTTTAAGGTTATAATGAGATAACAATTATATTCAATAAAAACTATGGAAAGACAGATTAAAAATTATTTGGGATTGAGTGCAGTCAGGTGTCTCAGTGGATTGAGAGGCCTAGAGATGAGAGGTTTTAAGTTCAAATCTAGTCTTACAAACTTCCTACTTAAGTGACCCTGCACAAGTCATTTAACCTCCTATTGCATAACTCTTACAACACTCTTTGCCTTGGAATCAATATGCAGTAATGATTCTAAGATGAAGGTAAGGCTTAAAATTAATTGGAAACTACATGATCTAATCCAAAGAATAAATGGGTCAAAGGACAATCATAGAAATAATATTTCATTAAAGAGTATGACAGCAATGAGACAGCGTATCAAAATTTCTGGAATGCAGCAAAAGCAGAATTAATCAAATATTTACATTTCCAATCATGCCAATAAAATAGGGGAAAATAAAATCATATCATTGGGTAAACAACCAAAAAGTTAGAAAAACAACAAATTAAATATCCCCAATAAAAGTTCAAATTGAAAATCAGAAAAATCAAAGGAAAAATTAATGAAATTTAAATTAGTAATTGAACTAGTGGAACCACTGATCTAATAAATAAGGCTAGGAGTTATTTGTCTTTTGTTTTGTTTTAAATAATAAAATAGATAGAACATTGACTAATTTGACTCAAATATAATTCGGGGCACCCAAGTTCAAATCTTTCTCAAGACATTTATTACCTGTGTCACCTTGGGCAAGTCATTTAATTCTTTTTGCCTCAGTTTCCTTACTTAAAATGAATTGGAAAACAAAATAGCAAATCATTCCAGTATCTTTGTCAAGAAAATTCCAACTGGTGCCACACAGATGTAGACACAACCCAAATAATTGAAAAACAATATATGTACATGTATCCACATGTGTTGTGTGGGTGTGTGAATATATACACATTTTGAGGATGAAATCAGTGATGAAAGGGTATGAGGATTTCCATCGAAAGGATCTCCGAACATTGATAAAGATGGTTAATTTTTCTTCTTCATTGCTAGATATTGTGTTAGAGAAAGAAGATGGGGCCACTGGGAGATGAAGTGACTTATCCATAGTCACACTGCTAATATGGATCATAGATGGGACTTGAGTCATAGATGGGACTTGAACCCAAGGCTTTCTGACTAGAGATCAACCTGGTGGAGTGTATATCACAATATATACTAGGATCCAGACATACACACTTGTTTTTATAATGTTTTCCTTACTTTGTCTCCATGTTAAATTCATCAGTTATCTTTTCCTTTTCTCCCAACCACACTTGACCCCTCTATTTTACAAGATCCTAGTGAGAAAGTTAACATTTATATACATCTATAATAATATGCACATATATTTATGAATGCATACTACTGCTTCTTCCTTAATGTATACTAGTCAGTCAAATTAGTGCAGTGAAGTATGAAAATTTCTTGCTTAACTGAATGAACTCTATCCCTAGAAAGAATAATAGTCACCACAAGACTCAGTGAGAATGCTTTGATTTTTACAAATATATATTATCCATGTATATGCACATATACATATGCATTTTCACATTGAATATTTTATAACTACACACATGTATACATACATACATATATGTATCAACAGATACATGTGTGGATAAAAATATTTTAATATGCCATAATCAAGTTGGTTCTTGAATTGAGATCGTATTTATACTATTTCCTGGGGTGGCAGTTTTACAGAGTTCCATGAGTCAGTAAGTAATTAAATGACTTGCCCAGGGTCACAAAACCAGTGTTTCAGAGAAATGTCTTTAACAAAGTTATTTCTCATTCAAAGTCAATATAATATAATTTCTAAGTCATGTGGCTTTAGCTTTCCTTTACACACACACTTTTGCACCCACATATAGAAATGAGAAGTCCATGTTAAATTTTGAAAATGTTTAAATTTTTTACAAGTGAAAGAGAAATAGAGACAGAGACAAAAAACATAGACATAAACATAGAAAGACAGCAGCAGAGACAAAAAGGCAGAACAACAGAGATAGAGAGAAACAGAGCAAGAGACAATGAATTTTAGTAGAGTTGACCTTCAAACCAGGGAGACAATTTCTAATTTTGCCACCAACACAAATTATATCTCAGTAAGTAACAATATTTCATTGATCTAGGCAACTCTCCAACACAAACATATGGATATATAGGTTTGAATATCTACAATAATATTATTGGAGCAAAAATGCCTCTGGACTGTGGCTGATCATACAAGTTTATAAATAGACATAAACATATAAATATATTTTCTTATATTTATAATATATTCTCATAAATGATATATATATATATAAATATATATTCTTATATACCTGCTGATTATAATGAATCAAATTCCTTAAATAATAACATTTACCATGGAATCTAACTAGAATATTTAGAAATGAAAAGAAGGAAGGTCACAGTGTCAGTGGAGAGATATGTGAGATCATACTGGGGTAAGCATACTATTAGCTTTTCCTTAATGTATAGTAGTAAATCAAATTAGTGCTGTGAAGGATACAAAAGTTCATGTTTAACTGCATTCACTTTATTTACTCCCAGAAAGATTAACAGTCACCACAAGACTCATTAACATTGATTTCATAGTCCCCTCTAGGAATTAATATGTGTCCTTGATATATGAATACATCTAGCAGGATGTGAATGGCAAACTGGAATTGTTCCATGTCTTTGCAGCAGATGTCTCCTGTCTTTTGTATTGAGCTAAACAAAAGCTCTGACTAACTAGACTACTGACTGCCCTACAATCCAGTTCTAAAATTGAATTTCGGAATTCCTGAATTCATCGGGGTACTTAAAAGTGTGTGAAACTGTAGAGGTCAGAGAAGGTCATTCAGAGAATAAAGAGACTATTAGACTAATGGAGATAATATATCAATATATTTTTTTTCAAACACATTAAAGATATCCACTATATTCCTCAATGCTTAACTAAATTCAACTAGTGTGTAATAGTATATTATTACCCAAAGAATGTATATCTTGTTTGTTATTGGTAAATTGGGGGCAGGGGGTTTCATAATGGTCTTTTGACTTTTGCATCCATTTTGGTTTTAAAAGTGCATTCATTTAGTTGAAGAAAAAAAGCAAAATGTCAAATGAAGAGAATTTTGCTTGACAAATTTCAGATCAACTAGTTTTTCAAATGAGCTATTATAAACATACATACTAGAAGAATGTTAGGTCTATTTTAACAACTGTTTTCTAAAACTTATACAACTGCTTGCCTCCACATATTCTAATTAATTAGCTTACATCTATCTGAATGCACTGTGCTTTGACCTTGCATATTTTTTCCTTCCATATTCCCACAGTGTATCCTTCTGTCTAATTATTATAATCTCTTCAGGGTTTGTTACCCATTGTGTGTGTGACACCATACACTGCACCTGCTTTCCCTTTTGATTGTCCAAAATCAAACCCTTCACCCTCCTGCTTATTTTAATAAAACTTTTTTTGCATGAGTTAGAATATTTCTATAACAGGGATTCTACTCAGTTTTAAAGGTTACATAAGAATTAACCTTTCAATTTTATAGCATTTATCTCTTGGGCTATGCTTGCCAGTTATTTTAAACATTTAAAAATATTATCTACAATGATCCAAGGTAATTCTGAGTGACTTATGAAAAAGAATGTTATTCACATGCAGCGAAAGAACTGTTGGAGTAGAAATGCAGATTATAACATGATTTATCTCTTGAGTATTTGGGTATATGACTTGGGGTTTTGGTTTTATAAGATTATTCACCTATAAAAATAAGTAATATGGGAAATGTATTTTGCTTGATAATACATGTATAACCCAGACCAAAGTGCTTGGCAACTCCAGAGGGGGAGGGAAAAATGGAGGGAGACAACATGAATCATATAACTTCTGAAAACTTATGTGAATATTTGTTATTAAAACAAAATAAAGAAAACAATTTAAAAATAATAATACATAAAATTATATTCAATTACTTTTGATTCCTTAAAAAAAATTATGTAGTGTGTATATTCCAAATTACTTGAATATGAGACAGAGAGGGATGGTGTATAATGTTAGACTCAGATATTCAGAGATCTCTGTTCATATTCTGCCCCAGATGCCTAATTTATTGTAGAGCCTAATTTTCAAATATGTAAAATAAGTAGAATAATCACCCATCTCATGAAGTTGTCAAATATCAAATGTAAAAATATGAAATTCTAAATCACTATAGAAAGTCAATTTTCATTAATCAGTTTGACCTTTATATGCAAAGTCATCAGTCAATATAGCTGATGGAGGGACAAATCTTTGAAAAAGCTGAATTTTTTTTTTATTTTTTATTTTGACAAGATCTTTGATTCCACTGGTGTAGGAAACTGCTTGCCTTTTCAGAGAATGAGACCATAATCAAAGGAACAATATTCTAATGGGAATTTAAGGGAGAGAAATTTTATTGTAGTAATTAGTTCAGAGAGTACTGAAACAGCAGGAATTCCATTCTTATTGGAACAAAGGCTTCACAATATAGAGTAGAGAGAGATAATTAATGGTTGGAATAAGACTGATTATGGAGTACCATGATTTGGTAAAAGCTAGGGGAGCATTACAAGTTCTTGAGCATAACATTGACTGGATTGAAGTGATATTGGGTTTTTTTCTAGCTTCCCATTCACTTCAGCCTCTTAGGTTCAAATTTCTGAAAAACAAACAACCAAACTGATATAAAGTCACCCTTGCCTTGCTATTTATGCTCCAAATGTAGATGTTGTCCTTCTATCTATAAAAGGGCTTGTTCTTCTATATCAGTGTTTTCCTCAAAATGAGAGTCCTTAGATAGATTAGGTGAGTCTCTTTGACCTGTGAGGAATGGATTACAGTTTAGATTTGCTGAGTCTCAAGTAACAACAGAGTATTATTCAGATATGTTAACTTTTTTTGGAAAATAATTATTCAGTTAAACACAACATTTTAAATTAATTCAATACTTCCCCTGTGAGATGCAATCATATTTATGTCTACTGGAGCTGATGAGTCTAAGGAAAATAAGAGATTGGAGGTGTTAATATATGTTTCTTTGTCATAAATCAACAAAAAAAGAAGAGATTGTTTAAATCAAACATGGAGAAAGGTAGCTCCCAAAGGTTTAATTTTAGTTTGATTCTTTGTGGAATTCAACCAATTAATCAATAAATATTTATTAAGGGCTTACCACATTTCAGGCAATATGCTAAATTCTAGAGGAAACAAAGGGACAGAAGTTTTTTTTTTTTCCTTATCTTGTTGGAATCAGTGTTCACTCTCGCATTTACAATCACAACTCCATCACAACTTTTCATTTTTCCTGGTCTAGCATGAATTGTTCATAAATCCTATAAGAGGATTCAGCCAAAATCTTATTTGTTAATATTCCAATTTGTATATTATTGCAATTCTTAAATTTGTGTTCACTCTATGATGTATGGGCAGAATGTTTTAAAAAGAAGCTTGTAATTTAGATGCCATTTAATATCTTTCAGTGTCCTATGGTCCAGCCAAACTAGCCTATTTCCTATTCCTCTCCTATGGCATTCCATTTCCTTGTCCTGTCTTTGCAATAGTGACACTTCAAGCATAGAATGCATTTCTTACTCTCCCTCCCCCAGCACAATTCCCAAATTTCTCCAAGACAGAGTTCAAACATAACCTCTTTCACCAAGTCCATTGTCATCATACCCCCCAATTGCTAATCTCCCTTCAGCCTACTATACATACATACATACATACATACATACATACATACATACATACATATATATATATACATATATATATATATGTATATGGCTTGTGGCTTGTGGCTTGTTTATATTTTGTGTAGACTCATTTATGTTCATGGTCTCCCTCTATCTCTCCAAAACTTTCTAACTTTGGTGCCTAGCACACATACCATATCTTTATTTGATAAAATAGAATAGAATTACATTAAATATCCAGTCAAGGTGCTCTGTAGACCAGTGAAATCAAAAGCAACAAAAAGGTCTTTCTCAATTAAAATATAATTAAAGTATTTTCTTTGATAATAAAGGATACAGTTAATCTAATATATATACATATACATATATATATATATTTCAACTTTAAACTATTATGTTTAATCAGAATACTAATAATGAAGAACCCCAGGTTTTTGTAGTATAGAAATGCACACACATATACATATATACACATAAACCTATATATACACAGATATATAAACTCTATCAACAAGTATTTATTAAATATTGTAAAATTTAAAATTAGCCTAAAATAATGAAAATATATTTTAGGAGATTTATTAATTATCATTAGAAATCAAGGAAAAAAGAGGATACAAAATAAAGACCATGTGCCCATGACTGATTAGCCCATTTAATATCCCCACCCTTAGCTTACCACTACCACCATGCTCGCTGCACACCAAATAGGCCAAGCAGAACCACCCCCTCAATATTTATCCCCTGTCTACAGGAAGTATATAATGACAGGAAGTCAATGGGCTCCCAGGAAATGTAGTTATTTTTTAGGGTAACAGATTTTCAATTTTACATACCCCTCTAAGATTCATGGAAGACTAGTCTATCCAATGGATCTTGTAAACATAACCAACTTTGAAATTACAATAATTTGGGGATAAAAGAAAAAGAGAACAAAACCAGTGATTGCTAGGTGCATTGACAAAAAGCCAGTTAGGGGGCAGTCCCTTTTGGCATATGAGTATACATTCAGAAAAAAATGTATTCAACTTTCTGGATTCAGAAATGTAGTATGTTTTTTAACCTAAAATTACTCTCAAAAGAATTTAAACTTTGTATTTTAGAATAATTATACATTCCCCCCTGAAGACGGAGTTGAAAAACACAGGGATCACTTAGGAATACATGGCTGAGTTATGGGGTATCTGAATCAATTGGCAAGAGAAATCAAAAACATCAAAAAAAATCCAAATAAAAGAGAAAAGATAACTTCTGGATGAAATGTAGACTATAAAAGTCTTAAGTGAAAAAATTCTAAGTAAAGGAAAATTAATCTGTATCAGGGCCTTGAATCAGGACCCAAATAAATGATTTCTGTCCCACAAGTCTGTAGGACAAAATGCAGTAATATTTCACTTACCCATTTGCAGCCAAGACTACAGAAAATTGCCATATTATAAGAGAAAAAAGGACTAGATTTTTGTGTGATAGGAAAGTGTCATCCTCTGGTCTGATTTTACCTTCTCTCTCAGGGATACAGGAAGCCAGAATGATAGCCATACTTTGGTACCTGACTGTGAGTATTTCACAAAGAGTGTGGATACAAGGTGTCCTACATCTTAAAATAAGTCAAATATCACAAGCATGAGTCTCATACTAGGTTCAAGACTTTTTGTATGGGTTTAGATGTTAATCAGTCCTATCTGGATTGTTTTGGTCTTTTTTGACCTTGTGCTCCATTAGCAATATGCAAGTAGCTTTGTGCTTATTTGGCACTGTGCCATTGCTCTTTTTGTTTTCCCTTCTCCTGGAATCAGACATAATCATTAAGCAAAGTCCCATCATTTAAAAAATATAATCAATGGCATCATTTTTATTGTCAAAAGCCTTTTGGGTACACATTAATGTTATGCAAATGTATTTTAAACTTATGTTAATGCAAATTCAAAAAAGTTAAAGAAAATCTTCTCAATACTAGTGACATGTACTTCAAATACAAAAAAGGAGAGAAAAATAAAACTGAAATAGTATATTGCACAGGGAAGCAAAAACAATAATAAAAAATTTTAAAATAAAAATGTATAGCTTATAATCATTGACACACTGTGCCAGCTAAGAAAAGGTAGAATACAAAGGTTTCTTACTCCCAAAATGAGATCCATTTCCTTTTCAAACTTGGCCAAGATCCACTACTTACAAAGTAACAGTTTTTTATAAAGAACAGTAATACAACAGGTAATGCACGTTCAAAAGGTATCAAGATCCCCAAAGTTATAGTAGCCCATTTAATGATAATAGCAAACAAACCCACTCTCATATTTTACATGAGTCTGTTGTATGACATTTAAAGCTAATGGATACTTGTCACAAATTTTTCAGTTGTAGTAATGTTTCAACTTTGGCTGAGATATTTTTAAAAAATCTATTACTGCTATTATTACAAAAATATGGCAGAGGAGTCTAGAAAAAAAACAAACCTCTTTACTGTCTATGTTGAGTCTAAAAATGTCACCAAGAATCTAGATCATTCTGGTTTAAGGGTAAAGTGAACTGAGGAGTTATAAATGGGAGATGCTCCCTCTTGGGAGCTATCCAGGGGTACCATGCCTTGGGATCAACTTCCCAGCAAGAGACTGTTACTTCCCATCCATTCATATTTTTACAAATGCGGGAGGTGGGAATTATAATAGTGATTCACTTCAGGTACTAAAATGGATTCTTTATGTCTTGTTAAAAATAACTTTGAGGTAGGCAAAATGATCAAAGTTGTTAAAAAATCTAAAAAATCATGTCTAAAGACCCCTTAAAATCAATTTGAGATATTTAGCTCATTAAATTTTCCAAAGATTGTTATACAATTAAAACCAGTTTTGATGAAGTCCATCCATCCTCTATGTGACAATTGACAAAGCCCAAATTTAAAAAACACTGTTTATGGAATTTTACAATATTTTTTCAGTAGTCATAGGGGAAAAGCAACAGGATGTAACAGTAGTTAAAACACAGTAGATTAAACCTATTCAGTGAAACAGAATAGTATTGAATACATTAATATATGAACTTAAAACTATAACATTAAATCTTAAAGAAAAACAATCAGCAGAACACAATAAAATACAGAGACTTTCATAAAATAATGTAGTTCGACAAGGCTTAAAATTTTCACCTCCAGTTTCTTTAAAGTTCCTTCCCTGGGATCTCCCATAGCAAAGGAGATCATGGGTTTGAGGAATCCCAAACTGGGTGAATCTTAGAGACTAGTCAGGCCCAAGTGGCAAAAGGTTATAGGGAGATAAAGTTCTCCCCTGAATCTCAGGCAAGATAAGCAAAAGAATCAGTACACTCTTGAATGGTAGAAGCTGTTTGGAATAGGCAAGGTACTACTCTTTCAAAGAGTACACAATACTTGTAATTATCTTCCTGTTTAGAAGAGTAATTTTCTTCTTCCCTTCCCCACTGAGGTAAAATACTAGTTTCCCCAAAGGGTGTTGGGAGGCTAATCATTGCCTAAGGAAAAATACAACCTGGTTTTTCACCAGCATCCCAGGAGAGGGGGTCCAAGAACTCATAGCTTCTTCGCAGCAACAATCAGCAGCCTAGCAGGATCAGCAACAGCAATGCCAGAGACAGCAGTGAGGAACTGAGGAACATAGGCTTAAGCAGATGGGCAAGAGAAGTAGCGTATCTCTTCTTCGAAAGAGTATCCTGTCTAAAAATAGCCTGGCTAGTAGGGAGGGCAACTGGGCAAAAAGTAGGGCAAGAAAAAGGCACTAGCTCCAAAGAGAGGGTGAGTGGGTGGGTGGGATAGGTGAAAAGCCTTGGCATGAGAAACATGGCTTAAAATATATCTAGGCTATCTTAAAAAAAAAAAAACACTGAGAATTCTTTTCTCCAAGTGGTTGCCATCACTGTAAAAATTAAAATTCATCTAAAATAATGAAAGTATTTTATTTTAGGAGATTTATTAATGATCATTAGAAATCAATGAATAAAGAGGATACAAAATAAAGACCACATGACCATGACTGATTAGCCTATTTAAAATCCCCTCACATAGCTTACCATCAGCATCATTCTTGCTGCATGCCAGAGAGGCCGAGCAGGACCACCAGATCAATATTTATTCCCTGTTTACAGGAAGTACATAATGGCAGGAAGTTAGTGGGTTCCTGGGAAATGTAGTTATTTTTAGGGTAACAGATTTTTCAATTATACAATATTAAATTCATAGTGATATCCTTGGTATATGAATACATGCATATATGCATATATACACACATATATAACTAAGCACAAGTACATGCTTATTTCTGTGCATATGCATGCATTGCTTAAGTCATAAATATATGTAGTAATTGTGCCTAGAGTTTTGTGAGTATGTGGCATATACTATGCATACATGCTCATATATGCATATGAATGCACATACATACATATTGCAGGTGGGACAAACCCATAAATATACTTGAGGGACTCTTGTCACGAAGTTAATAATTGCAGTAGGAATCCTAAAACATTCTTGATTGAAAATTATATTATAAAGGGTTGACTGACTACCTCATTAACAAGAAATGTGATAAAAATTTAGAGTCAGTACTATAACTATCCTTTTGATGTGTCCTTAATGAAAATAGTTTTTAATATATGTATATATTTGTAAGTATATTTAAACATACATAACATGTATCTTATGTCATTTGAAACTTTTTGAGAACATGACAGATACAATTCAACTTAAAAATTTATTAAGAACCATTAAATTAAAAGCTCATTATGGCAAGGAGACTTTTATCTCACCCCCCACAAGTAGTTAGCATAATACCTGGAATATAGTAAGCACTTCCAAAATGTAGATTGATAAATTAATTAACTACTATATGCCATACATTTCCCACATAATCAGTGGGTATATGAATACAAAAACAAAACAGTCCTTGACCTTGAGGATCTGACATGGTATTGGATGAAAACAATATATAAACATATAAAATACAAAGACTATATATATATATATATATATATATGTATATATACATATACATATATGTATATGTTGTGACAGAGACTGGCACTAGAGAAAAAGTGCCAGAGTACAGAGTATGTGAAATTGATCACTTCAACAGGGGTGATTTTGATTACAAAAAAAAAAATCTCACTTGCACACATGAGGATGGCACAAACATCCTATATAAAGTTTCACTCACATGCATCAAAATATTCACTCTATATGCACGCACACATTAATCTTACACACACACATGATCCTGTAGTTCTGGATACCTGAGATCGTCTTTCAAGGTGAGATGACAGGCAAGTAGGTATCCTGTAAAGGAGAAGGCACCCCGGACCTGTGACAAACTTCAAGCAACACCAAAGAATGGAAGACACATGGACAACTAGAAAGAACTTTGAATCAAAGACATTATGGGAACGGAACTTCAGGAAAATGGACCACGTAAGATTAATTGTCGATCACATTCACTTCACAAATAGGGAAGTACATTCATATGCACATTGGAATAAATATTCATCCACCATGACATATCTAGAACATGAACAAATTTCACTTTGACATTAGGGGTTGTGCCGTAAATAAGGACATCCCATAAATTATTTATCTGTAAATAGATTTCTAGTTCCAGATGATACATATATATATATATATATATATATATATAGGTATGTGTGTATATATAAATAACATGTGATATATGTAAATGTGTACAAATAACAGACATGCATATATCTAACATACTAATAAGCTGATCAAAGATTATAGATAAAAGGAAAGAGTTAACATACTACAATAGAGTTTTCTACTATATATAGAGTTATATACTCTCTATATGGAGAGTTATAACATACTATAACATAACATAACTAGTTAAATAACTAATGGACAGGGACAGAGTAGTTTAGGGAGGAAAACGGAATGCTGTAACTAGAGAGGTAACATAGGGACAGAATAAATCAGATTTCATTTACATAGGAGTGAATATATATATGTATATATATATACAAATATTTTTTTATTGGAATTAGTATTACATTAGACATAGAGTAATTCAACTTTACATAAGAGTTAAATTTTATATTGATTGCAATAGGTATGACCTTTGGATTAAGAAATTGTTATATTACAAAATTTTGTTGGTACATAATCCTAACCCTCTTCCCACAACTCAGTCTTAGGATAAGATAGGAACATAGATTAGCAAATAGACAGATTAGGCTAACATTTATTATTTTGGGAGGGGGGAGGTTAGATGGAAACAATAAGTAACATAAATAGATTAGAATAGATGTAGAAGGTAAGTAACTAGTATGGGCCACGGTGGCACCATGCGAACAACAGGAAATGGAGGATTTGTGACAGAGGCTGGTTAGAGGTAAAGTACCAGGATGTAGAGTATGTGAAATTGATCACCTTGACAGGGGAGAGACCGCAGGAGTTTGGAATCTAGAGGAGGAGTGAGTAGACTCTGACTGGTAGAGGAGATCTCTTAGTTTTGAGAAGCCAAAGACAGAAGGTGTGAAAAAGACTTTCTCCTGAGGGTTACGCACTTTTCCTGTTGGTGACTGGAAATCTTTCCCCCCAACACTTCTGAGTTGAAGGGACTTTCTGAAGAGAAACCTGCGCAGACTTTACCTCAGCTCTTGTTGCCCAGGGGTGAGTCAATCTGACTTTCTCTTAGGGGACTCAGACTGCCAAGGCCTGAGTCCCCCCCCCCCCAACTCAAGGAGGGAGGAGAAAGGGTTTAGATAGAGATGGGGACCCTCTTTCCCACATTCCTTTCCCATTCCTCCCTGCCTGTTATTCCCTTTGTATTACCTGTTTGAGTTGACATTAAAAGTTATCTGTTCCCCAAGCTGAACGTGAGTGAAGAGATCAAGGGGAGATCCTTTGGTTTCTAGTAGTGGAGGGGGAACAAAAGGGACAAGAGCAAATTGGGGAGAGCAGTTTTAGCTAAGGAGGGAAGGCAGGAAGGGGAAAATCTTCAAATCCCCTCTCCTCTCTCTGAGCCAACCCTAAACATCAGCTGCTGTGGGAGTCAAGATGGCAGATTAGCAAGCAGCAAATTTTCAGACCTCGTGGAAGACCCTTCCTTAACCGATACAGACTGAATGCTCCTAGGGCACTGAAATTCAAGCTGAACAACAGGACAGAAGCAGGGAACCCTCCTTCTGGACTCAAATCAAAAGGTACTCCCCCCAAAAGCCAGAATCTGAGAATACTCAGGGCTAAGGGGAAGAAAGAGAGAAGGTCCCAGGACTCCTCCCCCACAACCCAGAGGGCTGAGCCCCCAGCAGCAGCAGGAACCTCTGAGCGGGCAAAGGTGCTGGTTTGAAGGGTCTACCTTGTGAGCAGCAGGGCGCCGGGCTCGGAGCATCCAGCTTGGACAGCGGGGAGGAAGCCAGGGAGAGATGGGGCCGTGGCTGGGTCCCTCCATCAGGCTCCAGTCTCACCGTTGCCTTGGGGCACATCCAGACCAATCCAGTTGAACATAATACCATCAGGATTACTCAGAGCTCAGGGAGACAGGCAAAGGCACTTGTGGACAGTGGAGAAGCAGCTGGAGAGAACTGGAGAGAGCCTGGGCGGCCCAGCCTTCCAGGTGTCTTCAGAGCCTCAGAGTTTCATACTACATACAGCCCGACCCAATTGAACTCAATCCAATCAAAAGCCTCCAGAGGACAGGGAAGCTAACATTCTTCCCCTAGAGACTGTACCAAGAGATATGACAAAGCTCCAAGAGGGGAGACTGACAGCCCCAAAACCAAAACAAAATGAGAGGAGCAAGAGCACAGCCAAATACGAGGAGCAAAGAAGGGGTAAATTCGAGCAAACAACAGAAAAAGAAGAAAGAAATTACAATAGACAGCTTATGCACACTTAATGAGCAAAGAGCGAATGAAACAGAGGGGGAAGGATCAGCAAAGGAAAAATCAGAAATCCCAGTGAATTGGATACAGGCTTTGGAAGAACTCAAAATGCAATTCAAAACACAATTAAGAGAGACTGAAGACAATTGGGAAAAGAACTTAAAAACTAAGGTAAGTCATCTGGAAACAGAAAATAGTGTCTTGAAAGCCAAAATCAACCAGCTGGAAAATGAAGCAAAGGAGATGAAAGATGAAGCAAAGCAGATGAAAGATGAGGTGAAGATAAAAGATGACCTCCAAAGAAAATCTGACGAAAAGGAAAAGGACAACCAAAAAACTAAGGATGAAATCCAGTCTTTAAGAACCAGAATACAACAACTAGAATTGAGTGACCTCACAAGGCAGCAGGACACTATAAAACAAAACCAAAAGAATGGAAAAATTGAAGAAAATATGAAGCATCTCATTCACAAAACAGGATTTAGAAAATCGTTCAAGGAGAGACAATTTAAGAATTATTGGCCTACCAGAAGACCATGACAAAAGAAAAAGCCTGGACATTATATTACAGGAAATTATTAAAGAAAACTGCCCCGAAATCCTTGAACAAGAGGGAAAAGTGGAGATTGATAGAATCCACAGATCACCTCCTGTACTTAACCCCCAACTGACAACACCCAGGAATGCTATAGCCAAATTCAAGAAATATCAGACCAAAGAAAAGATATTACATGCTGCCAAGAAGAAGTCATTCAGATACCAAGGAACCACAGTGAGAATAACTCAGGATCTGGCTGCATCCACACTGAAAAAAAGAAAGGCATGGAATACGATATTCCAGAAAGCAAGGGAACTAGGTCTACAACCAAGAATCAACTACCCAGCAAAATTGACTATATTCTTTCAGGGGAAAGTATGGTCATTCAACAAAATAGAAGAATTTCAAGAATTCATGAAGAAAAGACCAGACCTGAACAGAAAACTTGATGTACAAGCACAGAACTCAAGAGAATCATCAAAAGGTAATTAAAAAAGAGGGGAAAAAAGAAAAACAAACAAAAAAAAATTTTAAGAGACTCAATAAGTTAAAATGATATGTATCCCTATAAGAAAAGAGGTCATTGGTAACTCTTAAAAACTGTTGTTATTACCCGGGCAGCAAAAAGAAGTATACTTAGAGGGAACAGCAACAAACTGTATAGGATGAAAGGACAAGACATAAATAGGTATATAGATATATGCATGCAAAAATACATATGCATGAGTATGCATATATATATATAAAACTAGAGCTTAAAAAACAAATTAAAAGAAAAGAAACAAATGAGGGTAAATTTATATGTCATAAAGAAGCTCATGGTGGGAGGGGAAGAATATCAATACACTGGAAGGGTAAAGAGGTCGGAGACAGGAAATACTCAACTTTTACGTGCTTTGAAAGTGACTCAAAGAGGGAAAAGCAATCAAATCCATTGGGGGCAGAGAATAGATTTGCACGCCATAGGGGAGTAGAAGGGCAACAAACAGTCTGTTGGGGAGGGAAGCAGTACAAGAGAGGGAGGGAGTGGGGGGTTAATTTTAGAAAGACTACAGGGAAAATAAGGGGGTGGGATAAATAGGGAGGGGGGTAGAAAGGGAAGTAAAATAAGGGTGGGAACAAGGGGGATTGGTCAAAAGCAAACATTGATGTAGAAGGAAATAGTGAAAGAAGAAAAGGCAGGGAAAGGAGCAGAAATCAAAATGCTGGGAAATACACAGCTAGTAATAATAACTCTGAATGTGAATGGAATGAACTCACCCATAAAATGCAAGCGAATAGCAGAGTGGATTAGAGTCCAAAATCCTACCATATGCTGTCTACAAGAAACACATATGAGAAAGGTAGATACACATAGGGTGAAAGTAAGAGGGTGGAGCCAAATCTATTGGGCATCAACTGACAAAAAGAAGGCAGGAGTCGCAATCATGATATCTGACAAAGCCAAAGTAAAAATAAATCTAGTTAAAAGAGATAGGGAAGGTAATTACATCCTGATAAAAGGTAGTATAGACAGTGAGGAAATATCTGTACTCAACATGTATGCACCAAATGCCATAGCATTCAAATTTCTAAAGGAGAAACTAGAGGAACTCAAGGACGAAATAGATAGAAAAACTATACTAGTGGGAGATCTGAACCTTCCTCTATCTGAACTAGATAAATCAAACCAAAAAATAAATAAGAAAAAGGTAAGAGAAGTGAATGAAATCTCAGAAAAATTAGAGTTAGTAGACATGTGGAGAAAAATAAATAGGGACAAAAAGGAATATACCTTCTTTTCAGTAGCACATGGTACATTCACAAAAATTGACCATGTATTAGGGCATAAAAACATTGCAAACAAGTGCAAAAGAGCAGAAATAATAAATGCAACTTTCTCAGATCACAATGCAATGAAATTAATAATTAGCAAGGGAACATGGAGAGGTAAATCAAAAATTAATTGGAAATTAAACAATATGATTCTCCAAAATGTAATGGTAGAAATTTTAGGCTTCTGGGAGAGGTTATAATATTGTAATGGCTAAAAATGTGGCTACAGGATTTATGTAATATTGAACAATGGCTGCCAAGGAATTTACTTATGAAATTCCTAAAATGAAACACTCAAGTCAGAATGGAGTTTATGGAGGTTTAATCACACTGGGAGTAGAGAAAAGAGAGGGAGAGAAGGAGAGAAGAGAAAAGGGAAAGGGGCTACTCAACCTCTGACCAAGGCAGAGGGAGTTTTAGTCCCAAAGGCCCAGGTGGAAAGAGTCAGTCCTTAACTCACGTGACCAATCTGAAGGAAAGCTGTCTGCGGGCGTCCTCCCTCTCCAAGCTCCTAACACCCACAACCCTCTAGCTCTCTCCACAGGAAGTGCGCAAATTCCAGAGGCTGTTCCCTTCTTGTGTCTCACAAATTCAATGGTTGGCTCTAGCTTGGCTTAGGACAGCCCAGGTGGGCAGTTAGTTATTTTTGATTTGTCATTGACTAGCGCATGCCCGTGTAGTGTGGGTGTGCACAATTTTTGGGTGCTAGACCAAGATGGAGACTTTTAAAATTCACAAAAACCAGTTAGTTAAAGAACAAATCATAGAAACAATTAATAACTTCATTGAAGAAAATGACAATGATGAGACATCCTTTCAAAATCTATGGGATGCAGCCAAAGCAGTACTCAGAGGGAAATTTGTATCCTTGAGTTCATATATTAACAAATTAAGAAGGGCAGAGGTCAATGAATTGGGAATGCAAATTAAAAAATTAGAAAGTGAACAAATTAAAAATCCTCAGATGAAGACTAAATTAGAGATCCTAAAACTCAAAGGAGAAATTAATAAAATTTAAAGTCAAAGAACTATTGATTTAATAAATAAGACTAGAAGCTGATACTTTGAAAAAAAACAAATAAAATAGACAAAGCACTAGTCAGTCTAATTAAAAAAAGGAAAGAAATAAACCAAATTGACAGTATCCAAGATGAAAAAGGAGACCTCACCTCTAATGAAGAGGAAATTAAGGCAATTATTAAAAACTACTATGCCCAATTATATGGCAACAAATATGGCAATCTAGGTGATATGGATGAATACTTACAAAAATATAAATTGCCTAGACTAAAAGAGGAAGAAATAAATTACCTTAACAACCCCATTTCAGAAAAAGAAATTGAACAAGCAATCAAAGAACTCCCTAAGAAAAAATCCTCAGGTCCAAATGGATTCACAAATGAATTCTATCAAACATTCAAAGAACAACTAATCCCAATATTAAACAAACTATTTGACAGAATAGGCCAAGAAGGAGTTCTACCAAATTCATTCTACTACACAAACATGATACTGATCCCAAAGCCAGGCAATTCAAAAACAGAGAAAGAAAACTATAGACCAATCTCCCTAATGAATATAGATGCAAAAATCTTAAATAGGATACTAGCAAAAAGGCTCCAGCAAGTCATCACAAAGGTCATCCACTATAACCAGGCAGGATTCATTCCAGGAATGCAATGATGGTTCAATATTAACAAGCAAACTGACAAAAATCACATGATTATCTCAATAGATGCAGAAAAAGCCTTTGACAAAATACAACACCCATTCCTATTGAAAACACTAGAAAGTATAGGAATAGAAGGGCCTTTCCTAAAGATAATAAACAGTATATATCTAAAACCATCAGCAAACATCATCTTGCAATGGGGATAAACTAGAAGCTTTGTGATCATCAATGAAAGCCTTTAAAAAACATACACACACACAGGATTTAAAATTTTATCCTAGAGACAATAGAGTTTTTGTTGAGTAAGGTACTACATGGTCTTACATACACTTTTAGAATATCAGGTTTTTATCTTTAATCTCAAGATTACAGGTAACATGAGCATAAAGAATTATCAGAAAACTTTTAAAATTTCATCACTTGGTTCAGTCCTGTTATTACAAATGTGTGGGATTAAGTTTAGTAGGATTAAATCCCTACCCCAAGGCTCTACAATGTAGATATCAGTAGCTTTAGGATTTGAATTTAAAGTTTTCTATTTCCAGAGTCAAGAATTCAACTTCTTCATATTTCAGTTAAAAAAAAAAACTTCATAAATGTAACAGTTCTGAATTTGGTATTCATAGTAGTTGTAGGAAGGTTTTAATTTCAACAAGTTTTTAGATATTTACACCCACATTCAGTTGTCCCAATGCCCAATTTTCTTTGCAATAATAACATGTGTTTCTATATTCTACAAATAGCAATGCTGCCATGCCAACTTGTAATTTAATGGGATTAGATGCCACTGGGAGTCTGGGTAATAGAGTAATGTTCATACTCATCTCGCATTTAAATCTAATGTTTATCTGTCAGGTGAACTTATCTTGGTTCTAGTTCTCTTGGGTCTACTTCTTTTCTTTTTAATCCTTCTCTCCTCCTCACCAGTTTACCTAGGGAAAGCACGATATAAATTATATGTAATGAGATTACTGTGTACAATTACATTTCATTTCAGAAGATGTAGTATGGCCCACGCTGATGAAAGTAAATGACCATAATTAGGAGGAGATAAAGCCCCCACTTCTTTAACAAGCTTTATGGAAATGATTATATAGATGCATTCTATCTCTAAATAAGATGGACATAATGGGTACTTAAGATAGTATTCAATCTTTAAAAAAAGTTGTTTTCCCCCACCCAAATGATACCATCTGAAGATCACTATGATTAATATCGTAATTACTGTTTATGATATGAAAATGCAATGGTGTGTAACAAAAATCTTAACTGAAACAGATGAGATGCAGAAGCCAATTTAATTGTCACATGGTACTTGATATTACTAGCATATTGATATGGCATATTTGCATAATGACTCTCTTAAGCAAAAACAACCTCTCTTCCTTAATTAAACAGGGTGACTTTATTATTTTCTTAACCTCTACTGACTTTTTTAGAATATGCATTTATTGTGCAACAAAGTAAATGGAGATGATTTAGACTCAGCTTTTAGCCTTATAAATGAATTACACAAACCAATATAAACTTGTGTATTTCTGTGTTTACCAAAGCAGAGAAATATATCCCCATCCTATCACCTCAGATACCTAATGGCACAAGTCTTTTCTGGCTCTTTCAAGATGATACTTTCTAATAGCAATTCTAAGTCCTGTCCCCAGTAAGTAGCCCTACTGTTCCTTACTATAAATATGTCTTGGGAAAAGGAGAGGTTTATGAACAAAGAAGTGATAAAGAAGAACACAGCACATAATTCTTTTTAATTTTTTCCTAGATTTAATTTAAATGCAATTTTTAACAACTTTTTTTCTGACATTTTACAATCCATATCCTCTGTCTCTTTTCTACCACTCCCCAGGAAGGTAGATAATATGATATAGATGAGTGATATAATATAGGTGCTATTTGTCATCATACAATACATATGACCATGTCCATCATGTTCTGAAAGAAGACTCATAGCTTACACTTGAGAAAAATCCATTAAGAAAATAAAGTAAAAAATGGTATGCTTCAATATGCTTTCAGATTTTCCAATTTCCTTCTTTGGCAGTGGTTAATCTTTTGCATCATGACACCCTTGGAGCTGTCCTGTCTCCTTGGCATGCTGTTAACAGTTAATTCATTTAGAGTTGATCATTGTACATTATTGCTATTTGTACAGTGTACTTCTAGTTCTGCTCACTTAATTTTCCATCATTTCATTTATCCTTCCAAGTTTTTTTTTGGGGGGGAGATGATTTTTTAGCACTTTTTATGGTATAATAATATTCGATTGAAGTTGTATACCAAAACTTGTACAGTCATTCCCCAACCAATAGACATTCCTATAGTTTCCAGCTCTTTGTCAAAAATATTTTTGTACATGTAGTTCCATTCTGCCTCTTTTCGATCTCTTTGGGATACAAATCTAATATTGGTATTCCTGGGTCAGAGGGTATACACAGTTTTATGGCCATTTGGGCATAGTTCCAAGTGGTTCTTCAGAAAATTTGTATCATCATAGTTCTAACCACATTGTATTAGTGTTCCAATTTCCCCACTTCCCTCTAACATCTATAATTATCCATTTTTGTTCTGTTAGCCAATATGACAGGTGTGAGGTAGTACCTCAGAATTGTCTTAATGAGAGTTTCTCAAATTAATAGTGATTTGGAGCACTTTTCAAGCTGACTAAAGATAGTTTTAATTTGTTCATTTGAGAATCTCCTGTTCATAACCTTTGGCCACTTGTCAACTGGGCAATGCTTTTTAAACTTGTGATTTGACTCAGTTCTACATATATTTGAGAAATGTGGCCTTAATGTTTGTTATTAGATATTTTTCCAGTTTTTTGTTTACCTTCTAATCTTGGTTGCATTGATTGTGTTTGTGCAAATCATTAAAAAAAATGTAATGTGATCCAAGTTATATCATATTATGTTTTATATGCCTTTTATGAAAATACATTCTTCCTTTATCCATATATCTGACAGGTAAATGATTCTATACTCCTCTAATTTGTTTGTGGTATCACTTTACATTTCTAAATAGTGTGCCTATTTTGACTTTATCCTAGAATATGGTATAAAGTGCTGATCTGTGCATAGTCTGCCAAACTGTTTTTTACTTTTTCCTGTGAGTTTTTTGTCAAATAGTAAATTATTCCCAAAACATGGATCTTTGGGATTGTTACTATATTAATTTACTGATACATATTGAATTCCTAACCCATTTTTGATCTACTACCTATTTCTCAGCTAGTTCTCGATTGCTTTGATGGTTAATGCTTTTAATACATTTTGAGATTATAGCTAAGCTACCTTTCTTCATATTTTTTGGTTAATTCTCTTCATGTTCTTTGCCTTCTGTTCTTCAGGCGAATTTTATCATTATTTTTTTTTAGTTCTATGAAATATTTCGGGTAGTATGATTGTTATGGCACTGAATAGGTAAAATAATTTAGGTAGATTTATTATTTTTGTTATATTGACTCATCCAACCCAAGAGTAATTATGCTTTCAAACTATTTAGACCTTATTTTATTCATGGGAAGTGCTTTGCAATTATAATCATATTTTTCCTGGGTTTGTCTTTGAAGTTAGACTACCAAGTATTTTATATTGAGTGTGGTGATATTAAATGGGATTTCTCTTTCTATTACTTGTTGTTGGATATTATTGGTAGTTCATAGAAGTGCTGAAAATTTCTGTGTGGTTTTTAAATTCTACAAATTTGGTAGAGTTGAATTTTTATAATTTTATTTTATTTTTTGCTAAAATTATTTTTTGCCATTTTTCAATATTTGTTTTCTGATATTTTGCAATCCTTGTTCTCTCTGTTCATCTCACCCCTTCCTCCTCCCCCAAAAGGTAGGTAATATAATATAGGTTATATATATATATATATATGTATATATACATATATATATGTATATATACATATATATGTATATATCATATAAAACATATTTCCATGTCCATAGTGATGTAAAAGTAGACTCATATTGCTTTCACTAGAACAAAATAAGCAAAGAATACTTATGTATCAGTTTGCAACCAGGCTTCATCTACTCTTTCTATGGTGGGGGAAATCTCTTTTTTTTCTTATGAATGACTCTGAGTTGTGCTGGATAAAGTTGTTAATTTTTTAATAGTATTTAGCTAATTCTCTAGGATTCTCTATGTATATTAGCATACCATCTTCATTGAGTGATAGTTTTATTTCCTTATTGTCCATTCTAATTTCTTCAATTTCTTTTCTTATTGCTATAGCTAGTATTTGCCATCCGTTATTAAATAGTAGTAGAGATAATGAATATCCTTCCTTCATTCCTGATTTTTTGAGAAGGCTTCTAGTTTATCCTCATCACAGATAATGTTTGCAGATAATTTTAGGTTAATTCTATTTATGATTTTGAGGAATGTTCCTTTTATTCCAATGTCGATAGTGTTTTAATAAGAATGGGTATATCACAACAAATAATATTTATTTTGATCACATAAATTTATTAAAAATCTTACATAAACACATTCAATAAACCCAAGCTTAAAAGGGAAACAAATAATTGGGAAAATATTTACATCAAGTTTGTTTCATAAAGGTCTCATTTCCAAGATACCTAAGGAAGTGATTGCAAGGAATAAGACTAAGAGCTATTCTCCAAAT
This sequence comes from Monodelphis domestica, assembly GCF_027887165.1. Taxonomy (NCBI): domain Eukaryota; kingdom Metazoa; phylum Chordata; class Mammalia; order Didelphimorphia; family Didelphidae; genus Monodelphis; species Monodelphis domestica. The sequence continues at coordinate 247,017,549 of NC_077229.1, read as the reverse complement.
GATAAATGGTCTAAGAACTTATAAATATGCATTTCTCAATGGAAGACACATAGACCCTCCATAGATATATTTTAAAATTCTCCAAATCATTAATAATTAAAGAAAAGAAATTTACAGCAATTCTAAAGTTTTGCTTTTTATCTAACAGATTGACAAAGGTGATTAAAAAAAATGACAGAAGTTGGAGAGGTTGAGGAAAACAGAAAATCTAGTGCAGAGTTGGTGGAGCTATTAATGGGTCTAAGCATTCTAGAAAATTTACTATGCTATCCATGTTGTTTGACACAGTTATAGCAAAATCAATCCTACATTCCTACATGGATGAAAGAAAGAGGGGAAAAGCTCTTTATGTACTTAAAAGTTTGGAGTAGTTATTTATTGTCATGCTATGACTGGAATAGAGATAGATGTCCAGGATTTGGGGAAATGGCTGAATAAATTGTAGTATATTAATGTTACAGAATATTATTCTATTATAAAAATTAGGGAAACGTTTACAAAGAGGCATGCAAACAGTTGCTTGAAATGAGTAGAACAAAAAGAACCATTTAAATGTAATATAATTTTTATAAAAAATATGCAAATTTGGGAGCATCTGGGTGACTAAGTGGATTGACAACTGGATCTAGAGATGGGAGGTACTGGGTTCAAATGTAACCTCAGACATTTCTTAGCTCTGTGACCCAAGGCAAGTCACTTAACTCCCATTGTCTAGCCCTTAGCACTTGTCTGCCTTGGAACACAGCATTGAATCTAAAATGGAAAGTAAGTCTTAAGAATAAGGAATGTTGAAGACTTTATTAACTGATAAAGAATGAACAGAACCAGGAAAATAATTAATACACAAGTGAATTAAAAATCTAAGGGAGTCCAAATCTAGAAAGACTCATCTCAGAGATAGATACCATTGAGTCATGTGTTTTAATTGTCCAGCATGGCAATAAGTGCCCTTCCTGAGCAGTGGAAGTCAATGTATGTGATGTGGTGGGAACTGAAGTAAAACCCTGGCCAATTAGAAAATCTGGGTAGGAGGGATTAAAAGCGGTTTAAAAGGTTAGGGGGACAAGCCTGAGGGGTTCTGACATTTTTCTTGCTCTTCCCTCTCTGCCTGAACAATCTTGCTCTTTCCTTGCCGGCTGACTTGCTCAGGGCTCACAGCTTCTTGAACTGGGAGTGGGGCCAAGAAAAGCCCAAAGTAGCTCAGGCTGCAGCTTATTTGGGGGAAGGAATCCCTCAAAAGGGAAGGCTCAGGTAAGTGGATGCTGACCCTGAGGCCAACCTGGAGTCAAAGGCCAGGGCTAAGCCTGGAAAACTTTTAGTTAGACTGCTCATTTTCTCTCTCTCTCTCTCTCTCTCTCTCTCTCTCTCTCTCAATCTCTCTCTCTTTCTCTCTCTCTCTCTCTCTCTCTCTCTCTCTCTCTCTCTCTCTCTCTCTCTCTCTCTCTCTCTCTCTCTCTCCCCTCTCTCTATCCCTCCCTCCAAATAATAATAATAATAATAATAATAATAATAATAATAATAAATGTAATATATCTCCAAGATTAATTTCAAACTAATCAAGATATATGATGAAGTATGCAATCAAGTTCCTGATGGAGAACTGATAGTCTCAGGCTGAAGAATGAGACATAAATATTTTTCAGACATGGCTAATGAAGCAGTTTGAGGGAACGACTGCATATTTGTCACAAATGTTTTCCTCTTCTTTTCTTTTTCCTAGGGAGTAAGAGAGTGAGGAGAGAAAATTCATCTCTGTGAATTAAAATATGTAATTTAATATAAAATATTATAATAGCCATATTTATGCTTTTGCTACCTACAGCTCAGTTTCAGGAAGATGAAAAGGAATAACACATGTAAGGCATTTGGTAACCATCAGGTGTTATGTAACTATCAGTTATTGTTGCTAATGATGACCTATTGTGGGTGGAGATTTTTCCATTATTCAAAATTATACAAAATAACATATTCCAACTACCAGTTACTCTCAATGAATTCATACACGTGTTTTAATAAGTAATTTGAAACTTTAATAGTGAGAAGTATATATATAAAAAAAAGCTTTCCAATGATAAATAATATACATTACAACAATCTTGGGAATGTGCCATTCTTTTACAAAGCAACAATAAATTTTAGAAAGTCTTCATTGTAGGAACTCAATTAAATAATCAGTTAAATATGTATCTTGTATATTTCTTTTTTTTTTTTAATTTTAAACATTATTTTATTTGGTCATTTCCAAACATTATTCACTGGAAACAAAGATCATTTACGTTTCCTCCCCACCCTCCTCCCACCACCTTTCCCTCTCCCATATCCGATGCACGATTCAACTGGTTATCACATGTGTTCTTGACTCGAACCCATTTCCCTGTTGTTGGTATTTGCATTAGAGTGTTCATTTAGAGTCTCTCCTCAGTCATATCCCCTCAACCCCTGTAGTCAAGCAGTTCCTTTTCATCGGTGTTTTTACTCCCACAGTTTATCCTCTGCTTGTGGATAGTATTTTTTAGATCCCTGCAGATTGTTCAGGGACATTGCATTGTCCCTAATGGAGAAGTCCATTACCTTCGATTGTGCCACAGTGTATCAGTCTCTGTGTACAATGTTCTCCTGGTTCTGCTCGTTTCACTCTGCATCACTTCCTGGAAGTTGTTCCAGTCTCCATGGAATTCCTCCACTTTATTATTCCTTTGATCACAATAGTATTCCATCACCAACATATACCACAATTTGTTCAACCATTCCCCAATTGATGGGCATCCCCTCGTTTTCCAATTTTTGGCCACCACAAAGAGTGCAACTATGAATATACTTGTACAAGTTTTTTTCCTTATTATCTCCTTGGGGTACAAACCTATCATGAATCCTACTTGATCATGGTAAATGACTCTTCTGATCACTTGCTGGAGTCTTTTTGCTAGTATCCAATTTAATATTTTTGCATCTATATTCATTAGGGAGATTGGTCTATAATTTTCTTTCTCTGTTTTTGGCCTGCCTGGCTTTGGAATTAGTACCATGCTTGTGTCATGAAAGGAGTTTGGTAGAACTCCCTCTTTGCTTATTATGTCAAATAGTTTGTATGGTATTGAAGTTAGCTGTTCTTTGAATGTTTGATAGAATTCACTGGTGAAACCATCAGGCCCTGGGGACTTTTTCTTAGGAAGTTCTTTGATGGCCTGTTGGATTTCTTTTTTGGATATGGGATTATTTAAGAAATGTATTTCTTCTTCTGTTAGTCTAGGCAATTGATATTTTTGTATATATCCATCCATATCACCTAGGTTGGTATATTTATTGCCATATAGTTGGGCAAAGTTGTTTTAATGATTGCCTTAATTTCCTCTTTATTGGAGGTGAGGTCCCCCTTTTCATCCTTGATGCTGTTAATTTGCCTTTCTTCTTTCCTTTTTTTAATTAGATTGACCAGTATTTTGTCTATTTTGTCTGTTTTTTCAAAGTACCAGCTTCTAGTCTTGTTTATTAGCTCAATAGTTCTGTCACTTGTGATTTTATTAATTTCTCCCTTAATTTTTAGGATCTCTAGTTTGGTTTTCTTCTGGGGGGTTTTAATTTGTTCACTTTCAAGTTTTTTGATTTGCATTTCCAATTCATTGATCTCTGCCCTCCCTAATTTGTTAATATATGCACTCAGGGATATATTAACAAATTATATATATTAAAAAATCCTTGGCTGCATCCCATAAGGTTTGAAAGGATGTCTCATCATTGTCATTTTCCTCAATGAAATATTAATTGTTTCTATGATTTCTTCTCCAACTAACCGATTTTGGAGTATCATATTATTTAATTTCCAATTAATTTTTTATTTGGCTCTTCATGTACCCATACTGATCAATATTTTTATTGCTTTATGACCTGAAAAGGTTGCATTTATTATTTCTGCTTTTCTGGATTTCAGTGCCATGTTTCTGTGACCTAGTGTATGATCTATTTTTGTGAATGTGCCATGTGGTGCTGAGAAGAAGGTGTATTCCTTTTTGTCCCTATTTATTTTTCTCCATATGTCTATTAATTCTAATTTTTCTAAGATTTCATTCACCTCTTTTACTTCTTTCTTGTTTATTTTTTGGTTTGATTTATCTAAATTTGATAGTGGTTGGTTCAAGTCTCCCACTAATATGCTTTTACTGTCTATTTCCTCCTTCAATTCTCCTAGTTTCTCTATTAAAAATTTGGGTGCTCTTCCATTTGGTGCATACATGTTGATTAGTGACATTTCCTCATTGTCTATATTCTCTTTTAACAGAATATATTTACCTTCCCTATCCCTTTTGATCAGGTCTATTTTTGCTTTGGCTTTGTCAGATATCATGATTGCAACTCCTGCCTTCTTTCTATCAGTTGAGGCCCAAAAGGTCTTATTCCAACCTTTAATTCTAACCTTGTGAGTGTCAACCCGCCTCATATATGTTTCTTGAAGAGAACAAATGGTAGGGCTTTGGGTTCTACTCCAATCTGCTATTTATCTACGTTTAATGGGTGAGTTCATCCCATTCACGTTCAAAGTTATGATTGTCATTTGTGGATTCACTGGCATTTTGATATCTTCTTCTAGTTCTGACCTTTCTTCTTTAGCTATCTCTTTTGAACCAGTGATTTACTTTAGGTCAATCCCCCTAGTCCCCTCCCTTGATATGCTTCCCTTTCTAGCCCTTCCCTTTTTATGCTCCCTTCCCCTCTCCCCTCTCCTTCCCTTCCTTTTTATACTCCCTCTCCCCTCACCCTCCTTGATTTGCCTTTCTTTCTTGCCCTGTTGGATAAGATAGAATTCAGGATCCCACTGGATCTAGATGTTCTTCCTTCTCAGATTTGATTTCACTGAGAGTAAGGTTTAAGTAATTCCACTTCACACTCTCTTCCTCTCCTTCTCATATGAGAGTTCTTCCCCTCCCCTTGCCATGTGTATCTTTATATGGGAAAGATTATTCTATTAAGTCCCCCACTATTTCTTGAAGTAAATCTTAGTATTATCGATGGTTCCCCCCTCCCTTTTCCTTTCTTTGCCCCCACTTTCCCCAAATCTTCTTGATGCCCCAATCTTTCCCTATGCATGATGCTTCTAACTACTCTTATGGTGCATACAATTTTTGAGAGTTACACAAAACATTTTCCCAACATATTAATATATATGTATATATATATATATATAATTTGATGTAAATGTAGTCCTTATAGAAGAGAGTTTGACTTAAAGAAAAAGATAAGTTTTCTCTCCTTTTTCCTTTCTTTCATATTTACCTTTTCATGTTTCTCTTGCTTTCTGTGATTGGATATAAAATTTTCCACTAAGTTCTGTTCTTTTCTTAGCAAATGCTTGGAAATCTTCTATTTTGTTGAATGCCCATACTTTCCCCTGGAAGTATATAGTCAGTTTTGCTGGGTAATTGATTCTTGGTTGGAGACCCAGCTCTCTTGCCTTTCTAAATATCGTGTTCCATGCTTTGCGGTCTCTTAGTCTGTTAGCCACTAAGTCCTGTGTGATCCTTATGGGAGCCCCCTAATATATGAAGCTCCTCTTCTTGGCTTCTTGTAGAATTTTCTCCTTTTCTTGGAAGCTCTTAATTTGGCAATTACATTCCTAGGGGTTATCTTTTGGGGATTTAGTATAGAAGGTGTTCTATGAATCCTTTCTATTTCTATTTTGCCCCCTTGCTCCAGAACGTGAGGGCAATTTTATTTTATAATGCCCTGTAGAATAGCATCGAGTTGATTGTTTATCTCTGGTTTTTCTGGGAGACCGATAATTTGGAGGTTGTCTCTTCTTCATCTTTTTTTCCAAGTCTGTGACCTTTTCAGTGAGATATTTTATGTTTTCTTCTAATTCATTAATTTTATGGCTTTGCTTTATTGATTCTTGCTGTTTTATGATCTCACTTTCTTCGAGTTGCTTAATTCTGGTTTTGGGGGACTGGTTTTGCTTTTCAGCTTTGTCTGCTCTTCTATTGGATGCTCCGAGATCTTTTTCCAATTGAGTAGTCTTATCTGTCAGACTGCTAATCTCTTTCTCCCATTTTCCTTTCCAGGTTTCCATCTTTTGATTAAGCTCCATTTTGAGATCTTCCAGAGCTTGTTGATAGTTTCCATTTTGGGAGGCATGTTCTGATTTTTTTTTTTAAATTTCATCCTCATTCTCTTCTTTTCCTTGGGTACTCCCACCATAAACGTTTTCAATAGTCACTTTTTTCCCTTTCTTCCTGGAGGCTTGATTTTAGGCCATGTGAGCCATCCCTTTGGTGGTTTTATTCCCCTTTCCTTTTTGGTCTGTGGTCTTGGTGATATGGGCGGGTTTTCTGTGAATTTAGGTTGCCTCAGACTAGTTCTTCCCCGCCTCTGAAGTTTCTTAGAGTGCGGGGCCCCTGTTCTCAGTGCAACCACCCAGGTGATCAGCTCCACCCAGATAATCAGCACATGGTCCACCCCTGGTGTTTAGCTCCGCCCGGATGCTCAGTGCAACCACCCCGAGTACAGCTCCCTGGGCCCCCTGTGCTCAGTGCAGGATTCTCCCACGAAACCACCCTGAGACAGTTTTTCCTGGCAGTCCCCAGATCCCAAGGACCCTGGAGTGCCCCCTCAGACAGAGACATTTCCCACTCACTTGCTGTCCCAGTGAGTGCTCTGGTAGCTCACTCTGGTTTGGTGGGGGAGGGGGGGGAAAGGGCAGCTCAGTTCACGTTTCTGTGCAAGCTTTTCCTCCTTCTTATTATAGTGTGGAAATATTTAAACCCCATGTACCTTTGCCTCTGTGGAGTACTGGGGAGTACTGGGGAGTCCTTCTGTTCCTCCAAAGGTGATTTTTATGCTCCTTTGATGTAGTCTATTTCTTTCGGTGCCGGCGAGAGTAAGCGTTTGGTGTCTAGATTGCAGTTATGATTACCCGGAAGTCCATCTCATATATTTCTAATTAAATTTCTGGTTTTCATTAAGAATGACATGGTTACTTCTATAATCTGACCTTTAATCACATTTGAAGAGCATTTTGTTAGCTTAATAAAAATATAAGAAACAGAAACTTTGGGTTTTTAATATGGACAATTTGCTATAGAACTTAAAGTGTCTAAGAAAATTTATATATTGATTCTCACAAGTGTTTTTTAATCATAGAAAGATATGTCCATAAAATAAATATTTACAATTTTACATCATCAAATAAAATCTGCACATTTCTCAGATATTGCATATTGATTATTTATAACTTCAGTAACCCAATCTAATTTTTCCATGACATAGAGTTAGCTGGCAGAGAGAGCTAATACATTAAGTCACAAAAATGATATTTAAAAAAAATAATTCTACATGCTGAAAGAATGAAGCTAATAGTATGAACCAAAATATTATTTTAAAAATCCCTGAAAAATGTGGGAAAAGGGATATATGATCATAATTAATAGTTCATTTGTATGTAGGGGTGGAGACCTCAGGGATTTAGTGGGAAAATTGCAATTTAACAATGTTATGTAAAAAAAAAAAGACAAATTAAAGTACATTAAATGGAGCAAAACATCCAGAATGATACCATGGTTTAGTGGGTGGAACATTGGTTTTGGAATATGATCTCGGGTATGCATTTGCTCTGTTGTGTTCATTGCAATATTGCCTTCCTAGTTTCTCTCTCTCTCTCTCTCTTTTTGTAAAACAGGGTTAACCATATGACATTTATCTCAAACGAACATTACAAAAATGAGTACAATGATTTTAAGTTATCATGAAGAAGATTTTATTGTCAATCTGTAATGGCCTAAATAAGATAGCCAGTGTTGGATGTCACATTTTAAAGACACTTATAATGGAAGGCCTTAGAAAGGTAAACAAAGGAGGGTAAAGAGTCTTAAGATAATGTCCTATGAGCACTGGTTGAAGAAACTGGCGATATTTATCCTAAAGAACAAAAGATTTGGCACTCAGATATTTGAGGATTGTCATGTAGAAGAGGGGTGAAAATAGCTGCTCTTCAGAGAATAGAACTAGGAAGATATCTGGAAAGTGACAAATTTTATTTCAGTATAAAGAAACATTGTCTAATGTATCAGGTAACTATTCAATAAGCACTTAAGTGACTGCTATCTAGGCACTAGGAAATTGGATGACAACTCATCAAGAATGTCATGGTGGAGATTCTTGCTCACAGATTAGTTAAACTAGAGGACCTCATTCAGGAAAAGTTTATTAAGTACCTATATAGTGCATGAAACTCTGACCTAGGCATTTGGTAGCAATATAATATTTAGATAAGACATGAGCCTTTCTACAGGAAACATTTTAGTCAAGGAATTAAAAGCAAGAAGCACAGTGAACTTAAATTGCAAATAAGTGAGGTGCTTAAAAAAAAGAGTTGCATAAGAATAGAAGACACTTCCAAAAAGAATGGACATTTGAACTGTGTTATAAAAGATTGATTTTAATACCATCAATCATTATAATGATGAGCTCATATGGATAGAATATTTAGAATTTTTACACATTTTATCTCATTAGAATATGTGGGGGGAGTGTAGGGATCCTGACAGCTAGGGAAGATGGCCCTTGAACAGAGTGTGCCTTTCTAAGAAACAGAGGTGAGGAGACAGAACATTCCAGGTTGTGTTTTGTGAAACTGGAACAACAAGATGTAATAGAAATCATCTAGTCTAACCCCATTATTTTTCTAGGTGTGGAAACTGAGGCTCAGATAGATTATGTTTTATTCATAGTCACACAACCAGATAATGTCAGAGCCAGGACTGGCAATCAAATTCCCTGATTGCAAATATCTTCTTTTTAAGAATTCTAATAACAACACTATTTATTTATAGTCTAAAAAAAGACAGAAAAATTCAATTAAATGTTGTAATAAGTAACAAACTAATGCAAATTCTTAAAAATAATTGTTCTCATATTTTTCTACCCCTATTATCTTCTACTTCCTTTGTCAATAAATAGAGTAAATCAATGATAGCCTTCATAAAGTAATTTCACTAAATATTGAAAAAGTTAAACTAAAAACAAAAGCATAAAAGAAATGATAAATATATATAAAGTATGCCAGGCATTGTGCTAAGTGCTATTACAGTTATTATCTCAGTTAATCTTCATAACAACCTAAAAAGGTATACTTGTTATCTTCCCTATTTTACAGTTTGAGAAAACTGAGGCAAATATAATTTAAGTGACTTGCCCAACATCACATAGCTAGAAAGTATCTGAGACTGGATTTGAACTCAGGTCGGCCTAGCTTCAGGCCCAACACCCCATCCACTCTAAATACCAGCTGCTTCTCTCTGGGGTAAAAGCAAATAATACTGCCTTTGAATTCATTGAGCCATTGATGGATATCATCCAAATATGTTTCTTTATTTTACTCTGAATAAATGTATACTCTGTATAAAAATAAATTTTACTCTGAATAACAGCTTATCATACTTGCTAGAGTAGAAGGCTAAAATGCCTTCCCTTTCCATTTTTAATTATCTCTCCATAAAGATAACATCTCTGGATTATAAAGCCTGATTCAGGTGCCTAGTTTGCACTTAAAATATTAAATGCAGTCAACTAGAAATTAATAGCTACTAGGACACAATGGATTCTTGGGAATTTTTCTCTTTAGGTATACCTCTGTAATAATGAATCTATTTATATTTTCTTGACTCATAGGACTGTGACTCTTTTGTTGTATAATAATCAAAAGAATACTGGCTTTTGATTTGGGACAATTACTGGCTCTTACACTAGTTCTGTGACCTTGGGTAGAGCAGTTAACCTCTGATTTTTCATTTTACTTATTTTTAACATGAGGAAAATAATAATAATATATACATATATGTTATTATGTTATATATTATAAAAACCATTATAATATATAAACTCATGGAACCAATACAGTTCCTTTCCCTAAAGACTATATGACTTGGAAGAAAAAAAATAGACTGAATTTGAGTTACTTTTTATTCATTCACTAAGCATTTAGCACCTGCAAAAGGCATAAATAATAATAAAAAAAAAACCCTTTCCTTTGGAATATTGCTTTTTGATCCATGACCTGAGTGAACTTATTAATTAGATTTCAAGTATTTTTAAAGGCATTATATGTATTAAAAACTCAAAGTACTCAGGACCTATTTCCTAGTCAGCAAGTGAGTGGTATGTCATTACCTTTATGCTATATAAAGTAATAGCAAACTGCTCAGACAACTAAGTTTTCTTTTTCTTGTTATTTTATCAACTTCTTTTGGTTCAGAAGAAATAGAAAGATACCTGTATTTCAAAGGACTTAAGAGTCAATATTGTATTTGATGTAAATTACTTTTGTGATTTTTGTTTTTCTCAGCCTCAGTTTCCTCATCTGTAAAATAAAGGAATTGGAATAAATGGTGTCTGAGGTTCATTCCGGTTATAAGTCTATGATTCTGTGGTCTGCTAAGGAAAATCATTTTGGGAGGAAACATGGATTAGTTGACAGTTCACTGGACTTCAAAATGAGAATATCTGGTTTAAAAAACTGCACTGTAATACTTAACAAGCTCTCTGACTTCCTGTAGATCATTTAATCCCTATGTGGCTAATATTCCTCATGTATAAAAGGAAGGAGTCTGACTCCATTACCTTTAACATCCTATACCAGATCTAAATCTATGGTACCATGTCCCACTCACATGTCTGCTTCAATTATTAAAATCTTAAATAAATTACTTGTGGTTTATTGTAACACCTTCCTACTTGGGACTTTTGTGCTTTTGTATCTACTTTATGTACTCCATCTTTTATATAATTGCTGAAATAACATTCTTGTGACAGAGGGATGGAAGAAAAATCAATTCTTCTGCATTTAACTTTACAATTGGGCTCCAGCCTATTTATTCAGTTTTATTTATATTATTCATTTTCTCTAGGTTCTGTCTAAACAAGATTTTTTAGTTTTTCCCCATCATTTTGCCTTTATGCTTAAGGATAAACTATGCCTTATGCCCAAGATATATTGTTTATACATTTTTCTCCCTCCTTCTTTGAGTGCCATCTCTTCTGAAAACTCTCTCGCATTATCCCTTCCCAGTTGTCAGTATTCTATGTATCCTCAATTTTTCCTAAAATAATTTACCTGTATCTATATATCCATATGTCCATCTCTTTATTTATCTCTCTATGACATGTCTATCAACATATGTAAATATTAGTCTCTCTCTGTCTCTCTCTCTCTCTGTCTCTCTCTTGAGTCTTACAACAACAGAACCTTATAAAGTAGATGATATCCCTATTTTACAGTTGAAAAATCTGAGACAAATATCTGTGAAGTAACTCGCCTAGGGTCACAAAGCAAACAAGAGGGTTAGGTCAAATCTGAACTCCAAGTCTAATATTCTATGTAGCATGCCACCAGCTTTTTTTTTAATTCCAGTAGTTGTTTCAAATAGCTCAAGAGCCTGATTAGTAAATGGTAGCTCCCCTTCCTCCTCCCAAACTAGTAGTTCCATTTTGGCTCATACCTTTCACCATCAAGAAAAGAAACAATCATCGTGTATAGGGAATTCCACTTTCTTTGTCACCACCAAACCCATCTGTCATAGAAAGAATAATGAGACTAGGAGTAAATGAGCTCATCCAGCCCCAGAACCCATCATTTCCAGGAAGAAGCCTCATGGAAATGTGGCTTGATAACTGCTTATTTTGGTACTACAATCCTAGCTACTGAATACCCAAAAAGAAAATTCACAATATCAAGTTCTTGACATTGTCAAAAACTCAAAATCAGAAGCAATATAATTTTATCAATGAAAATACGATTAGAAAAGAGATATTGTCATATGCTTAGCCATAGTACCAAAATGACCATAGAATCCTTCTATCTGACTTGCAACTAAAAACCCCATGTGTTGTCTCCATCATTAGAATGCGATCTTGAGAGTTGGGAGTATTTTACTTCTCTATTTTTATCTCCAATATTTAACAGAGTGCTTTGTACATAACAATTGTTTAATAAATGAATTTTTATTCATTCAATCATTTGTTGTGCTTTCTCTATTATACTAAGCTTAGTAAAGAAAAACAAATAGGCAGATGCAAAAAAAGGAAGATTTTCATGTAAGCAGAAATGTTATACTTAGATGAATTATTACTATAATTTTTTAAAAATAACTGTTGAGATAAATGAAAGTAATACCTGGACCATCTTCATTTAGTCAAAATCCACATTTATTTAGTATTTTAATATTTACAAAGGACTTCCCTCACAACAATAATAGTTTGAAAAATAGTTTGAATATTAGTATAAAGTATCATGTAGAAGAAGAAATTTTGGGAACGAAGTCAGAAGACATGGGTTCAAGTCCTGGCTATATCAATTGGCTAGCTTTCTAAACACAAAACAGCTGATCAGCCTCTTTCAGCTTTACCATCCTCATATACAGAATGTCTAAAATATTGCTTTCATTAGCCATTTTGAGAAAATCACTTCATATAAAATAAATAGGACAAATATTTATCAAGTATTACACAAGGAAATATCTTCAATCTTTGTTTTAAAAATATCAAACATAATACAACTACATATTTTGAGATTTCTCCTACAGTTTTTCTTCTTATGTGAAGAATTTTCACTTAGGTGAATTTTAAGAATTGATTAACAAAGTAAATTTAGCAATTTTTATTTACCCACAAAGCACTAGGTTCTTTGAGCAAGATTCATATAGAGGCATTCTCTATCCTCTAATAATTTAAAAATATAATTATAGGAATAAGAAAACAAATAAATGTAGTACAAAACTAGAGAAGATATAAAATAAATTATGTACGAATATGCTATAAAAGTTCAAAAGGAGAAAACGCCACTTATGATTGGAGGCAACAAAAAAACTTTGTAGTTGAGCATTAGCTATTCTGGAAGGATAGGCATGATATCAAAAAAGCAGAGAATGATGCATATATATTATGAATATGAGCATGATTGTGTGTTTGTTCGGACCAAAATATGAATTAAGGAATGCAATCATTAATATTTGAAAACATTCCCTTTTTTTACCATTATGCTCCACAACAATTTTCTCATTACTCCAGCTGCCCTCTCCCTCACAAAGAATCACTATAATTATGTTTTGGCAAATGCACACATGTATATCTGGCTTATTCCATATTGTTTGAGATTTAAAGAAGGATGCCATTATATTTCTCACTTAGGACATTCCTGTACTCCATGATTCAAGGAACGTTCAATTTTAAAAGTAAACATCCTTCTTGAGGGTCAGATGAAAGAGGAGTGTCAAAAATAAATGCAGACCCTTAAATATCTTGTTCCCATAGGTAATAAGAATGGAGAATCTCAGAAACTAGGGAAATAGTTGATAACTTAAAACTTAAAGGAAGAGAGCATAAGTGAGCAGAAAATTAGGTTTGACATTTCTAAAAAACATGGGACCATGGGAAGGAGGAAGAAATTATAGGATGTAAGAAGTTGATTAATACATATTACTCCTTGTGATTTTGTTGATCATCAGAAGGAAGCATTCTCATGAAAATAAAACCAAGCCTATTCAAGAACCAAAATGCAAAATATAACCAATATATTCCTTCTGTATAGAAATAATAATATTTATAGGATGGAATGAAGTTAAATTGAGTCAAATTGAATATGATTATCCTAAATTTTTGAAATTATTTTTGTTTTATTCTGCATATTCTCTATTTTTTTGGTTTATTTTGGAACTTTATATCATATTTTGTATATATGTACCATATTTTGCCAATCTTCCAAAAATATGCTGGCTTTCATTTAGTTCATAATTAGCAAGTACTGTTCAAGTAAGTGATCATATGGCAATAGTTGAACTATTACATTAGGAATATTTACAAATTAAATGAAGGTGTAGCTATAAAATTAATTTTGCACTATCACTACCCTTCTTTTTTCCTAAATTATTCAAGTCCTGGCCAGGTGGGGTCTGATATTGGAAATCAAACAAGACAAAGAAGATAATTGCTTTCCAAATATTAAATTAAATATTAAAAGTAACAAACAGCAGGAAATATTCCTTTGCACTGCTTCCCTTAATTGCTCATTTGAGGACTAAATGGCTCAATAGTCTCACTATGAATATAGCCAGTTATCACTGCTTTCCAGGCACTAGAGTCAGATTTATCTTTGTCTACAAAATCTAGACCAGCTTGTAAGCTAAGAGACAATGAGACATTAAAAAGAATCCCCTAGGATCACTAAAATGAATTTATGTTTCATGGATAGATGCCTACAGTTCCAGACAGTCTCTAATTATGCAATTAAACTCTAATGACCTTGCAGTAAGTGCAAGACCTCAAATAAGTCAATTTGTGTAAGTTAAAGTAAAATAGGCAAAACAGATATCAACTAAAGTAGCATCATTCTAGCATTGTTGACTTCTCAGTTCAAATAGAACATGGGATAATAGAAAAATAATTTATATCTTTGGGATCTGTAATGGCAATTGTGTGCTTAAGTTTACATTTAAATGCATATGAATATCTGCATATTATATACTTAGGCACATATATTCATATATATTCATATATATATCTGTATCTTGACCTCTCTAATAGATGCATTTATATTTATTTTTCATTTATGAATTGCTAGGTATATTAAAATATTTGGGGAGATTTTGTTTGATCTAAAAACTATATATATATATATATGTATATATATATATACACACACACACTCATAAGCTATATACAGGATAAATAAGCAACAATAGAGAGATGGCACTAGAATTAATGATTTGGGAAAGGTTCACAGGAGAAAATGTGGTTTTAGCTGATTCTTAAAGGAAGCCAGGGAAGGCAGTAGGCAAAGTTGAGGAGGAATAGCATTTAAGCCTGAGAGTCAGAGAAAATGCTCAAAGAGGAGAGAGTGACTGTTTGTGAACACCAAGGAGGGTACTTCCATTTGATTGAAGTGTATGTGATAGGGAATGAGACATAAGAAGACTGGAAAGGTGTGGAGAGGTGGGGAAGAAGCTAGGTAATAAAAAGCTTTGAATGCTAACCAGAGGATTTGTATTTGATCCTGGAGGATAAAGAGAGCCACTGAAGTTTATTAAGGAAGAGTGACTTGTTGGAACCTGCCCTTTAGAAAAATCACTTTGGTAGGTGTACAAAAGATGGATTGAAGTGGGAGAAATCCAAAGCAGGCAGACCCCCCAACAGGCTGTTGTAATAGTCCAGTCATGAGTTGATGAAAGCCTTCATTAGAGGGTCTTTAGTTTATAAAGAAGAAAAAAGAGGCATATTTGTGACATGATACAAATATGAAAGGAAAAAGCCTCTGGAAAATACTGGATCTAAGGAGTAAAATCTAGTGGGAAGCTGAAGATGACTATTTGTGAGCCTTCAATAGCAGGGAAAGTAGAGGGAGGTCCTAAGGGGAAAAAATAATGAGTTCCACTTTGAACATGTTCATTTTAAGATGTCTTCTGGACAACTAGTTTTAGTTGCAGATGTGAGACTGGATGTCAGCAGAGATGTTACGTCATGATAGGTAATTTCAAAATCTTCAGCATACAGATGACAATTTAATCCTTGGGACTTGATGATCACCAAGTGAAGAAGTATAAAAGATGAAGATGGCCCAGGAGGGTCTCCCTCTCTGGAGAGACAGATAGAGAGCATGATCTGGCAGAGAATATAGGAAAGGAGACTGAGAAGCAGAAGCGTGAGGAAAGAGCAATGTCCTTAAAATGGAGAGAGAAGAGATTATCAAAGCCAAGTGATCAAAAGTGTCAAAGTCTAGAGAGAGGGCAAGGAGAATAAGGACTGAGAAAAGACCTTTGGATTGGGAAACTAAATAATTACAGGTAATTTTGTAAAGAACATTTTCTATTAAATGATAATGTTGTAAACCAGAAGTTGAGCAGAGAGTGAAAGGAATGAAAATAGTCACCCTATTGTAGATGGCGCTTTGAAGAAATTTAGCCAGAAAAGGTAGCAGAGATATGGGATGATAGTGAGAGAAAACCAACAAGCATTTTTTGAGGATGGAGGAGACATTGGCATATTTGAAGGCATTAGAAAATGAACTAGTAGAAAGAGAATGATAAAGAAATTATATAATAGAAATTGCAGAGGAGGTAGTCTGATGGAAGAGATGAGATGGAATCAGATCAATTGAAGTGGTAGATAGGTTCGCTGTGATAAGGAGTCAGGTTACCTCTTTATGTGACACATGAGTGAAGCAGAATATGGTGACAGAATGCATCTGAGTGATGGGGCATGAGGAAGAGGGAGAAGAGAGCTTATGACAAATAGCAGGTTCAGACTTGGGGTTAACATGGCTGCAATCTAGACATGAATCGCTTCCTCTCTCTAGCACCAAAAGAAATAGACTACCTCAAAAGAGCATAAAAATCACCTTTGGAAGAACAGAGGGACTCTCCAGTACCCCACAGAAACGATGGTACATGAGGCTTAAACATTTCCACACTATAAGGAGGAGGAAAAGCTTGCACAAAAACGTGGACTGAGCCACCCCTCCCACACACACACACCAAACCAGAGTAAGGTATCAGAGCACTCACTGGGACAGCGAGTGAGTGAGGAGCGTCTCTGTCTGGGTGGGAACACCAGGGTCCTTGGGATCTAAAGACTGCAAGGAAACAACCTCTCAGGGAGGTTTCACAGGAAAATCCTGCGCTGAGCAAAAGGCGGCATTCAACAAAATAGAAAAATAGAAAATTTCCAAGCATTTGCTAAGAAAAGAACAGAATTTAGTGGAAAATTTGATATCCAATCACAGAAAGCAAGAGAAACATGAAAAGGTAAATATGAAAGAAAGGGGAAAGGAGATAAATCTTATCTTTTTCTTTAAGTCAAACTCTCTTCTATAAGGACTACATTTACATCAAATTATATATATTAATATGTTGGGAAAATGTATTGTGTAACTCTCAAAAATTGTATGCACCATAAGAGTAGTTAGAAGAATCATGAATAGGGAAAGATTGGGACATCAAGAAGATTTGGGGAAAGTGGGGGCAAAGAAAGGAAAAGGGAGGGAGGAAGCGTAGACAATACTAAGACTTACTTCAAGAAATAGAGGGAGGGACTAAATAGAATAACCTTTCCCATACAAAGATACACATAGGAAGGGGAGGGGAAGATCTCTTATATGAGAAGGAGAGGAAGAGTGCGTGAAGTGGTATTACTTAAACCTTACTCTCAGTGAAATCAACTCAGAGAGTGAAGAACATCTAGATCCAGTGGGATCGTAAATTCTATCTTATCCAACAGGGTAAGAAAGAAAGGAAAATTAAGGAGGGTGAGGGGAGAGGGAGTATAAAAAGGGAGGGAAGGAGAGGGGGAGGGGAAGGGAGCATAAAAAGGGAAGGGCTAGAAAGGGAAGCATATCAAGGGAGGGGTCTAGGGGGACTGACCTAAAGTAAATCACTGGTTCAAAAGTATATAGCTAGGGAAGAAAGGTCAGAACTAGGGGAAGATATCAAAATGCCAGCAAATCCACCCATAAAATGAAGACAAATACCAGATTGGATTAGAACCCTATCATATGCTGTCTTCAAGAAACACATATGAGGTGGGTTGATACCCACAAGGTTAGAATTAAAGGATGGAGTAAGACTTTTTGGGCCTCAATTGATAGAAAGAAGGCAGGAGTTGCAATCATGATATTTGACAAAGACAAAGCAAAAATAGACCTGATCAAAAGGGATAGGAAAGGTAAATATATTCTGTTAAAAGGGAATATAGACAATGAGGAAATATCACTAATCAACATGTATGCACCAAATGGAAGAGCACCCACATTTCTAATGGAGAAACTAGGAGAATTGAAGGAGGAAATAGACAGAAAAATCATATTGGTGGAAGACTTGAATCAACCACTATCAAATTTAGGTAAACCAAGCCAAAAAATAAATAAGAAATAGGTAAAAGAGGTGAATGAAATTTTAGAAAAATTAGAAATAATAGACATATGGAAAGAAATAAATAGGGACAAAAAGGAATAAACCTTCTTCTCAGCACCACATGGCACATTCACAAAAATAGATCATACACTAGGTCACAGAAACATGGCACTCAAATGCAGAAAAGCAGAAATAATAAATGTAACCTTTTCAGGTCATAAAGCAATAAAAATATTGATCAGTATGGGTACATGAAGAGCCAAATAAAAAATTAATTGGAAATTAAATAATATGATACTCCAAAATCGGTTAGTTGGAGAAGAAATCATAGAAACAATTAATATTTCATTGAGGAAAATGACAATGATGAGACATCCTTTCAAACCTTATGGGATGCAGCCAAGGATTTTTTAATATATATAATTTGTTAATATATCCCTGAGTGCATATATTAACAAATTAGGGAGGGCAGAGATCAATGAATTGGAAATGCAAATCAAAAAACTTGAAAGTGAACAAATTAAAACCCCCCAGAGGAAAACCAAACTAGAGATCCTAAAAATTAAGGGAGAAATTAATCAAATCGAAAGTGACAGAACTATAGAGCTAATAAACAAGACTAGAAGCTGGTACTTTGAAAAAAACAGACAAAATAGACAAAGTACTGGTCAATCTAATTAAAAAAAGGAAAGAAGAAAGGCAAATTAACAGCATCAAGGATGAAAAGGGGGACCTCACCTCCAATAAAGAGGAAATTAAGGCAATCATTAAAACAACTTTGCCCAACTATATGGCAATAAATATACCAACCTAGGTGATATGGATGGATATATACAAAAATATCAATTGCCTAGACTAACAGAAGAAGAAATACATTTCTTAAATAATCCCATATCCAAAAAAGAAATCCAACAGGCCATCGAAGTACTTCCTAAGAAAAAATCCCTGGCCTGATGGATTCACCAGTGAATTCTATCAAACATTCAAAGAACAGCTAACCCCAATACTATGCAAACTATTTGATATAATTAGCAAAGAGGGAGTTCTACCAAACTCCTTTTATGACACAAACATAGTTCTGATCCCAAAGCCAGGCAGGTCAAAAACAGAGAAAGAAAATTATAAACCAATATCCCTAATGAATATAGATGTGAAAATCGTAAATAAGATACTAGCAAAAAGACTCCAGCAAGTGATCAGAAGAGTCATTCACCATGATCAAGTAGGATTTTTACCAGGGATGAAGGGCTGGTTCAATATTAGGAAAACCATCCACATAATTGACCACATCAACAAGCAAACCAACAAAAATCACATGATTATTTCAATAGATGCAGAAAAAGCCTTTGATAAAATACAACACTCATTCCTATTAAAAACACTAGAAAGCATAGGAATAGAAGGGCCGTTCCTAAAAATAATAAACAGTATGTATCTAAAACCATCAACTAATATCATCTGCAATGGGGATAAACTAGATACATTCTAAATAAGATCAGGAGTGAAATGAGGATGCCCATTATCACCTCTACTATTTGACATTGTACTAGAAACACTAGCAGTAGCAATTAGAGAAGAAAAAGAAATTGAAGGCATTAAAAGAGGCAAGGAGGAGACCAAGTTATCACTCTTTGCAGATGACATGATGGTCTACTTAAAGAATCCTAGAAATTCAACCAAAAAGCTAATCGAAATAATCAACAACTTTAGCAAAGTTGCAGGATAGAAAATAAACTCGCATAAGTCATCAGCATTTCTATATATTTCCAACACAGCTCAGCAGCAAGTATTAGAAAGAGAAATTCCATTCAAAATAACCTTAGATAAAATAAAATATTTAGGAATCTATCTCCCAAAACAAACACAGGAACTATATGAACAAATCTACAAAACATTTTCCACACAACTAAAACTAGACTTGAAAAATTGGAAGAAAATTAACTGCTCATGGGTAGGATGAACCAATATAATAAAAATGACCATCCTACCCAAACTCATTTATCTATTTAGTGCCATTGAACTTCCAAAATGTTTTTTTACTGATTTAGAAAAAAAAACATAACCAAGTTCATTTGGAAGAACAAAGGATCAAAGATATCCAGGGAAACAATGAAAAAATAAATACAAAGGAAAGAGGCCTTGTAGTCCCAGATCTCAGACTATATTATAAAGCAGTGGTCATCAAGACAATTTGGTACTGGCTAAGAGACAGAAAGAAGAATCAGTGGAATAGACTCAGGGTAAGTGACCTCAGCAGGACAGTATACGACAAACCCAGAGAACCCAGCTTTTGGCATATAAATCCACTATTTCATAAAAACTGCTGGGAAAATTGGAGGACAGTGTGGGAAAGATTAGGTTTAGATCAACACCTCACACCCTACACAAAGATAAATTCAAAATGAGTGATTGACTTGAACATAAAGAAGAAAACTTTAAGAAAATTAGGTGAACACAGAATTGTATAAATGTCAGACCTTTGGAAAGGGAAAGATTTTAAAACCAAGCAAGACTTAGAAAGAGTCACAAAATGCAAAATAAATAATTTGGAATACATCAAATTAAAAAGGTTTTGTACAAACAAAACCAATGTAACTAAAATCAGAAGGAAAGCAACAAATTGGGAAGCAATCTTCATAAAAACCTCTGTCAAAGGTTTAATTACTCAAATTTATAAAGAGCTAAATCAATTGTACAAAAAATCAAGCCATTCTTCAATTCATAAATGGGCAAGGGACATGAACAGGCAGTTCTCAGCCAAAGAAATCAAAACTATTAATAAGTACATGAAAAAGTGCTCTACATCTCTTATAATCTGAGAGATGCAAATCAAAACAACTCTGAGGTATCACCTAACACCTAGAAGATTGGCTAACATGACAGCAGAGGAAAGCAGTGAATGCTGGAGGGGATGAGGCAAAGTAGGGACACTAATTCATTGCTGGTGGAGTTGTGAATTGATCCAACCATTCTGGAGGGCAATTTGGAACTATGCCCAAAGGGCGATAAAAGACTTTCTGCCCTTTGATCCAGCCACAGCACTGCTAGGTTTGTACCCCAAGGAGATAATAAGGAAAAAAAAACTTGTACAAGAATATTCATAGCTGCACTCTTTGTGGTGGCCAAAAATTGGAAAACGAGGGGATGCCCATCAATTGGGGAATGGCTGAACAAATTGTGGTATATGTTGGTGATGGAATACTAGTGTGCTCAAAGGAATAATAAAGTGGAGCAATTCCATGGAGTCTGGAACAACCTCCAAGAAGTGATGCAGAGCAAAAGGAGCAGAAACAGGAAATCATTATACACCGAGACTGATACACTGTGGTACTGGACTTCTCCATTAGGGACAATGCAATGTCCCTGAACAATCTGCAGGAATATAAAAACACTATCCACAAGCAGAGGATAAACTGTGAGAGTAAAAACACCAAAGAAAAGCAACTAGTTGACTACAGTGGTTGAGGGGACATGTCTGAGGAGAGACTCTAAATGAATACTCTAGAGCAAATACCAACAACACAGAAATGGGTTCAAGTCAAGAACACATGTGATACCCAGTAGAATCATGCACCAGCTATGGAAGGAGTGTTGGGGGGGTGGGAAGAAAATGATTTTTGTTTCCAATGAATAATGTTTGGAAATGACCAAATAAAATAATGTTTAAAAAATTACACATAGAAAAAAAAATAGTAGGTTTAGCTCCGTCTATGTTCCCCTGAAATGATAGTCCTCTTATCTGACAATGGTTTATGTAAATAAAGATGAATTTTAATAATAGGTTTGGACTGGGGAGGTATCAGGGAAGAGGGAATCAGGATTTCCCTAAATTGGGTTTGAGTATCTCTCAGCCTTTGAACTGAGGCCAGGCCTCACAGGCTGATAGAGGGTTTCTTTTATTCCTGTCTAAGCTAATCTGTTCCAATTTTTATTAAGTTCAATGTCTTTAGCAGTAACAGCAAGAGATAGACAAGGTCTGACGTTCAGAGATGGTTGGGCCTATCTCATTGAGCTAATGCCCCTAAAGACTGGTCTTACAGTTCAAACTGCTACCCTTAAATCCTTTTGTTTGATGACACTATCACAGGAATCCAGGTAGAATACACAGTTGGGATTAGAAATTACTTTGCCCAATTATATGGCAATAAATACACCAATTTAGGAAAAATGGATGAATATATACAAAAATACAAACTGCCTAGACTAACAGAAGAGGAAATAGAATTCCTAAATAATCCCATATCAGAAATTGAAATCCAACAAGCCATCAAAGAACTTCCAAAGAAAAAGTCCCCAGGGCCTGATGGATTCACCTGTGAATTCTATCAAACATTCAGAGAACAGTTAATCCCAATACTATACAAACTATTTGACATAATAAGCAAAGAGGGAGTTCTACCAAACTCCTTTTACGACACAAACATGGTACTGATTCCAAAACCAGGCAGGTCAAAAACAGAGAAAGAAAACTATAGGCCAATCTCCCTAATGAATATAGATGCAAAAATCTTAAATAGGATACTAGCAAAAAGACTCCAGCAAGTGATCAGAAGGATCATTCACCATGATCAAGTAGGATTCATACCAGGGATGCAGGGCTGGTTCAACATTAGGAAAACCATCCACATAATTGACCACATCAACAAGCAAACTAGCAAGAATCACATGATTATTTCAATAGATGCAGAAAAAGCCTTTGATAAAATACAACACCCATTCCTATTAAAAACACTAGAAAGCATAGGAATAGAAGGGTCATTCCTAAAAATAATAAACAGTATATATCTAAAACCAACAGCTAATATCATCTGCAATGGGGATAAACTAGATGCATTCCCAATAAGATCAGGAGTGAAACAAGGATGCCCATTATCACCTCTACTATTTGACATTGTACTAGAAACACTAGCAGTAGCAATTAGAGAAGATAAAGGAATTGAAGGCATCAAAATAGGCAAGGAGGAGACCAAGTTATCACTCTTTGCGGATGACATGATGGTCTACTTAAAGAATCCTAGAGATTCAACCAAAAAGCTAATTGAAATAATCAACAACTTTAGCAAAGTTGCAGGATACAAAATAAACCCACATAAATCATCAGCTTTTCTATATATCTCCAACACAGCTCAGCAGCAAGAACTAGAAAGAGAAATCCCATTCAAAATCACCTTAGACAAAATAAAATACCTAGGAATCTACCTCCCAAGACAAACACAGGAACTATATGAACACAACTACAAAACACTCGCCACACAACTAAAACTAGACTTGAACAAATGGAAAAACATTAACTGCTCATGGATAGGACGAGCCAATATAATAAAAATGACCATCCTACCCAAACTTATTTATCTATTTAGTGCCATACCCATTGAACTACCAAAATACTTCTTCACTGATTTAGAAAAAACCATAACAAAGTTCATTTGGAAGAACAAAAGATCAAGGATATCCAGGGAAATAATGAAAAAAAAACACATATGATGGGGGCCTTGCAGTCCCTGACCTAAAACTATATTACAAAGCAGCAGTCATCAAAACAATTTGGTACTGGCTAAGAAACAGAAAGGAAGATCAGTGGAATAGACTGGGGGAAAGCGACCTCAGCAAGACAGTATACGATAAACCCAAAGATCCCAGCTTTTGGGACAAAAATCCACTATTCGATAAAAACTGCTGGGAAAATTGGAAGACAGTGTGGGAGAGACTAGGAATAGATCAACACCTCACACCCTACACCAAGATAAATTCAAAATAGGTGAATGACTTAAACATAAAGAAGGAAACCATAAGTAAATTGGGTAAACACAGAATAGTATACATGTCAGACCTTTGGGAGGGGAAAGGCTTTAAAACCAAGCAAGATATAGAAAGAATCACAAAATGTAAAATAAATAATTTTGACTACATCAAACTAAAAAGCTTTTGTACAAACAAAACCAATATAACTAAAATCAGAAGGGAAACAACAAATTGGGAAAAAATCTTCATAGAAACCTCTGACAAAGGTTTAATTACTCATATTTATAAAGAGCTAAATCAATTGTACACAAAATCAAGCCATTCTCCAATTGATAAATGGGCAAGGGAAATGGATAGGCAGTTCTCAGATAAAGAAATCAAAACTATTAACAAGCACATGAAGAAGTGTTCTACATCTCTTATAATCAGAGAGATGCAAATCAAAACAACTCTGAGGTATCACCTCACACCTAGCAGATTGGCTAACATAACAGCAAAGGAAAGTAATGAATGCTGGAGGGGATGTGGCAAAATAGGGACATTAATTCATTGCTGGTGGAGCTGTGAACTGATCCAACCATTCTGGAGGGCAATTTGGAACTATGCCCAAAGGGTGCTAAAAGAATATCTACCCTTTGACCCAGCCATAGCACTGCTGGGTCTGTACCCCAAAGAGATAATGGACACAAAGACTTGTACAAAAATATTCATAGCTGCGCTCTTTGTGGTGGCCAAAAATTGGAAAATGAGGGGATGCCCTTCAATTGGGGAATGGCTGAACAAACTGTGGTATATGTTGGTGATGGAATACTATTGTGCTAAAAGGAATAATAAAGTGGAGAAGTTCCATGGAGACTGGAACAACCTCCAGGAAGTGATGCAGAGCGAGAGGAGCAGAACCAGGAGAACATTGTACACAGAGACAAACACACTGTGGTATCATCGAAAGTAATGGACTTCTCCATTAGTGGTGGTGTAATGTCCCTGAACAACTTGCAGGGACCCAGGAGAAAAAAAAAAAACACCATTCATAAGCAAAGGATAAACTATGGGAGTGGAAACACCGAGAAAAAGCAACTGCCTGAATACAGAGGTTGAGGGGACATGACAGAGGATAGACTCTAAATGAACACTCTAATGCAAATACTATCAACAAAGCAATGGGTTCAAATCAAGAAAACATCTAATGCCCAGTGGACTTACGCGTCGGCTATGGGGGGTGGGGGGGGGGAGGAAAAGAAAATGATCTATGTCTTTAACGAATAATGCTTGGAAATGACCAAATAAAATATATTAATTAAAAAAAAAAGATAAAAAAAAAAGAATACACAGTTGGGAAAATCAGGAATAGAGGTACTTCTATCCCAAGACAGGGAGAGAGGCTCCTTGCAGTCCCAGGGCCAGGAAAGGGAGACCCTCAAGCCCAAATGTCACTCCAGGTTGCCCCGCCCCCCAATAACTGTCATTCTTGTAGATATCTCTCTAACATTTCAACTGCTGTTTGTTCTACTTGAGTGGCAGAAAGTCCAAAACTTGCTTCAGCTTTCCTTTCTACAATCTTCAGTGTAAGGCTAAAGGAAGACTAATCAGTTGTCCTGTGTTGAAACTTCTTTTTTTCAGAGATAGCTGATTTTATCACTTCTCAGCCTTTTGCCTAAGATCAAGTATAGTATCAGAGACAGCTGATTTATCTGGCTACTGAGGTTCTTCCCAAATTAAAAAAAAATATGACTCTATAGGAGGAAGAATCTTAATATCAAGAAAAATTAAAGTTTGAAGACTTAGGATTTTGCCATCAGAAAGTAAAGATTGTATTTGTGGTGACGTATAGAGTATGGTACCTAAATGGCATACTTTGCTTGGAGTCAGGAAGATATTAATTAAAATTTGGCTTCAGACATTTACTAGCTAGGGACCTCTGGATAATTAACTTAATCACTGAATCAGGTTCCTCATTTTTAAAATTATAATAATAGTCCCTAACACTTTAAGTTGTTTTAAAAATCAAATGAGGTAATAGTAAAATATTAAAACTATGGTAAAACTATTCAAACAAAATCAATATAAAGATATGCTTGTTAAACTGTAATATAAAAATAGTCACAAAAGAGGATTCCACAGAATTTTTAGACAAATGTACTTCTAAATTGAGAAATTTGAGAGATCAAATATTTGTAATAGCTCAGAAGCCACACACACTGAATTGTATGTACATACACACATATTCACATAAAACATATATTTGCATGTGTGTATATATGTGTGTGTGTGTTGTGGAAATGGAAAACTGTGAATTAGGCTTTTGCATTTCTGCCCACTGAGGTGGAGCAGTTGGAATGTGATGGGAGGGGAAGTAACAGTTGGAGTGAGAGAAGAGCATTGTGGGAGAAACTGCTAACTGAAATAGTTTTTGCCCACTGGACTCGGGAGTGTGGAACAAAGACCAGGAGCTCTATATCCTAACCTGTGGAAAATCTTGCCTCTATTCCCTTACCCTGGAAGTTTCCTGTATGTGTGAGAGCATCCATTAGAGGAAGAATAAGACAAAAGTAAGCTGCTGAAAAGGGTTGATCCCTTAATCTCAGGGGCTCACCCTGAAGATTCTTTCCATCCCTTGACCTCCCCAAGAAGGACATCTACCTTTTGTTCAGTAGGATAGAGATAGTGGTTAACTATGAAGAAGATAGATAAGCTGAGATGAGCCATCTTGGCTCACTTGAACAGGAAGCAAGGGTCTCCTATTCCCACCTACCTTTCTCAATTTAATTATTAAACTACTTGAAAAATAGAAGCTTGCAGTCAGATTCATATTGAAGGGAGAACAAAGAAAGAGAAGCTGGTGACTTAGCTAGCCATTAGCCTAGACTACACAATGAAAGCCAACAGTGACAATCTTGCCTGCCAGACAAAGGGAACTTCTGGGGTTGCTTCTACTAGACAAGCCTCAAGGAGTAAGCTCCACTCTTCCCAGAAGTCACTCTAAACACTGGTCCTGTCATCCTTAACCTAACCTTACCCAGGGTACCTCTCTGGGGGGCTGAGTGGGAAGAAATTTCAAAGACAGTCTCTCAGCAGGGGGAATATATCTCCTTTTACCTCACCAGGCTTCATATTCTCTCTGTCCCTTCAACTCTTCCATTCCCTGTTACAAGCCCTTCCTTATCCCCTGTACCTCTTCAATCCTGTTTACTCCCTTCATTCTGACAGTGTATGCATGCATAAATACACACATACATGCTGAAGCATTCCGCATAGATATATACATATAGGGATATTATATATAAAATTCATATATGTATGAAGTACATATTTGTGTGTATATAGATATACACAAATATGTATGTACATATAGATTGATAGACACAGATCTATCTATTCATTTATTTATCTATCAATCTAAATTTGGCAACTAAGTAGTACAGTGTATACAATGGCAGATAGACTCTGGTAGACCCGAGTTCAAATCCAGACTCAGATATTTACTAGCTATGTGATCCTGGGCAAGTAACTTAATATTGTTTCTCATCTATCAAATGAGGTAGAAAAAAATGGCAAACCACTCCAGTATCTTTGCCAAGAAAATTCCAAATGAAGTCATGAAAAGTCAAATGCAAGTAAAAGTGACTGAACAACAATAAGAAAATACCTATATACATATGCACACATGTATAAATATAATCATACATATATCCCTTCCATACTGAAATTTCCCTCATTATGGTTTCAATCTATCCTAAATTGGCATAAGAAATCAAATAGGAATTTTAGGGTATTCAAAGAAGGCCAGTAGATCACATAGAAAAAAAAAGTTTAGAAACTCATAAATTCATAAATTATATTTATAAAATTATAATATCAACATTATTATCATATAATATTAACATAGTTCATATTTTAATACCTTAATATAGGGATTTTCTTTTTAAATTTAAAATAAAGAGTTAAAGTGTGAGAAAAGAATGAGAAAGTCAAAATTCATTTATGTTTTCCAGATCAGAGGGGTCTTGAGCTTTTATACCTCATGATGTGGAAGGGATATATGCATATAAATAAATATAAGTGTGTGTACATATATGATATATACACAAATTTATATGTATACATATATATATTTAACATTATATATCTGTATATATACAGAGACAGAGAGACAAACAGAAAGATAGAGACAGAGAGAATTGAAAGGATTTGGATAGAGTGGGCACTGAAATATTAATTCCAAATTAAATTGATTAGAAATCCATTATCTTTGTGGAATCATCACTTCAAATATTCAGACCAAGGGTAAAAATTAACAACAAAGTAGATCAAAGTAAAATTGTGAGAAAACACCGTGATATTACTAGTTATAAAATAAAAATTTTAAACAATCTTTTGCCATAGAAAGGCACAAAATGATCAGGGGAAAGTCATTGATCTTAATTATAATCACCTCCTACAAAAGTTTAATTAATATTAGGCTCTCCCCACAACAAAGAGGCCCAAAGAGCAAAGGAACATTTTTCAGCTAGCAAGAAGTCCCCTTTTGTCGAGGATAATGTGGCATTCAAATGTAATAAAGTTAGCTCATTTGCATAGTATCAGATAGAAACAAGGTGGTATATTATGAGAACCACTAAATTAGATCTGTGACTTAATTAATGTGGGTTATAGGATCATAGTTGTAAGTGATCTTAGGGTCCACTGAATCCAAAACCTTCATATTACAAATAAATAAATTAAGGTAGAGTGGATAAATTTGCCCAGACTTACAGCTAATAAGTATCTGAGGTTAAATCTGAACCTAGTTTTTTCTGATTCCAAGTTCCATAAATTTACCTGAACACTATAATTCTCTCCAATAGACTATTTAATTATATCAATTATAATAAAACTATGCCCACTCATCCTGTGTAAATTTTACCCTTTGTTCCCATATTCTCAAGATAGGAGATCAAAACCTTCCTTTATTTCTCTTGACATTTTGAAGGTAAAGATGGAACAAATAGATTTGACTATCTTTAATTCTTACATGACAAAACAATGAAGAATGCTCAAAAAGAAAATGAATGTCTACTGAATGTTCATCATTAGGAAAACTAAGAAAGATCATAGTATCACAGAAGTTTGATGTTAAAAAGGTGAACAAAAATTATTTAATTCAATATCTACATGAATAAAATATGTCATCAGTTTATATTTAGTCTTTGCCTAAAGTCTCAAATTGGGCAGAATTCACTACCAACTGAGGTAGCCAAATTGCTTTTGGATAGCTCTAGTTCTTAGAAATTTTTGCACCTTTTCACTAAATTTGCCTCTTTAAAACTTCCACCAACTTCTTCATATTCTGTCCTCAAGGCTCAAACATTAGAATCCTAATACCTTCTATTCTGATTCCTTATTGTTCTTAAAAAAAAAAATTATTCAGGCAGATAGGTATCACAAGTCCTGTAGGCACACAATTGTGAAAACAGAGCGGTCGATTGTCAAATTATGTGATGGGAGGTCCACAAGGTGATTAAATATTATGTTCAGTCTCCTTTCCTTTGCCTTGGCTTTTCCTCAGGATTCACCTCACCTCAATCTCAGAGGGATCTTTTACTCCAGATTACATATCCATACAATTTTAATAATAGTTTTCTGACTTTTTGCTATCCATGTTCCATCCTCTCCAAAAACAGAACATGAACTGTTTGGAGAAGGCACTATTAAGATGCCTACACAGATGAAGCAGTGTACAGAAGATCCAGAGTGAACTTTGGGATGTAGTGATTTGAACTGTGTGGGGTTGAATGCATTTGTTTTGTATGTATACACTTATGCCAAAGGAGACTGCCCCCAACTGGCTTTTTTCAATGTGCCTAGCAATCATTTGTTTTGTTCTCTTTTCCTTTCATCCCCAAATTATTGTAATTTCAAAGTTGGTTATGTTTACAAGATTCATTGGAGAGACCAGTCTTCCGTGGATCTCAGGGGGTACTATATAATTGTCCAGAGCTTGGTGTTGGTAAAGCAGGTGTTTGAACTGGCTAATCAGTCATGGGCACATAGTCTTTATTTTGTATCTTCTTTATTCCTTGATTTCTAATGATCTTTAATAAACCTCCCTATATTATAATATTTCTATTATTAGAGATTTAATTTTTACAGTTTTTTTTTCCTTTTTCTTCCCTCTTCTGAGATGGCAGGTAATCTGATATATAGTTACACATTCTACATGTTGTGGAAGAAGACACATATTTCTTAGACAAGAAAAAAAAACTCAAGGAGATGAAGTGGAAAACGGTATGCTTCAATCTACACTCAGATTTCATTAACTCTTTCTATGGTGGTGGATAGCTTTGTTCATCATGTCTCTTGGAGTTGTATTGGATCTTTGCATTGCTGGTTATAGTTAAGCTATTGCAGTTGATCATCATACATTTTTACTGTTAATGTGAACAATGTTCTCCTGGTTCTGCTCACTTCATTTTGTATCTCTTCATGAAAATATTTCCAGCTTTTTGTCAATTCCACAGCAAAGTGTCTTCACTCCAAGTCTGAGTGTATGATTTTCAGTCTCTTCTCAAGTGTCTGTCTTCCAGTCTTTCCTCTGAGTGACTCTTCATTCCAAGCCCAGGTCACTGATCTTGATTCCTGTCCAAGTCCCAGTGACTGAATCTTGATTGATTGATTGATCTATCTCCATGTGCCTCTGTTTCCTCTATTTAAAGACCTTTTTTCTCTTGTGTCACCTCCGCTAAATTTTAGGTCTACCAATCACAGCATAAGCTCCTCTCCAGGACTGCTCACTCAATGTTTGAAATGGGTGTTCATACCTTTTGTAGTTAATTAATACATTTTTGTGGTTAGTTAACCCTTTTCTTTTGGTTAGTTAACACCTTTTTGTAGTTAAAATGGGTAGATCTACTTTAAATACTGAGTTAACACTTTGGGGATTAAAATCTAAAAATAGACAGGGGATTACAATTTAATCTTCACAATAAAGGAAGAGCTAAGTACCTTCATTGTTACAATCAGGATATAGCCAAATCCAGTCTTCACAAATCATATACTACAACTTGTTTAGCCATCCCCAATTTATGAACCAGCTTCAATTCTTTGCCACCATAAAAATATCTGCTTTAAATATTTTTGTGCAAGTATGTCCTTTCCCTCTATTTCTAAAACATGTATATTTTGACTTCATCTTGGTATATAGTGTGAGATGTTGGTCTATGCCTAGTTTCTACTGATCTGTTTTCCAGTTTTCCCAGCAGTTTTTTGTCAAATATTAAGTTCTTTTTCAAAACATTTGGGTTTGGGGATTTGTCAAACACTAGTTTACCATGATCATTAACTACTGTATTAAGTACCTAATCTAATCCACTGGTCTAACTTCTCAGCCAGTACCAATCAGATTGTTTTGATGATTGTCCCTTTATAATACACTTTGAGATGCAGTATAGCTCAGTTATCTTCTTTCATATTTTCCATTAATTTCCTTTATATTTTGGCCTTTTATTGTTTCAGCTGAATATTATTACTTTTTTCCTAAATCTCAAAGGGTTTTAAAATAGATTGAACTTAATAAGTATTATAACAAATATGACAGATATAGCTCAATTATTTGCCTACACCTGTGATTTCATATGTGGGTATAACTCCTAGGATGGCAATTCCTAATGAAACAAATTGGCCACTCATTTATAATATCCAATCTTAGAGGATTGCTGGAAATACTGAGAGGTTAAATGATTTGCCAATGGATATATATCCAGTATGTGACAATGGAATTTGATCATGTAAATCCAAGGGAGGAAATCTCAGTCTAATATTCACTACTTCTTCACTGGTTTATATGACTTACAAAACTAGAAAAGTAGTTTTCCATTGGTGCAATGAGATTTTGATTGTATGTGTGTTATGACTGCCATTTTGAGTCTCATTTAATTGTAAAGTAAGTCAGTAAAATATATAAAAGCCAGATCTGTGCTATAATCTAACTATGAACGTGAGGTTCTGCAAAGGTTTTTGACATTAAAGAGAACTCTTTGTACTAACAAAGGTTTGGAACACTGGCCTTGAATATATTTTTTCCTTGACATTTCAGCTTATTAATATTATAATGAAGGTAGGAATCATAAATATTGGTAGAAAGTAATCATTTGATATATTTTCATTAAAAATAAAAATGAAACTACTTTCCCCCCCTTTATGTAAAATGGGTAGGACAATGGAGTTTTACCAGCTATTGAGAATCCAATCCTTAGAACAGTCTGTTTTGCATGCTGGAAGGTTGATTAGAGGTATGGTGAGACTGCTTCTGGAAATGCATGATGCTACACAATGGAGGACCACTGTCCATGCTTTAGAGCAGATATTGATAAAATAATGTTACATATAGCTTTAAAATATAATATATATATATATATAAATGTATACATTTTCATTTTAATAAAATAGAATGTGGCTATAAGGAATTTATCACATCCATGGCTAAATTCCAGGAGCAGAAGCCAATGGCTTTTGCTAAGGAGATGACAGCCTGGCTAAGTCTAGTTGAACCAGACAACGCAAACCAGATATCCAGAACAGATATTCCAAGTGAAGGAATCCTAACATATCCAGGATATTCTCCTTTGATCAGCAGCCTGAAGAGTTGGTGTTGATGCAAAATAACTAACCAGATGTCTAGTCCAGATGTATGGTCCAAATGTCCAGGGCGGATGTCTTGCTTCTGCTGATTATGCTCTAAGCATGTTTATAGATTCCCTATAAAAAGAAGTACTTTTTAACCTAAAATCAAGCCTTCACCTTCACTGCTTATTTTTCCACTATGCTCTATCTTGAGTAAAAGCTCAGATTACTGTAACATCCTAAAGGGGTAAGATGAGAGGAAAAAAATATATTTTTGTAATTGAAAAAAAAAAAACAAAGAATATCAGAGCTCTGTGGACCAACTTACCCATTTTACCTTGAGGGAATGAGCCCAGAATCTCTATATGCTACTTACTTGTGTGTTTTTTGAAGAAAGAACTGAGATATAATTCAACAATATATAGTTATGAAATAGCTGAGCAACTTGACAAATTTATGGGCTTCCAAGAGATCAACTTGGGGGAAGCAGAGTATCAGAACACAATCATAAGTTCTTAAAAAAAGATATATTTACAAAACATCGTGTGTGACTCCTAAGGTCCAACAAATGACTATTTTTACGTACTATTTTTATTATACCTAAACCCTTTGAGATTGTGGACATTAGTTTTTTTTTTAAAAATAAGTTACTCAGATTGTTGAGTATTATTTACTCACATGGTTCTGATCTGCCTCCTCAAAGGACAAAATGCAATAGAGAATCAGCTAGTCAGAGAAAAAGAAATTTCTTTTGTTTTTTTTTTGTTTTTGCAATTGAAAATACATGTGGAATGGCTTTTGTAATGCAGAGTAACTTGAAGCAAATGTATTTCACAATTAAAGTAATTAAGAGTTCTTTATAAATTTTCAAGGGTTCCTATGACATCTAGATACACGTTGTCTTATGACTAAATAAAACTGATATAAATAGAATATAGAAATGCCTGATGATTTCATTTATAAAATGGAGTTTTTGAAAGAATAAGCCCTAGAAGTGTATGCATATTGAATATGTTTCATATAATACTGTTAAGCCCTTTGTCCCTAAATTTAACTTGTATTTCTTATAATATTGCCTTGGATTGCCATGGACCCAAGCAGTTATGTAAGAAATAAAATGTAATAAAACTGAAAAATATAGCATAATAAAAAGATTTATAGAAAAAAGCACCATAAGAAGAGTGAACAAAGCCATACAAGTAGCATCATTTAGTTTGTTTTCAATATTAAAAGCAATCATATTATGCATCAAAGAAGAATATGAAGATATTGCTATCAAAAATCTCTTTGCATGTTAATGCATTCTTTTTTAATAACACCCCTCCAATATTTATACTTATTTAAATTTCAGTAGACTATACAATATCCTTTGCTAAAATGACTGGGGACAATTGCAATGCTACAAGAAATTATCTTATTGTTAATCAAGTCAAATCAATTATTTATTTAGAGCTTACTATGTGCCAAGCATTGTGCTAAATGCTGGTAATGCAAATATAAAACAGGTCCTGATTTTAAAGGGCTGACATTCTAATGGGGGAAAACAACACATTTAAAGAGAGCTTAAAAGTAGGACTGGGGAGTTGGGAGTGGGGAGAGGGACCATGAGGGATAATGGTACTTTCAATGTAGGAAGTCCAAAAGGGAAGGGGAAGTGTGGACTGAGCTTGGAGCCTAAAGAGAATTCTGGAGCATTGTTGAGAAAGATCAGGAGATTCTATTGTAGCCTGACTCCTTACTTCCTTTTTTCCAGGTTATACCTACTGAATATTAAGAAAATATGTCTTTAATCATAAAGGAGAGGGTGTCAAATCCTTCTTTTAATCACATAAATATTAATGACCCTGGGAAAGTCTCTTAACCTCCTGGGTCCTCTGTTCCCTCCTTTCCAAAGTAGGAGTAGTGAATTGCACTTAAATAAGCAGGTCAAGATGCCTTCTGTGGTTTCCTCAACGTCTAGATTTATGAATCTATGATTCAACAATTAATAAATGTCCCAATTACTTGTAGAGATGGTATTTGCAAAGGAATTAAATTATGTTGTTCTAGTTAAGAATGGTAATCACTCTTATGAAAAAGTTCATGAGATCAGAAAAACTTGTATACTAATCCAGTTGCATGGTCTATTGTGATGAATTTTCAGTCCCTGGGTAGATGGAACTAGTTGTTGTTGTTGTTATTTTTAAACCCTTACCTTCCATCTTGGAATCAATACTGTGTCTTGGTTCCAAGGCAGAAGAGTGGAAAGGACTAGGCAATAGGGGTTAAGTGACTTGCCTAAGGTCACAGCAAGGTAAGATGGAACTAGTTTTTAAGGGGAAACTAAAAGAGTCTGAGGGATCAAATTTCCTAAATTTCCATTTTCTCTGAGTTAGTGAAGTCCAAGTTCTTATTCAGTAGGTTATATGGGAAATACCAGCATAAAATGTTGTGATGGAGTGTATGGGAGTCAGGTTGGAGGTGGAGGCACATCCATGTTAATTATGATTACTCTGAACAATTATTATAATTAGAAATGTGAATAAGAAAATGATTGAAATTGTCCTTAACTACTTTAAACTTGAAGATTTGGGTGGACAGATAGAATGCAAAAAGTCATTTTCTCAACACTACTTAAATTTTGCTTCCTAATCCAATATTGCTGGGACTTGAATATCTGCTTCTACTACAGCTTAGCCACTCTTGGGCTCAGGTACTCCTTAGAGATATCATCTTTAGCACTTTTGGTTTATGCTTGATTAGAACCCAATTTGGATATGACTCTTAAAGGATCACTTTTCTTAAACCTTAATGTTTGACCTAAACAGTGGCATACATGTGGGACCAAGGTGGAAGGAGATATTGTCAGATTCCCAAACCTATTTGTCATTTTGCATACTTCTATGGAGATCTGGATAGATAGACCACATAAAACTGTTTTGTTTTTCCTCAGATGTCCTTCATAGAATTTCTGAAACTCAACGTGCACTTAGAATCCATGAGTAGGACATTATATCTTTGATTTGGGGTATTTTCTGAATAACCCATTTAACAGCCTCATAAGTGACTAGTGATGAGCTCAAGATGAAAGACTTTGAAATTTTTATGACCTTTGACCTACACAAAGCTCATTCTTTGAATTTCATCTTTTGACACACAACTCCTCATTCTTTTATTGGGAGCATTTATGATTCACATGTCCACTCAACTCACAAATGTGTCAGAAGATGATTGTACTTGTATCCTCCACCAATGGAATTCTTATGTTAGGTCCCTAAGTAGGAGAGGGAGGATCCCCTGACTCACTAGGAGAACAGCTTTCATCAGTGGTTTCCGTGACCAGCCCCTGACCCATGAAAGTTCTCCAAATGTAAACCTTAAAATTTCTTAGACTTATGAATGTTGGAAATTTCACCATTGGGAAATTTCATTCTTGAAAAAATGTCTTACTGATAGTAAGAACTCTATTGGAATGTGAAACTCCTTGGCATGGGAGGATCCTTCTCCTCCCTACTTAAGACTACTTTAGGACAGAAACCTTTTGCTAAACAATGGAAAGGGCTTTGTCCTATGCTTAGGCAAAGAACAGGAAGTTCTTTGAGTCATGATTGATTGTAGAATTGATACAATAGAGATACTTGGAATGACAGAACCAGGTCTTGGAACTTACAATCTCCACCCTATTCAGAGTAACAGGATTTAGGAAGGGCTGCAGCAAAGATCAAGTTTTAATTATTTGAGAATATGACCTTCAACAGACATGTGCAAAGGAAACAGACCTCTGGGCGGTCTTGGGTTAAGCTAGAGCCACCATTGGCATAGGGGACACATCGACAGGGATTGGTAGATGTGAGAACTGAGGGGAGGGGACTTAGATGGTTGCCTTAAAGATAGTGGGGTCTGAGGACAGAGGGAGAGGTTTTGCTCTGAGAGGTTTTGCTTTGAAGGAGTCTGAGAGGAGAGAGGTCCTGGAGGGAGAACTCCTGGAGAGGTCTGAGAGGAGGGCTTGCTCTGAAGGAGTCTGGAGGTGGAGGCCCCTGAAACTGTTTCTCCATTTTGGTCACGTGAGTGATAGGGACTGATCTCTTTTCTTTGCCTCAGCTATCTAAGGGCTTGGGCCTTTGGCCCAGCCTAAGCAGAGGGGGTATTTAAGCCCTATTCCCTTCTCTCCCCTTCTCTCTCTCTCTCTCTCTCTCTCTCTCTCTCTCTCTCTCTCTCTCTCTCTCTCTCTCTCTCTCTCTAATACTTTTCTTCCTCCTGTTTGTAATTAAAAACTCCATAAAAGGTTGACTACTGACTTGAGTTTTCATTTAGGAATTACATAGCTGAATGCCTTGGCGACCTTAAATTAATATATATCAGTCTTTTAAAGTGATTTCCATATCACACAACTAAGAAAGTACAGCAACTCAGCTTTCCAAGGTCCTTGGAAAGTCTGGGTCTTCAAAGCTATAGCAAGGGCCTCAGACAAGGGTAGGAAGAATCTTCCATCTTAAGACATTTTAAGAGTAGTGTCACTAGCTCCTTCACTCTCAAAGAATTGGGGAAACTGAAGCAAGGAATGGTAAACGAGAAACAGAACATCGTAGAGGTAGGAAGAGATCTCAAACATATATTCCAATCCCTTACTTTACAGATGAAGAAATTGAGGCCGAGAAAGGTTACTGGACTTGCTTAAGTCAGGCTACTGAGAGGCCATACAGGGTCCCCTGACAATGAGACATAGGGAATCTAGTCTTAGGGAAGGGGGCAAAATATAGATGAAAGACCCTCTCCCCCAAGTGGTGCTGACTCATCTGTCTTCCCTCATCTTAGAAACTCTTGAAAACAATTCTCTCTAGCCCATAACACAGCTTGATAGGTCCCAAAGAGCTTGAGAGAGGACAGACAGCATGACTAGAGGAGAAAGCCCCTTACCCCTCCCTGAGAACTATCCTGACCCCATAGTGGTGGAGAAGTCAGGTTCCTGAGGCCCCATATCAGAAAATGCATAAAAAGCTTGGAAAAACAGATAAGCCAAGACCACTAAGGTACCTAGTTGAGTAGCCCTGTACCAGGAGAGATATGAGGGCATTGACCAAGCTTCAGGAAGGGTAGCTATTTCAGTCATCACCCTTCTGTACATTGTCCTTAGGTTGGCACTACCAGGGCCAAGCCAGGACATTTTTAACACACAATAGTGCGCAGAACCAAAACCTCCTCCCTTTGTGGTGTGGGTTTTAAAGTGTTATGACCCAGGGAACTGAATCCCCCAAGGTGCCTTGGGGTTTCCTCCCTATTACTTCCTGGGGTGGGATTGGTCTTGAGTGGACCAATCCCATGCTAAGGAGGGACCATGCTCCCTACTTCCAGGCACAGGATTGGTCTATATAAGGACCAATCCCTCGCCTAGGAGGGAGCTTTGAATCAAACTGGATTCATAGTTTAGAGAGAGAATTTCAGCTGGGGAAAACTCTGGTTGTTTTTTCTTTAATAAAGTTTTAATAAAGGATCAAAAGGGTAGTTTTTCTTTTAGCATCTTCAATGATTAGCTTCATGTTCTGGACCTTAGTGAACCAGCAGAGTTGGGCTGGTTATTCCTGATTGTGCTTGATGGCAAAGAAGTCTGTGCCAGAGACCTGTATCTCTGAAAGGGAAATGTGGTCGAAGATCTCTCCTCTCTTCAGCCCCATTACTCACTGGGGAAACCATTAATCTTTGGGAATTGTGCTGGCTCATGTCTAACCCCCTCATCCCCCAAAGTAACTGGCAGAGGGCAACCAGAAGTCAAACTTGTGTACAACTGTTGAGCAAAATGTGTCCTCCTCATGCTGTCTGCTACTGAGAACACCATAGTGAAGCCATTGCCACTGTCATTGCAGGAACAATAATAGAGGTGCAACCCATAGCCAAGATAAATTGCCAGCTGCAGAAAAAGAATGTACATAGCTATGGTGTACCACAGGGTACGTTTGGAGAGACTCCTCTTTGCACATCATGGATCTCCTGCAGTACAGGAGCCAGTTCTAGCAGCTGACTGGCTAACCCCAGCAGCACATAAGTCAGAGTATGGAGGCAGACAGATATAGTTTGGGTCCCTAGTGTTTGGCCCTTGGCTCTGCCTAGAGTTACTGGGCTGTAGTTGTGGCCCTGACATTTTTGATACTAAACACACTAAACTCTGGAAGTCATGTCCACAGTCATGGAGGAAGAAATTGGTAGATTTGAGATGAAGACCCAAGTCCATCTGAGTCCAAATCTAGGTCCTCACATGCCACACAAGATCCCATCTCTGTGTAAAACTTGGAGCACTATGTTAACATCAAATTTTATTACCATTTCTCCCTCTCAGCCCAAGCAAAATAAATCTAATTTTTCCTCTACAAGGCACTTCTACAGTTACTTCATCGTAATTTTTGTGCAACAAACTTCAATTTCTATCAGGTAAATGTCCCAACATTTGCAAAATGTTGTTTTCTGAATTGTTCAAAATCAATAAATTTTAGATTTCAGAAGGATTTGTCATCCATCACCCTACCGTGTAGTCACATATCTTTGGATCCCTGGATCTTTCTCTATAGGACAGGCCTTTATTTATAGTAGGAGTTTATCTGATTGCTTACCTATTTTGGAGATTGGATTTAGATCTAATATATGTGAAGAATCATTATGGTATTTTAACCACAAGAATCTTTGGATGTTTAAAATTTTTAAATATAAGGATTTCATAATATATTTTGGTAGCTTATGAATCCATATATCAGTTTTCCCCTAGCAAAGTCAATCTGGGGGGTTTATCTTATCAAAATGACATTGACACAGTGTGTATTTATAATAAACATAAAGTGAATATGTAGTACAAATCACTATCCCCTAGAGATTCTAAGGCTATAGTTCATTCAGTTAATAAAGTCTTGAGATAATTTAAACCAACCCTACAGCATTATAAGTTTTTCAGAGCAAAAAACTGATACAATACACGGCTTTTCTAAGAGTATTTTTTTTTACTTAAAATAATTCAAAATTAGAAACTAGAGTTCCCCAAGGTTTGAAAAATGGTATTTTCTCAAGAAAATGAAAAAAACAATTCTCATGTAAAGCTTAGGACTTAAGACATATCATTACATCTTGATATAGATCATTACTATAGATATTTTTAATGAACATAATTAAAGATAACAATTTTTATAATATTTAATATTACCAGCAATCTCTGGAGTATAATTTAAGGACTGAAACCACACCTTTTACTCAAAATCTCTTTCCATATGAGATACTGAAATTCATGGTCTATTTTGTATTACAATTGATAGAAATAGAATCAAAGATAGAGTTTCCACCAGTAATCAATACTAAAAATGCATGTCCATTTTTCTTTGATTTCTTTTAAATATTTGACCTCTCCAAAAGATGCAAGTGGATTTTTGTTAAGTTTTGAAGACTCTGAAAGAAAGTCGATTTTTATTGATTCAGTCTGATCTCCTGGATCGTTTTTTTTTTTAATAGAACAATTTCTGTTAAATTGGTAAAGGGTAGAGTTAAACATTTTGTGAAACAGCTTTCTTTTTGAGGAATATACATTAAAATGGAACTGAGAAAGAAACAAACATCCCAGCTATGAAGATAGAATTAACTCTCCCTTTATTTTTAGTTAATCAAATCAGGAACTTAAAGTACCCCTACTTGGTAACAATTAGGTAAGAGAACTCACAAGTCACTTACTAGTTCACACCCCAAAGGCCACAAGCACTGCCCCCCTCCCCTTGGGAAGTGCGAGGAAAATTGAGAGTCTACAATTGGTTCCTGTAAAGAGGGGGAGAGGTAGGAAGTGATATGGAAAAAGGGGTATAAAAGAGGAGACCAACATGGTCTGGTCTCTCCTTCTTTGATTTTGTTGAGGCTGGTTTCTTGGAGCTCATTCCTGCCTTAGCTTTTGGAGAGACTCTTCCCTTGGATTCTGTGTTAGTGAGTAGAGCTGAAGAGACATACTTTTTCTTGGAGTCATTGATGCGTTGATGGAACTCTAGCTGAAGACACAACCAGGGCTTTTGGCTGAGAACTACTGGGAAATCCACATGGAGACTGACACCTGAGGAAGCCTCTTCTGGATCCTGAACTGGAATTCACTTCAGTAGAGGAGCACAAAGGGCTGGTAGGCTAGACAAGGCTTCGTCTCTTTCCTACATTTCCCATTTTCAATATCTCTACTTTATTGTAAATAAAAGCTGCTAAACAGTCATTTTGACTCAGGGGCTAATATTTTATAAATGATGACCATTTTTATAACTCTCATATTGACTCAAAACCTAATTTAATTTTTACAAGTTTGAAAATAATTTACTCTCATTATAGTTTAAAATTTTTACACTAATTAGATACATGTATGATTATGTATACCTATCAGTTTCAGGCTGTACTCCTGTGAGTCTTGA
Organism: Monodelphis domestica; assembly: GCF_027887165.1. Taxonomy (NCBI): domain Eukaryota; kingdom Metazoa; phylum Chordata; class Mammalia; order Didelphimorphia; family Didelphidae; genus Monodelphis; species Monodelphis domestica. The sequence goes on along the minus strand of NC_077229.1, from coordinate 246,976,937 downwards.
AATTTCTCAGACTTGTGAATGTTAAAAAATTCCCCATTGGAGAATTCTCCATTGGAACACATCCCTACTGGGACCATTCCCCATTTGGAAAGTGAGAACTCTACTTAGATCAGAAATGGAAAGACCTCTACTCCACCCATACTTAAGCCTGCTTTAGGGGAGAAAACTCCTTGTTGAACAATGAAAAATACTTACACCCATACTTAAGCCATGCCTATTTTTAGAATTAATACAAGGGGGTGCTAAGTACCTATAAAGGTCAGGCAACTTGTAAACTTACATGGGACAAAGAGGTGAGAAACTTACTCAGATATTTTAGCCTACTCAGGTGTTGATTACTGAAAGGATTAGTCTACTCAGCTGTGAATTCAGAATGGGCTGTCCTTTGGAAAATGTCTACTGTGATTGGTAGATGTAAGGACTTAGGGGAGGTGACAGGATAATTTGCCCTTTAAATAGGAGCTCAGATAGGAGCTCAAGGGACTCATTCTGAAACATTCAGATGGAGGATTGAGATGGTGAAAGCAGCTGAGATGATGCTGTCCTGGTGTCACTAGAATCCTTGCTTGGACAGATCTTGTGGTGAATGCTTAAGATATAAGGACTGACTGATTAGGCCTGGGTTGGCCAGGGCTGCCTGGGCTGGCCTATTCTTTTCTCATTTATTTCCTTTTTCTCTCTCTCTCTCTTTCTTTGATTCCTCATTGTATTATTAATTAAATTCTCTATAAAACCCAGTTGACTTGGGTATATTCATAATTGGGAATATTTCCCTGGCAACCACCTTATATTTGATTTAAAAACAAAACACTGTAGTGAAAACATATTTCCTGCAGTCAAAAATTTACTCACCCACTCTTATATCTACTACAATTTATATCTTCCACTATTTTAATCACTACAGTTTAAAACCTCAACCATTTAAACTCCTCCAGTTTATGGCATTCACTCTTAAATGTAACACTCCTCAAATAATTTTGGATATGAGTAGTTCTTTCAGACAGAGTTTTAAATGGCAGAAAACAACAGCAACATCCATAGGAACAACAGAAACATGGTGAAAACCTATTTTATTGTCATTATTTTTAAACATAGTTCTAAAATAGTTTTGTGTTTCTTCTATTCTCTGTCTACCTATGAGCCAATAGAGAATGAAGTTTACAATCTTTCATTTAATGCTGTGGGGTGGCCAGCCTCCCACAGGGGATGGGGTCTTGGAGGTGGGATGGGGTTGGCAAAATCATGGATGGGGCACAGCTTTTGCATTCAATCTGCAGCACAGGTTTCATAGGGTAAACTGCTCCACCTTGGCTGAGGCCTGGCTTTATTTTATACCCTCATGATCACACATCTACTTGGCACACAGCTTCATTCTCAACATATATATTTCCATGGAACCTAACAACAAACAGGAAGTCTAGGGAAATAGTCAATGAAACACTGTTGCTAAGGGCAGGATCAGTGGTCATCAACATGACCCAGATATAGGTTAGGATATTCAGAGCACAGATATGCCAGAAGTTTTAATGCCTAGAAAAGAGGGTCCTATCTAAGTGGGTATATAAGTATCCTTATGTTTAATTTTGTAAGTGGGCTTTCCTGGTAATATCCTGGGGAGACAGAATGGGGCATCTGTATTAACCCTGCAAGTATGTTGTTCCCATCTATTTTTCCTGGAGCTAAGTAAGAATAATAATCATAGCAATTCCAATAATAAGGGAATGTTAATAATGAAAGTCACTTAGTGGGTTTCAGTGGATGTTTCCATCCTTCCTGGGGGTGGGGCTGCTTTGCAGGCCCCAGTCTCCACGTGGATCTTGTCAAACAGAGTGGTCGTTGAAGGCTCCCAGCAATTTAATATCTTCTTTGTTTTGGGGGTTTGCAACTGATACATGATGCTTTAGGAATCAGAAAGTTTTCTCAGTACAAGGAATTAAGTTGAATATACAGTGAAGAATTGTGTTGAGGGTACTTGGTCAGCAAATCTTATCTCCACTGTAATTAAAGCTCTTACTTTAAAATTATATACATGTTTAATCACTCTTTTGGAGAGGATGGAGTAATAGTACAGGTAGGGAAGCATGAGGAGAATCTTTGAAGTGTTTCATTTAATCTGGTTTCCTTGGTTTTCAAGCCAGTATCACAGAATAATTGTGGAAACCTTAGAGCTGTCCCACATCTCAAGATGGAGGCATGAGTAAGCCATGGAGTTCCTTAACTGCCACTAGTTTTTCCACTGAAATTTGTATTTTAAAGACTTAAACCCCCCACTATCCAAGTAGTTTGATTCTGTGTATACCTTAAATTTCTAAGTTGTTCCCAGATATTTTTAGATTCTTTTCTTTAATATTCCTGTGGAAAGGTTTGCAACTCCTAAAACACTCTCAAGAACTAATTTACCTATGGAGAGTGACAGATTGTGAGCCATCTGGGGGAATCCCTGAGACTTTTGGACCTTCCTCTGTTTCTTTGACTCAATATGACACTGTGAGTATATATTCCTGAGACTGCTGAGCAGTTCCTTACACAACGATTTCAATGTTTTGTTAGTGTTGTTACCAGGTCTTCCTTCGTCTTTATGAGAAACTTGAAAGCACTAAAACTAATTTTGCTTCAGGGTATGAAACATCTAAAACCCATAGATGGCAAAAATTTTCAGTACTAAAATATCTTCAGGAATCATTCTGGCTTCAGTCTTTCCTTTCATTAAACTATAATTCTAGAACTGGGTGTAATACAAAAGACACCCTATTCAATCTTCTAGTATGAGCCATCAATATCTCACATGTGGATTATTGTTATGACCTGCTGGTGGGTCTGCCTGTTTCAGATCTCCAATGCATCCTCCATTCTTCCACAAAAGTGATTTTCCTAAAGTGTAGTTCTTTTCAGGTCACCCTCCTGCTCAATAAACTCTATTGGTTTCCTATTTCCACCAGGAACAAATAAAAAATGCTCTGTTGCATTCAAAGTACTTCATAACCTAGCCTCTCCTACATTTCCAGTTTTCTTTAAACCTTACAACCCTACACATACACTTTAATCCAGTGAAACTGGCTTCTTACTATTCCATGGATATGATATGCCATCTCTCTAAGCTCTGAGCATTTTCTTTGGTTATCTTCCAATCTTGGAAATCTTTTCCTCATTCACTCTGACCAATAATGTCCCTGATTTCTTTAAGCCCCAATTAAAATTCCACTTTCTTCAGGAAACCTTCTTCAACCCCTCTTAATTACTGACTTCCTTCTGTTAACTATTTCATATTTATTCTGTATATTATTTGCTTTGTGTTTATTTGTTTGAATGTTGTCTCCCCAATTAGATTGTAAGCTCATTATGGTCAGGGATTCTCTTTAACTTCTTTTTATATCTCCAGGTCTGAGAGCAGTATCTGGCACATAATATGAGGAAAATGAGTCACAAAGTTGATAAATGACTTACCCAACATCACACATCAAATACAATTCTGAAATAGGATTGGAATCTAAGTCTTCTTGACTGAAAATCCAATACTCTATCTACTATATAATAATGACTCTCTGATACAGCCTCTTTCCAATACAGATGATAATACTTTTAAAAATTATAAAACATAATGTGTAATACCTTCTATGCATGTAACTATTTGTGTTTTTAATCAGACAAAATCCAAAATTAAATCATTGCTTAAATATTCTCAAGGTATTTTATGATATTTAATTATCTCATAAATATTTGTGTGGAAAATACATAAATATAATATATTCTAAATATTTTATATTATAGTAAGATTTCTTTGAATGAAATAGTTTTGGCATACTTCAATAAAATATTTGAAGCTTATTTTGAGAATCAAATTCTTGAGTTTCAGAATCATTATATTGGGCAAATCAGTGCTTCCTACCTTGTACTTTCTCCAAGCACTGAAAAAAAAAAAAACAACTGATTGTGATCTCTCTGATTGAAAATTATAAAAAATAAGTTCAGACAAATATCCCTAAATTACAATTGATGATAAATTAAAAAAATCTAGGATATAATTAAATTTATGTGGATTCTAAATCAGTCAAATAGTTAGGGTATATCTAGCCCATGTTCTCTCTATAACATCCTTCAATTATTATAAGAGTACTTTATGTAGGCTGGTGAAAGGGAATCCCTTAGCAACTCAGGTGATCCATTTCTCTCTTAAATTACTAAACTTATTTAATTTTATATAATTTACATTAGTTTTTTTTTTTTATGCGAGTGCCATTAATGACCATAAAAGTGATCCTGACATATAATATTCAATCTAAGGTACTATGAAGATTGGATTTGTCTCTCCCCTGGTTATAACAATGAAGGTAATTAGCTCTTTCCTGATTGTGAAGAATTAAATTGTAATTCATGTCTATTTTTAGATTTTAATCACCATAAGTGTAAATACCCTACTTAAAAGTTAAGTATGGAGACCTGCCTATTTTTTGATTCAATCACAAAAAATGCAAACACAGTGCAAATATCCCACTTAATCATGAAGTGAAAGGTCTGTGACCCATGTGTGCGATAGTGTGTGAAGAAATAGAATCGACTGACTGCCTTCTGGGCAGTCCTAGAGCAGAGCATCAACTGTGATTGGTAGATGTGGAATTAGGAAAAGTGAAGCAAGAGAAATTGTCTTTAAAAGTGGAGTTCAATTTGGGATTGGGTTTCTGGGAGCAACTTGGGCTTCCACTTTTGTTGGAGTTAAATTCTTCATGCTTTCAAGTTGAGGCTGATGAAGAGGGACAGAAGAATCTGATGCCTGGACTGGCATTTGGTGAATGAAAAACTGACTCTTAGCTGCTGGATTTTCTGAAGAGACTTCCCTGGCCCTTGTCTTTGCTGAGATCAACTGAAATTAATTTTCCCTGCCCTGAGTGGTCCAGAGTAAATTACTTAGTGCTCAGGTTAGATATCTTATCTTATCCTCTCTTTGACTTCTTACTTCACTCTTTCTACATTTTGTAAATAAATTGTAAATAAAACCTCTTTGGGATTAATTACATTCCTGGCAAACAAACTCTTAAATAATCAAGTCCAACCCTTTAAAAATTAACCCCTCTTCCCCCATACAGTACTTTAATCATTGTAATATTCTGCTTAATGTAAGGCAATGGTAATTTTTTTTCAAATATGAGAGAGATATATCGAGGAATGGAAGGAAGAAGGAAGAAGAAAAAGAATGAACAAAGAAGGGAAAGGAAAAAATTAAGGAAGCTAGTGATTAAAAGAAAAAAAGTACATGTGCTTTGTCATCATAAAATAAACACTTACATTGTATTTACTTAAAAGACCCTCTTCTTCTGTGAGATAGTCTTGCAAAAGATTGCCTTTGCCTCTAAATTTGAGTGACAGAACACTGTTATTTTTTAATGATATTAATGGGTTGGTATTAGAAAAGACTGAACATTAACAATATAAGCTCACTTCAATATCAGAATTGTTCACAGTGACACTTAGGACTTAAATTCACTTATCTTTTTTTGAATGTCACAAGATGCAAATCCTGAATAAAATTTGAATGTTTTAAAATGTAAATATCTCATCCATTTATGGTTAAATGCTAATAATCTGAACTTTAGGTATAATAATAGTATTCCCATCATGAAGAACATGATACATATTATCTCCTTTTATCCTCAGGAAAACCATGCAAAATAGTACACAATTATTATTAAACTAATTTTATAGATTAGGAAACTGAGTCTCAGATATTAAGTGACTTCCCTAATGACAAATCCCTACTTAGTTCACAGTCACAGAATATATGTTTCAATTGGAAGTGATTTCAGAAGCCATATGGTCAAGTCTAAACTTGAATATGAAGCATACAGACATATGAAGAATGGGAGTAAGTTAGGTAATATAGTGTATAGAACACTGGACCTGGAATCAGTAAGACCTTGATTTCAAATTCAGCCTCAGTCATTTATTAACTATGTAATTGTCCTTGGGCAAGTCACTTGCTCTCTTTTTACTTCAATTTCCTCTCCTGTAAAAATGGAGACAATAATAGCATCTATCTATTTTCCAAGACTGTTCAAATGAGATTGATTGTAAAACACCATACTGCCAGGCCTTTAGAACTTTTCAAAGGTTAGCTATTATTAAATAGTATTTATTTTTGTTGAATATTTTTATTAATATAATTTATTTAAAAGTATTTCAGCCCCTCTCTTCCCTCCCTGCATTACAGAAGGCAACATCTGCAAAACAGATATATCCATGTACATACATTATGTCTTTCATGTTTACATTCTTCAGTTCATTCTCTGCAGGTAACATTCACAAGTTATAATTCAGGTAATAAATCTTTAGTTTTATATAATGTTCTTTTGGTTCTACTCATTACATTGTTCATTATCCCATGTAGTTCTTTTCAAGTTATTTTTGCAATTAGCTTTCTTCTCGTTTTTATAGCATGGTAGCATCCCACCATGATCATATACCACTATTTTTTAGTCATTCTTCAATTGATGGTCATCCTTTCAACTTCTACTTTTTTGCCACCTCAAACTGATGCTATAAATACTTTGCAACATATAGGTTCTCTTCCAATTTTTCCTTAACTCCTTGGAAAACAGACCCAGTAATAGTATAAACTGTTATTATTAGAAGCCCTTCTATATCAGATCTAACAAGTAGTTGCCCAGCATTCTTTAATATCTCTTGTCATTGAGTCAGAACTCAGTGCCTCCTGAGATAGTGTAGCTTATTTTGTCACAGCTCTAATTATTAGGAAGCTTTTTTTACATCAGACCTTTCTATTACACCTATTTCTTTGTACCTTCTTCCTATTAATAGTAATTTCATTTTTGGAGCCTAACAGAACAAAGTGAATCTCTGTTCCACATGAAGGTTTTTCAAGAATTTTTTCAGAGCTAACAGGTGTCCCCATGTCCTCTCCAAGCTAGAAAGTCCAAGTTTCTTCAATCTGTCCTCATATGACATGTACTCAAGACTTGTGCACCTGTGATAAACTCCAACTTATCAACTTATTCTTGTCTGCAATTATCATCCATTATATTCTTACTAAAAAACTTTGTGACTATTATTTCCTCTTGCTGTATTTAATATGCTTAAAAGAACAAAAAATCAAATATTTTACTTTTACACTTTATAATTTTATCTTGCTAAAATTGATCCAATATTCTAATCTGTCAAATACCTCTGAACTTTTAATGTTATTCAATATGATAGCTGTTCCTCTAATCTCCATGCCATTTATGCTTTTGATAAGTATTCCATCAACTCCTTTATTGAAGTCAGCAATACAAATTTAATTTGAGTACTGACTTGTTGAACTTTTTTTAGATCACCTTCCAAATTAGCATCAAACTACTAATGACTACTTTATTCTTCCAATTCTGAATCCACACTATTGCAACATAGTTTATTTCATATTGTTTAATCCCCCCCCAAAAAAAATAACAAAAGAGAATTTTCAAATGCATAGCTAGAATTTATCTAAAGTCTACCTATAGCAAACCAGGGTCTTCTAAGTCTTTCTACTAAACACACTTTTCTAATTTATAAGTGTTGGCTTATTTGTAAAGAAACTAAAATATTTGTTTAGATAGATTGGTGGTTCTCTGGTGGAAATCACAGTCATTCTCATCCTATGCAGTTGTCTGCATTATTATATGTTGTCTCTCATCTCTTTTTTTATTAGTACATATTCTTATTTTCTTTGCCCCTATTTAAGAAAAACAAGTCATTATTGGTTATATACTGCAGTCTAATTATTATTACTTTATATCTTTCTATTTTCTATTGGGATATTTTTCATTTTAAATATTTTGGGACATTATTAACATATTGTTATTTTTTATTATATTATATATATAAATATATATAATATAATAATATATTATTAACATATTGAGACATATATTGACATATATAAGATCACTAAGGAAATACTATGTTGAAGATATGACTTTTTTGCAAATTAGTATTCTAGGATCTTTGAATGTGATGCAATTTTTCCAATAGAAATGCAGCACTATCTTCACTTCTATTTTATGATCTTTTTTGTTTTATTTTCATTTTTCCAGTACTTTTCATATCTCTCTCTTCCCTTTTATAGTCAAACTGCTTTATGAACATAATGAAACTAAAAAGTATTGTAAATAATGATGAAATTGAGGACCAAAGGAGTACAGGTTCTGTTTTATTCACTATTGATTATTGAAAGTATGGGATAAATAGGCAAACATTTGAAAAGTGAACAACTGGATAAAAATGCAGTGTCTGACTTAGAGATATGGACTTCTGTTCCATGGCATAGAATAGAACTGATAGATTTCTGGACAGAGATGTAATATATGTAACAAAAGCTGGTAAGAATGTTTTTGATCAAGTGAAATAATTTTTCCAAAGAGTTGAACACAGGATCTTCAATAATAGGCCTTATGTAAATCCTTATTGCCTCCTTCTCTGTCTCCTTTTTTGCCAGATATCTTGAAAAATCTAACCAAAAGAATTTTAAAATAAAAAAATAAACGAGAAGTCAGATTAGAAATAAAGAAATCTTACACATTAAATGCCATTTAAAAGTAACTAAAATGAAGGAAGAATATGAAAACAGGAACCAAGACACACAGAAATTTACAGAAGAAAAAAATTTAATAAAAGGAAAAACAGTAAAGTCATAGTCTCAAATGTCTCTCTATATATTTTCAAAGTATAGGCAACAAAGTAGAGGAAATATATGTCTCAATTGAAGAAGGCAAATTTGTTCTTCACAAGTATTGCTGAGACTTTGTGGAATTAAACTCATGAATAGACAATTCCTCTGTATGAGTGTGAAGTGACATTATATATTCAGAAGTCATATTAATATGAGAAGATCCAGGAATCAGAAGAGAAAACAATCTTGGAGAGCATTAAGTGAAGGTCCAAAGAGATATAAACAAAAGTGATTTCTCATTGGAGTATATTGCAAATTTTCTGCATAGAATTAGATGAAAACTTCAGAAAACATGTCCTCACACAAAAACATAATTTAGGAGTGATGGGGAACTTCAATTATTTTGCATTGGCTGTAATGTAATTTTTATCATACCTCCACATTTCTCTGATTTTATCTCACAACTGAACTATGGTTCCAAAGGAGCAATTGGTTATTGTACATTTCCAATTAAATATCCCACAGATACCTTAAACGTATCATAGGTTCTTAAGGCAATTAATTGTACCTCCTCCTAATTCTACCTCTCCTTCTAACTGTCCTATTTCATCTAAGGACACCATTCTTCTAATCACGCAAATTTACAAACTAGGAATCACACCAGACTATTTACTTTGACTCTCTCTTAAACATATATCCAAAAAATTACCAGATTTTGTTGATTATTTATCTCCTGTGGAAAGAAAAACTGAATCAAGTGTTGACATTTCTGCCACTGAGGTGGAGTAAAAAGCAGTTGAAATATTTGAGTGAAGATTGATGGACAGAAAAGACATTTTGAGGGGGGAAGGGAGGCTTAGAGAGTGACAGTTGTTCTCAAGTGTTACTCTTTCCTGGCCCATGAACTGGAAGGGGCACTCACTGTCTCTGGATAAAAGTAACTCTATTCCTGGATTTTTCCCAACTGTGTGCTCTACTTGGATTCCTATGATTATGTCATTGAACAAAAGGATTTTAGGGGAGTGACTTGAACTGCAAGGCTGGTCTTTAGGTTAGAATCTTTTCTTCCTCTCACTGTCTACTGCTAAAGGTTTTGAACTTAATAAAGCTAGCACAGATACAGCATAGACAGGAATAAAAGAAACCCTACACAAGCCTGTGAGGTCTGGCCTCAGCTCAAAAGCTGAGAGAGGCTCAAACCCAATTTGTGACAAAGTATAGGGCAATACCTATTCCCTATACCCTGATACCTTCCCAGTTTGAACTTGTTATTAAATTTATTTTTATTTAAATAAATGCAGTAAGATAATTTTTATAAGAGTGAGAGGACCCTGAAGGGATTAAGGGCTTTTAGGGGAGAAGGTTCTCTGAAACATCAAGTATCCTAAATCTTGAGGTGCCTGTCCATGCCTCTCCCCCTTTCACATGTGGTTAATATTTGTAAGAAGAGTATTTTCTTATACTCCACAATTTCTCTTAGATTCTCTCTATTCACATAAAAATCACTCTAGTTTAGACTTTAGTATCATCTCTCACTTTGTTTGTAATTGACCTCTTTGTATACAGAGACCTCTCCCATCTCTGTTTTATAGACATTGAACAAATTCATATTCCCAAAGTATAGGTATGACCACATCGTTTCGTTTTCTCTATATTTAATTTATACAAAGATATTTTATTTTCACAATTATATGAAATAAAAATTGTCAACATATGTTTTCTAAAATTAAAAGATCCAAATTGTCTCCCCTCTAGATCTGGGTTATACATGTATTATCATGTAAATATACTTCCATATGTAACCACACCATTTCAATAACCAAAGAGAGTAACTGGCTCCTAGTTTCCCTGTGTACAATTTAAAATCTGTTTCTCTAAAAAAGAACTGCATATCCCAAGAGCCCACTGACTTCCTGTCATTATGTACTTCCTGTAGACAGAGGATAAAGGGAGTGAGTGTTGAGGCTCCTCCTCTCTCATGTAGAATCAGCAGTGATGGTGGTGAGTGGGGATGGCTAAAAATGTCTAACCAGCCATGGGCACATGGTTTTTATTTTGTATCCTCTTTATTCCTCGATTTCTAATGATCTTGAATAAACCTCTGTAAATTATAAAATTTCTATTATTAGAGATTTAATTTTTATAGCTGTTGACAAAAGGGACAAGAAACTCTCAATTTTTTTTAAGATAGCCTAGATAAATTTTTCAAGCCATGTTTTTCTTTTCAAGGCTTTTTGCCCATCCCACACACTCTCAAAAACTCCAACTCTCTTTGGAGCTGCTGTGTTTTTATTTTCCTACTTTTTGACCAGTTACTTGTTCTCCATACTGGTTGGGCTATTTTTAGCCAGGGGACTCTTGGCAAAGAAGAGATAAACCGCTTCTCTCACCCAACTGTTTGAGTCCTTCCTTCCTTGTTCCTCCTTTGTACTTCATTCCTCACTGCTGACTCTGGTGTTTCTGATACTGCTTCCTCCAGCCCCTGATTCCAATTGCTCATTTGGTCTCAATGCCAGGCCCCCAGTGGCTCTGCTCCTAAAATCATCCTTTGACCAGACCCTGACCCATACTACTGTTTCTGACTGCTGTCACCAAGAAGCTAGGAGTCAGGGCAGATGTTAAAAAAACTGGGGTTTTCTTTCCTTAGGCAACAATTAGCCTCTACATGGCAGGGTACCTCAGGGAGGGGTGGGGACAAGGAGAAGGAAGAGACTCTTCTAAACAGGAAGTTAATTACAAGCATGTAGAATTCTATGAAAGAGCAGTTCATTGCCTATTTCAAACAGCTTCAACCATTCATGAGTTCACTGATTCTTTTACTTACCTTATGGGAGATTTAGGGGAGAAATTAATCTCCCTTCAATTCTTTGCTATTTGGACCTGCCCAGTTTGAGATTCCTGAAACCCATGTTCTCCCTCACTATGGGAGAGAGCACACTACTGACAAAAGGAGTATCAATGGTTTAAAAAAAGAACTTTATTTTATTTTATTTTTAAAACCCTTACCTTTCATCTTGAAATCAATACTGTGTATTGGTTCCAAGGCAGAAGAGTGATAGGGCTAGGAAATGGGGGTCAAGTGACTTGCTCAGGGTCATACATCTGGGAAGTGTCTGAGGCCAAATTTTAACCTAGGACTCCTGTCACTAGACCTGGCTCTCAATCCACTGAGCTACCCAGGTACCCCCCAAAAAGGAACTTTAAAGAGACTGGAGGTGAAATTTTTGAGCCTTTTCTGACTCCAATATTTTATAGAAATCTCTGTATTTTATTGTATTTTGCTGATTGTTTTGTTTAAGATTTAATTTTGTTGTTTTAAATTAATATATTAATTTTTTGATACTGTTCTGTTATGCTGAATCATTTTAATCTACTGTGTTTAACTATAAGATATATTCTGTTACCTTTCCCCTATGGCTACTAAACAAAATATTGTAAAATTCCATGAAAGTTTTTTTTTCCATTTTTCATTAGTTAATTGTCACATAGATGATGGATGGACTCAACCTGGCTAACAACCTTTAGAGAATTTAATAAGTTAAGAATTTAATGGTGATTCTAAGGGGTCTTCAGAGATAATTTTAATTAACCAGTGGTTTCTGAATGGATGTGTTATTTTTTTTATTTATATTTTAAAGAATGCTGTATTGAAGGTAGAAAACAAAGAAATGTTCCTACCAAGGTGTTTCTATGAATTAGGTAGCTGAAAAAAGAGCTCCTGAAAATCCTGTTCAAGTTAATTTAATTCCACCAGAACAATCTAGATTTCTCGGTGATGTTCTAGACCGAAATAAGTTTTACTTTGTTTAAAAATATATTTGGCAAGGTTGAAAGATTTGCTATGTCTTTAAAAATTGTGACAAATATCCATCAGTTCATATTTTTTTTGTCATATAGCAACTTATATGAAATATAATAGTATATTTGCTTACTATTGTAATTAACTGGTATTTTGTGAATTTGGGGGACTTTGGTACTTCTTTGAATGCACATTATCTACTGTATTACTGCTTTATTCTGAAAATTGTTTGTGCTCACACAGTGGTTATGTTAAAAAGGAAATGAATCTCATTTTGGGAGTGAGAAACCTTTGTACTCTACATTTCCTTAGCTAACACAATGTGTCAATGATTATAAGCTATATATTTTTTAATTTTAAAACTCTTTTATTATTGTTTTTACTTGAATGTGCAATACACTATTTCACTTTTATTTTTTCTCTCCCTTTTGTATTTGAAGCATATGTCAGCAACATTTAGAAGATTTTCTTCAACTTTTTTGATTTTGCAGTAGTATAAGTTTAAAATATGTTTGCTATAATGTCAATGCATACCTAAAAAGCTTTAGACTATAAAAATGATGCCACTGATTGTTTAAAAAAATATGGGTCTTTGATGAATGATTCTGTCTGATTCCAGGACACAAGGATACAAAAAGAGCCATTGCACAGTGTCAAAGAAGCACAGAGCTTGTAATATTTATTGGGAAAGGAAATGGGATTGGAAAAATGGGGATAAATTGGGAGGTTTGTAGCAGGGTATGGAGGAGAGAGGGGAGAGAGGGTATATAGCTTGGTAATGCAAGGGAGGGAGATGCCCCCTGCTGAGAAGAAACAGCAGGGGTCCGATAAGGTCTTTTATTACCTTGGTGACTGAACTGATTTTCAGCTTCCTCTATGACCAGAAAAGATATTCCACATATCTGACTGTGAATTCAAATAATATAAAGTTAATAATCCAGTTGGAATTGGAGTTTTTCCTTAGCTCCAGAGTATAGGGGCCAGGCCCTAGAGGCTGGCGGAGGGTTTTCCCACTTCCGTCTCCTCTATATCAGTCCAGTTTTGTATACTTCAGAATATAGCAGTAGACAGAAAGCAAACAAGAACAGATCTGACCTTCAGAAGCCTGTGTCTTCCGGCTGAACCAAGAAGAGCATGCCACTCCAGACTGGGCTGACCAAGCTCCTCTCTCCTTCAACAACTGGAAGCCACTCCCACATGGCAGGAAGGAAGTGCTAGTCACCAGACCCAAAACCACTCCTGGCAGGAAGGAAGTGCTACTCACAAGACCCAACTGCCACTCCCAGTTGGGCCCTTCCCCCACAAACTGTCAGTCTTGTTTCCTTTCCACAAGCTAAACTGCATAGTGGCAATCGACCAAAAGGTCAAAGAGACCAACCAATCTCAATGGGATTAATGAAAATTTTGAGCCAAGACAAGAGGACTTGAACTTGTTTGGGGTTCGAGATTGTGGCTATTTAACATGTATTAAAGGCAGGTCTTCCTTGTCCCACTTTCTACCAAGTATCTCAAATTTGGCTCCTACCTGGCTCCTATAATCTAGTCCCATTTATGTCTTTCATGGTGTGGCAAACTTTCTATAGTCCTGAGTGGATAAATGCAAAATTGCTTAAATCACTTTAATTGAGTCCTGATTCAAAGACCTGTTATGGATTTATTTTTCTTTTACTAAGAATTTTTACACATAAGTCTTTGATAGTCTATATTTCATCCAGAAATTATCTTTTCTTTTTTATTTGGATTTTTTGATGTTTTTGATTTCTCTTTGCCAATTGATCCATACACCTCATAACTCAGCCATGCATTCCTAAGTGATCCCTGTGTTCCTCAACACTCTCTTCAGGAGGGAATGTATAATTATTCTAAAATACAAAGGTTAAATTATTTTTGAGAGTAATTTTAGGTTAAGAAATATGCTACCTCTCCAAATCCAGAAAATGAACTCTTTGGAGAATGCACCATGAACATGCCTCCACAGATTATGCACTCCACTAGAAGATCCAGAGTGAACTATAGGATATGATGATTTGAAATGTGTGGAGTTGAATGCATTGGTTTTGTATGTATTCTCTTATGCCAAAGGGGAATGCCCCCTAACTGGCTTTTTGTCAATGCCCCAAGTAATCATTGGGTTTGTTCTTTTTTCTTTTATCCCCAAATTATTTTAATTTAAAAATTGGTTATGTTTACAAGATCTATTGGAGAGACTAATCTTCCTGGAATCTCAGAGGGAAAATATAATTGAAAATCTGTTACCCTAAAAGAGAACTACATATCCCAAGATCCCACTGACTTCCTGTCATTATGTACTTCCTGTAGACAGACCATAAAGGGAGTGAGTGTTGAGGCTCCTCCTCTTTGATGTAGAATCAGCAGTGATGGTGGTGATTGGGGATGGCTAAAAATGTCTAACCAGCCATGGGCACATGGTTTCTATTTTGTATCCTTTTTATTCCTTGATTTCTAATGGTCTTTAATAAATCTCCATAAATTATAATATTTCTATTATTAGAGATTTAATTTTTACACCCTTTGGAATATATATGATTAATTTTACATTTAAAGTCCTTCACCTATTTTTACAGACTATCTTTCAAGATGTTTACATTATTAGGTTCTCTATACTCTACATTCTAGTCAAATATCTTTGAACATTTGTACATACTGTTTCCATGCATGGAATGTTCAATCTCCTTAACTCTGCTCTCTTTTTTTTTTTATTAAACCCTTACCTTCTGTCTTGGAGTCAATACTGTGTATTGGCTCCAAGGCAGAACAGTGGTAAGGGTTAGGCAATGGGGGTAAAGTGACTTGCCCAGGGTCACACAGCTGGGAAGTGTCTGAGGCCAGATTGAACCTAGGACCTCCTATCTCTAGGCCTGGCTCTCAATCCACTGAGCTACCCAGCTGCCCCCTTAACTCTGCTTTTTTAAACCCTTCAACATTTAGCTACAGTGATACTATTTGAGGCTTCATGTAATTTTCCCAGGTATTCTTGTTCCATACCTCCAAATTAGTTTGTACTAATATAATATTAACTTCCATATGACCATCTTATTTATTCAGAGTAGAAGTGAAAATCAACTTAAACATATCAACCAATTTGAATGCCTATCTTGTAAATTGATTATTTAAATTATTTTTTTCATTATTAACTAACTTCTATCTCTTATATTAAAATTGATGACTTCCTTATATTTATTAAATTATTAAGGAAGATAGCACCATTCCATCTTTAGACATCTCTTGAGATACTCCTTGATAGGCTAACTAAAATATATATTCTCTCCTATATCTAAGGTTCCTTCAGGTACCACACTTTAAACTCTTTCCACTTAATTGATTTTTATTTTGAGAACCTTTTTATCATCTTCCTGTTTTTTTAAGTCCACCATATACTTAAATATCATCATTAATTTTTTCCTAGCCTTTTTCTATAATTGCTAACTCAGCAAAGTTAAAAGAGTGTCTATTTGATCTCTTTTTTTTCCCTTTGTGTTCTCAGAATCTGCCACAGCTCTTAGCACCTAGTAGACCTTTAATAAGTAATGTTGAATCTATTGTACATAAGTGATATATGTTAAATTAGTACATGACTATGTGAAGGAATTGTTTCTTAAAAGAATGGCTTACTTTTAAATTTTCTAATTAAAGAACAAAAAAACAAAAAGACATACTCTTGAACTTCCTTTTTCTTTTAATGAGATCTTTGAATAAAAACCAAATCAAAAACTTTTGCTTAGCAGGGTTTATTGCTAAGAGAAATTATTGGTAATATACAACTTGACTTACTAAAACACTTTTCAGACTTCCTGGAGATAAAATGGTGGCTTAGACACAAAATCCTAATCCTTTGAGAAAATCCTTCCACACCAATCAAAAACAAAGCCCTTTGAGGGAGAAACAAAAACAAATTCAACAACAGGACAGAGGCTGGGGACCCTCCTGCTCGAATCTACTTAAAAGAGATGGTTGAATTCATGAGTTTAAGGAAAAAAATGAGAGTGCTAGGACACTTCCCCCACCTACTGTGTTAAGACTCTGGCCATTGCTGGGATCACTAGGCAAAGGCACCAGCTCGGGGGGAGTGCTTTGCTGCCAATGCCCCATGGGACTTAGTGTTCTGACCACAGCTGGCAGGGAGGTAGGTGGAGGAGAGAGAAAGAATAGAAAGCATACTCCTTGTGCAGGTTTCAGTCACCACTCCTCCATCTTGGGCTTCTGCCTCTGAAGGCTTTGGCCTCAGGGCACATTCAGGTCCTGAAGACCAGGTTTAATCCAATCTAGCAAAAGTTTAGATAAAAAGCCTTCAGACTGCTGGGAAGCCCAATCTTCAATACTCCTCTTCCATATACTGAGCCTATACTCAGACCTGCAGTAAGAATCAAGCTGACCAGGATCCCAGGGTAAAGCCTACAAATGGGACAGAGTACTTTAGTACCAGGACAGGAAACTTAGGGCTCTGACTGGGCAGAGGGCAGGGAGGTGGCTGGCAAAAAGGAAGAGAGGAGCATGAAGGTAACTATCCTTTGACCTCCACACCTTCACCTTTAACATCATCTTCACCTTCACCTTCAGCTTCTGCTGGCAACTGGGGATGATCTGACTTTAGGGCTCATTAATACAACAGACCAAATGTATCAGCATAATCAGGTTAGTCAGCTGAGTAGAGAAGAAGCCCTTTCAGAACTGAATAGCCCAAACATGCATATCCAGCAAATAAACAGAGAAGCAAGAATATGGTAAATGACCAAGGAAAAGAAGGAAAAAATAAGAGTAAACAACAGAAAAAGAAAAAAGAAATTACCATTAACAGCTTCTATCCAGATAATGAACAAAGAGCAAATGGAGCAGAGGAAGAACAAGGAACACCAAGCAAAAACAAAGAAACTACAGCAAATTGGACATAGAATTTGGAAGAACTCAAAACAAATTTCAAAAAAAAAAAAGAAAATTGGAAAAAAAACTAAAAAGAAACAAAATCAGGTGTCTGGAAACAGAGGTACATGAACTAAAACAAGAAAATAGTGTCTTGAAAGCCAGAATTGAACAGCTTAAAAATGAGGTAAAGAAAGTGAAAGATGACCTATAAAGAAAAACAGTCCAAAAAGAGGATGATCAAAAATCCAAGCATGAAATTCAGTCTTTAAAAATTAGAATCAGACAACTAGATGCAAATGACTTCACAAGGCAGCAATAGTCTATAAAACAAAATCAAAAGAATGAAAAAAATTGAGGAAAATATGAAGCATGTAATTGATAAAACAACAGACCTAGAAAATAGGTTCAGGAAAAACAATTTAAGAATCACTGGAGTACCAGAAAATCATGACAAATGAAAAAGCATTGATGTCATTCTATAGGTAATTATCCAAGAAAACTGCTCTGATATTCTTGAACAAGGGGATAAAGTAGAGATTGAAAGAATCCACAGATCACCTCCTATATTAAACCTCCAATTGATAATACCTAGAAATGTAATATCCAAATTCAAGAACTTCCAGATCAAGGAAAATATATTACAGCATGCTAAAAAGAAGCCACTTAGATATCATGGAGCCATCTAGGTTAAAACAGGATCTTGCTGCACCTATACTAACAGACCAGAAGGCATGGAACATGATATTCTGGAAAGCAAGGGAACAGGGCATAAAACCAAGAATCAAATACACAACAAAACTGACTATATTCTTGCAAGGTAAAGTACAGTCATTTAATAAAATAGAAGACTTCCAAGCATTCCTAAAGAAAAGACCTGATCGAAATGTAAAATTTGATACCCACAGAACTCAAGAGAATCAACAAAAAGTAATTAAAAAGGGGGTGACTTTTTTTAAGAGATCTAATAAATGAGGAAGGAATGAGGAAGAGAAGTAGAAATGGAGGCAGAGAGGCAGAGAGAAAGAGTATCATAGGGGTACTTCAAGTGTGCATGGAAGAGTGGTCCTAATTGAAAAAATGTTGAACTCTGATGAATACCCTTATGTACTGTACTGAAAAGCAAAATTGTTGTGTAATTATAGAAATCCCAAATGCAGGTGGAATACTGATATATGTCCAAATAATGTGGCAAATATCACAAAAAGACATATAACCAAAAGAAAAAAAAAATAAACATGCTCTACTGGCCTCGGAACTCACTTGATTTAAATCTCATTTAAAATCTATTAGTCATCATTAAAGCTGAATTCGGGAAATATAATATTTGTCAAAGGTATGCCTTATATCCAAAGTGATATATAAATTTTTGATGAATAATTACAGTGTATATGCATTAATATTAGAAGGTTTGGTGGCAATTGTTTGTCAGTTCCTAGGGCTTTCTGTCCTCCCTCTCCCCACTATTATTTCCTGTTTCATTATTGGCTTGAATTATTTTTGAAAGTCTTAAATTCCTCACACCAAAGTAAGTTCTTTAAGAACTATCACTTTTATTGCTTTCCTTAGAATAATGTCCAAGAAACAGAAAACTTAAAAAGACAGCAAAAGAGATGAATAAAACATTTGTGTAGGCAAACTCCACAACTCAAATGAAAGGAAACTAACTCAAGAAATGAGATTATTCTGATCTCATTAGGTGAATGTAAACTGTAATGAGCCAGTTCAATATCCATTTCTTTGACAAATTTAAAACCAGGCAGTTGCTCAATAAGTATTTATTAAGTGCCTACTAGGTGCCAGGCACTGTGCTATGTGCTAGTAATATAAAAAGGAGGCAAAATCAAAAGCATATCGAGATCATTGCTTGTCCTAAGCAATCTTCACAGAACTGAATCTAGTACATGATATTGTAATAGAAAACAGAAGAAAGAGATTTTGCTCTGTGAGGTTTGAAGAATAAGCTATTCCAGTTTCAGATTAATGTCTAAATAAAGAAAAAAAAGCAAGACATGTGAATAGTAGCTGGGACAGAAGATTGTGCAATTTGATGGAGTATATAGAGTAAAATAATAGATGATACCAAATTATAAAAGCTCTTCATGAAGGTTACTTGAACAGACAGCATAAAGATGAGAACAAGATTCAGAGAGAGTTTCACTATGAATAATGAAAGATAAAATGTAAAAACAAGAAAAGATGGAACATCTTTTTGAAGACTAAATATCACAATTTTTTCATTAAAAACTCAAAAATCCAAACAACTTAAATAAAACTTTGCAGTAATAGTATAGTCCCTTACTTTTGAAAATGAAAACTTTTCAACCAAAATATTTTCTAAGATAAATGACAACATTCATATTTTCCATTTTATGAAAAAGTCAAGGAGGCAATTTAGAGTACAAATGTCGGACAGAACCAAATTTTACTACTGGCAGTTATGTTGCAAATAACCCAAGTTGACATTTACATTCCCAAAATTACTGAGTAGTATTTTCATAAGGATAAATTGTTCTTCAGAAAATTTCTAAAGCACTATTCTCAGCAATAAATAGATATGTTGTTTTCAAATGCTATAGCCATCAAAAATGTTTTCTATTATTGTATGTCAAAAGAAAAAAAAATCAGGAAACATTTCTATTTGATCAATGTTCCTCTTTTTATACCAGGAAAGCGGAAGAAAAGCATATATTCAAAAAATCTTAGAGCTGTAAAAGACATTAGAGACTATCCACCCTTTTCATTTTATGTGGTGAAAAAGGCCTTCTCTCATCCTTGGATCTTCAGAAATCTAGCCCAAGATTTAGATATAATACTTGGTGTGTTCATCTGGATTCTTTCCAAATAATAATTCAAGAGACTCCACAATTCATATTTCCAGAAGAGAAATTCATAGATATGAAATACATGTTGACAGATATCATGCATACAGGAATATATACTTAATGAATGTTTAGAAAATATTCATGGAGAGGAAACTCATACCTCTGATGGTATAGAACTTCCAATATTTTCTGGTAATACATGTATATATTTTCTATCCAAAAGTATATATGACAGTGATAGTTAAATATTTATTTTTGTTTTTTGGTGTCTAGCATCCACTCTCTAAGGATAAACAAATGAAAAAAAAAATCAGTGTTTACCTTAAGCAAAGAATTACTCTAAGCACTATAAAATCTTTTTTTCCCTGCCTTCAAATTATTTATATACTAATAAAAGAGACAATGAAACTAGGGCAGAAGTGGCCAGAGAGGAACTCTTTTGTCTGATTCTCTATGTTCAGCTCTCATTGCACTTATAGACAGGGATCCATTTTAATTTCTAATTCTTATATTTTTTCTGATTATGGAAGATCTTCCTGAGCCAAAACTTTCCCAGATGGCAAAAATATGCTGGTTTTTTTTCAATGTCTCCTCATCCTACTCCTTTTTTTAAACACTTCAGAAATATTACTATCTAGCCCAATTGGATAAAATACAATAGACGGTAACTTTTGTATTTCTCTCAACTAGAAATCATACTCTGATATCTATCTAGTTTTTCTTTATATAAATGAGGAAACTGGATCCTACCTAAGGCACAGAAAAGAGTTTTTGAAGGGCAAAAATTTCCAGATTGACACAAAGGTTCTCATTCATTCAAATTTATTAAATATTAGTCTATGTGCATGAATATGAGGAAAAGAGTGGCATATGATCAAGATGATGATAACTGGGATATGGGAATATAAAAGTGTAGATGAGCAGGTTAGATTTCGGTATTCTGAGCCCCCTCTCGTTCTTTTTTAGATAGTTCCTACTTTCATTTTATTGGGATAGATTTGTAACAGCACTTGAAATGTTAACAAATTTTCCTTGATCATCAATACTATAAACATTTCCATTTTCTACATTTGTCCTAAGGGCTCCCTTCCTGCAGACCATCCTTCGTATTTGAAACATACTCCATTTAACTATCTGCTAAAACCATTTTTCCTTCAAGGCTAAGATTATATGACTTGTAGGATTAAAATTTTATTGCTGGAGAGAAATCATCAAGTAGATATCATCAAACACACCTCCTTTATTTTTCCAGGTAGAAAAACCAAAGTCTGGAGAAACAACATGTCTTGCCCAGAATTGTATAGCTTCTGAGTGAAGTGGATTTTCCTTGTCTTCTTGCTATGAAATCCAACACTCTATCCATTCTGCCTGATTATCTCTCAGGGAAATAAAAAGATTCCAAGGGGTAAAAATAGGGGTTATTGACTGAATATATTATACTAGTGGTCACCAGGGATTAATTCATTCCCAATAAAATACTCAAGTCAGTTTGGGATTTTTATGGTGGTTTAATTACAATAGAGGGAAGAAATTAAGAAGAAGAGAGGAAAGGGAAATTGTACTGCTCTGGCAAGCCAGATAGGAGTTGGAGATCAAGGAAAGGAGGAAAGGAGGAATCATTTACCTCACCAAAGTGACTCAGGTAAGACGCCTCAGCTAACCCATGCTACAGAGCTTCTTCCAGTCGCCTCACTGGCAAGCTGCAAACACCAAACCACCAAGATACCAAGCACTCCACCACCAGCTGCTGAGCCCAATGTCTCCAGAAACACATGCTTATAATGTATGGGCTGGAAATCAAACCTGACCCTCAAGGATTGTACCCCTGAATACCCTTTCATGAAGCATTTCTTAATCACTTCCTATGTTCAAGGAAACAGACAGAGAGAGTTATGACAGGCACATTCACAGACACAGACAGGGACAGGGATAGGTACATGGACCAAGAGACAGAAAAATAGAGACAGGGAGAGATAGAGAAGAGAGGAGAAGAAGAGCATGTTCCTGGACTCAGGCAGCTTATATGTTTTTGGCTTTCATTAAGCCTTTCCTGATACACCCAGCTAAAAGAGAGATATCTCCCCTTTAACACTTAATCAGGGTACTTAGCTTTTCTTTTTTGTCCTATCACATCTTCCTTTAATCATTTTATTTCATTTGTGTAGTTTAAGCAATCCTACTAATATAGGAGAAGCTACTTAAAAGAAAGGACTACATTATTTTATGGCTTCTATATATCACTGCCTAGCACAGGAAACTGTATATATTTAGATCTTAATAATATATATTGAAAATTCTATCATTTCTGTCAAAAATTTGATCTATACTTTAACTTTCTTCTATTACTAATAGGCTAATTTTTTCACTACCACTCTCCTTGAAGGACAATGAAATTTTTACAGTGAAGAAGTTCTTCACTATTTTCCTTCAAGTGATAGATGATTATCCTGTTAACCTAGGACAGAGTTGGGAACTGGATGACAACATAGAATTTACTTATTTCCAATAAACTTAAGATTTAGTGCTAAGATTTTATAATGATGCTTTCTCTTGCTAATTACTTCTTTCAACCACTAATGACCCATTGCATTAAGACATTTCTCATGAACTCCCTTAGTGTACTATCTTTTCTTAGCTTTGGTTCATGGCCTCTTGTTTTTCAGTTCATTAGCTCCTCACATCATTTGAGGCTTGTGCTTTCTCTTTGACCTTCAAAATAGAATTCATCTCAATTACAATTTTTAAGATTAGCAAATTGGCTTTTAATTAATTGAATATTTTTCTATGTCTTTGTAATTATAATTCCAATTCTCTCTGATTTTTCATTGAGTTATCCAAATCCTGGGTAATCCAAACATATTTTAATTTGGTACAAGCTTGACTAAAGTGTTACCTGTAAGACATGAAAATGTGTTCAATTATACTAAATAGACTGGTTTTGTAGCACATAATGTAATGTGCATGGGATTTTTTGTTAGAGTGGAATGAAAAAATATATAAGCAATATATGAGTTCTTTAACAATATGAGAAACATGGAAATTTGCATTATATGATAACACATACACAATTTATATTATACTATCTACCATCTTGTAAAAGGTCAGGGAGAGAGAGAACATGACCACAAAATGTCAGAAAAAATTATTAAAAATTGTATCAACAAATAATCTGAAAACAAAGAAACAAAAAATATAAAGAGTGGGATAGGGGAAAGAAGTGAAAATTTTGGATGGGAAGAAAGAGCATCTTTGAAATGACATCTCTAGACAATTCCCAAGAGCCACTCATAGAAGTATTTACTGGATTCATTGGGCACAGAAAGACTATGAGAACAGATTGGCTAGGGTTCCTTCTGATCTACCCTATGTGAGCACCATTTATGCTGATACAACTGTAGAAACTTGAAACCAGAAGTTGAAAGTTTCCATGATAAAATATTGTCAAAATATAGGCAAGCTGTCTACATACTCACAACCATAGTATTCCTGAACTTTCAAAAATAATAGAATTCAATTAATTTAATTTATATATCATGACAAATCTATACTTGTAACTAAAGAAAATCTAGTATTTATGTAACACTAGGAAGTACTTTACACACTGATTTTTGAGCAAACCAGTGATATAAACATATATGCAACAGAAAATAAAGTAATAGTAAATATACATGTATTTAGTTGCATTTGTTCATATTTGTATAAAAATAGATACATTACATATTTTGTTTTTGTTTATCTTTTGTTTTGCAAGATGATATATGAAGGGGATCCTATCCCAGGATCATGCATCCCTGTGTTCTTGGATTTAGATCACTGGACATGATTGAAGACCTGCAAGGGAGAATAATGTTAAAAGGTTTAAGGCAAGGAAGTAGGCTATCTATCTTGGTTGACCACACTGGGGAAGTTGCTGCAGTGGTGAGACTGAGACCGCCCATGTGGTAGTTTAGATTAGGCTATTTTATTTTTATCATTTTTACCTACTTCTGATCTTTTACCTATCAAAGTAATTCTAATAAACTTTATAAAAATTCTAAGGACCCAAGCACTTTAAATTTAACTCTTACAAGGACCAATGTCAATATGCTGTGATGCTGACTTTCACACAAATTGGATTTAAGTGAGGCAGAGTTGCACAAAGTTGTACTTTCCCATCTAGAGTATCTGAATTCCAGCAGCAAGTCAAAAGTCAGAACTAGTCAATAGCCTGGGATGCAGGAGATGACCCTGGTGTCTTTGTTGCCTGAGAAAGGTACAAGTGCCTCCTTCATGGCCTTTGAAAAATTTTTCTATCATCAGTCCCTTCAACCAGGAGAAATTTTTGCATACTTGAAGAAAAACATTCCCCTTACTCACCTATGGATTTGCAACCTGCCAGTTACCTTCAACCTGAGACTACTAATGTTAGACTACTGATTTAATAATTTCCAAACAATACTTGTAATATCAAGCAAAATATATAAAATATGTATTTGTATATAAGTTATTATTGTTTTACTTTGGTTAAAGCATAACAGATTCTGCTCTAAATTCTTACTTTTACTCATTGTATATCTCCATGCTTTAAATGAGGTTCTTGTAGACAACATATAGCGAGATTCTGTTTTTTAATCCATTCTACTATCCTTTTCCATTTTATGGGTGAGTCCTTCCCATTTGCATTCACAGTTATGATTTCAAATTATGGGTTTCCTTTTATCTTATTTCCCCCATTTACCTTTCTTTTTTTTCTTTTTGACTTTTCCCTGTTCACAAATGTTTTGCTTCCAAACACTGCCTTCTCCATTTCATCTTCCTTTTTTTTTCTCTAATTTGTCCACCTCTTATTTCTTTTTCCTTCCTACTTCCTTATAGGATAAGGTAAATTTCTACAGCTGGTCAGACATAAGTGCTATTCCCACTTTGTACTAATTTTAATGAGAGTAAAGTTTAAGCATTGCTTGTCTCACCTTCCTTTCTCTTCTCTCCTCTACTGATCTTAGATACCTCTTCATATAAAATAATTCACCACTTTCTATCTTTCTTTTTCTCTTCTCCCCATATGGTCTTCTTTCCTGTTCCTCGATTTTTTTGCTCTTATTTAGCTTATTTTATTCTTTCTTTCTATGTATATTCCTTTTTATTCTAATAATGATAAAATTTTTCAGTATCTTAAGTCTTTTAGGTATTGATTACTTTTAGCACCTTAAATATATTAAATTATCATAGATATTTTAAGTAACTTAATTATCACCTTTCTACAAATGAATGTGGAAATCTCAATTCAGCCTCATGAAAACCCTTTTGTTTCCACTTCCTGTTTAATTTTCTATGCTTCTTTTGAGGGGTGAATTTTGTTATTGATTCTTTTTAGATCTTTTTTTAATAGGAATACCTGGAAGTTCTCCATTTAATTAAATGTCACTTTTTTTCTCTTGGAAGATTATGCTCAGTTTTGCTGAGTATGTGATTCTTGGTTTTAGATCTGTTGCCTTTCAGAATATTATATTTCATAACTTCCAGTCCTTTAATGAAGAAGCTTAAAGATCTTGTGTAATCCTTACTGAGGAGCCACAATTTTTTATTTGTTTCCTTATGGCTACTTGAAATACTTTTCATTTATCTAGAAGGATTTAAAAAAATATTTTGCTGCTTTAGTCCTGGGGTATTTTATTTCAGGGTCTCTTTCAGGAGGCAATTTATTAATTCTTTCAATTTCTATTTTCTCTCTTTGAAAATAGTAGAACATTTTTCCATGATTATTTATTGTAATATGATGTCCAAACTCTTTTCTTTGTTCATAGATTTCAGGTATTCTGATGATGTTAGCTTAGTTCTCTTAGATATATTTTCTAGGAAATTTTTTTTTCTGTGAGAAAGTTAAATTTTTCTTTTATTTTCTCATCTTTTGATTTTGTATTGTTTCTTGATGCCATATGGAGTTAGTGACTTTGATTTTCTTAATTCAAATTTAGGTAGATATTTACTTTCCCAAGCTGTTGTGTTTCCTTTTTCCATTTGGCCCTTTCTAGTCTTTAAGGAATTATTCTCTTCATTGGTTTTCCATCATTATTGAATTGTTTTCTTCAGTTTTTTAATTTTTTTCCATTTTAATTTGAACCATTGTAGTTTTCAAGTCATTGAATTTTCCTATAATTTTTAAATTTAATTTTTAAACTTCTATTCAAGTTCTTCCAAGAGTTCTTTTGATCTAATATCCTATCTCACTCACGTTTCCTTTTTGCCATTGCTGTCCATTTCTGAGTTTTTATTTTATCTTTACTTTCGCAAACTAACTTTCCCAAGTTAGATTTTTCTACTTTTTGTTTATTTCTATAGTTATTATTATCCCACCTCCCCTTGGGGTTATTCTCTGCTCCTGGGGTAGAGTAATATTCCAAGCTTGCAGTATTACCTTCTGTGGTGCTTAGGTTCTTGACTGTCTATGAATTCCACAGTTTGTACTTTGAGGGTGTTGGGAATGGATAGCTTTTTTGGGGGGGGCCTTGCATCCGTTTTGCCTAGCTATATTCTGCTTCCCCAAGCTATTGATTTCTCTGTTTTTTCTTCTGCTGGGCTGGTCTTAGCTCTGCAGCTATTCGTTCATTATTTGTTAGAGCAAGATTTGGTAGAAAAGGCTTTCCTTTAATAAAATATCACTCATGCATTTGTTAAAACAATACATAAACATTTGAAACAACCAAAGAGGTAACTTTGTGTAATATTATATTAACAATTAGCATTTAAAGAAGGCAGAAGACAGAGGGATATATACATCCTCAGCAAAAGGGATTTGGCTTTGTCATGGAGGATATCAAATATGGATTCCAAATCAATTGCAATTAATTGGCTTCTGATCATTATTGTTAATTAATCTGCTCACTTGTAACTAATCGAAGTAGCAGTAACTGGTAGACTCTGTTATTAGTTGATTGAATAACTGAGTCTAAGAATTATGAATGAATAATCATATTATAAGTTCTAGGAATAATATTAATTTTCTTGTAAACAACACTTTAGTTGCCTTATAATATGCTCTTGACACAGAGCACTTTTATATCAGTCTCCAGAAAGATGTCACAAGACCAAATCTGGTATAAAGTACCTGACTATAAATGTGAAATAAAGATACCTAACCACAAACCACAAACCTGGTACAGTGGCACTTGATGCCAAAATTAGACCATTTTCTTTTCTGTTTCTTGTCTTAATCTCATATAAGGTATCTCAACATTAAGTTCCTTTGTATAAATTATAAATATCTATAAATTGTAATGCTCAGTGTCAGATTATGTTGAGTGTGCTTGTAGACTCTGGCTTTTGTGACCTGCAGTTCTCACAATGAAGTCAATTTGCTCAGGAAAATTTATTCCAAATCTTGTTATTTTGTAATAGATATCTTTCACAAATGGAGAGGTTCTTTGTCTGCTGTCATTTGTAAATAGATAACCTTACAAAACCATTTCAAAGAGATCTAACAAGACTCAAAAGAAATTAGAGTATTTATATACAGTGGACAAAAAATATTAATCATGGCTATTGTCTAGATCAATAATCTAAAAACATATCTGATGCTACACATTATCTGTAACAACAAAAATGAACAGTAAACCTCAATAAATATTTATTTGTAAGTTGAATACAGGTGCTCACTATTATAAAAATTACAAAATAAATACATTCAAAATAATAATATAAAGATGGAATAAATAATATTAAATTTATTATATTAATAAGTTATTCAAAAAATTATTCCATGTCATTAATAGTACTATTTTAATGACTGTAAAACATTGGAAAAGCTGTTATTATTTTTTGTAATCTATGTGTATATTTTGTGAGATGAAAACTTTGTAATAACTTTTAACAATTATTCAGTTGATATCATTAGTGAAGTTTACCAAGCATATAAATTTCTTGAAAACAGTTTAATTGAATGATTCACAATTCAATATTCACATAAGAGATCATAACAGTGAATATGGCAGTTTTCCAGACAGAATCTTTTTCTGTATGGAGGAGGAAAAAAGGAGAAAGAAGATAGGAAGAGGAAGAAGTAGAAAGAGTGGGAGAGGAAGAGGGAAAGAAAGGTGAGATAGTAGAAGAGAAGAAAGAGGGGAGAGAAAGGAGGAAGAGGAGGAAGAAGTGGAAGGTGAAAATGACTTACCAGATTTCATGTTCTAACTGTCATGCTTTGGCTGGCCAAATAATTTCTCAAAAATAAATAGAGTGAAAGACAAACAGATATAGATCCACAGATATGTAGGAAGTCAGGCAATAGATATAGATAGATAACTTATGAGTTATTATGTGGTTTGTTTTGCATGAGCTTTTTCTGAGGGGAAAAAAACCAACAACACAAGTTAAAAGATTAAGAAACCCACAAATAAAACTCATTTTATTAAGACAATTCAGTGGTATGGTTTCTAATATTTTTCTGATATGTTCTAAAAGAAGTGGTCCTTCATCTTTTCAATAGTAAAGTACAGAAAGCATATGATAATTTCACATTTCTTTTGATGATCTTCATAAATAAGGCATGTAGGAGTCACAGTAAAATTTTGTGGGAAATGACTATTTAGTCCTTGATTTTTTATGTGTTCAATGTGTATTTTTTTTAATTGACATCTCTTGGGAAAGAGATTTTTTCTCATTTCATGATGTATATATATATATGATTTCCTTTCTTGCTGCCTCTCACCTTGTATCTCTGTCTCTGTTTTGTATGTGTGTTAGTATGTGTGTTTGTCTATATGACTATCTCTATGTATATTTCTCTCTCTTATTCTATCTGTACATGGTATATAGATTTCTTCTGTCCTACAATATATTTAAAATATGATTATAATTCATTGTCTTGTGTGTTAATTCACACTAGGCAAAGTAGATTTCCCTGGTCTTAAAGATTGTGAAGGAAATATTCCAAAGATTTCCAAAAAGGAATTAAGTATAAATGAATCAGTGGGAGGGAAAAAGTACATTTTCCCAGAGTAGCTTCAGAAATCCAGCTATGAAAAGGAAATGAGAAACTTTTAAAATAAAATTCCCACTTTCCTCCTTATTTGCCAAATTAGTTTTCCTCTAGATAGGTCCTCTGAATCATATTTACAGATTACTAATTACATAACTGGGGCCTTATGTATTAATTAACCTTCATAAGCTCTAACAAAATAATTATCTAAACCATTCAGTGATTTCCAGTAATTCCATAATTTCCAATGATTTCCATGTTTGCCAAAAGTGAGTCATAGATTCAGAGCTTGAAGGACTATCCAAGTCCATTCCTTTCATTTTCCAGATGAGAAAATGAAGGCTCATGGACATTTCGTGACTTTGGGTGTCCATCAGAGCCTCTGTATTCAAAGCCACTGTGCCCCACTATATGTTGCAGAAAAATGTGAAGAGGCTAGCTTATTTTTTTTTAAACCAAGCAAAATAATTGTAAATGATCACGTGAATTTCATGGATAAAATACTCATCGAAGAATAAACCATCCCTTGGCAAGCCAGCCGACAATAAAGTTATTAGTAGTGCCCACCCACCAGTAAGATTTATTTCAAGTCAGCTACCTGATACTAAATTGTTCATGACTAAGAAGTGCACTATTGCAGAGCCAGCAGGAATTGGATTTGAGAGGGTAGGCTAAAAGCCAGAGTAGCCTCATGAGTCAGCAAGAAAATAGGGCAAGAATTGAATAAGAAAGAATATCTATATGTTCAGTGAAAACTCAAGTCCAGGGTAGCCCCAAATGGATTTGGCTACTTGGGTGAGTTAGCTCATATATTTTTAAAGGTCTAGCACTCACTAGATATTGATCCTAACCTAAAAAAAAGTTTCCAAGTCCCAAGGGATATAAAGCTTTATATAGAGGGCAAAGCTTCACACTGGTGTAGCTCATAAATATAACCAGTTGAATCTCTCTCATTTCTGTCACTTCTATGCAATAGAAGGCAAAAGGTATCTAGCTAATGTAATTTTTTTAGATTATGCTAAGTTAGAACCTGTACATATCAGAAAACTATAAATTGGAGGAGGTGGGACTTTATTCATGATAATCCGTGCTACAACTCTTTTAAGTTAATTTCTTTAAGGTTTAAATAAATGTTGAGAAGAACAAAACTAATTAGATGAAAATGTCTGCCTCTTTCCTATAAGAATATCAGTTTTTCGAAGACAAAAAGACTGTTCATTAGAATTCTTTTTCATCTTAAATGTTAAATAATATAATCACTAGACAATCCAGATAAGTTTCTATTTTTACAGGAGAAATTAAATTCCAAACATATAAAATTGGAACCTTTACAAAAGGCTTTTTAAAAAGTTTAAAAAAGTGTAATTTGCCATTATTTTATAGCAGAATAAATTGTAAATTAGAATGGAAATTAGTTGTTTTTGCCAACTAGAGTTTCTTGAAAAACTTAGTCTTCTTAACTAAGAAGGAGTTCAAGTTACAAACCCACAAATGGGAATTTCCAAGAAAAGATGAAAAAAAATCCAAAAATCTAGATAATGGAAAATAATTGCTAAGTATAAATTATGAATATAGGAAATAAGTTCATGAATTAAATCAAATAGAAATGTATATAATATTTGTTAGTAATAATGAAAAGATTGATATAATGGTTATTATAATTTTATTGCTTTGACTCATTAAGGATCCAAACCATGTTTTCTAACAAAAGTACATTTTAATGACTTGGAAATCCAACTCATCTACCTAATCCAAAGCATGTGAGTGTATATGTGTGTATGTGTGTGTGTGTCTGTTTAAATTGCTTCCAAAATGGTATGCAAGAATCAATTACTTAAAAGTTCTGTGCTAACCTGAAACCTATTTCCAAATATCAAACCAATGTATTTTTGAAAGTATAGATATATGTTACTTAGTTTGAAAAAGATAGTAATTTGATTAATAAATAGGATTACTTTGAAAGTAATGTTTTGTTTTTATTCTTTTCATGGGGTGTCAGAAGAAATTAGGTTTGAGAAAGAAAAGGGAAGTAGTGTAGGACTATGGATGGTCTGGTTTTCTAGAGTTATGGGGACACAGGGAGATAGGAAGGAAATTAACAAGTATTTATTAAATTCTTACTATGTACCAGTTACTGTTCAAAGTGCTAGGCACATAAATACTCAGAAAAAGAAAGATGGTCCGGGACATCAAGGATGTGATATACATACATACATACATATATATAGTATATATATATGTAATATCATCATCCTTTTAGCCCTACAACATTGGAGGCATGAGGTATCTCTCTTCCTAATTACCTTGGCCAGGAGTATTTCTTATGTAGGTATCTTTCTTCTTACTGATACTATGGTTATTTTAGGGAAATTAGGTCTTGTGTAGAAGATGTTGCTACTGTTCTTTCAATTCTGTTTAAGTTAATACTTTGCTTCAAATAATTACATCCTTTGGTCAACCAGGGAAGAGTTAAATACAAAAATGTAGACCCATACATTATCAGTCTGTGTTTTTTATCCTCCAGAAAACCAACCCTGTGATTGAGTGGCCTGATAGGAACTCAGAGAGACACTAAACAGAGAATTGTATTCTCTTCTTTCCAAGGCCCAAGTCCAATTTAACGTAGACATTGGTGTACATATAATTAACAGACATTAGGAAAAGACTCATCTATCTATAAATTGAAATCTGTGTCCACAAAGTACTCACATTGACAATAGGGTAACTGTTTTTTTTAAATAAATCTATTGGACAGAAGAGATTGAAGTAGATTTCTTAGTCATTATCAGAGTCACAGGGACATTTGGCACAATATGAAATTTTAGTATAGTGAACTGGATAAGTATGCATGCAGGCTTCTACCCATTGATTGACAAGTATGACCTATATAGAGACAGTGAAAATCTGAAATCCTCCTTCATACATTCAAGATTTTACTGAACATAGCATAGCTAATGAAGAAATTTGTTCATCATATGACACATCTAATGATGGCAGCTATTATTTTTATTTAACTTTACATCAAATCACATCATATCTTATTATTTATTATATATTATCATTTAATACTTTCAACAGCCCTGAGATATCTGATGCTCATTTCTCATTTTACAAAACAAAACAAACCAAAAAAAAACAGGATTTGAGAGTTTAAATCACTGGCTAAAGGTCATACTTAATGTCTAAAATGAGACTTAAACTAAGTCTATCCAACAACTCAGTCCAGCAATATTCACCATATGACCTAAATACCTATACATGAAGACTAATTTTGTTCAACATATACTCGATGTGTTGTCATAGTCTGGCTCATAAATTTTTTAAAAAATGAAATGAAAATGATTAGCCATTCATTGAGAGGCAGAGACTGTGAGAAAAAAAGAGACATAAAAGAATGGGGAAATCTAAATAAAGTAAGGGTTTTTTAAGTGTAAATTTCTAGGCTTATCTCCACTACATATTTTTCTTTGATCTCTCAGAGTTTCATTTTTTAGAAACATCCTCTTTTCTCTCTTTTGGTTAATGGAAGCTAGAGAGAGAGAGGGAAAAGAATGACCACCACTGCCTTCACCAATGCACACAGGGCAACTCCTATATAATCTACAGTTTTACAGTTACCCCAAGTATAGAGAAGTAAAAAAAAAAAAACACGTACCAATGGCTCCACAATAAGTATTTTTTAGAGGCAGAATTTGACCCCATATTTTCCTGACCATAAAATCAGTCCTTTGTCTAACCATGTCTTTAATCTTCTTGGATTAGAGGCTACAAATTTAAAACCCCAACTCCATCGTTCTTTTCCTCCTCCCCATCTATTCTCCAAAGCAAGTGAAACAGAGAGGGTAAGTTGTTTCCAAGACCAAAAAAATGAAAAAATAAAACAAAGAAAAATATTGAGACCAGATAAATTTAGAACAGTTGGGTGCACATATTAGCCTTCAGAGTCCCAAGGAAAATGAACTGGACACCTGTTATCTCCTAGGATATGGCAATAGGAGAGGAGGAGTGAAGAAGGAGTGCACAACAGTGAGTGTGATTACAGATGGCCTGGTGCTTCAACTGTGGTCACTACCAGGAGAGTAGAGTCCCTGGTTGCAACCATAAGGGGATTTGAACTGGCAGCTTATAGTAGCAGTGGCAGAACTGCCCACAGATTCTGGTTACAAAAACTGAGGTCAATTATGATCTGGGGCTTGAATAGGAGATCAAGGATTACATCAGGCCTTAGACTATAAAAATTGGATAGAACTCAGGTAAAAATAAATGTGGAAAAGTCCTGAAACCTGATATAACACACTGAAGCAAAATAGGAGCTCTGAAAGTCAAATAAAAAGCCAATAATTAAATCTATTGGCATGGCCACCGAAATTAAATAAATAAATGAATGAATAAAGTGACTAAACAAAGAAGAAAGAACCTCTAACTACTGAGAGTTATTATGGGGACAGAAAAGATCATGGGTCAAACTCAGAGGGTAGTGAAGTAATAACACATATTTCAAAAAACAGCAAATAAAAACAAAAAATGGCCAAAAGCTCAAAAAGAACTTTTGAAAGAGCTTTAAAAAAAGACCTTAAATATCAAATGCTTAAGTAGCAAATTAAGTGTAATAGGATGAATTTATACCTGGGAAGAAAATGCATAGCAGAAAGAATCAAAACCCAGGATATGACATTGTGTTGTTCACAAAAAATTCACAGTAAATGAGAAACACAAAGTGAATATAGGGGGCTTTAACAAACTTTACTATGTCTCAGCTGATTTAGAGAAGGCAGAAGGAACAGTCATGACCTCTAAAAGAGTTGGGGCTAAAATGAATATAATTAGATGAGCTGAACAATGTTGAAGGAGAGTTTACTATGGATAATGAGGCATTATCAATAACCTATATGCAACCACTGCTATAATTTCCATATTTCTAAAGGAAAAACTAAATGAGATTCAGATGGAAATAGATTAAAAATAATAATAATGGTAGATTTTAATTTTCCCCTCTCAGAAACTGATAAATCTAAAGAAAAAATAAATAAGCAAGAGTTAAGAAGATGAATAGAACCTTGGATGAATTAAATATGAAAGTTTTCTGGAGAGCCACCATATACCTGCATAAGAATAGTAGTAGATCTAAGTCTGAACATATATAGAACATATTTCTAATGGGAAAACAATGGTTTAGAGAGCATAAATATTTTGTAAAATCTTCTTTTAACACTCATCATACTATGGAAGTAATCCCGCATTCCTGAGATGTTTTGGCACTAGAGCAAAAGTCCCTCTGGAGATGGTAAAGCTAGAAATATTTGGTTTTGGAAAGAATATGGTCCTTGCAGCAGATTGTGTCTGTTCTCTAAGGATCAAGGTAGCTAAATATGATCCTACTAATGTAAGTTAACTAAGTATCAGATGGGATAAAGTAATCAAATTAAATGCCTATAGAAATATGGAGAAACAGGTCTAATATTATACTGCTAGAGCAGGTGTGATTTTTTTTTCTCTTTTAGAAAACAAGATGGAAATATACATTAAGAGCTGTAAAGCTGTTTGTGCTCTTTGACCCAGGGATACCATTGCTAGGGTTAGGCCCTAAGGGCATTATTGAGAAAGTAAAAAGTTATGTATGCATGAAAATATTCATGAAAGCCTTGTTGTTATGACAAAATAACAGAAAACAACATAATGAAAATGGGAGAAATGACTGAATAGAGTGCAATAACTGAATTTAATGTATTAGATTATGTTATTAGGAATGAGAAATATTGGATATATAAATAAAATAAACTTATGAAGAGATACAAAAAGAAAAGAGAGTAAGAATACTACAAAGTAAATATATTGAAATAAAACACACACACACATATATGTATATAACAGCCATAAAATCAAGATAAAAAATATCAAAGTAAAACAAATCCAAAAGGAATTTGAAAGCAGAGGATGTTTATATTAGCATATATGTGTGTTTTACATATTTTAAACAAATTTTAATTTGGAGTTTAATTTGGAATTAAATTTTTAAATGCATTTGTTCCATTAAATGTTTTATATATACATACATATATACATACATATATATATACACACATACTTCAGTGAATTAACTTTAATTGTGTTATTTGCTTTTTCTACTATATAATCCTACCTTTCAAGTGTTTATGAATCATAATTCAACTAATGTAAACATTGAATCATATCTTCTGAAGTTCTTAGTTCTTAATGCCTGGGACATAGAGTACTACAGTGCAAATTGCATTGTATTTAGAGTAAGAGTATGGGTTCAAATATTTGCACTGTCTCTTATGACCTATGCCATGACATCTCCGGAGGCCTTTAGGCTTCTCAGCTGTAACACAAGAGTTGGACTTGATGTCCTCTAAGACTCCTGGGGTTCTAAATAAATGCTGCTTTAATTTATTATGAAGTGACTACAATTATGTTGTTTGAAAAAGAGGCTCCACTAATCACTCCTTAGGCACCAAAAAAATAAAAGTTCTAAATATTGTTAGAACCTTCAACAAAAATGCAGGATGAGAAGGAAATCTCAAATATTTTATTTATAATTGTCATACCTTATGCTAAGAACATAGTCATTTATATTGGCATTTAATACTAAATAAAGCAAATAAATAATAGTCTCTAAACAAGATACTATAAAATTAAAAATGATAAAATAGTTCCCAGAAAATGGTATTAATGATGGAGGGAAATAACATAAAATTTGTTATTTATGCATAAATACTCTTGTTTCATGATCTGTAACAGATGTGGGATAATGGATGTGATTCAAAAGAGAGATAATTAAATTCCATTGGGTTACATACAGAATCTACTAGAAGTATTATGTTTAAGCCATATAATTAGACCTTTTAAAAACAAAGTTAAACAGGCAAAAATCAGAGAACAGAAGAATTTAATACTCAATATTTGAGTCTTCATAGCATTGTATACATGAAATAATTAGATGAGAAACCCTATATAACCTTGTTTTAGTCTATACACAATCACCTAAGATGGAGGCACCCACGTGGGAGATGAGAGAGTAAAAGTATAGTTGTTCATATTTAATAATCAACTCTCCTCAATAAAATTATAATATATAATTTTAAAATTATTTTTTCAGCATTAACACTTTCTCCACTTTCTTGAGTCTATAGAATCAATAAAACAATCAGTCAACCTTGGTAACATTTTGAGATTTGGAGGGTATAAATGCAATAATATTTAACATTTTATTCTCAAAAGCCAATATATCAGTTTTCCAGAAAACTGATTCTGGGAGAAGATATTCTTTACTGGCCTACCATGTAGTTGGGGGAAGCCTCTTCTCACTGGTTATTGTGAGATTTAAAATGGTTGAGGTCTTAAACTGTAGTGATAAAAATAGTGGAAGATATAAATTGTGATAGATATAAGAGAGGGTGAGTAAATTTGACCGCAGAAATATGTTTCACTACTGTGTCTTGGGTTTAAAATCAAATATAAGGTGGTCGCCAGGGAAATATTCCCAATTATTCAAATACCCAAGTCAATTGGGTTTTATAGAGATTTTAATTTACAATACAATGAGTAATCAAAGAAAGAGAGAGAGAGAGTAAGAAAGGAATAAGTATGAAGGGCCTCAAACCAATATAGCCTAGACCTGAGCCTTAAGAGAGAAATCAGTCAGTTTTTTTTTTAACACTCACTATAAGGTCTGACTAAACAAGGATTTTAGTGACACCAAGCCAGTTCCATCTTAGCTGACTTCACCAGAGAGCCTTCCAGCCAGAGACTGTTCCAATGGGCCTCTCTCCAGAACCTCCAGAGAGACAGAGTCCCCTTAGAGGAGCTCCAGGGAGACCTCCTTAGAGATTGTCCTCCAAGAGCTTCCCTTCTCCAGAGCCTCTCTCAAGATTTTCTTCCCAAGCGATCCCCATCAGAGATCCTCCAAAAGGATTTCTCCAAAAGGAATATCTGTCTCAAGAGATTCTGCTTTTTCTTATATAGTGGTTTTTCTCCCATGTCACCTCCCCTAAGTCCCTACATCTACCAATCACTGTAGATGTTTCTAAAGGACCGCCCATTTTGAATTCACAGCTGAGTAGTTTTAATCTCTTTAGTAAGTCAGGAAAAAAATGCTGCTGTGTCGACAAATTTCATTAGAAAAAACCTCTGAATAAGTTATCACCCTTTTAGGTTTAAGTAGTTTACAAGTTGCCCCACCTTTATAGGTACTTAGTATCCCATTGTATCAATTCTAAAACAGTCATGACTCAAAGAACTTCCTGTCCCTTCCATAAGCATGGATCAAAGTACTTTTCATTGTTCTCAAGGAGCTCTCTGTCCTAAAGCAGTCCTAAGTAGGGTGGAGTAGGGATATTCCCAAGGCAAGGAGCCCCCACACTCAAGTAGAGTTCTCACCATCTGCTAGGGAATTTTTTTAAGTAGAAGATTCCCCAATGGGGGAAACCCCTAACATTAATAAGTCTGAGAAATTTTGAGGTTTACAATCCTCCCTGATGATCATGGGAGACTAGTCTCCCCACTGATCAATTAACATAATCAATTTTTGTAATTCAAAATGCATTTCTAACTATAGATATACACGATATTCAATTTTCTAAGAGAAATTAGAATAGTGAGAGAGGAAATAAAAGAAAAGAAAAGAAAAGAAAAGAAAAGAAAAGAAAAGAAAAGAAAAGAAAAGAAAAGAAAAGAAAAGAAAGGAAAGAAAAAGAAAAGAAAGGAAAGGAAAAGAAAGGAAAAAAAGAAAAAAGAAAAGAAAGCAAAACCAATGTTTTGCTAGGTGCATTGACAGAAAGCCAAATTAGGGGCAGTCCCTTTTGGCATGAATGTGTACATTTACAATAAATGTTCAATCAAAGTTCAGTTCAATCAATCATATACAAAGTTCATTCTTGATCTTCTTGATGAAGTGTAAGTTTTCGGCATCTTTCTGCAACAGTTCATTCTCTGGATATAAAAGTTTCAAGCTTCTTTCTTGAACAAAATCAAATCTTGTATTTTTATAAAATTATGTAGCTTTAACTGCTTGCATCTTTAAATCTACATGAGATGAAGTTACTCTCTTTCTGGTACCATCCAGGTATAAAGAAGTCATTCACACAAATTACCATGCAGTAAGCTGCAGAGGGGAAAGCAATATTCCCCTTCTTCTGAGTATCCAATATCAATAAAACAGAGAAAATTAGTATAAATGGTCATTCCTCAAACTAATGAATAGAATCTATCTAAAATTGTCAGCAAAGTATATATATGAGAAAAGCTAGAAGCCTTCTCAATAAGATCATGCATGAAACAAGACTGCCCATTATCATCACTATTATTCAATATTGTACTAGGAATGCTAGCTATAGCAATAAAAAAGAAATTGAAAGAATTAAAGTTATTACTCTTTGCAGATGATATGATGGTCTACCTAGAGGAGTGACGGCAAACCTTTTAGAGAAGGAGTGTCTGGCCCAGCCCCCACCCCAACCCCTATATCAAATGTTGAGCCCCACACATAGTGGGTTCCCATTGGGCTGCTGGGCAGATGGGCAGGTGATGAGAAGTCTGTGTGGAGAGGAAACTCTGCTCCTCTCCAGCTCTGCTGCCTGTGAGCCTCCCACCTTTCCCTCTGTGTACTTCTATTGGGCTTCAGGGAATAGGGGTGACTGTTTTGAAAAAAAATGTCCTCAGGCATGGTAGAGAGGAGGGGGAACAGATCTACTGAGTTCTTCTGCCTTCCTAGCAACAAACTGGGGGGAAGGGGTTTATCAGGAGGGTGGGACTGTGTACACACAGAGAGAACTCTGTGTGCCATCTTTGGCACCCATAACATAGGTGCACTATCACTGACCTAGAGCATTAAACAGAAAACAACTGAAACAATCAACAACTTTAACAAAGTTGTAGGATAAAAAATGAGATCATAGAAATCATCAGCAGTTCTCTATACTACTAGTAAAGCCCAACAGTAAGATATAGAAAGAAAAATCCCTTTAAAATCACAATAACATAAACATTATAAAATAGCTGGGAATCTACCTGCCAAGAAAAACCCAGGAACTACATGATTACAAGTACAAAATAATTTTCACATAAACAAAATCAGACTTAATACCTAGAAAAATAATATTTGCTCTTAGGTAAGTCAAACAGATATAAGAAAAAGATAAATTTTCTTAAATGTATTTGTTTATTAAGTAATTTTACTTATTCAGTGCTGTGCCAATGAAACTATCCATTTTTTTTGTCATAGAACTAGAAAAAGATATTAACAAAAGACCTAGAATTTTGAGGGAATTAATGAAAAAAAAATAAGGAAGTGGTTCAGCTATACTGGACCTCAAACTATATTATAAAGTGGCAATTATCAAAACAATCAATCTGGCGCTGACTAAGAAATGGAATGGAGGACCAATGGAATAGATAGGTCACTGAATACACAATGGTAAATGACTACATTAACTTATTGTATGAAAACCCAAGGATCCAAGCTTTTGGAAGAATAACTCCTTATCTGACAAAAACTGTTGGGGAAACTCGAAAACAGTATAGCAGAAATTATTTATAAACAAACACATCATACTATATGACAAGGAAAAGTCAAAATGGATGTAATATTTAGAAATAAAGAGTGATACCATAAACAAAGTGGGGGGCAAAAAATAAGGGAAGAATTTTGGTCAAAATAAGACAGAACATTAGGAGATGTGCAATAGATAACTTTGACTATATTAATATTTTTAAGTTCTGCACAAATAAAATCAATGTGACCAAGATTAAAATGCAAGCAATAAGATGAGGAAAATGTTTATAACAAATCTCTCTGATAAAGGATCCATTTCTAAAACATTTAGAGAACTGAATCAAATTCACAAGAACACAAAGTACTTCCCAATTGACAAATGATTGTAGGATATGAACAGGTAATTCTCAGATAAAGAAATCATTATCTTTAGTCATATAAAAATTCCAAAATCACTATTTATTAGAGAAATGAAAATTAAAATAATATTCAAGCACTACCCCATACCCAATAGACTGGATAACATGACATAGAAAATTATAAATAATTTCAGGGGATGTGGAAATATTGCGACAGAGACACTGTTATTGAATTGCTGAACTGATATAAACATTGTAGAGAGTAATCTGGGACCATGCTCAAAGGACCATCAAACTATACACATCATCTGAACCACCAATACCTCTACTAGCTTTGTGTTCCAAAGAGACTAATGGTAGGAGAAAATTATAGCAATCCTTTTTATGGTTGCAAAAGGAACATGGAAACTGAAGGGATACCCATCAATTGTAGAATGATTGATCAAGTTTTATATCCTTATAATAGAATACAATTGTGCCATCAAAAAAATGAAAAACACAATGATAAAAAACAAAAAACAACCTGAAACCAAACCTGGAAATCCTTGTATAAAGTGACGCAAAGTGAAGTTAACAGAATAGTGTATATACCCATAAAAATAATGTATGATGATCAAATGTGAATAACTTTATTATTAACAAGACATGGATCCAGGACAATTCCAAGGGACTGATGACAAGAAAACATATTCACTGGAACAGAAGAAACAAAAGTAGTCCAAATACAGATTGAAGCATATCATTCTCTATTTGCTCAATGAATTTTTCTTTTGCGCAAGCAATATGTTCATTTCACAATAAAAGAAGCATGTATGTACAATGTGTATCATATTACCTGCTTTCTTGGGGAAGAAGAGAGAGAACTTGAATTGCAAAATTTCAGAAAATGAATATCAATAATTGTATTTATATGTAATCTTGAAAAACATTATCATTTTTAAAAGCTCAGCATCCTGGATTGTCTTCTTTTAACATAACAATATCATAATGGACAGATTATCAAGATGGCTTTTACTAAGAAGGTAAAACCCATGTTGTTGGTATTGATTAACAGCAAAATCAAGATTCGGTCCTGCTTGAATTCTTTCAGGGTAGATATTGCATGAAGAAGTTATCATAGATGCCTTTCAGTTTATTTCTGAATCCTTCTAGTGTATTTCTCTAACTAAAATATGTTACTTATACATGAGCCAATAATTGCAAACAGAATAACTACTGACAATTTCATTAATCAGAAATTCATTTTCTTATTTCATTAGAACATTTTGTTTAAATTGAAGATTTGAAGTCCCTCTTACTTATAACACTTGTTTGCTGCCTATCCCTTATAATTTCATAAGTATTTATAAATTAATTTATTTGCATTTTCATTGCAGGAATTCAGAATAATTTGAGATTTAAAGAAAATATATTTTCTTAACATTTATTCTTATGTGCATGTTACTCTCCTCTGATATTGAAAGCTTCTAACCTTGGTTTAACATAGTTAGCCTTACTTAAAAAGGATTTCAGGGGCAGCTGGATAGCTCAGCGGTTTGAGAGCCAGGACTAGAGATTGGAGGTCCTAGGTTCAAATCTGACCTCAGACACGTCCCAGCTGTGTGACCCTGGGAAAGTCACTTAACACCCATTGCTTAGCCCTTATCACTCTTCTGCCCTGGAATCAATACACAGAAGGTAAGTATTTAAAAAAAATAAATGAAAAGATTCTCAAAAAATCATTAAATTTATCAATAGAATAACTTTTCCAGAAGGGTTAAAATATTACTTTAAATTAATGTATGGTCATCCTTAGGTAGTTAGGTGGCAAGGTAGATATTGTGCTGAGTCTATAGTAAGAGAGACCTGTGTTCAGATCTGACCTCAGAAACTGTGTGACCCCGAGAAAGTCACTTAACCCTGTCTGCCTCAGATTCTTCATTTTTAAAATGAATTGGATAAAGAAGAGAAAAAACCAAACACTCCAATATCTCTGCTAAGAAAATCACAAATGGGTTATTAAGACATTCACAGGACTGAAAAAAATGACTGAAAGCCTGAAATGGTAATCTTTGAAGATATTACAACAAACAAGATCTAACTTCAATAGGAAAAAAAAAAGAACAGAATTACAATTTTCCTAGGAGAAAGGGAGTATATTGTAAAATGTGATGAAATAGTAATTACCTCCTGCAGTTTCTGTGTTATAGTCATATATAGAGCACAATGTGGTTGAATGCATTTATAAAAGCCAAAATAAAATAATGGCACAATTACATTCATGTTGCTGCTTTAAAATCTTTTTCTATTGATAATTTTTAGTTTCCAGCTGACTGCATGAGTTTCATTCATTTGTCACTAATCATCTCTCTCTGTATACTTTAATGTTTTTATTTGCTTCTGTGGCGAGTGATTGCCTTTTCCTCATTTGCTGTCTAAAGTTCCCAGGTGCACAGGTGCATGTATTCTTTCAAATCATTATAGAACTATAAATTAAAAGAACTCTGACATGCCACCTCATACCCATGGGACTGGCTAATATGTCAAAAAAGGGAAAACAATAAATATTGGAGGGAATGTGGAAAATTGGGACATTAATACACTGTTGATGGATCTATGAACTCATGTAACCATTCTGAAGAGCAATTTGGAATCACAACCAAAAAGCCACCAAGCTGTGGATACTCTAAGATCCAGCAATACAGTGGCAAGTTCTGTAACTCAAAGACATCAAGGGTAGAGAAAAAAGGACCTACTTGTATGAAAGTACGTATAGGAGCTCATTTTGTGATGACAAAGAACTGGAAACTGAAGGAATGCTTATCAATGGGGAATGGCTGAACGAGTTGTGGTATGTAATTGTGATGGCATTCTATTGTGCCCAAAGAAATGACAAATGAGCTGACCACAAAAGAAAAGCTGGAATCACTTATATACAATTACAGAAAGTGGCATGAACAGAAGCAGGAGAACACTGTACATAGTAACAACAATAACGTGTGATTGTGATGATCACTGTGAATCTTTTAACTATTATCAGAAATTCAAGGAATCAGAACAGCTTAACAAAAAAGGCTATCTAATGCCATAGAAAGAATGGAGTCTGAATGCAGATTGAAGCATACCAGTCTTCATTTTATTTCTCCCATGAATTTT
Organism: Monodelphis domestica; assembly: GCF_027887165.1. Classification (NCBI taxonomy): domain Eukaryota; kingdom Metazoa; phylum Chordata; class Mammalia; order Didelphimorphia; family Didelphidae; genus Monodelphis; species Monodelphis domestica. The sequence goes on along the minus strand of NC_077229.1, from coordinate 246,933,843 downwards.
TCTCTGTGGTACAAGATACGTGTCTTCTTTCACATTAATATGTATTGTATGATACTACATGGAAAATCCATATCATATTGCCTATTTTCTTTAGGAGGGGAGATGAGAGTAAGGAAGAGAGAGAGAACATGGATTGCAAACTGTTAGAAAACAATTACATATAATCTGGGAAAAAAATTAAGAAAACCAATCCCTGTCTTACATTTTGTTGAGAGAAATACAAATATAAATATATACAAAATGACAAGGTTAATTTTTGGTGTGGCAATAGATTTAAGTAGTGAAAAGAGAATGAGGGGCAGACAACCTGTACAAAGTCTTAGAAATGGGAGACAAAGTGTCATGTATGAGAAACAGCAAAAAGAGAGCTTAAAAGAAGTGGAGAGGTCATAAGTAATGTCTAATAAGTCTGCAAAGGTAGATTGGAGTCATATTGCAAAGATCTTTAAGTATATTTTAAAAAGGAAAAAAATCATACGATTTGAATTAAATTTCAAAAAAGAATTCCTATGTTTTGGTGAGGAAAAAACAAACATAGTAAAGCTTATTTTCTAAGTAATAACATAAAAATATTACTAATGAATTTTCCACTCAAAAGGCTTCCTCTGAATCTGTATTTCTGAGCTATAGCACCTCAAAAAATCTGTGAAACTTAACAAAAATTTCTTATACTATACTTTTTTAGAAAAAAATGAGTAGTTATGAAAAAGGATTAGAGGTTGAAACATAAATAAATGTTACAAATATGAGTATTTATACATGCATACAAATATATATGTATGAACATGGACATAAACACATATATGTGCATATTATGCATATCTCTATATGTCTCCTGATTTTTATTTATATATGTTCAAATGCATCCACTTCAACTCTTCCCTGAAAAAAGTTATTTAACATGCATTTTTGGATGTCTAGAAACTAAATTCAGTTGTTTAATTAATTTAAGAGTTTTCGGTGGTAGTAATTAAAATGTAAATAAACCATATGCTGCAATAATTTTAATGAGTAACTCATTTGTAAAATAAAATGGATAGTGATTTCAATATTTCAAAGCTTTATTATTTTATGCAGTGAAATAGTATTTGTTTTGTAAATAGGTGTTAAAGATTTGAATAGTGTGATTATGAAATGAATCATTAACTAATTTTTCTGCAGAAAGGATTTTGATTCATATCTGAGATTATCTTTTCAGATTTATATGCACGAATTTGGATCTCCAAAGTTGAACAAATTATTAATACACTCAACATATTGTGTTGGATACATTTCCTCTTCACTTTTAGGCATTTTGAAATTCATGCTGTTTTAAGAACCTCATTTTAGATTGATTTAAAAGTCAGAGTAAAATATTGATTGTTCCAGAGCAATACAAACTAACTGTTTCACCCTTGCTTTAAGATACAAACATACAATTTGATATTGACTTATATTTATTTAAAAAATAAATTTGGGGGCAGCTGGGTAGCTCAGTGGATTGAGAGCCAGTCCTAGAGACGGGAGGTCCTAGGTTCAAATCTGGCCTCAGACACTTCCCAGCTATGTGACCCTGGACAAGTCACTTGACCCCCATTGCCTAGCCCTTACCACTCTTCTGCCTTGGAGCCAATGCACAGATGGAAAGTAAGGGCTATAAATAAAAAACAAACAAACAAATAAGTAAATAAATTTGTTCTAGGAGTGTTAATATAATTTCCCATCCAAGTGAAAAATAAAAGGCGTATAATAATTTTATCTTGCAAGCAACAATTTTGTTAGGGAGGTCAAAAGGATAGGGAATTTTGAAGAAATCTGAAGTCATTCCCCAGGAAAAAATACAGTCAAATAGAGAGTAAAAGAAGGAATTATCAATAACTTTATTTTTTCTATAGCTACATTTATATGATCAGCTCTGAATTTTATTGCTCTTGCAATGTATTTGCTTGTTTTTATGTCTAGTTCTTCATAAGATTATAGATTTACTACTGATAGAGATCTTAAAAGATATTTAGTCCAACACCATTCACTTTCTAGTTGAGGAAAATTTTATTCAGAGAAGCTAAATGAGCTATCCATCATAATATTGCCAGTAAGAGTCAGAAGTTGTTTTTGTTACTCAATATCTTATGATTTATTCACTGCCTCATGCTGTCTTTTAAATTTCTGGTTGTACATTTATTATGCCAAAAGTATTCTTCCCATTAAACATTGAATGTAAGATACCTATCCTCTAACATACTCACCCTCAGTTTTTTTAAATGCTTAATTAAATGTTTCTTCATTGGAGGAGATAAAGATGTTCTTAAGTATCATTTTCATCCATTGGTTCAATCTGACTTACAGATTAAATTTTATAGTCTTAGTTTTCGTTATTTTTTGGTGCACATTAAAAATATTACATCTATTAAATCTAAAAAAAACTCCACAAGATACCTTAACTGCTTAATGCTTTTTTTTCCCTAGCAGATCCATATAACATGATATCATCCATGTACACCAAGTGATTAAGATGATGCTTTCATACAACTCTCACTTGTACTTGAAGGTCAAGCTACCCTTCCTCTTCCTCTTCCTCCCCCCCCCCTTAACTACCACTATTTCTACTATTGCTACTGCAACTGCAACCACCACCACCACCATTACTACTACTACTACTACTACTACTACTACTACTACTACTACTACTACTACTACTACTACTACTACTACTACCACTACCACTACCACTACTATTACTACTGTAAGGGTTAGTATTTCAAAGTATTATTGCTCAAAGTCAAAGTGACCCTTAATAGCTTTTATTTAGAAAAGAGGTGGAAAGAGTGAAAATAGAGAAATACAAAAAGGTAGAGAAGACATTAACCTATCTAAGTAAATATTTTTCCAGTGTTTGGCTCAGCTAGGACTTATTAACCTTCAAGTAGAATTATACTCTTTCCAGAAAACAGGAAGGGAAAGCCAGCTATCCACTCACCCAAGTTCCCTCCAAGAGACAGGTCAAGACTATGACTGGAGTTGAAGGTGACTCCTGAGGCCAAATGTTTCCCCTTGAGCAGACCTTCTTTCTTAAGCTGACTTCCTTCTTGAAGTCCAATTCCTTCTTGAAGCCAACTTTTTTCTTGCTCCAGAAATTCATGGCCAAAATAGTGGCTTCTTATCTATTCCCCACTTCACAGCAGTCAATCACAGCTTCCAAATTGTCTAGCACTGCCCAGGGGCAGTGATTGTGGGAACCAGTTTGCATCTTCCTGAGGGGTGAATACTCATCAAAAGGGTTCACAGTTTCTGAGGGTGTGAACTCAGAAGAATTCACAAGTTTCTGACTGTTTGGGTTAGAAAAGAGGATGGAGCTCTCCAAGTATATAGTTGGCTTCTTGTCTAGTACTAGGTAGGATATGAATTCACTAAATGGTTTGTGAGTTCCTCCACCTAGTTCATGCTTGTGTTGATTCAATCAAAAGGTAGACAAAAGAGAGCTAATCCTGTTTTCACAATCTAGTGAGGTACTTAAGTTAGTGTTAACTCAAGATAGACAATAAAGAATTCTTTTTCACACTACTACTATTACCACTACTACCACTACTATTACTGCTACTGCAACTATTACTACTACTGCTACTACTGCTACTATCACTACTACTACCACTAACTACTACTACTACTACTACTACTACTACTACTACTACTACCACTACCACAACCACTACCACTACTACTACTGCTGCTTATATTTTTCCTGCCATGTGTTAGGTGCTGTGATAGGCACTTTACAAATATTTCACTTAATATTTATAAATAAACCTGCAAAGTAAGTATCATTATTAAGCTCTTTTTATAGATCAGGAAACTGAGATTAAGTGATTTTCCCCAAGGTTTCAGAGCTAGTAGTAAGTATCTGAACAAGGAAGCTTGGTGGTGGAGTGTATAGAGTACAGGCCCTGAAGTTGAGAAGATTAATCTTCCTGAATTCAAAGTTATCCTTACACTCTTACTATCAGTATGACTCTTGTCACTTAATCATGTTTGCCTCAGTTTCCTCTTTTATAAAAGAAGCTTGAGTAGGAGATATCAAACCATTCCATTATCTTTGCCATGAAAACCATAAGTATGGTCACAGAGAGTCAGAGGTGATTAAAAATGATTCAACATCAACAAAAAACACAAGTGGCTGAGCTTTTATCTCCTTTTATCCTTCTTTTATCCTCAGAAAAATACTGGGAGATAGGTGCTATTATTATGACCTTGAGCAACTTGCCCAGGTCATAGCTAATGTCAGAAGATCTTGTTATCCAGTTATCATATTCAATTTTATTCAAAAGCGATCATTGACTTAGATATAGAACTTACATTGTGGCCCTGAAATATATCCAGTCTTATATCATTTGCCCTCATGTTGGTAGTAGGTGTGCTTTAAATAAAAAATTGGTTTTATGTGTTTTTTATGTTATATTTGGTTATGTTTATGTTATATATGGTTTATAGGTGGAGAAATAGAACAGAGAGAGTTCAAGGAACTTTATTTTAGTGACAGAGCTATTAAAAAGCACAGTTGAGATTCAAACCTAGATCTCTGAGCTAAACACTATTCCCAATTCTTTTCACTGAATTTATGGGAATCATCTACCTTGACTTTTTAAATAACAGAATTTTCTTGTACTCCAGTCTTGAAACTACCCTGTGATTATCACTATATTAACACTATTGCATTTCTATAGTCATTGAAGTCCTTTCCATGATTCTTTTGCTAATATTTTGGCACAAAATGAATTAATTTCTAACCTCAAAACTTGTTTTCCCCCTATTTTCTTCTATGTATTCTTAAAACTTTAAAACAATTATTTTCCCTTCAAACTTCTAAAAATTAATAAAGTAAAACATCAAATATTCTCATTCTGTTTATTGCAAACAGGTTTCTAGGGTGTCCATCTCTAGTATGAAAAGCAGCAGAAAAGTCAGGGTGACTTCTCCTAATGGGGTGGGGTGGGGAGCTTTATTTTGATTTGTAGAAAGATTACATGCTTTCTCATGTACCAGGAAGTAAGTATAGGACCTTTTTTTGTCTCCTTTATTATTCCTTTCAGAAAGGGTGAGTGATATCTGAACAACTCTGTTTCCATTGGGAAATTTCCTTATAAGCAGCCTGTGAAAGCAGAAGTGCCAAATGTGATTACAGAAGTACCTGCAGTCAGAGCTGAGAGGTATGTTGACAAGAAGGAGAAAGGTATTGATAGAAAAGTTACGTGTAAAAGGAGAGAAGGACTCTATCTAAGAGCTTGAGGTAAAAAGAGAAAAAAGGGCTGAAAATTATAGCAGTTAAGAGGAAGGAAGGAAAAAAAATCTAAATATATTCTAGGACTTCTGTTTGGCTTAATGCTATTCTAAAGGCCTATTATGATATTTGAATACATCATTGAGGATCAGCAAAGTGTATTGATTGGAGTATTGGACTTAAGGTAAAAAGGAAGCAGTTTTTTTAATTGAGACACTGGTACTAGGTGTGCTCATGGTCAAGATATTTAGTTCTTATGGGTCTCAGTTTTTTCATCTATAAAATATAACTATTGAAAGTTACTTCTAGGGTAATTAAGTAGTTTGCTTGAGATATCATGTGAAAGGTGGATGTCAGATAAATGTCATAAGACCGTAGATCTAGACCTATACGGGAGGGACTTAAGAAGTCTTCTAATGCTTCTTTAATTTTACAGTTGAGGAAACTGAAGGCCAGGGATGTGAAGGATTTTAACAAAGGAATAAAAGTTTTATAAGAGGCAGGATTTGACCCTGGGTCCTTTGACATTACTTCCAGTTCTCTTTTCATTTGCTGCTACTATTTTAAAAGAAAACTTAATCGAGGATATCATTGAAATCTGTGGTTTTAAATATACATGAGTCAAGACTACAGCAAATATGTTCTCTTTCACCTCAAAAGAAAACATATATCCTAAAAAATCTGTGCACTCATTTTTTCAGAGTTTTTGCCAATCTTAAGGGTGACTTAAGAGGTGAATAAACATTTTGAGGAATGAAATAAAAAATCAAATATTGTCTAGTGTGAGAATTAAACTATCTCCTCATGTGACACTAAGTTCAAGTCTGGGTGGAAATATAGACAAATAGATAGAATTAGAGCTGTATCTATCCATGTTTACCTATACACATATCTATTTAAATTTATAAAGTGCTATGCCCTTCAAAAATGAACATTTGCCTAGAAAAAGAGAACAGAAGATTATATATAAAACTTTGAATATCTATTATGTACAGTTAGACTTTTTATAGAATATAATATATTCAACATGTTACTTTCAAAGCTTTCCTAATTATGTTTCCTTCTGAACTTAATTCTGTTCCATCACTAACAGATACCACAATTTATTCAGCCATTCCCCAATTAAAGGGCATCCTCACATTTTTCATTTTCTATGAATATCAAATATACTTCAATCAATCTTGTCTTCATTTTTATTGCCAATATTATTGTTAGGTTTACTCCAACCTCTTTACTCAACACAAAATAAAATGACACAAGTCTTCTAATAAATAGTCAAACAGAATAAATTCACACACCATATCTAAAACATGTATCATTCTATATTTTGTGCTAATCACTCCTCTATCAGGAGAGAGTAACATGTTTTATCTTCAGACCTTTGTAATCATGTTTCGTCATTACATAGGTCAGTGTTCTTAATTATTTGACAGCTATTTTTCTTTATACTGTTGTAGTTAATATATTCTTGTTGATTAGTTCTCCTATAGTTCTGCTTCCATACTTTATTATGCTATGAAGGTGACTTGGGGCACTTGAAGGTTATGCCAGATTATATCTTCTATTCCCTGCCAAGCTGGCAAAGCATTGAGTATGAGATGAATAAAAATCTATTTACCTACTCTGGAAATATTAATAAATACAGTTAATAATAATGATATTAAAAGAGTAATAGAGGGAATCATCAAAAACTCAGCTGAAGAAAAGATATGATTTCTCTTTAGGATATATACCAATTTTTTTTAGTATAAAAGCATGAAAGTAAGGCTGTTTGTCCAGGCAAAAAGGGAAAAACAAAAAGAAAAACTGATTGTGAATGAATCTGATTTCTAATACTAGAGGGATGACTCATTCAGTCACCAGAATGTAATTTTCTTTTCTTTTCTTTTTACTTTTATTTAGAATATTTTATCATGGTTACATGATTCATAATCCTTCCCTCCTCCCTGACTTTCCACTCTTCCCTTCCAAAGCTGACAAGCAATTCCACTGGGTTACACATTGTTACATCATTGTTCAAAACCAATATCCATGTTATTCATATTTGTAGTAGAGCAATAGTTTAACACTGAAATCTTAATCACATCCCTATCGTACTATGTGGTCAATCATATATTTTTCTAATGCATTTCTGGTTCCACAGTTCTTTCTCTGGATGTAGATAGTGTTCTCTCTCCTAAATTACCCCGGATTGTCCTGGGTCACTGCATTGCTGCTAGTAGAGAAGTACATTACATTCGATTGTACCACAGTGTATCAGTCTCTGTGTACAAGGTTCTCCTGGTTCTGCTCCTTTCACTCTGCATCAATTCCTGGAGGTTGTTCCAGACTCCATGGAATTCCTCCACTTTATTATTCCTTTCAGCACAATAGTATTCCATCACCAACATATACCACAATTTATTTAGCCATTCTCCAATTGAAGGGCATCCCCTCCTTTTCCAATTTTTTGCCACCACAAAAAGTGCAGCTATGAATATTCTTGTACAAGTCTTTCTCCTTATTATTTCTTTGGAGTACAAACCCAGCAGTGCTATGGTTAGAACAAAAGGCAGGCATTCATTTAAAGCCCTTTGTACATAGTTACAAATTGCCCTCCAGAATGGTTAGACCAACAGAATTTTCTTTTCTAATTAAAAATATAAATTTTAAAAACTATGTAGGTATTCAAATTATGTTTGATACACAGTCTTCATCTTTCCTTAAAGAACTAACCCACATTACTAATCACTTTCCACAGAGCTTTTTGAAATAATTTTTACTTTTAAAATAGTATTTAATACAATTTTAAGCATATTGTAGGTGCCTAATAAATGTTTACTGAAAGAATAAGATAGGAATAAGTTAATATATTTGAATAGTAGGAAGAAGTATATAATTGAACTCTCCCCAGCAATCCTTTCCACAAAGAAAAGAAATACATATATATATATATACATATATATATATTATAATTTCTAGATTGTCAGCAGTGTAGCTAGATAAACATGGGGGAGGAGAACTAGCTAGGAGTGCACTTTGTAGTCTCTTCTACCATAGAGACTGAATGAGGGTTGTCCTAGTATAAACCAAGGAAATAAGTCCCAGGTCTACATACAAGTTTCTTGTTCAAGGAAGAGAAACAAGTAAAAACTGGCAGCTCTGTTGCACACTGCTCAATGGAGGGTTAAAAGTCCAGGAGGAACTGTAGAGTGAATCTAGGCTTCAGGCTCTGCTCTGGGGCAAGGAGTCTTGGCCTGGGTAATGACCAATGAAAATATGTTTAAAAAGGAGCAACTATTTGGTGCTAACCTGGAAGCCAGAGCAGAGCCTATTCTTGTCCATCCCCAGTCAGTTTGAATGCTGTAATAACAGACCAAACGAGAGAAACCTTCACTTCTGCTGCTCTGAAAATTCATTTCATCTCATCTGGCAGAAAGTGACTTAGTTTAGCAGTCATTTACTGGAACTCTAACTTAGAGCAAGCCCACTGTTCTTTTGTACAATGCAGAAAATGCAGAAATGCAGAAAAAATATTTGAGGAGTCAATACCAATAGTGAAGTTCTCAAATTTCATCCTGTATCAGAAGACTTTGGGGTCAAAGCTTACAGATCCCTAACATGAGTTGTCCTTTAGATGCTAAAATAACACAAGATTCAACAACCCCCAGAAAAGAGTAACAAAACTTATTAGGTCACTGTATTGACTAGTATTTTCCCTGCAGAAGTGCAAAGAAACTGATTTAAGTGAGTCATAAAGTCCCAAATGAGGAAGTAGTCTAGAAGAATGAACAAACAAAAATCCCATGATAAACAGTAATTATGGTGGTAAGGACACTGAAGACACAAAACTAGAAGAGAATGTCTCCAATGCACTTATGAGCAAAATCTCTAAGAAAAACAAAGCTAGTTTGAACAAAAAATTAATTATAATTCCCGAAAGATTGAGAAGAGCTTTAAAAATCTTTAAAGAATTATTTTATAAATATATTAAAATGTTAGAAGAAAAATGTTAAATTAATCTTATAGAAGAACTGAAAAGGTAAATTACACCCTGATATGAGTTAAAAATCTCCCTAAACAATAGAATTATTAAAAAAATAAATTGAACACAATAGAAGTTAACAACTACATGAAACAAAAATTCTAAAACAAAGACCAAAAGATTGAAGAAAATAGGTATGGCATTTCATAACTAATAAAGTTAATATATCTAGAAAAATAATCAAAGCAAGATCATTTAGGAAACACTGGAATATATTAAAATCCAGAAGCCATTACTCCTTCACCCAAGTTTCAACATATTATTTAGCACCAGCAAGCAAAATGAGAATATTAAGAATCCAATGGTCCTTTACTGAAAGGAGTCATAAGGCACAAAGCAAGGATAAACTGTTCTTGTTCTAGCCCAAAGAAATGAAAAGTATGCCTTCTCAGAAACCTCTCATCAAAAGGGAGATTGGATGGAATAAAATAATGTTCTTCATGTTGTTGTTGTTATATTTTGATCATCATAAAAAAACAAAGATATATGAAAAGTAATATGAGACTGGAAAGGGAGAGGAAGACTGGGAAAATTACAACACATAGGTAAAACATACAAGTTGAAGACAACTATTTTGAGATCTTGCTTGCAACACCTAATTTTTTGTGACCACCTTCCAGCATAAAGTAACCCCTCTAAGGAACATGTAGGGTTCTCCTATTGATCCTTGATTTCTATAACTGGGCTAAAAGTTCCATCCTCCCCCCTTGTAAGTATGGTTGTCAATAGGTCAAGTCCATGTTAATATATCCAGTTTATGTCTAAGGAACGGACCATGGATTGGTCATAGATGTCAGGGAAAGCTGCTTTTTTAGTGGATTCAGATGCTGAGAATAAAATGCAAAATAATAATAATAAATTAAATACAAAATTTTATTACAAGGAGAGGAATTAGTAAAGGAAGAAGAGAGGAAAAAGGAACTTAACAAAAACTGGGACATATACACTAATATGAAGTATAATTCACATAAACATAGTGCTTCATTGGGGAACACAGAGACATGAAATCAATTTAGCCAGAAAAGGAGTGCTTCTGCTGTGGGGGAAGGTACCTTTCTGAGAGTAGGATTTTTATACTATAATTTTGGATGGCCTCCCTGTAGTTGACTGAATTACATATCAGAGGTCAGGGCAAACAATTATTTTTGCAAGGTTATCATTAGAGAGAAAATCAACCTGGTGACAGACAAAATATTATTTGGGAGACACAGCTGTTACAATCTTCAAAAATATTGTCAGTAATTTTCCAGGAATATGTGAAGTGGGGGAGCAATGGAATAGCTAAAGCACTCAATATGCAATGGTAAATGACCTTGGTAACTTAATATTTCCCAAAGCCAAGACAAAGATTTAAGTTTTGGAGAGAACTGTTTATTTGACAAAAACTTCTAGGAAAACTAGAAAATAGCATGTCAGCAACCAGACACAGACAAATACCTCACTCCATATACCAAGGTAAATCAAAATGGATATATAATTTAGAAATAAAATATAGTAACACAAACAAATTAGGGGAAGCAAAATAGTTTAACTGTCAAACTTATGGATAAGAGGAGAATTAAGGTCAAAACAATACATAAAGGTCAATATGAGATATAAAACAGATAACTCTGACTACATTAAGTTTAAAAAAACTTCACAGACAAAATCAACTCAACCAACATTAAAATGCAAACAACAAACTGAGAAAAAAATGTTATTGCAAAGCTATGATAAAGGCTTAATTCTTCAAATGTTTAGGAACTAATTGAAATTTATGGTCAAGGGATGTGAACAAATAATTTTCAGATGAAGAAATTAAAATAATCTTTTATGATATGATAAAATGTTCTAAATCATTATTAATTAAATAAATTCAAGTTAAAACAGTCCTGCGATACCACATCACACCCATCAGACTAATATGGCAAAAATAGAAAATGACAAAATTTGGAAGAGGTGTAATGTAGAAAAATTGGGACATTAACACATTATTGGTAGAGTAATTAATGATAAAACTGTTCTGGAGAGTATTCTGGAATCCTGTCCAAAAAGCCATAAAACTGCATACTCTGATTCAGGAATACCATTATTAGATCTGTATCCAAAAGAGATCAAAGATAGAGGAAAAAAGACTATTCTTACAAAAAAACAAACAAACAAAAACTGATTGGGGGGGGGGGAGGAATGGGGTTGTGACAAAGAACTGGAAACTGAAAGGATGTCGACCAATTGGGAAATGGTTGAATAAATTTTCTTATATGTTTTTAATGAAATATACTATTGTGCTAAAAGAAATGACAGACAGGATGATCACAAAAAATCTAGAAGAAACTTACATGAAGTGATGCAAAGTGCAGACCTAGGATAACATCATACAGAGTAACAGAGTAATAATAATAATGCATGATGTTCAACTGAGAATGATTTAATATTATCAACAAGGCAAGGATCCAGGAAGCCTAGAGATTTGGGAAGAAAAATGATATCTATGACCATATGGAGTTTGAAAGCAGATTGAAACAGTTCGTTTTTCTCTTTATTTTCTCCACTAAATTTTCTCTAGTGTAAGCAACATGTGTCTTGTTCACAACACTATGAACTTGGAAAGATGTATATATAATAATATATGTATACTGTATGTCATATTACCTGCTTTCTAGAGGAGGGCTTAAGGGAAGAGAGAGAAGTAGAGAAGATTGATTGCAAAATGTCAGAAAATGAATATTAAAAATTGTATCGACTTGTAATCTGGAAAAAATAAAATAGCAATTAAAGCTTAAATAACTAAATCCTAAAGACTAGATAGATCAAAGTCAAAGAGAAATATATAATTTCATTCAAGTCATCTTCATGTTTAGTTCAGTGTCTGGTACAATATTGCTTTTTATCATACTACAGATTTATGTCTTTGGCTCTATTTTTGTAGTTATTAAGGGCCCACTATGTGCTAGGCATTGCACTAAGTACTGAAGATACAAAGAAAAAGAAACACTCTTTGATCTCAAACTGTTCACAATATAATGGGGGAAATAATAAGCAAATATCTATATACAATAAAAGACATATACAGGATAAATTGTAAGACACCTAGTTCAGGATCCGAAATCAGAAAGTTCCAAATTCAAATCTAGTCACAAACACTATCTTTTTGAACCTGAACAAGTCACTGTTTGCTTCAATTCAGAATATATCCTACCTCTTGGGGTGACTATGAGAAAAAAAAATAATAGATGATATTGGCACGGTGCTTTGTAAATTCAAATACCATATGAATGTTATTATTATGAGACCTTGGGAAAGTTTTTAGCAAAAGTTGGAACATTAGCTGAAACACCAAAGGAAGTCAAAGATTAAGGTCATAGATTTCCTACTGGAAGGCACATTCAATATAATTTAGTCTACTCCATTTTTAAGATATTGAGGCCAAAATATGCTAACTGATGCATTCCGGGTTAGAGAGATATAATGAGCCATTTAGATTTTCTGAGCTGCAAAGGACCTTAAATATCAGCTAGTCTAATTCCTAAGGACTAGTAGTAAAATAATTTGCTTAAGATCACATAGTTAGTGTGTGACAACTTATGTCTTCTAAATCGAAATTGTTAAAGTTATTGTTTAGGTAAAATTGTACATATGATTTGTGAATTGATTTATATTCACAGATACAAGCAATATAAACCACAATATGTTTTGTATGTAAAAATGTTTCATTGATTTTTCTCATTCCTCCCTCAACCCTGTTTCCCTCAACAGGCTTTAATTAGGTGGAAATTATCTAAATGTCCTTGATTTAGTGATGTACAAAGATAATCCTTACCATTTGTACTCAGTCATTAATAGTCAAAAATTTTATAGCACTCTGTGCCAGACTTTATGGTAAGCTCTTTATAATTATTATTTCATTTTATCAACACAAAGACCTTGGGAAGGAGATGCTATAATTATCTCCATTTTACATGAGAGAACTGAGATAAATAAATAGGTTAAATGACTTGCTTGTGGTTTTAGAACTAATGAGTATATAAGGTTAAATTTGAACTCTTTTCCCTCCTTGTCTGTCCAGTGCTCTCTCCACTGTAACCCACTGCCTCAGTGTGTATACAGTTTGTAAACACTTCACCATTCTGTGAAACTGATAGTTCATTGCGGGGGGAAAAAAGGATTAAACAAAAAAGTTTGTTACATTAACCTCTAAATCTTTAGAGAATGTTACCATTTGAACTTAAAAATAAGGATATTTTATTTTTTGTGCCACAAAAGTAGAATTCAAAACACAATTGGATCCTCATTTGTATAAAGGTAACTGCTATCAATATCAGAAAAAATCGTTATTTTCAGAATTTTATTTATTGTTTTAATAATCTGTATCATCTAAGAAGATTCCTCTAGCACTTCCATTCTATTATTGTTGGCAAGTTTGTCTACTGAGCTGAGGTCACATCAGGAAATACAGCTATTGACATGTTCATCACTTATTTCTAAGTCTACCTACATTATTTATCTATTTTTGTACAAATATATATTCACTAGGTATAGGTAGAAATCTCATTCATTTGTTCAGAAAGTAGAGCAAAGATTTTATTAAGGCATTAATGGTCACATACATATTTTTGCATATGTGTCCTTGATAACATTATTTGCTCTACTTCATGAATGAGATTTCTACTTATGTAATGAATATTTGCTATAAGAAAGAATAAGGAAGAATTTACTCTAATTTGAGGGGTTTATCTTTCACTGAAAGTAAATATTTTGCATGGATAACAGAAAAGCCTTATTCTTGATCTTAATTGAATTCCCTGTGGAGTGATTAATTGAGGCTTTGAACTAGTCAGTTTAACCACTGTGTGCTTCATTCTTTCTAATTTGGAAAATCAGAAGGTAAGATTAAGTGGCAATTCCCCACCTATGAATTTATATAACCCATATAGAATACTTTCTTTGTTTTTCACCCACTCATTATTGCTACCTTTTGTTCAATAAGAAGGAAGTGCAGAAACAGTTGTGAAGAATATGTAGTCATTTAAAGTAATTGTCTATCTTAGTTGTTATTATCAATGATATATCTTTTAGAAGTCATTTAAATCAATGATATATTAAATTTAAAACTTAAAGACCTTAAAACTGCCTAAATATCCTTAAATTTCAATTAGTTTAATGTATACCAGAGTAAAAAAAATTGAGCAAAGAATTTTTTCTGTTTCAATAGGAAAACATGCATATGCAAATGCATGAATATTATATGTGTACATATACACATAATCATGAATATGTATATGTGTGTATGTATATATGTGTATGCATATATAGTTTTAGACTTTAGGGTTAGCTCCTTTATGGAATTTTACCCATCAAGGGGCCAGATCTATTCAGAAACTGTAATGACCAAATAAAATGACTAGAAAAATGAATACAGAAATATTATATAGATGCAAATTTCCTTTTAATGTTTTCACTTTTAGTTACTTCATAATATCCCGCCAGATTTATTTTCCCTTTCTTCATTACCCCTCCCATCCCCATATGTTCTATAGAAGGAACAGGTTTTTAATAAAATCAATAGTATTGAGAATCTTTGCTTGGGCAAAATTTTCTCCTATAGGACTTGGGTATAAGTGAATTAGTTTGTCTGTTGCTTTCTCTTCTAATATTCAGTCATATTAGGAAATCTTTCCATTTGGGGGAAGAAGGTTAAAGAAAGATATAAATCTCTATGAATTGAAATGGACTGAATAGGGAATTAAATGCTGTGGTGATCTCAGCATCTATAACTCCAAAATATCCAGGCTTCAAGGTATTGTATTTTTAATTAATAGAAATGAGGAGGAAAATGGATTTACTGTTCATGAATTTCATCATTCCATTAATTTGTTTATAATAAATCATTATAAAAGAGTACTACTTAGAAATACTTAGATTATGTATGCCAAACTCTTGTAAATTATACAGTCATAGGATCTGTTGTAGGAAATATAGGATTAGCCTTTTGCTACAAAGCAGGAACAAGGTAAAAGCAGGAAATCCTTCAAAGCAGAAAGACTCCAGAACGTTGGGGGAGTGATAGGCTGTTGCTTTCCCTAATAGTCAGAAGAGTCAAGAGGGTTTTCTGTCTGGTTATTGTGGGGTGGACCTAGAGAGCCAGATATTCCCTCTCTTGTGGCTTTCCTTGAGATTCTGCTTATCCCTGCTGCTGTTGTTGAAAAGTGATTTTCAACAGAGCTGCTGCTGGTGATTTTGCACTGGGACTTCTCCAGACTCATCAGCAAGAGGTCATCAGTTGTGAGATTCCCTTGGCCTTGTTCCTGTTGTGGAGAAGAGAGAAATTACAAGAAAATGCAGCAAGACAAGGAGCTGGAGATTGATCATAAAAGCCCTCCCTTAATCTTAAATAGTAATTAAGGCATTAATTTGATTAGTATAAAAAGTTGTTAGTGGGTTAGAATACTGACTTTGGGAGTTTAGGTTTAGATCTCCCCAATTCCCTTCCTTTCCATTCCTTAGCTTAATAAATAATTAATTAGTTATAAATTATTTATGTAAGTGCCTGTTATTCTACCCACCTATTTCAGATCACAGATTAAAATAAACATTAGAGGAGTTGGAATCTATCCTTCTCCCATTTTACAACTGAGGAAACTGAGATGCAGAGAAATTAAGTGACTTACCCAAGGTCATAGAGCTTATAGTACGTAACTGAGGGGGAATTTAAGTCTATATCTTCTCCAACTCCATGACCTTTGTAAATATAAAATTCTACCTACTAAGTTGTGGTCTAGCATTATATTGAAAATCCTTATTCAAGAAAATCAGAAGGTGTTATATACATGGTAATCATCAAATGAGAAAGAGAGAGAGAGAGAGGGAAAGAGGTACAGAAATTGACTCTAAACGAATAATAAACTACTTAAGGAATATTTGCTGGTATGGGGGTAATCTCAAAATTAATTGTCTGAATATATTCAAATTATTAAATTGTTAAATAAAGATCATATTTTGAAAATGTTATATAAAAATGATAAAGATGAGAAGGAACTGAATACAATAGCAATAGCTTCAATACTATTTATTCCAATAATTTTTGATATATAAAAATTGGAAATAAACATCAGAATAGAGAGATTAATACCAATCCTCAAAGAATTCAAGTGAAAAGCAACTAAAACAATGAGAAGTCCAAAGGAGATTAGAAACCACTTTACCTAGCAAACTTGAGATCATTGCTTGAAGGAGAAATCAAATGTAAATCCATTTGTAAAAAATTATGGACAGTTGTGAAGGAGCAGTATCATTTCATAAACAGAAAATATCAGTGGAGTATAAAATGAAATGTGTATATGGTACAAGCCTCAAGCCAGATGAGCATAAGAAAATTTAAAGATGCAAATGGAAGGACAACATAAAGAAAATATAGGGGAAAGATATATAAAGAGTATACAACAAATAATCATTTTTAACAATGACAATGAAACAACCACATTTGTACGCTAATATTACATAGCATATGTTATGAAAAGGTAGAAGTGACACTATAGAAAATAAAGACTTGGAAAAATAGATGAATCAGACCAAATATTTTTAGAAATGAAAAATTTTGAAAAAGTGGAATTAAATAGACATTGTCAAGATATCCAAACAAGGAACATATTAGACAATTTAGTAAATCAAAGGTATTATTTTAAAAATGAGGGGCTCACAATTATTATAATATATTAATAATGTTATTTAATAATATAATAATATATAATTTGCATGTCCTCTTCTCTGCAATGTATTTAAGAGACTAATTCTACACATATTTTGGACATCCATAATGAAAGTATGTGAAGAGTATCATCAGGTTTTCATAAAAAAAAAATACCTATTATATACTATACCACACCTTTAGAAATACACAATTGCCCCTAATGTATTGAGAAAATAAGATTCCACCATGTTTATATTTAATGTTTTTCATCTAAACTTGTCATTTTATTGAATGTTTTGTTGTCCAGTGAGGAAATTTTGGTTGTAAAACAGATAAGCAACTTCTACCAAATTATGAAATTATGCATCAATGATGAGTTGACTTATTTCAACTTTACAGATTATTCAACAGGGTATTGAGAGGTAGACTGAGAACACAGTAAGCATGTGTAAGAAGAAAGACAAATGTAGATAATTTTGATTATTAGGTTAGTTCTCTATCCAATAAACCCATGTTGCCTCTCCCTAGTGTGACTCTGTTAACTATATTGATTCAGTAAGTCAACAGGCATTTAAGAGCTGGTTTAAGAGTTTGGAATATGAGGGAAAAAATTAAAAACACTATGAATAAATACCATCAAGAAGCTCACATTATAAATGAGAGAAAACATGCGCATAACTATGAAATATCAAGACAGAGCAGATAGAATATATTCTCAGAAAGAAGCCACTTGCCTTAGAGTTCAGAAAAGCATAAAAGATCATTAAATATTAAAAAATATGCCCCATAACATTATTAATACTGTGCAAAAAATTTAAACATAATAGAAAACCCTTAAATAGTTAATTATTACTATAGAATAAATCATAAGGAAAAATAACTTCTTTTAAATATTAGAAATCAACCTATTTAGATGGTAGTTGATATTTTCTTCACTGAAATCATGTCATCAGAATTCTTGAAGTCTCTTTTCTTTGTAAATCTTTTGATTCACTAACATCCTAGAATATCCTGGTACAAATGATTAGGCAGTATACACATATATATGTATATATATACACAGAAATGTATATATATATATATATATATGCTTCATGAATTCAAGTAACAAGACAGAATTGAAGCATGATTTATTGCATAGCTGAAATATAGAGATTAGCTCTGTACTCTCCTGCTATTATCCTCTTTCATGGTGACTTTAGCCTTATAAGTATTTTTCACTTCAACCATTCATAACATTATAGGCTGAAAACACTGTATTTTAGGCTTGTCACTGACAGATAATGACTATGAAAATGAGCGAGTCTTTTAACCTTTCAAATCCTTAAGCAATTCCTGAATGCAGAACGGTTCTTGTTTTGCATCAGTAAAAAGAAATTTTATTGTTAGTATCTAGTTCAATACTTTTGTTTTACACCAGAAGAAAACAGATTCCTGGAGGGTGATTTGCACAATGCCATGCAGAATAAATGAAGACTGATTAGTTGTACCATGTTGTAATAGTAATTCTGGCTGGGTGCTCCCTCACTAGGAGGCTAATGATCTAAGGAATGTCTGGAAGTATTTCTTTCCAGCTAAGAAAAGACAGATATTATTGAATTAGAAATGGGGAGTGAAGTTTTCAGGTATGGTGGCTATTTAAAAATATTTTTGATGTGACTATTTGAGCATCAAGAATATCCATATATCATGAAAGATGATTTCTAGGAGATTAATTCTAAAGCTTGTAGTAGCTAAAACCTTTTCCTTTTTTTTTTGTTCATTGTTATCCTTGTAAAGAGAACCCAGAAGGAAATGGATGAATTACAGCTCCTAGAAGAAATTGACTTAATAAGTAAATGTTGGGGGAAGCTGAGTAGTTCAGGCCCAAAAGCGAGAGGTCTTAGGTTCAAATGTGACTTCAGATACTTCACAAGCTTCCTAGCTTGTGATCCTGGGCAAGTCATTTAACTCCATTGTCTAGCCCTTTATGCTCTTCTGTCTTAGAACCAATACATAGTATTGATTTTAAGACAGAAGGTAAGAGTTTAAAATAATATATCCTATACTCCTTTTCTCCTCTTTTAAAATATTATTGTTACAAGTAATGGGCAAATAGAATGGTTAATACTAAGAGTTCTTTTGCTAGTTACATTTTTCATATCTGTTATGTGAATTTTAAGAATACATTTTTTTAAACCCTTACCATTGATCTTGGAATCAATACTGTGTATTAGAATGGTGAGAGCTAGGCAATGGTGATTAAGTGACTTGCCCAGGGTCACACAGCTGGGAAATGTATGGGGTCATATTTGAACTCAGGACCTCCTGACTCTGGGCCTGGCTCTCAATCCACAGAGCCACTCAGCTGCCCCCCAAGAATAGTTCTATAGATGACAATTAAACAACTTTAAATCTATCATGGATTCATTTTTGCTCTGGAATGTATAAGAAAGAGAATGTGAAAATAGTATAATTTATTATACTTAATTAAGTGGACCGACTCTTCTTGTCTGACAATCAGCAATTGGCCAGGAGGCCAGCACATTTGGTAAATTGTATGTATAAGAAACTTTTTAGCCTTTCTAACTTTGCAGAAAAAAAGGAAGCCAAATGAAATTGGCACCTTTGTCCTAGACTAAGAATCTCATGAACAGATCTAAAACAAAGTTTTAGGCCACCTTTTGCCAGAAACATTTCCCCACATAGACACAAGGGAGAAGAATTAGAAATTTCAAGAGAAAATCACAAACAGTTGGATCAGATAGTCTTAGTCAGGAAAAATCCGTTTTTTCCACTCCCTAGAAAGGCAAAGGGAGGTGGCACAATGCCCTCTTGCTTTAACATGCCCACAACAGTCATAAATGCTAAACATCACAGAAACAAAAGTCCTCCTCTACCAACTATGTAGCAAAGGCGAGATTCAAACAGGAATTCTGATTCCAAAGTTACGTCATTTCTATTTAACACTACATAGAAGTAATATTGGTTCAGAGTTGATTAAAAAACATTGTGTTGTTTCACCTCCTCTGTTTTCAAAGAAAGATGTTCCTTCTATCTTTGCCAAAGTTGATCTCTCAAATTTTGTTCTTTCTCCTATTATTTCCTCTCTTCCAAAACTCTGTTAATTTAATCATTTTATCTCTTTCTTATGTTGACAAATATTTTAAAATGCTTATTAATTTGAAAAAATGTATTTTCAAACTTCTCTGCTCAACAAGTTCAATGCTATACATTTAATTATTTGAGGCATAAAATAATATTTTGAGGTAAGCACGTTATTTTTTTCCTCATTTTAAAGTTTTGTGATGTAGTTTTTATTGGGCCATCCTTGAAGTTCAGAAGACATAGAGTCAAGTTCTGTCTCTAAGCAAGTCATTTAACCTTTCATTGTTCCAATTATGACTATAAATTTTAGACAAAAAGCTGATATGATTAGATGTAAGAAGTTGCCACTTCATAAGTTGTTTTCTCAAACCAATGAAATCACAAATGATGATCAAAGAGATAGACAGCTAGGAGGTACAACAGATAGAGTACTAGGTCCCAAATCAAGTAAACCAGAATTAAAATACAGGTTTAGGTACTTCTTAGGCTCATGGCCTTGGGCAAGTCACTTAAACTGTTTGCTTCAGTTTCCTCTACTCTTTCCCCATTCCCATTGGGGATAATAATACCAACTACCTCACAGGTTGTTTGAAAATGAATAAGACGTTATTTGTGGATCACTTAGTGTCTGTTGGTTTACAGTAGGCACTGTATAAATTCAAGTTATTATTATCATTGTAGAATAAACAGAAAAAAACAGATAAAGGAAATCTTATGGTCTTAATTAATACTTATTTAATAATCTTAATTAATAGGCCTTAATTAGTATTCAAATGCAGTACTCCTATGACTTAGGTTAAGTAACCTACAATGGTCACCCATGTTGTCAATTAACAAGTCATTATTATTATTATTATTATTATTATTATTATTAACTATCTACTATATACATGCACTTTTCAAAGTATTAGGAATATAAGAAAAAAAGGATAATACGTTCAATTGTACCACAGTGTATCAGTCTCTGTGTACCATTCTGGATTGCAATTTGGAACTATATCCAAAGGGCACTAAAAGACTGCCTACCCTTTGATCCAGCCATAGCACTGGGTTTGTGCCCCAAAGAGATAATAAGGAAATATTTATAGCTGCACTCTTTGTGGTTGCAAAAAATTTGAAAATGAGAGAATGCCCTTCAATTGGGGAATGGCTGAACAAATTGTGGTATATGTTGATGATGGAATACTATTGTGCTCAAAGAATAATAAAGTGGAGGAATTCCATGGGGACTAGAATGACCTCCAGGAATTGATGCAAAGTGAAAGGAGCAGAAAAATGTTATTTTATAACACCATATAGTATTTCTAATTATTTTTCATTTTTCCTGTGGTGAGATTATGTTTAGGAATGATATTAGTTATAACATTTTTTTCTCCCTGTGGATTACTGTATGCTTGCCACAATATTGTTATTCATAGTGGTAGAGACAAGACGAATCTATGAGAATTTCCCATGAAGGAAAAGTTTATAGCTAGTTAAAAGCCAGCATAGAACTATTGGAAAGCAAGGTAAACATAAATCTATAGATCTAGTAATGTAAGGGGTGAATTTAGGAGTTTTGACTAAAATATTATCCTTATGGTCACCAGGGATTAATTCAAATGCCCCAAAAAATACTCATCAGTTTGGGAATTTTATGGTGGTTTAATTAATATAGAGGAAAGGAATTAAGAAGAAAAGAGAGAGAGAGAAAGAGGTATAAGAATTTGCCAGCCTAGCCTAACCTAAGGGAAGTTCAGAGACTTCAGCCATGAGTCCTCCTCCAAGATTAAAACTAGTTTGGCTTCTAGCCAAGAGGTCTACTCTAAGATGAGGGGCCTCCTAAGAGGATAATGCTTTTGAAGGTAAAGGAAAAAGGAATCAGTTTAAACTCACTCACCTAGCATGCTTACCCCAAGCCGGGACAAGAGCTGCAAGCATGCCAAAATGCCAAGATGCCCAGCATGCTGCCAGCAGCCACATCCCTGCCACAAAAGAAAGCTTGTCCACCTCTCCATGAAAAGAGAGGTCAGAGAGAAGTGACACGAAATATATAGGCCATTTTTTATATCACTTCCTGTATCTTACATGTATCAATCATAGCTTAAGCTTGACTTAGGACAGCCCAGGGGGGTCTGTCAGTTGTTTCTTATTTGTCATTTGCTAGCACATGTCTGTCATAGGCCATCCTTCTCAACACCTAATCCTTAAGTAGGGGTGTAGACATTCCTGATTGCTAGACTAAGCACGGTGGAATAAATCTAAAATTCATAATAGCAAGAATTCAAGTCTATCTGAGGATTATAATGACATATAGATCTATATCTATGTTTGTATGTATACACATAGACATATACAAATATGCATATATCTGTATTTAGATGTACATATGTGTGTGTAGTGTGTGTGTTTGTGTTCATTGTTGAACTCATTTATAAAACATTATTAAGTTCTATATGTAGCCTAGGGATCTTCAGGTAATCAAAAATTAAACAAATTTTCCTTTCCCTCAAGGAACTGACTATCTAGTGCAATTCACGGAGGAAGCAGATAGAAAATATATATCATATTTCAGTACAATTTTTATGTTTAGTTCATGTTTGTGACAAGAGATGAAAAAAGGTCTTTGTATAAAAGAAACTGAAGCGGTACCATCTGCTCTCTTCACAGCAGCCAAATCCCTAGTTATCCTGCTCCCAGCAGGAAATGTCAGGAGAGAAGGGCTTATGGGTGTGGGAAAAGATGAGAGGTTAAAAGCATTCAACTTGCAACATTCCCTCATTAAAAAAAATAAAAAAAATAAAAATGGAAATGAAAATCTCCTCATCCTCTGAGCACAGAGGGCCAAGTTTTCTCCCTCTTGTCCATTCATCACCAGTATACCTGGCCAAATATTATTCCACTTATAGATATTGATACAATTCCCATTACTTTTTTCTCCTTGGTTTAGACAAACAATACAGCTTCTAGTTTTAAATTATTTTCATGGGACAAGTTTCCTGCAGTTACAGGAAGCTGGAAAGCTACCTTCAGCAACTTCAAAATTCATGAAATAAACATACAAAAGAATATTTTTTTCTATTCTTGGCATAGATACGTTTCTTTTAAAATGAGTAAGCTAAAACACCAATACTTCCCCCTCATCCTTACTCCCACATGACTACCTGATATTTCACAAGGACAAGGTAATTATCTTCCCTATATCTGTGAATAGAGATGGCAACCATATCCTTGGTACTCTTGATAAAGTATTTTTTGTTAAACTGGACAGCATTGCACCAATTAATTTATTTAGTTCTATATTGAAAATTAAAAGGGATACTTTATATAAAACAGAATAAATTTCATTTGTATGAACATTCCTTCCACTATGTTCTCTTTTCTAGAATGCCTACTCCACAAATAAGAAACTTAATATCATTTTAAATTATTACTTTTCCCAAACTTTTCATTTTCTGGATTTCATCTATACTTGGTTGCTTCAAGATTATTGTTGTTATTTAGTTTAGCTCACGTCCAGCTCTTTGTGACTCCATTTGGGGTTTCCTTGAGAAAGATGCCAAAGTGTTTTGTCATTTTATATATGAGAAATCTGAGGTTTAGAGGTGAGGAACCTGCCCAGATTCACACAACTATTAAGTTTTTGAGGTCAGATTTAAACCCAGGTCTTCTTGACTCCGCTTCCAGTGCTCTATCTACTGATCACCCAGGTTCATTCCTCCATAATCATTCTTTCAAGTACTCACTCCACTCAATTCATTGGTATAGGTTGAAATTTTGCAATACTAGTTGCTTCCCATTGATATTTTTAATGTTTTCTTCTCTATCATTCAATAATATCTCTTCCTTTGGGGTTCACTCAATCCATATCTATCACAATCAAAATGCTAGTAATGTTGTCTTCTGAAATACAGAACATCCCTCTTTTCTTTCCTCAAGGAGTTCAGTGTCTAACTCAATATTTCTCTCCTACCCAACTCCTTTTCTAATATAAGGCCAGTTCAATATATATTCTGATGCTCCTTCAAACATCATAGCCTACATCTCCTTTGAATTGCTCATATATATATATATATATATATGCATATATATATATAAATATATGTATGTATATATGTCCTCAAAAGACCCTTACTTGATCCATATATTTCCACTAATAATTTCTCACCTTTTTGTTGCTAAACTCCTTAAGAAGGACATTGACAGTGAATGATTCAATTTCCTATCCTCTCACTCTTCCTTTTAAGTCTCTACAGTATGATTTCCCCCCTCTTATACAATCAAACTGCTTCCTAAAAAGTTATCATTGTATCTTCTTTGGTTTATCAGTGGCCTTTCCTTAACCCTCCTTTTTCTTGACCTATGTGTATCTTTGACATTGTTGATACTCTCTTCTCCCTAGTTTTTGTGACATTCCTTTCTCGTAGTTCTCTTTCTTACTCTGCTTTGCTGGATCTTTAACCAAACCATGCTCATTAACGATAGGTATCCCCAAAGGCTCTGTCCTTGGTCTTTTCTTCTTTGTATATGCTATTTTATTTGATGACCTAATCAACTTCCATCTGTTCAAAGAGCATCTCTTTGCTGACAACTCTCAAATTTCCTTAATCCTACCTAACTTTTCTCCTAATCTTATATCTCCAACTGGATACCTTGAATTGAATGTTCTCTAGATATTTAAAACTCAGCATAGGAAAAAGTGAATTATACCCTTTATTCCAAACCCTTCATCTTTCTGATCAACCTTACTCTTATTAAGGACAACAGCATCCTTCCAGTCACCCAGGTTTACATTGTAACTGTCATCTTTGATTCTTCTTAAACACACATATTTCCCATTTCGAATTCATCAAGTTCTTTCTGTTCTAGATCAGTAACATCCCTTGTGTATATGTCCTTCTCTAATACATCCACCACTCCAGTGCAGTCCTTTATTGTTTCACTACTGAAAGAGATTCCTGGTTGATCTCTCTACCTCAAATTTTTCTCCTCTTCATTTCATCCTTCGCTGAGCTATTGAATTTGTCTTCCTTGAGCACTGACTTCACGATGTCACTACCCTCCACTGCATTGATTTATCTCCAGTGTCTGCCTATCACTTTCAGGATCATATTCAAAATCTTCTACTTAACATTCAAAACCTTTCATAACATAATCTCCTCCTGCTTTTCTAGTCTTATAACTTACTCTTTTTGTATCGAAGGACATTTTCCTCCCTGATGTTCCTGGAACAAAATAATTTTTTTTTCAACTTTGGGCATTTTCACTGGTTGTCTCCTGTAACTAGAATGTTCTCATTCATCCTCTCTACTTCGTAACTTATTTAAATTCTTTCTATTAGAAACCTTAGAACTTCAATCCTCTAAATCTAGTGTCTTTCTTTGGTTAGCTCCAATTTAACCTTCTTGTTTGTATATAGCTATTTGCATATTTGTTTTCTACCTTTTCAAATTCTTATCTCTTTGAATTCTAGAGATTTCCCTCTCCCACTTTCTTTATATCCTCAGCACTTGGCACAGTGCTTGGATCATGGTATATGCTAAATAAATGTTTGTTGACTGACTAAGAAATAGCTAAGAATCTCAAAGGAAATAAAGTAAAAAAGTAAGAAAATGATTTTGGCAGCTAAATATAATTCAAAGCTACACACTAAAAAGCCATCAATACAAGTCATTCTGCTGGCATTTTAAAGAGCCTACTATGTTGCTACCTACTCTGAAAGACATGGGGAATATACAGAAGAAACAACAACAACAAATGAGCAAAATAAATAATAATAATAATCAATCTATTCTCACAATGAAGTCACAATATAATGAACTAAAAACAGGCAAATAACTATATTCAAGTACTTTTTATTCAGAATAAATTAGTAGTAGTCTCAGAGGGAGGCCATTACATTTAAAAATTATTTCAAAGACTTCTTGTAGAAGATAGGTTATAATCTGAAGGAAAACAGGAATGATAGAAGGCATTGATGAAAAGAAAAAATATTGCAGTCTTAGCAAATAATTAAAAATGAGAACAGTTTATCAATGGAGCAGGTTAGGTATACAAGTTTCAGAGATAAATTAGCAAGGTAGGAGAATCCCATAAAACAAAAGACTGCAACTTCTGGAGTAAGGATTTATTATTCCACAAGCCAATGAAAACCAGAAAGAAATCTGAATTTAAATTTAGATTAAAATCTCACAGCACTTATTACAGAAAGCTCCAAATGGTTATATGACCTAGATATCAATTCTCACATCAAAATAAATTAGAAAAAGGTAGGAGGTGCTTTTTTCCACTTGTGGATAGGGAAATATTTTTATTAAAAAATATAGAGGATTACATGGACTATTTTTATAACATAAAATTAGAAAATTTTGCAGAAACAACATCATATCAGTTAGGAGACAAGATGGTTTATTGGGAAAAAATCTGTGAGTCAAATTTCTCTGATTATTAATTAACATTCAGATTATAGGAAAATCATTTAATTAAATAGGAACAAAAGGAATTATGAATTAGATATATAGAAAGGTAGTTATCAATTTAAAAAAATTAAAGTTATCAATGACTATATTGCAAAAAGTTTTAAACCACTAATAATAAAAAATGCATTTAAAAAACTCTGCAATTCCAAAGCATAGCCATCTAATTGGCAAATATGATCCATAAAAGGGGAAAAAACAGTTATATAATGATTTCCCACTAATGTGATTTTATGGAGTTCTGAATTGGTCTAGTCATTCTAGAAAATAATTTAGAACTATAACCAAAAAGTCATTAAAATGTACATGTACACTGACAAACCATATACAACTTGAAAAGATTTTTTAAAAGGATAAAAGAACCTGTTATACATAAAGGTCAAACAACTTTGCAAATAACAAGTTGAATTTATTAAATAGTTTATAGACATCTAGGTGGAGAGAGTATTAGACTTTTAGCAAGGAGGACTTGAGTTCAAATCCTAATTATATGCTTTACTATTCTTCATTATATCTTTGTTCAAAGTCTTCAAAAATGCTATTCCATGATGAATTTTATTGCAGTTATGGCCAGTGTAAATTTGACATAACATAAAAGCATCTAAATATTTATTGTTCACTAGTAGTGATATAATTTATGTGGTTTGGCAATAATTCTTATCTATCCATATGTACATTCATCAAATTAATTTAAATCGAGCATCTTCTTGTCCTAACTTTTAGAAATATTGCCAGAGCAAATATCCAGACAGCTTTACTGATCAGATCAGTACAAAAGGTTATGGGGATGTACATTCATTAGACCATGCCTACAATTTCAGAATTATAAGTAAAAGCTGAAAATGTTTGTTTTCAGAGACAAGAATGCCAACTGTCAATTAAGTATATTTGATTTTATGCTATGAATATGTGAAGTGATGCTACCAGTTTAAATTTAAAATTGTGAGGTAGGGTATTTTAGAAAGAAAGTCTTAAAAGAGATAAAATTACCAAAGAAACTAATGTTTTTATTAATTTATATAATTTGAAAAATAGTGATGTTGAAAGGCTGAGGAATCATAGATCTTAGCCCAGAAATGCTAATAATGCACTCTATATTGTTATTCAATTGGCTTAAACTTCAGGACTAAATTTCTATTACTTGATGTTTTTCTGCATAATAAAAGAATTAATGAATATCTGAAAATGTCTTTCATACCTTCGGGCATGTAGTATTAATGGAGTTCCTAAAATTAACCTGTTTTAAGTAAACATCATGGATCCTACTGAGCACCTGCTATTTCAATTACAGTAATAGATCCTGATGTGAAATGAGATAACTTGCCTAAGGTCCTTTGCAGCACTGCATACTTGAACAGCAGAGTAGAAGTAGGGGTCATTTTGAGGGATAGATCTGACTAAACTACGAACGTGTGTAGCTAATTGGTTTTTATAATTAACCATCAATTCATTTAACTATATGTTGGAATGCTAAGGTTCCAAGAATGTTGGCATAAGAAACAGTAGTAGAAATTATTCCATGCCCTGATTTTACAAAAGTGGTATTTGGGAACCATAGAAGTATTTATCACTATTTATTTTATTTCTACCATTTTTTTCTATCACATTAGTTCTGAAAACGGGACCAATAAAATGCAAGTGGAACTTCATGGTAAGAATTTTTAAAAGAGATTAAATATAGACTTACCCAACAACAAATACTATGAGTAACCAAGCATTTTCTATCAGTAGCATGAAATGAAACAGAAATAAATTTTTATGCTCTGTAGTATCAATGATTGATAATAATTGATAATAAACCATTAATCATCTTTCTATAAGTGAAAATTTTCAGGTAGAATATGACAAAAAGAGATAATTTCAAACAATAAGCCAAAACTAATGAATACCTTGTATTAGATGACGAGAGTCAATTTTGGTTAATCTTAATATTTTCCTTTAGAAAGAGACATTTTAAACTTTACAATGGTTATGCATGTTTGGTTAAAAGTTTTCTTAAGGCATATACATAGAAATCGTTTCCACAGGCAATCATTTTATCATATTAATAAATGACAAGCATTTATTAAGTTCAGTGTGACAAACTCTATGCTAAGTGTATGTAGGACACATAGAAAAGAATGAGTATAACCTAAGAAGTAAGGCAGTCCTTGTTTTTAAGGAGCTCACATTGTAATGGAAAAGAAAACATATGGAAGGTTTTGACTAGCACACATTTTGAAAAGCCCTATGGTTCTTAGGGTGCAGTGGCCAAGCAGATGGTATTTGCTTCTTTAATGTCATGACTACTGATAAAAATCATATCATTCTCTGACACTGTACTATTTCACACCATTAAAGATTTTGGTGGCAAGAATTTTCTTTACTGAGTCTTCTGTATGTGTGAGATAAAAAGTGAGCACAAATGCCCCACTCACTTAAATAAACAAAACTTGGAGTCAGAAGATAGGAATGAAAAAAGACAGTCATTTATTCCTTTTATGAAAGGGGGCCCTTCAGCAATGGGCTAAGAAATGCAGGCAATATATAGGTCCCTGATGCAAGACACCCCCCTGAAGAACCAGCTCCCAAACCCCTTCTTTCCCCTCCCTGCCCCCTAACCCCAGGAGTCCCTGTCCCTCCCCCTCCTGACATATGCCAGGAGCCATAATGACCCTTAACCCCAGGAGTTCCTGACACACACCTCCTCCAGGAACTGATAATGACCCTAACAGATAAAACCCATCTCCAGGAGTTCCTGTTCACTCCCCCCACCCCAGGAATTCCTCTGCACTCCCCTACCACAAAAGTGTATAAAAAGCCTGCAAGCCCCAGACTTCAGGCCAGCCATTTTTAGTGCTGAGCCCAAACTGCAGTTTGCTTAAATAAACTTCCTCTTGTGTGTTACATTGTTGGTTGTCATTTCATCTTTGGGATCAATTCACCGGGCACTTCACCCCCTTCATTCCCCTCCCCCAAATCAATTCCCCACACTGAGCCATGACTTCCAATGAAACACACATGCTTCTATCCCAGTTCATGTGAGACAAGGGTAGAAGCTGAGTTGTTTATTGCCCTTGAATTAGAGGCCTTCTATCTTTTATCAGTCTTTTCCCCAAGTTTGTCCCAGACTCTTGGTCAACAAAAGGTAACAAACTAGGCTTCCACATTCCTTTCTCAATTGGGGGTGTTAATTAGATGTTTTTGCCTTGAGAAGAAGGATGGGAGGGGGAAGGGGTTGTAAACTGAATGCCTTTTCTGAGAATAGCACACTTAATTCTATCATCAATAAGAAATGTTAGGTTATATCCCCACAACAATTATTTCCTGCCCTGACAGATGTGTGTAGGAAGCATGGCTATTGCTGAGATTCTTAGGTTCAAGATCCTAGGCTGTTGTGGGAAGGAAATCACTTTAAAAGACTGATATGTATTAATTTAAGGTCGCCAAGGAATTCAGCTATGTAATTCCTAAATGAAAACTCAAGTCAGCAGTCAACCTTTTATGGAGTTTAATTACAAACAGGAGGAAGAAAGGTATTAGAGATAGAGAGAGAGAGGGAGAGAGAAAGGGGAGAGAAGGGAATAGGGCTTAAATACCCCTTCTGTTTAAGCTGGGCCAAAAGGCCCAAGCCCTTATATAGCTGAGGCAAAGAAAAGAGATCAGTCCCTATCACTCACGTGACCAAAATGGAGAAACAGTCTCAGAGGCCCCCACCTCCAGCCTCCTTCAGAGCAAGCTTCTCAGAGCACAACCTCTCCAACCTCCTCTATTCCTCAGACCCTGCTCTCTTTAAGGAAACCATCCAAGTTCCCTCCCCTCAGTTCTCACATGTACCAATCACTGTCCATGTCTTCCCTGTGCCAATGGTGGCTCTAGCTTAACCCAGGACCGCCCAGAGGTCTGTGGCTTTGCACATGTCTGTTGAAGGTCATATTCTCAAATAATTAAATTTTGATCTATGCTGTAGCCCTTCCTAAATCCTGTTAGGACTGAGTAGGGTGGAGATTGTATCAATTCTAAAATCAATCATGACTCAAAGAACTTCCTGTTCTATGCTTAAGCATAGGTCAAAGCCCTTTCCATTGTTCAGCAAAAGGTTTCTGTCCTAAAGTAATCTTAGGTAGGGAGGAGAAGGACCCTCCCTACCTAATGTTGGAAATGGGGAAATTTCCAACATTTATAAGTCTAAGAAATTTTAAGGTTTACAATCCCCCCTGATGATCATTAGGAGACTAGTCTCCCCATTGATCATTTAACATAATCATTTTGTAGTTCTAAATTCACTTCTAAGTATAGATATACACAATATTCAATTTTCTAAGAGAAATTAGGATAGTGAGAGAGGAAATAGAAAAGAAAAGAAAGCAAAACCAATGTTTTGCTAGGCGCATTGACAGAAAGCCAAATTAGGGGCAGTCCCTTTTGGCATAAATGTATACAATTATAATAAATGTTCAATCAAAAGTTCAGTCAAATCAAATCATATCCAAAGTTCATTCTTGATCTTCTTGATGAAGTGTAGGTTTTCGGCATCTTTCTGCAATAGTTCATTCTCTGGATATAAAAGTTTCAAGCTTCTTTCTTGAAGATCTTTTCTCAAACAGAATAAAAATCCTTGAATTTTTTATAACAGTAAAATCTTGAACAAAATTCTTGGATTTTTATAAAAATACAATCTCAAACAAAATAATATTCAAAAATAAAAAAAAATTCTTAGATTTTAAATTAAAATACACTGTCCTAAATATTTTAAAGGACTAGTAGAAATATTGGCATATTAATATGAGATACCTCAAGTAATTAATTTAAATTCAACTAATATGGATTTATTTTTCAAACTTAGATAATATTTGTGGCTATTATTTAATAAAACAGTCAAAATAACACTTGTCCTTTTATGGTTACATCACATAATGTTAATTATTAAAGGATTATAATTTTTCTTTCATATGATTCTTTTAAAAGGATACTATTAATTAACCTCTTAATTTGTATATACATATATTACCCAAAGTGATTAATTTATATATTGTATATGTCTATAATTTAGGCTTTGAAACAATTAAGAAATTATTTCCAATTGATGTAAAATGAGCAATCTTTGTTCTACTGGCAAACTGAATTAGACCTCTAGTTATTTTCAACTTTCTATCGGGTTTACCCATGTATCTTTTTTTTTGTCATTTCCAAAGCCTGCTTTCCATAAAATTAGTTTACAATATTTTTTCTTTATTTCAGCATAAGCTAAACAAAATACACTTATTTTTAAACAATAGTATTGAAATCTAAATTCTGATGTCAGTATACAGATTGGAAATCTGGCTTTTATAGCACTGTAGCAGTATTCTTTGGAGCAAATGAATTCATGTGAACAATTACTGTATATATGAAAAGAATTAAAGTTTTTCATAAATTATATTTCTATAAAAACAATACATGATACATGAGTTCTCCAAGGTTAGAGTGCAGTTTTAAGCTTTATTTCCTTAAAATTACACTAAAACTTTTGGAATGCCCTATGTTAAATTTTTGGGTTATTTATAATCATGTTGTTGCCTGATTACATGCTAAATCTAATATATCTTTTATTTATTAATAATGTTAATATTGGTATAGAACCATAGGTTTAAATAAATTACGGTAGAAAAGCATTTTATACACACACAAAAACATATAACTAGCTAACTATATTTATATCATGAAAAGAAAATCTGAGATGAGATAGAATCTTAATCAATGACATTTCAATTAGTTAGGTTGATAAATATAGTAAACTTAGTACAAGTTATCTTCAGACTATAAGATATCACGTACTTGGCTTTTATTTCAACCACCTTGGGATACCAACTATATTAAGTAATCACTTAAAGACCATTTTCACAGCACATAATGCATTCAGCTGCAAGATACTTTTAACTGTGTTAGAGTCTGTGAACTTCATTAGACATCTCCAGGATGAATTTCAGGAATCCACATGAGCAGTGATATATCTCTGATAAAATATTTGGAGTAGCAGGTATTGTGAGAAACAGCAAAAAATGGTGGGAAAGAATTGTTCTTTGAATTAGAATATGTAGTGTAGAATCATGGGTCTTCTTACTCCCTGTGTGATACTGGGCAAGACATTGCCTTCTTTAGTTCCTTCTTCATCTAAAAATATTGCCATGTTGATCTAATGTTGTGATGGTGAGCTTATGGCATGTGTGCCAAAAAGGGCATGCAAAACACTCTATAGGCACATAAGCCATGGTCTACCAGAGTGCATTACTAGAAGGGAAGAGGGACTGGGGTAGCTGCTCCCTTCCCCTTCTCCACCATTCTGGGGACATTTTTTCACTTTCCCTGCCTATCTTCCCAGTAGCCCATTGGGAGCACTTCACATGTGGCAGAGCTGAGATGGGAGTGGAGAGCTCAGGCCACTCCTTACCCCCCTCCACAAATATCCTCACTTCACCTGCCTATTGGAATGAATTGTTTTCATCTTCCCATTCTCCCAAAAGGAACTCTTCACATGCCTGAATAGCTATTTCTCAGACTTACCAATGAGTTTGGAACCTCTCAGTTACCCTTAACCTGATTTAGCCTGCTTGCCAAAATAGTTTACCAAGGTGTGGCTACTGTGCATGTTATATCTTCTTGCAGCCACAGATCAGAGCTATATGTCATGTAGATACAAAAGAAGGAAAACAGCCTAGAAAAGACTAAGCCAAGATTATAGTCTTCTTTAAAGACCAGGGGGACTCTGACACTCTCTCTCTCTCTCTCTCTCTCTCTCTCTCTCCTTAAATAGGCTAACATTTATATATTTTAGAATTGTATTTAGATTTAAAGTATTTAATTTCAAGATGATCAAATGTTCTAAGTAATAATGGTTTTTGCTGTCTTTGAATACATACAATTCTGCCAAGTCCTATATTTCTTCCAAAAAGAATGTGAGCTCTTCTTCCATTGAGTTTCAAATTCATTTTATCTTCTTGTTTCATTTTTCCTGAAAATGTCAAGATTAATACATTTCAGGTCTTCCAGAAATATGAGGAGATTAATAATAACATATCTCAGATTATGCTGTGGATACAGAATTCCAGATTTTCAACAAAATACTTGAAAGATTTTTTTTTCTTTCTGTCCTTATGAGTAAAATGTTGATTGTGGCCCACAAAGTCAAACATTTAACTGGTTTTGGAAATAGTTAAATGAATGGAAATAGTGAATAGTCATTAACAGGTCAACTTCAACTTGAAGGGAGGTCTATCTTAGGAATCTCTACTCAAACAGTTTTATCAGTATTGCTGTGAAATAGAAACCCACAGATTCCATATACACAATTTAGGTAAATAAAGTCAAAAAGCAAAATTTCTCCAAGTCAAGGTAGAAAGTTAGATTTTATTGGAAAAGGGCCAAGTCCTCCAATAAAAGCATTCTCTTGCACGTATTACGTTGTTGGACCCCAGCAAGAGACAACATCCAGAGGCTGAGATCTGGTTTTTATAACAAAATGAATACATCCTACAAGATCACAAGACATAACCTCATATAGACCTTATTTTAGAAACAGTTACCCAATTACAAAGCTGATTGGTTAGTTCATTTCAGAAAGCCCATATTAGTCCTTTGACTAATGGCTTAGTCAAGTCATGTGACTGTTACCTCTCTCATATGATCTGGGGGAAGAGATGACTATTTATAAACAGGAAAGGGAGCGTGATGTTTGTGCCATAATTGGACATGAGATCCAGATAGTCAGCATCTTATGATAAAGGGAAGTACAAACTTAGGGAGGGGTTAGATGTCCTGTTAGAAGCAGTTTTTATGGTTCAGTTAGAAATCCTTGTAAAATTACTAATTTTACTGATAGTATTAACATTATAATGGAATTTATACTAATCACTTTAGAATCACAATACTGATTATCTTAAACATATCACTACAACTAAAATCCAATCAAGTATAAGGGGGTAGGGGTCTTTTTTCCCCACAGTATTAGAATTCGAACTGACACTAGGTTACCTGGTACCTTTTTGGAATAGGAGGGGATAAGTAGGGAGGAGATATGAAAAATTTCTTTTCCTTTCAGGAATGCTTATTTATCATTGAACAAGGATCTCTAGTATGCCTTTTGTTAGTAGATATAAACTGTCAAAACACTGATTCTTAGGACCTTTGCATACTTTTCTTATATTTTATCACTCTTTGAACTTAAAAAGAAGCATAGAAGACTGGGGGCTATTTTGTATATTTGTTTTAAAGACTTAATAAGAGCCAGAGATTTCATCCCACCCAGGCTGATGGGTAAGAAACTTCTCTGTACTAAGCTTGTCTGGTGAGAAGGATTTTAAAGTTCATTTTTACTCAGTTCTATGCATCATAATTTAAAAGAATAATTTCTAATATTGAAAATATCAAGAGAAGTACAACTGTAATAGTCACCCTGATAGACAGACATTGACATCATGAAATATAAGCATCACTTGATGAAACTGCAGATAATTGCCCAATAAAAGAAATATTTAGGGGAATTTATCCCTAAATAATCTTAGGGATATTATTATACCTGCCTGTCTTCAATTTGAAGTCCTCTTTTGAAGAGGATTTGCCTCTTTTTATTTGACTTGGGGACAGAAATTGTGGCAGTGATTAAAAGATGTAGAGTACTGATTTACATGAAATTTCAGGGAAAAGTGAATATGGATCCCCAACAAATAGAACAATCTAACATTGAAATGGGCTGAGGTATAGGTAGAGGGTTCATCTTTACTAGAGTGCTATAAGAAAATCCTAGATGATTTCTTGTTTAAGTTTTTGAGGGGATTTTTGTTTAATAGTTGACCTAGATGTACTCCGAGACAAAAAAATAATAAAAACAAAGAATAAAAATAGGAAAACTAACAAAAAAGAAAAATACAAAAAGGAAAATAAAAGAAAAACAAAGATATAGAAAAAGAAGAAAAATAAAAGACAAACTATTGATGTTTACTAAGTAAAGGAGTGGCATAGCCACACCTACACTTAATGTGTATCAGTTTGGCAATTATTTAGTGGATAGTTTGGAGTGGGGAGTGTCTTGAGAAAAGATGAATAATTGTGAGCTTATTACTAAATCCAGACTAGAGGTGCGGAATATGTTAATTAGTTAGTACTTGCATACAAGAGATACTGTAGGAAAATAATTTCAGATAATTTGGAAACATTCATCCAATCTCTGATATAAAATAGCACTGTTGTTCTGAAATAAACTTTCTTCTATAATAAACTTTCAATAACAAGTGTCTTCAGAAGATTATCAGTATGATAAACATCTTTGATCCTGATTCTTACATTCTTATGGTCATGGTTTTCACCTAGCAGGAAAACAGATGAGAAACTTGCACTGATTATAGTTAAGAGAATGTTACTGAAACTTTGGTATATGTAGATGAAATTTAGAGGATCCTAAGTACACTTTTATACCTTTAGCTGGGAGAAATAACTTTTCATACTAATAAGTGTTAGGGAAAATAATTACTATAGGATTTATTTATTGATTGATTGATAAAAATTTCATCACCCTCCATATTTATAGCTCGGATGAGCTCCTCCTTGGCAGGGATCTTCTAATGTCCCATTGTCTCATCCCTGTTGGACCTTGTCTATATAAGTTCTGACATTGAGCTCTCTCTTACCCCTTCATGGTGAACCTGCCTTTAAAATCTGTCTTGTGGACACATTTGAGGCTGCCTGTCCACAACATGTTACTACAGTATTGGCCTAGAAGCCACTCTTTCTAGCTAAAACTCTTAGCTCTGACTATGACATATATTCTTCTAAGAGCCATCTATTCCTGGTGGAATATAAATAGGGTCTTTTTAACAATTTGCCCAGTCTTAATAAAAATTAATGCTGTAGCAAGAGCTTTCAAGACCAAAAATTTAATAACATAGAAGGGCTAATTTTATGCATTATATCTTACATAAACTATTTTCTTCTAAAATAGTTTAAACAAAGTTTAAAAGTGTCAGACTTCTAGATTAGAAAATAAATAATAAATGAATGGCTAATTTGCCATACCTAAAGAAAAGTGCTTAATTAGCAAAGTAAAAAAAAAATCTTTAAAAATACTTCAAGAACCAGGCATACTTTTCCTGTTTTTGTCAGTGCTTGCTGAAAAATTGCCTTCATGTGGGAGGACTCTCAGTCTAGCACATAGCTCCATATAATTTGATTGGAATTTAGAAGGAAAAGTCCCATGGGCTGATACCAAATTTGCCTCCTCAGTTCATTAACACTGACTGTCAAAGAAATCTTCTATTTGAATGTAGATGTACTGACTTCTCATCTCATTTTATTCTTCATTTCTGTTTTGACTTTGGTTTAGTTGGCTGGTTTTTAAAATTGTTGGCAGAAGAGTATGCATTTGCATATTCATCTTTTTAGTGTTCTTTCATTTTAGTCCTAGAAAAGAAAAAAAAAAGAAAAAGAAAAGTACGCTGAGCTTTAAGTAGCTTACTGCCTCTTATTTCAAAAAAAATGAATGATTCATTAAAATAAAGGTTAGCTGAGCAGGAGGTTAAGTGATTTACAGAGCTGGTCACAACAGTATGTGTCATTTCAGCCATCAGTGAAGAAGACACCAAAAGACATGACCTTTCTTGCAACGTGCAGCAAGAAGCAAAATGTCAAAGACTGTAAATGTGTTTTCATATCTCCTTGTGTCTCAGAAGTGTAAGGTCATTCTTATTACTAAGATGAGGGATAAGATGAGCCATCCATCAACTTCTTTCTTGTTCTGGCCCAGAGGAAAGAGCTAGGAGCAATAGAAAAAGTCACATAAAGGGAGATTTAGCAGAAATAAAGGAAGGAGTTCATCAAAAATGGAAGAAGATATCTTAGGAGGTAGTGTGTCCTTCATCACTAGGTATCTAGAAGACTGCTTTTCCAAAAATGGTCACTTTGTTGGTCCCTGTATTAACAAGGAAAAAATATATTGACAAAAATCAAAAGAAATAGGTTCTAATTCTGTTTCATTTACTTTGTTGACCTTCAACAAGTAAGTTACTATGATCATTATGATTTTATTCACACATTTATCTTAAGTTACTGCTTACTATGAGGAAATAAAGAAAAAAAACATTTCCCTTGAAATATTTTGTCATTATCCTAATAGTTTTAATTTTCAGGAAAGACCAAAAAATACTTTTATTTTTGTTTTTAATGTAGCTAACTTGAAAAATGGCCTAGAAAAATTATCTAGAATAATCCCATAATTCCCATAATTTTTAGGGAAGGAAAATGAAATCTAGATTTAGTGAATAGTAAAGTTATATGTTCTGACTCCAGAATAAGGTATGACTAGGAATTCTTTCTTATATTGTCAGAGATAAAGAGTTGGAAAAAAACAAAACAAAACTTAAAACAACATTAAATCTAACCTCCTTATTATACAGATGAGAAAAATGAGGATCTTCTTTGGAGAGTGGGGGAAGAGTGGAAGAACAAGTGATATGACTTGTCCAAGATAATTAGGATGAGAGGCTAGATTGGAACCTCTGTTGTCTGGATCCCATAAATATTTTGTCTCATCTACTTTATTGTCCAGAAAAATGGCTCTCCTTTGGAAATAACATTCTATTTACTCTTCCATGCTGACTCTTAAGATGTATCACTATAATGAATCAAATTGTGCATCACAGTGCCTCTCTTAACCTCATAATCTATTTGTAGATATCATGGAGGAATGATTCAAATTATGATACCTATACAGTACCATTGAGATCATAGGATTATAGATTTATGACTTGAAATGAACTTTAAGGATAGTATTGTATAATTGAAAATCTGTTACTTTAAAAAAAGAGCTACATTTCCCAGGAGCCCACTGACTTCCTGTTATTATGTACTTCCTGTAGGTAGGGGATATTAGGCAAGGATGTGAAAGGTCTCACTTCTCTTTGGCCCTCTTGACAAGAATGGTGGTGGTGAGTGAGGATTTTAAAATGGCTAATCAACCATAACATGTGATCTTTATTTTGTATTCTCTTTATTCCTTGATTTATAATGATCATTAATGAATCCCTTAAAATATAACATTTTTATTATCAACATTTCATTTTACTTTTTACAGTATCTAACTGTCAAATTTTAGATATGGGAAAATGGAAGCCAAAAAAAGTTAAATGATTTATTCAGGATCATACAGCTAACAAGTGTCTGAGTAAGATCCGATTTTAAGTCCTGACTCCAACACTTATTAGGTGTGAATCTTATTTAACATACATATGTATATGTGGAGGGTAGCAGTGGCGATAGAAAACAATACACATCTGGCACTATGGCAATTGTCTCTAAAATTGGAGCCACAGCCCCATTGTAGGTACATGGGATCAGTGGAGAGAGGACAAGGTACACAATATAATCATACTTCACTTTATTCCTCAACAGTTGGCTCCATTTCTCTAGGGTTCAACTTCCCAACCTCTCTCAAGATGAGACTGAAAGTTTGCTTCTCAGGAGAAAATATACTATATGTTTAACTGAGAGGAACTTAAGTTAAAAATGTTTTGCTTAAAGGAGTAGTCTGAGCCATATCATACTGATCTAGAGAGCTGATGGTTAAATTTTCAGTGTAAACATTCACCTTATAAATTGGCAGATGATACAAATAAGGGCTTCATTTATTGTATTCTTTATTATCTCCACTTAATAAAAGGAGGGAGAAAATATGCATATTAAAATTAAGAGAATATTATGCTCATTGCTTTGTTGTTGTTGTTGTTGTTTGGGTGGCGGAGGGAGGGAGTTAGTTGTTAAACATTTTCTTCCACACCACTATATGGAGCCTGGTTTTAGAGGTCTGCCACCAAACCTCTTTTCTAGGCAAGTTCTATAATAATTAAGGTTTATGTCTTAATACTCCCCATTATGATAGGGGAAGAGGACACTTCTACAGATACAAAATATTACCAACTTGAAAGAAAAGGATCTAAAGGTTGCCAAGAAAAGACTTTGGCATTCTTAGCATGAATTGGTTTTTATCCAAGGCTGCCAACTTATCTTATCCCAGCCCTCCTTAGTCAGCTAACCTAAAAAAAATCCCATAACAATTCTTTTTATTCCCACAAGTTCATTGAAATATATTTTACTAATGTCCAAATATTGAGAAAAATCATTTTGACACTTGGTGGATAAATCTGTAAATATATAAATCTTTTCTAGACTCTGATGACTCTTGTTGAACTTGAAATTTGGTGTGATTATATCTTCACGTTATTATCTCTTATAAGAATAGAAATGTTTACTAGCATGTAGAAGATTAAATAGGCTTAAACTTACTCATTATGGCTAAAAATCTACTGAATCATGTCAAATTAATGTCATTTCACAATCTACTTTTCTTTCTTCTTTAATCTCTGGAAATACACATTTCCTGCCATGTTTTGCTTTTTGCTTTTGGTAATAAATGTAAAATTGAATAGCACTTGCCAATAGAGTGCTCACAAAGTGGCTTTTCACTGTTTCTCCTTCCCTGCCTCCCACCTAACCTTTCCATCTGTGATAATCCATCAAGCCCTAGGAGGAAGAGAAATTGTTAAATTTATATTTGCAAAAAAATTCAAGAAATATTCTGGCCACACAAAGAGTGTCAGCTACTAGAATCAAATGAAACACTGGAGACAGGACAAGTCTTCAAAAGGGGATTGTTACTGAGAGTTTATATACATACATGCACATATATATATGTATATGTATATATGTATATAAATATTATAATATGTATTAGAGAGAGAAAGGAAGAGAGATGGATGGGGAGAAAGAGGAAGAGAAGACAGACACACATACACAGAGAGAAAGAGAGACAGAGAGAGAGACAGAGAGAGTTAATCAATTTAGAAAACATTATTTTCCAGAGTTATATATTCTGAGAAATGTCTTTCCCTTCCTTCCTCCCTCCTTCCCCCCTCTCCCCCTTGCCCTAAGGAAATTCTCTTCCATTTCATACTGAGCTATAAATGTGTTTTTGTACTGAGCTCAAAATCATATTTTTTTTCTTTGAATAAAAGCAGTGTCAGTAACAAAACATATGGAAAGTTTAATTTGGGTAGCCAGAATTGAAGAAATATCACATACAGGGTGGCAGACACACCAATATTATATCCAGAGAACTATACTATGCTCAAAGAACCACATTTGTTTAGAAAATACTGTCAGGGAAGAGATTAGATGTTAAGTAATCCAGATAACCCTAGCATTCAAAATATAATGAACCACAATAACTAAAACTTTTTTATATTACTTTATAAATTCAGGGGAAAGTTAGGTGGCTCAGTGGATTGAAAGTCAGGCCCAGAGTTAAGAGGGAGGTCCTGGGTTCAAATTTGATCTCAGAATGGCCTAACCCTCTCCACTCTTCTGCCTTGAAAACAATACATAGTATTGATTCTAAGATGGAAGGAAAGAGTTTTTTTTTTTTTAATGCAGATATTTTAATTCCAGAAATACATTCTTTTCATGGCACATAAGATTTTATTCTGCAAGATAATATCACTATAATTACAGTGAAAGTTTGAAGCCTCTAAAAGATCATAAAACAAAGAAGATTTCAGGGCTTTCCTAGAGTGTAAATGCCTTCTCCAAGTAGGATTTGTAAAATAAGAATTTTAAAATTTAATTTACAATAATAAGAGAATCAAAAATTTCTTTGGTTTTATTTGTTAATGTTACCACATATTTATTTTTAACACCACAAACATGATTATGGGGTCTGACTAAAATACTACTATTTTAATGAATGTTGTCCCCTTTGAAGTAGTCACCTCAGAAGGCTACATACTTATTCTGATATTCTGACAATGATGTCATTGATGAGGATTATTTTGAACTCCTCATTTGCAATTGTGTCATAGCATGTTATACGTTTTTTATGCACCTTACTTTATATTCCTTATACACAGAATAGAAACTTTAAAAAGTAAAGAGTACTGAGTACTGATGAGGCATTGAAATCACATTCTGGTCTCCTTAAGTTGATAGAAAATGGTATTTTTCCAAAATGTCTTTTCTACATAAAGATGATGCATGCAATTTAAGTTGTTTTTCTTATTTTCTCTGTATCTCCTCTCCTTTCATTTTGTTCTGCTTGAGAAAAGCAAAATAAATTTTTCAAAGTGGTCAGAATTAATCAAGATTGTGACATTAAACACCTTACTAGTCAACTCTTAAATTACTTTTCATAAAACGACATCAAGTTTAAATCAAAAGAAAAACTTTTAAAATCTAAAACTAAGTGTTTGAAACTCATTCACACATATTATTATATTTTATTTTGCAGCTTCCCTAAATTAAAGATTTTTTTTGAGTGAGAAACAATGAGTATGTATTAAAAATCAAACGAAAACAACAACAAAAAAACCCCACAGGTCCCAAAATTGGGAAAGCATTTAATTTAATAATTTTGAGAGAAATATAAAGTAGTCCATTTCTGCTTTTAACATTAAAAATTAGGGAAATAAAATTATTAAATAAATACATAATGTGTGTATGTACTATGGCTCTATATCATTGTTAAGAAAGAGATAAAGGGGACAGCTGGGTGCTCAGTGGATTGAGAGTCAGGCCCAGAAATGGGTGGTGCTAGGTTCAAATGTGGCCTCAGACACTTCCCAGCTGTGTGACCCTGGGCAAGTCACTTGACCCCTATTGCCTAGCCATCACCACTATTTTGCCTTGGAACCAATATACAGTATTAATTCTAAGATGGAAGGTAAGAGTTTTAAAAAAAAGAAAGAGATAAAGAAGAAAAATAATCAGTAGGGGAAGATAATCAAAATAATAATGCCAAGCATTATGTAGTACATTGATATTTACAAAGCATTTTATGAATGTTAACTCATTTGATCTTCATAACAGCATTGGGTTGTAGGATCAAGGAGGAAAGAAAATACACACACACACACATACACACACACATACAATCACAAGGACAAACAAATATAAAGAGAGCTTATGAAATATTCACATCTACCCAAAGAGGTAATTTGGTATGGAGGGGAAAGAATAGAACTTGGAGTCAAGACAGATGTGTCTGAATCTTTCATCTGACCCTCAAGATGTGATTAGTTAAATCAATTAAATTCTGTGAGACTATTTCCTTATCTCTAAAAATGATTATAATAATACCAAAATACTTCTGTCACACAATTGTTTTACACAAACGAGTTACTAAGTTTAAGACATCTTGCATACCTTAAAGTGCCATATACAAGTGCAATTTGATTTTGTCATTGTTGTTGTTACATAGATACCGAAGAGTTGAGTAAAGTCACAAACACACACAGATACACAGAAACATAAATCAAAAGATAATTAGAGACCAAAATTGCAATATGATCATAACTAGAAAAAAGGAAAATAGAGATAGACAATGGTAAAAGAGAAAGGGATCTGAACTGTGAAATCATATTAACATTAATAAGCTCTCCAGAGAGCCCCTGGATACATGCA
Organism: Monodelphis domestica; assembly: GCF_027887165.1. Taxonomy (NCBI): domain Eukaryota; kingdom Metazoa; phylum Chordata; class Mammalia; order Didelphimorphia; family Didelphidae; genus Monodelphis; species Monodelphis domestica. The sequence continues at coordinate 246,890,905 of NC_077229.1, read as the reverse complement.
AGGCCTTGGGAAAGAAAGTAGTTTAATGTCTTTGATCTTCAATTTCCTCATCTGTAAAAAAGAAGTAATTTTATTATCTCTAAGAATCCATCTAGAATTGCATTTCATTAATTTAACTACCATCTGTTCACTGCAGATAGTTTTCTTGGCTTTAGTTTCACAACTCTTAGTTTTATTTTTCCATAGAATTCAGAAAGTTTTGCTCATGCATGATGGAATAACTTAGGTTTTAGATCAAAATAGAGACAAAAATTTTGAAGGGGAAATTCCACTAATATTAGAGAAATTTTAAAAAAATGAAATATCTGCTAGTATTCTGATTATTCATATAGAAATAAATCAGCTTGTATTTGAAATAAGTTCTGCATGTGAAATGTCTTTTGAAAATCCATAAATAAGTGAAATCTTTCCTAAGAAAGAAACTTCAAACCATGTCACAGAAGATTCAGAATTTAAACCAAATTTAAATGCTAAGGATGTCTGTGTTAAAGATTTAGACATTGATCTATCATTTGTTGTGTCATAAATCTAAGCTGATTTCTTCTCAAAGGAACAGTAGGAACACTACCTTTTGCTGAATATAATAGGTAGTGAGCTATTCTCCTCACTCATTCGGACTGAATCTTTGCTGAAGATTGATTCTGAAACATTGAATCGCATTAAATTCTATTGCACTGAGTCATCCTGCCAGAATTTCTCTTTTTCCCTTAGGAACTTTAAAAGACCTGCATTTCAGGGATCTAAATACCCCATTCCAATGGAGGTAAAGTCAGACAGTGCTCAGACAGGTTGTTAAAGGTTTTCTGAATTACCTAAGAACAAGGGATAGGGAGAGGACAGTAGCCTTCATTATTCAAACTCCCAGACAGGAAAATGTACAGGCAGGCAAAAAGGAAAGGAGGAAAAAAAGATGGAAAGATGAAGGAAGGAAGGAAGGAAGGAAGGAAGGAAGGAAGGAAGGAAGGAAGGAAGGAAGGAAGGAAGGAAGGAAGGAAGGAAGGAAGGAAGGAAGGAAAGGAGGGAGGGAGGAGGAAAGAGGGAGGGAAGGAAAGGAAGGTAGGAAAAAAATGATTCAAAGAAGGATTTACAAGTCCACTTTCTTCCAGACCAAATAACTCATCCAGGGTCACTAAGCTAATAAGGGATGGAATTTCATTTTACTTCTTCCTCACCCTATACCCAGTGTTCTAGCAACTATGCCACTCTGCTGCTTCTAGGATGAATGTGTTCTAAATACACACATGGAAATATCTTGTAGGGGTACCTTTTCTTAGAAATCTCAGTTCAAAAAGTAGACCCATTTTACTGCAGTGATTGAGGCTGTGTTCAATAATTCCTTACTAATATTTAAATAAATATCTGGAAATGTGGAGCAAAGGAATTTCTCATAAATAGTTAAGAGTTCTAGATTTTGTCTACGTTCCAAAAAGTAACAAAACTTCTTGTGGAAGATAACTACAAACAGGATCATCCTCTCACTGAAAGACTAAATATAAGAGATGATCATTTTTTTTAACTTTTGTCCTATGACAATATAATTCTAAAATGAAAGTGAGAAGGGAAGGGGGGAGAGAAAGAAAGGATGGAAGGGAGGAAGGAAGGAAGGCTAAATACATAAGAAATAAATAAGTAAATGAATGCTTTCTGAAAATGGAAGATTGGCAAATATAACTCTCATGTCAATTAATGTAACTACAGAACACTGAACCACTTAATTTGTCTTAAGCAATAACTGATAAAACTAGATATTTAAAGAATTTCCCTAAAATGTCATCACAATGTATGAACAAATCATAAATCAGTTAGAAAGACAGATGAATACAGAAAAAGGATAGCCACCAAAAATGAACAGCAGCCTTCTTAAGCAGAACACTTATGCTAATAATGTACTCCACAAAAGAACTAACTCTTGGAGATTACCTGATTTCTAAAACTAAGGGGAACTTCATGAGGTTTCTATGAATAGAGAATAAAACCTCAAGTCACTGGGGGATGTTAAACTTGGGGCACATATGTCATAAGCAATTTACAACTTCTGTATTTTTTGCCAACTCTCTCCTGGGTGTTTTGTTTCACCCATCTTATTCTATGTGCATAATAAAGCTCTTGTATAAGAAAAAAATTTACCATTTAGTTATCAAAGTACACCAGTGTAAATTTGTTATTGTTACATTGACACCAAAATATCTGGTAAAATCACAAATGTTTGGTGTAGAAATTGAGGGGACCTGGAAAATTCCAAAGTTTATCTTCTTTAACCACCATTAAACAATATGACCGGGGAAATGCATCACTTAAAATATGTTTTATTGAGAGAGAGAGAAATGGGTCATTGACCTAAATCATTGACATAAGACAACTACCCCCGCAGAAAGAGAGAAATGGCCATTTCTGCCTCAGACTCACCAGAGATTGCCTCAAAGACTGACTTACAGAACTCAAACTAAAAATTCCCAATACAAAATGTTTCCTCTTTGTTTACAGAGACACTCCCAATATGTAGGAAGATACAGTAGAATTAACATGGCAAGATTTTGGACACAATCAAGCAAATTAACATCTTCAAGAAATCGGAGAATAGCTTTACAGTGGGAATATTGAAACAAATTCATATTTTAAAGAAATGATCAAAGGATGGAGATACCAGTTTTAATCCAGAAATAAAAAAGTAGGAATATTATGCAAAGAGAGGAGGGTTATCAGGGAGGGGCCTATGTGAAGATTAGCCTGGCCAATCCACTTAACTTCCTGGAAGAAGTTTCCAAGTCAAAAGGGTACTCAAGATGGGTCATTGGGTCAGTCTGGGACACCTGCCTCTGGCAGTTTCCCAAACAAAACTCCAAGAGACCCAACCTAGAACACTTAGAAAAGGATGAGGTGTGTGAGTGGGGGGAACCAGCTTTGACTAACTTTTTGGTTAATAACATGAATAACACACTAATTTCTTACTCTACAGATGAACATACATGCTCCAACATGCCTAGAACAAGAGATAGCTAGAGCTTCAAACTAATATATGGACATAACTAGAAAAATGAGAAAAAAGGAGAGACAATGATGAGAAAAAGGGATCTGATTTATGAAATCATATTAACATTGATAAACCCTCTAGAGAACCCCTGGATATCTGCATAGTCTTGGGAAAGAAAGTGGTTTCATGTCTTTGATCCTCTACTTCATCATCTATAAAAAAGAGGGAATTATATTATTTCAATGAATCCTTCTAGAATTGCATTGCAGCAAGAGTATTAGAAACTCATTTATTGTTAATATTATTGGCAGTAGACTGCTCACTGGGGGCCTGGCCCACAGATAAAAAGTTAGACAAGTAGCCTATGGTGAGTTGGGGTAAAATAAAAGAAAAGATTTTTCTCTTAAAAATATTTTACTTTCCAACTAAAGTTTACTATCATACATATCATATATATATATATATATATATATATCATACATATATATAGATAATATAACAATATTTCTGTCTATGAAACTATGAAACAAAGTGAGTGCCAATTGATTGAAACACATAAACTATGGAATAGAATACAATGGAGTATCATTGTGTAGTAAGAAATTGTCTGTGTGAAATACAGAGAAATGTGAAAAAATTTGTCTGAACTGAAAATAGAATTAATCAAGTAAAATCAAATATGTGTGTACATGCATATGTAAAGATCACTAAAAAGAAGTCAGAATAACAACCAACCAACAAATCAAAACAATGCTAGTGTCAACTTGAAATCTGGAGACCCCAAATTTGCCTTTATACCATGAGAATTCACCTCTGGAGAGGTCTCAGTTTCTCCAGTCTCAGACTGAACAATAGACCTTAAAGTAATTGATAATCCTAGTTTAGGCAGGCCTAGCCTATCAAAGTAAATATAAATACTATGTACCCTTTTAGTCATGTAAGTTTCCCCCATTGTATCAGAGATTCATTCCCAGAAGACCAGCACCTGGGCAGGGACTATCCTTTAAGTATCTATTTTAATTAGGCCACTCCCTGATGAACCAGCCTCCTGTTAAGGTTTCTTTACCAAGCCTGTTTGCACATTATCAGTATAGTCTGAACCTCTCATTTCCTTGTAACCATGGTAATGTTAATCAATCATACTTCCCTGTCCCTTAGTTCCCCAAAAGGTATATAAATTTAGTTCTATTGTTCTTGGGAGGATAATTTAGCTGGTGATCCTCTCAGAGATACTGATCTGAACTAAAACTGAGCTGAAAACTGAATACTCTCTTTTTCCAGTTTCTGTTATTATTTAAGTTACAGAAAAAATATGTTAAGTTACTATTGAATATCACAGATTCAAGAATTTGAAGAAGCATCCCCAAAATATAAATGTCATAGAGTTAGAACAGGAAGAGAGAGGTCAAAAAGTACCCTAGTTCTTTATGTCCATAATAAGTGATTCATGTAAACATGGATTTCATCATTGAGAAATAGGAGGGACAGCAGTTTAGTGAAATGAATATTTCCCCAGGCTTCCTTTTATTTCCAAATTTTCACATATTTAATTGACAAACATGATAATCCTAAAAAAAAAAAAAAACTAGGTATGCAAAGGGCCTTTGTTTTCTGTGAAAATGGTTGTGGAGGAAGAGATAAATCTTCATAAGGATTCATTATGTAAGACTTAAATTATTATCAATAATTCCAAGTATTAATTTTATAAAATTATTAATAATCACTTGAAGTAGAAGAAATTAAAAAAAAAGAAATAGGAGTATTATTGGGATTAATTCAATATTGGAGCTAATTAGGATCTGGGTAAATAAGATTAGGCTAAGGATAGTGCAGTTTTACCTTAAACCCCAGATGGAATCTTGGTGAGAGTTCCTGGAAGGGAATTCTGAGGAGTCTTAGGAACTGTTGATATCCAACTGCCAGTACCTCTCTTGGAGTGAGATATTACTGAGAGGCCAGTTGGATGGTACTTTCTGAAAAACTGTGGAAAAATGAATGGCATTTGAAAGAGGAGAAAAGGTTGGAGTTTTGGAAATAAGTTTGTGAAAAGAAGCCCAACTGAAAGAGAAAGGACTGTTTTCCTCTGTGTGGCTGCAGAGTGAGGCAGGCCACCTGAGGCCTACCAAGGCCCAGGTGAAGCCTACCTAGGCCCTGAAAAAAAGCTGGCAGTTGGAAGAGTGATCTGGAAAGAATACAAGGGGATAGTGACTATAAATTACATATAAGGAGATTATTAATTAGTATAGGTTATTTAGAATAGATATTGGGGGTTAGTGATAGTTTAAGGAGTTTTAAAGAGGCTCTATTCTTTTAAGCAGGAAGATGGTTCTCATGAACCAGTAGTATGGGAAAAGTTTAGTTTCCTTTTAGAATTAGGGACTATTTCCTCAATTCTTTGTTTACCTCTCCTTCCCTTACTTAAAACCTTTCAAGAATTATTAAATAAGTTTTATTTAAGCTGTCTCCCAGTAAGTTTTATTCAGCCATTCTGAGTAGGCCCAAACTGTTACCAGAAAGCCTCAGTTCAAACCAGCTGGTAGCCAGCTGGCTTTCAGACAAAACAACTAAAGTTAAGAAAGATACTGTATCCCAATTTCCATCCAACATATCAAAGCCTAATTATCTAACTACAAGTAAGACTACACGTGTAAATTCTCCTACCTGGCTCAAAACCAGCTTCAGCAGCCAAGATCAAGGGAATAGAGAGAGGCAGGGTCATGCGAAAACTTTATCCTACATATGTACCTAAGCATGAAGTATTCCTACTCACTGTGAGCATGCAAATGGGATGCTGGGTAAGAAAGACCTGGGGAGTAAATTCTATCCACACAATTGAAAATAATGAAGTAATAAGTATACCTTAAATTCTGGGCCTGAGAAAAACTGAAAAAATTTAAAAAGCTATCAATTTACTCAAAATAAATTAATAAATAGCACAAGTTTCAGATCATATTTCATTTGTTTATTTTCTTCCTACTTATATTATAGTCTGGCAATGGAAAATAGTATACCAAGCATATGAATGCGTTTTTTGGGACAAAAACAAATTTGAATCGTGGCTCTGATGCTCAATGGTTTAGAAAAATTAATTTTGTATCTCTAGTTGGTGTTTTTAGTTGTTCTAGTTCTTTTATTTTTTGATTCAAAGGCCTTTTATTTTCAATTAATTACATGTAATAATTTTCAACACATGTTTTCCAAAATTTTAAGATTCAAACTGTCTCCTTCCCTCCTTTTTCTCCCCCTACGCAGAGATGGAAAGCCATTTGATCTGGGCAATACATATAGTGCAAAACACACTTCTATATTTGTCCTTATTGTAAGAACTCTCTCATATAATACTAAAAGTCCAAAATAAAACCTTAAGTAAATTGACTAGAAATATAGTATGCTTTGATAGCGATCCATCTAATTTCTCAGTTCTTTCAGTGGAAGTCAATAGTATTTCCAGTCAAAAGATAAGTCTCTCAGATTGTCCCAGATCATTGCATTGCAAAGTTTTCACAGATGATCATCATACAGTATTGTTTTTATTTTGTATAATGTTCTCCCAGATCTGTTTATTTCACTTTGCATTAATTCATGCAGATCTTTTTAGGCTTTTCTGAAATCTTCTTGTTTATCATTTCTTATAGTACAATAATACACTATCAGCAACGTATACCATAATTGCCACATCTCCTCCAAAACTGATCACTTTCCTTTACTGTCATATTGGCCAATCTGATAGATATGAGGTGAAACCTCAACATTGTTTCATTTATATATTGATCTATAATCAAGAGTGACTTAGAATATTTTGTATGATTATTGATGGTTTTGATATCTTCAAGTGAATATTGCTGTTCATATTATTTGAACATTTGTCAGTTGGGAAATGATTGGTTTGCATTCTTATGAATTTGACTTAGTTATCTCTAGCTTTGAGAAATTAGGCCTTTATTAGAGAAATTTGTTATAAAAATTTTCCCAGTTTGCTATTTCTCTTCTAATCTTTGTTACATTAGTTTTACTTCTTATACTGCTCTGAATCTCTTGTTGGTTCATAAATACTTCCCTTCTCCATAGATCTACCATGTAAACTATTCCAAGACCCCCTAATTTAGTTATGGTATACTCAATATCTAAATTGTATACCCACCTAAAATATTTAAACTTTCTTATCTAAATAATTGAATCATTTGGTAAGAGTAAAGTCTAAAAAAAATTGCTTACTTTTCCAGGCTTTCTCATACTTTTCTCCCTCAGTGTACACATTGTTGAAACAAAACTGACTAGCTTTGTCCACATTAAGTCATCTCTTTAGCCTTTGCTCATTGGTTCTTATCTCCAGAAAGTACTTTCCCCTCCCCCTAAATCTTTTGAATTACTTTTAAATATTTATCTTTATTTTATTTTAATAACACATTTCTAAAGTTTTTCAAAGTTATTTTTCATGTTGTCTCCCTCCTCCCTGAATTGACAAGAAATTCAATCTGGTTTGTACATCTATTATCCTTCAAAACATATTTCCCATATTATTCATTTTTGTAAATGGATAATCCCCAAATCGTATGCCCAAATAAACAAGTGATAAATCATATGTTTTCATCTACATTTATATTCCAACAGTTCTTTCTTCACAGGAGGCTAGCATAAGTCCTTCAGAATTGTCCTAGATCATTGTATTGCCGTTAGGAGAAAAGTATCATATGTGATTGTCCATCATATGTTACTGTGTATAATGTTCCCCTACTTCTGTTTATTTCACTCTGAATCACTTCACATAGGTCCTTCCAGTTCTTTCTGAAATCATCTTGTTCTCATTTCTTATAGCAAAGTAGTATTCCATTACCACCATATAACAGAATTTGAGGAATATCCCTTTAATTTCCAATTCTTTGCCACCACAAAAAGTACAGGTGTAAATATTTTTGTATAAAAAGGTCCTTTCCCATTTCTTTTTTATCTTTCTGAGATAAGATCTAGTAGTGGTATTGTTGAAACAAAAGGTATGAATTTTCTTAAAGCCCTTTGGATGTGATTCCAAATTGCCCCCCAGAATGCTCAAATCAATTCACAACTTCACCAGCAATGCATTAGTGACCCAATTTTGCTACATTCCTTCCAATATTTAATAGTTTCCTATACTGTAATACTGGCCAATCTTATAGTCATAAGGTCTTATAAGTCATAAACCTCAGAGTTCTTTTAATTTGCATTTCTCTAACCAGGAGGAATTTAGAACATTTTTTAAAAAATATTGTTTTTTAAACCTTTGCCTTCTACCTTAGAATCAATACTGTGTATTAGTTCTAAGGCAGAAGAATTGAAAGGGTTAGGGAATGGGGGTTAAGTAACTTGGCCGGGGTCACACAGCTAGGAAGTGTTCTAGGTCAGATTTGAACCCAGGAAATTCCCATCGCTGGGCCTGGCTCTCAGTCCACTGAGCCACTTAGCTTCCTCCTTCATAAGATTATTGATAGCTTTGATTTCATCTGAAAACTTTTCATATTCTTTGACCATTTATCAATTGAGAAATAGCTTGCATTCTAATAAATTTGCCTTAGTTCTATATAGAGTTGACTAATAAGACCCTTATTAGAGATATTTGTTATAAGAATTTTTCCCAGTTTGTTGCTTCTCTTCTAAACTTGGTTGCATTGTAATTTTATATCTCATACTGTTCTCTCTCTGACAGGTAAACTATTCTATGTTCCCTTAATTTATTTATAATATCACTCTATATGTTTAAATCATATGCTCATTTTGACCTTATCTTGATATGGTGTAAAAAAAATTGATCTAAACCTAATTTTTTACCATAGTGTTTTCCAATTTTATTTATATTTCCAAAATACATGAATATTTAAGAGTTACCAAAATCATTTTTTCTTATAGGAATACAAATCATTTGAACTTATTCGGTCCCTTAAGAAAAGTTTTTTTTTTTCTTTCTTAATTACCTTTGGTGATTCTCTTTAGTTCTGTGTTTGGACATCAAATTTTCTGTTTAAGTCAGGTCTTTTCTTTATAAATGCTTGGAAGTCATCTATTTTATTAAATGATCATACGTTCTCCTGCAAGAATATAGTCAATTTTGCTGGGTAGTTGATACTTGATTATAGACCTAGTTCCCTTGCTTTCCAGAATATTATGTTGCATGCTGTCTGGTCCTTCAATGTGATGCAGCCAGGTCCTGTGTTTCCAACTGTGGTTCCATAATATGTGAATGATTTCTTTTTGGCAGGTTATAGTATCTTTTCCTTGGTCTGGTAGTTCTTGAAGTTAGCTATAACATTCCTGGACATATTCAATTGGGAATTAAATGCAGGAAGTGATTTGTGGTTTCTTTCAATCTCCACTTTTTCCTCTTATTCAAGAATGTTGGGACAGTATTCTTAGATAATTTCCTGTAGAATCATGTCCAGGCTTTTGCTTTTTTCATGATTTTCTGGTAGTCCAATAATTCTTAAATTGTCTCTTCTGGATCAGTTTTCTAGGTCTATAGTTTTATCAATGAGATTTTTCATATTATCCTCAACTTTTTCATTCTTTTATTTTGTTTTATAGATCCTTGCTGCCTTGTGAAGTAATTTTCTTCTAGTTGTTGAATTCTAATTTTTAAAGAATGAATTCCATCCCTGTATTTTTAGTCATCCTCCTTCTGGTCCATTTTTCTTTGTAAGTTATCTTTCACTTTCTTTGCCTCATTTTCAAACTGGTCATTTCTGGCTTTCAAGACATTTTCTTGTTTTAGTTCATGTGCCTCTGTTTCGAGAAGGTTTATTTTGTTTTTTAAGTTATTTTCCCAATTGTTTTCAGCTTCTCTTTATTGTGTTTTGAATTGCATTTTGAGTTCTTCCAAAGCCTGACTCCAATTCCCTGGAGTTATTGCATTTTTCTTGGTATTCCTTTGAATTCTTCTTTTCCATTAGTTCTTTGTTCATTACCTAAATAGAAGCAGTTGATAGTAATATCTTTTTTCTTTTTCTGTTGTTTACTCATATTTTTTTTCTTTCATTACCCCCTGTCATTTATTGTAATCTTGCTCCTCTGATTATTTGCTGGGATTGGAGTATTCTGTATTTAAGGAATTTCTTCTCTGCTCTCCTGATCAAGTATTAATGAGTTCTGAGGTCAATTTTTCCCCATGTTAATGAAGATTTTGAGAAGTGACAAAATGGATCTGCAGAAAAGCAAGAGGCTTAGAGCTTGGTAAAAAGCCTATTAACTGAGGTGGAGACAGAATTCCAATGGAATCTTGAAGGGAGCAGTTAGGGAAGCCTTTTCTAGCTGTTGGAAAAGAAAGTTGAAGAAAAATTCTCTATTTGGTCATTGATTATCCATATGAATGAGTGCTAAGAAGATTTTTGGGTTTAGCTCAGAAGAAAACTCATCAGTCTTTGCTGTCAACATCTCCCCTTAAGGAAGATAACATTATTTTGTGAATTTGAATCATCAATCAAATGGGAATAACTTATAAAATTAGGGAGATCTATTTTCCTCTCACCACTTCCCCTCATCTTACCTCCTCTATTTAAAAGAACAAAAGACTTCTTAGTTGAAAGATTTAATGGTGAGAGTTACTTATTAGAGGAAACTTTCAAACTTGCCATTTCTGAGAAGAACATTCAAGACAATTGAAGGAGAACAGAAGTAGGGTGGGGAAGGAGCACACAATCCAGTCTGTCCCCTACTTGGTTTCCAGGTGTTATGGTTCTAGCATTTCCTGTTACCATAATTCCCCTAATAGTGGTATGTACTACACCCAGCTGGCAGCAGAAGCTGAAAGTGTAGGTGAAGGTGTGGAGGCTGAAGGGAGCTGTGCTTCCCAACCTGTTATCAAGGTATTCTGTCATGGTTGCAGCTTTTACCCTGGGAGCCAAGTCAGTAGAATTCTTATAATGGCTCTCAGCACAGTCGGTGGGGGAAGGATGTTGAAGATTTGCTGAAGTCTTATTGCTAGTATTTTATTTAAGATTTTTGCATCAATGTTCATTAAAGAAATTTGTCTGTAATTTTCTTTCTCCTTTTGGTCTTTCTAGCTTAGGTATCTGCACCATATTTGTGTCACAAAAAGAATTTGGTAGTTAGCTTATTTGGCTGACTACTTTGTTTAGTATTGGTTATAACTGTTCTTTTAATGTTTGATAGAATTCACTTGTGAATTTTTTTGGCCCTGGTTATCTTTTCTTGGGGAAATTCTTGATGGTTTGTTCAAATTCTTTTCTTTAAGATAGGATTATTTAAGTATTTTATTTCATCTTTTGTTTATCTAGGCAAATTATATTTTTCATATGTATTCATATATTTCAACTCGATTGTCATATTTATTTTTATATAATTGGGTAAAATGCTCCTAATAATTGCTTTAATTTCCTTTTCATTAGAAGTGAAATCAACCTTTTCCTTTTTTGATATTAGTAATTTGATTCTCTTCTTTCTGTTTTTAATCAAATTAAGCAGTACTCTGTTTTATTTGCATATGTTTTTCATTCCATAGAAACAGTTCCTAGTCACATTCAATAGTTCAATAGCTCTTTTACTTTCAATTTTATTAATTTCTCCTTTGATTTTTAGGATTCCCAATTTAGTCTTTAACTGGAAATTTTTAGTTTTGTTTTTCCAATTTTTTAGCTGCATGCCCCATTCATCTATCTGCTTTTTCTCTATTTTATTGACATAAACACTCAGGGAATAATTTTTTCCCTGAGTACTACTTTGACTGTATCCCATAAATTTTGATATGATATCCTCTCATTGTCATTCTCTTTAGTGAAATCAATGATTGTTTCTATCATTTGTTCTTTGACTTACCAGTTTTGAATAATTATATTATTTAGTTTCCAATTATTTTTAATTTGTCTCACCTCGAATCCATATTAATTATAATTTTTATTGCATTATGATCTGAAAAAATTGCATTTATTATTTCTGTTGTTTTACATTTGGTTGTGTAACTTAAATCTTGTGATTAACTTGTGAATTCATCTGGCTCTGAGAATTTTTCCTTAGTAAATTCATTGAGAGATTGTTCAATTTCTTTTTTTTTTTAACCCTTACCTTCTGTCTTAGAGTCAATGCTGTGTATTGACTCAAGGCAGAAGAGCGGTAAGGGCTAAGCAATGGGGATTAAGTGACTTGCGCAGGGTCACACAGCTGGGAAGTGTCTGAGGTAAGATTTGAACCTAGGACCTCCCATCTCTATGCCTGGCTCACAATACACTGAGCTTCCCAGCTGCTTCCAATTATTTTTTTCTGAAATGACATTATTTAATTATTCTATTTCCTCTTTTGTTAATTTGGAATATTTATATATTTTTATAAATATTCTTCCAATGTCCTTATTTTGTCAGATTTGTTGGCATATTATTTGGGAAAATAGCTGCTAATGATTGATTTAATTTCCTCTTCATTGGTTTTAAGTTTACTGTTTTCATTTGTTATATGATTAATTTCATTCTTTCTTTTTTGAGATGAAAATAATCAATGCTCTATCTTTTTTTATAAAAAACAATTACTAGACTTATTTATTAATTCATTCATTCTCTTACAAAAATTTTTATCAATTTCTCCTTTAATTTTTAGGATTTCCAGTTTAGTCTTTGATGTTATCTTATTTAATTTGTTCTTTTTCTAGTGATTTTTAATTGCATGCCCAATTCATTGTTCTGCATTTTCTCTATTTTATTGATTAAGCAATTAGAGATCTAAAATTTTCCCTAAATACTGCTTTGGCTATATCCCATGAATTTTAATATGTTTTCTCCTCATTGTCATTCTCATTAAATAAATTATTGATTATTTCTTCAATTTGTTTTTTGACTCATCCCATTTTTAGGATTAGATTATTTGGTTTCAAATTAATTTTTTGTCTTTCAATGGATTCTTATTGATTATATTTTTGTTGCATTATGATCTAAAAAGAATGCATTTATTTTTTCTGCTTTTCTACATTTTGTTGTGAGGTTTTAATGCCCTATTATATGGTTGATTTTTATGTATTTGTGTAGAAAATATGTTTCTTTCTATTCCCATTCAATATTTTTCTTGAGATCAATTAGTTATAACTTTTCTAAAAATACATTCATTTCCTTTACTTCTTTCTAATATATTTTTGGTTGGATTTATCTAGATCAGAAAGAGGGAAGTTGAGGCCCTTCACTAATATGAATTTTACTCTCTATTTAGCCTTTAACAATTTGGAGACTGTATCATTTGGTTTATATATTTAGTATTGATATTATTTCATGGTCTATAGTAACTTTAATCACATTTAATTTCCTTCCTCATCTCTTTTAATTAGATCCTGATTGGTACTACTAAATTTTTGTTTATTTGAGATGAAGTTCAATATATTCTGCTCTAGCCCCTTACTTTTACTCTGTGTATATAGCTCCCTGCCTCAAATCTGTTTCTTGTAAATAGCAATTTCAGTTTTTAATTTACTCTATCTACTTCCTTTTGTGTTTGAGTTCATTTAACTCACATTCAGTTATGATTACCAGCTGTGTACTCCCTTTCATCTTATTTTCGCTTTTTGATGATATTTTTTCTCCTTTCACTCTGTCCTTCCTCACAATTATTTTGTTTTTAATCACCACCCCCTACTTCCTCCTTCCCTCTTATAATCCTGCTCCCCCATATTATTATCTTCCTACTTATCTACAAGGTGAAATAGGATTTTATACCCAAATGAGTATGGTTTTTGTTCTCTCTTGGAGCCAGTTAGGATGAGAGTAAGATTTAAGCATTTCCCATCACCATCCTCATTCTCTCCTCCATTGTAATAGTTTTTCTCCACTGTTTAGGTGAAAGAGTTTACTCCATTCCACTTCTCCATTCCCTTTTATCTCAGTGCAATCTACTTTTCACCATTTGATTTCTTTTCTTTTTTATATCATGTCATCCTAATTATCTGACCTCCATTCCCCCATCAATGAATATTCCTTCTAACTGCTCTGACTATGTATACTGTCTATTCAGACTCTTTCTATGTACACCTCTTCTAAATGCTCTCATCTGATAGAAAAATTCAAATAACAAATGTCTTTCTTTGTAGAATCACATAAAGTTTTACCTCACTGAATCCTGTAAATTTTCTCTTTCTTATTTACTCTATTCAGTTTTTGCATGGATATTTTTTTTACTTCATTTTTTTCTGTTTAGATCTGGTATTTTCATTATGAATAATTGGTAGTCTTCTATTTAATTAAATTGATACTTTTCCGATAAAAGAAATATAATTCATTTTGCTATGTGATTTTGGGTTGCAAACCAAGTTCTTCTGCCATCCATGGCATCATATTCTAAGCTTTCTGATCCTTTAATGTGGAGGCCACCAAATCCTGTGTAATCCTGACTGCAGCTCCATGATATTTTAATTTATTCTTTTTTGACTGATTATAGTATTTTCTCCTTAGCTTGGGGTTTCTTAAATTTGATTATAATATTCCTTTGAGTTGTCATTTGGGGATTTATTTCTGAAATTCATCTATGGATTTTTTCAGTTTTTATTTTATTCTCTATTCAAGAATATCAGGGTAATTTTTTGATAATTTTTCATATTATGATATTTAACTTTTTATTTATATATTTATTTGATCATGTCTTTTGGGTTCTCTAATAATGGTTATATTCCTCCTCCTGGAACTATTTTTTCAGATCTTTTGTTTTTTAAATGAGGCATTTTTTAATTAAAAAAAAATGTTTCTTGATGTCTCATGAAGTCATTAGCTTCTAGTTGCCCATTTCTAATTTTTAAGGATTGATTTTCTTCTGTGATCTTTTTAACCTCCTTTTACTTTTGGTCAATTCTACTTTGAAAGCAATTATTATCTTTACTGTGTTTTTGGGTCTCTTTTTAATTTTGATTAAAACTGTTTTATATTGCTTTCCTTTCTTTTCCCCATTTGCCACTGCCTATCTTAATTGATTTCTGAAATCCTTTTTGAGCCCTACCAGAAACTGAGATCAATTCATATTTTTCTTTGAAGTCTGTGTGTGTCTGTGTGTTTGCTTTGCTTTCATTGTCCCCTTCTGTCCTTGTGCTCTGTTCTTCTTTTGTCTCCATAAAAATTTTCTATAATTAATTTTTTTTTGTTTGCTGATTTCCCCAGCTTTTTTCTGGACTTTCACTTATATCAAGTGTGGCCTCTATTCTCACCATAAGAGGTGGCAAACTATTATACTTCATTTTTTTCCTTGCTTCTGTCCTTAACTCTATTTATCAGTTTTCTTCAATTCTCAATTTTTCCATGGTTGTAGGATGACCTGTGGACCGGGAGAGTTGAAAACCATCTCCCACTGCTGATTTATTCACACCCTGAGATTACTGATGGCTTGTAAAGCAAAGAACTACTCTCTGCTGGAGTTCAAAATGTAGACTAAGCCTTAGGTGGGTGCTTTTGGTCCTACTCTGGTCTTGATCAGGGGGCGTTAATTTCACCTTGATACTATGTAGAGTCTAAGTCTGGGTCTGGTCAGGTCTTACATAGTCCAGGCCCGCTGCAAATTATTTTGCATTAGAATTTAGGTCCTCACTTCAGGCTTAGGCTGTGGCTTCCAGGCTCACCCTAGGCTTACACAGAACAGGCATGCTGCAGGTTGACTTGTGCAGGACCTCGGAGTCTGGCACGGGGCTTTCATATACCAGGTATACCACCTACTGTCATGCACTGGGGTTCAAGTCCCCATTACAAATTTGGGTTTTAAGGGATTTGTTAAGGTCCAGGTTTTCACCCACCACTAAGGAAGTCCATGGACAATGTAATCAGACATGGAACAGGCCCTTTATTGCAAAAAAAAAAATGATGCGCATCAGTGGGAACCTCTACCATCAGAGTTCCAAGTTGCTTCTGACAGGCTGGGGTTTAAATACTTTTTCATGAATAACCTTTGTTGGAAAGTTGCTTTTTGCACTTGGGGTCTCAGTGCTGGAGTTTATCAGGGACCTTGGACAGCCCCAGCACAAGCCGGGAGCTTATCTGTCTGTGGGGCCTTGGCATTTTTCCTGGCTGAATTTCTCAGGGCAACTTTCAATTTTGATCTCCCTCAGATTCACATGGGGTTGCACTGCTATTGCCTTAGGCAGGGTCTGAGACCCTGTGCTAGAATGCTAGAATGGGTCCAGGTTGAGAACTTGGAACAGTACATGCAGAGTAGAGAAGCTTTCTGTTGGCTTGTCTTGGTATTCCTTAGTGTGCTCCCCTCTCACCTCAGTGAGCCAGACCCTCTCTGCCTAGCTTTCAAGTTGTTCTCTGCAAGAAACTTGCTTCACACCATCTTCTTGTTGGTTCTTTCATTTGTGATTTTCCTGCTGCTTCTCCACCGTCTTGGTTCTTCCCCTAGAAATCCCATGTTTCTTCACTTAGAAAATAATGGGGCTGGACAAGATATCATTTCTAAAGTCTCTTTCTACTACAAATACTCTGATATAAAATGCTTTCCTTTGGATTTTTTGTAAACAAAATCTCAAATTCATCTCACATCTCTAATTTCTATGATATGGATCTTTGTCCAAACAAAACTTGTGCCAAGTTCATTTTTGTATAGGTAATTTATTAACATAGTAATTTCCTTTTGATGAAGATATTTAATATAAACCAGAAGAAATAATATTCCCTAAAACAGTATTTTTCAGTTGTTTTATTTTCAAAGATTGACACTGAAGAAAATGTCAGCTTTTATTTTCCTTTAGTCAAATTCCTCAGAGAGTAGACAAATACAGTTATTTTCTCATGGCTCATAAGAAAACCTAAAGTAACAATGACATTAAATAATATGGTTCTAAAAAGGGCATTTTATATTGAAGACAGAAATTTTTGTATTTTTAAATGGAAAATTTTAAAGAAAAAAATATTTTTTTCTGATGTGATTATATTAGTGGAAGTGTAAAAACATTTATTAGGGCATTATTGTGATCCTCAGGGAAAAAGCTTAGTGTATTCAATAACTAACAGTAAATACATTATTTTTAGTCAAATAAATCTGGCAAATAAATGTTTCTTTTCTACTTTTACTTACTTTTGTAGAATTACTTAAATTAACTCCATTTATAAGACTTACAATTAATGAGTTATTATTTTCCTTCTTATTTTTTCTAGTTTGCCTATCTGAGATTAAACAATTTCTACCTTCAAGGATTTAAAATTTTAATGGGGAAACAAGGATATATGTACAAATACAAAAATAAATAAAAATAGAATAACTACAAATATTTACAAAGAATTCAAATACAAGGCAGTTGAGTAGGAGGACATTCAAACTTGTAGCTTGGGTGCCCAGGTAAATTTACAAAAATTTATATAATCTAGCTAAGGAAAATCTGAAATCTGATTTTTAACTTCTCCCAAAAAATGAGTCAGAAGAACTGTGGGCAAGACTCAAGTACATGCAGCTTTTGCTGCTACCAAGGAATGAAACCTTGATTTTCACAATGTAAGTAATGGCTAGAGTAAGGGTACTTTCATATTTCCTAGATCAAGAAGAAACTAGTCTTAAAGGATATATGATACTCATATCAAGAAGGAAAGATATTATTTTTATGGAGGTTTCAATGGACCTATATCAAAATAGTCTATATTTCCATGCCTTTGGTGAGACAATTTTGGAGCTCTAACATGTTTATTTTTGTGTGCAAAGGAAAATCCTGGGCTTGGTAGCTAATTATTAAACTATGAATATTATTGCAAGATAGGGCTATAATTCCCTAGCCTACTGCCCCAGAGAGTAGTAGCTCGCCCTAATGGCTAATAAAAGCCAAAAAGAACAACCAGAAAGGATATTGGCAATAGCAGAGAACAAGAACTGAGGCTCCTTGAGAAACAGGCTCCAGTAACAGCAGAATCTCTGAATAGCCTAACATTGTGCTGTGATTGTGACTCTGGAAATATTCAATTTAGATCCTGTAGTACTTAGGTTACTAAAATTTACTTTTAGGATATATATCCTTATATATTTTCAGAATACAATAATCACTGAGGTAGTCCCCTTTCCCAAGGTCTGACACTTTAATATTATGTTGGGACCTCCTGTGACTATTTCTACTGCTCAATATTGGTATTTTAGGAAAGGACCCCAAGAGGGTGGCTGCTACTGTCCAGTTAAAATGACATATCTTTTAGGGAGACACTTCAAAACTACAGTTCAGTAGCCCCCACCCATGTTCTTCCCACTATCAGTCACTACACACAATTGATTCAAAGCTAAGGCATTTGATAAAAAGTTGTTGCAAAAATAGTAGCAACTGAGTTCCTCTATAACATTGGGACAGTCTCCCATAAATATGTAGAATAGCAATAGAAAGTGTGAAATACAGAGTATATACTAGTAGAGAACATCACATAAGAAATACATATAGCTAAGGAAATATAAAGAAATAATACTGTAGGGACCAATATCCTTTCTTTTCTCATGATACCCACACATTGATTCCCTAGTCATGGTTTCTTTAAGGAGTACTTTAATCATTTGGACTCCCTGGGCCTGCTCCTCCCCATAGATGACCTGGATTCCTTAGAAGGGCTCTGTGGGCACAGTCATTTCTGTGCCTAGCATCTGCCATGAGGAAGTTTCTCTATTGCAATACATCTCTCCTTTCATATCCCTGGAATATGACAGAGGCAAAAGGAAATTACACAAATACCCACATACATACACACATGCACAGGTGTACATGCACTCACATCTCTCTCATAATCTTGATTCTTCATTAAGAACTTCCTCTGTTCTAGTTACAGAGATGAATTTCTTTTAATTAGGCTCCTTTCGGAGTTTGCTTTTTTTTTTTTTAAGTCTATGAGGAAAGCAGAGCCAAGATGGCTGAATAATGGCAAGAAAAGTTCAAACTTCTCTGAGAATTCTTTCCAATCAAAGTTAAAATAAAGTTTCAAAAGAAATGATGGAGTTACAGAGAAAACAACAACAACATAGGAACAGAGTGAAGAATTTTTTTTATTCAGATAACAACTTAAAAGATAGAAAGGGTCACTGGGGTGAGAAGGGATCCTACCCCTTAGCAAGGCCCCACCAAGGAGCATCAATGCAAGCTAAAATTAAATCCCACCTCTAAACCCTATTTCTTGAGTTTCTGAACCTTGACACAAGCAAAAATAAGGACTCTGACATCCTGTCTAAGCCAAGAGAAGAATATCCTCATACACATTCATTAAAGTGGCAAACCCAAGTGAAAGCTTGGAATGAGGCCCCAAATCTTAGCACAAGGCAGTCTGTGATATGCCTGGCTATTAGAGGTTCAAAGGCAGGCCTGATAAGTCCACAGTGAGGCCTCAAACCCCAACACAAGACAGTCCATACTATGACTAGCTGGTGAAAGTCCTAAGGAAAGACTGAGGCCACTTCTCACGACTGCAAAGAAGAAATGAACCCCATTAGAAGGTGATTCACAGTGCTCCTCACAGTGTTAGCTCAGAGTGAAGCCTGGATCCCCTACTCAAGCCTAGGCTATAGCCATGACATGCTATTTCACAGTGCTCTGGGTCTTGCAAGCCATCAGCAGGTTCAAGGGAAGATTGAATCATCAAGTTATTCAACCCATATGCCATTATACCACTTTGGAAAAGCTGAAACCAGCAGGAAATCCAGAACTAGAGCTGATGCGAGCACCATGGGAAAACTGAAGTTTCAGAGTGCCCCTTCCATATTGGGAACAGACCTCATTTTAAAAATAAAAATAATAAAAAAATTCTAGGAAGATGACAAGACATTAAAAAAAAACCATAAAATTATTGTGGAGACAAATAAGAGCAAGGCACAAAGGGATAAAATCAGCTATATGCAATACTTCAAAGAAAAATGGAAATTGTTTTCAGTTTCTTAGAGAGCTCAAGAAGGACTTAAAAAATCAAATACTAGAGACAAAAAATGGGGAGTAGAAATGAAAGTGATAAAGAAGAAAATAACAACTAAAAAAGCACATTTGGCCAAATGGAAATATAGATTCAAAAACCAAGTGAAGAAAAGAGTTTCTCTAAGAAGTAGAATTGACCAACTGGAAAAGGGAATTCAAAAGATGACTGAAAAAATACTTTCTTAAAAATTAAAATTTGGCAAGAGGAAGCTAATGACTTTAAGAGACATTAAAATACAATGAAACAAAAGCACAAGAATGAAAAAATAGAATTAAAATATGAAATATCTATTAAAAAACAACTGACCTGGAAAACAGATCCAGGAGAGACAATTTAAGAATTATTTGACTGCCTAAAAGTCTTGACTAAAAAAAAATTAAAAGCCTAGACATTGTATTACAAGAAATTATCAAAGAAAAGTAACCTTATATTCTTGAACAAGAAGATAGAATAAAAATTGAATGAGTCCACCAATCACCTCCTAAAAGAAATCCCCAAATGACAACTCCCAGTAATATTAAAGTCAAATTCAAGGGTTCCCAGGCCAAGAAGAAAACACTGCAAGTAGCCAGTAAGAAACAATTCAAATTTCATGGGTTCATAGTCAGGATTACACAGGATTAGCAGGTTCTCTATTAAAAGACGGGGAGTCTTAGAATATGATAATCCTTATTGCAAAGGAAGTAGGTGTGAATTTCAAAACTACTCCACCCTAATGAGACCATTCTTTAGAAGAAATGATTTAGCTATTTCCTGATCAATAACAATAGAGATACCTGAAATAATAGAATCAGGTCTTGGAAACCCACATTCCCCATCCTACTCAGTGTAACTAGATTAGGAAGATTATTTAAAAATTTCTGGCTCTAGTAAAAAAGGTTTATTGTTATTATTATTATTATTTATTATTGTTGTCCTATGGATTAACTGATGCCCCATGGTCAGATTGTATTGGGGGAATTTATTTTATACTTGTCTCAAACATTCATGTTAGAAAATCCCAAAGATTAATGTACTCATTTGTACCTAGTACCTCCCATCTCTAAGCCTGGCTCTCTATAACACTAAGTTTACCCAACTGGCCCCAATATAATTTTTTTTTCATACTCAGAGGTCTTTATCTAGAATTGTGGGTAAATTTCTCCAGTATAATCTATTAAGCTTATGCCATTCACAAAGCCATTGGCCTGTTCCATTAGTCAAGGGGTTGAGGCTAAAGGACTTTACTCAATTTTTTTTATGTGTCTTTGCTCATGGCTGTTTCTGTTGCAGAAACAAAAGTGGGAATGGTTGTATAGGGTTTTTTGGCAATGTAATAGATGGAGTTCCATGTGATAAGTGCTATGGTTTTTAACCCTCCTATTTTTTTTCAATTCTCAAAAGTGTTTTTAATTTTTTTCAATTATACAAAGAAGCCATTTTTGACAATTATAATTTCATAATTCACATTCTCTCCCTCCCTCTCTATCCTTCTCCCTCCCAAAGGCAGTAGTCACATATACCAGTGCTATCATGCAATACAATATTTCCAAATTCCTCATGCTGTTAAAGAAGACATGTATTTCACACATACAATACAAAAAATCATGAAGTAAAATGACAAATGGCATGCTTTGATCTGCAATCAGACTGTTAAATATTTTTTCTTTAATTGTGGATAGCATTTTTCATTGTTTCTTTTGGGGGTATCGTGGAACCTGTAAAAAGGAAAAGGGGTTAATTTTAAAAGGATTGGACTGGATTATTTAAAAGTGTAGTCTCCAGGAATTTAATTTATTCCAAAGAGATTTATTTATAATTTATTTACAAAATGTAGGAAGAGAGAAGTAAGAAAATCAGAAAGAGGATAAAGTAAGATATCTAAGACTCTCTCAATAGCTAAGTCTATCCTGACATTAGAGTTTTTCCAGAAAATCCAGTAGTTAAGAGTTAGCTTTTCATTCACCACATGTCAGTTGAAAGGAAGAGATTTTAGAACAGCCTCACCAGGAACATGGTCTAGGGTCCAGCCTCCACTCCAAAGAATGAAGAATTCTCTCTCACAGGGAGTGACAGCTACTTTTAAAAATGCTTCTTTTGCATTATTTCCTGAGACTTCCCTAAATTTTATATGAAGCTTTGCTTTAAGACTGCCCAGGGGCAGTTAGTTTAATTCTGATTCATCACCCACTATTGCACACGTGGTCACAGACCTCCCACTTAATAATTGAGTGGGATATTTACGCTTTTGGTGATTAGATTTAAAAATGGGCACTTCTCCGTATTGTTACAAGGGAATCACTTTAAAAGACTGATATATATTAATTTAAGGTCGCCAAGGAATCAGCTATGTAATTCCTAAATGAAAAACTCAAGTCAGCCGTCAGCTTTTTTTGGAGTTTAATTACAATAGGAGTAAGAAAGGAATTAGAGATATAGAGAGAGAGAGAAAGGGGAGAGAAGGGAATAGGGCTTAAATACCCCTTCTGTTTAGGCTGGGCCAAAAGGCCCAAGCCCTTAGATAGCTGGGGCAAAGAAAAGAGATCAGTCCCTATTACTCACGTGTCCAAAATGGAGAAACAGTCTCAGAGGCCCCCACCTTCAGCTTCCTTCAGAGCAAGCTTCCTCAGAGCCCAGGAACCACACCGACCAAAAACTCAATCCTCCCCCTGTCTCCAGACCCTCCTATCTTTAAGGACACCATCCAAGTTGCCTCCCCTCAGTCCTCACATCTACCAATCACTCTTCATCAATTTCCCTGTCAATGGAGGCTCTCGCTTAACCCAGGACCGCCCAGAGGTTTCTGGCTTTTGCACATGTCTGTTGAAGGTCATATTTTTCAAATGATTAAATCTTTACTCTTTTGTTACAGCCCTTTCTAAATCCTGTTAACTTGAGTATGGTAGAGATTGGAATAATTAAATTTTGATCTAGGCTGCAGCCCTTACTCAATCCTATTAGGACTGAATAGGGTGGAGATTTATTCCAAGTATCTCCATTGTATCAATTCTAAAATCAATCAAGACTCAAAGAAATTCCTGTTCTATGCTTAAGCATAGGTCAAAGTCCTTTCCATTGTTCAGCAAAAGGTTTTCTGTCCTAAAGTAATCTTAAGAAGGGAAGAGAAGGAACCTCCCATGCCAATGGAGTTCCCATTCCAATAGACTATCAGTAAGAAATTTTCCAAGTATGAAATATCCCAATGGTGAAATTTCCAACATTTATAAGTCTAAGGAAATTTGAGGTTTACAGTATTCAACTTTTAAGTAGGGTGTTTACACTTTTGGTGATTAAAATCTAAAAATAGGTAGGGGCTACAGTTTTAATCTTCACAATCAGGCAGGGGAGAGTTAATTTTAATCTTTGCAAACCTTGCATTGCTGATAATAGTTTAATCCTTTATTCATGAGCATTGAACAATATTTCTATAACTATATTTGATGTTCTCCTTAATCTATACTTTGCATCAATTCATATGTCTTTCCATGTTTTTCTGAACTCATCCATGTTTCTTAACCTTTTCTATCTCCTCTTACTTTTCTTTGCCATTTCTCTCCCACTTTACTCCTTCCTTCTCTTTCTTCTTAACACTGCTGGCAGTCAGTGCTAACTGTGGGGAACTGAAATTGTGATTGGCCGGAGAAGATCAGCATCAGTGGTGCATCAGTGGTGGAAGAGTGACTTGTTTTCCTCTTTACCTGGCCTTTTCCTTTTTTATGGCTGTCCAGAATTAGATGATGACAAAGATATGGATTGAGTCACTGCTAGAGATTCTCCCACCCTATTTCTCTCTGTATGTGTATGTCTGTCTCTGTCTCCCTCTCTCTTTCATATACATACTGAAATAAAATATGTAACCTGAGGGGAAACTTTTACTTCTTGAGTTAGAGACAGTAAACTGAGGGGAACCTGTTCCTTCACAATGGCTTTGACTAGAGAGAGAACTGCTTATTGGTAATGGAGGACAGAGAAATGCTGCTGGGGATGCCACCACACACACACACACACACACACACACACACACACACACACACACAGGGATACTGATACACAGGGGACACTGCTCTGGGGAATTTGCCTATTGATCCCTACTATGGCTGATCTATTTCCTAATCTCCTTCCTCTCTCACTTCCTCCTCCAACCCTCTTCCTCGTGTCACCCTTCTCCTCCCAATTTTCCCTCCCCCCTGAGTGAATTATAAAATATTCCAAGTTTCTTTCTCAGATAAGAGGTTTATTGGGATAACAGGATGGGAAACTGAGGTAAGGGGGATAAGAAAGTCCCTAATCTAAATGAATGATTTTAAAAAGGTTTGAGGGAGTACTCCAGTCACAAACTGTGACTCTGAGACAGGGAGATGGAGGGCAATGGCTTTTCAAGATCTTCTTTCTTCTTCAGTTAGATTTCTCCTTCTTGTCAATTTCAACTGTCCAAAGTCAGAGAACTTCAATTAACCAAATCAGCCCCACCAGATTCCAAAAGCCAACTCAGCTTCACAAATGTCTCTCAGCCAACTTCAAACTCCAGAGAGCAAATGTGTGTCCCCCAGTCAGAGACCCAGAGACAAAAAAGACTCCTGCTCAACTACAACTGTTCAGAGCCAGAAAGCCAGAGACTAAGTTCAAAAGCCCAGTTTCTCTTCTTAGTATGGCCAGCCAAAAGCCTTCAGGGAAAAGTATGACTTCCAGTCCCAGACACCAAGATACAAAAAGACCCTCCCTCAGCTCCAACTGCCCAGAGCCAGAGAAACAAAGTCCAAAAGTCAAGTTTCTCCTCCCCTGAGTGTGGCCAGCCAAACCCCAACTCAGCTCCAACTGCCAACAACCCAGGGACATTCTGTTAGAATCCTGGCTTGACAGACATCTAGAGCTAGATGCATCTTTGTCCGTAAGTCCTACAAAATCTCTCTCTCTCATATCTGTATCAAAACCCCAATTTTATTAGCCTTAAAAATGCAACATTCATTTTATTTTTATGATACTTACCTCATTGATAACAATCTATCTTAACTCTTTGCTATCTGAAATATACTCTTACCCCCCCAAAATAACAAATCCTAAACTCATCTTAGCTGTTCTATCTATCTAAATACTAAGCTAAGAATGGGTCATAGGAAAGTGGTTTAGGTAAGTGAATTACGGGTATAGTTGTCATAACAAAACAAGTAACATTTTCCTAATCATTACAACAATTTCAAAAACATTTTGAAGATGCATATATTCTAATTCCTAATGTCTATAAATTTACTAAGTAAAATATCTTAACACTAACAAATGCTAACCTACAATCATAATACAATCTAACTTCTCTACTATAGAACTTCTAGGTTTCAATTTCCTAAGCCTTAGACCAATTCACTAGTCTATCTCTACGGTTAGTAGTTTTATTGTTAATGAACTTACTCTAAAAGTTAGCTCCTTAGTCAAGTAGTAACTTAATATAATTTTACATATGTATATCCTTGAGGATTTCTGTGCAAACTCATGCAGAATAGTCTGTTTGAATTTTCCACAGAAATTTCTCTTCAATGTGTTCATTTGTTGTTATGCATGTTGTATACTTACCCAATCCATGAATATTTTATTTTGTTATGTAGAATGTGCATGCAAATGTATATGTGATGTTCACATGTACAATGCTTCCTTACATAACCTTCAGGGCCAAAAGTTCCAAATTTCACAGTTCCAAAGTACTTCCATGTTCATTCACTATGCTTGAAGAATTGTTTTCTCCTTTCCACTATGGTCTTTCATCTGGTCTGCATGCTATTTGCCATCATCCAGACTTGATTGAAGACTCTTGTTCTTCAAATGGGGATCTGTTGCAACAATCAGGAACCCAGGAACATATGAACAAACCCTGAAAATGTGTGCAAGTCAGGTTTTTTGGGTTTTTTTGCATATGTGTGCCAGGATTAGTGAAAAGTTACTTTTGCATGGAAGTGTGATGAAATTTTTGTGCATGCAGAATTTATCGATCTTTCTTCATGAATGGGATAAGCATTTGCATTTGTGTACCTCTTCATGCTCGTAGATAAGATTAACTTGTGTTTTCTTCTTGCATGGGTGTATGCACTATGCCTAAGAGAATATTTTTCAAGACTTTAGATTTCAAGTTTTCTTTTTTCTTCATCAAGGAGGTTTATTGTATAGTTACTGTATGTAGTGTTTGACTGGTTATAGTATGTATCACTTAGAGATAGTTCTTTTTTTATTTTTTACTATGTCATGCATATAATTGTGGCTGCTACTCTTTCAAATGCAAGGTTTTCCTTATTGTATTATGTGTTAATGGCTGTATATCTTCAGGAAATGTACTATAGATTTTGGTTTTAGGTGCTTTTCTATTCTGTAATCGATTCAATTTGTGCAGGGCTCTCTGTACTGAATTCTAGTGGCAGTATTCTCCAGTGCTTTCCTTTGTTCTCAGTAGGCTTACATTCACCAAGCTGCTTATTGCTTTCTTTTTGGTCTATTCATGTTGCTTTTCATGACTAGGACTCCTTTTTTTTTTTCATAAGTCATCTGTATAGGTATTGTAGCCAATGACATGATCACATGTGAGATATCTTAAACTCTGAAATAATATCTTCATGGTATTTGCTCTCTCCCTTCTTTCCCCCGGTATAGACTGTTTTAGCATGAAGGTTGAGAGATATGGATAACCTCTTCCAGTTCTCATCTACAACTTGCTGTTAAATTCTTGTTATCACAGATTCACCCAATGTGAATCCATGCTTCTCTAGCATTCTAGATGTTTGTGTCTGTCCTAGTTATGAAGTTGAAACTTTACTAGAAGTTTAGGAGTTTTCTTGTTGAATTACTACGTCTTCTTTTAACTGTAATGACTTATCTCCTCTGCTACCCCAAGACTAGTCTTTATTCACATATGGTTCTACGTAGAATGTTACCCTATGGATCTCCAACTAATCTTGGTTTCATTGTTCCAGCATGAATGGAACTTGTCATGTGTTTGAAGTTAGAGACTAGAAATGAAATTTTGTATCTGTATCTCCTTCTCCAGTTCACAAAATGTTTCTCAATACTCACTTTCCCATTCAGAGTCTATCTCTTCATACGCCATGTAATTCAACTTGTCTATGAAATCATTTTCATTGTCAACCCCTAAGCTTGCATAGATTTTTTCCAATGTTATACACAGCTAGTTCTGTGCCCAAAGAGTAACTCCTCATCATTGTATTGGTATGAGTTTGTTTGCACTGGTTCTAGGTATTCTATTTTTTTCACTTGTATCCCACACATCCCCTTCTTCGTCTACCTCTTCATAAAGCTTATAAAACTGATATGGCATTTGTTCTATATCATCTTCCTCCATTATAATCACACCTTCTGGTATACCTTCAGATTCAGTGTCTAAATCTGAATCAGAGTCACTAAATGCAAACCCTATGCTTTTAGGATTTTGTTCGATGCCATGTGAACTCTTGTCAGATGTTGGTAACTCTGGCTTTGCTTTGTGATCTAAGCTTTTGTCACCCTCTTCTGTGTTAATCAAGTCAGTTTCTTTTTGTTTCTCATTGCTAAGCTTTTGAATGTCAATTTGAATTGGTAAACTAGATGGTATGAGGTTATGCAGATCTTCTTCACTGTTAATAATCACAGATCCTTCTCTAACACTAGTCTAGGGTTTATGTTTATTTATATTTATGTGTGTATGTCTGTCTCTGTCTCCCTCTCTCTTTCATATACATACATACATACATACAAATATATAGATATATATATAATAGATAGATATAGATATAGAATACAGTTCTATATTCCACAACAGATTTGATCAAAGATGAGGGGAGAAGCATTTTGTAGTCTAATTGGTAGTGAGGTGTCCAGAGAGAGATTATATATATATATAATACTAATATAGAACTTGAACTAGAAGGGATCTAAAAACTCATCAAGTCTCTTCTACCTCATGCACATGAAAAAACTAAGGATGAGAGTTTAAATGACCTTTCAGGGTCACATGCTCAAGAAATATGTAATTAAGGATTAAACTCAGGCCTTTTAGACTACAAGTCTAATTCTATATTTATTATGTCACAGATACAGAGAAATGATAAAGTGAAGCTATGTCATATGGTTATTGTATTGTTTAGACCAAATCTACATGATACTAATCAGTTTTATCACCTTCATTTTGTAAGCAAGTAATAGTTGTATCATATCATATGACATCATAGGTACTGGAAGGAATGTTAGAAAGAATAGAGAAAGAAATAGCAATAGAGAGGGAGGGAGGTAGAGATACAGACAAAGAAAGATGCATTTGTGTCTATGTACATATGGATAGATAGATAGGAAGACAGACAGACAGAGAGACAGATAGACAGACAGATAGATAGATAGATAGATAGATAGATAGATAGATAGATAGATAGATTTTGGTAATTGTATTTCAATGCAATTTGGTTTACTTATTTTTTCAGTTAAAATCATAAGGGAGAAGGAAAAGAGAACCATAGGCATTAAGAGTCTGCTAAAGTCTTACATTTCGTACAAAAAAGTGAAGAAACTCAGATCTATACCAATACCTTCATTTTAGAATTATTGAAACCTAGATCCCAAAAATTCCCAGTGTCTTGACTTCCTAAAGGAACTACCTAGAATAAATGAAAATTAGAGCTCAAGTAGCTTCTATTACTATGCAAAACTTTTTCTCATTATATCATGCTGCAATAGGTTGGAGAGGCTATCTGCTATGGTGATATTAACTTTATGATACTTTCTAAAATCCCACTACTAGAATGTATGTATCATATTCTTACTATCACACATTTCCCACTATATTTTGTTATTTAAAATGTGGTAGAGTAAGTGAAGGGAATAAGCATTTATTTATAATGTTGGGAATTATGTTATGTGCTCTACAAATACTGTGATAGGATCCTAACAATGCTGAGAAAGGGAGATGAAAAGAATGTAATATTGAGGGTAAAGATGATTTAGTGCAAGTGCACAAAAACTGGAGTCAAGAAAGACATGGATTCTAATCCTTACTTTGTTCCTTAGTAACTGTATGACCTTGGGCAAATCACTTTGCTGAGTCTTTGTTTATTCAGTAAAATGGGATAATATTTTTTGGATAATATTCATTTGGACAAAAGTGCTTTTTAAACTAATAGATGTTTTTGTAACTGAATAGTTCATTCATTTTTGATGGGAAAAATCAATCCACAGAACAGTGTTATATATATATACATACTAAAGTATGAAATTGTCAATAAAATGAAGTTGTTGGCAAAAATTGTAGTTATTCTCCCCAAAAAACATATTTAAAATGAAGCTCAAATGAACCTATTGTATAAAATTGTGATTATACTACAAGAAAGGGAACTAGCAAAGCACTCCGTATGGCCTCCAAGTTGTTTTACCTGATGAAGGAGATTCTTGAAGCAGCACTTTCTAAAATCCCAAAGTAACAGCATTGTTCATACTCTAATTATATCCATATTTACAAGTATCTTTCCTAATGCAGGAACTGAAATGTTTTCTTCTATTGCTAGCTACATAATTTCATCCTGCACTCCCTTAGAAGCTGCTAATAATGAATGTGGGACCAACAAAGGCTAAGTTAAAATAAAATCAGTTTTAGGGACTAAAGACTTATCCTACCTTTCACTTGTTTAAATGAATTGATCTCTATATTTTCTGATTCTGAAATTTCATAGGAAGATTGTGTCTATTTTTGTGTATGTGTATTTGGTGCGTGGTGAAAGAGGGGGCAAAATGGAAGACAAAGGAGATGAGGGGAGAAGAGAATCAAGGTGGAATTGTGACTATGTCTTCTTGTTATATATTTTAAAAAATAGCCTCAGTCATTAGCAAAAGATGCCAGTGCAGACCTCATCATCATCAGACAGATGTTGCTATCATTAAAATTGAACCTTGTTTAATTGATGCACTCATTTCTAATCACCCCCTTTTTAATTTTGAAAAAGAGCAACTTGGAAGTCAGTCCTATTCAAATGAAACACAGAAAAAGGAACTGGAACAAACATATGTTGAAAGCTTTGTTTTCCTATTGAGTCTAGAAGGCTATAGAATGAAACCTATGTCAAATATCCTATAAATATAACAGAGGTTTGTTGACCCATGTACATTCTCCCATCATTATTTTACATATGTAATGCATATTTTCTATCTTGATTCATTCAGGGCCAGGTCTGATAGATCTCCCCTCAGAGTTCAAGGGATTGTTTATAACTCTACTGCCATTAGCAATATTCTTCACATTTGATGGAGGAGACAATAACTAGCACCCAGGTCTATTTAACTACTTAAATTGGTAGATTTTATAGCACAATATCTATTTCAGATATGTAGTAATCCTATGTCTTTCAAAGCACACACATCTATATTTATATTGTAGTTATAATATAAAAATGCTACACTTAATCTCTGGAAGAATGGACTCAAAACTTAGTTCAATTTCTCTATAGCATTGTTCATAAGAAGTTCATATCCAGATGCAGTGTAATTATTAGGTGAATTCTTTTGCTGGAGTAGAGTCATGAAGGTCACTCACAAAGATTGATCTTTATTTCTAAGGGCATTGATGCATATTGGCTCTGGAATGGTGGTCTGAATCTTAAAATTTCTCAGACTCTACCTTGGACCATTATCTCAAGGTTATGGTTAAGGTTATTCCCCATTTAAACAATGGAGGTACTTGATCAGGAATGTATTGGGAACTTTGAAATTACTCCACCCATAATTAGGCATACTTTAGGGGAAGATAAAGTTGTAAAACTCCTTAGTGAACAATGAAGGTACTTAACTCATACTTATAGTGAGGCCAAAACCTTAAGCTAGTTCTATTTTTAGATTTAATACAAAAGGGTGCTAAGTACCTTTGAAGGTCAAATTAATCACTAAAATGTCAGGCAACTTGCAAGGGGCAAGCTTAACAAAGAGGTGTGAAGTACTCAGAAGATATAATCTACCCAGAGAAGATGAGAACTAAAAACTAAGAATGGGCTGTCCTAGGAAAAGTGTCTACTGTGATTGGTAAACATAAAAATTTAGGGAAGGTGACACAAGAGATATTTCTCTTTAAAAGGAGCTGTCTGAACCAGTTCAAGGTAGTTGGAGATAGTTCACCTTTGGTAGCTGAATTGGAGGTCAGGAGTCAGAGGAAGCTGCTGGGTCTCTGAACACTAGAGTTTTGCTTGGAAAGATCTTGTGGTGAGTGATTAAAGACTGACTTAGTTTCTCTCTTAAAGAGAAAGGCCTAGACCATTGGCCTAGGCCCTAGCCTTTTCCTATTATTTCCTCTTACTCTGTCTCTTTCCCTTTCCTTAATTCCTTAATTTATATTAATTTAAATCTCCATAAAAAAACAGCTGACCTGGGTATTTCATATTTGGGAATTTTTCTCATGGTGACCACTTATTTTTTATTTAATTCAAGACACTAAAGTTATCTTTACAGTTTTGGCAATTCAAAGTCTTGAACCCATATTTTCCCGGTCACAGTGGGAAACTAGAGCATGCTGCTAACAATCTTCACAAGTTTAGATCATGAAATTTCACTCTCTTCACCTAAAATAAGGGAGAAAGGAAGAAAGGAAGGAAGATAAAACAAATGTATTTTTTTAAAATTAAGAATGATGGGGCAATATATGGCTTCTTAATTTAAGAAGGTGCAAAGATACTTCACCTTATACTATAGTATCACTGAATATAATAAACACAAAATGCACCAAATGAAGCAAAGAGAGAGGCTATGAACTTTTTGAAGGCCTCTGAAGCCCTTTTAAGAACCTCTCCATTACACGATTAGCAGGAGGTTGACTCATGCTCCACAAATTTTGAATGAAACTCATCAGACTTGCACAGGAAAAAATATATTACACAATAGAATCGTCAGTTGGTTATATCATAGCATTGATTAATATTTAAAATATACAAATCAATTGCATTTCCAGCATATTATATGAATGACAGCCTATGTTTCAATAGTATCTCCATACTGCTATATCCTATATTTCTATCTATCTGTCTATCTATCTTTATCTGCTTTCCATTGGAATGTTGTTGTTGATAAGTCATTTGAGTTGTGCCTTACTCTTCCTGACCCCATTTGGGATTTTCTTGGCAAAGCCATCGAAGTGATTTGTCATTTTCTTTTCCAATTAATTTCACAGATGATTAACTGAGGCCTCAGCCTCTAAGTAACGGTTATTACAGATGTGCACTACCACAACCAGTTGGAGTAGTATTTCAAAAAGTGAGAGGGGGGAAAGAGAGAGAGGGAGAGAGAGAGAAAGAGGAGAGAGAGAGAGAGAGAGAGAGAGAGAGAGAGAGAGAGAGAGAGAGAGAGAGAGAGAGAGAGAGAGAGAATGAGAGACAGAGACAGAGAGAGACAGAAACAGAAACACAGAGAGAAAGAGATAGAGACAGATAGAAAAAGAGAGACACACAGAGAAAGATCTATTTCTATCTCTCTGAAATATTACTTCCACTATTTTGGTAGCATACATCGCTAATCATTGCTACTGAAAGGTTAAGGCTGGTCAGTTACTTGAGTTTGTGAGTTCTTAGCTATATTCTAGAACTGTCAGTCAATTGTCCATATTAAATTTGATGGCATCTATAGGGGAAATCTCTGGAAATTGGGGTGGTGGTGGTTTTGTGGTGGAATAGCCACTAATAGACTGCCTAAAAAGGAGCCAATCCAATACAAACATATAAACATTTACTAAGTATATACTATATTCCAGATACTAAGCACAGGTTAATCTTGGAAAAAATCCTGGAAAGACTTGCATGATATTATGAAGAATGAAATACATAGAAGCAAAATAACATTATATATACAGCAACACAAATATTATTTCAAGAATAACTTGTGTGTCTTCCTCCAAAGAAAGAAATGATGAAAGGGAAAGACTTTAAAACCAAGCAAGACTTTGAAAGAGTCACAAAATGTAAAATAATTTTGACTACATCAAATTAAAATGTTTCTGTACAAACAAAACCAGTGTAACTAAAATCAGAAGGGAAGCAAAAAATTGGGAAATAATCTTCATAAAAACCTCTGACAAAGGTTTAATTACTCAAATTTATGATGAGCTAAATCAATTGTACAAAAAATCAAGCCATTCTCCAATTGATAAATGGGCAAGGGACATGAACAGGCAGTTCTCAGCCAAAGAAATCAAAACTATTAATAAGCACATGAAAAAGTGTTCTAAATCTCTTATAATCAGAGAGATGCAAATCAAAACAACTCTGAGGTATCACCTCACACCTAGCAGATTGGCTAACATAACAGCAAAGGAAAGTAATGAATGCTGGAGGGGATGTGGCAAAGTAGGGACATTAATTCATTGCTGGTGGAGCTGTGAATTGATCCAACCATTCTGGAGGGCAATTTGGAACTATGCCCAAAGGGTGATAAAAGACTGTCTGCCCTTTGATCCAGCCATAGCACTGCTGGTTTTGTATCCCAAGGAGATAATAAGGAAAAAGACTTGTACAAGGATATTCATAGCTGCCCTCTTTGTGGTGGCCAAAAATTGGAAAATGCCCTTCAATTGGGGAATGGCTGAACAAATTGCGGTATATGTTGGTGATGGAATATTATTGTGCTAAAAGGAATAGTAAAGTGGAGGAATTCCACAGAGACTAGAGGAAGTGATGCAGAGCGAAAGGAGCAGAACCAGGAAAACATTGTACACAGAGACTGATACACTGTGGTACAATCGAACGTAATGGACTTCTCCATTAGTGTCAATGCAATGTCCCTGAACAATCTGCAGGGATCTAGGAGAAAAAACACTATCCACAAGCAGAGGACAAACTGTGGGAATAAAAACACCAAGGAAAAGCAACTGCTTGACATACAGTGTTTGAGGGGACATGTCTGAGGAGAGACTCTAAATGAACACTCTAATGCAAATACCAACAACATGGAAATGGGTTTGAATCAAGAACACATGTGATACCCAGTGGAATTGCGCATCAGCTATGGGGGGGGGGGGGAAGGAAAAGAAAAATCATCTTTGTCTCCAATGAATAATGTTTAGAAATGACCAAATAAATATTGTTAAAAAAATGATGAATACAAATAAGATATAGTTTTACATAAAAATATGTCCTTTTGTCACATGATGCTTTCTCTAAAGGGGAGAGGAGAGAAAGGGAGGCAATTAACTGTTTTTAACATAACAAATAAATAAATTCAAATAAATCAAATATAGTCCTTGATCACAAGGAACTTACATCTAAATGCAGGGTACACATTACACAAAAAGGAGACAGAAAATTTGGGTAGGTGAGTACCAGACAATTAAAGGGGTTCTCCCACTGGAAGCAGCATTAAATGTAGGCAGTGAGTGGAGATTCCCATACTATTAGGGGGCAAATCTGCATGAATCAAAGTACAAGCTGATCAACCCTCTGCCACACCACCTACCATGCCAAAGTTAAGAGTGAGGGCTCAGAAAATCTCTAAATTCTCTGGGGCTGGCTGAAACCACCATAGACTTACTCCTGAGGGCAGTGCTAGGCGTTGGCAGTGAAATTCATGGCTGAAGAATATGGATCTTCTGTAGCAGAGAGTGGACCTTGGGCAGAAACAGGGCTGGCAACAACTGAGGCAGCAGGGGCTGGAAAGAGAACTTTAGGGCAAAACACAGAGTTTAGCTGGAAATCCAAGCAGTGGAAACTAAGGAAGATAGCCTCAGCACAAAATGTTTTAAAGCTCAATACACAAAGAACATTACAGATCTACCTGCCCTCACTCAGACTTCTGACAGGGAAGGGAAGATACTACCAAGGCATCATCCTGTGAGACAGAAGCTTTTTAAAATGCTATGTTAAAAAAAGAAAGGTGAAATGACCATTTAGCAGTCCCAAAAACTGCTTCATTTTTTATGTTTTAAACCTCCACCTCCCACAGAATATAATAATAGCTACAAATCATAATTACTGCTTGTATAAATTTTTGTTAACACATGTTTATGAATCTTTTATAATAAACATTGTATTAATTTATATGTATACATATAGATAAATATGGTAAATAACTAATATACCTAATGTGGAATGTACACTGAGTAATATTTTTACTCCCCACTTTTGTGAAGACCGTAAACATAAACTTGGGAATAAATGCTTACAGGTATTTTATCCAGTAGAATTGTGAACATGTTCAAACCTCTTAAGCATTTTGAGCTAGTCACCTTTCATTTATTCACATGGAAATAGTACAGAAAAAATTTAAATTTGCAATACATGCATTCACATAGATAGATAGGTAGATAGATAGATGACAGAGAAATGGATATCTGTTATTTAACTATCCATCCATCTATTTCTCACAGACCAACATTCTCTAAATTATTCAACTGCCCCAGATAATCAGAAGATAATCACCCTCATCCCAATTAATTCATATAATGAACTGCAAACTAATTCCAATAGTATCTTTAATTTTAATTGCATCTTAAAGAAAACAAATTAGGAAAAATTATTAGCCACATACCCCTAAATGCTGCAGTTAATATGAATAATAAAATGAATAACATCAAATATTTAATCTCTGCCTATAGTTATAGCCTAATGTAGATATTTATTACATTGTCTTTTTTTCTAAGAAGCCAACATAGATTTCCAAAGAGAATAACTACAAAAGAAAAATCAAAAGAAAAAGGAAAAAAAATAATCTTGCATTTCATTAATTGTAAAACAACCATAAGTCTGAAGGAAAAAAAAAACACCCTCATATCCATTTCCTTGACTCTTTCAACATTTGCTCCGTTTAATGCAAAATATTTTTTGTTTGGTATTTCCATCTGCATCTTCATAACACTTTTGATTATTCTTATATTGTCAATAGATATTTCTGCTATTCCTTGTGCAGTCAATAACTCTAGAGAGAAAATCAATTTCATTGTTATTCTAAAGAAATCTGAGTCAGATTTTCCTACCCCCTCTCCTAGCGCCAACAAGCAGTTCCACTGGGTTATACATGTATCATTCTTCAAAATCTGTTTCCATGTTATTCATATTATCAAAAACCTAATTACATCCCCATTGCACTATGTCATTGATCATATGTTTTTCTAATGCATTTCTGGTTCCACAGTTCTTTCTCTGGATGTTGATAGTGTTTTTTCACCTATGTTCCTCTGGATTGTCCTGGGTCATTGCATTGCTATTGGTATAAAGTCCATTACATTTGATTGTGCCATAGTGCATCAGTCTCTGTGTACAATGTTCTCCTGGTTCTGCTCCTTTTGCTCTGTATCAATTCCTGGAGGTCATTCCAGTTCACATGCAATTCCTCCATTTCTTTATTTCTTTCAGCACAATAACATTCCATCACCAACATATACCACAATTTATTCAGCCATTCTGTAATCAATGGAGACCCCCTTGTTTTCCAATTTTTTTGCCACCACAAAAAGTGTGGCTATGAATATTTCTTTTTGTATTCTTATTTTTTATTTAATTGAT
Source organism: Monodelphis domestica (assembly GCF_027887165.1). NCBI lineage: Eukaryota > Metazoa > Chordata > Mammalia > Didelphimorphia > Didelphidae > Monodelphis > Monodelphis domestica. The sequence continues at coordinate 246,854,618 of NC_077229.1, read as the reverse complement.
TAAGAAAATTTTTCCATGGTTATATGATTCATGTTCTTTCCCTTCCCTCCTACCAACCCCCTCCCATAGCCAAAGTGAATTCCACTAGGTTTTACATGTGTCATTGATCAAGACCTATTTCCATATTATTGATATTTGCACTAGGACAATCTCTTAGAGTCTATATCCCCAGTCATATCCCCATTGACCCATGTGATCAAGCAGTTGATTTTCCTTTGTGTTTCTACTCCCACAGTTCTTTCTCTAGATGTGGATAGTGTTCTTTCTCATAAGTCCCTCAGAAATGTCTTGGATCATTGTATTGCTGTTAGTAGAGAAGTCCATTATAATCAATTGTGCCACAGTGTATCTGTCTCTGTGTACAGTGTTCTCCTGGTTCTGCTCCTTTCACTCTGCATCAATTCCTGGAGGTCTTTCCAGTTAACATGGAATTCATCCAGTTCATTATTCCTTTCAGCACAATAGTATTCATCACAACAGATACCACAATTTGTTCAGCCATTCCCCAATCAAAGGGCATCCCCTCATTTTCCAATTTTTGCCCCCACAAAGAGGACAGCTATATATATATATATATATATTTTTTTTTCATACATCTTTTTCCTCATGATCTCTTTGGAGTATAAATCCAGCAGTGGTATGGCTGGATCAAAGGGCAAGCAGTATTTTAGCATCCTTTGGGCATAGTTCCAAATTGCCATTCAGACTGATTGGATCAATTCACAACTCCACCAGCAATGCATTAATATCCCTTTGTTGTTAAATCTCCTCCAACATTTATTACTTTCCTTTGCTGTCATGTTAGCCAATCTGCTAGGTGTGAGGTGATACCTCAGAGTCTTTTTTTAAAATTTGGATTTCTGTAATCAGAAGAGATTTATAACATTTTTTCATGTGCTTATTCATACTTTTGATTTCATCCTGTGAAAATCACTTATTCATGTCCCTTGACCATTTGTCGATTTGGGGATAGTTTGATTTTTTGTAGATATGACTTAGTTCCTTGCCAGAGAGTTTTGTTATAAAAATGTTCTCCAAGGTTTTTGCTTTCCTTCTAATTTTGGTTGCATTAGTTTTGTTTGTACAAAACCTTTTTAATTTGATATAATCAAAGTCATTCATTTTTTACTTTGCAATGTTCTCTATCTCTTGCTTTGTCTTAAATTCTTTCCTTTCCCACAGATCTGACAGGTATACTAATCTATGTTCACCTAATTTATTTTTGATTTCACTTTTTATATTTAAGTCATTTATCCATTTTGAATTTATCTTGGTATCCCTATACCTATATATAAGATGGTGATCTAAATGTAATTTTTCCATACTGTTTTCCAATTTTCCAAGCAGTTTTTCTCAAATAGTGAATTCTTGTGCCAAAAGTTGAGGCCATTGAGTAGGTTATAGAATATTTAACCTAAAGAAGAAAATTTAAACATCAGATATAAAACTGTAGAGGTAAAATGTTATATATATATATATATATATATATATATATATATATATATGAAAGAGAATCTGATTTGGAGTCATAGAGAATCACCAAATTTAACAGTGGAAAAGAAAGAGAACTAGGAAAGTCCAAGAATTTGTGGAGAAAACATATATCTAGTTAAGAACTATCTGAAAGGAAGTAATGTTAAAAAATACATTAATTCGTTTGCCCCAAAGAGTAGAATTTACAGCGAAGAAAATTTTATCCAGGAAATGGAACAATTTTCTAACAGATGTCTTCCCAAATGAGATGACCTGCCTCATAAAAAAGTGACTTCTTGGTCTCTAGGATTCTCAAGGCTGAGCTTTAATTACTGATCACCTGTGCAAGGTATTGTGGAAAAGCATTTATATTTAGGTAGATTTTTGAAGAAATGACCTTTATTGTTACTTCCTACTCTGAGCTTCTCTTCTCATAAAGATATACAAAAGGGTTGAAAACTGAGACTAGTTCTAATAAAAGTTGGACAGGAAAAGGGAACAGTGGAGCCAATTAGGATGTTAGAGAAAAAGTGTTATAAAATAATTATGAAATTAAAAAAAATCCTAGCAACATTGAGACTAAAATAATTTAGAGAACATATTTGATAATGTCATATTCAGAAGAAAGGTCAATAAGGGCGAGAATTAGAAAAAAAATTAGAATTGTCAGGGAAGAGGTTATTGGTGACCATAGAGCAACTTTAGGCATTTTGCCACCAAATTTAATGAGCATAATAATACTATTTTAGGCTATTTCGAAAGTATGTGAAAAAAGATTTCCAACATCTAGAGTGTGTTGCCGTGGAGATCTGGAAATATTATTGGTGATTTTCATGACTCAGGGTATAGAAAAAGGGGATTCTTTCTATAGAAATAAATGCTGCCTGAGGGGGAATGAATGCCACCCCAATCACTATTTCAGTCCAGGCACACATTCTTTCTCACTGGATTTTATCATTAACCTACTAACTAGTTTTTCCATACATGAGCAGGACAAAGTTGAAACAATTAATCACATTTGTTTTTAAAGTGAGCTATTTCTTATAAGGTTCATTTAATTTTTGCTATAACAGACCATGAGTTTTACATGATGGCCTATGTGTTCCAACTGAACTCATCACCTTTCCCACAAAATCTGTCCCTTCTTTTATTCTCCTAATCCTTTTAAAATATTTATGTCTTCTGAATCTAGAAGGCTCAAGGTTTTCCTCACTCTCCTTTTCTCTCTCACAATTCTAGGCAGTTCTTAAGCTCTTTATGGTAACTCATCTTAAATTCTGCCTCCTCTCAATTTCCTCTTTAAATACCTTTGCTCATATCTTGTCTTTCTCAGATTGTTATACTAGCACCAAAGCAGTCATTTTACCTTCTGTTTATTCCCATTCTCCTTACTGTTGTCTTTTAAATCTTTTGACTTTTCTAATTAAAAATCTGCTTTGATTTCCTAACATCTATGGAATAAATATAGGAGAAACTCCTCATGGTGAATATTTTTAGAGATGGAGTGCTGGGTCCCCCCCCCCCCCAGACCAGCTACTGTGCCCAACTACCCAGAGACTGAGTGTCATGCCCACCCCCCAGAGACTGAGTGTTGCACCCCATCCCCCTCACCTTGCCCCCAGGCATCCCATCCTTACCTTTCAAGACAGGGGAGGGAGGAAGTACTGCCATTGGGCTTCTGGGTAGAAGAGGGGGTGAAGTAAAGAATGTCCTCAGGTGCATGGAGAGGGGTAGGGGAACAGCACTGCCCTGAGCCCATCTGGCTTTCTAGTAATGAACTCTGGTGGGTGGTTACAGGTGTGTCCACGGAGAGGGCTCCATGTGTCCAAAGGGCACACATGCCATAGGTTTGCCATCGCTATTCTAGGGTATTTGTAATCTGGCTCCAATACTACCTATCCACCCCTTAACTCAGGCAACTTATATACTCTACTCTCAACTACACATTTTTTCATCTCTCCTTATCCTGTGTCTAAGCATTTGTTCACATTATTCTCTATTGAATGAATTCTCTTTCCCTTTCAAAATCATTTCTGTCTATAGAATTCAATAACTCCCCTGAAGGCCCAACTCATATACCTCTTTTCCAGCAAAGCAATCCTTGTATACATGTTTCTCTAGAGAAAACCAAGACAACTAAATGCATATTCTATGAAATCCCCTCTGCTCTTCTTCCTACAAATGCATATCCTTATTATATATCCTATTAAAAAGAGAAGTAAACTGATGGAAACTATTTCTTATTGAAATAGAGAATGAAAACTGAAGGGAAACTATTTCTTATTGAGATAGAGAAGGCAAACTGAAGGGAAACTGTTACTTGTTGAAATAGAGAGGTAAACTGAGGGTCAACTGTTTCTTCTTGCAATGGCTGTTGTCCTCTGCCTTTGACTAGAGAAAACTGCTAATGGAACCTGGGACTGCTTATTTGTAATGGAGGTAGAAATAAGAAATGCTGAGGGATGCCACACAGGGATACTGCCACACAGAGATGCTGGTATAGGGGACTGCTCTGGGGAATACTCTGAGGTCTGCCTGCTGATCCCTATTGATGACTGATGGATCAGTATATCTTTCTAATCTCCTCCCCCCTTCACTCTCTCCCTTCTCCAACTCTCTTCCTCCTGCCACCCTCTCCTCCTAATTCTTCCCTCCCCCCTGAGTGAACTATAAAGATTCACTTTTCTTTCCTTTTTCAAGTCAAGGGGTTTATTGGGATAACAGGATGGGAAACTGAGGTGAGAGGGATGAGGATGTCCCTAATCTAAATGAGGATTATGAGGGTTTGGGAAGTCACAAGTTTGACAGAAGGACAATCAGAGATGGAGTACAACAGCCTTTAGAATCTTCTTTCTTCTTCTTCTTCACAAAAATCAGCAAGGTCTCTCAGCTTAATTTCTGAAGCCCCTCTCCCCCGCCCCAAGAGACTTTCAGTCTGAGACAACTCCTCAATAGAGAAAACAAAGTTCAGAATCTCTCCTTCAGCCTGGCTTTCAGTCTCCTTTCTCAGCTTCAACCCCAGAGAGAAACAAAATTCAAAGTCTATCAGTTTCTCCTGGACAGCTCAACTCTTAAATAGACCACCAACTCAAAAGTCAAGTTTTTCTTCTTCTTGTCAACTTCAACTGTCCAAAGCCAGAGAACCCCCAAAACCAAGTCAAAAGCCTTTTAGATCCTGCTTCTTCTCCTCAGTGTGGCCAGAAACCCCCAACTGCCACTCCTGGGAACATTCCTTGGAATCTTCTCTTGATTGACAGATATGTCGCCAGCCTTGGTTCTTGCATCTTGGCCCACAAGTCCTCTCTCTCTCTCTCTCTTTCTGCCTCTACCACACCTATCACTTTTATTGAAACTAATTTTTTAGTTTTATATTTACTTTAACATAATATTTAATTTAAATTTATGTCTTTATGTTTTATTAAATAAGGGGTAACTAACAACATTTTATAATTTATAATGTAAACTTGGGTGATTGTCAGGGGCACTGAAGCAGAGGGTGACCTGTTCATAGTCTAACAGCTTGTATGTCTGAAAAGGAGGATTTGGCCCATTGTTGATTTTGAATCCAAGTGTAAGCCTCTGGCACTGTGTCCCTAGCAATACCATTAAGATATTTTATAAAAATTTTATTTACCAAAAATGTCATTAACCTTGAAGATACATACTAAATAACTTGTATTTTCTTTTGTTAGCAGCCTGTGCTGTGAAGATGAATTAAAAAGAGAATCAAGAGCCTGTAGCACAAATATCAATTTATACATTTCTTTTTCTTGATATTCAGATATGAAGGACATAAAACATATATCAAGAATGTGGTAGAAATATGTACTGATTAAAATGAATAATTTCACTGAATTTTATATAAAAGCATAGGTAATATTTGATGGAAAAATGATTAGTAATGATTCTATCCCATTATTAATTTATTCTGAACTTTTTTTCAGTCTGAAAGTTAAATACAAAAATTACAAACATTTTCTCTATTTCAACAATTCATCAAGAACCTCATTTCGAAAATAAAATAAAAATAACTTTTCACTCAATTGTTGTTTCCATCATTAATAGAGGTGAATGATAGAGGCAAAAAAGAAATCAGTAACTATGACAATCACCTCTATTTTAGGGATATATTTTATTTAGTTTATTTGAAAAACAAATAATTTATGATTTTTCTTTATTTTATAATCATTTCCAATCTCTCCTCAAGAGTGGGCTCTTTTTTCTAATAAAGAAAAAATTAATTAAAAAGATCAGATATAGTCACCACTCAGACATGCGTAATATTCTATTTTATTGATATCTTACTATTTTTCCATGAGGAAGTAATTATAGTTCATTTTCTATTCTTTATAAAGTTTTGCTTTCTTTGCAAGTTAATAAATCATTAGGATTTCTTGGTCAAAAACAGCAGATTGAGTAGGAAGAACTTGACTCATTGTCAGGAGAGACTTGATTGTGTCATGTACTATCTGTAACCCAGTGGCAAGAAGTCATTTACCTTCTTCAGATCTCCATTTCCCCGTTTATAAAATGGTCTAAACAATTCTTATAATTGTTATAATCTTATAATTCTTATAATCATGGGATTGTGAGGGAAACATTTTGTAAACATTAAAGTGGTATAAAAAATCATAGATTGGAAGGTAGCACTGAAGTATCAAAGAGGTTAGCATTAATGTTAATATTGCTAATTCTTTTACTTTTAGTAGCTGATGAAAAATATCAAAAATATATCGTTGGCATATGAAAGAACAACCTTCAGCTTACGAATATTGTATAGAATAGAGTGAAAACAGTATCACAGAAGGACAAATCGATATGATCTCAACAATGGGAGGGACTTGACAGGACATTTAGTCCAATTCATACTAGAAACCTCTCAGAAATATAGAAGACAAGTGGCCATTCAGTCTTTTCTTGAAGGCATCCTATTCTACTTTTGGTGACTTCCATTTGTTAGTATGTTTTTCCCTTACATAAATTGCTATTTTTTCCTCATTGCAATGTTAATCTACCACTCTTCTTTCTATTCTTTTCTTCCAACTAGAACAAAATCAATATATTTTCCAAATTATAACTCTTCAAATACTTAAATAGGCCTCTTATATAGGAAATATTAATAATTTATTCACATATTCCTTAGATTACATGCTCTCTAGTTTCCACACTATCCTGATTAGCCATCTTTAGATACTCTCTAACTCACCTATTAATTTCCTAAGAGATAGTCCCCAGAACTAAATTTAATTATGCCAATGTGGTCTAACCATTGCAAAGCACACTGGCATCTAGACCCACTTATGAATGGGAATGAGATCAAATTTTGAGAGGTTTCCAAGAGAAAGGAGTTCAGTAGAATGTGAGTGCCAACAGTCCATAATAAGGGGCAAGGCTGGCAACAAAGGCACGAATATCATATGTAGCATTGTATAAAAGGAATCTCAGCTAAATAATCTCCATCAACTTCCCAGATATACATATATGCACACATGTATATTAGATATATACCTATATGTGTACACACACATATAAGTATTTATAGTTAGATATATGGATACACACATATATCACCAGGCTCATTTCTTTGTAAGTCTCTCTCACCAGATTAAAAATGAAATATCTAGAATATAATCTAAAATGGGTGCACTATAGGACATTTTCAAGAGGGCAATCACTGATTTACCTATAATACTGATACTCTCAGGCTTGCAGGGTGAAAATTCATGATTCCATGGTTGATTTTTATAATTTCTTTCTTAATATTGAAACCCATATTTAAAGGTCTGTGCAAATATCATAGCAAATTTTCATATATGGCTTATTAGTTAAGTAATGTAGAATATGAATAAGCAAATAATAATAGAAAGATTCCAAATGCTAGCTGACTGAACTATGGCAGGGAAAGTCCAATGTTGTTCCTCTATGCATTCTTTCACCTCCCCATTATTCCTTCTCTATCCTGACAGAAGAAAATCAAATTGATTGGCCATACATGGAAATAAAAGACAGAGTACATTTTTTTCAAAGGTAAAGTGGAGAAAAAAGATATTGTTTATGGAACTTAGATATTTCATCAGACAATTGCTCTTTCAGTTCAATTGCTCTAATTTCCTCAGCTCCAGTTACAGTGTGACATTAGAATCCATCTGCAGAGTGATGGCTACCATTCATAATTCTGCTTCCTGATGAGGGGGGAGGGGGAAATGCAGTTCAAAACGCTGCTCAATTCTATCTTCCTCGTTCACATTACTGCCACTGCTTGGTAGAAATATCTCCCTAGTAATGCACACTGAATTCCCTACATGAAATCTCAGATTACAGCATATATCTTGATTACTTTATTGCATTGTTTATTTAAATTCAACTAGCAGATCTTTCTCAGAGTACTATCAACCCAATTTTCTCTCATGTTTGGTTTGTGAAGCTGATTTTTGGATTTCGGTTAAAAAGTTTAGATACATTAATATCAAATATAATCTTAATATATTTGGCTCAACAATGTAATATCTACAGTCTTTCTAATCTCTCATTTTCTGATCCAGAGTGTTAATTATTCCATCCAAATTTCTGTCATCTGAAAATATGATAAGCATATCCTATCTATCTACCTCATTCTCTGTTGCCCACCCTTCATTCGTTTTCATTCTTTCCCAACATCAGGGTCTCTTCCAGTGAGTTGTTTCTTCTAATTATGTGGCCAAAGAATTTAAGCTTCACTTCAGTCTTTCACCTTACAATGAACAGTTTGAATTCATTTCTTTAAGTACTAATTTATTTGCTCTCCTGTCTATTCAAGGAAATCTCAAAAATGTTTTTCCAACACCAGAACTGAAAAAAAAGGTCATTCTGTGGTCCTCAACTTTTCATATAGTCCAGTTATAATAGCTGTACATTACTATACATAATGAAAACCAAACAAAATAATGAAAAAAGTGATTTTGTAGGAAATTTTATTGGCAAGGTGATGTCCTCACTTTTTAGTATGCTGTGCATATTCACCATTGCTTTCCTTCCAAGGAGCAAAAACCTTTTTATTTCTTGATTGTAGTTGCCATCTGCAGTGATCTTTTAGCCCAAGAATGTAAAATCTGTCTGCTTCTATTTCTTCTTCTATTCATCAAAACATGATGGGACCAGTTGCCAAGATCTTAGTTTTTCTTTTTAATTTTTTGAATGTTATAAAGATATAATTATCTCTCTTTGTCTAATTTAATGAAATCAATCAGCAACCATTAACTCAATCAATCAAGAACTCAAAGTACCCCTACTTAACAGTTAAGTAAAAGAGTTCATGAGTCTAAAACCTTTCACTTCCAAAGGGGGACTGTCCAGCCCTCACTAGGACAAAGCAAATTGAAAAACTGCAATTGGTTTCTATGAAGAAGGGGGAAAAACAGAAAATGACATAGAAAAGGGAGTATAAAAGAGATCAATATGAGCTGTAGAGCATGATCTTCTACAATTCCTTTTCTGGCATTTTGAGGAGACTATTTCCCTGGATCCTGAATTGGCTTGCTGGATGAGTGGCTTGGACTGTAAAGGAAGTTGAGCTGGTGGACTTCTGCCTGAAGACTCCACACATAGATAGAGACCTGAAGAAGCCTCCTGCTGGGGTGCTGAACCAGACTTCACTTCACTGGAGAAACTCTTAGGTCTGGTAGGCTTGTTAAGAATCTGTCTCTTTATCTTCATTTCACACTTTCCACCTCTTTGTAAATAAAAGCAGTTAAAGTTATTTTGACTTAAGATATAATATTTTAAAATTTTAAATTGGCAACCACAATATTATTTTATAATTCTCTTATTGAGTCAAAAAACCTAATTTGATTGTTACGATGTTAAGTTTCAAGTCAGCTTCTATTTGTTTCACTCTCACTGTCTTCACTTTTTCCATTGAAATGGCATCATCTGAATGTTTGAGCTTATTGATATTTGCACAACAACCTTAATTTCAGCTTTAAATTCATCTAACCTGGCATTTAATTTTAAATACTGTGCATATAAATGTTATACAGTGACAAAATATAGCCTTTTCATGCTAATTTTTACAAATTTAAATCAATCTGTCATTCAATGTTCAGTTCTAAATGGTGTTGTTTGTCAAGCAGAAAGTTTCCTCAAAAGAAAAGTAAGATGATCTGACACTCATTCATTTGAAGACATGCCAAAATTTACTGTAATTCACAATAAAAAATTTTAGTATAGTCATTGAACCAAAAGTATATTATTTTTTCCCTTGGAACTCCTTTGATTTCTTTGTAATCCAATCAGTATTTATAATTTGGTATTGTGAAGATTGGATTTGGCTACACTCTGGTTGTAACAATGAAGGTACTTAGCTTATCCTTTATTGTGAAGATTAAATTGTAATCTGTCTATTTTTAGATTTTAATTCCCAAAAGTGGTAACTCAGTATTTAGAGTAGATCTATCCATTTTAACTACAAAAAGGTGTTAACTAATCATAAAAGGTGTTAACTAACCACAAAAAAGTGTTAACTAAGTAAAAGGCGTTACTAAAGATTTGAACACTCATTTCATACATTGAGTGGGCAGTCCTGGAGAGGATTGTCTGCTGTGACTGGTAGACGTAAAATTTAGGGGAGATGACACAAGAGAAAAATGTCTTTAAATAGAGGAAACAGAGGCACACATGCATCAATTGAATCAAGATTCAGTCACTCGGAGTTGAACTGGAATCAAGATCAATCACTTGGGCTTGGAGTGAAGAAGAATCACTCAGAGGAGAGACTAGAAGACAGACACTTGAGAGAATAGAAGACAGACACAGACTTGGAGTGAAAACACTTGGCTGTAGAACTGGACCCCTGGAGGAGCTCCTGTAGGATACTTCATACTGCATCCCTTTTAGACAGTCACCATGGTGAGTATAAAGGGTGACTTAATTTCCTTGCTCTTTCTGGAGGGGTGAACCTCCAAGAAACACCCATTGTCTTAAGACTCCTTTCCCCTGGCTAGGGCTTAGAATATCTTCTTGGTTCAGAGGAAGCCAGGGATTTGCCTCTCTCTCTCTCCTTTTCTTTCTTCCTTAATATCTTCCCTCTATTGTAAAAATAAACTATCATAAATTCCATTTCATTTTAGTAATTCATTTTGGGATTTAGAAATTAAATACCTGGTGACCACCAATTTAATATTCAGAGTTCAACCATAAAAATGTTACAATTATTTGGCCACCTTCATTGTTACAATCAGGGGATAGCCAAATCCAATCTTCATAGTATCCAGTTCCTCTGACTCTTAGAAAACTAGTTTACTCTTCTTGTAATTCTTAGTTAAAAAATATATATATATATATTTTTTCTCTTTGTTAATATATTGCTATAACATAGCATACAGATTTTAAATTTTACCTTGGTGGCATGTGGGATGGAAACAATTACTTGGTACTTTGACCATTTCTGACATTGGCCTTCTTTGGGATGAGTTTTAAACTAATCTTTTAAAATCCATTGTCCATTCCTGGTTTTTAAAAATTTGTTAGCATATTGAATACAACACTTTTATGGTTTCATCATTTAGAAATATGAGCACCTCAGTTGCAAGTTTATGACTTCTACAACCCTTGTTAGCAATGCTTCTCAAGACACACTAAACTTCATTTTTAGGATGTCTGAATCTAGATCACAAGACATATTACTGTGATTATGGGTTATGTTAAGACCTCTCTTGTATAATCCTTTTTCTTATATTCTGCCCACCTCTTCTTAATCTCTTCTCTATTAAGTACATACCATTTTTCTCTTTTATCATGTCCATTTTTCAGGAAATATTCCCTTGATATCTCTATTTAAAAACAAACAAACATCTATAGTCAAAGTGGAGAAAAGATGGCAGAGTAGAAGCATATAAAGCTTGAAACTCTATGAGAACCCTCTCCAACTACCTTAAAATAACTTTTCAAAGCAAATACTGGAGTGACTGATTAAATAGGGGCATATGGTAAAGATAGTCCCTGTATCAAACAACTTTTAAGCAAGGCAGGGAGGGTTTTTTTTTTAACATTATTTTATTTGGTCATTTCCAAACATTATTCATTGGAAACAAAGATCATTTTCTTTTCCTCACCCCCCCCACCCCTCCCATAGCTGATGCAAGATTCCACTGGGAATCACATGTATCCTTGATTAAAACCCATTTTCATATTGTTGGTATTTGCATTAGGGTGATCATTTAGATTCTTTCCTTGATCATGTCCCCTCAATGCCTGTAGTCAACCAGTTGCTTTTCTTTGGTGTATTTACTCCCTCAATTTGTCCTCTGCTTGTAGCTAGTGATTTTTTCTTCTAGGACCCTGCAGAATGTTTAGGGACATTGTATTGACACCAATGGAGAAGTCCATTATGTTTGATTGTACCACAGTGTTTTAGTCTCTGTAAACAATGTTTTCCTGGTTCTACTCCTTTCGCGTTGCATCACTTCCTGGAGGTTGTTCCAGTCTCCGTGGAATTCCTCCACTTTACTATTCCTTTTAGCACAATAATATTCCATCACCAACATATACCACAATTTGTTCAGCCATTCCCCAATTGAAGGGCATCCCCTCATTTTACAATTTTTGGCCACCACAAAGGGTGTAGCTATAAATATTTTTCTACAAGTCTTTTTCCTTATTAATTCCTTAGGGTACAAACCCAGTAGTGCTATGATTGGATCAAAGGGCAGACAGTCTTTCATTGCCCTTTGGGCATAGTTCCAAATTGCCCTCCAGAATGGTTGGATCAATTCACAACTCCACCAGCAATGAATTAATGTCCCGACTGCCACATCCCCTCCAACATTCATTACTTTCCTTTGCTGTTATGTTAGCCAATCTGCTAGGTGTGAGGTGATACCTCAGAGTTGTTTTGATTTGCATCTCTCTGATTATAAGAGATTTAGAACACTTTTTCATGTGCTTATTAATAGTTTTGATTTCTTTGGCTGCAAAGTGCCTATTCATGTCCCTTGCCCATTTATCAACTGGAGAATGGCTTGATTTTTTGTACAATTGATTTAGCTCTTTATAAATTTCAGTAATTAGATCTTTGTCTGAGGTTTTTGTTATGAAGATTGTTTCCTAATTTGTTGCTTCCTTTCTCATTTTGGTTACATTGGTTTTATTTGTACAAAAACATTTTAATTTGATGTAATCAAAATTGTTTATTTTACATTTTGTGACTCTTTTCATGTCTTGCTTGGTTTTAAAGTCTTTCCCTTCACACAGGCCTGACATGATTACTATTCTGGGTTCACCTAATTTACTTACAGTTTCCTTCTTTATGTTCAAGTCATTCACCCATTCTGATTCACCATCTTGGTGTAGGGTGTAAGATATTGATCCAAACCTAATCTCTCCCACACTGTCTTCCAGTTTTCCCAGCAGTTTTTATCAAATAATGGATTTTTGTCCCAAAAGCTGGGTTCTTTGGGTTTGTCATATACAGTTTTTCTGAGGTCCCTTACGCCGAGGCTATTCCACTGATCCTCCTTTCTGTCTCTTAGCCAGTACCAAATTCTTTAGATAACCACTGCTTTATAATAGACTTTGAGATCTGAGACTGCAAGGCCCCCTTCCTTTGTATTTTTTTTTTCATTATTTCCCTGGATATCCTTGATCCTTTATTCTTCCAAATGAACTTTGTTATGTTTTTTTTCTGCATCAGTAAAAAAAAAAAATATTTTTGGAACTTCAATCGGTATGGCACTAAATAGATGATTAAGTTTGGATAGGATGGTCATTTTTATTATATTGACTCATCCTACCCGTGAGCAGTTAATGTTTGTCCAATTGCTTAGGTCTAGTTTAAGTTGTGTGGAGAGTGTTTTGTAGTTGTGTTCATATAGTTCCTGTGTTTGTCTTGGGAGATAGATTCCTAAGTATTTTATTTTGTCCAAGGTGATTTTGAATGGGATTTCTCTTTCTAATTCTTGCTGCTGAGTTGTGTTGGAAATATATAGAAATGCTGATGACTGATGAGTGTTTATTTTGTATCCTGTATCTTTGCTAAAGTTGTTGATTATTTCGATTAGCTTTTTTGGTTGATTCTCTAGGATTCTTTAAGGAGACCATCATATCATCCCCAAAGAGTGATAACTTGGTCTCCTCATTGCCTATTTTAATACCTTCAATTTCTTTTTCTTTTATAATTGCTACTGCTAGTGTTTCTAGTACAATGTTAAATAATAGAGGTGATAATGAACATCCTTGTTTTACTCCTAATTTTACTGGGAAAGATTCTAGTTTATCCCCATTGCAGATGATGTTAGCTGATGATTTTAGATATATACTGTTTATTATTTTTAGGAATGACCCTTCTATTCCTATGCTTTCTAGTGTTTTTAATAGGAATGGGTGTTGTATTTTATCAAAGGCTTTTTCTGCATATATTAAGATAATCATGTGATTTTTGTTGGTTTGCTTGTTGATATGATCAGTTATGTGGATGGTTTTCCTAATATTGAACCAGCCCTGCATCCCTGGTATAAATCCTACTTGATCATAGTGAATGACCCTCCTGATCACTTGCTGGAGTCTTTTTGCTAGTATCCTATTTATGGTGTTTGCATGTATATTCATTAGGGATATTTGTCTATTATTTTCTTTCTCTGTTTTTGACCTGCCTGGCTTTGGAATCAGTACCATGTTTGTGTCAAAAAGGAATTTGGTAGAACTCCCTCAGTACTTATTATGTCGAATAGTTTCTATAGTATTGGGATTAGCCATTCTTTGAATGTTTGATAGAATTCACTTGTGAATCCATCAGGCCCTGGGGATTTTTTCTTAGGAAGTTCTTTGATGGCCTGTTGGATTTTCTTTTTCTGGTATGGGATTATTTAAGAATTCTATTTCTTCTTCTGTTAGTCTAGGTAATTTATATTTTTAAATATTCATCCATATTACCTAGATTGGTATATTTATTGCCATATAATTAGGCAAAGTAGTTTTTAATAATTGCCTTAATTTCTTCTTCATTGGAGGTGAATTCCCCCTTTTCATCTTTGATTCTGTTAATTTGCCTTTCTTCTTTCCTTTTTTAAATTAGATTGACCAGTACTTTGTCTATTTTGTCTGTTTTTTCAAAGTATCAGCTTTTAGTCTTATTTATTAGTTCAATTGTTCTATCACTTTTGATTTTATTAATTTCTCCCTTAGTTTTTAGGATCTCTAGTTTGGTTTTCTTCTGGGGTTTTTTAATTTTTTCACTTTCAAGTTTTTTGATTTGCATTTCCAATTCCTTGATCTCTGTCCTCCCTAATTTGTTAATATATGCACTCAGGTATATAATTTTTTTTTTCTGAATACTGCTTTGGCTGTATCCCATAAAGTTTGAAAGGATGTCTCACCATTTTCATTTTCCTCAATGAAATTATTAATTGTTTCTATGATTTGTTCTCTAACTAACTGATCAGTAATGGTCAGTTATATCTGATCCATATATCTGATATTAATAATGATCAGTAAGGGCACATGGAGAGCCAAATCATATTATTTAATTTCCAATTAATTTTTGATTTGGCTCTCCATGTGCCCTTACTGATCATTATTTTTATTGCATTATGATCTTAAAAGACTGCATTTATTATTTCTGCTTTTCTGCATTTGTATGCCATGTTTCTGTGACCTAGTGTATGGTCAATCTTTGTGAATGTACCATGAGGTTCTGAGAAGAAGGTGTATTCCTTTTTGTCCCTATTTTTTTCTGCATATGTCTATTAACTCTATTTTTTTCTAAGATTTCATTCACTTCTTTTATCTAAATTTGATAGAGTTTGGTTCAGATCTCTCACTAATATGGTTTTACTGTCTATTTCCTCCTTCAATTCTCCTAGTTTCTCTATTAGAAATTTGGGTGCTATACCATTTGGTGGATACATGTGGATTAGTGATATTCCCTCATTGTCTATAGTCCCTTTTAACAGAATATATTTGCCTTCCCTATCCCTTTTAATCAAGTCTATTTGTGCTTTGGCTTTGTCAGATATCTTGATTGCAACTCCTGCCTTCTTTCTATCAGTTGAGGCCCAAAAGGACTTACTCCATCCTGTAATTCTGACCTTGTGAGTATCTACCTGCCTCATGTGTGTTTCTTGAAGACAACATATGTTAATGTTTTGGATTTTCATTCATTCTGCTATTCATCTACATTTTATGGGTAAGTTAATCCTATTCACTTTCAAAGTTATGATTGTCACTTGTGGATTCCCTGGCATTTTGATATTCTCCCCTAACTCTTACCTTTCTTCTCTAGCTATAACCTTTTAACCCAGTGATTTACTTTAAATCTGTCCCCCTAGTCCCCTCCCTTGATATGCTTCCATTTCTAGCCCCTCCCTTTTTGTGTTCCCTCCCCCCCCTTGGTTTTCCCTTCTCCTATACCCTGTTGTAAAAAATAGAATTCAAGATCTCAATGGATCTAGATGCTCTTACCTCTCAGTGTTCATTTCACTGAGAGTAAGGTGTAAGTAAAAACACTCTTACTTTCCTTCTTATAGGAGAATTCTTCCCCGCCCCTTCCTATGTCTATCTTTGTGTGAGAAAGATTATTCTATTTAGGCTTTTTTTTCTATTTCTTGGAGTATATCTTAGTACCATCAACAATTCTCCCTCTCCCTTTTTCTTTCTTTCTCCCTCTTTCTACATATTGTCTTGATTCCCCAAACTTTCCCTATGCACGATTCTTCTTACTAATCTAATGATGCATACAAATTTTGAGAGTTACACATTACATTTTCCCCACATATTAATATATATATATATATATATATAATTTGATATAAATGTAATCCTTATAGAAGAGTTTGAATAAATGAAAAAGATAACATTTTTCTCCTTTTCCATTTCCTTCATATTTACCTTTTTATTTTTCTCTTGCTCTTTGTGTTTGGATGTCAAACATTCCACAGAGCTCTGGTCTTTTCTTTATGAATACTTGGAAATCTTGTATTTTGTTGAATCTCCATACTTTCACCTGGAAGTATATAGTCAGTTTTGAGGGATAGCTGATTCTTGCTTGAAGACCCAGCTCTCTTGCCTTTCTGAATATCATGTTCCAGGCCTTACGGTCATTCAGAGTCGATATTGCTAGGTCCTTTGTGACCCTGATTGGTGTTCCTTTATATCTAAATTGTCTTTTTCTGGCTTCTTGTAAGATTTTTTCTTTTGCTTGGAAGGTTTGGAATTTTGCAATTATGTTCCTTGGAGTTGTCTTTTGGGGATTTAATGTAGAGTGTGTTCTGTGAACTTTTTCAATGCATATTTTGTCCCCTTGTTCTAGAATCTCAGGGCAATTTTCTTTGATGATATCATGTATTATGATATCAAGATTACTGTTTATTTCTGGCTTTTCTGGTAGAGCAATGATTCTCAGATTGTCTCTCCTTCCTTGGTTTTCCAGGTCTGTCAACTTGTCAGTGAGATATTTTATGTTATCTTCTAATTTGTAGTCTCTTGACTTTGCTTTATTAATTTTTGCTCTTTTGCAAGATCATTGTCTTCCAGTTGCTTGATTTTGACCTTTAAAGACTGGTTTTCCTTTTTAGTTTGTTCTGACCTTTTTTTTTTTTTGAGGCTTTGAGCTGTTTCTACATTTGGATATTTTGGTCCCTCAGATTACTGAGTTCCTTTTGAATTATTTCCCATTTTTTCTGCCAGAAATCTTCCATCTTTTTGATAATTTCCAATTTAAATTCTTCAAGAGCTTGTGGAGAATTTCCATTTCTTTTGGAAGGTTTTGGAGCATTTGTTTGTGTTTCCTCTCCTGTTTCCTCTGTATTTTGTATTTTTACTCTATAAAATGTGTCCAAAGTCTTCTTGCTTTCCTTGTTGTTTGGAGGCTGTTACTCCTGTGCACTTTTTGCCATCTCTATGGTTTTTTTCTCCCCTTTCCAGTCAGAAATCTGACTGAGGAGGGTTGGCTCTCAGTGTATGGGTCTAATGATCGAGTCTTTAGCCCCAGGCAAATTCTCCATTCTCCACAGATAAGCTGTCTTCTCGGGGAAGCCCAGGGTCTGTCCTCCTCTGTCTCAGGAATTTGGGTGTTACTGCTCTCAGGTGTGGGTTTTCTGGTGTTTTTAGTTAACTCCCAAAACCTGTGGGTGCCCCTTGCTCACCTCAAGGGTTCCCTTCGTGCACTTGTTGATTAAGCATGCTAGTTCTGGGAGCCTGTGATCTGAGTTCCCCTTGCCCATCTGTCAGGGTTTGGGTTTTACTACTCCCAGGAGGGAATTCTTGGTGGTCTTACTCAGGTCCCCAGACCTGGGGCTGCTCGTTTTTCAGTCCTGGGGTGCTCCTCCCTCACTTATTGATTCTGGCCAGTGCCAACTTAAACTCTGACTCAGTCAGTGTGGTGGGTTGGGGGGAGGGTGGGTCAGCTCTTTGTTCCCTTATATTGTGGAAATGCTGAAGTCCCACCTACCTTCAGTGCTGCGCCTTAGTGTGGGGTCTCTCTGTTCTTATGAGGATGGTTGTTTTTGTTTTGGGGGGGTCTTTTGAGGTCATCTGTGTTGTTGGATCTGAGGAGAAGAAGCCAGCTGCATCTACTCTGCAGCCATGCTTACCCGGATGTCCCTCTGGAGACTTTTGATAGGAATTAGTTCAACTGGGTTGGGCTTTATGTGCTCTGAGGCTGGTGCCTCCCAGGGTCTCTCCAGTTCTCTCCAGCTGCTTCTTGGCTGTCTGCAAGGTTCCCCAGTGCCTTTGCTTGTCCCGAGGTTCCTGTCCTTGTGGGAGGCCCTGCACTCTAGGGGCAGAGAGGGATTTTTTATTGGAGTGAGAGATGAGTAAATCCCACATAAAACCCCCACCAGGGAGCTGAGGCAAAACCAATAGCAATCTCTCCATCATACAATAGCAATCTCTCCATCCTACACTCACTCATACTGCTTGAACCTGGGCTCAAGGCAACACTGAGACTCTGAGAACCTACCTAAGCCAACTGCAACACACCCTCATGATTACCTCTTGATGTTCTAAGCTCTAGCTCAATTATGTAGTGAGGCTAAAAACCCTAGAAGAGGGAAATCCACAATGAGTCTGTCTGATCCAGGCTTAAAGGGAGGCCCAGATATCCTACCTAAGCCTGCAGAGAGGTGCCAAGCCCTAGCACAGGGCAATCCACATTGCCAGTGTAAGCTAAGAGAGAGACATAGATCCCCTGGACAAGACTGAGGTGAGGACCTGAGCCACACTACAAGGTAGCTCACAATACCCTTAGATTTGCAAGCAATCAGCAAGCCCTGGGGAAGACTCAATAAGACATGTAAGGGAGTTTTCAGAACCCCCAGTCCAGACAGGCCATCATACCACCTTGGAAGAACTGAAACTTGCAGAATCTGAAAACAAGAGTTGGGGTTAGTAGCAAGGAAAAACTGAAGTTTAAGAGAGTGTCCTTGTATCCTGAGAACAGAACCCTACCTTTAAGATAAAATAAAAGTCAATAGAAAGTCTAGAAAGAAAGAAAACATGGAAGAAAAAGAAACATGTAACCATAAAAATTATTATGGAAACTAAGAAGAACAAGGAATAAGCTCAGAAGAGGACAATGAGATCAAAGTAGCTATATGCAAAACCTCAAAGAAAATTGGAAATTTGTCTCAGATTCTGGAAGAGGTCAAATAGGATTTCAAAATCAAATATAAAAGGAGGAAAAATGGAGAAGAGAAAAGAAAATGATAAGGAAGAAAATAACACCTTAAAAAGCAGAATTGAACAAATAGAAGAGGTACAAAAATTGGATGCAGAAAAGAGTTTCTTAAAAAGTAGGATTGTCCATATTGAAAAGAAAGTTCAAAAGCTCATGAAGAGCCTTTGCAGTAAGATTAGGAGTGACACAAGAATGCCCATTATCACCTCTATCACTTAATATTGTACTAGGAATGTTAGTGGTAGTAATTAGAGAAGAAAAATAAATTGATTAAAGTAGGCAATGAGCAAACCAAATTATCACTCTTTGCTGATGATATATTGGTAATCTTAAAGAATCCTAGAAAATCAACAAAAATGCTAGTGAAAAAATTAACAACTTCAGCAAAATTTCAGGGTACAAGCTACATAAACACAAATGACTGGTATTTCTATATATTTCCAACAAAACTTAGCAGCAAGATGTAGAAAAAGAACCTCCATTTAAAATCACTCTAGACAATATAAAAAATTTAGGAATCTATCTGCCAAGACAAACACAGAAATTATATGAACACAACTACAAAACACTTTTCACACAATTAAAACTACATCTAAATGATTGTAAATCTAGAATATCAAGGGAAATAATGAAAAAAAAAGTGAGGTTTGGAGGCCTAGCAGCTGTACAAGATTTTAAACTGTACAAAAAAGCAGTGATCATTAAAACAATATGGTACTGGCTAAGAGACAGAAGGGTGGATCAGTGGAATAGATTAGGAGTAAATGACCTTAGTAAGCTAGTGTTTGATAAACCCAAAGATCCAAGCTTTGGGGAAAAGAACTCACTATTTTAAGAAAACTTCTAGAAAAAATTGAAAAGCAGTATGCTAAAACATAAAACTCCTACTCTTAATGAGACAGAGTGAACTTAATAAAACTCCTTATAACAGGAAGAAGAAGAATTTCATTCATTTTAGATCATAATGCAATAAAATTATAATCAATGAAGATTACTGGAAAGACAAATTGAAAATTAATTGGATACAGTAACCTAATTCTAAAAATAGAGTGGATCAAAAAACAAATTTTAGAAATAATAATTTCATTAACAAAAATGGGAATAAGGAAACAATGCATTGAAATTCATGTGATATAGACAAAGTAGTAATTAGGGGGAAATACATGTATATATATATATATATATATATATATATATAAGCTTATCTCAATAAAATTGAGGGGAAAATTGAGCAATGAATTAGAACTGCAACTAAAAAATACACACAAAAAAACCCCAACAAACCCTAACAAATCAGAGTTCTCCAAATAAAAACCAAATTATACAATCTAAAAACCAAAGAAGAAATTAATAAATTGAAAATTAGAGAACCATTGAACTAATAAATAAGAGTAGGCATTGATTTTCTGGAAAAAAAAGGAAAATAATTAGAGAATTTGTTAATTTGACTTTAAAAAGGAAAGAAGAAAATCAAATTACCATTATTAAAAATTAAAAGTGTGAAATCACAACCAATGAAGAGGAAATTAAGACAATCATTAAGAGCTATTTTCCCCAATTATATGCCAATAAATCTGATAATCCAAGTGAAATAGATAAATACTTATAAAATTATAAATTGATTTTTCTGGAATCATATCCAAAGGACCATGAAGCAATTTAATACCACTTCTAGGTCTGTATCCCAAAGATATTTTTTTAAACGGACCTGTTTGTATAAAAATGTTTATACCTGCTCTCTTTATGGTGGCAAGGAATTAGTAAATAAAGGTATGTCCCTCAATTGGGAAATGGCTGAATGAATTTTGGTAGGTATATAATGATGATGGAATATTATTGTGCTATGAGAAATGATGAACATGATGAATTCAGAAAGACCTGGAAAGGCCTACATGAACTAATGCAGAGTGAAATAAGCAGAAACAAGAAAACATCTTATACAATAATAGCAATATTGTGGTGTGATAGACTTTTCTACTAATAGCAATAAAATGATTAAGAACTATTCAGAGAGACTTATGAAAAATAATGCTATCCACCTACAAAAAATAGAACTGTTGGAGTAAGAGTGGAGATGGAAGCTTATGATTTATCACTTGTTTATTTGAGAATATCTTTTAAGGTTTTGGTTTTATAATATTATTCACTTGCAAAAATTGTTAATATGGAAATACTTTTTTACATGATAATACATATGAAACCCAGATTAAATTGCTTGCCAGATCCAGGAAATGTGATGGAAGATAGAAGGGAGATAATTTGGTTCAAATAAGTTTGGAAAACTCATGTGGAAACTTGTTATTAGAATAAAATATATTTTAAAAAACATACATGTCTATATAAATTGCCTACATTAAAAGAAAAAAAAAGGAAATCAAATGCTTAAATAACCCATCACAGAAAAAGAAATTGAATAAGCCATCAATGAAATTGCTAAGAAAAAATCCCCAGGATGAAATTGAATCATAAGTGAATTCTATAAAATATCTAAAGAACAATGAATCCCAATACTAAAACAAACAAATAAACAAACAAACAAAAACCCAACTATTTAGGAAAATAACCAAAGAAGGATTCCTACCAGATTCTTTTGATGGCACAAATATGGTGCTCTTAGCTTAGCCAGAAAAAGCAAAAAGAGAGAAATAATATTGTAGGCCAATTTCATTAATAAATATACAATGCAACAATTTAAAATAAAGTATTAGCAAGGAGACTACAACAATATATCACAAGGCTTGTTCACTATGACCAGCTGAGATTCATAGCAGGAATGGAGAGCTCATTAGAAAAACTATCAGCATAATTTATCGTATCAATAACCAATCTTACAGAAATCACATAATTATCTCAGTAGAAGCAGTAAAAGCCTTCCACAAAATACAATACCCTATAATATTAAAAATATTATGGTGATTGAACAGTACTGTGATATAATAAATAATGAGCAGAAAGACTTCAGAAAAAGCTGGAAATACCTACAAGACTTGATGCAGAGTGAAATATGCAGAATCAGGAAAACATTGTACATAGTAACAACAATATTGTAAGATGATCAACTGTGAAACATTGAACTACTCTTAGCACTGCAATAATCCCAGACAAATTCTGAAAAATCTTATGGCAAAAAAAGCTATCAGGGGGCAGCTGGGTAGCTCAGTGGATTGAGAGCCAGGCCTAGAGATGGGAGGTCCTAGCTTCAAATCTGGCCTCAGACACTTCCCAGCTGTGTGACCCTGGGCAAGTCACTTGACCCCCATTGCCTAGTCCTTACCACTCTTCTGCCTTGGAGCCAATACACAGATGGAAGGTAAGGGTTTTAAAAAAAAAAAAAAGGCTGTCCACGGGGTGGGGGGGTGGGGCATTGGAGTTGTAAAAACAGTTTAATGCATGCTATGTTTCACTTTGTCACATTTGTATATGATTATTCTCTTACAACAATAACCAATATGGAACTATGTTTTGTATTGTGCATTTTAACATGGATCTGAACCCTGGGAGACTATATCTCCTAGGACTCTCTAACCCAACTTCCTCAGACACATCCCACTTCCTTTGTGGGAAGTGTCTGACAAAGTATAAAAGAAGAGAGAAGAGTGGGTTTTGGTACCCTTTTCTGGAGAAGTGCCTTTTCTCCAGAAGGAGTCTTTGGACCCTGCATAGATGCTGGGGATCAAATTTTCTCTAGCTTTCCCAAACCTTTTTTTACCTAGCCCAAATAAACTATTTAACTATCCCTAGAGTCTCCCTTGATTTAATTATTTCCCTAGTATAATTATAGTTAAGAAAGAAAAAAGGGGGGCAGCTGGGTAGCTCAGTGGATTGAGAGCTAGGCCTAGAGATGGGAGGTCCTAGGTTCAAATCTGGCCTCAGACACTTCCTAGCTGTGTGACCCTGGGCAAGTCATTTAACCCCCACTGCCTCGCCCTTACCACTCTTCTGCCTTGGAGCCAATACACAGTATTGACTCCAAGAGAGAAGGTAAGAGTTTAAAAAAAAAAAGAAAGAAAGAAAGAATGCCTGGCCAATTTCCCTACCAGAGCAGGGGTGGTGGGTGGGGGGAGGACCCAGCTGCCTTTCCCTTCTTTTCCCTACCTTTTCCCTCCAATTTCCCTTCAACAATATCATAATACATGTATAACCCAAAATCAAATTGCTTTCCCTCTCTGGGAAGTGGAAGGTAAGGGGGAGAGAAATAATCTGGATCTAAAAATTTTAGAAAATGTGAGTTAGAAAATTTTAATTATATGTAATTGAGAAAGTAAAGTACTTATAAAGAAAAGATCTCTAGTCCTTCCCATTGTATTATTTTATTTTATTTCTTTACATTGATCACTTAAGAAAATCTTGTTTTCTCTCATTGTTACTCTGTAATTTTGAAATCAATTGGGCATGTTTCCCTTTCTTCTTTACATTTCACTTTCCTAAGCTATTTATAAAATCTTTTCAGAAAGCCATTTTGTTTTGTTTTCCTGTTTGTTTGTTTTTTATGTTTTTATTGTTGTCTCCTACATATTATGAATCTCTGTGTACATTTCTTCAGGTACTCTTTCTATCAATTCTAATGCCTTAAATTATTCACTTCTACTTCATATTCATAAGTAGTGGTTTTTAGGTTATGTCTATATGTTTAAAGATTTTCCCTACTTTATTTAATTTTATTCTGAATTTTCAAATAAGAATCTCATGATCTAAGCAACAGTCATCTCCAGATGTTGTTCTAACTGACTCTATAGAGCTTCTCCAGCTTCTGTTTCAAAAGATATAATCAGATTTAAATATTGGCCATCTGGTGATTTCCTCATATCTGCTTTCAGGTTGTAAAAAAAAGTTGTTAGTCATTAATGGAAAGTTATCTTGACAAAACTTTGTCTCCATCCTGTTACATTTTCTACTCCAAAACCAAACTTACTTGTAAATTTAATTATCTTTTTATTCCTTACTTTATCATTCCAATGCCCTATCACAAATGTGACAGTATCGGGGGTGTTACTTCTACAAGATATTGTAGGTTTCCATTTTGGCCTCTTAGAGATCAGGTGCTAGAGCATAGACTTTTATTACTGTGATGTTGAATCATTTCTGTTGATTTTGAGATTCCACAATACTACTTTTTCATACTTTTATTGGCTATGAGGCCTACTCCATTTCTTCTATGGGATTCTTGCTTATAGTAGTATATATAATGATTTCTTGAATTAAATTCACCCATTCCTGTCCATTTGAATTCACTAACACCAATCTCGACATCTCATACGTTTCCTAGATTTTATATTCCAGGTTCCTACTCAATATGATCTGTAAAGCATCAAACTTTCTTTCTGTCACCAGATATATATATATATACACATCTGAGCTTTCTTTCAGTTTTAACCCAGCTGCTCTCTCTTTTTCTCAGGTGTGTGATGTACATTTTCTGACATGAGGAGCTCATGTGATCTCATATGTTTTACCAACTCTTTAGTAGTGTGCATAGGATTTTCTTGGTAAAGATACTGGAGTGGTTTGCCATTTCTTTCACTAGTGACTACCTTTTGTCAGAACTCTCTACTATGAATAGTTTCATTGAGCTCCACAAGCCCCTCCACATGACAAGACAGTAACCTAGAAGGGGACTATATCTCTGCCTTTATTTAAGTCCCTGATGAAAATGTTAAATGTCTTAGGTCACATATAGAATCATTAGGCATGTCCCTCCAAATTTGCTTTCATTTCATCCATGGAACTAAATTCCCTTAAATAAGCTCTTGCCTAATCCCCTTCTATCTACCTTTCCCATAAGAAAACCAAAATTAACTTAAAACTTTTTTTTTAATCTAGTTCAAAAATATCTACACCATGCCCTTTATATGTCTATTTATTAACCCTCTAAAAAGACAGCTAGGTCAGTCTGACTTTCTTTGTGAATGTTGCTTCCTTTTCTAAATAATATTAACTATCCTTTTAAAAATATCTTCTAAAAATTTAGATGGAATTAAAGTCAAAGTCACAAATGTTTGCTTAGCAAATATACTCTTCCCTTTTAAAAAAATGACTCTGAACCTTTCTTTGATTTTTCAAAGACCACTAAGACTATCTCTAATGAAATGTAGTTTTTCAACAGATAACAGTTTATTTGAGATTGACTATTACCTCTAGGATCTCCCTACTTCACTGTTATGTCTACTTTCTATTAACTTTATTGTTCAGTTATATTCAAGGCTAAAAATAATTCTTAGAGAGAAAAGTGAAATTTGAGCAGCAACAAATTAATTCTATTTATGACTGTTGTATCTACCCTAAATCTCAATCTTTCTTTGATCCTCCTCTTTCCTTTTGTATAGAGAAAAAGAATCAAAAGAAAACAAAATAAAATCACATTATTTTGTCCTTAGTCTTATCTAATTCTGATGTTAGGTATAAACTACCACTGGAAATTTTGGAGACACTTGCTCTGGTTGTTGTTGTTTTTTGAAACAGATGACTCTCAGTAGGGTTTGAACTGAGGCATTGATTAACAGTTGAGGCCTAGTCAAAATGGCCAAGTAACACTCCATGAAGGCAGATTCTAAAAACTTCTATTTAAAGAGTATAACAGGTTTGGGTAGGAAAAGATAGGTAACAATGGATGGAGAATTGATTCCCTAAATCAAAAAGGGGTCTTAGCTTATCCCATTTCCTTCTAGTTCGTTATAACTTTCTTCCTGCTCAAGTTTCCTTGAGCCTTCTTATTGCTCCTTAATCTATGCTAACTTCCCAGGTCCTATGCTAAATATACTATTATAATCAATAATCTCCTTACATACATAATTTAAAATCTATGCCTCCTTGTATTCTTCCTTCCCAGCTCCTCTTCCAACTGTCAGTTCTTTTTGGGCCTAGTCAGGCTTTGGTCACTCTGCAGTCACACAGAGGGAACAAAACAATTTTTCTTTCTTCTTGCCTGTTGATATTCTTTCTCCAGCTATTCCCAAAGCTCCAACTTTTTCTCCTCTTCAACTGCCATTCGTTTTTCCAGTTTTTTTTTTTTTTTCCCAGAGAGCTGATTCATAAACCTCCTCCCCTGGCAGACAGACAACAGGAGTGACGTTGTCAGTTGTACTTCAACAGACTTTTAGCTACTCAGAATTTCCTTAGTAGGAAACTGTTCAAGATTCTAATAGGGTCTTAAAAGATAATCTGACAGTCCTTAGCTGCTAAGCTCTTAACTACTCCAAAATGCTTATTTTAACCTCAATATTGATTACTGGCATTGTTGAAATTATTCCTTTTTTTTTCATCTTTTCCTTCTATTTCAGAATCAATACTGAACATTGGTTCCAAAGCACAAGATCTCTTTGGTGTAGTCAATGGGGGTTAAATGACTTTCCCAGGACCATACTGCTAGGAAGTATCTGAGGCCAGATTTGAATCCAGAACCTCCCATCTCTAGGTATGATTTTCCATCTACTGAGGCACCTAGATGTCCCCAGTTAACACTATTCTTTTTTTTTTTTTAATATATTTTATTTGATCATTTCCAAGCATTATTCGTTAAAGACATAGATCATTTTCTTTTCCTCCCCCCCACCCCCCATAGCCGACACGTAAGTCCACTGGGCATTAGATGTTTTCTTGATTTGAACCCATTGCTTTGTTGATAGTATTTGCATTAGAGTGTTCATTTAGAGTCTATCCTCTGTCATGTCCCCTCAACCTCTGTATTCAGGCAGTTGCTTTTTCTCGGTGTTTCCACTCCCATAGTTTATCCTTTGCTTATGAATGGTGTTTTTTTCTCCTGGATCCCTTCAAGTTGTTCAGGGACATTACACCGCCACTAATGGAGAAGTCCATTACGTTCGATTATACCACAGTATATTAGTCTCTGTGTACAATGTTCTCCTGGTTCTGCTCCTTTCTCTCTGCATCACTTCCTGGAGGTTGTTCCAGTCTCCATGGAACTGCTCCACTTTATTATTCCTTTGAGCACAATAGTATTCCATCACCAACATATACCACAGTTTGTTTAGCCATTCCCCAATTGATGGGCATCCCCTCGTTTTCCAGTTTTGGGCCACCACAAAGAGCGCAACTATGAATATTTTTGTACAAGTCTTTGTGTCCATTATCTCTTTGGGGTACAGACCCAGCAGTGCTATGGCTGGGTCAAAGGGTAGATATTCTTTTGTCGCCCTTTGGGCATAGTTCCAAATTGCCCTCCAGAATGGTTGGATCAGTTCACAGCTCCACCAGCAATGAATTAATGTCCCTACTTTGCCACATCTCCTCCAGCATTCATTACTTTCCTTTGCTGTTATGTTAGCCAATCTGCTAGGTAACACTATTCTTAGTAGGTTATTTCAAAGTTTGTATTCATTTCTATGACTTTATTCATTATTCATTGACTTTAAAATCCAAATCTTATTTAAATATTACATGTAATTTAAATTTATATCTTTTGATAATATTTGCTATTTTTCCTCATGAAGAACAATTTAACCTGATTTATCAGCTAATATGCAAAGAGAAGTTTATTTAAAGTAAATAGATGTGTTGCAAGGTGTACTCAAAGTTTTATTTCAGAGAAGGAAAATGGAGTGCCATTGGAGAGTCTTGAGGAAGACTATATGAGAATTCTTAAATGAGTATTTGATGTTCAATAAAAGCTTCAAGTTTGTGTTCATAGTGATGTTTACTCATACTTCAAGGAGTTTAGATTTCTTGAAAAGTAAAAGTTTCTTTAAGTATTCCCTTCCTGTTAGATGTTACACATGAATTTATCATTGCCTCACAAAATCAACTAAATAATCTGTTCATTTTACTATTTTTGGTGCTGGTATTATTCCTATTGTGCTTTAGTTATATGTAGCAAGTTTTAAGAAAGTGAACACAAGGTATGTCCAATGACTGGGGAATGCCTGAACAAACTGCGGTATCTGATGGTGATGGGACATGTCTGATTGAATCAAGAATACCTTGGGACCAAAAAAAGAGAGCCTAAGCCTTGTGCTAGAATCTGTTCAGAACCTGACCTGATCAAGTTCAGACTGAGATAAAAAGCTTATACCCAAGCCTGAGGAAAGTCTTTAAGCTCAGCATCTCAAGGGTCAAATGATTCAACAGGGGGAGGGGACTCTCAGAGCTCTCAGCCCTCAGACCAATGGGTAAACTAATATTAACCCATAAAATAAGCAGAAAATAATATCAAGGAAAGACTAAAGTTTAAGAGGGTACCCCAACTCCCCAGAAAACAGAACCTACCTATAATTAGATAGGGAAAATGAGCAAACAATCAAAAAAGTACTTAACCTTAAAGACTTTTTTTTTGTGGTGACAAAGAACAAGGTGCAGACACAGAAGGGGACAGTGAAAGTAAAGGAAACATACCCACAGTCATAAAGAAAAATTTGGATTGGACACCGATTCTATAAGAACTAAAAAAAAATCCTTCAAAAACCAATATTAGAGGTAGAGGAAAAGTGGAGAAGAGAAATGAAAGTGATACAAAAAGAAATGGGTCAAATAAAAAAGAGAACCAAAAACTGACAGGAAAAACAGATCTTAAAAACCAGAACTGACAATATAGAAACTAATGATTTCATGAGAAATCAAGAAACAATAAAGCAGAATCAAAGGAATGAACAAATAGAGGAAAACATCAAATATCTTATTGAAAAAAATAACTGACCTAGAAAACAGATCTAGGAGAGATAATCTCAGAATTATTGGATTACCTGAAACCATGACAAAGAAAAAAACCCTTTGATATCATAATAAAAGTAATTATTAAGGAAAACTGGCCAGAGATCCTTGAATAAGAAAATGAAATTGAAATTGAAAGAATTCACAGATAGCCTCCAAAAAGAAACCCTCAATTGACAACTTTCAGGAATGTAATAGTCAAATTCAGGAGCCACCAAGCCAAGGGAAAATACTGCAAACAGCCAGAAAGAAACCAGTCAACTACCATGGAGCTACAATCAAGATCACTCAGAACCTAACAACTTCTACATTAAAGTATTGGAAGGCATGGAATATGATATTCAGAAAGGTGACATATTTGAGTTTACAACCCAGAGTCACCTCTCCAGCAAAACTGAATAGACTCTTTCAGAGGAAAATATGGTCATTCAGTAGGAATACAAAAATCTTAAGTAGAATACTAGCAAAAAAACTCTAGCAAGTAGTCATGAGGATTATTCATTATAATCAGGTGGGATTTATACCAGGAATGCAAGGATGGTTTAATATTAGGAAAACCATTTATATAATTGACCATATCAGTAATCAAACCAACAGAAATCACATGATTATCTCAATAGATGCAGAAAAAGCCTTTGACAAAATATAATACCCATTACTATTGAAAACACTAGAAAGTATGGGAATATAATGGCCTTTCCTCAAAATAATAAACAGTATATATCTAAAAACATCAGGATGTATCATCTACAATGGGGGCAAGTTAGAAGCCTTCCCAATAAGATCATGAGTGAAGCAAGAATGCCTATTATCACCTCTTTTAGTCAATATTGTTCTAGAAATGCTAGCAGTGGCAATTAGAGAAAAAAATTGAAGGGATTAAAGTAGGCAGTGAGGAGACTACACTACCACTCTTTGCAGATGATATGATGGCATACTTAAAGAACCTCAGAAAATCAACTAAAAGGAGAATGGAAACCATTAACAACTTTAGCAAAGTTGCAGGGTAGTAAATATACCCACATAAATCATCAGCATTTCTATATATGTACAAAAAAACTCAGCATCAGTAGTTAGAAAGATAAACTGCATTTAAAGTCACTCTTGACAATATAAAATATTTAGGAAACTATTTGCTAAAACAAACATAGGAATTATATGAACACAACTACAAAACACTTTTCACACAATTAAAACTAGATCTAAATAATTGGAAAAACATTAAATGCTCCTGGTTAGGATAAGCTAATATACTAAAAATGACAATCCTACCCAAATTAATCTATTTATTCAGTGCCATACCTATCAAACTACTAAAAGACTTTGTTATAGAATTAGAAAAAATCATGACAAGTTCATCAGGAAGGACAAAAGATCTAGAATATCAAGGGAAATAATGAAAAAAAAATGTGAAGGATGGGGACATAGCAGTACCATATCTTAAACTGTACTATAAAATAGTGGTTATCAAAACAATATGGTACTGGCTAAGAGACAGAAGAGTAGATCTGTGGAATAGACTTGGGGTAAATGATCTCAGTAAGCTAGTGTTTGATAAACCCAAATATCCCAGCTTTTGGGACAAAAACTCATTATTTTACAAAAACTTCTGGAAAAACAGTATGGTAAAAAATTAGGTATAGATAAACATCCTATACCCTCTACCAAGAGAAATTCAAAATGGGTAAATGACTTAATTATAAAGAATGAAATCATAAATAAATTAGGTCAATATAGATTAGCATACCTGTCAGATCTGTGGGAAAGGAAGGAATTTAAGACCAAGCAAAAGATAGAGAACATTGCAAAATATAAAATGAATGACTTTGATTATATCAAATTAAAAAGGTTTTGTACAAACAAAACAAATGAAACCAAAATTGGAAGGAAAGCAACAAATTGGGAGAACATTTTCAAAATAAAATTCTCTGACGAAGGTTTGATTTTCCAAATATATTAGAGACTAAGTCAAATCTCCAAATAATCAAGCCATTCCCCTCTAGACAAATGGTCAAGGGACATGAATAGACAGTTTTCATATGATGAAATCAAAACTATCAATAAGCACATGAAAAGTGTTATGAATCCCTCCTGATTAGAGAAATGCCAAATAAAACAACTCTGAGTTACCACCTCATACCTAGCAGATTGGCCAATCTGACAGCAAAGTAAAATGATATATGTTAGAGGGGATATGACAAAATTGGGACACTAATACACTGCTGATAGAATTGTTAATTGTTCCAACCATTCTGGAGGGCAATTTGGAACTATACCCAAAGGACACTAAAAGACTGTCAGCCCTTTGATCCAAATATACAACTGTTGGGTTTGTACCCCAAAGAGATAATAAGGAAAAGACTTGTACCAAAATATTCATTGGCACTCTCTTTGTTGTGGAAAAAAATTGAAAAATGAGGGGTGTCCATTGATTGGGGAATGGCTGAACAAATCATGGTATATGTTGGTGATGGAATAGTATTATGCTGAAAGGAATAATGAAATGGAAGAATTCCATGTGAACTGGAATGACCTCCAGGCATTGATGCAGAATGAAAGGAGCAGAACTAAAAGAAAATTGTACACAGAAACTGATATATTATGCACAATTGAATGTAATGAACTCTTCTACCAGTAGCAATGCAATGACGCAGGATAATCCAGAAGAACTTAGGAGAAAGAATGCTATCCACATCCAGAGATAGAACTGTAGAACCAGAAATGCATTAGAAAAATATATGTTCGACCACATAGAGCAATAGGGATGGGATTAGGGTTTTGGTGTTAAAGTATACTCTAATTCAAATATGAATGACATGGAAATAGGTTTTGAACAATGATACATGTATAATCCAGTGGAACTCCTTGTTGTCTTTGGGAGGGGTGAAGATAAAATGCAGGGGTGGGGGGGATCATGAATCATGTAACAATGGGAAAATATTCTAAAGAAAAATTGAAAGAAAAACTATTTTGTGAAAGTCATCCCTCTTTTAAACATTAGTAAATCTCCCTAATTTTAATTATATGAATATTTAAAACATGTATTTTTTCATAAATTCTCAACTTTTCACTATATTTAATGACTAAACATATTATATGATTAAGCTGATTTGCTGTTTCTCATCTATTATATTGTGTATCAGGAATGTATAGACTCAATCTACCAATTATCTGGACCTAAGGGGTGCTAAGTGAATCAAATGAATTTTTTCCTGCATTTATTGTGCTGTATACAATGACCTGGTATGTCAAAAATTGTGGAAAGGAAACAAGACTGACAGTTTGGGGGGGGAAGGGGCAACTGGGAGTGGCAATTGGGTCTTGTGACTAGCACTTCCTTCCTGCTGGGTGGGACTTGCTTCTGGGTGTTGGAGGAGAGAGGAGCTTGTTCAGCACAGTCTGGAATGGCATGCTCTTCTTGGTTCAGCTGGAAGTAACAGGCTTCTGAAGATCAGAACTGTTCTTGTTTGCTTTCTGTCTACTGCTAAAATTCTAAATTAGACAAAACTGGACTTATATAGAGTAGAGGGGAGTGGGAGAACCCTCCGCCAGCCTCTGGACTGGCCTCAACTCTGAAGCTGAGGAAAGAACTCCAATCCAAACTGGTTTTTAAATTTTATATTATTTGAATTCACAGTCAGATAAGTGGACTATCTTTTCTGGTCATTGAGGGAGCTGAACTTCAGTTCAGTCATTCCAGGACAAACAGGCCTCATTGGACCCCTGTTGCTTCCTCTCAGCAGGGGGCATCTCCCTTCCTTGTCTTACCGAGCAATAAACTCTCTCTCCCCCTCTCTCCTCCTTACCCCATACAAACCTCCCATAAATCCCCATTTTTCCAATCCTATTTCCTTTCCCAATAAATATTATAGTTTTTGGCAGAGCCAGCTAGGTTTTCCAACCTATTTTGTCAAGAATTTGAAAAAAATCAGGCCTGCATACATTTCAATAGCCTGTGTGACTGTGAAAATTAACCATTTTGAGAGCAGTGCTGAGTGCAACCAATCTGCCTAGTGATACCACGCCCAAAAGTAACCAGTCCTCCTGAAGGGAGGAGATGACTCTTAAAGGGCCAGACTTAAAAGCATTTTTTTCTGTTACAAAAAGATTTTCAAGATACAAGACATCAAAGAAACTATTATTTGCCATGGGTTATCTAGCCTGGATTTGATATTTCTTGTATATGTTTTACAACTTATTTTTTCTCACAATTCCAGATTATCTTTATTTTTTACTTAGCATCTATGAAACATTGCAATGGCTGAATATAAGTATGTATCTCTTGATTTCATTCATTCCCACACATTCTGGAGCATTATTCTTAGTAACCAAATTATACTATGCCCTAAAAATAGGTGTGCATATAATTTTTGGGAAAAAAGCAAAAGAATGAAATGGCTGTGATGATTTTGGCCATGAAAGAGGAGATGATGCGAATAAAGGAAATGATTAAGCAACTGAGGGAAGAGAAACAATGTGGCAAAGGTATTAACACACAACAAGACATACCTAAAAATAACAATGTAGTTCAGCAAAAAAATACAGATGGGGCTGAAGGTGGAATACCAATATTGCCACTAAGAGATCAAACAAGCCTACAAACAGATTGCGGCATAATTCATAGTAAAACACATAAGCCATTTACAACAGCTGGCCTTGAAAGTCTGAAAAAATGGATGCCTTCCTGGTTTTCAGAACTGATGAGATGCTTAAAAGAATTTAAAAGAGCAATTAGGGTTTATGATCCAGATTTCCAGGACACTGAAATTCTTCTCTCAGAATTATTTTTAAAAAGGGAAAAACAACAATTCATTGATGAAACAAGAAACAATCCAAATTTAAGATCATGGCCAGAGGAAGGAACAGATTTAGAGTTATCTAATAATGAAAATCTATGTTACCAAAGAAAGGCCAGAGAAGACTTATTAGAGGCAATGAAAAGTTTTTCCAAAAGACCAGATACTTGGGGAAAATTTGAGAAATTGAGACAGGAAAGTGGGGAACATCCATCAAAGTTCCTCAATAGAGTGATTGAAGAAGCAGAGGATGTGCTTGGATTTGAAAATTTAACTGAACAGAATCTCCAACACATAAGGAGACAATTTGTGAAAGGCAGTAACACACCTATTAGATCATATTTTAAACTTCAATTCCCAGTTTGGGAAACACTAAGTCTGGAAGATTTAAGAAAAACTGCAACTTACATAATTTCAAGTCATAAAGAAATGCTAGAGGAAAAGGTTGAAATAATAAAAGACCCTAAAGCCAAGCTCAAGGAGGCAAGTAGCTCAAGTAAATATAAAGAAATTGAAGAAATAAAAATCTAGCCACTCTGCAATCATACAAACCCACAAGAAATTACACAAAAGTAATCAAAGGAGAAATTTACCCAGATGTTTCCTCTGTGGAAAAATGGGTCACATGGTTCGAGACTGTTATTTAAAGGCACAATTATTCCAAGCTAATAACAAACAAAGGTCTTGGAAGAACAACGTAAAGTATAGCAGCAATAATACAGAAACAAATACAAAATGTTGTGATTGTAAATTGCAAGAAATCATTGCAAGCACCAACTTTAGAAACCATGGAGAGATACGTCCAACAAGGAGCGAAACCACATTATTTGCAAGTAGTCTTAGGTGCTGCCAGACAAAGTCAGTTATGAAGCCAGGTGCATGGGGTAACATCAAAAAGGAAAAATGGGAAAGGAAATAGGAAAAATGAAAAGGAAGGAGACTGCATGCAAATAGAACTTGAGGTTGCAAAAGCACAAAATAAAACTAAAGAAGAGATAGAGGAAGAAATCCAATTAGATAATGATATAACAGAGATTAAAGAGAAAATTTTTGGAACAGTAGAATAAGCTAAAAAGAAAGAGGAAAAAATAGAACTGGCAACAGTCTCTAATACACAAACTGTAAATAAATTAATTGAAGCATATGAGCTAACAACAGAAGGGTCCAATGGGGAGGAAAATGCAATAACAGAGAACATTCAAATTAGCAGACCTCCTGAAGATATTTAGTTTACAAGTATGAGCATTGCTGCTTCAAATATCTTTCAAATAAATATTCTTTTCAAAATCTATAGCAGAACATTTGATATTGCAAATAATGGTACAAATATCATCTTTTCCTTTGATGTTCAACATCTCTTCTCAATCTATTTGTGCTCACTCAGTCTTCTGTTATTCTACATCCTATTCCTTATTTTCAGATGTTACCTTTTCTTGTCTTGCATTCTGACCTTTAATCATATTAAAAGGAAACAGTTCAAATTCTCATTGTTTTCTTTTCCTTTGAATCTTTTCTTACATTATCCAATGTCACTTCAATCCTTATGAATCACAAAACAATTTATTCATAACCTCAATTGCTCTTATCTTTGATATTTGCAGCTTTTCTTATCTGTCTCTAGTTTTCTAGCCTGTTTCCCAACACTTCCATCCCAAGCACTATATTCCACCCAAAAAGTATTATTTTGTGTTCCCTATAATAATATTTAATCTCCAACTTCCTTTACAAAATGTATCTTGCATCTTGCATGACTGGCATGCTCTTCTGTTTTATATCCCTCATGAATTATTGTAATCTTTAGTTTCTTTTAAGATTCAGTTCAAATGATATTTTTCTGATTGTCTCAAGTTGTCAGTGTTTTCTATATAGTAGGTAATTCATATTTACTTTTCTGTGTATTTACTGTTTCCCCACAGTAGATTATAGACTTATAGAAGACAGGTCTTCTTTCCTTTGCATATTCCTATTTCATCATTTAATTTAATGCTTAGTTCAGGAAGAAGAAAGGAAGAAAGCCAACATTTATTTAGAGACCAGTAAATTTCAGGCCCTATGCTAAGTACATTTAAAAAATATCTTTTGATCATTATAACAACCCCTAGAAGCAGATATAATTAATTATAAATATTCACATGTTATATTTAAAAAAACTGAAACATAGAAAGTTTAAGTGGTTGGCCAAGATTAAAAAATAATGAGTTACGTGTCTAAAGCCATATTTGAACTCATGAAGGTTTTAGCCATTCTGCAGCTACATGATATTCTTGTGTAGGTTGAATACCTGAAAGGAAAGCTGGGAACTGAGGGAATATGGCTGAAAGGGTTAAAGATTAAGGTAGGAAGGACATGAAGAGAGAAAATAGACACAGTGACACAGGTGTCATCAGCTTCACATTCAATTTGTCAGCCCTTACTCTGATGGTCAGGGAGAGAGTGTCTGAATGATTGCAAATGAGGGAGCTGATCTGTTTATTAAGGGTAATTGTACAAGGAGGGGGTGGCAGGGTGTCCACCACCTATTTGGTACATCAAAAATTTTAACAGTTTAATGACAAAGCCAAAAGGACGTATGATAACAAAATAGGTCTCCAGGTATCAGGCTAGGACTCTTGTCCTTTACAGAAAGCTGGCACCAATCTTATCTTAAGTAATATTTATTGGGAAAGGAAATAGGTTTGGAAAACAGGGGATAAATGGGGTATTTGTATGGGGTATAGAGTAGTTAAGGGTATATTGCTTGGTGAAGCAAGGGAGGGAGATGCCCCCTGCTGAAAGGAAGCAGCAGGGGTCCAATGAGGTCTGTTTGTCTTTGAATGACTGAACTGAAGTTCAGCTCCCTTTATGACCAGAAAAGATAGTCCACTTATCTGACTGTGAATTCAAATAATATAAAGTTTAATAACAAGTTGGGATTGGAGTTTTTTCTCAGCTTCAGACCTGAGGCCAGGCCAGAGGCTGGCAGAGGGTTTGTCCCATTCCGTCTACTGTATATCAGTCCAGTTTTGTATAATTCAGAATCTTAGCAGTAGATAGAAAGCAAACAAGAACAGTTCTAACTTTCAGAAGCCTGTGTCTTCCAGCTGAACCAAGAAGAGCATGCCACTCCAGACTGGGCTGACCAAGCTCCTCTCTCCTCCAACACCAGGAAGCAAGTCTCAACTCAGCAGGAAGGAAGTGCTAGTCACAAGACCCAACTGCCACTCCCAGTTGGCCCCTTACCCCACAAACTGTCAGTCTTATTTCCTTTCCACACTTAGGAATGCATTTGTGGATCTTTGATATTTCAAAGGACTCTAAAACTTGTCTGTGAGGTTATACACAAGAGATAACAGCATAGGTTTGGCTTTTAAGATCAACCAAATTTAACCCCATCCAAATTTAAGAACTCAGCAATCAATCATGTGAAATATTAGAAACATATCATAAGTCTGTTTTCTGAGTACTTTGCTCATTAGAGTCAGCTTTTGAATACATTTTTAATACTTTCATGATTTTTTCATACCTGGAACCCTTCATAGGTCTTCCTACTTCTAAGTTCAGCATGTTATCCCTTGTGCCCCCTGGCTAGCTCTAAAGAGAAATTCCCTCTTAAATGAAATTTGAATTGAAATTTTTATAAGACCTCTAATTATAATATATATTTCTAGTGTTTCATTCAGAGCTGTTCTTAGCACATAACAATTCAGAAAATTCCCCTGAGAAATGCTCTGTAGGTGATTTGGAGAGGAATGGAGTCAGAGGAAGAGAGAGAGAGAGAGAGAGAGAGAGAGAGAGAGAGAGAGAGAGAGAGAGAGAGAGAGAGAGAGAGAGAGAGAGAGAGATTTACACACACACACACACACACACACACACACACACACATATATAAACACATATACAAATACAAAATATAAATGTATGTAAAACCCTAAGGCAAAGTATCAGATTTAACCTCTCATATTTTTTCTCTTTTTTCCCTTTCCTTTCTCCTCTTTCCCTTCTCTTTCTCCTTTCTTTTCAATTTCCTTTTCCTCTTTTCTTTCCCTTTCCTTTTCTATTTCCCTTTCTCTTTTCCTTCCTTCCTCACCTCCTTTCCTTTGTCTTTATTTACTTTTTCCTTTCCCATTCTGACTAAAAGCCTTCAAGACTTTCATAGATACCTTTATATTCATTTCAATGCTTCTAAATAATTTGAGGTGAAGGAGAGGAATTGTGCCTCCAGGACTTCTCACTCACTGCACAATCTTGATTCTATGCTCTAAGCAGGTTCTGAACTGATTTTGCTCCACTGAATTAAATAAAGATACATTTGAGTACACTGACTAAAAGGACTTTGCAGAAGACTTAGCTGAGCCAGTCAGTGTTAAAAATAACAGACTCTTTTATTTGGCATATCCAAAGGAAGAGGTAAACAAAAGGTCAAATGTTTGAAAGGAAGATTTGGAAGAAAGGAAGAGGGAAGGAAAAAAGAAGAGAGTGAGACAGAGGTGAGTATTGACACATCTAAAAAGTATAAATTCACCATTATCTATATGTACACATACCTAGGGCAGAACTAACATAGCCAATGTGAGTTTAGAATGAACAGTGAAAAGATACACCAAGGAATATCACCAAGGAACTTTTGGCTAGGGACTTCAGTCAGTTACAGGTGAAGTGATTTCACAAAGGTTAAATAAACTTGGGTCCATTTTATAGTCCCGTATAAGGATAGCTCTGTGATTAATTTGGTTATCTTGGAAGATCCTAATGTCATGGCACCTCAAATGTTTTTAATGAGAAGAAAAGGTTTTTCTAGGAAAATTTGTTTGGTTTTGAACTCTTTGAATTCAAAGGCAGAGTAGTTAAGAAAGTTTAGAATGTCTAGAGTAAAATATTCCATACAGAAATTTTTCAGATGTTTTCAGTGGGAGAAGAACAGAAAGCTTCCATAAAAGGGGTCAGGCAGAAGACAAAAGGATGAATAATAAAGAAACAATCGACTGTATGTGTAAATCAATAGTAACCCAGAGAAAGTTTCATATTTTTTTTCTAGGTTGTATCAGTAGAAGAAAAATAACATAGATGACCTGTTTTCTTAAACAACTTTGAGCATCATTTCTTTGAAAATTTAAATATAGGGGGAAAGGTATAAAGTGGATAAAGACTCAGTGGATAAAGAGTCAGGCCTGGTTTCAAATATGTTCTCAAATATTTTCTAGCTGTGTGATCCTGGATAAGTTTTAACCCTGCTTTATCTAGCATTTACTATTCTTCTGCCTTAGAAACAATACATGCTAATGATTTGAAGATGGAAAATAATAGTTTAGAAATAAATATGCATATTTATTTATATATATATATAAATAAAAGGTTAAATGTAGGAACCAAGCCAATGGCAAAGTAACAGACAGCAACCCAGCTGAACTCCTTCAACATTCCCTTCAAAATAACTTTAAAATAACTTCTCAAATAAAATGTTGGGAGAGACAGAGCCAATAGGAGGTCAGAGTGAAACATTTTTCTCCATCCTAAGACAACATAGGAGGTCAGAAGGAGCGATCTGTGCCACTGAGGTAGGGGCCTCCTGGAGCGTAGTAGCAGCACAAGCAACAGGCACTGGATATGGCTGTAATAGCACCAGCAGCTTTGGGAGTTCTTAGCCCAGAGATAATATGTAAGGTCAGGAAGCTGGTCAGAAAGAGAATAATGGGGATCCCCTGCTGGCATTTGGTGTAGCTGGCAAAGATTTGAGACTATTGCAAAGAAAAAAAAAAGTTCTGTGTCTCAGTTCTAGGGTAAAAAGGAGAGAGAAACACTTCTCAGTCACAGGAAATTAGGGTCCCTGGTTGCAGTTCCAAGATCAAAAAGGAGCATTAGAGTTTGTGATTGCAGGAAGGCAAGGTTCCTTCCAGAACACAGACCAATAACCATAGCTTTCCTGATAGCACAGCATATTAAAAGCACAGAAAACTTATATTTTAAAAAATTAACTCTTACTCTAGCAGCAGGAAAAAAAAAGTCTGCAGCTTGGAACAGTGTCTCCCCACCCTGAGTTGAGAAGAACCCAACATTAACATAAAGTTAAAAGTAAGGAAAGAGACTGGAAAATGAGTAAACAACAGTAGAAAAGAACTTCACCAAAAAAGCTACTTATGGCTGGGAAGACCAAGACATAAAGACAAGGGAAGTCAGTATATAAGGAGCAATAAGCAAATCTAAGGGAAAAAAAATGTTATTTTGTCACACGTCCAACAAGAATTTTAAAGAATCGAAGAAAAAGATGAGTATTAGTAGAAAAATTGGAAATAAATGAGAGTGATTCAAGAATATTATGGAAAAAAGAATAATTTGTCAAAAGCGGTACAATATACTGAAGAAAATAACACTAAAAAATTGACTTAATGGTAAGAAAGGTACAAACATTCACTAAGGTAAAAGAAAAAAAAACTCTTTAAAAACTGGAGTTGAGTGAGTGTAGCCCTTTTGTTGTGGCAAAAAATGGATACTTGAAAGTATTTTCATCAATTGCGGAATGGCTAAACAAGATGTTTTATATGATTGTAATGGAATACTATTATGCTGTAAAAATGATGAGAGTAGTTTCAGAATCAATAAAAATGAAAATAAGACAAGGACAACTAATTCAAGTTAAATGAGAAAAAACAGGTGATCATTTTGAATAGTAGCAAAAATGCTGTAATGATGATCAGTTGTGAAAGACTTGACTACTCTGATCAATAAAATGATCTAAGAGAATTCCAAAAGAATTTTGATGAAAAAATTCTACCCAACTTCACAGAGAAAACTGATGAACTCTGAATGTAAATTGAAGCATTTTCTCGTTTACTTTACTTTTGTGGAAAGGAAAACTGAATCAAGCTCTGGACTTTCTGCCACTGAGGTAGAGCCAGTAGCAGTTGGAAGGTTAGAGTAAAATTGATGAGTAGTGATGATAGTTGGTGGGGAGGAGGGGAAACTTGGAGAGTGACAGTTGGTCTGTGAGGCTCTCTCTTTCCTGGCCCTTGGACTGGAAGGAGCCTCTCTCCCTGTCTTGGGATAGAAGTAATTCTAATCCTGATTTTCCCAACTGTGAGCTCTACCTGGATTCCTGTGATTGTGTCAACAAACAAAAAGGATTTAAGGGGAGAGGTTTGAACTGTAAGAACTTTAGGGGCATCAGCTGGAAGAGGTAGGCCCAACCAGCTCTGAAAGTCAGAACCTTTTCTTCCTCTTGCATTCTAATGCTAAAGACTTTGAACTTAAAACAACTAGCATAGATTAGAATAGATAGGAATAAAAAAAACAAAAACAAAAAACCTCCACCAGCCTGTGAGGTAGGCCTCAGCTCAAAATCTGAGAGAGACTCAAACCCAATCTAGGGAAATCTCAATTCCCACTTCCCTGATATCTTCTCAATCCAAACTTGTTATTAGAGTTTCCTCTTGAGTTAACTAACAGGCAGTCAGATAAGAGGACATTTCAGAGGGACATAGGGGAAGCAGAACCTCAAGGCAGCCATTCAATCTTAAATGGTCTTTATTGGACCCCTGCCAGGTGACCTTGGTGGGGGGAGGGGGCTTGTTCCTTAGGGGTCTGTGCTTACCTGCTCTGGGATATCTTCAACATCAATCAATAGAGAAGACATCCCCTCAGATTATTATAGGTGACCCATTTCTTGGTAACTTCTTAGCAGGGGGTATCTCTCTCCTTTTAACTCACCAGCATCCATATTCCCTCTCTCCCTTCAATTCCTCCATTCCCTGTTACAAAACCTTCCTTAGTCCCTATACTTCTTAAATCCCTATAATTCCTTTAACTATTACACTATTTTGGCTTTGGCTTTAATAAAATGGAAATATATTTTACATGAGTTCACAGATATAATTAATAATGCTTCTTTAAAAAAATATGGAAATAGGTTTTGGACAATGAACCATGTATATACCCCAGTGGAAATGCTTGTCACCTCTGTGAGGGGGAAAGGGTAGGAATAATCATGAATAATATGACCATGGAAAAAATTCTAAACAAATAAATAAATACATTAAAAAATAACACTTGGACTATTCAGTAGGTGGGAAAGAGGGAGAAAATTTTGAATTCAGAATTTAAAATGAAAAGAATGTTAAAAAATAATAAATTATTTTTAAAAGTTATATCCAATTGCTAGATATTGAATCAATAGTTTAAAATCAAAAATACTTTATAGAATACATTTTCCCTTACCTAAAATTATAGCATTTGATAGAAATTGAAATGGAATTCCTGGAATTTCAATATTTGTCTTTGGAAATAAAAATTATTACCATGTCAAGTAGCCCTGTCAGTAATTTTCAGATCTTTGTGAACATGCCTCCTGATAGAAATACTAAATTTATAATGCTAATATCTGACCAGCACTATCTCCCTAATGTCATTTCTTCTGTACACAGTACCAAGATAGATCAGAGTTGTTGAAATATGAAATATTTCATATGAAAAATATGAAATATGAAATCTCTGCCAGAGAGAGAATACTTGGTAAATCAAAATGAACTAGCATTTAAATTATATTATATCTTAGCAAACACTTTCGGGTACTCTCAATAGTCTTCAATAGACTTCCTAAATATAATACAAGTAAATACAAGTTTTGGAAACTTTATAAAATACCCTTACTTTACCTTAGGAGAGGTGGGGGAGGTTGAGATGTTGATAGAGTAAAAATGTATTGAAAGTGATTTGGCAGATAATTCTAGGTTTATTCCTTTAAGTTTAAATCATATTATAGATTTCCATGTGTTAGAAACTTTCCCTTAAAGATATGTTGCTGAATCAGCCTGGAAAAAAACTTCAGGTCCTCCTCTCATTGAATATGGCCAGCTCTAATTTGTTCCATTGCCCCATCCACCTAATACTTATCTCTCCCCAGGAACCCATTTCATCCCTTACCTTGGATGAGGGCACTATTCTTACAATATTAGGGCTATAAAAAGAAATGTTCATACAAATATATTTCCAGTATATCCATATTAAAGGAATTTTTTAAAACCCTGAATGAAACTAGCTGATAAATTCTGATATATTCATCGAAACAAAGTCTTCTGTAACTTGTATACTTTTAAGTCCTATGCAAAAGCTATTTACCCATTCTAAAGCAAGATTCCTACCATTTCTATAGGATTATATGGTTTATACAGCACTTTCCAAACATCTCATTTGATCCTCACAACAACCCTGGTAAACACAATCTCCATAAGAAATGTCCTTCAATTTGGGAACTAAGCAAATTTTATTTGGATTGTGAAGATGCCAAAAGATTCAATGCAGCCTCTAAGATTTGCAAAT
The DNA here is from genome assembly GCF_027887165.1 of Monodelphis domestica. Lineage (NCBI taxonomy): Eukaryota > Metazoa > Chordata > Mammalia > Didelphimorphia > Didelphidae > Monodelphis > Monodelphis domestica. The sequence continues at coordinate 246,811,757 of NC_077229.1, read as the reverse complement.
AATTAAAAAATTTCATATAGTGAGGTGTTCTTATGATTTGCATTTTACAGACAAGGAAACTAAGCCAGACTGAGCTGAAGTGACTTCTCCAGTGTATACCTCAGGGCACATTTGTTCTCTGGTCTTTGGATTCCAGATCCAGCACTATGTGTTACTGAAAAGTGATATTGATCCCTCATCAAGTATATGGGATAATAGGAACTACCTTGATCCCTCTCTTCATTTCTGAATTCTAGACAATTGAATCAATTGGTCTTCTACTGTGGTAGTCAGGAAATTCACACTGTGAAAACTTTTCTGAAATGTGGCATATGATAGAGGAAGAGCCATTGTGCCTAAAACACTGACTCAGAATCCAATTTCATTCTTATTATACTATTTCTAAAGTCTCTAATTCAAATCCCTTATCTTTAATCTTTTGCCTTTCACAGGCAAGATAACTCAGATATTTTGTTTCTTGCTTAATTGAATGTCCAATTCATTTTCCTAGCCCTTTGCTTTTCAGCTTCCTTCTTCCTTTTATGTGTTGTCATCCCCACCCTCCCCCCAGAAGATTGTGAGTTTCTTGATGGAAGGAACTGTTTTTTTTTTTTTTAATATTTGTATGTCTAGTACTTAATATATCTGGAGCAATTAGCACTTAATAAGTGTTTATTAAATAACATTAATTTTATAAGATGTGGGCTCTTTTAACTAATATGTTACCTTGCTCTGATTCTCATTCCTTTGCTTTTTTATTGGAATCTAAATCTGGTCTGCTTTCTTGGACCTGCTCACTTCTCAAATTTAGTTTATTTTACTGGATGGTGACTTTGCTAGCTGAAGTTCTGGACCTTCTCGCTTCTGCCTATTCTTGTCCCTAAAATTTGTATAATTAAAAATTTGTTATCCTAAAACTTGAACTTGAAGTGGGCTGGCATTACACCAAAGCAACTAGAACTTGCTGCCTCTGTCAGAAGCAACTGGTGAACCTACATTAACCATGCTGCCACCACCTTTGAAGATGAGTGATGTCGACGTTTTGCCGCTGCGCATGAACCCCAACACCAGGCCTCAACCGCACCTCTTGTAACAACTGGCGTCCCCATGTGCCACAAACTCTGAGCCTCAGTCTTTGGACTTCAAAGCCATATGAGGGTACACCGTAGATGAAAACACACAAAGACAATTGTCATTCTCGGTCACCGAGAGACTACCACTATCCTAAAAAAGAACTGCTTTCCTGGGAGTCAACTGACTTCCTGTTGTTACATACTTCCTGTCATTATGTACTTCCTGTAGACAGGGGATATTAGGCAGTGACATGGAGGGTCCTAGCTCTCTTTGGCTTGCTGGCAAGGATGGGAGTGGTAAGCTTGGGGATTTTTACAAATTCCCTATATTTGTGAATCAGGAGGCTTTTATTTCCCTTTAATATAGTCTTTTTCCCTTTACAGAAAATGCACCTCTAGTCCTCATCTTTCTCTTGTAGGTACTTTGAAAGAGTTCAATAATTAATTCTACTTGGATAACTTTTAATAATGTAAATATTAAATTAGACTATTTTATCTCCCCACAGCTATTACTACAGTTCTGTGGTTGTTTTAAAGGAATATTTTTAGTGACTGGATTTTCAAGTTCTCTTAATCATTCCATCATTTAGCAGCAAATATTCTCTAAATAGATGGTTAGCATTGCTTTGTTTTCCTTAAACAGTGAAAGAAGAGCCAAACACAGTTTTACCCATATAAGTGTTATTGTTCAGTTGTTTTCAGTCATGTCTGCCTCTCCTTGTCTCTGTTTTGTTTTTTTGTTTTTGTTTTTTTTGGTAAAATACTGGAATAGTTTTCCATTTCCTTCTCTAGCTCATTTACAGATGAGAAAATTGAGGCTCAGGAGGTTAAATGACTTCTCTAAAGTAAAAACAAAACAAAACAAAAATAATAAAAACCTCACTTTCTGCTTTAGTAATAACTTTAAGGCTAGAAGGTCAAGGCCAGGCAAATGGGGCTAATTGATATGCCCAGGGTCACACAGTTCTAGGATGTCTCAGAGGCCATATTTAATTAAAGCCCTGGTATTCTATTCACTGGTATCTAAGAATCCTCAGAATACCTGAAAGCTACTATCAAAAAAAAATAGCCTAGACACCATATATCATCAAACCAGAGGACAAAACAGAAATTGGAATAATTCAATAAGCACATCTTGAATACAACCCCCTCACCCCATAATTATCCCAGGATTATTATAGTCAAATTCCAGAACAACCAGGACAAGGAAAGAGTATTACAAGCATCCAGAAAGAAATTTAAAAAAAATTAAAGATAATGGAATTATGCAATTATTCAGACTGACTGACAGCCCTCAAAACAAGATTCCAAAGAGCTGGCTGGGTCAGCATTCTAAGGCAGTTGGAAAACTGGCAACTGATACTCTCTCTCTGGGAACCAGAAAGAGAGGCTGTGTGGAAGTGTCTCCATGAAGGAAACCATAAGCTGGCAGAGACTTGGATCATGTTTAAGGAAAGGTTGAATGAGTCTTCCCTTTAACACTGATACTAAGTGTGAGTTGGTGTGAATGTCCTCCCTTCCTGAACCTTTTGAGGACTATTCATCTTGATACTGAAGTTTGACCCAACCAAGGACTCTGGTATTGTGAGAATCTGGGCCCTGTGGACTTTACAAACCCTTTATCTTTTATTACCCCTTTTATTTAGTTAGGTTAAGGTTATTTAGAAAGGCTAATATTTTAATATCTGGATGGGTTAGAAATAAGTCACTCCCTGATTCCCCTTCCAAATCCCTTGTCCCTTTAGCTAATAAACCTGTTTATTGTATAAATGGAGATTTTGAAGCCTAGACTTCAATCCTCAGAAGTCCTTAGTATTTCCCATAATTCCCTATAATCTTTCCTGAGTCTCCACGTAGATGAAATCACAATTGGTATTTAACTGGCAGTAAAGCCTACCATGCTCTCTTCTCTGCCATTGCAATGATGTAGCAAGTGTAGTGGTAAGTTAAGCGAGGGGATTATGAATGGGCTAATCAGCCATGGGCATGTGGTTTTAATTTTGTATCCTTGATTTCTAATAATGCTTAATAAACCTGATAAAATATAATTTTTTATTACTAGAGATATAATTTAATTTTTACAATTTTTGGCAACCACAAGATTGGACAAGAACTTCTCAATTTTTTTTTCAGATAGCCTAGATAAATTTTTTTTAAGCCATGTTTCTCCTGCCAAGGCTCTCTTGATTCAGCTTGCTCCTGCTGTCTGCTCCCACCTCCTGCTATCCACAATTGCCTCCAGCCATCCACTAGACCTGATTGACTCAGATTGCTCTCCCACCCCAGTCCCAACACTGCCTGGCCCAACCCCGCCCAGGCCCCAGCTGATCTCCAGCCTCTGAGCCAGATCACTCCAGGCCAGCCCCAAGACCCAAGCTGCTGGTAGCTGCCCTTGTGTCTTCAGAATCACAAATCAACTGACAAAAACAGGGTGTTCTTTTCTTAGGCAACAATTAGCCTCCACATGGCAGGGGACCTCAGGGGAGAATGAGGAGAAGGAAGAGACTTTTCCAAACAGGAAGTTATAAGTATGGCTATTCTATGGGGGAGCAGTGCATTGCCTATTTCAAAGGATATTTTTTGAGTGCACTGATCCTTTTACTTACCTTAACTGAGATTCAGGAGAAAAATTAATCTCCCTGCAACTCTTTGCCATTTGGGCTTGCCAATTATAAAAATGTGAATGGATGGAACATCACAGTTTCATACAAAGGAGCTGGGAAGTTAATCCCAGGGCATGGTACCCCTGGATGGCTCCCAAAAAGGGAGGATTCCCTCCAGGCCAGCACCCTTGCCCACCCAGAGGTACCAGCTATCCTTGGAGGCTCAGCACTCTAGGTGGGGGAGGGGTCCTGGGATCTTCCTTCATCCTTCCCCTTAAACCTGACTCTTTTCAAATTCAGGCTTTTTGGGAGTGTACCTTTTAAGTTGAGTCCAGCAAGTGGGTTCCTTTGCTCTGTCCTGTTGTTAGGTTTGATTTTCAGTCCCCTAGGAGCATTTTGTTTGTAATTGGTAAGGAAGGTTTTTCAGAGTTCTGAACTTTCACTGCCTCTAATGCCACCATCTTGACTCTGCCTACCAGGGAAGTCTGATAATTGATTTTTGAAAAATGATTTCTGGTCAAATTCTATGTTACTGAATGCAAGTGGAATTCTAAATTCTTTAGTTTTGCTGGAAGTATATTATGACAAATTATCATGAAAGAAATAAGCTAGTCCACTCTACATGAAATAATTTTTATAGAGATGTTATTAGAATGACATATGAACCATATGAGTTGTGAAGATACTTGTGTGTGAAACTTTTAGTGTGACAAAGGCAATCAACTGAGTTACCTTAATTAACATTAAACAGTGTAATAACAAAAACAAAGTCAAAATTCTCTTTTCTACTTTAGTTATTCCATTAACATGATATGAGATTGTCTATTACTTGACCTCTTAGACTCCTATTTGATTTTAATTCAAATAAATAAATGAAATTTGCCATAACTTGCATGATGGTTGCTATCAGTTGGATTATTTAAAAAGGATTATAAAATATTTTTTGTTACTATAATAGTGTAGCATAAAGAGGAAGGCAAGTGGCACTTTGAATAGATTGTTGGGCCTGGAATCAGGAAGACTTGAATTCAAATCTGGCTTCACACATTTATTAGCTTTGTGATGCTATGCAAGTCACTTAACTCTATTTCCCTCAGATCCTAATCTGTAAATGAGCTAGAGAAGGAAATGGTAAACTATGCCACTACCTTTGTCAAAAAGTCATCAGATGAGGAGTTGGACATGACTGAAATTACTGAACAACAACAGAGCAATATTAGAAATCCCTTTATGTGTGGTTGTTATAAGAACACATGTGTATATATATTTAGTTAGATAGACAGATAGATAGACAGACCGATAGATAGATAGATAGATGACAGACAGACACATCATAGGTTTTTTGTGAGTACTTATTTGCTCTTAGATATTTGTGCCAATATTTGCTAGAGAATTGAAGATGTAATTAATTACCTTTATACTCAGCAAAATATCTTTTTTTGGGGGGAGAATTACTAAATGTTTTTTTATCCTGATTATGTACAGCCTTAGACTAGAATTCTCTTCTGTCCAACAAAGCCTAGTTGAAAGGACATTGCTTCAATGTTAGTTTCCTATTTCTTTGTCCATAAAGTGAACAAATGTGGGCAGGGGGTTACTAAATGGTTGTTTCTTTGCCTTATTTGTGGTTGTTGTTATTCGTTTCTCTTCAGTTTCCTATCCTGCTCTAAGGTCGGATTCTATAAATGATTACTTCAGCATTTCAAACCTCAGAGAAGCTGTAAAAGTTAATGGGTCCCCAAAAGGTTTGTATTTTGAAATCCAAGTCACCAAAAAAGATCAGACCTTATTTTAGTTATTTTCTGGTATTTATGTGCTTTTCATTAATTTACTATATAAAGGGCTTCCAATAGATCGATAGAACAATTACAGAGAACTTGCTGATGTGGCCTATTGTTAGCCACCAATCAATTTGATTGAAAAACACAGGCTTCTTCTACGTAGTACCGGGTGAAAGTGTATCAAGCTAATAGTGTACAATTATCTCTAGACCAGACACAATTGTTTGCAATAATGAAATAGCGATTTGTTTTCAATCTGGAGGTTTGCCATGGACCTTAAGTAGTTTCAGTCAGCCAGAAATTGCTTGATATGAGTTGCTAGTAGAATAAATAAGAACTTGATGCAGCCTAGTTCTCCCTCAGAGTGAACAGTGACAATGGCAGTTAATTAACATTAGAGACAAGATGAAGGGGCAAGACTGATTTCAAGAATGCAGTATAATCTATGAAATTTATGACCCACTTACTGTAATTTTTTTGCTGACATTTCATCCAAGAACCAGTCTTGGTATACCATTAATTTTTTTATGTAAAATTTGATTATTAAATACTAAATTGTATGATGCTTTCTAGTCATATCCTAACTTTATTATTTTTTCTGGGTACTTATTATTTCAATTATGATAAATTATCATCTCAATCAGGTCAATTACTACTTTATAAAAATATTTTATGGTACTCAGCACATAGTAGGTATCAATAAACAGCAATTGAAACAGATAATTGCTAAATTCAACACATTTTAAGACCTAATGAGGTGTCAAGTTCATTATTAAGAGTAATATTCTCATGGGAATATTGATTTCTATCAGAAATTCATCTCATCTGTCTGATTTTAGCCAGTTATAAATTCTGGTTTTGCCATATGTAAAATACATTGAATATATTTTTCAAATATCCAGCTTTCAAGTCCCCACAGGAGTAAAGCTAAAAATGCATAGTTGTTTTATTCCTCTGACTTGATATATATATATATATATATATCTACCTTTTCAACCATTTCTTCCAATTAATATGTTTTAAAAATAATTAGATAAAGCAAATGTAAAGAATAATGGATGTAAAATAAATATAAAGTAAATTAACACAATTTGAACATGGTCCATTGCTTTCTCCAAGATGCTATTTTAATACATTTATTCTTTTTCTGTGAAGAAAATTCTTTATGGTCTTTTTAATCAAAAACATACTTTCTTATACAATAAGTCAACATGGGAAATCAAACATTAATACCTGGCAAAGGTAAAAATCAGCAATGTTATTTCTACTCTGACTCCAGGAATCAAAGAATCTGAGGAGACTTTTCTAAGAAATATCACATTCACAATACACATGGCATGTTATTTATTTTTAATAATTTAAAGTTACATTTACTAAGATATTGAGTACTGAATGTATGATTATGTCTGTAAAGAACATAAAAAATATAGTTCTTGGTAAAGGCAAGTTTCTAAAGGGAAAAAAAAGCCTGATTTTAAAAGAAAATACAAATAACCATTTAAAATATATACTATATATATAGATATACTTATTTAAAAAAAGAAAAAGTAAAACCTCAATTTTGGATTGAAAAAATAACTTTTTAATGTGAAAAATAGGGGAGATATAGGTATGGAGAGTGAATTTTCTAGAAAGTAAAGCTATTATAAATATTAATATTATAAATCAAAAGTGTTAATATGGTAGAAAAATATTGCTTTAAGAGAGACAAAAAACATCCCACACTAAGAAAGTCAGAATCGTACTGTAATGTGTTCTACTCAGAATGTGTATATTTAATTTCTTTCAGTTTTGCATATCATAATAATGATAAACTAGAAAGTGTCAAGAAGAAAGTAACTTGGGATGGGGAGAAAGTTTGAGATCAGGTCATAAACTAATTATATGAGATAACTTGGGAAGTTTATGCTGTGCATGGGGTGGAAAACTCTTGGAATATAGTTTAACTATGTTCTAAGTATATATATATGTGTGTGTGTGTGCACATATATAGAAAGATAAATTATATTCACTCTATAATTGTGTTCAAATATTTGAAAGGCTTTTTTGAATGTAGAAGAGGGATTTGATTTGTCTCTTTTGGTTCTAGAGGAGAAAACTAAAAGGAAGGACTGGAAGATATCAGTTCCACATTTAAAAATATCTCTATCTATCCTAGGGTGCAATGGTTTTCTTCAGAGGGAATTTGATTCTCTCTCCCGATTGACCTTAAAGCAAAAGCTATATATGTTTTGAAATGGATTCTTATTTATTCTTTATTTAGGTTTAGACAGATTTCTGAGGTCCCTTAAAATTCTATAATTTTATATTATTTTGTGGAAATATATATGTATATATATAATTATAGTAGAGATCACAATGTGGCTAATTGAAATAGTCTTTCTTCAAAAGGAGCAAAATATAATTAACATGGAAGAAATAATAACAGAAATATAATTTTTTTAAGTAAGAAATATTCACTTAGAAAAGATTATGGTATAAAAATATAGACCTAGGGCAATGGTATTCTAGTCTTTATTTTTAATCCTAGCAACTATCAATGAAGCACTCAATACAAGATATAAAAAACATAATAATGAAGGAAGGGAGTTAGGAAGGAAGGAAGTTAAAAAGGAAGGAAGAAAAAAGAATAAAACAAATAAAAATCTTGGTCTCTCTGGGACAGGGTATATTTGAACAGATGAATGGAACTTGGGTCACATATCAACCCTGAGTATTTTCTTTCTTAATTTGTTTTAATGAAAACTAGGAGATTTAAGAGAATACCTCAAAGGAATATTTTATTGTTATGATAAATAATATAAAATGGCAAATAGTGAAAATAATGATATGAGACCATGGATTATAGTGGAAACAGTCTATTTGGGAGTTAGCAGATTCTAACTTTTCTCCTACAACCCATGTGACTCTGGGTAAGTTACTTCTCCACATTTCAGTCTTTGTATTAGGGCATTGGACTAGATAAATTTGGTTTCCCCATTTCCTTCACAGTGTATGACTCTGATCCTAGAATGCAAATATAGGTGGAAATAAAAAGAAACAAAATAACATTGAACTAATTATTTGGAAGTAAGTTTTATTACAGTTTGTGAACTCTTTTAAATCTCCTTTTGAAACAAATGAATGATCCATCTAGCTTAGAAGTTTAAAATATAGTCATGGGGGCAGGGAAGGGGAGAGAGAGAGGCAGAGACAGTGACAGTGACAGAAAGAGAGAAAGAGAGGTGGAATCAGAGAAAGAGAAACAGAGAGAGAGACAGAAACTCAGAGAGACAGAGAAAGAGATAGATAATTGAAAAGATGGCAGTAGAGCAAGACAGTATCATTAAACAAACATAACAATATGAATAATTACTTTCCTCACGTACGTTTCCATCTGTATTTAACAAACATGGCAGGAAAATAAATGAGAAGATAAGGATAAATTTTCCTCCTGTTAAATCAGTTCCTTGGACAGAGTGAAAATTCAGTCCATTAATTACTTCCAATTTAGACAAGAAAGGCCCAACCGCCTCCTTAAAATATATATTTATATATCAATCTCTAAAAAGAGATAGCAATCTAGATATATAGTTTATAACAGCATTGCCTTCAGGAAGCAGAAAGCAGCAGCCTAAGAACTCTGTCATTGTCAGTTTCCAGGCCAACTTGGTAAGCATGACCTTATCTCTTCCAACTACCAAGTACTGCCCAGAGTGATAGGCTGAGTCAATGGGATGATGCAGACCAATATTTCTCACTGACTATCACTAATTCTGGTTGCTCTGCCTCTTCAGGTTAGTGAGCAGAACAGTTTTCTGTCACTAAACAACAATGACAGGCAAAGAAGGAACATTTTTTTTTCCTTTCTGCCTGACTGGGTTTCATAATTCACTTGGCACCAGAAGCTGTGAATTTCTAAATCTTCTTCCTGCATTGAAGGGTCTTTTTTTTTTTTTTTTTTGGTTACCACAAAGAATGACTGAAACATGAATATGCAACACACATCAGATTTCAACATCAAGATGGCTGCCAAACCACTGAGACATCTGCCATGATACCTCATTTCTACAAATGTCTCAACTAATGGATTGGACTGCCACCCTCCCTCCTTTGAGACATGTTGACAGGATTGCTTTTTTTTTTTTTGGCAGTCAGTAGTCAATTTGGGGGAGTTGAATGGATTCTCTTTGGAAATAAGCAAGTAGGCTTTAGAATGAAAGGCTAATTTCAATGTGCAAAATCCTTTGTTATAACAAAGATTTGAGATAAGTAACAGAAAGGTATATCTCCATTATATCGTGCAAATTATGTTCTAGATTTTTCTCAGCTCAAATAAGAACTTTCCCTACTCATATTTTAAATCATTTTTCCTTGGGAATATATTTTGGTTTTATAAGATTAAAAATTAATATTCTGATACTCTAAGTATTATTTTATAAGATTTATTAATAATCACTAGAAGTAAAGGAATAAAAGGGTCCCAGAATTCCTTGAATTACAATCTCATTGGAAAAGAGAATTTATTAGATAAAAATTCTTAGCATATAAGCTTTTATAATGACCCCATATTGCATTTAATTAAAAAATAATAACCTATGCACCCATGATAACCTAGAGCTATAGGGCACTGCAGAAGAAGTTGATGGTATGATTCTTTCCATGCAGAATTTACCATGTAGTTCCAGAAAAATAAAGCAAAACAAATGAATCTACATAGGAAACAATTTAGAATAATTGATTCTTTATTGTTTACCTGTATTTAAGTGTAACAAGGAATTCAAATTTGTGAAAAGACATTAGATTTTGGATCAGATTACCTGTATTTCAATCTAGATTTTGATATTTATAATCTTTAAGAATTTAGTCAATTATTTTCTTATCTAGGCCTCAGTTTGCTGATCTACAAAATTAGATTTTTATTGCTAACTTCTGAGTTATCTTCCAGTGCTAATTATATAATCCTATGAATAAAGAGTTGAATCCTGTAGCACTCTAATAAAAAAATCACTTCAAAGTCTGGGCAGGATTTAGATGAAGGTGGGAAGGTTTCTGCTTTTAGGAGAAGAGAGCAATAAAAGCAGAGATGGTTGTGACCATGACTTTGGTAGGGAATGGTGAGGACACTGACCTGACTTGAAAGTGGTTCCATTTGATGAAATATTTTGAAGTCTTAAAGTATCTGAATTTTCTTTGCTGAGAATATTAAGGCTATGCTGGAAAATCATTACCTTATGCCCTGAGTTTAGCTAGGTTGATTCTAGGTTGAGATATGATCTGAAAACATTTCCATCTTTGTAGAGTACCAGGCAACTAGGTGATACAGGGTATAGAGTGCTGGGGCTGGTGTCAAATCTGGCCTCCGAAATTTAGTACCTCTGTCACTCTAAGCAAGTCACTTAGCTATGTTTGCCTTAATGTCCTCATCTGTAAAATGAACTGGAGAAGGAAATGGGAAACTATTGCATTATCTTTGTCAAGAAAACCCCAAAAGAGATTAGGAAGAGTTTAGCATGACTGAAGGGCTGACCAGAGTTCTACATATACTAGAATAGTTTTAGAGAAGCCAGAGACAACGAAGCCCAATAATTCATTGGAGTACATAGTTTGGGAGAGTGGAGGACAATGTTGTATCATTATTTTGGGATCAGTCCTTGAAATCAAGGCTGAGGAGGACTTTACTCTGAACATTTTTTTTTCTTAATGTTTCAAGAACTTAACAGAGTTGCTGGAATGTAGCAAGCTCTTGTAAATTCATACTTTCTGACAAGCTCTTACTAACTGACTAGATATAATATAATAGCCAGTAGAGAATTAATTTGTTTTCTCCAGAATGGAGTAGCCAGAAAGATAAAAGTTTTTTTGACTAGCATACCAGTATATGCCAGGCAAATATTATTATGAAAATAGTTTAAAGTAAGTGACCACTTAGATGGACACTGTAATGATTCAGGTATGATGTCATGAAAGTCTATTCTGGGATGTTGGTTGTAGGAATGGAGAAGACTGAGGAAATTCAAATTATACTCAGATGAAATCAGGATAGACTAAAAGCAGAACTTATTTCTCTATTTCTAAGAGACCAATGCAAAGAAGGGAGGTAGGATAATGGTCTCAGCCAATGCTAAGTGATTAGAATTATTGTTCCTAGCAATAAGGGGGCAAGATCATTCATAAATAAAAGAGGGAAGTTGAAAGTTGTTTCTTTATCTGCCTATTCAGCCCTCCTTACACTACCACTTGATGGCAAAAGTTCCCTTTTTTTCCTTTACAACACACCACCCAAGGCTATAGTATCCTCATTTATTCTGAATTGCTTCTTTTTACTTCCTAATTTTCCCTTTCTCCTCCCCCCAATCATGGAAAATTTATCTCTGGTGTCTTGGAAAGGGTGTCTGTCATATTAGGCATCAGGAAAAATAAATGAATTAGAAAAGATGATCCTTAAGGTTGACTCTATCTCTATGTCCTTTAATAGCTTAGTAGTCACTTAATTGCTTTGAGTTTTAGTTTCCCCATATAAAAAATGAGGTCCACATTACCCTGCCTCTTTCATAGTGCATTTTCCCATTTCAGGCAAGTACTTTGAAAAATTGTAAGATTTTATTCAAAATAATAGCTATTATTTTGAATAGTATTACTACTCACCTTCAATTTGTCCCTATCACTTTTATGATTTGTCCCTTTCAACTATCACCTAAAACTATCAGAGGTTAAAATGTTCTTAAAGTCAAACTTTTTCCCAGTTGCTTGTTTTATTAGAGAGGTCTCATCTGTCACCTTACCTTCTAATGAGGCATACACTCAGCTTCTTAGAGTAATGATCAGTTTCTTTTTCTTCTTAGAAGAATGAGCCTAGAGTCACCATTGTCTGAGACTACTGGGAAACCTCAGCTAAAAGGCTTACTTACTCTGAGGTTTCTGTGAATTCAGACAGGTAGATACTGGAGTTCTGTGACAGGCTTGACTCACTGTAGGAAACCATCTTCCCCAATGATCAGAACTGATGGATGGGGAAGGAACAAAAGGGAGTTGAGGCTAGAAGGATTGAAGAAACAAAGGAGGAACTAATTCCTTTCAGTTAGGAGACAGCTAGAATTCAGTTTTACTGCTTTCTTCATTCAATCTAATGATCACTTCTTGTTCAAAGAGACACCCAAAATACTTGGTTTGGAATCTGTATGTTAAATTATTTTATTTTTATTTAAAAGAGTTCATGAAATACTTTATGAATTATAAAAACCTTTTCTCACAAAATTCTAGAATTTAAGCAGTGTGAATAACTAACACAATATTATAGATGAAGAAACACAATATAGAAAGTATAAAATGAAAGGCTCATTCTCAAATGTTGAAACTTATTCCAGTTATCTTTCATCTAAATCTCCTTATGTAACTGGCTTTAAAAAATTTTTTAAATTAATATGTAGAACAGTATAGAATATGTATTGTTATGGATATCATAACATTTTGTAGCAAAATATACCAACAATCTAAATCCCGAGAACATTACCGCTTTTTAAAGTTTTACATGAGAAATTATTCTTTGTTTTCCTGTCCTTTAATTATTTTTCATATGTGATAATGTGCTTCTCCAATTAGATTTAGAGATCGTTGTAAGCAGAATCATGTTTAATACATATCTCTTCTGCTATGCCTAAACATTTCCACTGATGTAAGTGTATAGTAGGATTTCAATGACTATTTCTTGAGTAAGCAGATAAAAATATAACTGATCTAAACATAATCCATAAACAAATGATTCTATAATTGGATTTTGTATAATCTTGGCTTCAGTAGTTAATATTTGACAAATAATATTTGACTGACCTCACAAGAGGGTTTTCCAAATTGGAAAACCACTAAATTAGTCAAGAAAATAAAAGAATAAACAAAGGCACAATGTCTTTTCTAAAATCTTCATATATACTTTTGAGTAGTGCTTATAGACCAAAATAAAGACATCAACTATCAGTTAAAGAAAAAAACCATTAGGTTAACAATGAATATAATTCAACCACTTACTGGTTAGTTGGTGAATAGTATTCACTTGTAGAAATATCCATAGATCTAGAGAGATTAAAGTGATTTATCCTAAGTCAATGCTATCTAGGAAAAGAGGTTCAGGATTACCAGAGTCCTCTGTATTTTGGCATAAAGAAACTAATGCATATTCATAGTTAAAATATTAAGGTATTCCAAGAATAATTTGGCAAGCCAAATAATATTCATGAAAGTAATTTTCAAATGTAATAGCCGTTGATCCTCTTTCAACCAGAAGAAATCACATTTTGGCTTAGTTAAATTTTGTAAGAAACTATCATTGTTAATATTTGAAAAAGAATATTTTTTATATTCCTTTCTATGAAGGCATCCTTGAGGCCACTGCTTTGGAAATAGTAGCTTTAGGCATATCAATTTTAGCTGTTGAAGCACTAGAGTCTACAGTCAGCATGCTGAATGCCAACTATATGTCTACTTCAATTATTAATTTGTAAAAAAGCCTGATTATACCCTAAATTCTCATTAAATCTTTATTGGAAAATGATATAAGGTGATAGAACAACTTTCCTCATTTCAATATTTTTAAATTATTGATTGTAGCCACTATATAGTCCAGGAATCAATGCTATTCATTAATATTAGAAATTAACATTTAAAGGGATCTTTTTAAAGAAAAAAGTACATAAAGATATATATTTGTATATGTATGTATGTGTATTGAGAGAGAGAGAGAGAGAGAGAGAGAGAGAGAGAGAGAGAGAGAGAGAGAGAGAGAGAGACATTACTAGGTGTTAGATATGAGGGCCACATATCCGTTTGGACTCATGTGTGTGTTTAGAACTAGAGAACCTATAAAGATAGCCTTACAAAAGTACTTACAGGCTCTTAGTCACAAAATAATGGAGTGAACTCAATTACATTAATAGCTCTGTATTTCTGTTGTATTTGAATATCCAGACCAGTTTAAGGGATTTAAATGGAAGTTAGCAGCAGATTAGTTTTGCCTATCTGAATGTGCAGCTGTTCTTAAAAAAAAGGAAAGGAAAAAGGCAGTATTTCACCTCAATGTACTAGTTGAAAACATACTTTTAAACAAATTCAAAAGGCAATATATTTTAAAGGGTGATGTATTTTAAATAAATATCAAGAAAAAATGATACCTTAAAAATTAAGTTCCAAAGAATTGATAAAATCTTGTTTTCATATTAGCAGAATTTCTGTCATTCACAAAACCTTTTGGGAAGGATATTGGTAGAGGCAACTATTAAAATGACAGTTATAAAGAAAAATGGGCACCCAAGAATGTTGTATTTAGTGTTCCATTAAATCCACTGATTCTCAGACCACACACAAAGTTATCTCACAGGAAATGTAAAGCCTTGCTGCACAATCTTTTTCATTTTTTCACTTCCAAATCTGGTTCTTCTTTGGGAATTGGGAGCAGAAACAATTATTGTTCATTTTTTTTTAAAATTTCTTGAGGTATGTACGCTATTTGAAAATCTCTCTGAAGTCTCTGTAAACAAAACAGCAACATGTAAGCTGATCTCTGGACAATGTTTGGACTGGAGTAAAGAAGAGTAGAGGTGGGGGTGAAGGAGGATTATAGGGTTTTTTGTCCTTTAAACTTGAAAAGGACTAAAATGATATCACTGTTAATATTTTTGGACTCCCGAATAATTTTGATTTGTGAGACAGAGTTGCAAGAAGTCTTTAGCCTCACTCTATTCAAAACAGCAAAGTCTAGGGACAAGATATAAAACAAAATGACTGCTGATGGGTTAGAATGCAATGTCTTTCAAAGCTCTAAGCACCCTACAGACCTCAATTCCACCAAATTCATGGCCAATAGAACAAAATGTTCTCATTTTCTCATTCCACTAGGGGAATTCTTTAAATTCATGGGCTAGATACCACCTTAACTCATTGACTATATAGAGGTCTATTATTCTCAACCTGGTTTAGTCCAGGAGCTAGAAAAGTTTACTGGAGTTATAGCCACCATGATGCTACAGATTCTTGGAGCCACAAATGAGAGCTAGGTGTCAGTTGGATGTCAAAGGAGGAAAGCAACTCTGAAAAGGACTCAGCAAGCCCTCACACCAGAGGTACTAGTTTTTTCTGCATATCCTGTGCACAATAAGATTACATTACATAAGAATTTGTAGGGCTTCCATACAAGAGATTAGTCTTGTTTCTGTTTGTTAGCCACAGAAGATAAAACAAAGGACAATTGCTAAAAGTTGCAAATTGGTAAATTTAGGTTTAATGTTAGGAAAAAACAGAAATAAAAATTTCCTGATATTAAAATTAATTGTGGCTGAGACAGAAATATATTAATTAGGTGGTAACCAGGGATTTAATTTGTAAATCCCAAATGAATTACTAAAGTAAATGGAATTTATGGTAGTTTATTTACAATAGAGGGAAGATATTAAGGAATGAGAGAGAGAGAGAGAGAGAGAGAGAGAGAGAGAGGAAACTCCAGCTTCCTCTGAGCCAGGTTGAAATATTAAGGCCCTAATTAGGGAAAAGAGTTTCAATACAATGGGCCATTCCTGGAGACTTTTCCCCTCCAGAAAGTGGGGTCACTAAGTCAGCTTTTCACTCACCAATGGTGACTGTCTAAATGGAAAGAAGTCTGTGTGTCTGTCTTCTGGTCGCTCCTCAAGTGTTTGTCTTCCAGTCTCTCCTCTGAGTCAGAGAGCTCTTTGATCTTCTCAAATCTCGAATCAAATCTCTCTTCTTCTGTCCTATGATCCTCTTTTTAAAGATCTTTTTTTTCTCTTTTGTCACCTCCCCTAAATTTCACATCTACCAATCACAGCAGAAGCTCCTCTCTAGGACTACCCACTCTTTAGTTCACACCTTCTTTGGTTAAATTATACCTTTTTTTGGTTACTTAACACCTTTTTTTGGTTAGTTCATCTTTTGAAGTAACTTAACACCTTTTTCTAGTTAAAATGGGTAGATCTAGTAAAAATACTGAGTTATCACCTTTTGGGAGATTAAAATCTAAAAATAGATTGTGGATTACAATTCAATTTTCCCAATAAAGGAAGATCAGGAGATATCTAAATCCAACCTTCACACTAACAAATATTACCTTTGAAGAAGGAGACTAGTATGGTATGCCCTCACTCAAGCTCTAAAACTAGAAAAAAGGCTAGATAATCACTTGTCAAATCTATTATAATGGGGATTCTCTTTCAATATAGACTGAATTAAATAGTCATTAAAATCTGATTCAACTCTAAAATTTCTGTGATTCTATGATTTTATATTTCTTTTATTATAAGGAAGTAAATTAATAAAAGAAAAATAGTGGGAAATCAATAGAAAGTTAAAGACTAGCTCAGGAAACAAGGAAGATAAGCAGAAAATATATTCTATGGATCATATTAAATGTACAGCAATGAGTAAGGAGAAAAATTGAACTGAATATCAAATGTCTGCCAAAAAGAACATCTTCCCAGATCTTAGATTTGTTGTGGACTTTTTACTTGCTTCCTACTAAAAGTAAATAGTGACAGTATGATGTTATGATAGAGTGTTGAACCTGTATTAAAAAATGTTATGTTCAAATCCTACCATTATTAGTAAATACATGTGTGATCCCTAGGAGGTCACTTAACATCCCTTTGTCTCAGTTTCCTCATCTGTAAAATAGGCATAATAAAAACCGCTATCTCCTAGAATTTTGTGAAGATAAAATGAGACAATATTATAATTTACTTTACCAACTTTAAAATTCTATACAAATATTAGCTATTTTTATATTTATATCAATGTGACTTTTGGGTAGAATAAAAGAGAATGCATGTATACTTGAACTTTATTGATATATCAGTTCAACCTAAGAGTTAAAATATATATTTTTTATGAAAAAAAAATGGCATGCTACCGGAAAGTGCTCTTTACCCTAATTCACCCAGCCCTAAAAACATTACTCTTCTTCTGGGTAAATACACTAAATTTACTAAACTATCATCATTTGGCAGTAGATTAACTAACAAAACCCAAGTCAACTGTATACAAAATGCTTCTACTTCCATCATTCTTTAGCTGTCTCAAGACCACACAAATGTTGAATCCAGCAGGCAGCTATGGGCTTTCCAGACAAATTTTCCTACAGACAGACTGTATTCTACTAGTCTATTCAAACACTGAAGAATTTTGCTAATTGGCTATGTAGTATAAGCAGGACTAGAAAAAAAACCTATATAAACCAAATTTATAGTATAGGAAACTGAAACTAATATCATTTCTCAGTGATATTCCTGAGGAGTAGTAGAATTTTTTTTTCCATTTGGCCATTCATTTTACTTGACCTGCAATCCTGCTTACATGCTACCAAATGAAATTCCTTATAGACTTTCAAAGAACTTAAAGCTAAGAACTTCTTCAAAACAATGAAGGAGCCAATTTGTTCATGACTAATTTCACTATGTGTCAATTGTTTGCCCTTGTGCATGAAAAATGGGCATTTTGTTTTATTTTTCATATAAATGAGAAACATTTCAAATTTAATACTATGAAGAATACAGTTTAGACTAAGTGTGTGGCATATAAAACCTTCTTCAGAAGGATTTCAAAGACAAAGATATTTTCTACTAAATGTGTAAGGTTTAAGAATTTCTATTTCTTTAGAAATGCTCTATTGCATTATTTCCACAAAAACTTATTCATCAACAGAAAACTAATTTTAAAATTTATATTAACTTTTAGGAGTTTCAATATCCATATCTTTTGATAATGATAATTTATATAATTGCCTTTAAAGAGAAATAATTTTAAATTAATTAAATGTTATCCATTGGGGAAAAAACATCTTTAAAAATGAAGAAAAGTGAAAAAATTTAAATGTCTTCAAAAGAGGAACAAATGTTTTCTTGAGGTGTAGCTGCTAAATCTTAAGCTTCTATTCTCCCTTATGGACCAAGACTTTCAGGGGTACATATAAGACATTTTATGATGATATGAGAACGTGGACAGACATACTTTCAAAATAGGTTATATTTTCCCAAAAGTCACATGGAACCTATGATGCAGTTAGCATCTAATGCAGCCCCTCCTTGCATTATTCTTCCTTCTCTCCCTCAAGCAATCTGTCTTTCCCATCATTGCTATGTATGGGATAATAAGAGGATCACCTTTTTTAATTGTAAAATTCAGTTTCTTACTCTAATAGCTGCCACAGGCAAAGTCCACCCTTGCTTGCAACTCCAGCATTTCCTGACAGGTGGCAAAGGATCAGTCAAAATAAATAACAAACAGATGACAGCTTAATCATTACAGCCATGGGATTGCTTCATATCCGATAGCTGCTGCACCATCCCCATGCCTGGTTTTTATTTTTATACCCATTTTCTTGGCACTTAAATACATTACCTAACACACATGTTCAAAGAAAGATAATTTGAAAAGTGATACATAAACTTTTAACAAATCACTTGATTAACATTCTATATTTTTGTATTGTGATAACAGACAGAATAAAGGTTGCACACAAGATAAATGATTTTGTCACAAGTGGCTTAATTTTATCATTACCCTGTGAGAAGTTTTGAGCTTAATATCAAGGACAATTACTTATTGCTTTTAATAAAATGGAATAATTAATCAGCAGTTCTTAAAAGACAATTCATTGAGGTTGGGGGTACTGGGATCATAATACAAATTTAAACATTGTTTTTCAAGGTTTTTACTATGGAGTTTCTGAGTGATTTGTGTAATCAAGTCACTGAGGCATACTGAAGCTTGATGTACTTGTACTTATTGTATGGACCTCTATGATTGATTTGTGTGCTGGCTTAATGAGAATAGGTTTCTGTGAGTGGGAAAGTTTTGGGCTTGGCCTGTAGCTGCAATTTCACTGGGGATTATGTACCTAAGTAAAAGTTAAACCATGATAGTCTTTTGGGGATTGGATTTAAGGTTCTGATCTTTTTGGTGATGTTTTGGGGAATTAGGATACAGGTGTTTTGCTCTTGCATTATTTCTTTTGAGACTAGGGGGAATAATAATCATGTCAATTCATAGGTAAGGGGCATTGATGAAAGAGGTCATTTAAAGGGGGACTGGGTGGGCAATGACATCTTGCCAAGGACCACTCTGTAGTCTTCTTATCTACCACGCATGACTCTGTCAAGGCGTCGTGGCCTGATGGCTCCCAGCCAGCAAATAGCAACTCTAATTCCAAAGTATAATGAAACATTACTTTCCTGTTATGCAACTTAAATATTTCTTATCTGGATTAGCTGGAATAATTCCATGCATACATGAATTACATTTTCTAAATAAAAGGTGAATAGATTCCTCTAATTATTTATTTAAAAGATAAAAAAAGAGTAAAACTTAGTGACTAGATTCTGAGCATGTTGAAATTTGGTAAATTAACCACTTGTATTATTTACTTTTAAAATTATGAATAAATGAAATTTTATCAAGGTGGTAGATCTAGTAAGACTAAATTCTGGTTCTCTGGCTTTTTGGTATTTATCCACCTAATATTGATATTAATTCTGTTTTTTAATCAAGCTTTATTATTTAAAAGATTAAGATTTTTAAAATAACGAATTGACTGTACATATCATTCCAAATCACATCAAGACATCTGAGAACATCTAATAAAATCTCAGAGGTAATTTAATATCAATTAATCAATCAAGGAACATTTATTAGACAATCACTATATGCCAATTATTGTGTTAGCCCTGCGAATACAAAAAGAGGCAAAAGACAATTCCAGCCCTCAAGGAGTTTACAATATAATTGGGGAAGACAACATGTAAACAAATATATAAAAAGCAAACTATATGCAATACAAATAAGTATTAATTAACAAGGGGAAGACATTGGATTTAAGAGAGGCTATAAAAGGATTCCTATAAATGGTGGAAATTTACTTTAGACATAAAGGAAGCCAGGTTGGTAGTTTGAGCAGAGAGGAAAGAATATTCTAGTCATGAAGGAAATCCATAGAGAATTCTGGAAGTCAAAGGAGCATCTTGTTATGGAACAGCCAGTAGACGAGTGCCATAGGATCTGAGTATATATTGGGGATTGAACTATATTTTTTTAAAAATCTGAAAAGATAAGAAGGGACTAGGCTATGAAGGGTTTTGAATAACAGAAAATGTTTTTAATTAATCCTACAGACAATAACAAAACATCATAGTTTAGGGTGCAGTGGACACATTTAAATCTGTGCTTTAGAAAAATCCCTTTTGTATTTGAGAGTGGAGAGATTTGAGTTAGGCAGATTAACCAACAGACTATTTAAATAATCCATGAAGGAGATGAAGAGAGTCAATGATGGCAGTGTTGAAAAAAGATAAGGAGGCATATTAGAGTGATACTGCAAAGGTGAAATTCATAGGCCATGGCACCAGTTTGGATATCGATAGTGATTAGTCATAAAAACTCATAGGTTTTGAGCCTGAGTGCCTGGGAAAATGGTATTGCTTTCCATGGTAATAATGAATGTAGAAGCAGGGCAAGTTTAGGACAAAAAGATAATGAATTCTATTCTGGCCATATCAAGTTGAAGATATCTACTGGCTATACAGAGATATCTAGAAGGCAATTGGAGATGAGACTAGAGGTTAGTTGAGAGCCTGATTGCAGGAAAGATAGATTCAAGATTCATTAAATAGAAATAGTGATTAAATACATGGGAGCTGATGAGATCATCAAGTGAATTAGTATAGAAGGCAAGGGGAGATTACCCATGGCAGAAATCTGAGGAACATTTACAGTTAGAGGGCATGATCTAGAGAAGAATCCAGCAATGGAGATGGAGGAGTATTCAGATTGTAGGAAGGAGCAATAACAGCAGAGAGTTGTGTTATGGAGATCTAAAAAGAAGAGAAGAGAAGAGAGTATTGAGGAGGATAGAGACATCAACTGTGTCAAAAACTACAGAGAGGTCAAGGAGAATTAGGAATGATGTAAAGCCATTGGGTTTGGCAACTAAGAGATAATTAGTAACTTTGGAGAGAGCTGTTTCAGTGAAATGATAAGGTAAGAAGTCAGATTGTTAGAGTTTAAGGATATCATCTAAGTGAAACAGATATATATTTAAAGAAATATAAATTACCCAGATTAATAGAAGAGGAAGTAGAATATTTAACCCCATCTCAGTATAAGAAATTGATTAAGACATCATTAAATTCCTTAAGGAAAATCCCCAGAGCTAGATGGATTCACAAGTAAATTCTATCTAGCATTTAATGAACAATTCATTTCATTTAATTAATTAACAATTAATATTTTGAAAAAAAACTTGAGGATGGAACTCTACCAAATTCCTTTTATGACACAAATATATTAATGCCTAAACTGAGAGCTTAAGAAAAAGAGTGAGGGAAGAAGAAATGAATGTACCAACTGAAGATGACTTTTTAAGAGGAGTTTAATCACAAAGGTCAGAAGAGAACTAGGATGATAGCAAAGATGAGAAGATAAAGTGAAGGTTTATTCAAGGTGAGGGAGATATGGGCATGTTTGTAGGCAGTAAGGAATGAGCAAGTAGAGTGTGGGACTTTGAAGATAAGTGAAAATGTGAGGATGGGGAACAATCTGTCTGAGGAAATGGGATGAATGAGAATCAGTGTAATAAATCCTAATCCTGATAACAATTCTCTCCATTCAAACCCTGACAGAGATAGTCAATGATCTTGAAATAAATAGCATTTAAAATGGCACTGTTTCCAGCCAAATATCTGGAGCCATCATCCCAGGAACTTACCCATGAGTGGTGTTGGCATAGTCCTTGACACAATCAAATGATTCATCATCAAAAACTGTTATGGTTTTATCAGATGAAATTAAACTAAAGAGGTATTAGCAATATTCTTTGCTGTTGTTAACTGCAAGTGATGAGAACTTTCCTTCTTCCTTATACTTGAAACTTGCCATATCTATTGACTCCCTGTTAGAATGTGAGCTGCTTAGGAATAGGAGCTTTCTTAATGTTCTTTTTTGTGTCTCCAGCTTAGCACAGTGTTTTGGAAATAGTGAATACAGTAAATGGTTTAGCAATTTATTCTTTCATTTTTGGATGCAATGCAATGCCTGCAATCATACATTCAAGTATTCTTTATAGCAACCAGGAAATGAGGAAAAAATCCAACTGAACTCCTTAAAAAAAGTAGTAAATATGGTGGGGAGATTGAAATCACTTTATCCCATTCTTTTTCACCTTTCCTTTTCACTGACAAGTGAATTCTCTGCATCCTATGGTGCCATAAATCATTTCTTCTTGATACTTTCTTTTCCTTTAAGTTTTGGAGATACTGATCTCTTTGTTGTCCTCCTGCCTCATTGATAACTCCTCAGTATTTTTCACTGTTATTTCATCTAGTTCAGATTTGTTAAGTATAGGTGTCCCCTAAGGCTCTATCCAATGTCCTTTTCTTAGCTCTCTTTCTGCTTTTAAGGGTATACTTATATATTCACTATATAAATGTGTATAAACTTTTTTTAAAATGTGTTTTCATCAGCTCCCTTATATTCAATAACCATGTCTTTGTAGATGATTCTCATATTTATTTGACTAGCCTTAAGTTCTTTCTTAAATTGCAGTCCTACATCTCTAGCTACTTACTAGACAACTCAGACTGATAATGATAGACATCTCATGCCCAAATTCAAAAGTGGAGTAATTATCTACATCCCCTCAAAAAAATTCTCCTCTTTCTAATTTCCTTTTTACTTTTGAAGGTACCACTATCCTTATAGGATCTCTTGCTCTAAACATGGCTGTTAATGTCCCACCCTTCACTCTCTCTATCCAATCGATTACCAAGTTCTCTCATTTCTATCTTCATGTCTTCTCTAGTTTATGTTCCTCATATATTTTCTAACATTGACATTACCCTGGTTCAGTCCCTTATCACTTTATGCCCATACTATTGCAATAGCCTTTTTTGTTGTTTAGTGACTCATGTATCAAGTCTTTCCCTACTCCAAGTTCATCCTCCATTTAGGTTTTAAATTAATCTTTTTAAAGTTCATATCTAACCATATTAAATCCTCCATTTTATCAACTCCAGGGATTCCTATTTCCTACAGGATAAAATATAATTAAATTTTTTATATTTGGTGTTCAAAGTGTTTTGTTTCCTTTCCTCCTTTCTACCTTCACAGTCTCCTTACATCCTTCTTTGTATTTTGCAGGCCAGTGGTCTCCCTAATTTTCCTCAAACATATTAGTTCTCCTGACTCCAGGAAATTTTACAATCTATTTCCTCCACCTGGGACTCTTAATCATTTCTCTTCCCTATGTTCTCATAGTAAATATCCTATCTTCTTCAAAAAGTCTCTCCCATTTACTTTTGAAATTTACAGTAAAGGGAAGAATTTATGACCAAACAAGAGAGAGAATATTACAAGACGTAAAATGAATACTTTTATTATATTAAATTAAAAAAGGTTTTGTACAAACAAAATGAATGCAGACAAGATGAGAAGAGAAGCAAATAACTTAGGGGATCAATTAATACATTTCTCTGATAAAAGTCTCATTTCTCAAATATACAAAGAACTAAGTCAAATTAATAAGAATCCAAGTGATTTTCCAATTGATAAATGGTCAAATGACATGAATCGGCAGTTTTCAGATAAAGAAAACAAAACTATCAATAATCATAGGAAAATGTTTTCTAAATCCCTCTTGATTAGAGAATGAATGTTAAAACAACTCTGAGGTACCACTCTATACCTATCAGATTTATCAATATGATAGTAAAGGAAAATAATAAATGTTGGAGGGAATGTGACAAAATTGGGAAATTAATGCTTTGCTGGTGGACTTATGAATTGATTCAACCATTCTGGAGGGCAATTTGGAATTATGCTCAGAGGACTATAAAAGAATGCATACCTTTTGATCCAATTATACTACTACTACATCTGTATCCTAAAGAGATAAAAAATGGGAAAGGACTTGTTTACACAAAAATATTTAAAGTTGCTTTTTTTGTGGTGGCACAGAATTGGAAACTAAAAGGATGCTCTGCAATTGTGGAATGGCTGAAAAAATTATGGCATATGATAGTGATGGAATACTATTGTGCTATAAGGAATGATGAACAGGATGATTTCAGAAAGAACTGGAAAGACCTACATGAACTGATGCAGAGTGAAATCAACAGATGCAGGAAAACATCATACACAGTAACTGAAATATTGTAGGATTATTGAATGTAATAGACTCTGCTATTAACAGCAATATAATGATCCAGGATGATTCTGAGGAACTTTTGCTATTCACCTCTAGAAAAAGAAGTGTTGGAATAGAAACACAGATGAAAGCATATGATTTATCACTTTCTTATTTGGGTATATGATTTGGGGTTTTAGTTTCATAAGAGTATTAACCCCCCAATATAATAAGGAAATCTGCTTTTTGTGTGATAATACATGTATGACCCAGAAAAATTAAAATAAAAATAAAAAAGCCTCTCTCAATCTCCTTTAATGATAGGGTTATTTCCTCTACTGATGATCTCAAAATTATATTTTTATAGCTTGTTTGTACATAAATATTTGCATACTGTCTACACAATTAGAGTATGAGATCTTTGAGAGTAAGGATTGTCTTTTGCCTTTCTTTAAATACCCAAGCTTAGCACAGAGTCTGGTACATAATAGACACATGTAAAATGCTATTTGACTAGTCAACTTAACTGATTAACTTAAGAAGTCTAGTAAACTTCAATCTTAATGGCTACTGGAGGTAGCACCACTGAAATAGTTAATTGCTATATTTGCATTAGGACACAAGGATAGATGCAGCTTTACAACTTTGCAAAGAGCCCAGCAAAAAACTGCACAATGTATAAAGGAAACTTTAGAATTCCATGAAATGGAAGGCAAATAAAGGGTCCCAGGGAAAGAACTTTAAGAGTATTGTTACTCTCTTTTGCCATATGCTCAGTCTCTTTCTCCTAGAATTCTCCTAGAAATATTTTTTACTATATAACTTTAATAAGTACCCTTTAATAAACATAGAATTATAGAGTTATTCATTATAAATAATAATCATTGAGAAAACAGTGATGAGTGTTCAGGAGATCAAAAAGTCAACCTTCTATCAATAACTTACTCTGGTTTCCGGAAGGAAGAAAATGTGATCAAGCTCTGCAGACCTGACAAACTATTCTGCATTAGGAAACTGAGACTAGAGCCTAAGCTACATGATTTTAACTATTAACTTTGCTTATATAATAAAGATTGTCATGATTATGTCTAATTTTTAAAGTAAAGATCTCTATTTGTTGATGTTGTTAGTTCTTTTTTCTTTTGCATTTACAAATGCACAAAAGGTCATTTCAAGTATAACTAAAAGAAATAAATCAGTTGTGAGTATAAACATAAGACTACTGGTTGCAGAGGTGCTAAAGGAAACCAGATAGGAAAGTCAGTCAGTTTATGTCATCTATAAATGTACTGCAAGACAAGTTTTTTTGCTGATACCAATTGTTCTACTAAACTCTTCCTCTATTTTGTTAAAATTGCCTGGCCTTATATTTATTATAAAATAACTCTTATTGGTATCCAAACGTTATAAAAATGCCTTCATTTTGCTCTAAAAGGGTACTCAATAGATCATGAGAAGCCAAACTGAACAAGCTCAACATCAGTGGATTATGTTAGTGGAACATGTACTTTAGCTCTTTTGGGGATGAGGCAGAGGTGTCACCAAAAATGGGAGAGTATGTCAGAGTATTTTTGTTGGCTTGGGTGTGGGAGGGAAGCTGTAATGTAGCAATTGTTTTTACCCTGCCATTTTAGAAAATAGTATTTTTTGTAAAAGGTTCCTTCTGGCTTACTTTAATCTTAATTAATAATCTTAGAAGGAAATACACTGGTGAGGGATTGTTATTACAGTAATATATTTAAAAAAAAAAACAACACAACTCTCAGAATTATCCCAAGAATCCAAAGGAAAACTGTATAAACTTTGGAAACAGAACTCACTGAGAGTAGATCATGAAATACCATCACCTAACAATGGAAAATTGAATGAAAACTCTTTAAGATTAGGATTTGTATTAAAATCTTGGTTATGCTATTCATTATTGTTTGATTTTAACCTCTCTGAACATCAATCTCTCAAAACTCTGAGATAAAAAGAAAACGTGTATAAATTCCTTTCTGTAAAAATATAAAAATTAGGTTTTTATGCTAATATGGAAGTTCTAAAGTAATATTGTAGTCACTGATTTAAAAATATTATAGCTTAAGTCAAAATGACTTTTAGTAACTTTATTTACAAAAGTGGAAAGAGTAAAAGTGGAAAAATGTCAGAAGAGGGTAGGACATGTCTAGCCTATGGCCTAAATGTTGCTCTGGTGACTGGCTCAGCCAAATCATTGAATTACAAAGGAGGAAACTGAGACCTAGAGCAACAAAGTGATTTATTTAATGAGGGTAGTTATGGGAAGATAGAGGGAAAAATATATCCTAATTACTTTGACCAAAGTTTTTTTTTTTCTTCTGGGAGACATTGAAAAGGAAAAGAATGAAGTCTCCCACAATTTTTCTTCAGTTATTGAAAGATAATTTCTCTAGACTTGAAAGGGATTATGGATTATTAGCTGTTTTGTTATTTTTTGCAAATCATTTCATCCTTTTCCTTGGTGTCTTTGTATAAACTGACTTCATGCTTAGCATCCTCACTTTCTATATCTTGGGACAATGTATAGAGTGCTGGTGTTGGAAGCTAGAAGGTCTGAGTTCAAATCAGATCTCCAATCAGACACTTGATTGTATAATCCTGGATAAGTCACTTAATTGTTGTCACTGTTTTTTCATTTGTAAAATAGAAATAATAATCACATTTACTTGGTAGGCTTGTTGTGAATATCAAATGAGAAAATAAGTTAAATTCATTTATCACAGTTTGTGTCAAATAATAAGTACTCTATAAATGCTAGCTATTTGTTTTATTATTATTATTATTACCATATCTCATAAGGAATCAGTCCTACTGGTTACCTACCAGCTATTATTTATGTTATCACTCTCCTCAAATGACTTTTTTTTTACCAAGTTTCTATGTGGTATCCTTGAGTTAAAGACTGATTTTTCATTTTATCTTTGAATCCTTATGGTCAGGAATAGTTGCATACTATATAGTGGGCATTTGGAAATAGACTATATTGGCTTAAATTTATGAGCATATGAAGCAACATGGATTTATACACACATGTAAACATATATCTCATGAATATATATATTAACTTAAAAGAAAACAATATTATGGTTGCAAATGTCATCAAAATTATTTAGGATTGTTTTAATTTATCAGCATAAAAAACATGGGGCCTGTTTTGCTATCAATAAAATGATATTCCAAAAATATTTTTAGGTTTCATGGCTGAGACTTTCTTGTTACATTTTGGCTTGGGAGCCTTGCTCTTTGTCACTTTCAATTTGACATTTTATAGGAATTAGAACATAAGTCAGCTAAGGAAAATATGTTATATATTGGGTTTTTTTCCTGTAGCTGACTTCCAGTAATCTTAAAAGTCAACAATGTCAGATTTCAATTTTTTGTTCACTGAATTACTACACTGTGGACTGCAAAATAGATCTCTCCAGCTCTTATTGTTCTAAGTCTTTGCTAGATGATGATTAAAGAAGAAAAAAACTGACCAAATAAAGTGAACATTTTACTATTTGACAGCTGTTTTAATATCACTGGCTTTTGTTCATAATGCCTTAAAATACTAATTGGAATAATCAAACCCAATGGTATCCTGCCATGAATGTAGCAACTGCAAAATAAGTAATAAATTGTAGTCTTCTATTGGTCTTTAGTACAATGACAAAGTTCACTGCCCCAGGACTACAGCATGAAACTAGAACAGATGACGTCTGAGTAACTTCAGTTTCCTGCATCATATATTTCATGTCCATTTCTGGGGTAGGGGGAACATATTGAGGGGATAGAAATAAATTGATTAGGATAGTATAATTTATTCACATGTATGAGGCAGGCTTAAAATGTGTCCCATAGAAATTCTCTGCCTATTATTCTATGTTCAGGGAGAAGAAACTTGCACCTCAAGTGGGAGGGCTGAATGAGCCCTTCTTAGGGCTATTCATCCACCTTTTGTATCCACTTTTGACCTAGCTCTCTTAGAACATCTCCATACTGGTAAATACTTGTAAAAAAATTCTAGAAACTCTTCTAAACAAGATTGGGATAACTAGCAGGCCTCACACTGGTTGGTGATTTAGAAGAATGTCTACCCAAAGCATAGAACGATTTCCTGTGCACAAATAGACAGATGAGTCCAATTTGATGCAATGGCAATGAAGGTAGCTGAAGCAGGAGAACTGTGGTCAGATATCATAAGCCTGGTCAGGCATCATTGCTAGGGGTGAGGCAGTGCCTCAGAGTTGTTTTAATTAGAATTTCTTAAATCAAAAGCGATTTAGAACAATTTTTCTTTGTATTACTGGATAGCCTTGATTTTTTTTTTTATCTGAAAACTGCTTGTCAATGTCCTTTGACAGTTTCCAGTTGGGGAATGACTTTGATTCCTATAAATATTACTCAGTTCTCTATATATTTGTGAAATGAGGCCTTTATCAGAGAAATTCTAAATCCCTATCCTACTCCAGTTTTTGCTTCTTTTCTAATCTTGGTTGCATTAGTTTTGATTGTGCAAAAACTTGTCAATTTGATTTATTCTCATGATGCTTTCTATTTCTTGTTTGATCATAAATTCTTCCTTGATCCACAGATCCATATACTATTCTTTGCTACCCTAATTTTCTTATAGTCTTACCCTCTATGTCTAAATCATATACCCATTTTGACCTTATCTTTAAATATGCTGGGAGATGTTGGTTAGTCTATACTTACTTTCTCCCATGTTTTCCCAGAAGGTTTTGTCAAATAGTGAGTTTTTTTCTAAAACTGGAATCTTTGCATTTATCAAACACCAGATTTCTATTTTCATTTATTACTGTGTATTGTGTACTTAATCTATTCCATTGAAAGATAGCAATATTTCTTACCTAATAACAGGCTATTTTGATGATTTATGCTTTAGAGTACCATTTGAGATCTAGTATGGCTAGATCACCCTCCTTCATTTAAAAAATGTTATTCCCTTGACATTCTTGATATTTTTTTCTTCCAGGTGAATTTTATACTCATTTTTTTTCTAGACCCAATTCCCTTTAAGTCCCAAGTAAAATCCCAACTTTTATTGGAAGTCTCCTCCAATATCTCTTAATTCTAGTATTCACATTGTTAATTATTTACCATTTTCCCTACATATGTATAGTTTATACTTTACATGTTTACTTGCATGCTCCCCACCGTAGATTGTGTGCTTCTTGAGGAGAGGAACAGTCTTTTGTCTCATTTTGCATGCTTAATGTGTAGCACAGTTTCTGTCACATAGTAGGGGTTTGATAAATATGTGTTGATGTGTAAAGTGTTTTGCAAACTTTAAAACACTATGTAAATGTAAATGTGATCATGATGATGATGCTTAGATTGGTTTAAACTATATTGAAATGGAAATGGAAGTGTCCTTATCCAACTACTTTGGAAGAATTATGTTCAGATGGTGAAGGACTTTGATTTCATGTTACATAGTAAGAGCTTGAAAGACCAGAGTATATCTAACTTGTGGAATAGTAGTTTCAGATAATTCATCAGAACTGCCTTCAAGTATTTGTAGGACTGTCTTGTATTACATGGTTTAGACTACTACTACTTTTCCCCAGAGAGTTAAGTGAGGAGTCATGAAAGATTCCAAAGGACAGATTTCAGTCCTATATAAAGGTGAGTAGGCAGGAGAAATTTCCTAACAACCAGAATTTTCCCAAAATAGAAAGGAAGGACTGCTTCAGAAAGGAAAGGATTTTTCCTAGTTAAAAAGTAGTCCACTATGGGCAGGATTATTTCTTATTGAGTAAATAAGAAAAGATGTGGTTTACATTAAGCTATCAGTCAGTCCAAGCAGGCTAAAGTTGCTCCTCAGTTTCAGTCTCTCAATCAGAAATCTAAAAAAAAAAAAGCAAAAACAGTTCTGACAATTTTTTAATCTATCTATATTATCAATATAAAACTTTCTTAGAACTTTACATATATGTATATATATTTTTCTCACTTAAAATATCAGCTCTGTGAGAGTAGAGGGATTTTTTTTGCTTTAATCTTTGGGTTACCAGTAGATATTTTAGTGTCTGGCTCACATTAAAGGTAAATGCTTGTTGACTATTTGGGGAGAAAAACCAAGGGTATTGGTGATTGAGATTCAATAAATATTTATAAAGTGCCTACTATATACCAACCAATATACTAAGTACTAGAGATACAAATAAGAAAAAAGAAAGGCAGTCCCTGCTTGCTAGTTCATAAAATTCAAATAGGGTAGACAATACATGAGAGAAAGCTAAAATGACAGAAAGAGGTGCAGAAAGCACATTTGAGGGGGTATAATGATGGTAGAATTAAAACTAAACAGTGTAGTTGGGGGAAATTAAGAGTTGACTGGGCTTCTGAGTCTGTTGAAAAGTGAGGTTTTGGAAAAGGATAAAGGACTTTGCAAAAAAAAAAAGGACCTTCAAGTGATAGTAATGTGATAATTATTTCTGCTTTGAAATGTATTGATTATGAGGCACCATTGATTTGGGAGTCATCCCAGGGGAAGTAATTTTTTTGAATCTATGGGAGAAATTATTATGAAGGTAAATAACATGGAGAAAGAAGAAAAGAGGGCCTAAAGGAACACTTACATTTATGAAGCAGGGTGTATATAATGCTCAGTTAAGAAGAAAGGAAGGAAGTGATAAGACACACTGTAAAAGAAAAGGGAAAGAGCACAGAAAGAATGAAGGGAATGACACCTGCATCCATGAGGGGGAGTTTTAAAAAAAACATTAAAAGATCTAATTCATTAAGAGATCATTGATAATTTGGTAGAGAGCCTTTCAGGAGAATAGTAGGGCCAGAAACTAGTTATAAAAGGTTTAAAATGGATGGTGTGAGGAGGCATATGAAATATTTACATTTTATATTTTTCCATCTGTTTCTAGAAAAAAAGTTCTTGAACCATGAATCTTCTTCATATATTCTTTTTAAAGTAGCCAAAATTGTTCCCCCACCATTTGAGGGTATTTAAGATATGCTTGGATAAATAATATTTTATATATGTAGATATGTATATATTTTAACATCATTTTATTATCTTATCTCATAATCTTAGTGAATTGATCTCAATTTATAGTATCAGTTCCATCAGGAATATTTAGATTCTCATAAAAGATGGCAGAAAGGAACACTAGAATTTGTGTAAACTTGTACTCTATCTTCCACATGCACATAATGACATATATTCACTCACATCCTTGTAAATGCACACTAATTTGAGGAAGCTTTTTACCAAGAGATGATATCCCTCTCAAGATTTTCAAGTAGATAGTCTCCAGTGATGAAATGATATCCAACATTCTAAAACTCTTTTGATTACAAATATATTAGAAAGAGCTATGTTCAAAGGCACAGATTTTCAAAGGCAGAGTTCAACTTCAAAGAAATGCACAATGCATGTAGTAGAGATGGTTTTATAGGTTTCTCAGAAAAAAAGTTCATTAAAATGTCAATTTTCTTTTACTTTTTAAAAAATGAAATAATACATATCTTAACAATTTTCATGAGAGTCAAATTTGCAAAATAGCATATCATCCCTTTACAAAAATGAAGTAAAATGAGATTAACAAATCTAAGGAAAGTTGGGACAATTTCAATTATGCTTCAGTTGAGACAAGTACAAATGATTTTAAAAAGAATCTTCCACTAAGCTCCTATTTTGATGCCTCTGCTTGGAATGGAATTGACACCGTGCTATTGAGGTCATTTTCCCTACAGTGCCAGTTTAAAAACTCATATCATATTGGAAAGACTTCTACTGTGGATCCAATGATAGACACTGTGTCTATTATCTAAGGAGTAGCCCAGGTATGTTTAGAGAGGCTCATTTTCAGAATGCCATCAACAAGATGATACTGTTTTGTGTGTTTTATTATTCAGCTACAATAACTTCTTACGAATGATCCAGCAATGAAAGGTGATAAGATCATACGTTTAGTGATAAAAGGACCCATTGCCTTGAGAATGGTCCAAAAAGTATGATGAGGCTGTGTTTTTTGGTGGCTGGAAACACTGTGCACATCATCAGAGCAAATGTTCCTTGAAGTATAGAAGGAAAAACTGAGCTTTTACACTGCCAAATGTGCTTGTGGTCTGTGCTGTCAGCTTTTTCATGGAAACTATATTTGGGAAAGAATCCACTCATTAGCAATGCAAATATCAAAGATAACTCCAAGGGATTCATGATGAAAAATGCTATCTTCCACCATAAAAGGAACTGATGGAGTCTGAATGAAGATTGAAACATAGCATTTTTACTTAATCTCCTTCATGAGTTTTCTTTTTTATTGTATAGGCAATATTTGTCTTTTTTCACTTGTCCAACATGGAAATTTTTATTTCATGACAGCAAATATGTAACCAATATGTTACCTACTTCTTCAGGGATGAGTCAAGAGAGGGAGCAAGGGAGAGAACCTGGATCACAAGATGTCAGAAAATGATTAATAAAAGTTGTATTATCATGCAAAAATAAATAAAGTGAAAGAATCCATTTAGCTAGATAATGCTGAGAAGGAAAAGTCCAATGCTATAGTTTTTGCTTAACGTGCTGTGTATGATGACATAATCTCTGACCAAATACATTTACTATCATTACCAAAATCCCAGGTGCTAATCCTTTTGGGACCTAAGAGCATGTAAAGAATGTCAGCAATTGTTCATGCATATTAATATTGACTCCTAGGCCTTTTAGAAATTTTTTTAGTATTCAATGTTGAAAATATTCATCTTTATCTAAAAGATTCATTTAAACATGCTTAAGAGATGGAAGACTACCTCAGTTTGTCACTTATGAAATTGGCTAATTTTCTTTGAAGGAATTATCCCCAACTTAATAATAAATGTCATAGTAAAAGGAG
Organism: Monodelphis domestica; assembly: GCF_027887165.1. NCBI lineage: Eukaryota > Metazoa > Chordata > Mammalia > Didelphimorphia > Didelphidae > Monodelphis > Monodelphis domestica. The sequence continues at coordinate 246,778,289 of NC_077229.1, read as the reverse complement.
GTAGAAATGACTTCACTATTTTGGCAAGTGTGGCTCAGGAAAAGGCAGATTAGAAGAGAAGATCACTGATGATTTTCAATGAATATTCAAGCAAACAATATGAATACAAATTTGGGACAGAATTTCTTCTGTTGAACTACTCAAAGAAAAATAAAAACTGAAAATTAAGAAGCTTAAGTCCAAAACTGCTAGAAACATTCTGCATGCATTAGGGACATTATATATCTTTTTTATTTATTCATTTTTGATTATCTAATTATCCCTTATATCTCTTTCCTTCTATCTAAGATTCCAGCACTTATGTTATGCAGTTTTCTAAGTCATTTCTCTCTTACATATTGTTCTCTGTTTATCCAATATTCTTAGCCAGAAGGCATAGAAAAGAGATATATGACTTCTAAATAACATGTAATTATTTTGATCTCTTTTTTTCTCCAATTTCTCACAGGAATAAGTCATTGGGACATCAAAGTTAATGAATTTGCACATTTCTACCAGTTCCAAAATAGGTCAACATGCACATCATTTTAGTATACAAAGTGCAATCACTTTTACTTTCCTCACTATGCATAGATCGTGAAATGGAAGAGGACTTTGGAGACCTTCTTTTTTGACAGATTTAGTCAAAGTATTTCCTCTAGAGAATGTATTACTAATAGGGTTAGACAAGCAGAGAGTCTGAACAATTGTTTTCTCTACGGGATACTTGGCTCAAAATTAGATTTGACATATAAAACAATGTATCTAAGAAACACACTCCTGAAATAATGAGAAACTAAAAATGAAAGTTCCCAAAAGATCAAACAATAGTAACAAAGAATGAATTAGATGTTATTTGCAAAGAGAAATGGCTGTTAAAAAAGATCAATGCAATTTAGAGAATTGCCCCAGTTCCATTTTTAGGTGGCAAATAGGTGTTAACCCAGATCTGTTAAGGCATATGTGTCAACTCAATACTCAGTTAAAACTTGTGCATAATAACATAATCTCTTTAAATTGCAGATTAAACTTCTATCTTCTTAAAGTCATCTTTCTTAGATTTTCTTGTTCAGTTTCTAGGGAAATGTAGCTGGCTATATTAATTGAGTTGTTTTATTCCTGAATACTCCCCATCAAATTTTTGGTCAATTTTTCCTGTGATCAGCATAATGGTAACTATTAATCCTCATAACTTCAAAGGGAAGAAAAGAAGAATGAAAAAGAACTTCTTAAATATTTTTGAGTGTGTACAATGTGTGAGTTGTGTTGTTGGGCACTATAGGAGAAAACAAATATATAGTCCTTGGCCTGAAAAAGTTAGCAGTTCAACTGTGGGAAAATGGGGTATGTTCTTTGAATAAGTAGTAAGATTATGAATATAGGAGTGAAGATTCATCTTCATTCATTTGTAAAACAGCTTTCTTTATATTCACTTTCAGCTCTGATACATGATTTTAAGACTTTTTTTCCCTTTTTTTTGTCTCTGGGCTTGCTATGTTCCCTGGTAGTATAGTTTACACAGGCAGAGTTAAGCCACAAGGAGTACCCATAATTCTACCTTATAAAGGAGCTAGCTTTTGCCTTGCATTTTTCAAACCCATAAGTAACAATTTGACCTTAGGCAAATCACTTTACTTTGTTCAGTCTCAATTCCCTATTTGTAAGTTGATAAGTTCTCTGAGTTCTCTAATAGGTTTAAGATTATATGATTCTATAAAATAGATAGATGATTTTTAGCCATATCTTTATTATGTGGTTCAGTTTATATGGAATATAATATAGTATTTTCTTGGGAATTTTCAGCTGAAATCTTGAAGTAAAGTCGAGGTAGGTGAGGGAACACTTTTCTTGGCTAAAGGGAATATAGCTTCACAGTTATCTGTTAAAGGAGTATTACATTCAAGGGTATTACATTATCTGTATTCAGCTTCAATAGGTGTGAGATTCTAAGCTTCATGGTCCTTAATAGCTGTGAATAGCTATGAATAGTCTGTGATTAACAGATCACAGACCTTCCGAAGTAACTTTTTGGTATTTTTTTTTTCTTTTGACTGAAAGCACTATTTGCTATCTAATAAGATTTGTAAGGTGTAGAATTATATCTTCTTTTTTTTTCTATGTTAAACTATAGGTAATTTAAACAAATTCTTTTATTAGTATTTTATTTATTAAATGCCTTTGAAAAAGTTTCTATAAAATAAAACAAAGAATTAAAAAACTTAACCTGTATAAAATTACAAATATAAATGACCTCTGTATAATATTAAGAACTATTTTTGTATTGTTTTGATTCTATGCTTTTTAAATATAACAAACATAAGATATTTAAGAAAAGTATTTAAAGTATATATTGTTAGAAGAATAACTTCACAAAATAATTAGTGAGTCTGATTTCCAAAAGAATTTCTTCAAAGATGTAATTTTAAGTAAAGTGACCAGGAAGTGATAGAGAGATAACATAAAATAGTGAAAGGTTTTGAAACTAATAATTGAAAATTGAGAATTTTTCTTTAGCCCCTCTCTGCCTGTGATCTTGGGTAAGTATTCCAACCTTTCTAATCTAATGTAACCTGTTCTTTTCATTTGTAAAACAAAGGTCTAGAGTCTAGAGAATATTATTTGGAGGACACACTTATCTAGAGGATAACTAAGAGATCAGTGTTGATGAACCTTTTATAGACTGAGTGCAACTCCTCTTTACACATGTGAGCCATCCCTTACCCCAGACAGAAGAAGTGCTTCCATTGGGCTACTGGAAAGAAGAGGGGTGGTGATGATAGAAATGTCATCAGGAATGTATGGAAAGAGGGGAGGGAAGCAGCCCAACCCTGTGGCTTTCTAGCAATGTATTCTGGTGAACTCTATGTTGCGGTGCTGGTTCTTGTTCATAGAGTGCTCAGAATGCCCCCTCTGGCATGCTTGCCTAAGGTTTGCCACCACAATTCCAGATCTTTAGCTATGACTCTCTATTATTCACTTTTGTTTCAATGATTCTATCATTATACATTCACAGCTTAACAATGGGAAAAAAATCAGGGACAAATAACTAATGTAACTTTAAATAACTTGAATTTTTCTGTTGTTAATATTATAATTTAATGATAAGAGTCCAAAATGTTTCTAATGTCCACACAGGTAATAAGACTGTTTTATACTCTTGGACTTTTCTGACCTATTTTAACCCTGTGTCAAGCAGCATCAGCTTGCAACTTCTGATCAGATAAACACATGACCAAATGCAATAGCCTGTGAACTTGTCCTCTTCTGTTGCCTCAGAGAGCCAACACAAACCTGAGGCTAATTTCTAGTCCTAATAAAGAAAATATTTATCTATGCCTCACCCAATCCCACTATCAATAAATGACTTTGAGAACTTTGCCACCATATGTGAGTCTGAGTATCAACCCCCCTTCTACATATAACATCAATTATCTATTTTACAAAAAGTCATTTTAAAGATGTGTTGCTTCCCTGCCTGAACTTCCAACTTTGACCATATATTTTCTTGATATAATACCCTCCATCTCACTCTGGGTGAGTTTTTAAATCCTTGGGAATAAACATGTTGTCTATATCATAATGCATGTTATTTTCTTTGTTTGCTGAACAGCATCATAATAAAGCTCTTTTTTTGGTAACAGTTTACTGAAAAGAAATTTCCTATCAATTCCCATATCAATGTCTTTGCTTTGAGGTGAGCTGTGAGGTCAGATTAAACAAATTTGTCCTTGAAAAAGAAATTTTTCATAATTGAAAAGTGATCATCTTTCCTTTCTCCATGATAACATACAGGTAGAGGGAACACACAACTTTGCTAAGCAGTTCATTTGACACTTTGGCAGCTCTAATTTTTAGGAAGTTGTTTTTCTGTTTCTTCATTTGTTTGTTTTTCTTGACATCATGCTTATTTTTATTCATTTGCCTTTCCACTCACTGCTCCTTGGTCTATTCTCTTGAGATAGAATGAATCTATTTAAATGCTTCTTCCAAAGGACAGTATTTCATATACTTGTTATGTTCCCTATGGAATCATCTCTTTTTTTGGGGTAACCATCACCATTTCCTTTAATCATTAGTGAATCCGTCTTCAACATGATCTCCATGCTAGATCTCTTTCATCAAGGTGGTGAATACCCTGGGAACTGAGGACTTCAATCAAAAGAACTTCCATGAATTTTGTTTCAGTTTGAGCCTACCTTCTCCTATATTTTCAAAATATTTGTAAAAGAGTATGTCACAAATGATGGGAAGACTATTATGTACAATAAAATTTTGCTAGATTACCTTAGTAAATATCCATATCTAATAAAGTTAATGAAGTTTTATTTGTTCATTGTTATCAATGAATAATTATGGAGCAAACATGTTAGTTGATATTCATGAACTCATGAATCTATAAATAACAAATCAGAAAATTTTATTTGCCTGGAAATTGGAATCTCTCATATTTGACTATTATTCACCTCAGAAATCTATAATAATATTTGTGATATTTTCTTGTGCTTGTTATTTCATGCTAAAAAAGATGATTGAGTGGAAAGGATAAGTAGACATGGTTTCAATTTGTGATTTCAGAGGGAACTAATATATGAGAAAACTCTAAATGAATTTAGTTTGTCATAGTCTCTGCAATATATAACCTTAGAAATTAGTTAGATCACCAAGAGATTAAGTGCTTTAATCGGAGTTTTTCAGAAGTTATGTGTTAGTTGAGATATTAATTTCAAGTCTTTTTGGCTTCAAGGCCAGCTCTCTTCTTATTATACCGAACTGCATGAAATATACATGATTTTTTTCTCATTTAACTGCACATATAGATACCATATCTATTTAGACCTCAAGATGTCATTCAAGAAGAAAAAAATCACTAGTTGGTAGCAGCTTACTTTAATTATAAATCTCAGAAGGGTGTGCCTGCGTGCGGTGCATGCATGCATGCGTGTGTGTGTGTGTGTGTGTGTGTGTGTGTGTGTGAAGACTGGAAAAATTCATCTTGGAATCACAACTCTTACTTTATAAAATTACAGTATACACTGGGGGCAGCAAGGATGAGAAGTTGAGAGAATGCATTGCCTGAAGTCAGGTAACTACAATTCCTGAGTTCAAATCTAGCCTCAAATACTCTTTGACCCTAGGCATGTCACTTAACCTTTTTTTTTTGCCTCTAATTCCTTATCTATAAAATGATTTAGAGAATGAAATAGCAAATCAGTCTAGTATCTTTGCAAAGAAAACTCCAAAATAAAGTTATAAAGAATCAGACACAACTGAAAATAACTGAACAAGACACATTAGACAGACAAAATCTGCTGCTTCTCTTTAGGTGCTTATGATTATGCCTTCACATAGTAATCTTTTTATGATATTATGACAATAGAATCTTTTCTTTCCCTTCCCTAGTGTCCCTTCTTTGACTTAGTGTCTTCTGTTATTATTTATTAAAATATCATAAAACAAGATATTCATAGAATCTTAGAGTAAGAGAAGATTTTACAGATTTTCTAGAACTACTCTGAAATTGTTTATGATGTGAACCAGAAGCCTAGGATGTATAAGTGACTTTATATAATTTTTGCCCTTTAAGTTCTATTTTTAAGGTCATATGATGGTTTATCAGTCCTATGTTCCTTTTACTACACTAGTCTCTGCCAGTCATAATTATGTATAATTCCATATTTATATATTTAAGTACACATTTGGAACAGGTCAGTGGTATAAAGAAAATAGAAAACTAGGTTTGGAGTTAAGAAGACTTGAATTCAAATCCAGTCTTTCACACTAGCTGAGTGACCCTAAACAAATCATTTAACCATTATTTTTCTCAGTTTTCTAAAAAACAAGGATTATAGAAATACCTATCTTCCAGGGTCATTGTGAGGATCAAATATCATAATTGTAAAACACAGCACAGGAGAAGTTGGAGAGGGGATGGTGTGGTACACATGAGAGATGCAAAGAACAGTGAGGAAAAAATACTTTAAATGGCTCAAGCTTTGAATGAAAGTTGATCTGGAGTGTTAGAGTCTAGGTTAAAGTAAACTCCAACATTAAAATTCTCAAGTTAGGTTTAATCTGAGTCTGGGAGCTGCTTTGGACAAATTGGAATGGAGGAAACTTCCTTATGCTGTCAAATGTTATAACCTGAGATATTTTTTTTGTGATGATGATGCATTTTAAAAAAAGGTTCTTATAAAAGCATGAGAGCTTAAGTTACGGGTATTCTCTATATTGTATTTCTAATGTATTTCTTAGATGGAAGTTTCTTTAACAGTTTAAATGCTTGCAGTTTAAATGTTAGCCATCAAGTTTGAAATGTTAGCCACTAATGTTTGATATCTGAACAGCTGAGATACAGAACTTGCTCTCTTGAGTATCAGTCTCTAGCAGGAGCCAAAGGAGAGGCCCAGGATTCATGACTTTAAATTTTTGTGTTTTCTTTCTATCTTCTAGAATGGTGAATGTGGATTATATTGTATATATTGCAGTTCATTTTTAATGATATCAATAATGTGATGCATGAGGATGGACAGCTCTGAGGAGGCTTTGGAGCCTTCAGTTCAGAGGTTCCAAACTAATAATACACCCCCACATACACCATTGAAGAAGTAAGGGAAGCATTAAAAGTTAGAAAAGAAAAAAATTGGGGGAACTCAATATACTGTGTTTTTAGACTGAGCTAATTGAACATTTATGAGATTTTGCACAGTGACATTACTAAGTAAATATATCTCAGTTTTTAAAAAATATTAAAATATATCTTAAAAACCTATATCAGAATTTGATTTCAAAGAGGTTCCTAATGAATAAAATTAGGATATTAAGTCATAGTCAAAAACAAAGGAGTGTTCCATCAAAGAACTGGATAAGCCCTTCTAAAGTATTTGAAATACTTAGGTCTTGTAAAGAATAATGCAGTATTATTGAAAATATAGGATAGCTTTAAAATATATAGTCCTAAAGTCTTTAGTTTATTGGTTGGTACACTGAGTGAAAATATTTAATTAGCTAGCTATAGTTAAAATAATCTATTCTTTTATATTGAGATTCTTTTTAGTCATTAAGTAAGAAAATACTTTCAGTATTCTTGTGAAAATTGAGGTTTTTACTGTAATTTTCCTAATTGTCTAAAAGGCAGAGAAAGAAATATTTATGGTTATAAAGATCTAACATAGAATCAGTTTGATGTGAGACTCAGAACGGTGAGTTAGATTTTTTAATAAAATAGATTATCAACGGTGATCCAATATATGCCAATATACCATAAAATATATAATGTTTTGGTTTTATAATACGATCCCCAATTAGAATTTTCATTTAGTAGTTTTTTGGGGTGGCGCTATTTCTTTCTACAAATAGTGATTGGTTTCATTTCCAAATTTAGAAGCTTGATAAGTTATTTTGGAAGGTCAACTATTTTTTTAGGAAGTATGATATATATATATATACATATATATATATTTCTATTTAAGATGTTGTTAAAAACTAGCTAATGTTATTATTTTTATAAAGTTCTAAGCATAAATATCAAAATTTTAATTCTATAAAAACATTTTAATCAGTTGAAACTACTGAAAGTTTGCTGTGACTGTCAGCCTTATTTAGCCTTGCTTATTATGCTCATGGGAAAATACCTAAAGAGTAATGACCTCCCATTTGAGAATTTGGTTATAGATTTCTCATGTTTCCTTTTCCATCAAGGAAACTGTGTAAGAATTGACCTATTGCAAAGGAGAGTTTCAGGGAAGAAAAAATAGGTTACTAGAAGTCCACCTTGGATCCCCAGGACTTGAAAGACATAATATATTTTGGGAAGTGGGAGAGTTTTTTATTATTGTTGAAAGATTTTGCTGAAGCTGGGGTGCTAGGCTTCTCTGTCCTTGAGCCTTTGCTGATGGGGAGAACTTCCAGTATTTAATCAATTTCCCGTGTTGCTTTTGTCCCTTGTTGTGGTCAATGGCAGCATCTCTATGACCAGAAGGGGGTATTGACAACCTAGTTGTATGAAACTCCAAAGTGACCCTTGTCCCTGATAGTCTGTCTTCAAGAAACCCCTTTGGGAGCCAAGATGTCAGCATAGTAGCGGGAAAAACTTGGAGTCTCTCAGAAATTTCTTCCAAACTGATCATTACTAAATATCTCAAAAAGACAGAGATCAAAACAGGATGATTTAAAAGGCCTCCTCTGCCAGACACAATTTGAAAGATAGGCATAGAGAGGGGATTCCCATGCAGTAAGGGGGCAAAATTTCACAAGGGACTACTCCTCCCTACACACACTATGACAGTGAGAACCAGGGTTCCAAATTCTTGAGGGTTGGCTGAAAGTACCACAAATGAATTAATGTACAAATTGGTCTTCAGAATTGACCTGCTGAAAGCCGACAAAAGCAAGATGGACCAAACTGAACAGGAAAATCAAAAGATCATAGCTGAAAATTAGTATTTAAATACCAAAATTGAGAAAGCAAAAGCTAATGCACACACGAGACAGCAAGAAATAATGAAGCAAAATTTTTAAAAAATGAAAAGACAGAAAAAAAAACACATGAAATAGCTCATTAAAAAGATAACAGACCTGGAAAATAGATCCAGGAGAAACAATATTGGGAATGATTGGACTACCTAGAAGCCTTAAATAACAACAAAAATGCCTTGACATCATATTTTAAGAAATCATCCAAGAAAACTGCCCTGATATTCTTGAACTAGAAGGCAAAATAGATATTGAAAGAATGCACAGATAACCTCCTACATTAAATCCCTAAAAGACAACTCCCAGGAATATTATAGCCCAATTCAAGGGCTTCCAGACCATGTCAAAAATACTGCAAAAGGCCAGAAAGAAGAAATTCAGATATCAAGGAGCCCCAGTCAGCATAACACACAGTAGCTTCCACACTAAAGGACCACAAGGCTTAGAATATGATATTCACAAAATCAAAAGAACTGGATCTACAAGCAAGAATCACTTACCTATCAAAACTGACTATATACTTTCAAGGAAATGTATGGGCATTCAATAAAATAGAATATTTTCAGGCATTCCTAAAGAAAAGACTAGTACTAATTTGAAAATTTGATGTCTAAATAAAAAATTCAAGAGGACCATAAAAAAGGCAAAGAAGAAAGACAAGAAAAAAATTAAGGGCTTCAGTAAAGTCAAATTAATTATATTTCTACATAGAAAATGTTATCTAACTTTTTTCCTTTTAAACATTGTTTTATTTGGTCATTTTCAAACATTATTCATTGGAAAAAAGATCATTTTCTTTTCCTACCCCCTTCCTACCACCCCTCCCATAGCTGATGCTTGATTCCACTGGATATCACATGTGTCCTTGATTCGAACCCATTTCCATGTTGTTGGTATTTGCATTAGAGTGTTCATTTAGAGTCTCTCCTCAGACATGTCCCCTCAAACCCTATAGTCAAGCAATTGCTTTTCCTCAGTGTTTTTACTCCCATAGTTTGTCCTCTGCTTGTGGATAGTGTTTTTTCTCCATGATCCCTGCAAAATATTCAGGGACATTGCATTGACACTAATGGAGAAGTCCATTACGTTCGATTGAACTACAGTATATCAGTCTCTGTGTACAATATTTTCCTGGTTCTGCTCCTTTTGCTCTGCATCACTTCATGGAGGTTGTTCCAGTCTCCATGGAATTCCTCATCTTTATTATTCCTTTTAGCACAATAGTATTCCATCACCAATATATACCACAATTTGTTCAGCCATTCTCCAATTGAAGGGCATCCCCTCATTTTCCAATTTTTGGCCACCACAAAGAGTGCAGCTATGAATATTCTTGTACAAGTCTTTTTCCTTATTATCTCCTTGGGGTACAAACCCAGCAGTGCTATGGCTGGATTAAAGGGCAGACATTCTTTTATCGCCCTTTGGGCATAGTTCCAAATTGCCCTCCAGAATGGTTGGATCAATTCACAACTCACTAGCAATGAATTAATGTCCCCACTTTGCCACATCCCCTCCAACATTCATTACTTTCCTTTGCTGTCATGTTAGCCAATCTGCTAGGTGTGAGGTGATACCTCAGAGTTGTTTTGATTTGCATCTCTCTGATTATAAGAGATTTAGAGCACTTCTTCATGTGCTTATTAATAGTATTGATTTCTTTGGCTGAAAACTGCCTGATCATGTCCCTTGCCCATTTATCAATTGGAGAATGGCTTGATTTTTTGTTCAATTGATTTAGCTCTTTATAAATTTGAGAAATTAGACCTTTGTCAGAGGTTTTTGTTATGAAGATTGTTTCCCAATTTGTTGCTTCCCTTCTAATTTTGATTACATTGCTTTTGTCTGTACAAAAAAACTTTTTAATATGAGGTAATCAAAATTATTTATTTTACATTTTGTGACTCTTTCTATGTCTTGCTTGGTTTTAAATCTTTCCCTTCCCAAAGGTCTGACATGTATATTATTCTGTGTTCACCTAATTTATTTATAGTTTCCTTCTTTATATTCAGGTTATTCACCCATTCTGAGTTTATCTTGGTGTAGGGTATGAGGTGTTGATTCAGATCTGTAACTCTTAAAAATTGTTTTCATTATAATAATAGATAGAAAAAAATATAGGCAGAAATTATGGTATTAAGCTGTTTAGGATGATATGTAAAGAAAAATTGGGGGGAAAAGGATTGTCCTAAGAGAAACACAAAGGAAGAGGTAAAATAGAGTAAATTATACTACATAAAGAGGCACATGGGCGGGGGGGATACTATTATAAAAGGGGATGAGAGTTGTGACAGGTAATAAATTTTACTTGCAGTGGAATTGGTTCTGAGAGGGTAGAATAGCCAGATCCATTGGGGTATAGAGTTCTATTTTATCCTACAGAGAAGTATAAAGGGAATAAGGAAAAAAGGATATGGGGAGGAAGAGTATTAAAAAGGAGGAAAAGTTGGTGGAGGAGTACCAAAAGATCCTAAAGAGAAATAGGAGGGGAATAAGAAGGGAGAAGGTGGGAAAGAGAGTAAAATAAGGGTGAAGAAAAGGGAGACTGAATAAAAGCAAAACATGGGTGTGGAAGGAAATAGTGAAAGAAGAAAGGGCAAGATTAAAAGAGGAATTCAAAATGATGGAGAATACACAGGTGGTAATCATAACTCTGAATGTGAATGGGATGAACTCACTCATAAAACATAAGCAGATAGCAGAGTGGATTAAAAACCAAAATCCTAACATAAAAAAAAATGAAGTAATTGATTGGTTTTATTTCTTCTGTTTTGGAAAAAAGATTGAATTACACACATCAAATATTTAAATATTGGTATCAGAAATGTATAATTTTTTAAAATTTTATATTTCCCTATCTATACTCTAGTTCCCCAGAAACAAAGTTGTACATTGTATTTGTACTAATGAAGTATTTCCTGAGTTTGTAATTTTCTTAAGGCTCTTTTGCCATTCTTCAGACCTGAGCATTCAGAACAAGATTCCATTATAGCACAAAAGAGGCCATAGATTTAGATGGTCCAGTATCCCAGAGGCACCTGGATATTGCCATTCATTCCCTTATAAGTACCAAGGCACATGCCACCCATATAGTTCATGCTTCTTAGGGAAATGATGAGTTATGAAGTAAGATTTACATTAAATTGCAAGCCCATGAATACACTTACAGAGATTACTCAATTATAAAAATCTAAATATAAACTAGTACTTTGGGAACACACATGAAAATGCAAGTGCATTTCTAGAGCCATCAACTATTAAAGATGGAGAGGACAGAAGACCTGCTAGTACCCTTTCTTTCTGTAGATGAGGAAACTGAGAGTCAGAGAAGTGTATTGACAATCAAAGGCATGTAAGAAATCTGTAATGGAGTCAAGGCTAGAGCCCAAACCTTCTGCTTCCTGGTCCTGTATCATTTCAGCCTAATCAGGCTATTGTTATAAGAAGACTAATCAGAATAATAGTGTGGATTATAGTGAGGACTCTAGCAGGTTTCACAAAATTACTTAAATTAGAATTTGACTTCAAATTTACACAAAGCATCTGATTAAAAATCACAAAAAGACAAGAGTAGTGACTACCATAAACCAAGTGGTAATAAAGACATTTTGACAGGGGAAAAATTGAGGTATATTTTCATCCTCTCTTCCTTAATCTCTTTGTAATTGATCATTTCAAAATAGGCTTGATATTAGTTAATTATTTCACAGTCCTAGTTCTAAGCTGCTCATAATATTTCCAGTGAGCTCTTCAGCTAAAGTAGTATTTCAGCTTTTAACTTCCCTCTAGGCCATAAAAGTATAATTTTTATAACTGCAACTGCAGGTCTTCTTTTCCCCCCAAGTCTATTCATGTTCTAAAGCCCATAGAAGGATATTAGTATAGTTTATTAGTACACATTTTACACTATCAAAGTTTAACACTGCCTAGAGGAAACTTCAGGTTCAACTAACACCAATGAATCCTTTCAAAGGAAGGGAAAAGCTCCTTTGTTGAAAATCATTTATTTTACAGACAAAAGTTTGATGGGCAAAGTGTGCCAAGCTAAGACAGTGCTTAACCAGGAGTGCTCTAGTGAGTAACTTTCTCTATTAAGTGGTATGATGAGACTAAGGAGGCAGGAAATAATGTAAATGGGCTTTCTAAACCACTGGCACTGAATCTGATGTGCACTTAAGGTCTGAGTGCTGTAATTCATGACAAGAAGAAATTAGCTGGAAGGAAAACCATACAGTTTGGAAATTAAACAAAGCAAAATAAAATGGGACTAGTATGGAGCCAAAAGCTAGAGAATTGTTGATAAGGAAAAAGGCTTGACATTTTACCCTTCCCCACCAAATTAAATTCCAGACATTTTGTTAGCCCTCACTCATTGGGGTTTTCTATAAGTTATAAAGCTCATGGATATATATATATATATATATATATATATATATATATATATATATATATATATATACAATAATATTCATATTGAAGTAGTAGCTGATCTCTTTGGCCTACTTCCTTTTCCAGAAAATTTACATGGGTTCATTAAGTTATAAAATGATAGACTGAGAGCTGAGGAGACTTTAGAGACAACTTCATTTAACAAATAGTCAAACTGAGAACTTCTGGAGGTTACAGCTTGTTCTTCTTCACATAGATAAATAAGCAAGTAAGACAATGTTTGAACCTTGAATTGCTAAGTCCAGATTTAGTATATTTTCTATATCATCAGGATACTTCTGTATCCTGTATCAGAATTTAAACTCAGAGGCATTCAATGTTAAAGTATAAGAACTAGAGATCCAAAGGTCTGGATTTATTGGTAGTTCTCTAACCATGGAAACCTTGTGCTTACTACTACATTTGACCTTCTTGGGCATTTCTAGTCTTCTGACTAAGTAGTGGTTAAGTAGTCCTCCTTACAAATGTGTGCAGTATCCTTTGGATCACTCTCCCTATGTTAAACTAGGAAAAACCATTTACTCCTCATTGTTTCAGGGAGATTCAGGATTATTACTAATAATCAAGCTTCTCTAATCCCATTGGTTAAAGTTTCAACCATTTTTGCCCCCTCACTGTTAACTAACAGAGTGAATTGTGGTCTAGTTCTATTTAACTACTTAATATCAATTGGATTTTACAAAGTTATATTTAATATGAATATATAGCAATAACAAACATACATGCAATTTCCCCATCCAGATACATTAGACGCACACTATCCTTATTCCACTGCATTTATTGGGAAGGGAGAGCTTGAATTTATCACATTTACTACAAAGTTCATGAAGAAAGGCAATATGGTTATTTAAGTTCTCATGCCTATCCCAAAGGCCATTCCCAAAGGTCACTCCTTACTTATTAGGCATCATTACTGGGACATTCCCCAAACCTACCATGAACTCAGACTTCCAGAGGATCCATCTTTTTTGATCTTTTGAAACTTATAAAGACAGATCCTCCAGATTAGTCTCTTTCACCAACAATGGGGGTCCCAGAGGACAAAACTTCTAAGTGTTCTTACACCATTGTGTTTCAATAGACATCATCAGGGAAGAAGTTAAACTAAGATGGAGTGGGACAGAGTGATTGACTGATGCTCTGGCTAGCTTGTGCTTCTAGAAGATATTCACAACTTATGGCTATGTAGTTGAGTCTACCATTCACTATATGGTTGTCAAAGGAGTTAAAAATATTTACACACATTCCAACGTCTTTTTGAGGTGTTTACATTATGTCATTATTTCCTTGTTTCTGCCCCAATTTTTGCTATTTCATAATACCAAAAGTTAGTATAGTGTCTGGCACATAGTAGATGATTAATAAATGTTTGTTTTCATACTGATAGCATCCCAACTCTCCAGGAAGCAGGGATTCTAGCCTTTAAATGTCTGTAGGTTGCCACAGTCTTAACACACCCATTTCCCTGTAATGTAAGACCCTTAATGAATGGAACTCTCTTTCCTCCAGTCAAATAAGGATCAGTGGTAACAATATGAGCTAGACATGGACCTAGATCATAGTTCCAACAAGGCATTGAGCAATTGATTCATGTTTTAATTATGATGCTCTCTTTCATTAATCCTACTACTCTTTGAAATGAAGTTCATTCATTTCATATGACCTCTGTTAGATTTTTGAAAAGAAAGATAAACTGATCTATGAGACTATTCATATTTTAAAACTCCATTTTGGGCCTATTCTTAAAAGTACTTTGTGAATCACCAATATCACCAAATCACCAAAAGAATGATAGAAGGCACTCTTTAAGCTTATTAGAATATGACTGACTATGTGACTTTAGATTGCTGCATGACCCAGAAGGAGATATGCTGAGTTTCCTGGGATACTGGCAAATTATCTTGACATAATCAAGATCTTTAGCTGATGACTTGAAACATAAAAAATCAACAGCATGGTTGTAAACTCTAATAGTCAATTGGTGATCTTTTACTTTCTGATATGTGGACATCTATTTCAGGCATGAAATCAGGTACTTTTTTCCCCAATACAATAGCCACCCTATCTCATAAAATTTTGTTCTTAATTACTACTTATCTCAGGTCCTCTGGAGAGCAGTAGTCTGGGCCGGTACTTATAACTAAGAATGAGCATTTCTCAAGGGAGGTGATGGAGAATCTTTCAGAGACCACATGGCATACCCCTCTTGCCCCCATCCCCTCACAAAGTGCAAGGTACATGCTAACTCCTCCCCTTACTCCACACAGGGGAGGGAGAAAGCACTCCCATTTGGCTGCTGGGCAGAGGGGTGGGTGAAGTGAAAAAATGTTCTCAGGGTAGGTGAAGGAGAGAGGAATGATCTGAGCCCTCTGTTGCTCTCTAGCTCTGCCACCTGTGAGCCACCCACATTATCCACTGTGTGCTTCCATTGGACTTTTGGGCAGAGGGGCTGCTGAAGTGAAAAAATGTGGCACAGTGAGGAGGGAGAAGGGAGCAGCTCCACCCAAGGCCCTCTGCCTTTCTAGTAATAAACTCTGGCTGTGTTGCTGGGGGGGGGGGGAGGGGGCAGTGCCTGCCTACAGAGAGTGCTCTGTATGCCATATTTGGCATGCGTGCCATAGGTTCATCATCATGGCTACAGAGCCATAAGCTTAAACAAATGCTGTATAATCAATTTTTTGACATTCCCCTTGAGACTTAAAAGACCACTCGGCTTTGTTGTTTATCTATAGAATTATGTCCTATATGTGATGAGTCTCCTATTAAGTTCTTTGAAGGCAGGAATAGTCATATTTTTGTATTTGAATATCAAGTAATAATAGTTTGCTTCACAAAGAGTACTCAATATATGTTTTCCCCCTTCATTTATTTAAGGTTTGCAAGGAACTTTATATAAATTACATATGTGTGTATATATGCTTTATAGATATCTTAGGTTAAATGCCCCATTAATATTATTGAAAATAAAATTATATTCTTTTTTTGGTCACCTAATCACCATATTATCCCATGTATATTTTTTCCTCTCACTCCCTAAAAACCATTCTCATGGAAAATAGTATTTTTGGGAGGAAAAATAGAAAAAAATAGTCCAACTGATTGATATATTTAAAAGATCAGAAAACATTTGCAATGTACAGTATTTGTGGGCCTCCTGTCTCCACAAAGTGTCATGCTAGAGGTATCTTATTTTATTTTTTCATTTGAGGTTCCAATTCACCTTCATAATTTATTATATTTCATTTTTACTTTTGGTGTGTTATTGTTCTTTCTATTTAAATTGTTGTTCCTGTGTATCTTGTCTTCTTAACTGATAACTTTAAGTACATAGAAATTTTTCCATGGTTCTATGTATTTATCATACATAACATTTCTTACAGTATAATAATGTTCCAATAATTAAATGTGTCACAACTTGTTTGGTTATTCTCCAACTGATAGGCATATATTTTGATTCCAAATTTTAGCTATTACAAGTAGTATTATACATACATACATAATATACATATTTTGGAGCATATGTTTTTTTTTGTTGTTGTTGATTAATGATTTTCTCAGAATATAAGCTCAATAAGAAAGTTCTTGGTTCAAAGAGTTAGGATCTTCTAGTCTTTACTTATATAATTTCAAATTGTTTTCCAAACTATTGAAACCATTTCCCAGCTTTAAAGAACATATTATTTATGTCTTCAATGTGTGTTTATCCTTTTCATAGCCCTTCTAACAATGTATTTTGACATTTTTGTTATCTTTTCCAATTTATAGAGTATGAGGTTAAGTCTCTGATTTCTTTGGTTTGCATATCTTATTATTAGTAATTGAAATTATTTTCTTTAGTTGTGACAATGCATTTCTTCTGTTAAAATTGTGAATGGCATTTGACTATTTTCCTATTAGGGAATGACTATTTCATATATAAAATTATATATGTAATTGTGAACTAAATTACATATATATCACTACACATATATACACACATATATATATATATAGTTCTGTATGTATGTATATAAAATATATGTATATGTGTGTATCTTGGATACCGAGCCCTTATCATAATAATTTTATGTGAACTTTTTTTTTCTCATTTGACCACTCCCCAACTTATACTGGATGCAATAGTGGCTGTGGAGTGTTTTAAGTTACCTCTTATGCTGTAAACACAATTTATATTCTTTTAATTCAAGTACTTTGTACTTTTTTAATAGTCCTATCCCCTTTAGCCTTTCTTCTTTTATCTCTGATCCCCTCTTCACATGTGATATTTTCCCTCAATCTCCTCCTCTTTATCTGGCTATAATAGTAACAGAATCTAGTATTTATGTATCACTTACTATGTACTAACCACTGTGCTAAGTTTTTATAATTATAATCTCATTTGATCTTCACAATAGCCCTGAAACATAGGTACTATATTTTTCCTGTTTTATAAATGAGGAAACTGAGGTTAACAAAGACCTGTCCACTGTCACATTGTAAGATCTGAAGCCAGATTTAAAGTGAAATCTTCCTAACTTAACATTCTAGCTTAACATTCTGTTTACTCTGCCACCCTGCACTATCCCTTATTGGGCCCTCCCCCAACCACATCCCTAGTACAACTCTTATCTATACCTTTTCTAGTTGAACTTTAATGAAGACATTAGTTGACAAAAATCTATATGTATATATAAAATAATTTGTTGTTTCTTTCTATTTTCAGTTCCTTCTCTAGAGGTAGATATACATAGATCATTCTTCATATGATATTTCCTAGGCTCTGTGTAATGTATTCTTGGATCTGGTCATTTCACTCTTTATTACATAATATTGTCTTCCATTAAAAAAAAATTAACTCACTAATCATTTCTTATGGTGCAGTAGCATGACATAATTTGTTTAGATATTCTCCAATTCATAGACTTCTCTTCAATGTCCAGGTTTTAGTTTTCTTTTTTTGATAACACAAAGAAAGCTGCTGTAAATATTTTAGAACATTTATGTTCTTTTCCTTTCTCACTGGTCACCTCAGGAATTAAATCCTATAGTGGTATTGCTTGTCAAAAAGTATACACAGTTTTATAACTCTTTGGGCATAATTCCAGATTGCTCTCCAAAATGGTTATATCATTTCACAGTTCTACCAACAATGTATTAGTGTTCTCATTTATCCATATCTCTTTCAAAATTTCTTATTTTGACCTTTTATCATTTTAAGTAATCTCATAGGTGTTTGATATCACAGAATTATTTCATTTTGCATTTCTCTAATAATGATTAAGAGCATTTTCATATAGATATAGATATACATATATATACATATATATATATATATATTTCTTCTTCCAAAAACTGTTTGTTTATATTTTTGATCCCATATCAATTGGGGAATCACTTTCATTCTTATAAATTTGGAAACCTTCTCTATGTATTTTAGATATAAGTCCATCTTAGAAATTGTCTATAAAATATTTTCCAACTCATTATTTCCTTATAATCTTGAATATAATACTTTTATTTGCACAAAAACAAATTTTAATTTAATGTATTACAAATTGTCCATTTTATATGACACAATGCTTTCTATCTTGTTTGTTCATAAATTCTTCTCTTCTATAAATGTGATAGTGAATATATTTCCTGTTGTTCTAATCTGCTTAGTGAATGTCTCTTTATGCCCATATTATATATCCATTTTGATCTTACCTTGGTAAGTTGTCAAAGATATTGATCTATACCTAGTTTCAGCAAGACTGCTTTTCTTTTCCCAAGAATTTTTACCAAAGAGAAATTATTATCCTCAAAATTTAGACATTTAGTTTTGTCAAACACAAGAGTATGATAATCTTTTATAAGTTTTCACTGTATGTCTGTTCTGTTTCACTGATATTTGTTTCTATTTCTTAGCCAGTACTAGATAGTTTTGATAATTAATGCTTTATGATACAGTTTAAAACTTGGTATTGTTAGATTTCTTTATTTAATATTTATTTTCATTAAGTCCTTTGATATTGTTGATCTTTAAAATTTTTTTTAAAATTCAAGGAGATAAATATATGATAGGATAGACATCTGGAGAAAACTGATTGGGAATAAAAAGAAATATACTTCTTTCTTAGTGGTAGATGGGTAGACTTTTAGAAAACAACCATATATTAAGACAAAAAAAACTTAAATGTGGAAAAGCAGAAATATTAAATTATCATCTTCATTTCATAATAAAAATTATATTCACTTAGAGACTACTAAAAGAAGCAAAAAAATTAATCGGAGACTAACAATCTTAAAGTTTGAGTGTATTAAAGGAAAAGCCATAGAAATAAACAATTTCTTAAACAAAATGACACTAAAGAGACAATATTTCAAAACCTATGAGCTATAGCAAAAGTAGTTGAGGAAAATTCTTCTCTAAATGAATATTTCAATAAAATAGAGAAATAGAAGTGAATTGGGTTTACAAAAAATGGTAAAAAAGAACATTAAAATTTCTAAATTAAATATTAAATGGTAAATCCTAAAAAGAGTAAAGAGAGGGGTAATAAAATTGAATGTAAGAAAACTATTAAATGAATACATAAAATTAAGAGTTGGATATATAGGGAAAGAACAAAAATAGATATGCCATTGGTTATTTTGATTTTTAAAGAGAAGAAAACCAAATTAGTAGCACCTAAAATGGAAAGGTAAATTCACAACTAATAAAAATGAATGGAAGTGATTATTAGTAATTAATTTACCCAATTATAAACCAAAATATTGAGCAATTTAAGTGAAATGGAAGAATACTAACAAAAAATATAAATTTCTAAGACAGAGGAGGAAATAGAATGTCAAAATATGTCTATTTTAAAAAGAAAGAAATCTGACAAGTCATCAGTGAACTTTCTAAGAAAAAAGTACCATGATAGAATGGTTTACAAGTAAATTTAATCAAACATTATCTAATTCTTATAGTAAACAAATTATTTAGAATAATTAGTAAAGAAGTTGTCATGATAAATTACATTTAGTAAACAAATGTGGGGCTGATATCTAAACCAAGAAGAGCAAAAAAAATTATAGGCCAACTTAATTATGGACTATAGGTGCAAAAATTCTAACTTAAAAATCACCTAGGAAATTTAGCATTAAATCACAAATATTGCACATTGTGACCAAAAAAAGATTGATAGCAGTTATTCAGGCATGGTTTAACATGAGGAAAATTATTAATATAACTGATTACATCAACAAAAAAGTAAGGAAAATCATGATTATATCAATAGCTACAGAAAGAGCTTTTGACAAAATGCAACACTTATTCCAATTACAAACACTTGAAAGCATAGGTATGAATGGATTTTTCTTTACAATAACATAAATATATACAATATATTGTATATTATAAAATATACAATAATATAAAAACCATCAGCCAAAATTATCTGTGATGGGGATAAGTTAGAAGGCTTCCTTATATATCTAGGACTCAAATAAGGATGCTCATGACAAATATTATTTAATATTTTTTTAAATGTTAGTAATAGCAAGAAAAGAAAAAGAAATGGAAAGAATTGAAGTGGGCAAAGAAGTAATAAAACTATCTCTTTTCTGATACAATGTGATGGTATATATGGAAAAGCCTAAAAATTCTATAAAAAATTATTTGAAAATACCAATAATTTTGCCAAAATAGCAGGATAGAAAATAAATCTTTAAAAACCATCAGCATTTCTATATATCACCAACAAAATGCTGCAAGAAATTATAGTAAGAGAAAATTCATTTAAATTAGCCATAGATAGAATAGAATAACTAGGAGTATATGTGCCAAAACAAACCCAGAAACTACATCAACATAATTATAATGCATTTTATACAAATAAAGTCAGATTCAAATAATTGGAGAAATATTAATTATCCAGTGGTGAACTAAGTCAGTATACTTACAATGACAATCCTACCTGATCTGTTTATTCCATGTCATCTGAAATAAAACACCAATATTTATTTTATTAAAGTTGAAAAATTACAAAATTTTGTTGGATGTTTTCCTTCCCTACATTTGTGTGAAATTTTCTTTACTTTTCTCCATTTCTAAGTTCTCCATGTCATCCTGTTACCTGTTACCACTAGAAGTTCCAATTCACCCCTCACCACCACCACCACATACACCACCAGCACACATGAAAGATTTTTTAAAAGCAAAAAGCCCCACAGACTATAACCAGTGTAAGGTCCTCATGTCCTATCACTACCTTTCTCTCTAGTCAAAGGAACATTTGCTACTGGAATCTCCTCCAATCACCACCCCTGTATTTATACTCCTTTTGTAATCTTTTCTTTTTCTTCTTTACCTACTCATTTTTTCCCTGTTGACTCAGCTACTTGTAAGTAAGGTCTTTGAATTTTGTCCTTTCTGACTCTTTCCTGTTTTCAGTTCCCCCATTCCCATTTTCCTTGTTGCTTACTTTCTAACTCCCTCCCTTCTAATGCTGATTTCCTTGGGGTATGGATCTCCAGGTATCTCAGCTTTTTCCCAGCCTAGATCTCTGTCCCAAGTTAATTCTAGGTGGTTAGAATTAGTCTTAACTGGATGAATGGTTTCTAATCCCACTGATTTGTCCCATTCCATATATTTCTCAGTTCTCTACATGGGCACTGGAAGTTCAAAGCTTTGTAGAAATAGTGCTTCATGTTTCTAACTTGGTATATTTTTGCTTTTGAAGAACTATGGCAAAATTAGGTTTCAAAGATGGTATACTTCTACAACCTCAATCAGGGATCCCTATACCAATGGAAAGAGGGAAATGGGAATAACGAGTAGGGGGTGGGTTTTATAAGGGTTAAATTTAATGGTTGGACAATAATTTTATGAAATTATATGCTTGCCAATATTTATTATATCTCAAGTCAGAAATTTATTTACAACTATTTTAAAAATAGAGAAGAAACAACATAGTAGAGAAATGTGAAGAGGTTAGAGAGGTTATCTCTCTTAATCCAAGCATAGATATATTAGCTCTCAACTAAGAAGACCATAGTGAGTAACCACAGGGAAGATGGAAGCTACTCTCTCCAGAAACTGAGAAAGGAGTGAGCCTTTCACTCACCACACAATGTAGTCCAAGAGTCAGAATCCAAGTTGAAGTTGAGTGCCAAGTCCCAGATCATGCCAAAGTCTTCAGCAAAGATCCTTGGAAGACTATGTCCAAAAGATACTCTCTTTAGACTATCTTCTCAAAGACAATCTGCTCTGAGGGAGTTTGGGGTTTGATTTTATGGTGCTGAAGATGTCAACTCTTATCAAAGGTCTCTGAAGGTATCAACTCTGATTATAGGATTCACAATTTGGAATTCATACCTCTTATCCTCTGAAGATGTAAACTCAATAAAGGATTTCAAAGTTTCTTGAGTTTTCACCCATTTTAGTGACTAGTGAACTCTTCTATATAGTTCAAGTTTTTTGTTGGTTCAATCAAAAGGTAGACAAAGGAGAGTTAATCCTATCTTCAGACTCGTGAGGTACTAAATAGGAGTACTTAAGTTAGTATTAGCTCAAGATAGACAATAGAATAAAGAATTCTCTTTCACAGTTTAAATTAAGTCTTTGGTGTTTTTCCCCCATGGGTTTGCTAGTATAGTATAGAAGCTAGATGTGTGGGGGAATGTACTGAGTGAATTCTTGAGATTGAGGAGAATGTATAATCTTCTTTTGAGTCATAGTTTTCCTAAAACATGGAAATAAATTATATTGATCTATCTTTGTTCCATAGTTTCTATTTTGGAAATGTTTGAGGGTTCATGAGGATCAGAGAGACTTTATAGTCTCTACTCTTGTTGCTTATATAATCCATAGATCCCAATAGACATCTCAATTGCAATATATACACAATTTTTCTAAAAATCTTCTCTTTCTAACTTTCCATTTTATTGTGCAGGGTACCATCATCATGTCAGATTAGTGGTAAGGGCTAGGCTATTGGGTTTAAGTGACTTGCCCAGGGACCCAAAACTAAGAATTATGCGAGGCCTGATTTAAATCCAGGGCCTCTAAATGGCTCTCTATCTACTGAGTCAGTTAGCTGTCCCTTTGTCTCCATCTTCTTAACATGTATCATATATGCCTCCCTTTTCTCCTTTGACACTGTCAATGTGGTAGAAAATGTTATCATCACCCCATTATGGGACTAATGTGATATAGCTTACTAGTCATTCTGAAAGTCAAAAATATCTTCTCTCTCCAAATTCTCTTCCACTTAGTGTAATTAGGTTTCCTAATATGTAAGTTTGAGCATATCAACCCCATCATTCAATAAACTCCACTGGCTTCCTATTATCTTAAGGACCAAATACAAAGTCCTCTGTTTGGCTTTTAAAGTCCTTAACAAACTTGGTTCCTCTGACCTCTCCAGTTTTCTTGTGTTTTATCTACTCCAAATACCACCTGATCCAATGACATTGAACTTTTTCTTAGTCTTCTTTCCTTACACTACATCTTCCAAATGCTGTCAATTTCATTAGCAGTCCAACCTGTATGTAAAGCTTTTTCTCCTTATCTCCTTTGAGTTACAGATAAATTCCTACCTTCTAAAAGAGAATTTTCCTAGTCCTTCAAGTTAATATTCTCTAGCTGAGATTCCTCTTTCCTCAATCATATTATAAATACATAATTTACATATAATATATATCATATATACATATCCTATTATCACCTATTATGCTTACTTATTTTTCATAAATGATATATGTATATCTTCATGTGTGTATGTATGTTGTGTGTATACATATAAATACACATGACAAACATATATAATATATATACATATATATATATATATATATGACATTAAATTGCCATTGCAAGAGGAAACTGAAACATTCTGAGATCCATACTGAAAGGAAACCATAATTAGAATGGAAGGAGTCAGAAGATATGTAATATGGAAATGGAGATGTAGGACTGAAAATAGCTCTCCCTCTCTCCATATATATATACATGTATATACATTTTCATATATATTATATGCATTTATATATATGCATATATACAGATGTTGTATGCTTTTTGAGAGCAGGTAATAGTTATTATTGTTATTTGTTTTGCTTGTATTTTGATTTATGTCTTTGTTTGTGTCCCTATCACTTTGCATAGTGCTGGGCATAATAAAGGCTTAATAAAAGTGCTAGCAAACTGAAAGACATTTCATTTGATCTTCATAACAACCTGTGAGATAGGTAATAGTGGTGATTTCACTTTATGTGAATAATAAAGTAACTGAGGTTCAGAGAGTTTAAATTACATACTCAGGGTCATAAATAAACATGAGGGAAAGGATTTAAATTCAGTCTTCCTGATTACAAGCCCAATACTCCATCTACTAACCTATACTTTCTATTACTTGCAGCCATAACTAAAATACCACTATAGTTATAAGATCCTATAAGCCTAGTGAGAAAAAATGATCAACAGAAGAACAAGATTGTGGTATTCCATTTATTTTCTCACATGGGTAGGGCCAAATGCTGTTAGTGAGAAAATCTGAGTATAGAAAATCTTGTCCTAAAGATACCATGCAACAGAAGTCAAGCATTAGAACAGTAAATTAAAATGAGAGCTCAAATGGGATAGCTTTTTCCTAGATATAATATAATGTCGACATCCTAAGATCTAGAACAAATAACGTTTAAATTAACCATCTTTCCAAGTCTCAGTTTCTTCATATATGAAATGAGGGGACTAGATGAGAGGATTTTAAAAAAATTTAGAATATTTTTCCATGGTTACATGATTCATGATTTTCCTCACTCTTCTTCCCTCTCCCCTCCCAGAGTTGACAAGCAATTACACTGGGTTATACATGTATCATTCATCAAAACCTATTTCCATGTATTTCATATTTGTAGCATAGTGATCTTTTAATGCCAAAATCCAAATCATATCCCTATAGAACTATGTGATCAATCATATCTTTTTCTTCTGCATTTCTGTTCTCACAATTTTTTCTCTGGATGTGTATAGCATTCCTTCTCATAAATTCCTCTGAATTGTCATTGCAATCCTGCTAGTAGAAAATTCTATTACATTCAATTGTGCCATAATGTATCAGTCTCTGTGTAAAATGTTTTCTTAGTTCTGTTCCTTTCACTCTGCATTAATTCCTGGATGTCTTTCCAGTTCACATGGAATTGCTCCAGTTCATCATTTCTTTCAGCACAATAGTGTTCCATCAACATCAGATACCACAATTTGTCCAGCTATTTCCAATCGATGGACACCCTGTTATTTTCCAATTTTTGGCCACCACAAAGAGAGTGGCTATAAATATTTTTGCACAAGTCTTTTTCCTTATTATCTCTTTGGAGTACAAACCCAGAAGTGGTATGGCTGGGTCAAAGGGTAGGCATTCTTTTAGAGCCCTTTGCATATAGTTTAAAATTGCCCTCCAGAATAGTTAGACCTATTCATAAGTCCACTAGCAGTGTATTAATGTCCAAATTTTGCCAAATCCCCTCCAACATTTATTACTTTCCTTTGCTGCCATATTAGCCAGGCTACTAGGTTTAAGTTGGTACCTCAGAGTTGCTTTAATTTGCATTTCTCTATTCAGGAGGGATTTAGAACACATTTTCATGTGCTTATTGATAGTTTTGATTTAATTATGTGAAAACTGTTTATCCATGCCCTTTGACCATTATCAATTGGGGAATGGCTTGATTTTTTGTAAATTTGGCATAGGTATATATTTGGGAGATTAAACTTTTTTCAGAGAGCTTTGTTATAAAAATGTTTTATATGTTTCAATAGGAAAGGGCACTGTATTTTGTGAAAACTTTTTCTGCATCTACTGAGATAATCATGTAATTTCTGTTGGTTTGATTATTAATATACATTTATATAGTTAATTATGTATATGTTTTTCCAAATACTAAACCAATGTTGCACACCTGTTATAAACACTATCTAGTCATAGCAGATAATCCTTGTGATAACTTGCTATAGCCTTTTTGCTAGTATTTTGTTTAAGATTTTTGTATTTCTGTTCACTAAGGAGATCGGTCTGTAGTTTTCTTTCTCTGTTTTTGGCCTTCCTGGCTTTGGAAACAATATCATATTTGTGTCATAAAAAGTATTTGGTTAGACTCCTTCTTTGCTTATTTTGTCAAATATTTTGTATAATATTGGGATTAGTTGTTCTTTAAATGTTTGATAGAATTCACATGTGAATCCATCTGGCCCTGGGGATTTTTTCTTAGGAGGTACTTTGACGGCTTGTTAAATTTCTTTTTCTGATATGGGATTATTTAAGTATTCTATTTACTCTTTTGTTAATCTAATCAATTTTTATTTTTGTAAATATTCACCCATTTCACCTAGATTGTCATATTCATTGCCATATAATTGGGTAAAATAGTTCTTAATAATTACCTTAATTTCTTCATCATTACAGAGAGCAAACTTTTCATCTTTGATACTGTTAATTTGATTCTCTTCTCTCTTTTTTTACTAGATTAACCAGTACTTTATTTTATTTGTTTTCTTTTCAAAGTAGCAGCTGCTAATTTTATTTATTAGTCCAATAGTTCTTTTACTTTGAGTTTTATTAATTTGTGTTTTAATTTTTAGAATTTCCAATTTAGTTTTTAACTGGGAATTTTTAATTTTTTCAACCTTTTTAAGTTGCAAGCCCAATTTATTCATCTCCCTTTTGATTTTGTTGCTAAAGACACTCAGAGATATACATTTTCTACTGAGTACTGCTTTGACTGTATCTTATAGGTTTTGATATGATGTATGCTCATTGTCTTTCTCTTTAATGAGGTCCATAATTGTTTCTATGATTTATTTTTTGACCTATCAGTTTTGAAGAATTAGATGATTTATTTTCCAATTAATTTTAAATTTGCCTTTCCTTGGACCCTTTTTATGTAGAATTTTTATTGAGTTATGATCTGTAAAAGCTGCATTTATTCTTTCTACTTTCCTGCATTTGTTTGCAGTATTTCTATGTCTTAGTACATGGTTGATCTTTGAATATTTACCATGTACTTCCGAGAAGAAGATTTATTCCTTTTTATTCCTATTCAGTTTTTTCACATATCTATTAACTCTAATTTTTCTAGCATTTCATTTACCTCCCTTATTTTTTTCTTATTTATTGATGAGATGATTTTTAATAGTCTTTCAAAATCTATATGATACTATCCTAAACCTACGTTTAACTTAAACAAGAAAGAGATTTTATAAAGAGTGGTATATAGTTTTACATGTCTGTATGTACGGTGTGTTGAACCTCCTCCAAATATAATTCCAACTTTACTGCAATTATTTGGGTAACCCTTTAAAGCTATTTCTAATCAATAACTATGTAAATAAGTTTTTTTCGGACCTTTATGTAGAATTTGAGGAGCTTTTCAATTATAACATAATATATTCAAATACCCAACGGAATCTTTGATCTCATCAGTTTGGAAGTATCTTTTTCCCCTACCTATGAAAATCATAATACATCCATGTTTGCCCATCCAATGTGATTCCTGTGTTAATCTTCACTTATGTTCTTCACAGGGGATCCATGCAGATGGTCAGAGATGTTCCTTTATTTCTTATGGTGTCACAAGAATAGTGCTAGATCACTTTGTCCATCTTTGATCCCTAAACTTTACCTGGTGCATCTCTTTTTCCTACTGTATTATTCTTTAATGTAATTTACTCTCATTTTTCAAAATCATTCTTTCATCATAAATTGTTATTTGCTCGCATTCATCATGTTACTTCCTTAATCTTCATTTAATCTTCATTTTTATTCTTTTGATTACATAAGATTATATGTTTTGTTACCATATAATAACAAGTTAATTTGGATATTAAAAAGATATAATTTGCTTTAATGGGCAACTTTTTTCACTAAAAGAAAAATGAAATAACTTTATGGAAATCCATCCAATTCTCCCTGTATAGTTCAATGTAGGCTCAAGTCTTTTTTCAATCCCTACCTCAATTTTCTCCAAGGGCATTACCTCTGCACTAACCACTCAGTAATCTTGGCATCTTGACATGATGAACAAATCAGTTCTATACTGTCTTCCTCTTTTGAATTCCTAACTCTATTTATTATATCTCTGATTATGCCCTTCTATGCCACTGCTTGGTTTTCTAGAATCTAGAATCAAATGAATCAAAAGAATGCAATATTTGACATTTAAAGTCCTTTATTATTTTGTTCGGGGTGTATGGGGTGCTCAGGGAGTAGTATCTCTGGTATGGAGGGCTTGTTGTGCCCTCCTAGGGCAGCTCTCCAGCCTCTGACCCTCACCTGACACCCAGCTCTTACTTGTGACTCCCAGTAGCTGCTAGCATGCGGCAGCGGCCACACACTGGGCAATGGCTTTGACAGGCCGGCTAAACCTTGTGAGGGTAGCCATCTGGTCTTAGACCCCTTGTGAACTAAGGCTTTGCTCACCCAGCATGTGAAGACTGCTTCAGCTGAACAGATGGAAGAAGCCAATAAAAAGGTTCAACGGCTGAGATGGCGACGCAGCAAGGCACTGTGGAGTGCTTAGGGCGTGTTGGAGCACAATGACAACACGACCATCCAATGCAGCTGAGGAAGTCTCAAGGTGTAACGACTTTTCGTACCACTGGACCCAGGCTTCCAACGCCAAGAGAGTGGGACTGTCTCTGTGCATCGACTTTTCCACTTAAATCTCCTTCACACACAAGTGGCTTTGTGCACACTCATCTACATCACAGATGAAAGCACACAAAGACAATCATCATCCTCGGTTACCGAGAGACTACTACTATATTATTTTGTTACCTTCTACTTTTCCAGTATTGTTATATCTTTCTACCCAAACATACTCATTGATTCTATGACA
This sequence comes from Monodelphis domestica, assembly GCF_027887165.1. Taxonomy (NCBI): domain Eukaryota; kingdom Metazoa; phylum Chordata; class Mammalia; order Didelphimorphia; family Didelphidae; genus Monodelphis; species Monodelphis domestica. The sequence continues at coordinate 246,749,549 of NC_077229.1, read as the reverse complement.
CTGGCCTACTCCACAAACAAAATACTCATCTCAAACTCTGAGAAATCTCCCCAGCTGTCCTACATGATTAGAGCATTCCCCCTCCTCCACTTTGACTACTTAACTCCCTAGGTTTCTTTAAGTACCAAATTGGTGGTAGTTGTCTCTCGGTAACCGAGGATGACAATTGTCTTTGTGCGTTTTCATCTATGGTGTATAGATAGATGAGTGCACAAAGACACTTGTGGGTGAAGAAGATTTAAGTGGAAAAGTCATTGCACAGAGACAGTCCCACTCTCTCAGCTTTGGAAGCCTGGGTCCAGTGGCACGAAAAATCATTACACCTGGAGACTTCCTCAGCTGCATTGGATAGCCGTATTGTCCTTTGTGCTCCAACATGCCCTAAGCACTCCACAGTGCTTTGCTGCGTCGCCATCTCAGCCATTGAACCTTTTTATTGGCTTCTTCCGCCTATTCAGCTGAAGCAGTCTTCACATGCTGGATGAGCAAAGCCTTGGTTCACCAGGGGTCGACGACCAGATGGCTACCCTCATAAGGTTTAGCCAGCCTGTCAAAGCCATTGCTTAGTGTGTGGCCACTGCCGCATGTTAGCAGCTACTGGGAGCCACAAGTGAGAGCTGGGTGTCAGGTGGGGGTCAGGAGCTGGAGAGCTGCCCTAGGAGGCATGACAAGCCCTCCATACCAGAGATACTACCCCTCCCTGAGCACCCCATATACCCCCAAGTGCCAAATATAATTACACCTACTCTAGGAAGCTTTCCTATACCTCTCTTAATTTTTTTGTCTTCTCTCTGTAAATTATTTCTTATTTATCCTATATGTAGTTTGATTTGTATACATTTGCTTGTATGCCCCTCCCTCTGCCCCTGAATTAGCTTCCTACTTCCTTAGGGCAGAGAATATCTTCTGCCTCTATTTGTATCTCCAGCTTTTAGCACAGTGCCTGGAACATAAGAAATACTTAATAAATGTTTATTAATTGATATGTAATATATACATATATGTATGCATATATTCATACACTGTTTGATTAGCTCTTTATAATGGTTATCCAAATTAATTTTGAAATCTAAGATATATATATTCTTCTTCCTCTTTGTGTGTGTGTGTGTGTGTGTGTGTGTGTGTATCTGTGCTTGTGTCTGAATCTCCCACATGTAAAGGTATATCTCTATTGGAATTCTTTGAACAGACCATTTAAACACTTCCAGTTCACTGAAAAGCTTAGTAAATTTATGTTTCACACTGATCTTTACTTAATATTTGAGGATGAAGTAACAATTTCTTTGAAACAAATTATAATGAAATTCTCAAAGGAATCTATGATCCCCTCATATCACAGATTTAGGTCCAAATTTCTTGTAGTAATTATAGATCTATTTTAGGAGGTTTCAAAATGCCTTTGGGATTAATACCATTAGCAAATTGTTATCTACAACCAGAAATATCTGGAGGACTTTACAGTTTACAGGAAATTCCTCTTCTGCTTAGATGTTGTGCTGGATCACCTGAGTCACAATAGTGGACATCTTTGGCAATCATATATTTATCTGTTTTATGACTTTCATGATTCCTATCATCATAGGGTATTTGTATAATGATAGCTGAAGATTTTTGTTTCATATTTCAAAGAGTTTCAAATTAATTTGAAAAAAAATTTTGATTATTTTAACACTAATAAACCATAGTCCTTTTACATACTCATGTTTATAAATCACTTTAATGTCCTGGTACAGGAAAAAAGCAGGAAATTTTTAAAAATTGTTTAAAATCTTTTTCATGCTGAAATAGAAGACAATTACCCCTAATGAACTTCCTGTTAAACATGGCTGAAATCTAGACACGAATCACTTACTGTCCCTGGCACCAAACGAAATAGACTACCTGAAAAGAGCATAAAAACACATCCTTGGAGGAATGGAGGGACTCTCCAGTATGCCACAGTAACAAAGGTACGTGGGGAGTGAACATGCCCACACTATAAGAAGGAGGAAAAGCTTGCACAAAAACATGAACTGAGCTACGCTTCCCCCCCGCCCCCACCTCTCCCACGGAACAAGAGAAGGGACACAGACTGCTCACCAGGGACAGCAAGTGAATGAGGAACGTCTCTGACTAAGGGGGCACACCAGGATCCATGAGATATATGGAGGACTGCTAGGGAAATACCTCTCAGGGCAGTTTAACTGGAAAACACTGCACACTGGAGAGCGTGCAGTCCGTGGGACCCTTGCAAAGTGTGAACAGCCTGGAGTCTCGAGAAACTGTAGAAACTGCCTGAGGCAAAAGCTCCACTCCTCACTGTAGTGAGGGGGTGGGGGGAGGGTCATGCCAGGGTCCTTAGAAACTGACAGGGACTATCAGAGATCTATGCCTCAGAGCAGTTTTACAAGAGATTCCTGCACACCAGAGAGAATAGAATGGGGGCAGGCATGCTAACAAACCATGGAGGCTGGGAAGAACTAGTATGAGGCAACTTAAATCCATAGAAAACCCGCCCATATCACCCAGACCTCTGATCAAAGAGGAAAGGGAAAACCACCAAAGGTATGGCTCACCCCCAAGATCAACCCTCCAAGAAGAAAGGGAAAAAAGTGACTATTGATAACTTTTATGGAAGGAAAACCCAGCGGACAGAAGAAAAAGAGGATGAAAATCAAACAAAATCAAAACATGCCCCCCAAAATGGAAATTATCTACAAGCTCTGGAAGAACTCAAAATGGAACTTATCCAAAAGATGGAAACCTTCTGGCAAGAAAAATGGGAAAATTTTCAGAAAGAGGTCAGCAGCTTGACAGACAAGACCTCACAATTAGAGAAAGTGCTGGAGGCCACAAACATAAAGGCAGAACAAACTGAAAAACAAAACTAGTCCTTAAAGTCCAGAATTAAGCAACTGGAAGACAATGATCTTGCAAAACAGCAAGAATTAATAAAGCTAAGTAAAAAAATTAATGAATGAGAAGAAAACATAAAATATCTCACTGACAAGGTGACAGACCAGGAAAACAGACGAAGGAGAGACAACTTGAGAATCATTGGTCCACCCAAAAAACTGGAGATAAAAAAAAAATTTCGATGCCATACTACAAGAAATCATTGAAGAAAATTGCCCTACTGTTCTCGAGCAAGGGGGCAAAATAGAAATAGAAATGCTTCATAGAACATCCTCTATACTAAATCCCCAAAAGACAAGCCATAGAAATATAATCACCAAATTCAAGAGCTTCCAAGCTAAGGAGAAAATCTTACAAGAAGCCAAAAATAAGAAATTCAGATATAGAGGAGCCCCCATAAGGATCACACATGACTTAGCAGTGAACACACTGAGAGACTGCAAAGCATGGAACACGATATTCAGAAAGGCAAGAAAAATGGGTCTCCAACCAAGAATCAGCTACCCATCAAAAATGACTATATACTTCCAGGGGAAAGTATGGGCATTCAACAAAATAAAATATTTCCAAGTATTTGCAAAGGAAAGGCCAGAGCTCAGTGGAAAGTTTGACATCCAAACACAAAGAGCAGGAGAAACATGAAAAGGTAAATATGAAAGAAAAAGAAAAGGAGAAAATTGTTATCTTTTTATTTTATTCAAACTCTCTTCTATAAAGACTACATTTATATCAAATTATATATATTATTATGTGGGTAAAATGTAATGTGTAACTCTCAAAAATTGTATGCATCATTAGAGTAGTTAGAAGAATTATGCATAGAGAAAGATTGGGGCTCCAAGACTATATGGAGAAAGGGGTGGGGAAGAAAGAAAAAGGGAGAGGGAATCATTGATCATACTAAGATATGCTTCAAGAAATAGAAAAAAAAACAAAATAGCATAATCTTTATCACACAAAGATACACATGTGAAAGGGAGGGGAAGAATTCTCTGATAAGAAGGAGAGGAAGAGAGTGCAAATTGCTATTACTTAAACTTTACTCTCAGTGAAATCATCTCTGAGAGGAAAGAAAATCTGGATCCATTGGGATTTTGAATTCTATCTTATCCAATAGGGTAAGAGAAAAGGGGAAATTAAGGAGGGGTAGGGGTGAGGAAGTATAAAAAGGGAGTGATTGAGAGGGTGGAGGGCAAGGGAACAAAAAGGTAGGGGCTAGAAAGGGAAGCGTATCAAGGGAGGGGACTAGGGGGACTGACCTAAAGTAAATCACTGGTTTAAAAGGTTATAGCTAAAGAAGAAAGGTCAGAATTAGGGGAGTATATCAAAATGCCAAGGAATCCACAAGTGACAATAAGAACTTTGAACATGAATGGTATGAACTCACCCATAAAACATAGGTGAATAGCAGAATGCATTAGAATCCAAAACCCTACCATATGTTGTCTTCAGGAAACAAACATGAGGTGGGTTGATACTCACAAGGTCAGAATTAAAGGATGGAGTAAGATCTTTTGGGCCTCAGCTGATAGAAAGAAGGCTGGAATTACAATCATGATATCTGACAAAGCCAAAGCAAAAAATAGGCCTAATTAAAAGGGATAGAGAAGGTAAATATATTCTGTTAAAAGGGAGTATAGACAATGAAGAAATATCACTAATCAACATGCATGCACCAAATGGTATAGCACCCAAATTTCTAATGGAGGAACTAAGAGAATTGAAGGAGGAAATAGACAGTAAAACCATATTAGTGGGAGACCTGAACGAACCACTATCAAATTTAAATAAATCAAAGAAAAAAATAAAAAAGAGGTAAAAGATGTGAATGAAATCTGAGAAAAATTAGAGTTAATAGACATATGAAGAAAAATAAATAGGGACAAAAAGGAATACACCTTCTTCTCAGCACCACATGGCACATTCACAAAGATTGATCATACCACTGGGTCACAGAAACATGGCATACAAATGCAGAAAAGAAGAAATAATAAATACAACCTTTTCAGATGATAAGGCAATAAAAATAATGATCAGTAAGGGTACATGGAGAGCCAAATCAAAAATTAATTGGAAAATTAAATAATATGATACTCCAAAATCAGTTAGTTAGAGAACAAATCATAGAAACAATTAAAAATTACATTGAGGACTTCCGGTTAATGGCGGCTAAGAGAAAGCTGAAGTTCAGATCTCCGGAAAACCCTTCCCGACCGATCTCAAACTAGAAGCTCCTAAGGCGCCGAAATTCAAAACGATCAACAGCACAGACCCTGGGAACCCTCCTCCTGGACCTGGACCCGGTTCAAAAGGTACGGCTCCCCTTAAAAGCCAGAACCCGAGATCCCTCGGACCTCAGGGGTAGGAGCGCAGAGTCCAAGGCTCCCGGAAGCGGCAGCCACGCCGGGCTCAGAGAGCAGGGTCTGAGGAACAACAACCCTCAGGGTCTTCTACCCAAGTCCCAGTCCGGGTGAAAGTTACTGCCTGGGGCTTCCGCTGCAGAGAGCCGGTTGGTCCGGGTGAAAGTTACTGCCTGGGGCCTCCGCTGCAAAGAGCTGGTCGGTCCTGGTGAAAGTTACTGCCTGGGGCCTCCACTGCAGAGAGCTGGTCAAAACAACAGCAACCCTCAGGGCGGGCAAGACAGCCTCACGGGCTGGATCCTGCTATCCAAGTCTCAGTGAAAGTCTGTGCTCTCGGAGCTTGGGGAAGCGGCAGCCCATCCCCCCGCAGGCCAACGAAACAGCCTCACGGCCAGGGATTCTGAAGGCAACTTCCGGAAATCGAGCCAGGGGGAGAGTGTGGCCTTGTGGTCCGACCCTTCCATTCCAGTTCCAGTGAGGCATATTCAGTTTAACCCAGGGAAAGTCATAGAACCATCTGCCCAGGACTAAAGCCTCTGATCACCAGACAAAGACAAGAAAAGCCAGTCCTCCACGTTCAGAGATGACAAACTCCACAGAAGCACAGAAGCCCCAAAATACCAAGAAAAATAAGAAGAAAGGGGCGACTCTGGACACATTCTATGGAGCCAAAATACAAAATACAAAATACAGAGCAGACAGAAGATAATATAAAAGAAAATGCTCCAAAACCTTCCAAAGGAAATAGAAACTCTCCACAAACCCATGAAGAATTTGAATCAGAAAGGACCAAAAAGATGGAAGCCCTCTGGGAGGAAAAGTGGGAAATGATGCAAAAGAAATTCACGCATCTACAAAACCAGTTTGACCAAACTGTAAAAGAAAATCAGGCTTTAAAGCAAGAACTAATAAAGCAAAGCCAAAACACCAAGAAATTAGAAGAAAACATAAAATATCTCACCGACAAGGTGATAGATCTGGAAAACAGGGGGAGAAGAGAAAATTTAAGAATAATTGGACTCCCAGAAAAGCCAGAAATAAACACCAAACTGGACATGGTGATACAAGATATAATCAAAGAAAATTGCCCAGAGATTCTAGAACAAGGGGGCAATACAGCCACTGACAGAGCTCACAGAACACCTTCTACACTAAACCCCCAAAAGACAACTCCCAGGAATGTAATTGCCAAATTCCAAAGCTATCAAACAAAAGAAAAAATCCTACAGGAAGCCAGAAAAAGACAATTTAGATATAAAGGAATGCCAATCAGGGTCACACAAGACCTTGCAAGTTCTACGCTGAATGATCGTAAGGCATGGAACATGATCTTCAGAAAGGCAAGAGAGCTGGGTCTCCAACCAAGAATCAGCTACCCAGCAAAACTGACTATATACTTCCAAGGGAAAGTATGGGCATTCAACAAAATAGAAGACTTCCAACTTTTTGCAAAGAAAAGACCAGAGCTCTGTGGAAAGTTTGATACCGAAAATCAAAGAGCAAGGAATACCTGAAAAGGTAAATATTAAGGAAAGGGGAAAAATGTTATCTTCTTTTACTCAAACTCTCTTCTATAAGAACTACATTTATATCAACCTATGTATACTAATATGTGGGGAAAATGTAATGTATAAATAGGGGGTAAAGAAAGACCAAATAGAATAATGGTTCTCACACAAAGATTCACAGGGGAAGGGGAGGGGAAGAAAACTCCTATAAGAAGGAGAGGAAGAGGGGGGGGGTTTACTTAAACCTCAATCTCAGGGAAATCAACTCTGAGAGGGAAAAACATCCAGATCCATTGGGATCTTGAATTCTATCTTACCCAACAAGGGTAAGGAGAAGGGAAAACCAAGGGGGGGAGGGGGAGGGGGAGAACAAAAAGGGAGGGAAAGAGAGGGGGGAGGGGGAGGGAACAAAAAGGGAGGGACTAAAAAGGGAAACATCAAGGGAGGGGACAAGGGGGACTGATTCAAAGTAAATCACTGGACTAAAAGGTAGAGCCGAAGAAGAAAAGGTTAGAATTAGGGAAGGCAATCAAAATGCCAGGGAGTCCACAAATGACAATCATAACTTTGAACGTGAATGGGATGAACTCACCCATAAAACGTAGACGAATAGCAGAATGGATTAGAATCCAAAACCCTACCATATGTTGTCTTCAAGAAACACACATGAGGCGGGTTGACACCCACAAGGTCAGAATTAAAGGATGGAGTAAGACCTTCTGGGCCTCAACTGATAGAAAGAAGGCAGGAGTGGTAATCATGATATCTGATAAAGCCAATGCAAAAATAGACCTGATCAAAAGGGATAGGGAAGGTAATTATATTTTGTTAAAAGGGACTCTAGACAATGAGGAAATATCATTAATCAACATGTATGCACCAAATAATATAGCACCCAAATTTCTAATGGAGAAACTAGGAGAATTGAAGGAAGAAATAGACAATAAAACCATACTAGTGGGAGACTTAAACCAACCATTATCAAATTTAGATAAATCGAATCAAAAAATAAATAAGAAAGAGGTAAAAGAAGTGAATGAAATCTTAGAAAAATTAGAATTAATAGACATATGGAGAAAAATAAATAGGGATAAAAAGGAATACACCTTCTTCTCAGCACCACATGGCACATTCACAAAAATTGACCATACATTAGGTCACAGAAACATAGCACACAAATGCAAAAAAGCAGAAATAATGAATGCAGCCTTCTCAGATCACAAGGCAATAAAAATAATGATTAGTAATGGTACATGGAAAACCAAATCTAAAACCAATTGGAAATTAAACAATATGATACTCCAAAACCGTTTAGCTAAAGAAGAAATCATAGAAACAATTAATAATTTCATCAAGGAAAATGACAATGGCGAAACATCCTTTCAAACCTTTTGGGATGCAGCCAAAGCGGTAATCAGAGGCAAATTCATATCCCTGAAAGCTCATATTAACAAACAAGGGAGAGCAGAGATCAATCAATTGGAAATGCAATTGAAAAAACTCGAAAGCGATCAAATTAAAAACCCCCAGCAGAAAACCAAATTAGAAATCCTAAAAATTAAGGGAGAAATTAATAAAATCGAAAGTGATAGAACTATTGATTTAATAAATAAGACAAGAAGCTGGTACATTGAAAAAACAAACAAAATAGACAAAATACTGGTCAATCTAATTAAAAAAAGGAAGGAAGAAAAGCAAATACACAGCATTAAAGATGAAAAGGGGGACAGCACCTCCAATGAGGAGGAAATTAAGGCAATCATTAGAAATTACTTTGCCCAATTATATGGCAACAAATACACCAATTTAGGAGAAATGGATGAATATATACAAAAATACAAACTGCCTAGACTAACAGAAGAGGAAATAGAATTCTTAAATAATCCCATATCAGAAATTGAAATCCATCAAGCCATCAAAGAACTTCCTAAGAAAAAATCCCCAGGGCCTGATGGATTCACCTGTGAATTCTATCAAACATTCAGAGAACAGTTAACCCCAATACTATACAAACTATTTGACATAATAAGCAAAGAGGGAGTTCTACCAAACTCCTTCTACGACACAAACATGGTACTGATTCAAAAGCCACACAGGTCAAAAACAGAGAAAGAAAACTATAGACCAATCTCCCTAATGAATATAGATGCAAAAATTTTAAATAGGATACTAGCAAAAAGACTCCAGCAAGTGATCAGAAGGATCATTCACCATGATCAAGTAGGATTCATACCAGGGATGCAGGGCTGGTTCAACATTAGGAAAACCATCCACATAATTGACCACATCAACAAGCAAACTAGCAAGAACCACATGATTATCTCAATAGATGCAGAAAAAGCCTTTGATAAAATACAACACCCATTCCTATTAAAAACACTAGAAAGCATAGGAATAGAAGGGTCATTCCTAAAAATAATAAACAGTATATATCTAAAACCAACAGCTAATATCATCTGCAATGGGGATAAACTAGATGCATTCCCAATAAGATCAGGAGTGAAACAAGGATGCCCATTATCACCTCTACTATTTGACATTGTACTAGAAACACTAGCAGTAGCAATTAGAGAAGATAAAGAAATTGAAGGTATCAGAATAGGCAAGGAGGAGACCAAGTTATCACTCTTTGCGGATGACATGATGGTCTACTTAAAGAATCCTAGAGATTCAACCAAAAAGCTAATTGAAATAATCAACAACTTTAGCAAAGTTGCAGGATACAAAATAAACCCACATAAATCATCAGCTTTTCTATATATCTCCAACACAGCTCAGCAGCAAGAACTAGAAAGAGAAATCCCATTCAAAATCACCTTAGACAAAATAAAATACCTAGGAATCTATCTCCCAAGACAAACACAGGAACTATATGAACACAACTACAAAACACTCGCAACACAACTAAAACTAGACTTGAACAATTGGAAAAACATTAACTGCTCATGGATAGGACGAGCCAATATAATAAAAATGACCATCCTACCCAAACTTATTTATCTATTTAGTGCCATACCCATTGAACTACCAAAATACTTCTTCACTGATTTAGAAAAAACCATAACAAAGTTCATTTGGAAGAACAAAAGATCAAGGATATCCAGGGAAATAATGAAAAAAAACACATATGATGGGGGCCTTGCAGTCCCAGACCTCAAACTATATTACAAAGCAGCAGTCATCAAAACAATTTGGTACTGGCTAAGAAACAGAAAGGAAGATCAGTGGAATAGACTGGGGGAAAACGACCTCAGCAAGACAGTATACGATAAACCCAAAGATCCCAGCTTTTGGGACAAAAATCCACTATTCGATAAAAACTGCTGGGAAAATTGGAAGACAGTGTGGGAGAGACTAGGAATAGATCAACACCTCACACCCTACACCAAGATAAATTCAAAATGGGTGAGTGACTTAAACATAAAGAAGGAAACCATAAGTAAATTGGGTAAACACAGAATAGTATACATGTCAGACCTTTGGGAGGGGAAAGGCTTTAAAACCAAGCAAGATATAGAAAGAATCACAAAATGTAAAATAAATAATTTTGACTACATCAAACTAAAAAGCTTTTGTACAAACAAAACCAATATAACTAAAATCAGAAGGGAAACAACAAATTGGGAAAAAATCTTCATAGAAACCTCTGACAAAGGTTTAATTACTCATATTTATAATGAGCTAAATCAATTGTACAAAAAATCAAGCCATTCTCCAATTGATAAATGGGCAAGGGAAATGGATAGGCAGTTCTCAGATAAAGAAATCAAAACTATTAACAAGCACATGAAGAAGTGTTCTACATCTCTTATAATCAGAGAGATGCAAATCAAAACAACTCTGAGGTATCACCTCACACCTAGCAGATTGGCTAACATAACAGCAAAGGAAAGTAATGAATGCTGGAGGGGATGTGGCAAAGTAGGGACATTAATTCATTGCTGGTGGAGTTGTGAACTGATCCAACCATTCTGGAGGGCAATTTGGAACTATGCCCAAAGGGCGACAAAAGAATATCTACCCTTTGACCCAGCCATAGCACTGCTGGGTCTGTACCCCAAAGAGACAATGGACACAAAGACTTGTACAAAAATATTCATAGCTGCGCTCTTTGTGGTGGCCCAAAACTGGAAAACGAGGGGATGCCCATCAATTGGGGAATGGCTGAACAAACTGTGGTATATGTTGGTGATGGAATACTATTGTGCTCAAAGGAATAATAAAGTGGAGAAGTTCCATGGAGACTGGAACAACCTCCAGGAAGTGATGCAGAGCGAGAGGAGCAGAACCAGGAGAACATTGTACACAGAGACTAATACACTGTGGTATCATCGAACGTAATGGACTTCTCCATTAGTGGCGGTGTAATGTCCCTGAACAACTTTCAGGGATCCAGGAGAAAAAAAACACCATTCATAAGCAAAGGATAAACTATGGGAGTGGAAACACCGAGAAAAAGCAACTGCCTGAATACAGAGGTTGAGGGGACATGACAGAGGATGGACTTTAAATGAACACTCTAATGCAAATACTAGCAACAAAGCAATGGGTTCAAATCAAGAAAACATCTAATGCCCAGTGGACTTACGCATCGGCTATGGGGGGTGGGGGGGAGGAAAAGAAAATGATCTATGTCTTTAACGAATAATGCTTGGAAATGATCAAATAAAATATATATTTAAAAAAAAAATAATAAAATCAGAAATCTAAACCAAAAAAAAAAATTACATTGAGGAAAATGACAATGATGAGACATCCTTTCAAACCCTGTGGGATGCAGCCAAAGCAGCACTCAGAGGAAAATTCATATATCTGAGTGCTGTATAGTGAAATCACTTTAAAGGCTGATATAATATTAATTCTTGGTCACCAAGGAATTTACTTATGAAATGCATGAAATGAAACACTCAAGTCAGAATGGAGTCTATGGTGGTTTAATCACAATGGGAGTAAGAAACAAGGAGAATGAGAGAAAGAAAGAGGTTGAAAAGGAAAAAGGTTAACTCAACCTTCTGGCAGAGCCAGAGGGAGTTTCAGCCCGAAGGCCAAGGTAGAAAGAAGAATCAGTCCTTGACTCAAGTGACCAATCTGAAGGAAAGCTGTCTGCAGGTCTTTTCTCTGCTCAAGTTCCTCGCCCCAACTCCCACCTAGCTCTGTCCCCAAGACGTGAGCAAACTCCAGAGGCTGCTCTCTACATCACTTCCTCTGCCTCACAAGTCCCAATGGTGGCTCAAGCTTGGCTTAGGAGAGCCCAGGTAGGCAGTTAGTTATTTCTGATTTGCCATTGATTAGCACCTGCCTGTGTAGTGTGGGTGTGCATAATTTTGGGTTCTAGACCAAGAAAGATGGAGATTTAAAAATCACAGTGCATATATTAACAAATTAGGGAGGGCAGAGATCAATGAATTGGAAATGCAAATCAAAAAACTTGAAATTGAATGAATTAAAACCCCCCAGAAGAAAACCAAACTAGAGATCCTAAAAATTAAGGGAGAAATTAATAAAATTGAAAGTGATAGAACTATTGAACTAATAAGTAAGATAAAAGCTAATAATTTGAGAAAACAAACAAAATAGACAAAGTACTGGTCAATCTAATTTAAAGAAGGAAAGAAGAAAAGCAAACTAACAGCATCAAAGATGAAAAGGGGGACCTCACCTCCAATGAGGAGGAAATTAAGACAATCATTAAAAACTACTTTGCCTAATTATATGGTAATAAATATGCCAATCTAGGCAATTTGGATGAATATTTACAAAAATATAAATTGCTTAGACTAACAGAAGAAGAAATTGAATTCTTAAATAATCCCACATCAGAAAAAGAAATCCAAGAGGCCATCAAAGAACTCCCTAAGAAAAAATCCCCAGGGTCTGATGGATTCACCAGTGAATTCTATCAAACATTCAAAGAACAGCTAATCCCAATACTATACAAACTATTTGACATAACAAGAAAAGAGGGAGTTCTACCAAATTCCTTTCATGACACAAACATGGTACTGATTCAAAAGCCACACAGGTCAAAAACAGAGAAAGAAAACTATAGACCAATATCCCTAATGAATATAGATGCAAAAACCTTAAATAGGATATTAGAAAAAAGACTCCAGCAAGTGATCAGGAGGGTCATTCACTATGATTAAGTAGGATTTATACCAGAAATGCAGGGCTGGTTCAATATTAGGAAAAACCATCCACATAATTGCCCATATCAATAAGCAAACCAACAAAAATCACAAGATCATCTCAATAGATGCAGAAAAAGCCTTTGATAAAATACAACACCCATTCCTATTAAAAACACTAGAAAGCATAGGAATAGAAGGGTCGTTCCTAAAAATAATAAACAGTACATATCTAAAACCATCAGCTAACATCATCTGCAATGGGGATAAACTAGATGCATTCCTAATAAGATCAGGAGTGCTACAAGGATGCCCATTATCACCTCTATTATTTAACATTGTACTAGAAACACTAGAAGTAGCAATTAGAGAAGAAAAAGAAATTGAAGGCATTAAAATAGGCAAGGAGGAGACCGAGTTTTCACTCTTTGAGGATATGATGGTCTACTTAAAGAATCCTAGAGAATCAACCAAAAATATAGTCGAAATGATCAACAACTTTAGCAAAGTTGCAAGATACAAAATAAACCCGCATAAGTCATCAGCATTTCTATATATTTCCAACACAGCTCAGCAGCAAAACTTAGAAAGAGAAATCCCATTCAAAATCACCTTAGACAAAATAAAATACTTAGGAATCTATCTCCAGAGACAAACACAAGGACTATATGAACACAACTACAAAACACTCTCCACATAACTAAAACTAGACTTGAGCAATTGGAAAAATATTAACTGCTCATGGGTAGTACGAGCCAAAATAATAAAAATGACCATCCTACCCAAACTTATACATCTATTTAGTGCTATACCCATTGATCTTCAAATTTTTTTTTGCTGATTTAGAAAAAAAACATGACAAAGTTCATTTGGAAGAACAAAGGATCAAGGGTATCCAGGGAAATAATGAAAAAAATAAAAAGGAATGTGACCTTGCAATCCCAGATCTCAAACTCTATTATAAAGCAGTGGTCATCAAAACAATTTGGTACTGGCTAAGAGACAGAAAAGAGGATCAGTGGAGTAGACTTGGGGCAAGTGACCTCAGCAAGACAGTACATGACAAACCCAAAGACCCTAGCTTCTATTTGACAAAACCCCACTATTTGACAAAAACTGCTGGGAAAACTAGAAGACAGTGTGGAAGAGACTAGGTTTGGATCAACACCTCACACTCTACACCAAGATAAATTCAAAATGGTGGATTGGCTTAAAAATAAAGAAGGAAACTATAAGTAATTAGGTGAACACAAAATAGTATACATGTCAGGCCTGTGCAAAGTGAAAGACTTTAAAACCAAGCAACACATAGAAAAAGTCACAAAATGTAAAATAAACAATTTTGATTACATCAAATTAAAAGTTTTTGTACAAACAAAACCAACAAAACCAAAATGAGAAGGGAAGCAACAACTTAGGAAACAATTTTCACAACAAAAACCTCTGACAAAGGTCTAATTACTCAAATTTATAAAGAGCTAAATCAATTGTACAAAAAATCAAGCCATTCTCTAATTGATAAATGGGCAAGGGACATGAACAGGCAGTTTGCAGACAATGAAATCAATACTATTAAAAAGCACATGAAAAAATATTCTAAATCTCTTTTAATCAGAGAAATGCAAATCAAAACAGCTCTGAGGTATCACCTCACACCTAGCAGATTGGCTAACATGACAGCAAAGGAAAGTAATGAATGTTGGATGGGATTTGACAATTTTGGGACATTAATTCATTGCTGTTGGTTTTGTGACTTGATTCAACCATTTTATCGGGCAATTTGTAGCCATACCCAAAAGGCAATAAAAGACTGTCTGCCCTTTGATACAGCCATAGCACTGCTGGGTTTGTACCCCAAAGAGATAATAAGGAAAAAGACATGTACAAAAATATTCATAGCTGCACTCTTTGTGGTGGCAAAAAATTAGAAAATGAGGGGATGCCCTTCAATTGGGGAATGGCTGAATAAATTGTGGTATATGTTGGTGATGGAATTCTATTGTGCTCAAAGGAATAATAAAGTAGAGGAATTCCATGGAGACTGGAACAACCTCCAGGAAGTGATGTAGAGCGAAAGAGCAGAACCAGGGAAACATTGTACACAGAGTCTGAAACACCGTGGTACAATTGAACATAATGGACTTCTCCCTTATAGTCAATACAGTGTCCCTGAATATTTTGCAGGGATCTAGGAGAAAAAAACAATAGCCACAAGCAGAGGACAAATTGTGGGAGTAAAAACACTGAAGAAAAGCAACTGCTTGACTACAGGGGTGGAGGGGACATGATTGAGGAGAGACTCTAAATGAGCACCCTAATACAAATACCAACAACATGGAAATGGGTTCGAATCAAGGATACATGTGATACCCAGTGGAATTGCACGTTGTGGTGGTGGGAGGGGGGGAGGAAAAGAAAATGATCTTTGTTTCCAAGGAATAATGTTTGAAAATGACCAAATAGAATAAAGTTTAAAAAAAAGAAGACAATTACCTCAAGGGAAAGGACTAATAAAAGAGCAGGACAATGTGAAACCAGGAATAGCAAGAGAATGAGAAAGATTTTCTATAATTCACGAGGTGCTCCATAGAACATTTGATTGACTTGAAAGAATGTGACAAAATCTGGAAGATAAACTTGCAAAATGAATGGTCTTTGTATTACTGTGTATTTGATTGACTTGTGCAATGTCTGAAAATGATTGCTAAGTCAGAAGAGATTTGGATAAAGTAGAACAAAATTAATGATCTGTGAAAGTCATTGATAGATGGTGAAAATTCAAGAAAAAGGAAACAATCAATACTGCAGGAAGTACAGTCTATGAGGCTCACTCCTCAATTAGACAGAAATGACTCCTTGCAATCAGAGCTGTTTTCAGACTTTGGAAAGAATAAGTGTGGCATTTCCTTTGTCACACTGATTTGTTGCAGTACAGCTGTTTTATTTTAATTTTTTTTTAATGATTAAAGTCCTTTGATTTCATTGACAAAGAGATTTTGAAAGCTTTTCATGTTTATTCAACTGCTTTCTGAAGTCTCATGGTACACTTCCTCTAATTGCCCACTATATTTACATATCAAAGAGGAAGAAATTGTTACAACTTTAAAACTAAGTACATCTGGACTACTTTTGTTTTAACACCATTGAGAAATTTTTAATGCTGTTCCACAGTTATATTGACTGTGCTATCCCCATATTTCTTGTCATCTGGTCAATAAAAAAGTTCTGTATTTCTTTTGTTTGCAGAACTTGCTTTATTGAGTAAGTTTTTACTGTGTTCTAGAGTTCTCAAGTCTATTTATTATCTGGGAATATTTTCAAGTCATACAATTTTGAAACAAAAATCTGGGATCAATACCCTAAGATCATAGGATCACTTGGAAATTAATCTAGTCCAACTCCTAACTTTTTATTTTTTATAAATAAGAGAACTGAAGACCAGATACCCCTTAATTTGCCAAATATTACATAAGGGTCTTTCCAGGACTGGATTAGAACTCAATTCCAAGGTATATAGATCTAGAGTAGACCTTGTTTCCAAGCAAGTAGCAATTTAACTGAGGTTTATGGATTTTTTGTTTTGTTTGTTTGTTTGATGGCTTGTTTTCTATTTGCTTCCCCAATATCCAGAAAAAATCCATAAGTTCCTTTCCCAACCTTTTCCTGTGCTTTTTATCTTAGGAATTGGATTTCTATCACAATTCTCCTTTCTTCTCTTCTTCACTTTTTTTATTTATGTTCCTAGAAATTCTAGTATTATAAATGGTACTCCTGGGGCTTATAGATGTTCTCATTTTCTAAATTTCAGATAGTTTTTTCTACATGTTAGATCAAACTAAAAATCTTTGAGATTTCTCTTTGTTATTTTCCCTTTTCCCACTCAAAAATCAGAAAGGCTCTGTTAAAACCATTTAACAAATATATATTGAAGGGAAAGACCATGAATGTTGATGTGTAATCTACTTTCCCCAGTAATGTCTGGTTTTGGCTATCAAATAGGAAGCTTTAGGCAGTTTTCTGTCTAGGAAATATTTTTTGGGTTCATCCCAAGGGAGATACAAAATTTATATAGTACTTATTAGAACATTGAAATTTACCTTGTTTTTTTAGAATGGAATTGCCAGTCTAGGAATAATTTAGGACTGATTTGTCCCTGCATGACAACTCTAAACTCATTTTAACTAATTATTCCACAATGACTTTGAAAAATCAAAGAGCAATATCTTTGAAGACTCAACTATATTTAATTGATAATTAATCTGAAATTATTTCCCCCATTCATTGACATTTGGCATAAATGTAAAATCATAAAAATTAATATTGAAAGGGAACTTTGCAACTATCTAAACTAACACACACTTAAGGGAATTCTCACTCTCTGATAATCAGTGGTTTAACTACTGCTAGAAGAACTGCAAGGAGTATCCTTCTTCAAATTTTTATTTTTTATTATGTACCTATCCTTTTATGTATATTTATTGAGGCTCCACTCAGTGGATAGTCTAGGCATTAAGTGTTCTTATCCATTTTCACACACATTTTAAAAATAAGTTATCATAGATTAAATTTATCTGATCATGTCAAGAAATAATCTCTGAATACCTCCTTCCAAGTTCACATGCAAATCTTCTTAACAGAACTTCCTTTTATTCTATTATTATTCTCTTATACTTAATATTCAATAATTTGTCAATCAATATGATTCTCACTTTTTAATTTTACTCACCCAGCTTCCATTCTCATAATTGATTTAGAATTACTTGGTATTATACAAATACTTGCCTTTCAGTTCCGAAAGACTCAGGCTATTGTACTGATCTGGAAGCAATTGTTAGCTATAGGAAAGAAACTAATAGGATGAACAAATACAAAAAGAAAATCTTCCCACCAGAAAATTTAAGAAATTCATTAAAAAGTAGAGAGAGTCACAAATGCTGTGTGATAAGAGACTATTACAATTTCAATCTAATAAAAACTTTAACAATTTGAATTTTGGTCACTTTAATACAAAAAATCATCTATTTTCCTAGTGAAATTTAAAAAAAAATTGTCATCAATCCATGATGATTAGCCTAGAGTATTGTTTAGATAACATTTCTATCATGCTATATGCCTGGTCTGAAAATTAGTACTTCAACTTATTCATCCTTCATTAGCTTTTTCTGGCTCAGTATCTTTTGATTTAAAGTTGTGTCCAACTCTTAATGACTCCATTTGAGTTGTTCTTGACAAAGATACTGGAGGAGCTAGATATAAAGGATGACACCATAAACAACATAAGAGAACATGCAAAAATTTGTCAGACATGAATAAGGGAAGAATTTATGCCTATACAAGACATAGAGAATATTATGAAAAATGAAATGGATTCTTTTGATTATATTAAATTAAAATATTTTATACAAACAAAACCAATAAGATCAAGATTAGACAAGAAACAACAAACTTGGGAAAAAATTTTAGCATATATATTTGCAAAATGATCCCAATCACTATTGATTAGAGAAATGCCAATTAAAATATCTCTGAGATACTGCTTCACACCTATCAAATAAGCTAATATGACAAAAAAGGAACGTGATAAATGTTTGAGGGCATGAGAAAATTGAATCAATAATACATGGTTGGTGGAGCTGTAAACTGATATGAGCATTCTGGAGAGTAATCTGTAATAATTCCCAAAGGATTATAAAATTATGTATACTCTTTTACCAAGAAATACAAGTACTAGGTCTTTAATTCAAAGATAACAAAGAAATGGGGAATGGAACTACCTGTACAAAATATTAATAATATAACTTTTTGTGGTGGCAAAGAATTGAAAACCAAAGGAATGCCTATCAATTAAATAATGACTGACTAAGATGTGCTATATAATTATAATGGAATTCTATTATACCACAAAAAAATGATGAACAGGAAAATAAAAAACAAAGAAACAAACTAGAAAGACTTATGTGAATTGATGCAAAGTGAAGGGAGCAGAAGCAGGAGAAAATGTCTACATTAGCAATAAAGTACAATCAACTATGAATGATGACTATTGTGAACAATGTAAGGATCCAAGACAACCTCAAGGAGTTCATGGAAAAAAATGTTATCTACCACCATAGAAGAAACTGTTGCAGTCTGAATGCGGATCAATGAATACCATTTTTTGTTTTACGTGTTTTTTTTTGTTTATGTGTGTTTTCTTTCACAACATGATGAACACAGAAATATATAGTGCATGATAGCACATGTATAACCTACCTTATATTATTTGCAATCTTGAGGAAGGGTAAGGAAGGGATGGAGAGAAAGAAGATGGATCTTGAAATATCAGAAAATTATTATTAATACTTGTGTCTATTAATAATTATAAAAAATTAAAAATTCTAAGGAATTCAATAGCTCATAATGACCATTAAATTGTCTTGAAGAACATCAGAAAACAGTCACTATTTTGAAATTAGAATACATTGAATTAATTTTTAAATTATTAATTAAATCCTATATCTCTGAAAAATATTATATTTAGCATTTTTATATAAAGATGCTACTTATTAGATATTTTGAATAAATGAAAGAAGGAAGAAATGGACAAATGAATGAATAAAAAAGCATTTATTAAGCAATTAGTATGTACAAATCACTGGGCTAATTACTGAACTCCAGAAGCTCATGCTTTAATAAAAGGTGACTAGAGATATAATAATTTTAGCTGGGAGGAGGAGACAAAGAAGCATTGAGGTCCTTAGGGTTCAGTGACAAAGCTGGTGGCCTGTATCTTATCCCACTGACAAAAGCTATAAAATTTTTAAAAATATTGAATATTTTAATGTCATTAGACTTTGTTGGGGAGAACATTCTTTTGTGGGAAATTCCATAGCTATGGCTTCCATGAACATAAAGGATGCAGAAATAGTTCCTAAATTCAGGCCAGAGAAGAGATGATTCTCTCAATGATGGCTTCAGGGCCTGAACTGAGACAAGAGTTGATGATATAATGGAGGGGTTTAAATTCAAATAGACCAGATCCCTGTTGCTAAAATAGAAAATCAATGTGTTAATATGTCTAGGATCTGTGATTTAATCAGTATAGGAACTCTATAATAAATGAAGCTCACAGCTCCTATATAACCTAGTGGGTAAGTTGGTAATAGTTTAATACAAGCCAAAAAGAATAAAAAAAAATAATGATAAAACGAATAATTATCAGGGGAATAACTGGAAGCTAGGTCTTCTTGACTCTTAAGTTCATTATTCTATAAGGCAAGGTCACATAATGTCTTCTCTACCTTATGCATAGTAGGTACTTAATAAAAGTTTATTGAATGAAAGTATTGCATACATACTAAAATTCCTTAAGGATAATCTACCATACTATAAATATGAAAATAAAATTATGATTTATAAGTCAATTAAATATTATAATCTCTCTTAGGATGACTGGTAATTTACATGTAACAAATGCTATTAATAGGTTTCTTTGTGGAGAAAATTATTAATTAACGCATATTCATATAGGATTTAAATGTGAAAAAGAAGAGCTGATATCTCAATAAATAAAATTTAAAAAATTAAAAATGGGATAATAAGCCAGAAAAACTTTAAGATGGCTTATAATATAGCTATCCCTTTACAAAAATAAGTGTTAAATAGATATACATATTCAAACTGTTTAATTCTTTTTATGAGGTAGTAGCATTAATACTTCAGAAGATAATAAAGGTAAAGTGACCCAAAGACACTTAGAACATGCTTTGCATATCAGTCATACACACAATGGTGTGAATGATTTATTTAAGGAAATTGTCTCACTCCATTTAAAGAAAGTAATAAAATATCTTAATACATTAACAAAGTAAATTAATGAATCTATTACAGGTTTTAGATTAAGTGGATAAGTCCTTAGAATTAGAGTGATATTGCACAGGATGAATCACTGAAATACTCTGAGTGGAAAAAATAAATTATTCATTCCTTAAGATTTATTTATATAATATTAAACAACTTCAGAATACAGTTATTCTGGATCTTGGAGCAAAGATGTCATTCCAGTAGGATAAACCACCAATGGGAGGGTAGAAGATAAGAGTTCCTAACTTTTACCCAGGCTGCTACTCCATTTGGTAAGATGAGATCCTTAAGAGCTTCAAAGTATCCATAAGATTTCTTATATTCCAGTCAGTGTCCTCAACTTATAACTCTGTCTTCTTTGGGACAAATGGACAGACAAATTCAAAATTCTACAAAGAAAATATCAAAGAAATTATTCAATATCAATTTTTCCTTAATTTCATATGGTATTGCTTCGTAAAAATCTGCAATCCTATTTTAATTTGACCATGAGTCTAAATTTCCTGAGAAAATAATCTAAGAATAACACTGTAACATAAAGTTTTGGCAAAATTATTTACATAATATGCATTTATTCCAGTGATATGTTTGAGAAAAATCAAATAAAAATTTAATTTGTTTTTATTTGCTTTTTACATTTTACTTTTAGCATATTCTGTCATTTCCATTAGGTTTTTTCTCTTTCCATATTTTTATCCAATAAATTCTAGAGCGAATTTGTGAAGATTCATTTTAAAATAGTATTTTATTTTCCCCAATTATATGTAAAAACAATTTTAAACTTTGTTTTTAAAGTTTTGAGTTACATATTCTCTTGCCACCTTTCACTGCTCCCCTGTTCCTGAGACAGCAAGTAGCCTGATACAGTTTATACACACATGCAATCATGTCAAAACATAGGCCATATTAATAATTTTGGGAAAAAAAAAACATTTTTAAAATGTGAAGACTAGAATGCCTCAATCTGCATTCAGTCTCCACTGTTTCTTTCTTCTGGAGGAAGATCTCATTTTTCAATATAATTCCTTTAGGGTTGTCCTGTTTACTATATTGCTTAGAATAGCTATCATTCCCATCTGGTCATTGTATAATACTGCTTTTACTATGTACAATGTTCTAGTTCTGCTCACTTTATCTTTGCATCAGTTCATGTAGGTCTTTGCAGTTTTATTCCCTGAAATGATACTGTTTAACATTTCTTATAGCACATTATTATTTTATTACAATTATATACCACCACTTTTTCAGCCATTCTCAAAATTAAAGTCATCCCTTCAATTTCCATATCTTTGCCACCACAAAAAAAAGGCTAGTTATAAATATTTTTTACCTCTCTGTCTCTCTCTCTTTAATATTTTTTTGGGGAATAAAGACCTAGTAGTGGTATTGCTGGATTAAAAAGTATGCACAGCTTTATAGTCTTTGGGGCATTGTTGTTCCCCAGAATTGTTGGATCATTTCACAACTCCCCCACCAATGAATTAGTATCTCAGTTTTCCCATTTTCACTCCAACATTTATAATTTTTCTTTTCTGTTATATTTGCCAATTTGATGGATGTGAAGTGGTGCCTCAGAATTGTAGTTTGTAGTTGTCTAATAAACAATGACTTAGAGTATTTCTTCATCTAACTGTAGATCTCTTTGATTTTTTCATCTTAAAACTGCCTATTCATAACCTTTGACCTTTTTTATCAATTGGGCAGTAAGTTTTACTCTTAAAAATTTGATTCGGTTTTCTATACATTTGAGTAATGAAGCTTTATCAGAGAAAAGCTGTAAAAAATTCCTGCTCTTATGCTTTCCCTCTAATCTTGGTTGGATTGGTTTTATTTCTATAATTTAAAAAATGCTCAAAATGATCTCATACTACTCTTTATCTCTTTTTTAAAAAATTCTAAATTCTTTTCTTATCCATAGATCTGACAGATGAACTACTCCATTCTCCCCTAATTTGCTTATGGTATCATTCTTTATATCTAAACAATATATCCATTTTGATCTTTTCTTGGTATACTGTGTGAGATAATGTTCTATATCTAGTTTCTTTCATACTGTTTTCTGTTTTTTGTTGTTGGTTCTATAGGATTCTCTATGTATATTATCATATAATTTGCTAGATTTGTTTCCTTTTGAATTCTAATTCCTTTAATTTTTCCTCTCAGCATTATAGCTAGCATTTCTGATACAAAATTGAATAGAATTTGGTGATAATAGGCATCCTTGCTGTAACCTTGATTTTATTGTGAGGGTGACTATCTTATTCTCATTACAAACAGTACTTGGTGATGGTTGTATAAAGTTACTACTTCAAATGAAAGCTCCAATTATTCCTATGTTCTGCAGTTTTCAATAGGAATTGATATTTTTTGTTAATCTCCTGCATTTATTGAGA
The DNA here is from genome assembly GCF_027887165.1 of Monodelphis domestica. Taxonomy (NCBI): domain Eukaryota; kingdom Metazoa; phylum Chordata; class Mammalia; order Didelphimorphia; family Didelphidae; genus Monodelphis; species Monodelphis domestica. Next base: position 246,726,420 of record NC_077229.1, on the reverse strand, counting down.
TAATCATGTGATTTCTTTTGGTTTTGTTATTGATATGGTGAATTATGCTGATGATTTTCCTAATATTAAAGCAGACTTGAATTTCCAGCTATAAATCTCACCTTGTCTAAGTGTATGACTCTTGTGATATGATATTGCACTATCCCTCCTATAATTTTATTTCAAATTTATGCATCAATAAGCTTAAGGGAAATTGGTCTCTAGTATTCTTTCTCTGTTTTCACTCTTCTTGGTTTTGTTATCAGCACTCAGTATTGTAGAAAAGGGATTTGGTAGGATTCCTTTGTCTAGTTTTCCAAATAATTTACATATTATTGGTTTTAACTGTTCTTTAAATGCTTGGTAGAATTCACTTTTGAATTCATCTGACCCTGAGGGTATTTTCATAGGGAATGCAATGATTTTTTCTTCAAATTTTATTTTTAAGATGGGGTCATTTAAATATTATATTTCCTTTTCTACTAATATGGAAAATTTACATGTTTGTAATTTTATCCATTTCATTTAGATTGTCAGAATTATTTAGAAATAATTGGGCAAAATAAATTAATACTTTAATTTCCTCTTTATGTATATTTAATTTACACCTTTTATTTTGATACTGGTGATATGGTTTTCTTCTTTCCTTTTTATAAATCAAATTATCCAGTGGTTAACATATTTTGTTGCATTTTTAAATAAAACTAGCTTTTTCTGTATTTGTTCATCTTTCTTTACTTTTAGTTTTTATTAATCTTTGATTTCCAAAATTTTCAATTTTGCAATTAACTGAATATCTTTTCTTTGTTTTTTTCCCCATTTTTTTTAATTGCATACAGAATTCACTGTTCTTCTCCATCTCTATTTTATTGATGTAAACCTTTAGAGATGTTAAATTTTCCAGGACCACTGCACTACCCATGTTCCATAAATTTTTATGTTGTCTCTTATTGTCAAATTCTTAAATTAAATTATTGCTTCTATGATTTGTTCTTTGACCTACTTATTCTTTAGAATTAGAATATTTAATTTCTAAATGATCTTAACCTGTCTTTCCACTGTTCTTTATTTTTTCCAATCACCATCCTTTATTAAATATAATTTTTATTGTATTATGGTCTGAAAATGTTTTAATAATTCTGCATTTTGTACCTTGGGTTTTGAGATTTTTATTCCCAAATAAATACAAGGATAATTTTTTTAGTTCCTTATACCCATGAAAAAATAATACCCCTTTGTATTTCAATTCAATTGAAACTCCAGGAGGGGAGAGGAGGGAAGATAGACAGAGAAATACCTTTATGATTTATTTGCTGCAGCTAGGGAAAGTGAACACCAAAGGTTGTTATAACTAAAATGATGTAAGAGTAGGCAGTGTCCTCATATTATTCTCCTAAACTCTCAAAACTCTGGAAAATAAGAATTATGCCTAAATGATAAAATTAATCGTAGCTGTCTTCACTGACCAAAACACCAAAATGTCTGAGGTAATATCATAGTAAATTAACACTAGAGAAGATTAATCTGAAATTCCTGACATACCCACTCAGTACTTTCTCTCCCACACTGTCAGGTCAACACACCCTGGTACATTAGCTTGTACTCTGGGATCCATTTAACAATTACTTTTTTGCCACTATATTCAATACTCACATACCCCATGTTTGTTCTCACCCCACCATTCTGTAATAACACAAAATAGAATAGAACTTTGTCCATCTCCTCACTCCCCCTGACCAGATATGTTGGATATATAGGGGAAAACTCTTGCTTTAAAAGGGACTATTGCTGCTGCTATAGCAACAATCATCCAGAGAATTAAAGAACAGAAAGAATAGGAAGAGGGGACCAGCACATTTGGGCTGGAAAGAAATGAACTAGCATCTAACTTGGACCAATGTTTTACCCCTAAACCCACTAGGATCATGAAAATTAAAAACACACTGTGCTAATTAAATATCTCAGAGACCATGATACCTCAGAAGTCTTGCCAAATAGGGTTCACAGAGTCGTATGCCATAATTTGCCAGCGTGGCAGGTGAGATTCTTGACTGTGGGAGTCAAGGGATGAGATGTGTACTGACTGAAATGAAATCATGGGCAACTAGAATCATAGGGAATGGGTTGAGACAGCTTAAAAAGTCAGCACAAGAAGCAGACTCAAGCTTTCTGCTAGTTTTGGGGGGCTTGTGAAAGAAGCTCTCTCTGGTGAGCAGGCACCTAGCTCTAGGTAAGCCATTCTTGTCAAGCAGAACAGCAGGCAGCCACCTGGAGGGGACGAGGTCCAACTGGGAATCCAGGAAGTTGGTCCCTTTGGGCTCTGGTCCCTTCCTGAGCTCAAGCCCACTCCTTAACTGACTTTAATTATTGGATCTCCTGACACAGATTGTGAAATGGACCATGGTCCATGTAGAACCTAAGACTTGAAGCATATGGCTAAATAGTTTGAATTAAACTAGTAAATTTTTCTTCTTTCCCTATTTCTTTCTCTTTACAGTTGAAATAATTAATAACTTTATGAAAGTTGCAGGATACAAACTAAACCCAAACAAATAATGACATTTCTATATATTACCAACCAAATCTAGCAGTAAGAGAAAGAAAAAAAAATCTATTAATAATTGGTCTAGACATAAAATATCTCAGAATCTACTTGCCAAGACAAATACAGGATTATATATTCACACTTAGAACCATTTTTCACTCAAATGAAATCAGTACTAGACAGTTTGAAAATGTTAATTATTCATGGGTAGACTGAGTAAACATAATGACAATTCCAACTATTCAGTGCTATACTAATCAAACTACCAAAATTATTTTAATTTAACTGGAAAAAGATAACAATATCCATCTTGAAGAATAAAAGTTTGAAGAATAACAAGGAAATTATTTTTTTTAAATGTAAAGAAAGATGGCCTATCTGTGTCAGACATCAAATTGTACCGTAAAGCAACAATTACCAAAACAATCTGGTACAGGACAAGAAATATAAATTGGACCAATAGAATAGATTAGGTACACTATAAATAGTTTTAAATGACTACAGCTATCTAGCGTTTGATAAAAGGAATGATTTCAGCTTTGGAATAAGAATTCATCATTTGAAAAAAATGCTTGGGGAAAAATCATATGAACTCGTGCAGAATGAAATAAGCAAATAGATTTACTATTTTACATAGTAATAGCAATGTTGTATGATGAATGAATGTGAAAGACAGCTATTCTCAGAAATACAGTGATCCAAGAAAATTTTGAAGATCTTCTGATATAAAATGCTATCTGTCCCCAGAGAAAAAACTGATGGAAGCAAAATGAGATTTAAGCATGCTAAGAAACAAGCTTAGAGAATAGCCTGACTAAATCCATTAACAAAATGATTATTTATTAATCAACATGTTTTTCTCAGAATCAGAATTTTCAAAAAATATTTTTTCTTTCAATAGAAAAATTGAAAATTAAACCAATAAGTACAATTGTATTTAATTGCATTTTTCGTATAAGAATCAAACTAAAGGAAGACCATGAAGGCTACATTATGATAGAATACTTCAGAATATTAGTGAATAGCAAATGATTTTAGGTAACTCAAAACAGTTCAGATTTCATCAGTTCAGATTTCAAGATTATACAGAAAGGAAACCGGCTTAAGTTTATCTTTGCACCATTAATGAACAAAATATATTTATTAAATGAATGAACCATGTAAAGAAGATTTCAAGGGGAACAATTCTCAAATACTTTAGGAGTATGTATTTACAAGTATGTGTCATACAAATTGTTTAATAAATGTTTCTTGAATTGAGTTGGATTGTATATATACACAATAGTTTAATTTTAATGTTAAATTAGGACTATCACTGCTTAAGTCAGTGCTTTGATATGCTAATTTAAAATCATATCTATTCATCAAAGCAAGCTCCTTAATTTGCCTAAATGTAGTTACTGAAAACAGTTCTCTACTGTCCACTTCTTTTACCTGACCCCATTTCCTCTTCATTATGTTCCTGGAAACTATATGAAAGCAATTTAATAGAATATACTAAAATAGGAATTCCATTTAATTCTGCAAATTCTAGTCAAATCACTCTTCCAGGTTTAGTCAGTAGACATTTATTATATGACTACATGTATTAGGCACCAGGCTAAATTGTATGGATTCAAATATGAATAAAAGACAGTTGAGTAATGAGGAGATATCTAAATTGATCTCCTTCCTTAAAGAGAGGATTAGAGCTCATGGCCTTACTCATATGGGCAATGGACATTGATGAGTGGGAGTATTAAAGCCTAATGAGATTTTGGAGGATATCAAGATCTTTCAAATACAATGCCCAAAGGATCATTAAACTGTGCATACCCTATGACCCAGTTTTATCACTACTAATTCTCTATCCCAACGAGATTAAAGATAAGGGAAAGAATTTACCTCTCCATAAATAATTAGAGCAGTCCTTCATTATGGTGGCAAATAACTAAAAACTGAAGGAATTTTCATCAGGAATGGCTAAATATATTGTAGTATGTGAATATAATGGAATACCATTGTGCTATAAGAAATGACAAACAAGATGATCCAAAAAAACCTGGAAATACTTCTATGAAGTGATACAAAGAGATATGAGTAGAACCAGGAAAATGCTATCCAAAGTAGTAACAACAATAATATATGATGATCAAATGTGAATGACTTAACTGTTATCAACAAGGCAAAAATGCAGAACAACTCCAAATGACTTGTGATGAAAAAAGATATCCATGGCCAAAGAAGGATCAGATGGAGTCCAAATGCAGATTGAAGCATGCCATTCTTTACTTTGTTTTCTCCATGAATTTTTCTCTTGTAAACAATGTTTCTACTTTCACAACACAATGGACATGGGGATATATATTATATGCTATTTGTGTTCAACCTATACTGTATTTCCTGCCTTTTGGGGGAAGGAGTGGGACAGAAAATGTATCAAAAATATTAGAAAATGAATATTAAAATCATACTGACATGTAACCTGGAAAAATATAAACTTAATTTTTTTAATCATTCAAGTATTGAGGAAAGCTATTTAGATACTTTGATACAATGTAAATCTCACTAATGTGAAAGACATCTCAACTCATCCATGTTCAACATCCATATGTGCATATGCATTATGTGTATATGCACATATGCATATGTATATATGTAAATAAGTATAGGTATATCTGTGTATATATATATTATACATGTGAATATATTCAGGCCTACTATTTGGTTTTACCTGATTTATTTTAAAAAGTTGGACTGGATAGAGAAAGTCCAAGAAGTTCCACAATCAAAATTTAATACCAAAAAAGATTCCTTGACAGATGCAACAACATAGATATCATATGCTAACCAAAAATGTTTGATTATTAACTGAATAGATATTGTTATTTTCTACTTATATAACATTATGTGGATTGTGTAATGCCTTTAAACAATTTAGAAGCTCCTCAAGACAGCTTTTGTATGAGCAGTGGATCCTTTGCCTTGTAAATCCCTACTGGACTAGGAATGATGTGGGTAAGGTAATTGGGTCTCATCCATAGAATTGATTGATGGCTCAAACTAACTGCATTTTGAGGAAATAAGCTTTATTATTAAAAATATATAGTAACAGAGTATAATATATTATGTTACATATAACATAACATATAGTGTAATAAGTAATCAATTTAGGTAAGGTGAGGAGGTAAGAAGGTGTGGTTAAGTAAAGGGAGAGAATGAGAGTTTGTGAGAGTTAATGGTGGGTTAAAGATTTCAGGAATGGTTTTTGTTGTTGTTGTTGTTGATTAGTTACCAAGGAAGGAGTCATTTGTTTGGACAGTTGTTGCCCTCTGTCTCCAGGGAATTTATGTCACTTTACCCATGATCCACTTTAGTCTGTGTGGCTTTACCCATAGGCCACTCTCTTTGCACACTGGAGGTGGAGGCAAACTGCAATGTAAATGGGATGCTAATGATATTTTTAATACCTGGGGTCAACTTTAGGTCAAATTTTTCTCTTTTCTGTGCAGATTATAAGGAAGGCAGTGAGTAGAGAAACTGAGCAGTGTTTGAACCTAGTCCTGTGGGTTTTGAAAACTGAACCACTTTTAATTGCTGCATATATGCCTCACCCCCACCCCATGCCAGCCTAGGATGTAGGATATGTCTAAAGATTGTTGTAAGGAGTTTTCTCATAATTGTGAATATAAGCAACTCATATGTCTTATATGAAAGATAAACCATTCTAACCAACAAGTTATTGTTTCTATGTCCTTTTAATCGTGTACAACAACTTGCCAGGTTTGTGGGACATTTCAGCCCACATAAAAATCAACACTACCAGCTTTGCCACATGAGAGGAGCCTGATGACATTCAAAATCTTATCTTCAGTTAGAAATTAAAATATAAAGGTATTGACTCCAAACTGATATATACAATCAGTGGGCTCAGCAAATATTAATGATGATCTATTGAGAACATTATGGAAACATTCAATCCATCTCTCTAGGATCATGTCCTAATCACTGATAGTGTGGCTCTATCAACACTGAGTAGATGAGAAATCATAGGACTTTGGCACATAAAGAGCCTTTTGAGGATCATAGGAGTGCCTTGGGTTGTTAATATAAGTATCAAACCAATTTTCATTTTCCATCTTACTGAGGCAAGAATCCTGCATCTTTCTAACTTTGTTTGCACTTTACTTCTGATGGAGTTAAAAACTGACATATTAGAGACCAATGAGCAATCCTGCTGATAAATCTGTGGAGTTTTCATTTTTAATTTGATCACTTCTGAATTTCCACATCATATTAATCAAATTAATCTTGATGTTTGTGAGTATTCTTTCCTAGGTGAATAAATGCAGTACTGTACACCAAGTCTCTGAGAAATGTCCACTCCTATATACTATTGCCAACCATATGCAACTTCAATTTTCCCTATAAGTCAGCAACAAATTGAGCACTGAGAAGCACTCTAATTTGTTGGCAATGTCTTCTGGTAGTCATCTTGATTTGGGCTCAAAGCTTTTGTTGAATGTGATTTTTTTAGCTTGGAGACGATAAGTCTTTGCTCTGTCCAACACTCTGTGCCATATATCACTTTCATCACTCTCACATCATGTCTGTATCTTCTCATCAAGTAATGACAATGTTTCTTCAAGTGCGAATCAATTAAGTTTTATTGCATTTAGGTAAAACACACACATCTTCAGTAGTAAGTAACTATTTCTGAAATTGTTTCTGACTCCATTCCTCTCTAGGACTCTGATATGTCAAGTAGTCTGTGCCTACTTTGGCATTAAAGTCACCCAGAATTACAAGCTTATCTTCTTTTGGCATACTGTTGATAAGGGTCTCCAGATCCTCAAAATGTTTTTTCCTCTTCATGGTTAATTGTATTGGGAGCAAACACACTTATGATGGAAGACATTTTCCAGCAAGTGGTAATTGCATTGTTAAGCCTCTTATTTAGTTCTTTGGGGAGGCATACAAGCTTGTTAACTAGATTAGATTTGATTGGAGAGGTAATGCCAGCTTAACAGCACTCTTCATAATAGTAACCACTCCAGAAAAATGTATATCCAGTTCAGGCTTCATTTGCTAAATTTCTTTCACTCATAACTGCTATTTGGATATGTCAGTTTCTGAGTTCTCTTAAATTATTCATCTTTCAGTAATATTGGATTTCATGTTGTCCATGAATGCATGCAAATTCCATGTACCAATAGTGAGTGGAATCATCTTCATGAAGGGTTTTGAACTTTTGGGTTTTCATCTATTTCAGTAAACAGAGTAGGATGAGGAAAAGAATCAAGCTTTAAGTAGGTACTTTTTAGGGCACCTTTTTAAGTCCCTTCCACCCACCAGGAAGTAAGCTGTGCAGTGTTTTAAAAAGGCTGCTCAGACACCTGGGTGACTGCCAAATCTTTCTGCTATTTCCATTGAGGAGGTGACCCCATGTGCTGGGCAATGTGTATGCAGGGTTGTTACTGCAGCTTCCTGGTGATTCATCATTTGTTCATCACCACAGAACTTTTAAGGTAGGAGTAAAGAAATAAAATAACAGTAAAGAAAAATGTTAAATGGTATAAGTAATATCTTTTGACTAACACATAAATTAGATTTAATAGAGATAGTATTGCCTCAGTCTCACTCTCTCTTCCAGAGTCATCAAAGTCTAATGGGGGAGATGGAAATCAGAAGCAAGACATCTCTGGATAGGAAAAAGCTGAAAGGAGGTAGAGAGAAGGGGAAATGGGAGAAAATCAGATGGAAACACCCAAATAGTAATAATAAGTATGAAAGTGAATGTGATGAACTCACCCATAAAATGGAAAAATAAATCAGATTTGATTAAAAACCAGAATCCCACATATGTAACCTGCAAGGAACACATTTAAAGCAGGGAGACACACATAGAGTAAAAGTAAATTGCTACAGCAGAATCTGTTATGCTTCAGCTAAAATAAAAAAAAAAACAAAAAAAAACAGAAGTAGCAAACATGATCTCGGACAAAAGAAAAGTAAAAGATGATCTAATCAAAAGAAAGAAGAAAATTACATCTTGTAAAAGGCATCATCAGATTAGAAAACAATATTAATACTAAACACATATGCACTAAATAGCAAAGCAGCCATATTCCTAAAGGAGAAGCTAAACAAGTTACAGGATTAAATAGTAAAATGTTACTAGTGATGGACCTCAATCTTCCCCTCTCAGAAGTAGATAAATCCAGACAAAAACAAACACAAAGAAGCAAAGGAGGCAAATAGAAATTTAGAAAAAAAAATTGATATGATAGACTTCTGGAGGAAAATGAATGGAAATACAAAGGAACATATATTTTTTCAGTAATACTTGACACCTTCACAAAAATTGACCATAAAAAAGGCATCAAAACCTCATAATCAAATGCAGAAAAGCAGAAGTATTAAATACAAATTGTTCAGACCAAAATGCAATAAATATTACATTCAAAAAGAGAAGCAGAAAAAAACTAAAAATCAATTGAAAGTCCATAATCCTAAGAATGAATGGGTCAAAGATTAAAAAAAAAACTAGAAAGAATCAACAATTTCATTTTTTAAAATGACAATGAGAAAGCAACATATAAAATTCTATAGAATGAAGCAAAAGCTATATTTAGAGGGAATTTAATATTTCTAAATCACTAAAAGAGGGGGAAAGCAGATCAATGAATTGGGCATGCACAAAGACCAAGAGAAAAAGATCAAATTATAAACTTCAATTAAAGACAAAATTGGAGATTCTGAAAACCAAAGAGAGTATTAATAAAATTTAAAAAACAAATTAAACTAAAAAAATAAGATAAGGGGTTTGTTTAATTAAAAAAATAAGATAAACCATTTTAACATTATTAAGAAAAGAAAGAAGCCATCCAAATTTTACTAAGATTAAAAATGTAAAAGGTGAAATCATAACCAATTAAAACTAAACTAAAACAGTTATTGGAAACTATTTTACCCAATTATATGATAATAAATCTGATACTCTAAATGAAATTGATGAATATTTAAATAATATAAACTGCCCAGATTAACAAAAGAGGAAATATTATATCTATATGTATGTATATTAAAACTACATCAATGAAAAAGAAATTATACAAACCATTAAAGAATTCCCTAAGAAAAAGGATCTAAGGTTGCATAGATTCACAAGGAAATTCTACTAGCCATTTAAAGAACAATGAATTCCAACAATTAATTATGTAGAATGATAAAGGAGGAAGAGAGTTTTACAAATCAATTTAATAACATAAATATAGTACTGATACCAAAACCAGAAAGAATTAAAACAGAAAAAGATAAACTATGGACCAATATCCCCAGTAAATATTGGTGAAAAACTTAAAATATTGTATAAGCCAGGAGATTACAGCATTATTTCAGAAGGATAATAAACCTTTACTAGGTGGGTTTTATACTAGCAATACAGGAATTGTTCTATTTTATGGAAACTATCAGAATAACTGACCATATTAATAACAAAATTCAAGAAAGACATAAGATTATATCAATAATTGCAGAAAAATCTTTTGACAAAATGCAACATCCATTCCTTATAAGAACAGGAAACATTCAAATAACTATATAATATAAACTTTCCAAGAAACAAATACTGTATTAAAAAATAAAAAATAAATAAAGCATTAGAAAGCCCTGGAATAAAAGAAGTTTTCCTTAAAATGATAAAAAACCCTTTTAAAACATTCACCAAGTATTATTTATAATGAGGATGAACTATAATCCTTCTCAATAAGATCAGGGGTGAAGTAAATATGCTCATTATCATCATTACTATTTAAAATTATACTAGAAAAATGATAATGAAAGTTATAGCAATAAGAGCAGAAGAAAAACTGAAAGAAATAGAATAGGCAATAAGGAAACAAAACTATCACTCTGCAGATAGTATACCCAGAGAATCATCCAAAAAGCAAGAGAAATAATTAACAGGTTTAGTAAATTTGCAAGATATAAAGTAACAGAAATAAATCATCTGTTTTTATATTTACTACCATCAAAGTCCAACAGCAAGCAAGAGAGACAACAAGAAATTACTTTCTAAATGTAACTATAGACAATATAAAATGCTTAGAGGTATAATTTCTAAAACAAATCCAGCAACAATATGAACACAATTACAAAATCACTTGTCATACAAATATAGTCATACCTAAACAATTGGGAAAAAATCATTAATTGCTCACAGATTGTCCAAGGTAATATAATAAAAATAACAATCTTACCTAAAAATTTAACCTCTTCAGGATTTTGCACATCATTCATTCAGTACCATCAAACTACCCAAAGATTATTTCAAAGAACTGGAAAACATAGTAATAAAATTCATCTAGAAGAACAAAAGGTCAAGAATGCCAAGAGAATTAATTACAAAATATGAATAGGGAAATATAGCCATAACAGATCACAAACTAGTCCAGTTATCAGTAACCATCCAGAAAATATGCCAATGACTTGGAAATATAGTAGTGAATCAGAGAAATTGGTTAATTAATCAAATCATCATAGTTAATAACTATAATAACTTAGTGTTTGATAAAGCCAAAGATACCAGATTTAGGGGGAAAGAACTCATTATTTAACAAAAACTTCAGGGAAAACTGGAATACTTGATGGCACAAACTAGGTATAGACCAAAATCTCATATCATATATCAAGATAAAGTCAAAATATATCTTTATCTTGAAATAAAGGGCAATGCCATAAACAAATTAAAGAAACATGTAAAACTTTATCTCTCAGACTTATGGGTAAGGAAAGAATTTAGACCAAAAAAAGACTAAAACCCATTTTTTAAAGTGAAATGGCTAATTTTAATTACCTTAAATTAAAAATATTTTTGTACCAAAACCAAAACAAAACAAAACAACAAAAACAAAAAAACCCAAATGCAACCAAGATTAAAAGGGAAAAATACTAAGGGGAAAATATATATTAAATATCTCTCTCAAAGGCCCAAATTCTCAAATGTCTAGGGAATGGAGTGAACTCCATAATAATATAAAGAATTCCCCAATGGATACATTAAAAAAGGTTATGAATAGGCAGTTTTTAGGGGTAGAAATTAAAACTACTGATACTCATATGAAAAGATGCTCCAAATCACCTTTGTTTAGAGAAATGCAAATTAAAGTAACTCCTTGATACTACCTATCAAATTGACTAATATGACCAAAAATGAAAGTGATAAATGATAGAAAAAATATGGGAAACTTGGGACCCCAATACACTGTTGGTAAACTTGTAAAGTGGTAAAAAACATGCTGAAGAGTAATATGAAACAATGTCCAAAGGACCATAAAACATCCATATGCATTGATCCAGCCATAACACTATTGATTCTGTATCTCAAAGAGATCAGAGATTTAAGAAAATGGATCTTTTTATATGTATTTATTTATATTTATATTTATATTATATATATAATATATAATATAATATATATAATATTATATATATAATATATATATTATATTATATATATAATATATATAATATAAATATATAATTATATGCAGATCTCTTTGCAGTGTCAAAGAACTGGAAATTGAAGGCTTGTCCATCACTTGTGGAATGAATGAACAAGTTGTGGTATGTGGTTGTAATGGAATACTATTAAACCATAAGAAATGACAAACAGTATGAGTTCAGAAAAAACTTGGAAAGACATATGAATGTGATGCAAAGTGAAATGAGTAGATTCAGGATAACACTGTATACAATAACAAAAATGTACAATGATGAACCTTGAAGGATTAAAGTATTTCTAGCAAAAGAACTTTCCAACTTGTCTGCAAAAGACTCAATGAAAAATGTTATCCACAGCCAAATAAGGAATAGTTGGTGTCTGATGGTAGATCAAAGCATGCAATCTTCCATTTCCTACATGAGTTTTTTTATTGTAAGCGTAATATGTGCCTTCTGTCACAGCATGAGCAATATAGAAATACATATTGCATTAAAGCACTGGTATAACATTTGTCAGACTACCACTGGGGGAGAGAAAAGAGGGAAGGAAAGTGAGAATATGAAACTTAAAATATTAGAAAATCATTGTCAAAATTGTTTATACATGTAATAAAAAAGGGGAAAATGTATATATCCCACAGCATCCCTGTGACTTTATCATGGCATGTAGTTTGGAAATTTACTAATATCATTTTTCTAAGTAGGTATACCTAAGTAGTAATGAATGTTTGACTGATAAAACCTAAACATCTTCATACAAAATATTTTAAGAATGCATCCCATAAGATTTTTTAACACAAATTTTAATTCAATTTTATTTTGTTTAGACCTTGAGGCAACCACAGATACCTTGCATCTCAGTGCTTGGCACATACTAAGCTCTTGATAAATACTTGAGACATAAAAGTAGCCCCGGAAATGTCTTATTAATGGATTAGCCTATTTGAACATGTTTTTGCAAAAAACAGACATTTTAATTTATGTATAGATTTTCTGAACAAAATATGTAAAATTTAACCCCAACTTATTTATCATTCTAGAATTTGACCTGTGAAATCTTTACACCTATTAACTAGAAATCAAACTCCAAATCCTATAAAGTACACATAATAAATATAATTATTTAAGATCATAATTGCATTATGCACAGCAACCCCTAATTTGATCAACACAATTCTAGACATTACTGAAGTTCAAATATCACTTAAAGTGATAGCTAAATATTTTTACAATCATGTATATATATATATATATATATATATATATATATAGGCTAAATTCATTTATGGATAGCCTCTTTTAATGCTGGAGAGGAGGGAGGAAGCAAAACTACTATGTCTTCATTTATGAAATTCTTCATGAGTGCTGGTTTTAATAAGGGAGAGGAGAAGAGAACTTTGGATAACACAGAAATTGCTGTTGCCATGAGACAAGGAAAAATCTAGAGATAGGAAAGTCTAAGAATAGGGAGACAAGTTTTAACTGCCTCTCCATTTTGCTGAGGGTTCCTATCAATTTTACCATGCAGAAAAAGAAAAGGTGATAATATCTTTGACAATAGAAAAGAAAAGCTAGAGTCATGTAGGCTGGAATTCTAGCATAGAGGGTCAAATTCATCACTTTGGAAGAACAGTTGAGATTATCTTAACTCAATTTTAATGTATTGACACTTTTGAGGTATCTGAAATAGTTTTTTATATTTTATGTTTTTAGAACCATGCCTTGGAAATGTTAAAAATGAGAAAAGGGCTTTAAAACCAGCACAGCTAAACCTATTTTCCTCCCTGGAGGTTCTTATACTAGTTCTTTCCAAAACTGAAAGTATAGCATTTTAGGAAACAAATTTGTAGAATAATTTGATTCTTGTCTTACAGCAAAAATGTAACTCAGTATTTCAGCTTTGATGGTTGGCCCAGAAAATCCATAGGTCCATTAAAGCATTTTCCAGAAGGCAAAATTCCATACAGTCTCTAATACTTATTTATTCTGTTCCAATTTCTTTTGATTAGCTCTTATAAAGCTACCTATAGCCACCAGGAAAATACAATTTCAAGAGAATACGAGCATATATTTGTTCTAATAATTTTAGAATTTATTGATAGGAATTTTTTTCATAAAATATATATCAAAAGAACATGACTATGCAAATGAAACTGGCAAATTCTGTTTAGTTTTTAATATAAATTTAAAATGTTTATTTTTATATTGTAGTCCTTTAGGCATGATATATTCCAAATGTTTCAAATATTTCTTTGAACACTTAGCTGCATGACCCTGGGCAAGTCACTGAATCATGTTAGCTGTAGTTTCTTCTTATACAAAATGAGCTGGAGAAGGAAATGGAAAGATATTCTAGTATATTTTCCAAGAAAGCCCCAAAGAGGACAGAAAAAGTCAGATATGTCTAAACAAAAACAACAAATCTTATTTGCCCTTTCTTCCTCTTCAGAATATTGCACTTCAGGTAGAAAGTTGTATGAGAAGATCCAGAGTAAACTTGAAAAAGAGAGGAATATATTATGATGGAAAAAGTACTAAATTTGCAAATAGAACCCCCATGTTTGAATCCTTGCTCAGTTACTATATGTCTATTGTGGAAAATAAAACTGTGAATCAAGCTTTTACATTTCTACCCACTGAGATTGAGCAGCCATCCTTTGGAATGTGATGGGAGGGGAGTGACAGTTGGAGTGATAGAAGACAATTGTGGGAGAAATTGCTGGAAAGAAAGGGTCTTTGCCCTCTGAACTCTGTTGAGTAAGGACCTGGAGCTCTAGATCCCAACCTGTGGAAAAGCCTTGCCTCCATTTCCCTTATTCAGAAGAAGAGAGACGTTTACTGTATGTTTGAGAGTAGCCATTAGAAGAAGAACCAAACAACAATTGCTGCTGAAAGGGGCTGATCTCTTAACTTCAGGGATCACTCTAAAGATCCTTTCCATCCCTTGACCTTCCCAAGAACACTTAACATTTGTTTAGTGAGGATAGAGACAGTGATTAGCTAAAAAGAAAGATAAGCTGAAATTGAGCCATCTTGGCTCAGCTGAAAAAGAAGCAAAGAAAACCTGTAGGGTCTCCTATTCCCACAAACCTATCCCCTTTCTTTTATTACTAGACTTATTAAACCACTTAAATAAGTAGAAAATTGCAGTCATATTCAAATTGAAGGAAGAACAAAGAAAGAGAGGATGGTGAGCCTTGGCTAAAGAAAAGCCAACAGTGACAGTCTGCCTGCCAGACAAGGGGAATTTCTGAGGTTTCAAATACCAGTCAAGCCTTGAAGAAATAAACTCCTTTATTCCCCAGAAATCCACTCAGAGACACTGGTCCTGTCATCCTTAACCTAACATTACCCAGGGGGTACCTCTCTTGTGGATTGAGTATGAGGAAATTATAAAGATGGTCTTTCAGCCCAGTGGGTACCTCTCCCTTTACCTCACCAGTCTCCATATTCCCTCTGTCCCTTCATCTCCTCCAGTCCTTATTACCTGTAACTCATCCCCTGTACCTCAATCCTTACACTATGTGATCTATGGTAAGACCCTTAGCTTTACTAAGCCTCAAGTACCTATTTTGAAAAATAAAGTAAATGAGCTCCTGGGAAACTTCAAGTCCTAAATCATATAATACTATGAATGTAATGGCAAAATTTTGTAATTTCTGGGGCACCATGTAGAATTTCTTCCCTAAACATTTCCTTGAATTATTATTGATGGTTGATGTGTCACCATTTGAGGTGCATTTCTTTTTTTTTTTTCTTTCAATAAAGCCCTTAACTTCCATCTAAGAATCAATACTGTGTGTTGGTTCCAAGGCAGAAGAGTGGTAAGGGCTAGGCAACGAGGGTTAAGTGACTTGCCCTGGGTCACACACCTAGGAAGTGTCTAAGATCAGATTTTTAAACCCAGGACTTCCCATCTCTGGGCCTGTTTCTCAATCCATTGAACCACCCAGCTACCCTTTTAAGATGCATTTCTTTGAGTATTCAAATATCCCTAAGAGTGGTATTAGTCATTAGAATCATAACATAAAACTTTCAGCTAGCTGAGAAGTTTTTTTCTTTCTTTTTTTTTTTTGCTTTTCTGCAGAGTATTAAGTGGAAAGAATTTCAGGATATACTTGACAAAATGACTGCTACTGCAAGACCTCTTCTTGGTGCTATCTAAAAGGAAGGGTCAAGGTGGGTAATATGAAAAGCCCCCCAAAAAGTGCCTTTGCAGTTTCTTGGTTGTGTAGGGTATGGGTAGAAATTGAAAAGAAACAAATTAAGAATCTGTAAGAAATCTTTCCTAACAATTAGAGACTCATAAAAATTAAAAGGGTTGAAGGACAATAACAATCAGAGGAATATTTCTTTAGAAGTTGGAGGATCACATATTAGGATAATATGGCAATCTTTGAAGAATTAAATATGATATCAGATAACCATTAGGTTCTTTAACAATGAATCTGATTAATTAAAATATGAATGTGATAACACAAGGAGTACCCCTAAATATCCAAGGCAAAACAAAGATATCAGTTATCTAAGTGAGGTTGTCATGACAGAATTCTTGGGTATAGAATTTGTGAGAGTCTAAAACAGATTTGTAAATTATTCTCCTTAAAATTTCCTACCCAATATATCAGTATCATCTTTTAAAATTTTCGATTAATGTTTTGAGTAGTTTGTTTCTATCCCTTAATTGACTGGTTACTTTGACTATTTATTTGAGTTAAATCAATAATGTTTTTAAAAGGTACTCCAGTAAACATTTATTAACTATTTGCTATGTTCAAGGTACTGTACTAGTCCTAGGAATAAAAAGACAAACAAAAGTGGTCCCTGCTCCTCAAATGGGGTATATTTTTGCTTATAATTGTATGTCTTAAGAGTGCAATAAGAACATTTCAGAGCAGTCTATAAAGTCAAATACTGAAATTTTGTTATATTTTATCCTCCACTCCATGTTTACTTTGGATACTGTGTCTATGTTTTGGTAGGGAGTCCAAAAGAGATCAAGCTAATCAACAGATACATATTTGTAGGTGTGTATACACACATATATAGGAATGTATAGGAATGAGTAAATATATATGTATATATATACAGAGGTATGAACACATAGAATAAATATGTATATATTTCTTGTATACATATGCAAATGTGTGTAGGTGATCATACATATTTATATAATGGCTCTGCTCATATGGTGAATGGTACCTTTAAGTTCTATGCTATGCATAAGAGGAAATGACTCATTATTGATGAAAAGTTACTGAGCTACAATAGTGTATGAGTGGAGAATGGATCTACTTTAATTTTGTGGGAGAGACGTCTGAGAATGAACTTTTGGAGGATCAGGGGAAAAGTGTAGCTTGAATAATTGAATGTTGCTATGAAGATTCAAAGTCAAAGATTTGTAAGGAAAATCAGTCCAACAATTTTTTCTTAATTTCTAATTTCTGAGTCAGTAGGAACTGTTAAAGGAGAAGTCCCCTTTGTTGTTGTTGCTGTTGCTGTTAGTAGTAATAGTAGTAGTGGTAGTGCTAGTGTTAGTAGTAGAAGTAGTGGTGGTGGTGGTGGTGGTCAGGATGGTAGTGGTGGTGATATGTGTGTGTGATTCTGCACTATTAATGTATCATCACTTTTTAATGGATGCCCAATTTCATAATATGTTCTCTGGAATCATGAATGCTCTAATTATACTGGACTTTCAGATTTGCTTGATTTTACATTATTGGGGTCATCATGCAAATTCTTCTTCTTGTTCTTTTTATTTCATTTTGTCAGTTTATGAAATTCATTACAATTATTCTCATATAATATTGATATTAAGGGTAAATTTTTTCTTGTGAGATATTATTTACCACTTTGTATTGGATCATTAAACTTTTTTTCTTTATCTCTTTGAAATCATCCTATTTTCATTATTTCTAATAGCACAATAATACTCTAACATATTTATCAATCAACCAACCAATCAGTTCCTAATTATTAAACATCTTAATTTCCAGTGTTTTTGCAATAAAAAACCCTACAATAAATATGTAAACACATTCAGATATAGGTGAAATATGTGTGTATATATATACACATATGTGTATACACATATGTGTATATATATACACATGCATTCATGCAAACACACATAATGCATGAAGGTTTCTTTCCACTTTGTTCTTTTTTGGCTATATATCTAGCAGTATCTAGTAATCATGGTACACTGCAATAGCAATAAAGTACAATGATCAACTGTGAATGATAAATATTCAGGTACCTTTTGTATACAAAATAAATTGTTTTCAGAATGTTTATTGTATGTATTTACCAGTTCACTCACAGTGTAAATAATTAATAATTATAGCAAAGTTGAAGGGTATAAAATAAATCCTCAAAATAATTAAGATTTTTACATAATGCCAATAAAACTATAAGAAGAGAATGGGACATTATTTTTTTAATTACTACAGAATTTATAATGTTCTTTGAAATCTACCTTCTAGGCACCTAGCAACTATATAAATAGAACTGTAAATAATTGTTTAAAAATATAGACCTAAATTTTTGGGGGAAAATATTCATTGTTCCTGGATAGAATGAACCAATATAGTAAAAATAATATTACCTAAATTATTTATTCAATACCCTATCAAATGAAATAAAATTATTATGCTTTGGATCTAGACAAATAATAATAGAATTCATATGAAGGAAATGAAGGAAATAAAAGTTCAAGAATCTCCAAAGAAAAAATGTAATGAAAAATGTTTGGAATGAAGAGATTTTAGTAGTGCCAGATCTCAAATTACATTAAAAATCAGTAATTATTATTATTTTTAAAACTCTTACCTTCTGTCTTGGAACCAATACTGTGTATACATAAAAGCAAAAGTATCTAATATCAAGGTATTTGATAAAAACAGTGTCAAGCTACTTAAATAAGGATTCATTATTTGACAAAAAAATGCTAGAAAAAATAGTAACCATGTTCAAAGGCCCATAATACTATACATATCTTTTGACTTAGCACTATTTCTACTAGGACTATATATCAAAGAGATCAAATATTAGGGGAAAGGTCTTACTTGTTCAAAAATATTGTCAGTGCTTCTTTTTGTGGTGGTAAAGAATTAATGATTGCAAAAGATGTGGTATATAATTGTAAGGGAATACTATTGTAACATAAGAAATAATGTAAAAACATTATAAAAAACAAACAAATAAACCTGGAAAGACTCATATAAAGTTATGAAAAATGAAGGGACCAGAGCCAGGAAAATGTGGTACACTGCAACACCAATAAAGTACAATAGTCAACTGTGAATGACAATTATTAGCAATATAAGAATACAGGACAACTTGGAACTCAGGCTGGGAAAGGATATCCACCATGCTAAAAGGAAATGACATAGAATGCAGATTGAAGCATTTCAGTCTTCACTTTCTTTTCCTCCATTAATTTTTCTCTAGGGTGAGCAACATGTGTATTATTTCACAACACAATGAACATAGGAGATATGTATTATATGATAACACCTGTACTACCTGTATCATATAACTTGCCATCTTCAGGAGAAGAAAAAGTAGAAGGGAAGGAGGAAAGATGGACAGCAAAATGTTGGAAAATAACCATTGGAAATTGTGTCAACATGGATTCTGAAAAAATAAAAACAAATTAAAAAATAGTAGTATAGAAAAAATACATTTAGAACAAGAACTCACATCTGATAAAAATTATAAATTGTTCCATGATCTATATAAAAAACTCATATCATAACCAAATTTAAAAAAGGGGGAGAAGAATATGTATTACATATATGAGAATATTTTGTGACCAAACAGGGTAAAGAAAGTATCCTAGATCATAAAATAGATAATTTTGCTTGTATAAATTTTGAAAGGTTTTACATAATTTAATCTAATAAAAATATGGTTTAAAGGGTAGTTGGAGAAAATATTAACCATAAATTTCACTGATTTAGTAGCCTTGTTACCAATATACATAATGAACTGATTCTGTTTTATATTTCCACATAGAAAATGCAACTATTTTTTTAAAAGATTTTGTTAAATATTGGCTAATTTCAATATAATATGGTCTTCATTTAAAAATAGGAATGCCTAAGAACAGAGAAATTAAATCTTATTTTCTGGATGAAGACAATTTATCACCTTTGTTGCTTTCATATTAGCCCAAACAGAAGTAAAGTTCATATCTTCATATCTGTTGAATTAAAAAAATTTAGAAATCAAATGTTTTCGTAAGGAAGCAGAGAATTAAAAATGAACTTAGCCATTTCTCTTGGGGATTTATAATTTTTTAAAATTCAAATTGAGCAAACACAATACCAAAATTAAGGGAAAACCATATGGAAAGATAAGAGTTTTTGTTATTGTTATAGTATATTGTATTCATTTTAGAATAAGAGAGATAATATCAATCGATGTCCTCAAACCAACAAAAAATTTAAGTGAAAAACAACAAATACATTCAATTCCACAGATATGCCATGCAGGTTCTACCAGTAGCAAAACTATAGGTACATTTTAATGCAATAAATTATCTTTTTGGTATTTTGCATCTCATTTTTTAAGTTTGTATTTTACAAGTAAATTTTATTTTGTTTTTTGTTTTTCTTTTTCAAATAAACTTAGCTATGCATCCTCATACAGGAACATTACTCTTAAGATACTAGAGGACCTTTTCTGTTCAGATACATAGAAATAAAGAGAATATTGATTCTTCCAGTTTCCAGGGATTTTCCACCTTTCTTCCATGGAGAATCCATTAGGGATACCTGGAGAAATAAGAAGTGTGGTACTTTCTTGTCCACACTTCTGATTTGGATGAGGAGCTGGAGACAGGCATGCTAACTCTCTTGCTGCCAAAGTAGGAAACAGTAGATGTTAGAATAAGAGGAGATAAGCAATGTACTGAAGAGACCAAAGAGAGGCAAGTAATAATGTAATTCTCATCATTGTTCTCTATTCACCTTCCCTTAACAACTGCTTCCCTGGAAGAAGCTCCTGCATAAACTATTATCACCTAGTAATGCAATGTGGGAAACTGCAGTGGGAAAACAACAGAACAGGCTGTAACTGAAACCATTGTTATATATATAGTAACTATTGTTTTTAGTCACCATATATATATATAATATAATAGAAACACATATGGTTTGTTGTATGTAGTAAATTATAATAAATATGCTTATTCAAGAGAAATAAATTCTCACATTAAATGTGTCCAAAAATCTGTCTCATTCTTTTTTTTCTTTCCCCTCTCACTTAGACTCTTCCCAAGAAGGCAAGTAATATGATATACGTTGTGTATATATATATATATATATATATATATATATATATACATATATACACATATATATGTATATATATGTGTGTGTGTATATATATGCATATATATTATCATATAATACACATTTCTGTGTTCATCATTTGTGAAATGAAATATATGTCACTTAGAGAAAAATTCTTAGAGGGAATAAAGTGAAGAATGCTATGTTTCTATCTGTATTCAAACTCTGCAACTGTTTCTTCTATGGCCGTGTTTTGGGGTTGGTTTTTTTTTTCATCTTGACTCTTTTGAAGTTGTCCTGGATTCTTACTTTGTTGATATAATAGTGATTTTTAAAGTAATTTCAGAATTCTTTTGAAATGCATGATCATTAACTTTGGACTGTGTCTGAATCTATAAGTATGTGGTTTGCGGCTTAGGGAAGGGGATTTTACTTAAAAGGGAGAAGAAATTTGCTGCTTGTATAAATTTTCTGTACTTTTAGTTATCAGAGCACATCAAGACTCAAAGTGGGGTGATGGGGGTACAGTGCTCCTTAATATACTCTTTCCTCTAGGTTTTGTTAACTCTGCTCTCCCCTGCCTCCCCTGCTATGTGTCTGACTACTACTCATTGTTTACTATGCCTTCCTCCAGATTGTTCAGTTGTTCCCAGTAACTATGCATGTCCCCAAGGCTCTATGTAATGTACTTTTTTCTTCCCTTTCTATACCATTACATTACATACATCTTATTCACTCCCATAGATTCAATTAGCATTTTTATGAAGATGATTCTCATATCAATTTTTCTGGTCTGAATTTCATTCCTGACCTTCAGTTTTATATCTCCAATGACCTTGTAGACATCTCAAAATGTACGTTCCTTAAACTTCTTAAACTCTACATGAAGGAAACATTTTTTTTTCTTCCAAACACCTGCACTCTTCTTAAATTCTCTGTTACCATGTAGAGAATCATCATTGCCTCAGTCTCACAGGTTAGCAATATATTTGCCAACCTTTATTCTTCATTCTTTTTCATAGAATAGATGATATCTTTTGCTAATTCTTTTTGATTCAACTTCCAAAACATTCTAATAGCTCCCTCTTCTCTCCTCTGATGCTGGTACAAATTTTTATCACCTCATGTTATGATTATTGCAATAGTCTAGGGGTTTGTCTCCCTTCTTTTTTTCATATCCCAGGCTATCTTCTAATCAACTATCAAATTGGATTCCTGCATTCAATTCATAGGCAGTTAATAATTATTTCAAGCCTATTTAAAAAGAAGCTAGAAAAAATAAATATGCTTTTGTCACAACACTACAATGTAGGAGAATTTTGCCGGTCATATAACAGTTGGATAGCTCTATTCTGATGTCATTCTCTTTAGTCTTTGGAGCCAGTTCCTAAATAACATGACAATCATCTGTGCATTCTGAAGATGATACACTCTCAGGGAATGTGAGTCACCTCTTTCATGTCTCACATTTGTACTTGACATCAGAAAGCTTTCACAGCTGGTGATGCATTTTCCTCCATTCTTTTTAGTGTCTGCACCATATCTTTGTTGGTCTCCTCATTCATGTTGATGGGTTATGAAGAATAAAATAAAATATAAAACTGCTTGAAGGCTCTTCTTTGGTTTGATTTGTCTTATCTGTCTCGCAACTTTATACATATCTGAAAAGGTAATGGGCCCACAAATACATCTTTATAAAGTTGAAAACTCTCCAATTAATTGAAAAGCATGTGTGTGTGTGTGTGTGTGTGTGTGTGTGTGTGTGTGTGCGCATGTATACACTCGGGCATCTAGCTGTTTGGGGTAAAATTATCATCACTGATATATTTAATAACAGGTTTTAGCAATTTGTAAACAGAATATTTCTCTGATTTAATATGTATGAATATAAAAGTTCCTAATATATTTCTGCATATATAAAAATGCATACTAAAGAAGATTACATAGACTGATAGGTCTAGAGATATAATTATATTGAATATAGTGCCTTGAACAAATTAAGCACACATTTTCTTGTTCTGTTTTCCTTCTAAAAGCCTTAGATTTGAAGCTAATCACATAGCTATGGATCTAGAGTTAGACTGAATTTTAGAGGTCATGGAGTCTAATTTTTTAAAGATTTAGAAACTGACTCAAATCCACAGTTGTAATGTGATGTGGCCATGGTCATATAGGTGGTAACGGACAGAGTCAAGACTCAAATCCATGTTATCTGCTTTCAAATTTGATATTCTTTCCAATATGCCAACCTTCCAATTTTTACATTATATGAAGTTGTTTTTTTTTTTTTCTGGTAGGGAAAACATTTAAAAATTATAATCATAGAATAGCAGGTTTTAATTCAACATTATATATGGGCCTTTTATGTTAGAAACCTCTCAATTATTCATAACAACTGATTATTTAAATATCTATTCCACCAGGACAAGATATAGCTGCTCTGTCAAATGAAAATCTCAAGTAACAGTTGCATGTTTGCCTAAATGAGCTATCCATTCCTCCTCTACCTCTTTGAAAAATTATGTGTTTTGTGTGTAGGCATATGTGTATGTGTGCTTCTGTCCAGGCCCAGTAAGAGGTAGTCATTATGAACAAAAAATGTCAAAGAATCCTTTTGCTACATTCACCCTTCATCCTTAAAGGCAGACTTCTTCATAAATGAAGTAATACACACAAATATTCACGTTTATATATACAATATATAATTATTCATTTAGATATTTACCAGAATTAAGGCAAATTTGTCCCTGATAAATATATGTATAAGGGTTAAAAGGGTCTACACAAGGAGGCATAAAACCTAAGTGATTATATGGCTGAAGCAATCAAATTCCTGAAGAGGACTCAGGAATATGGTTAACAAAAATGTTGGTGATGTACAGAGGAAATGGATTAGTAAATCTGTATGTGTGAATTCTCTCAGCCTCAAAAAGCCCTTAGACACAACTTCACAGTTTTTTCTTCCTAGTTTGTAAGCAACAAAGGGGTCTTACAACCATGGAAATCAGTTCTACTCTTGTTTGAAAGTAAGTTTTCTCTATATGAAGTATTGTGCATCTTCTTTTATAATAAGACAGGTAAAGAGGTACTTGATTCATTACGACTGGCATGAAGAGGATTTGTGGGACAAAATATGTTTAAAAATCACATTGTGTTCATAATCACATACTTTTTCCTGTTTTTAAATTCTTGATTGAAAATATAGTGAATAGTTTCAGAATTTGAATCAGAAAGATCTGGCTTTGAATTTGATATCTAACACTAAACTAGTTGTGTGGTCATGGGGCAAATCACTGAAACATTGTGCCTTAGGCTCTTCTCTTATAAAAATGAAGTTAATAACAGCTTTAATATCTACCTTAGAAAGTTGTGAAGATCAAATGAGTTAAATAAGTAAAGCACTTTGCAAACTTTCATTGGTAAAAATTGGGTTCAGATTCTGTGATTCTCAAAGAAATTTTCTAGAAAAGATTACTGTATCTTCACATGATTATATCACCTAGTCAAGCTGTCATCCTATATCTCTTATTCTTTTCACAGGCTGTTTATAGAAGTTGTCTAAGCTCTTTTTTTGCCTACACTAATTTTCTATTCACTTATTCTTCAACAGCTTGCAATCTGATTTGCAATCTTGCTATTTAAATGATTTTTTTGCTGCAAAGTTACAAATAATTAATCCTAATTAACAATTCCCTTACTTCCTATAATCATTGTTCATCTTGACTCTATATATTAATTGTTTCTCCATGACAGCATTTGTCACACTTTTCTGTCCTCTCTTCCTGAACATTTTGTCTCTTCTAAGTTTTTCATACACTCCTCATTCCCTCTCTGTCTTCTTGACTGCTCTTTAATATTTTCTGGATCATAATTTTTTTTTTCTGATCAGCTAATTTCAGAAGCACCCTAATGCTCTTTTTTGAGCCTTATTCTATTTTCTCTATATACTATTGTCCCTGGTGACCTAATCAATTCCCAGGGGTCAGGCACCATTTCATGTACATGACTAGCAGAAACCATATATTCAGTCCTGGTATCTTAATTAAATTAGTCATAGCATTGTTGCCAACTGCATAATGGACACTTTGGCCTCGATATTCTATAAATATCTTCATCTCAGCATGTCCAAAAAAAAATCCTTATCAATCCCCCACCTAACCTGTTCCTCTTCCTACCATTCTTATTTTTATGTCATTTTTCCAGTGACAAATGCTCACAATATTGGTATCATTGAACTCCTTACTCTATCTCATGCTATATATCTAATCAGGCACCTAATCTGTCTTTTTCTACTGCCATGATATCTCTCAAATTTGTCTCCTTCTTTCCACTCCCATGAGAATCACTCTAATTCAGATCCACATCACTTTCCACCTAGACTACTGCAATAACCTTCCAAATGTTCTCTCTTGTATCTCTCTAATCCACTATCCACACAGTAAAGTCTAGTAATAAAAAGCATTTATTAAGTGCCTACTAAATTGTGTTATACAAAGAAAGACAACAAAGTACCTTTTCTCCTAGAGCTCACTGTTAAATGTAAAAGCCAACATACAAATAGCTATGCAAGAACAAGAAATGAACCAGATAAATTGGAAATGATATCATAGGTCAAGAACTAAGAATATAAAGGAACAGGAAAAGCTCTCTCCCAGGGAACCTAAATAGTATAAGGAAGAATGTTCCTGCAAAAGAAATATTTCTACTCCTATTCCTGTGGTACTTTTTCAGTAAATAACTCTAAAGCTAATTTTTTTATTTGTCAATGGTTCTGGGCAATGACAAATGATTGATATTAAGAACACATTAAATTGTGAGTTTATGTCAACAACTCTGAAAAAGAATCACCTTGTTTTTCAAGGTTATTATCCCTAGAATTCTAACTAGAAGATGAAGCTTTGCTTGCTAGCCTTGCTCTAGGAACACGCATTGCTAGCTCATACATGGACCAAGATAATAAAGTCCTTACTACATATATTTTGTGTATTTATGGAGTGCCCCATGAGGATGATGTCTTAATCTAAGTTTAACATTTAGCATAAAACCTGGAGAAAAGCATGTGCTTAGTCAGTGCTTCTTTTTCTGACAAATATTGCTGACTCCACTTTGGAGTCATTCAATAAATTGTGTTTATTCTCCTCTTCTGCAAATATGAAATATATTTATGTTAGGGAAAGATATATATATTAGACACTATCTTCAGCGTTATAATAGTTTAGATGTTTAAGGGTGATAAGTGCATAAGTTTAGAGCTCAAGGGTACTTCATAAATCATCTAGGTAGACCTTCTTTATTTTATAGATGAGAAAGTTGAATCACAGAGCAATAAAGTCATTTGTTGATAAGAAGGTTCTAGATCCAATTCTTATTTGCAGTGACATCTATGGTTTATTACCTGGTTAATATTGATCTACTCCCTTAAATCTCACTGGATATTTTGATTACTTAATGAGCTTATCTTGTGCTATTGTCCAAGATTCATTGCATTTATAACTTTGTACTTCTGGGCATTTCCTGATTTCCTTTGTTCTTGAGGTCTTCCTCTATATTAATTTGCATTTCTTTTATATTTGTGAGGTATTTATTTATCTTCATACAAGGTGATCCTCTGACCTTCTCCCTGATGCACATGTTATCTATAATATAAATATTTGGTTGTGTATGGTTTAAGGAGGGTTCAAGACATACAATGCAAAATGCCTGCAAAGAATACCTATATGTATTTGCACACATAAGTATATGTATGACCAATGCACTTATACTTAGTATCTACACTCAAACATATAGATAAATATATAGCTTTTAAACATATATATGCATGTATGTATATTTATAGATTCTTTGCATTGATATTTCTTTTTTTTTTTTACTTTTTTATAGACCTTCTCACCTGAATGCTGTCCTCTCTGTGTTTTTCCTAACAGAGATTTCTCTTGGTTCTTCTACTGCTTTGATAGATGTAGAAAATAGTCATAGATAGAAATAAATAAATAGATACAAATGGTAAAGGTATAGATAGATATGATATATGCACATGCATAACACATATATATGCATATATGTGCATATCATATTAAATATACACATGTGCATGTGTGTGATTGAATATTATACCTAGAAAGGACCTTGTAGGTCATTTAGTGCTAACTTGCTCTTTCTCTCTGAAAGTGAAATAAAATCTTTCTACCCATCTTTATTTACTCTTCCCACCATCTTAAAGACTTAAAAGATTTCAGAACTTGTAGGTACAAAGGCAATCATACACTTTAAAAATTCACTAAATCAAGGCATTATTATCTTCTCTAGATGCACCTTTATGTTTTATGATGCTCTATTCTATTCTTTCCCATATTCCTATACATCCTGCCCCCAAACCCCAAAATAAGACTAGATGGTATAAATTATTTGGGCAAAATCAAATGAGTCTAAGGACTAACATCATCTGAAAATGCTCCAGTCCTGAGGGAGGAATAAAGAGAATATAAGGCATTTTATGAATCAATCATATAAATATGATTTTAGTTTCCTTATGGATAGGATCTTTGAGATCCTTGAGAGCTTGAAGCTAGTTTGTTCTGGACTCCTGGACCCTTGAGCAACATACCTTAAATTCTAGTTTCCTGGGAAAAGCATAACTTCCTTCTATATCTTTTTGTATAGGCAGTTTTCCTCTGTGATTGTTTTGTCAAGCTTTTATAAAAAAAATCATGTGATAATGAAAAGGAAAGAATATTTGAGTAAGAAGATCTGGCTATGGGTCAGTTTTTGTTGTTGTTGTTGTTGTTGTTTTGTTTTGTTTTGTTTTTTACCATTCCCTTGAGTGACTCTGGACAAATAATTTAAATTTCCCAAAGCCTCAGTTTCAATTTCTTGAATACTATGAAAATATATTCATACTAGTTATAGGATTGTTGTAAAAATATAGGTTACAAAGTACAAAACCCTATATAAGAGTGAGACATTATATTATTATTATTATTATTGTAGGCTAATTTCAAAGAAATTATCTTGGAGACTGGCCTCTCTGAGTCTAGCTTTAACTTCAAATTAATCATTTTTCATTTTAGTTTTATGTTTGATAAAACAATCTATTTTTGTTTTCAAGCAGAAATTGAGGTATTATTTGACATGCTCCAGGATATAGTGGATTTTGGTACTTAATAGACCTTTGTAGAATTAAATTGACCAATATACCCAGTGGAAAGATGAAAAAAATACTGTATTCACAAGAATCACAGAATTCAACAACCAGAAGGAAGATCTTCAACCATCACATCCAACATGTACCCAAAAGGGATCCTGAGTAGAATAACATATCCCCAATAGTTCATCCAGCTCCCACTTGAAAAACTGTGTGGATGGTGAACCTGCCATTTTCAGTTGCTTATCTCATTTTTAGATAATTCTAATCTTTCAGACACTCCCCCCACCCACAATCAAATTTTAAATAATATATCTTCAGAGTTTTCATCAATTGCTCCTACTTCTGTCATCAATGGACAAAAAGGAGGAAAAAAAAATCTGATCTTTACTCCAAACTAGGATGGCCTATTAAATGCATGAAACCAAAGATCTCTTGTTCTTCCCTAATTTACTTACTCTCAACTTATATTAGCCAATAAACTCATATTTCATAACTCTAATAGTTGATGATATTTTTTTCAATACGAATGCATTTTTCGTTGGACTTTCAATTTGGAGGCAAAGAATGTGAATTCAAATCCTACCTCTGATATTTACTAATTGTAAAAACTGGGAAAATCATTTAAACCTCCCTGAGCTTTAGTATTCTCATTTACTGAAGGAGGAAGTTAGATTCACTTATCAGCCAGGGTCCTTTTGGTTCTAAATCTATTATCTTATTATTGTTTATGAGCAAGACTTGATTGACAGGTGTCAGATATTATGATAAAAAAGCAAATAATATTCAAATCATACATGAAAGCCATTATATAAAGCCTGATGGTAGCTAACTTGCTCAGTGGATAGAGAGTTGGGTCTGGAGTCAGGAAGAAAGAACTCAAACCCAGGTTCAGAAACTTACCAGTGTGTGACACTAGACTTAACTTCTAACTGCCTCAGTTTTGTGAACTATAAAATGGGCATCATTGTATCACAGAATCTGGATGAGGATCAAGAGAAATAATATTTATATTTAAGAGGCACTATGCCTGAAACAGCTTTTTTCCTTCCCACTTAAGGAAAATATTTTTGTTAAATATAAAAATATCAGTATCATTAGCATGGGACTATTTTTTGCAGTTCTCTAATAGCATAGGGAGGCAAAAAACAAAATCAAGTGCATTCAAGTTGCAGAAAAGTCTATGCTTGCTGAAACACTGAATATTATAACTGAAAGAGAACTTAGAAGCCATTCCATACAAAGTTCACCTTTCACAGGAGAAGATAGGCACAAAGAGGTCGCATTACTTGGACAATATCAAACAGCTTGTTAAAGGCAGAGTTCACAACTCCAGAAGACAACAAAAGGGCTTTATCCACCTATTTTACTTTATATGACATTGACTTTCCCTGCCCTGATTATGAGAAAAGTAAAAAGGCTTCATCTTTTGCTGACCTTAGTGATCCTATATATATAGGATCACTAAGAGATATATATATATATATATATATATACTAAACATATATATATATAGGATATATAGGATCACTATATATCCTATATATATATATATATATATATATATATATATTGTGCATCGACTTTTCCACTTAAATCTCCTTCACATACAAGTGTTTTTGTGCACACTCATCTACATCTCATATGAAAGCGCACAAAGACAAAGACAATCATCATCCTCGGTTACTGAGAGACTACTACTAAACATATATATATATGTATATATATATAAATATATATACATATATATGTATATATATATGTGTGTGTGTATACAAACATATATATATATGTACACTCAGTCACTTGAATAAGCATTTATCATTTCAACTATTTTTACTGCTTAATAAGTATCTATTATAAATTGTCTATCTTTTAATAAGATATAATGCAATATGTTACCTAGTATTTAATTTTACCTTTCTATATCCAGGTGGCTGAATTTTTTAAGCAATGGATAGCTAAAACTGTACCATTTTGGTCATTTGTTTTTAAAATTTTAATTGAATATTTAAAATAAGGAAAAGATGAATTCTATTTTCATGGATTCTAAAATCTCTATTCAAAAACTATATCATTCCCTCAAAGTGTTAAACAAAATGAGTTAATAAAAGCATTTTTTAAAAGTCAACAAAATTTTCTTTACTATTTATGAGGGGAAAAAAAAGCATCAGGGAGCCAAATTTTAATCTTCTCCTAATAATGTGGTTATTTCTTATTTGAGTTGTTTGGTAACTAGATATAGAGAAATGGAAAGCATCGTGGATGCATATCCAAAATGCCAGACCTGATACATATGAGGTATTTGGTCACAAATAATTCATTTAAACATTCAAGGTCTCAGTTGTCCCATCTATAAAATTGGAAGGGCCACATCAATATAAATTATTGCTTTTCATTAATGGAAGACTTTACTTTTATTGGAAAAAATATCTGGTTTAAGATTTTAGTACCTATATAACTTACCACACATATATTTGTTCTAGTTCTTAGGTTTTTTAAAAATTATTCTCTTTTTAGGTTGTTTATAAAGTCTCACTTGAATCCTGTTCATTAAACTTTTGTGGGCTCTGTCCTTCTAAATAAATTCTTTTTAAATTTTCATTTACTTTTATCATGATTGTAGTCATAGAGATTAAGAATTTGAGTTACTTTATACAAGCCAATTACTTTATGCAGCCCTAACTAACCAGGTAAAAAAAAATAAGATAATTAAAATCATGATATAGGTACTCAGCCCCCTCCCCCCCACCTCCCTGTCAAATTATTTGGCCATGATACTTTAATGCTTATGAAACAAATATTTAAGAATCCTTATGCTTAAATCTTCTTATTCTTCCCTTATTTCCACTTATTCCAATGTTACACTATAGCAAAGAGCAGACTTCAGTTTCTGAAAGACTAAACCATCAGGGTGCTCTTCTTGCATATATTCCTACTCTCATGCCTACTCCCTTTGTGACTAGAGAAATCACTTCATCTCTTCTCCAAAAATGGAATGATGGCACTGCTTCTGTCGACCTCCAATGGCTATTATGGGGATGAGAGGAAAATAGATATAAAATGCTTTATTAATCTTCATGTGCTTTGCAAATGAGACTTTTTATGATTATTGCCAAATAGTTGAGAGAACTTTGAGAATATGCTTGGTGAGATATACATGTATGTGCAATATTGCATGTATGTCTATCAACTAGGTACTCCAACAATGCACCATCAGAAGGCCTGCAGCTGATTAGAGTTATATATTAACTATTTTATTATTATATTTGGCACTGACAACTCATGTCATCTATTTACTAAGACAGAGGAGCTACTGCCCATGGCTAGAGAGTTTCCATACTTACTGAATGATAGAAAGAATTGATGCAGAAAATGTTAGTCTCAGTTGTAACAGAATTGCACATTCATATTCCTTGCCTTTTTTCCCTGGTTTTCTATATTGAATTGAACATTCTTATCAGTGGCTTCTAGCAGCCCCTACACTGGATAGGAATTTTCCAGAAGAACTTGTCTCCCTGAAGCAGTAGTAGGAACACTATACCATCTAGGAGTCAGGAAGCCCAGGTTCTAGAACAAGTTCTACAATAGTTAGTGCAATCTCAATAGTTGGACAGTGTTGTACAGTACCATTCTGGGACTCCGTTTCCTTATCTGTAAAAGGTAAAGGATAGCTAGGAAGACCCAACATTTTTTTGTGATTCTAATAATCTAGGAATTTGTTTATTTTGCAATTTATAAATAATAATTATTAATTAAAGCAAATATATAGCATTTAAAAGAATTGAAAGAACATAAAGTATATTGCCTCAGATGGACAAAGGAATAATGAAGACACCCTGCCAACAATTCATGCTAAGGAAAATAAGTTGAAGAATTTTAGTAGGAATAAGAGAAGCATAAGATTCTTAATTTGGAGTCTTGAGTAGTATTATTACTTTTTTTCCTTTACGATGCAATCGGAAATATCAAGATTTTTCTTAAAATAAGACTCCTAAACATTTTAGTATATTTTTATTAATGTCATTCCTTTCCTCCTTTTCTCTCTCTACAGTGACATAAGAATTTACTCTTTTTAAGATTAAGTGTTCATTTATGGTACAATAAGACAAATAATTTCCTCTGCATCCTTTACTTTTCATTCTTATCTTCAACAGAAGATGTCATTTTTTTTCCCCTTTTGGATTCATCATCACAAGCCCTGGCCAATGAAAGCAAATTGCAAATTCTGTCAAATAGTAGAAATATTGTTGGCAACTACTTAACAATTTTACATATGCCTAACCATAACACTGAGTTAGAGAAAATGTTACTTTGGGGTAAATTGATTCGAGCCCAGTTCAGAGACTCCAACCTAGTTAAAAATAATTTTCATTTAGTTTGACATTTTGTTGTACAAGTTTTCAGAAATGAAAAGGAGAACCACCTCCTGTTCACTCTTTCTA
The DNA here is from genome assembly GCF_027887165.1 of Monodelphis domestica. Classification (NCBI taxonomy): domain Eukaryota; kingdom Metazoa; phylum Chordata; class Mammalia; order Didelphimorphia; family Didelphidae; genus Monodelphis; species Monodelphis domestica. Next base: position 246,693,528 of record NC_077229.1, on the reverse strand, counting down.
TAATCAAAGAAAAACAACACTCAAGTTAAGTTGAGCTGGAATGCAACATATCAACAGCTTTATCACGCTGGAGGCACATTTTGACATAATAACAAATGACTGAGAAAGAGTCACTTTTATCTAGGTCACAAATGTTGTAGGGCTTAGGGGAAACGACAAATTTAAACATCAGGAAAGGGGCTGCAATCTATACAGAGAATTTCATCACGTCTTGACATTACCTAATGGTTTTCATTCAGTACACTGTAATTATTCCACCAGCATATTATAATAGCACAACATTCTGATTTCAAATCCTACAAAAATAAAATGAGCCATATTCCATGACGACTACATTTGTAATAAAATGCAGATGGTAAAGGAAACAGATGTCTCTGACATCATCTCCAATTTGATTTGCACATCTGCAGACATTTACAGTATGTACACATGTTCAAAAGAATGCTGAGCACAAATTGGGAAGATTGAAATTCTTGGTGTTCCCATTAGAAAGAAATATTGGTAAAAAGTACCCCTATGACATTAAAGGGAAAAAGAAAACAATTATAGACCAAAGAAATTATTAAGGTTGTCTGTCTGTCTACAAAAATTTTATTCTGTATCTAAATTGGACTCATGTACAAAAGTGGCCAGAAGAGAGAAAGAGACTGTTTCAAAAAGGTAATACTAAGCATTTGGACCCATGAAAGTAGGGATGCAAGGATATAGTATAGCACAAAATGTTGGTGACTTTCAGGAGGCAAAGAAAATAACAAGGGCATTTGTAACAATCCTAAAAAGTAACAATCAGAAGGTCATAGCTGTCATATCTATTGTTCAAAAGCTAAGTATTCCTTACTATTTCTGAAATAAAGGAGTCTAAAGTGACTTTTCTGGTGATTTACTTTCCCATCTATCCAAAACCCATTAGATTATACCTTTATAACACTTGGGAATAGCATCCAATCGCATGTTAGGAGCTTTCACTACCTCCCCATTCATTCAATTTAGAGGGAGTAAAAGGAAAATAAGCTCTATTGTGTAGGATAAACACAACAGAGGGCCTTTTGAAAGAAGGTGAGGATTATTTTTTTTTCCTAGCCCATCTTGAAAGTAAGTGAAGTTTGGATAAAGCAGCAACACTAAAGACTAGAGGAGTTTCTGAGGCCCAGGGATAGAGAAAACTATTAGAATTAAAGAAATCTGTTTGAGTCTTCTCATTTCCCTCTTCCCTTTCATCCCCAACACCCAACCCAATCACCCTTTCAAAACAAATCAAACAAAATTTAGCTTGTCAAGTTTCTGACAGAAAGGCAGCAAAAGTTGTTTTAAAGTAAAAATAAATCCTGTGAGGCCAAATATGGTGTCTGTCATTTTTTTTAAATAATCTCTCTGTGCAAGTAACAGACTAAACATACATACACACACACACACACACACACATTTTACAAGAATAAACAAACTCTTCTAATTCTTATCCACAAATTGGGTTGGAAATCATAGTGCAAATGACTGCCGACCTGCAGCATTCAGTCCGTAAACTTTGGATATCCTAGAAGATCCATTAGTGTCCAGCAGATGTCTTCAATCATCTTAATTTCTCCAATAGGCATGTTTTGTTTCCAAATGTTAATGTTAGTTGGTGATATTTCCCCTTCATATGGAAGATAAAAAAGATTTGTGGAAGTAGCAAACAATATTTGGTTTAAACTAGCAGGAGATAAAGGAATGCCAAGAAAGGTAAAAATTTTTTCAGTTGTCTTCTGAGGGAAATTCACAATATCTTCAAACCTGACCAGCTGATAATTGGTGGGCAGCAAATCCTTATTGATTCTCAGTGCTGCTGCTGTGTTTGCTAGCCACAAATGAGCCAGTAAGGACACTGGACTTGATTTGGGATCTGATATCTCTTTCCTCAATGACTCGTATTCAAAAGCATAGCCTGAATTCAAGTTGCATTTGTCTTTATCTCTTTGTACCTTAAAGAGCATAGCTAAGTGCTCAGGAACATTCTTTAAGGAATAAAGGCTTGGTTTGCTATTATACAACATTGAGTGGATCCATGCCCGAGGGTCCCTTACAATGTACAATGCCCTCATTGAAGACCCTATAACTTCTTGAAAGAAATGAAGCTTTAAGGTCCAGCTTCCACTGCTTAAACTGAGTACAGGACGTGCACTTGGGTAAAAGATAAGGTGTCTCCTTAGGTCTCTAATATATTCAGCATCTCTGTCTAAACTGCCTTTCATTTTACTTTTTTGTTCCAGCAAAGACTCTCTCTTTTTTAATCTTCTCTTTTTGTCTTTGTTCATTGTGGAGTATTGAGTGAGTTTACTCCTACTGGGTTCATGAAGACGAATGTTTTGCAAATGAAGTTTTGTGTCCTGGACTAAAGATTGCAGCCAGCCTCTGAGCAAACGGAAATGACCACCCTGAATGTCTGACACCCTCCACTCACAGGCATCTACAAATGAGTCTATTTCAAATTCAGTTTCAGGGATATCAAGGTAGGTTGTTGGGACCCTAATGTACAGAAAGTCAGTGCTGTTAAAAAAGAGCTGCTTTAGGATTTCTGCTCCTGAACTTGGGAGTGAGGTAATGACAACATCTGGCAGAGCAATGGGGTGTCCTTCAGAGTGCTTGGATCTTTTGCTTGTTTTGGCCTCTGTGCTCATCATGTCACTGCTCCATTTGGCACAGATAGGCTGAGTACAAGTACTCCACACATCCAACAATTCAATGAACCACAATGTTATAACCATGATTAGGATCCAACGCATTAGTTTACTAAATGAAAGGTAAAATCTCCACTGAAAAGCTAAAATCATCAAACTCACACCCAAAATCAACCCTACTATCATATTGATTTTAAAACCAAAGGGAAAAGCAACACTACTATTTCTTACTGGTTTTTCTCTAGTTTCAGTGCCTAAACCAAAATGGATAATTTGGTCTCGATGTGCTACATTAGCAAAGCCACCAAATCCCAGATAATTGAACCGGGTCTTCAGATTACGGTAATCTGTTACAATGGAAACAACATGGTCACTGTTGTTGACATTTAGTGAAATCTGAAATCCAGACTTAGAATTATCAATAAATTTACAGTTGGAAACATTGACATAGGGTCCATGGAAAATATATGCAATTCTGCTCATAGTAGTTTCCATTCGAAATGTCACATTCACATACTGAGTCCACCGTTTCTTGAATTCAGCAGCTTGTTCAGCTTCCTGTATGGTCGCTATGGGGCTATTGCCATGATCATCAAACCAAAACATTTTATAATGGGCATCCCAGACATCCATCATGGCTCCATTATATTGGTTCATAAACTTGTATGGGACATATTTAAAATCAATATCCAGATTATGAAAAAAGGCACTGACGGAATTAATTGGAGAGTCCTCTTCCTTCTCAATGTGATCCACAACGAGCAAGGTTTGGGAATTTAAGAGAAGCAAAGCACGATACACACTTTTCAGTTTCATTGCAGAAGAATAAGCTGTCACAGCCTCCCCACTCACAAACATCATTTCCTGTTGCTGGGAGGCTGTTATAATTTCTCCAGCTGCATCACCAACTTCTTCACCTGTCCACCTGAGCCACTGGCCACATTCCCCAAGTTGGCCCTCCCAAGGCTGATTGCACTGGCTTGAAGGTGATGGGGCAAACACCAGAACATTATTGAGGTGGCTTAGCTTGGGCCCATAGAGGGCCTCAGAAACAAACACCTGTCCATTTGGTGCAAAAGTAAAAGAGTTTTGGTCAGGGTGTTCATGACCTGGGTTGAAGCTTCGCCAGCCATCAATCCAGGAATATGGCTGAAAGTGAACTATATCATAGACTGCTCGGCCACCCAATCTTCCAGATTTAAAAGACAGAAAGGTATTGGTCTGTGTGTTTGGCAGGCCAGCCCCATAAGTGACCACCCCCCAATTAGGGAATATATGCAATTTAGCAGTGCCATAGTCAGCAGGAGGTTGTGGAGTGAGTTCTGAATCATACCAGATATATTCAGTGTGAAGAGTACTCCACCGCTGGGCAGTAGAAGGAACCATTGGACCATCCTTAGGCCGGTGCTTTCTAATTTGCTGGGCTAACCAGTTGCCAGCTCCACTCTTTAATACAAATTTATCCAGGAATACTAGTTGGCTCTCTGGCCCATAAAACCAGTTATAGTTGGAATCTGCTATACCCACTGTTCTCTGAAAACCTGGCAAGAGGGTAGCAAAATAAAACCAAAAGTGCATTTTCAACCAGTTGTTCTCCAAGTTATTGATATTAAAGTGACGCTGGGCCAAGAAAACATACTGTATGACAGACTTGGCAGTGTAGCTTCCATAAGCTACACCTTCATCCAAAGAGCCATCCACAATATGATTAAGCAAAAACATGGTCTTTTCCATCACATCCACTACCACCTGTTTCCAAATATTTGCTTGAGATGCTTTCTCCACTCCAGTCACCAGGGCACCAGTGAGCAGTGCCAGCATATTTGTGGCTTGGTGGTTGTGGAGAAGTTGTTTTCCCCACGCACGAACCTTAGAATACTCATACATTTCCTCAGTGACAGCCCATATCTTATCCAGATACTTTTGTCTTCTGTGATTATCGATTAAGTTGTATAAGAAGTCAAAGGCAGTGGCAAAACCTGTTAAGGAGTGGCCAAGTGGCACCTCATCCCCCGGAGCATTCTCAACTAGCCAGTCTTTGTAGCCAGCCATCCTATCCATGTATTCTAAGACAAATTCAAAGGCAGCTTTGTCATCTGGGCACAACAAACAATAAAATGCTAAGGGAGGGAGATTATTACCATAAATTTCATTCCACTTTGCAGCAAAATCAGCATGCTTGGGTGGAGGTAGGTAGTATGTTGGGTTGGACAGCATCACTGTAACTGCACTTCTGATAACTCTAAAAAGATGCAAATGGCTTGTGCGAGACTTTTGTCTCAGTGCTTGGATGTCTCTAGCGTCAAAATATAAACTTGGATGGAAACTCCCTTTTTTCAGTTTTTGGTTGTGACTGAAATCTTGAACTTGTTGTGTCTTATATTGATCAATATCATCTGCAAAACCAGCCCATTCAGAGTAATTGCTTATAGATTCTTCAAAACTGGAGTGAACAAACATTACTAACACTAACAAAAATAAGAAATGTCTTGTAAACATTAGCGCCATGATCCATTAGGCAGTTCTTTTCCTTCAGGCATACATGTCAAGCATATTGCTCATTACATTGACTCATCTACTGACTATAAAAATGTACATTTAAGGCCTTGATAAAAAAAAAAATGTAAATCTTCCACTGAGATTCAGCTGGTATGTAACTGATTCAAAATAAGTGGCCAAGAAAAGTGAAAACTTAGATTTTATATGTGCATGACATAGTTATAATACCACTAAAACTCAAGGAACCTTAAAGCCAGTAAATCTTTTGCCACATTATATGTAAAGAATTAATTATTTCCTCTATGGTACAAGACAAGCTTATATCACCAGCTGAAAGCACACACTTTAAAAGAAAGAAAATAATAAAAGTGTTCCAAAATACAATTTTGAAGTCATTATTACACAAGTTATGAGGTCACCACACATGCTAATGTGATTTTTTTTTCACAGATTCAAATAAAGTACTGCATTTTCTATGGTGAACTTGGTGGTTGGAATTACTGCTTCTGTCCTTCCTGATTTTATAGCCTTCATTCTTTGAAATCTATTTTCCCCCATTTTTGGAGAAACCAACAGCACTGAAACCTGAAAAAAAAAGAAATTCACGAGTCCTTCTTAGTTGGCAAAGCTGCAGGTTTTCTAGCCTCTGCTGACTGCTGTCTGAAAAAGCTTTGTTGTCATCAATATGTCATGACATAAATCATGCATTTCCCATGTCTTCTTGTATTAAAGTCATCTTTTCAGTGCATTACAACCTGTGAAACCTAACATTTTTTTTCCTCTTCAGTCACCTGAGTATCTCTCCTCTGCCCATCTTGAAGTCAACCAGTCAAATGGGAGAAAAAGAATCTCAACAAGGTAGCTATTTTTCTTTTCTTTCTTTTCTCTTCCTTGAGCATGGCAATCCTTTCTGGGGGAAGAAACAAAACAGATATGTTTTCTGAAGCTACAGATACATTGAAAATATAATAAATTCTATGTTTGAAAAATTACAATTTTCCTTTTTCAATGAATTCATTCCAAGGAATAGCTTCAAAGACATTTAAGAAAAAAATCAATAGAAGTCTACTTTAAAATGTGGCTACTGGAATCCCTTCCCTTTTACATTATAATTCATCAACTGATAACAATCCCCACCATATATAAAAGGTGTGCAATAAATGTTGATGACACTAAATCACAAGCTATAAGTTATCTGATTCAGATTAATATAGTAGCTGGCTTACTCTGGTTGAAATATAATTTTAAAAGCCCCACATAAAAGTGTATAAGAATACTGAAATGCAATAACTGGTATGCTATTTTCTCTGTTCCCCCCCCCTTATTATCTCAGAGGTACAAAAGTCCTAGCACAATGCTTCCTATGGACTAGGTTCTCAATAGTAGATTTTTGCTATCTGTATGGATTTTAATGGAAAATAAAATAAAAATTCAGGCAACTAGACCTTACCAATTTACATTAGTGCTACTCTTTTGTCCCAAACAACTCTAAAACTGCCTTTGCATTTAATAAGCACTACCAGACAACTAGTTTTCCTCAAAAAAAAAACCAAAAACAATGCTACAGAGACAAGAGTACCTACCATCTCAGTCCCTCACCTGTAGCCTTAATGTGTATACTTCTGAACGACCACGAGAGGGTACTATAAACCAATGCGAAAGAGAAACATCTCCCTTTGCCTTTCTTAGGGGCTGGACAACTTAACCAAGTTTCAGTCGCAAACAAGTCTCTACACTGCAAAAGTCATTTACAGGAAGAGTTTGCTGAACCAACCTGCCTGTTGCATTTAAAATCCTTCCCGGGAAAAATAAGTCTCTTTGTTATCATTTCCAGGGATGAATGGAAGAAGAGGATAATCCTTCCAAAAAAAAAATCATCTTACCTTAGGCAGGTCAGGATGGGAGTATCCCATACAGCATTGAATTCCTGGGGATTGGGGGAAGGGAAGTCAGAGCAAACTCACACAACAAGAACTGAAGTGCACAGCGCTTTCATTTCTTGGACATTACAAGCATTCCAGACTATCACCAGGATGCCAGAGAGGTCCAACGTTTGGCCTTGCAAAGGTGAAGAGGGTTAGGGAGACAGGAACCAGGACGCTTCCTTAGGCTTCTTCCAACAGACTTGGCTTCGTTTCTGTCCCATACGTCATGCTCTCCCTTCCCCCTTAGCCCGCACGGATTCAGTCACCCCGCTCCGCTAAAACTGCTTCCAGAGAGAGGATGAGAAGACAGAAAGAAGCAGCCACAGCAGCTAGAGGAACTCGCCAAATGGAGTCTCTTACAGGACTCCCACCCCACTTTCAAGAAATCCAACAAATCCCTTGTGTTCTGCTCTGGTATTAGGAGGAGGCAGATCCTGGCAGATGCCCTTTGGTTGCCGTCGCTTCTGATGCTAGGCAGTTTCTTCTGACTCTTGCCTCCTGATTACGGTTTCCAACACAGGGAGTAGGGTTTTCTCCGAGGGCAATCACTACCCTCTCTGCAGCTTGCCTCCACTTCCCCCTCCTCTGAGTCGCAGCTTGTGGCTCACTGAGCTGAGCTCAGAGTTGAAAGAGCGAGGGAAATGCTGGCAGGGAAGGCGAGAGGGACGAGAGAAGGGGCGAGAGAGACAGAAGAGAAAGCGGCAGCACCACCAAGGCGGACCAAGGGGCGGGGCCGGCGAGGCAGCTCCCCGGGATCCTAATGCTCTGAGGCTTCTCCTGGGTCCAGCTGTTTCCCAGCTGCTGCTCTTCTTACAGGACGTTTTCCCGAGGGGAATCTCAGGCTGCCACCGCAGCAGCAGCTCTTCTGGGCGGAGTGGAAAAGGAGGAGGGAAGTTTGGCTGGGAGAGAATGTTTGGGGAGTGCCGTTATCCAGAAAGGCAGTCAAGAAAGGCAGACTAGGGTTAGAGCTACAGTAAATTGCCTGCATTCCTAAGTTCGTCCTAACCAAATTTTGTCCTTGTAGAATGGAGAAAGAGCATCTTTTACGAAGGGATCGATAGGGGCAGCGTGTAGCGAAGGGGGGTTGATCTGGGCAGTTATAAAACAGGAAAGGAAGGAAAGCAGGAAAAACTGACGTGATGGGAGAGACAAGGGCTTTGTACATTTGGGAAAGGGAGGGATTGGAGTGTGATGTCTAAAAAGATAGAAATTCCTTAGCAAGGTTAGACTTACAGAGTTGTTTTGCAGGCAACAGTGCCAAGGTTCTCATAAGAGGTAGGTCCACCTTCCCCACCGCCCCTCACCCCCTCCAGCTTACTGTAACAGCAAAATAAAAATGTTCAAGAGATTTCTTTTCTTTTCTTTTTAAAATTTATTTCCTTCAAATATCACAGACACTAAAAGCCTGAGGGAGAAGATTCTGCCAGATGAGCTGATAAAAGAAAAATATTTTCCAAGCTCGGAAAAAATATGAAAATATAGAATGAACCCAACGACATGCCTCCCCACCCCCAAGATTCTTTTGGGAAAAAAAGAAAACCACAAACTATTTCAAAATTGGGGGGAAACTTGCTTCAGGTGGTCAGGGTTACATATTAAAATGTGGAGGGCATTTAGGGAAGGGAAAGAAAACAGTATTACAGTGCTTCTATTGATGCATAGGACAAGTAAAGCAAGCTTTGAGGCAACTGATAGATGTGGTGTATTCTTTATCCCTTAAAGGTCTCAGGAAATTATATTATTTACAACATTAGCTGGTAAGGATGAGGTGCCTAATAAGTAGATTAAAGGTCACTGTCTTAACTGATGATTTATTCAATGTTATTGAGCAATCATTGAACACTGACACTAAAGCATATGGCTTCACAAAGACATATCCCTTAAAGGACAAGTATTTTGTAGTTGCACCTTATCTAAAGGTAAATGGTTTTTATATCATTCAAATAGTAATAACATAAGGTATTCATCAATATAGACCTAGCTTGCAATAGCCTCCTAACTGCTCTCCTTACTACAATCCATTCTCTATGTGTCAGCCAAGATGATCATTCTAAAATGCACCATTCAATCATTGGGCAAACATTCATTAAGACCTTTTCAGTAGGATGTACTGCTTTGATCATGTCAGAGTCTCCAATAGTTCCCCAGTGCCTAAAGAATAAAATTCAGGCAATGTATTCTGCTTTTCTAGTCCCTCTACAATCTACTTCCTTCTATCCTTATCTTTTATTAATTCTCTGAACAAATTACCCACTCAGATTTAATCTAATCTACTCACTGTCTCCCTGAGCACATTTTAAGCTTTTCAATCTCTTTGTCTGCCCATGCATTTTTCCCCACCTGGATTACTAAATTCCAGACTAAGAGAAATCTAAAAGATCATTCTAGCCCAAGCCTTTCATTTTGTAAGTGAAGTATATTTACATAACATTTTTTTGGGAAAAAAAATCTGTTGATTTTATAGGACTAAAAAAATCAATATGAGCAGTGTGATGTGTCAAAACAAAAAGGTAATGTGATCTCGGTCTACATTAAGAAGGACATGGCTTCTAGGGGGAAAAAAATAAGGTAATAGTTCCAATCATTTCTTACAGACTTAAACTGGAATTTTGCATTAAGTCTTGGGCAATACAATTGAAAAAGGATATAAATTAAGGTGGAAAGTTTCTAGAAAAAATAAAAAATCAGCCTTGAATTCTTATCATATGAGATAGAGTAGAAAGAAGTGGGAATGTTATAAGATGATTGTCATGGTCAATATTTGAAGAGTTGTCATATAGGAAAGGGATTAGATTCATTCTGTCTGGCCTCAAGTTAAGTCAAATCAACAGGTTATTAAATTATTAAGCACTTACAATTTGTCAGGCACTGCACTAAGTTCTGGGAAAACAGGAAAAAGAAAATCACAACAACATAAAATAGCAATTCTTGATTTTTAATGAGCTCACAGTCTACTAAGGAAGACAACACATAACTATGTGTAAGTAAAATATATGGTATATTTTGTGGATAATCTGTGTGGGAAGGTAGTTTTAATGAATAAAGACTGAAAAGGCTTTTTGCTGAAGCTGGTACTTTAGATGAGATTTGACCAAAAACATGCATGTTAGTAGAAAGGGAATTCCATACTTCCAGGAATGGGGGACAGTCAGTGAGAATGCCTGGAGTTAGGGATTGAATGACTTGTTTGAGAAGATTACTGTCAATGGATTGCAGAGTTAGAGGAATTATGCAAAGTTTAAGATTAGAAAGGAAGAAAGGGGCTAGGCTTTGAAGGGCTTTAAAAGACACCAGACTTTATTGAATAGAGAAATGATATAGACTTGTGCCATAAAACATCCAATTTGATATGTGATTAGTGCATTAGTATGTGGAAAAACCTGAAACAAAAATATTCAGCAGACGATTGCAATAATCCATGGGTGGAGTATTGGCAGCCTCAGTCAGGAGAGGAAGTGAAAGATTACAGGGTTATACACTAGATATGTCAGATAGATAGAAACAACAGTACCAGGACATTGGATTTGGGGAAGGGCTGAGATTGAGAAATCAAGGAATGCAACTTAGTTTAATTCCTTAATGATTGGAAGCCTATGGTACCTTCAGAAGAATTAGGAAAGTTAGAAAATATGGAGGTTTGAGAATTCAATTTTGATTGTGTAGAATAAAAGATATCTATAAGACGTTTACTTTGAAATGTCCAGAAGGCAGGTGGGGATGTGATGATGAGAGTCAAGAAATATGGCATTTTGGGGGGTAGTTTACAGTGGGAATTTTTCATACTTAGCTTATATACTCCTTGGTTTCTGAGTTCCTTTCCCATTCATAAATCATTTAATTTTATAAAATTTGACTGAAGTTAAATGACTTACTTATGGTCTCCCAGATATGTATATGAGAACTACAAGTCAAACTGAATATTTTTATGATTCTAGATTCTGATCTTTTCATTTTGTTGTTGTTCTTTCAGTCATTTTTCATTCATGCCTGACTTTGTGACCTCATTTGGGGTTTTCTTAGCATTGATAATTTAGTTTGACATTTCCTTCTCTAAATCATTTTACAGATGAAGTAAGAAACTGAGGTAAACAGTATTAAGTAATTCTTTTTTAAAGTCACACAGCTAGTAAGCATCTGAGATAAGATTTGAATTCAGGACAATAAGTCTTCCATTCTAGGTCTGGAACTCTATTCACTGTACCTCCTCGCTGGCCCATTTCACTTTCCCACAACATTATTTCTTTCACAATTCTTTGTACTGATCTCATCCTTCAAAACCAAATTTTGACAGTGTTTCCTTCTTGTAAATTTTCCTAATCGCAATGGAGGCAGTGTAGTATTTATTACCACATGTTGTCTATTTAAATCCTGACTCAGTTACTTAGTAGCTGTGTGATTATGGACAAGTCATCTTACAGTGCTTTTAGACTTTTGTTTCTTTACAAAGTAAGTTGTTTGATCTAGATAACTTCTTTGTTCCTTTCCAAGTTAAGATCTCTATGACTCCTGATCAACTGTCTCTAAACAACTGGTGTTATCTAAAGATAGAATGAGAGGAATTCAGAGATGATGGGTTCTATATATTGAATATATATTCTATATATTGAAGACATTTAGGCAGAATTTAGGTGAAAACTTGGTTCCTGAACTGATTTGCTAGGAATTAGAGATGAAAGCCCTGGCATGCCTAATGGAAAGAGGAAAGCGTTAGAGTCTTGAGAACTAGTGCTAATAATTCTCTGTGGACAGATGTTTAGAAAACTATTAAGGGGGCTAGTGAAGGGCAGTGCACTCATCTAGTTAAGAAAAGTATAAATTATCTTCCTAATTCAGGTCAGGGAATAAGCAAAAGGCTATTTTTTCACTATGGCTTCAAAACACTAGACAGCAAAATTCAAGCCACTATTTACATTTCTATTTATGTGGCAAGGAGTTCATGCTCTGAATAGTCATGTCTTATGGAAAATATAAATATCATTATATCATTTTCAATTTCTAGATAAAAGGATTAAAGAAACTCACTGAAAGAATGAGTCAGTGGTGGAGATACACCTAAATAACCAAAGTCTTGTCATTTTCCAAACAGTTTCAAGGCACTGGGTTCTTTTTTAAAATCCTTATCTACTATCTTAGAATCATACACTACTATGTATTGGGTCCAAGGCTGAAGGATGATAAGGACTGGGCAATAGCAGTTAAGTGACATGTTCAGGGTCACACAGCTAGGAAGTGTCTGAGGACAATAAATTTTGAATAATCATATGTGTAAGGTTGAAGAAAGTAAGCAAATTGAAATGCATATGAACCCACAACTTAGAAAGCTAACCCTCTGAAAGAAAGCATAGAGTTATATTGAAATATGCAGAGCAAGAGATTATTCTTTCATGTGCTCTTCTCAAAGTGGACAGCTCCGAATATTGTTGCTCTCACATAAGGCGAAAAATATAGGTAGTTAATTATAAATTAAGCATCCAACCATAAAAGCGATGATCCACATGCCAAGTTAATGGGCATGAAAAAAACCTTTATGAGGGGAAGCAAGAGACATATAACAGCAGCTGGTAACTACAGAATTCTAGAGGCAGGATTGCTATTGTGATGTAATGTGTACCACCAATGTTACTTATGACTGAGAATTCCATGCTTTATATATAAAAATAAATCTATATAATGCTTTTCTTCCTATGATTTAAGATGTTTTACAAAGACTCTTTCATTTATCTTCACAGTACCCATTTAACATAGGGGAGAAATAGGTATTATCTCATTTTACTGCCAAAGAAACCAAGTTAGGAAAAAGTAAAGCAATTTGCTAAAGGTCATAGTGCTGCAACTCTCTTGAACAGAGACTGAAAGAAATGCTTTTATTTTAACCATGCTACAGAGAACATGTTACCAGACATTCCTGATATATTATATATATATTTTTCATATATATATATACATACATATAAGAGAGAGAGAGAGAGAGAGAGAGAGAGAGAGAGAGAGAGAGAGAGAGAGAGAGAGAGAGAGAGAGGTGGAAAGATAATCTCAGGAAAACATAGGGCTGGGATGCCTGCCAAAAAAAAAAAATTAAGGGAGTTTCTGCAATAAGTTTGTGTCTTAAATGAAGTAAATTTGAGTTCTGAGGCTTGGAATCTAATGCACTTTACAACAAGATAAAGTACAGGCAATAAAACATGCCCTGATACTACATAAAGTCACTGAACTGAGATCTTATTTGTCTGTGATCTATTATTGTGGTGGATTCTTACTGAATTTGGCAAGTGTCATTGATGCATGGTCAGTTAGCAGTTATTGTAAGGTGGACACTTACTCCAATAGCACAGTATTCTTACTCCTAAATCAAAGGATACATTTTGTCATTCTTTCTTTAGAGTATCTCATCAGTCAGAGGGACTTCTGAGGTAAGGAGATCTCATATTCAAATGACCTTTATTCCTTCCCAAGGCCAGATTAATTTTATATTGATTCATTTACTAATGCTATCAGAAACTATGTTGGTAAAAGACCTTAGAATATGGCATCAATGAAATTGAGGGGGAAAACATTGAAAAGCTTAAATTGAATTTTTTTATAATTTGCTGATATGGAAGAGCCATAAAGATGATCAAAAGGAAATTACAAACTTAAAGCAGTAAGTGGATTCTGGAAATATTTGTTTTTCTTTTATTTGAATGTAACACCTCTCCTCATGATGAGGATACTGCCTGCAGAGCTGTTAATGAAAATGTAGCAGAGAGCTTTCCTTGCTTTGTTTATTCAGACATAGGAGAATAGGTGTAACAGGTAGAGAACTTAGGAAATTTTAAGTATTCCACAGACAAGCTCTTTAGAAAATCTGTGTTCCTAGAAGTTGGATAAATACCATACTTCCTAATAGTAAAGTGGAATCTTTATTAGTGCCACTTTAAATAAAAATTTAAAGCAAATCTTTCAATAAAATGAATCATGCAGCAAGATCAGTTATATGATTTCACAAAATCCTTTCTTCACTCTGCTATAAGGCTGGACGACTCAGATTATCCTGTCTCTGATGCTTACTGGCTATGTAACCATGGGGAAATCACTTACCCTCCATAGCCTCAGGAAAAAATTCCCAATGTCTCCAATAATATAGGCAAATCCAGATTCACCCTCTGTTTCTTAGATCTCTCATTGCAGCTGGTGTCATAACTAATTTGTTCCTCTTTTGGTTTCCTCTCTGGCCACTTCAGTTCATGGTTAATTTTCTGTATTTCTGTCTATGTTGCTACTGGATGAAATTTCCTCAATCCTCAGAAAGACTCAGATTTTTTTTTTTAATCTGAACCAGCTACTAAGCAATAGCCAGTAAAAGACTAGTGATGTGCTTGTTAAAATTCAATGTTTTGGAATGGGGAGGAATTAAAGTGATCATCGAATTTTCAATCTTCTCATTTGGTATGCAAAGGTGGTGAATCAAAAAAAAAAATTCCTCATGAAATGGTAAGATCTTCCTCCACCAAGTCTAAGTCCACAAAATGAACTTGATAAGATTATAGGATGAGAGGCTGCTAGATGGATTAATCAAAGTCCTCTGTTTTCATCCTTCCATTCATCACCTCTGTCATTGTAGATACCATTTCCTTTAAAGACCAAAAAAAAAAACCCAACAACAAACATCTTACCTATAGAAATGATCAATTCTAAGGCAGAAGAGCAGTAAGGATAAGCAATCGGAATTAAGTGATTTGGCCAGAGTCACAGAGTTAGGAAGTATCTAAGGCCAGATAGGCATGTAGAAGTTCCTATCTCCAGGCCTGGTTCTCCAGGCATTTAAAAATTGACCACCACCCTTTCATTTGTATTAAAATATTTCCCTTCAAGAATTAGCTTAGTTGATACTGCAGTATTGAAACTGTCCACAATCCCCTTCAGACCAAAAGAATTGATCCATCCCTCTGAATATCTCAGTGCTCTCTAACTTCCTTTATGCATCTTATTATCTTTTTTGCTTATATGTATTTGTGAATGATGTGCAATCTACTGAATTATAAATTTCTAAAAGGTTATATTTATGATTTAAAAACATAAGAAATAGATGATGTATTTAATTTTGAGACTAGAAGCTTGAGTTTAAATGAAGGTCAGATTAGACCAAAAACTACTGAAATATTTCCTGGGGCTATGACAAAGAAATATTGAGATGATATCTGAATTTTATTCTTGTCCTGGGTTCTCCCAGCAGGGTATAAACTTCTTGAGGACAAGGACCATTTTTTTTTCTTTCTCTATATATTCCCAGTACATAGCATATTATATCACACATTATTAACAAATTAATAATAATTTAGTAGCCACTAATATATTGAAAATGAATAGTGTCCACATTGGGGAACTCTAAGTAGATGAGATTACAGAGAATTCAAGCATGGGACTTGTTGGAAGTAGTACAATATAATATAGTTCATATGAGTCAAGACACTTGGGTTCAAATCTCATTTCAGATGTTCCCTGTGAGATCATGGCTGGTTATTTATAGGAATAAACATACTTTAACAATTTCAAAGAGCTATTGTGAAAAAAGTGAATTGTAAACCTTAAAGCATGTGACAAAAAATACTAGCATTTTATGACATACTTGTGAATTATTATTTCAGTGATATAAAATTGAAATGTATTTGTATCCAGAAACAAATTCTTTGGGTCCCCTAGTATTCAATCATACTCACTCTAAAGCAAATTCATTTTTCATAATTTTAAATTACTATAAATTTTGGTGATGATCATTATTGTTACCTAACATAATTTGTAATAATGGCAACAATTTTGTAGAGTAATTTGCTATATAATTTCAAAAGAACTTTCCTGTATAAAAAATGAAGATCATGAAGACCCTGTGATGACAGTCAGGAAAGGTGTAATTATTTTAGTTTTATAGTTAATAGCTCATATTTTTAAAACACCCATTAACAAAGTACTTTCCTTACAGCTGATACTGAGAGGTAAATATGGTCATCATTACTATCTTAGTTTCTCAGATGAGAAAACAATTCTGAGGCAAATAAAACCATTCTAGGTTGTACAGATAGTAAATAGAAATAGAAGAAAGAGGGAGCCAAGACTCTTCCAGTTAAGTGTTCTTTCTGCCTCTCTTCACTGCTTGTTAGTAGATGATACAAGGTAACAGAGATTTGTAAGGATAATTTTAGGGTTGTGAACTAATCTAAATTAATTTTGGTCACCAGGGAATATCCCCAATGTAATATGCAAATTTTTTTTTAATTTATGGTGGTTTAATTAATATAAAGGGAAGAAATAAAGGAGAAGGGAGAGGGAAAAGGTGTAGGATTTCTCCCACCTGGCCTGTGCCAGGCGGAGTTCAAAGGCCTCCAATATGAAGTCTCTAAAGAAGATTAATTACTTTCTAAGAGGATAGTGTTTGGAAGCTAAAGGAGAAAGAATCAGCCTAAACTTTCATAGAGCTCTGTAAAGTTGTGTCACCTGAACTAGGCTACTCAGCTTCCTCCAGTATGGTATCAAGGAAAACTCACCTCTAAACCAGGACAATAGCAGCCCCACCCAAGATGCTGAAACACTCAGCACACTCCACCTCTCCTCCACCAAAGAGGCCCAAGAGAGGAATTGATGTGAAATATATAGATGGTTTTTACATCACTTTCCTGCATCTTTCACGTACCAATGGTAGCTTAAGCTTGACTTAGGACAGCCCAGGGGTCTGTCAGTTGTTTCTGATTTGTCGTTTGCTAACACATGTTTGTCATAGGTCATCCTCCTAAATACTTAATCCTTAAGTATGGGTGTAGACATTGCTGTTTTTGTTAGATTAAGTAGGGTGGAGTAATCTAAAGTTCATAGTGCCCCCTGATGATGATTGGGAGACTAGTCTCCCCAATTGATCACTAAACATAATCATCCTGCACGTCCAAATTATCTAACTGCAGGTGCATACATAATGTCACCTTCTAAGAGGAAATTACAATAGTTTGATAGAAGAAGGAAACAGAAGAAAGACAGAGAGCAAAACCAATATTTTCTGGGTACATTGACAAAAACCAATTAGGAGGCAGTCCCCTTTTGACATAAGTATACATTCAAATAAATGTTCAATCAAACTTCAGTTTAAGCAACCACACCAAGTTTGTTCTGGATCTTCATGATATAGTGTAGGTTTTCTGGCATCTTTCTGCAACAGTTCATTCTCTGGACTTAGGAGTTAGCAAGCAAACCTTAAAGTTCTTTTCTTGAACAAAAATTCAAAATTTTAGATTTTTATTAAAATACAATTCCCCCTGAAGTGGTTGTTAAGAAACATCCAGTTCAGCTCAGGATACATGGTTGAGTATGGGGGTATATGTATATGAGTCAATTATCAAAAGATGAGAAAAACAAAAAACAAAAAAACATAAAGCAGAGAAAAAAATGGAAGAAAGTTAACCTTTTGGGAGAAAGGAAAAAAAAATTCAAAATAGACCCTTATTTGGGTTTAATAAATTTCTAATAGGGCCTTGTATTAGAGTCCAATTAAAGTAATTTCTAGTCCAAGAAGTCTGTAGGACAGAATGCAGTACTGTTTCACTTACCCATTTCCAGAAAAGACTACAGGAAGTTGCCATAATATAAGAAAGAAAAAGAACTAGAATTTTATTTTGATAGGGAAGTGTCATTCCCTGGTCTGATTTTTGTCATACTCAGGGATATGGGTAGCCAGGATGATAGTCAGACTTTGGTACTTGTCTGAGTACTTCACAAAGGGTGTAAATGCAAGGAAGTCCTATGAGTTTACATATCTCAAGTGTCGCAACCTTGAGTCTCACACTAGTTTTTTACCTTTGTGCTCTTTTTGGCACTATTCAGTTTAAGTCTATGATCCTTGTTTTTATCCCATTTCCTAGAATCAGACACAAACATTAATCACAGTGCAGTAACATTTTATCAATAAATGGCAGGATCCCACAGTTTAAAGCTTTTAGGGTATAAATTAATATTATAGCAAGTATATATATATATATATATATATATATATATAAAACTTATATTATTGCAGAAAAATATTAATTGTATATACCTTTAGTACAAAAAAATGAGAAAAAAAGGAAAAATAAAATATTCTAATAATAATAAAAGAAAAGAAATAAATAAAATTAAGGGGGAAAATCAGGAAGTCAATGTGTGCTTGAAAAACAGCATCTGCTTGTCTATGGATTATTATCTGCTACTGCATGTGATAGGATACAGTCAATCAGTCTCAACAGAAGATACTCTCTTTACATGTGAGCAATGAATCCAAGAGTACTTCTCTCTAGTCTTTATAGATGTTGGAGTAGTTAACAATATTTGGAATGGCCCTTCTCAGGAAGGCTGGGTTGCTCCGGTACACTGGAAAATCTTAATATACATCTTGTCTCCTGGGTTCAGACCATGAATTGAAAATTCTAGTGTTCTGGCTTGTACTGCATCTCTGTATTCATGGATTTCATTCAGTTTGTGCTATAATCTCTGTATATAGGAAGCGATAGTAGTATCTCCCCCTAATAGTGGTGTATATGCAGTGGAGAAAGGCTTAGCCTGTATAGGTGGATGTCCAGAAAGCATCTCAAAAGGTGAGATGTGGAGGTTTCCTCTAGGCCTGCTTCTAAGATAAAATAGGGCCAGAGGTAGAATTTCAGGCCATTTTAAATGGGCCTCTGTGCATAATTTTCCAATCATAGTTTTAAGTTCTCTGTTCATTCTTTCTACTTGGCCTGAGCTCTGAGGATAATATGGAACATGGAATTTGGGAGTTAT
The DNA here is from genome assembly GCF_027887165.1 of Monodelphis domestica. NCBI lineage: Eukaryota > Metazoa > Chordata > Mammalia > Didelphimorphia > Didelphidae > Monodelphis > Monodelphis domestica. The sequence goes on along the minus strand of NC_077229.1, from coordinate 246,674,678 downwards.
CCCCAAGCAAGAATATATCTGATTTAGGACAGAATCAGTAAAATGACTTCCTCTATCTGAATTAATATGTTCTGGCAGGCCAAAGTGAGGAATAATCTCTTTTAAAAGCACCTTAGCAACAAAAGCCTCTGTGGCTCTGGTTGCAGGAAATACTTCAGGCCATCTGGTCAGTTGATCTACTATGACTAGACAAAATTTATAATGTCCAGCCTTTGGCATTATCATGAAATCTATCTGTAGGTGCTCAAAATATGTGTAAGCGAGGGGACGCTCACCAAAGGCTTTGCCACGAAATGCATGTTGGCTATATGCTTTGGAAGTAGAGCAGGCTGTATACACTTTAGAGGCTATAGTAGTTATACCAGGGGCTATCCGTACTATTAACAGAGTCCACAATGCCCTGGGTACCGAAGTGACCATTTTTATGAATAGATTGGCAAAGCTGGTGATAGAAACTTCTAGGGAGCAGGGGTTTTCCTTCAGATGACACCTATACAACATTAATCTGCTTTGAATTTTTGTTTCCATTTTTTCCACTTCCTTTTCATATAGGAAAGTGATAAATTTAAATCATCAGTGGTTGTTAATGTTAAAATTAATCAGGCCCTTCTATGGCTGCTAGCTTTGCAGTGGCATCTGCTCAATCATTTCCCCTAGAGACAAGGTCAGTGCCACCTATATGGGCACAACAATGAACTACAGCTAGGACTTCAGGCAGCTACAGAGCAGAAAGAACTTCATTAATAATTTCTGTATTAGCTATAGATTTTCCAGCTGAAGTTAAAAATCCTCTCTGGAGCCATAGCATCCTGACTGAGTGACAAATGCCAAAAGCATATCTAGAATCTGTATAAATTGTTGCCTTTTTTATCCTTTGCAATTATACAGGCATGTTTCAGAGCTATGAGTTCTACTCCTTGAGGGCTAATATTAGAGGGCAGTGAAGCTGACCATTCAGTGGCAAATTCTGTGACTATAGCAGCTCCAGTGTAGCATATGCCATCCATCATAAAAGAGGAGCCATCATTAATAAGACCAAATCTGGATTGTCTAAGTGTCTGAGTGCCTGAGAGATTATCTTGAGGCTTTTCTGCCATGGACACTAATGTTTCACAACTGTGTAATGATTCTCCTGAAGTTGGTAAATCTGGAAGCAAGGTTGCAGGATTAAGGGTTGTACAGCTTTTCAAGGTAATATTTTCCCTGTTTAACAAGGTTATTTCATACCTTGTAATTCGCTGATCTGAGAATGCCTGTGTTCTATGCCTTAGCAAAAATGCTTCTACCTCATGTGGGCACGTATTTGTTAATGGGCATCCCAATACTAGATCAAGAGTTTTTTTCACTAGTAAGGCTGTAGCAGCTACTCCTCTAAGACATGGTGGTGCTCCTGATGGTACTGAGTCCAGTTTGGCAGAATAATAAGCAATTGGGCACTGAGAAGGTCCCAAAATCTGAGTTAAAACACCTGAAGCTACCCGTCTCCACTCATGCACATACAAGGTAAATGACTTGTTGTAATCTGGGATGCCTAGAGCAGGGGAAGACTGGTTTAACAGTTAAAAGAGTGTTTTGGTATACATTGTTATAGATAAAAGAGTGGTTTGCATAAACTGTGACCTCAGAAATATGGTTTCAATACATTGCCTTGAGTTAAATCAAATATAAAGTGGTCTCCAGGGAAAAATTCCCAAATATGAAATATACCCAAGTCAGCTGGGTTTTATGGGTTTTAGTAAGAGGAAACAATGAGAAAAGGGCTAGGCCAGCCTAGCCAGCCTAAAGAGAGAGATCAGTCAGTCTTTAAACCACTCACGACAAGATTTGTCCCAAGCAAGATTCTAGTGTTCAGAGAGACCCACCAGTTCAGCTCCTGAGCTCCACTTCAGCTTCCAAGGCTGAATCCCTCCTGAGAGGCCTTCTGATTCTCCTTTTAAAGAGAATTTTCTCCTAAGTCAACTCCCCTAAGTTCTCACATCTACCAATCACAGTAGAAGTTTTAACAGGACTGACCATTCTTAATTCACATTTTCTTTAGTTCTCAACTTCTCTGGGTAGACTAAAACTTCTGAGTAAGTTCACAACTCTTTGCCCCTTTCAAGTTCGCAAGTTGCTTGACCTTTTAGTGATTAATTTGACCTTCATAGGTACTTAGCACCCCTTTGTATTAGATCTAAAAATAGATATTAGCTTAAGGCTTTTGTCTCACTATAAGTATGAGTTAAGTACTTATCATTGTTCAGTAAAGAGTTTACAACTTTATCTTCTCCTAAAGTATATTTAAGTATGGGTGCAGTAATGTAAAGTTCTCACATGCCTAAGTCCCTTCATTGTTTAAAATGGGAAATGGTCTTAACCAAGTGTTCTGAAGTAGGGTCTGAGAATTTTGAACATTCACACAGGATAGCCTGTTTCAGATCTGATAGAGCTAACAAGTGTTCTGGCTCTAATTTGAGGTGTTCAGGGATCGAATCTCTTGTTAGTGCTATAAAAGGTTTAGTAATTTCCCCATAGCAATGAATCCATTGTCTACAAAACCTTTTTGTTCCTAAAGTTGCTCTCAACTCTTTCTTAGTGGTAGGATCTCTTAAATTTTGAATATTTTCAATTCTTTTGGGAGAAATAGAGCGGGCACCTGCAGTCAGAGTGGACCCCAAATATTCTACTTTAGGGAGACACAGCTGAACTTTATTTTTCATGATCTTATGCCCTATTTTTTGTAGTTCCAAAAGAAGGTGTTTACTATCTTCCTGACATGCTTCTGCATCTGTTGAAGCCAAGAGTAGATCATCTATGCATTTGATTAACTTGCTACTTTTAAATGTTATCTTTGTCTTGGCTCAAAATTTGTGCAAATAAACTTGGGCTTTCCAGGAACTCTTGTGGCAAATGACTCCATGTAAATTGAGAGCCCTTCCAGGAGAAAGCAAAGATATGCCTGGGGTTTTAATTTATGGGTATGGGGAAAAAGAAGCTGAGCACAAGTCCACTACTGTAAAGTATGTAGCTGTGCTAGGAATAGAAGAAATAATCATATGTACATTGGAAACTATGGAGTATCTCTTTATAACATGTTTGTTCACAGCCCTCAAATCCCGTATGAATGTATAGAGGTGCTTGCCATCGGGCCTTAAATTTGTTTTTTGTTTTTTTTTTAAACAGGCAGGATGGGAGAATCGTATTCAGATTTATACGGGATCATTATTCCCTGGTCAATTAATGAGTTTATTACTATGGTAATACCCTCAATTACCTCTTGAAAGGGGATACTGAGGAATGGAAGGAGGTGGGCTAGATTTAGTTTTTATCTGCACAGGAATAGCAGACTTAAGTAAGCCTACATCGGAAGAAGATGTGACCCAAAGAGACTCCCATATATCTGTAGGTATTACAAAAGTGGGATATTATTTCCCCTCCTGACACTCTGACAGAAATACAGGGAGTAATTTTAAAGATTCCTCAGGTACTTCCAATGATAAGGAACCATCTTTGGAGCAAGTTATTGTGGCACTGAGTTTGCATAGGAGGTCCCTCTCCAGCAAATTTAAAAGGGAGTCAGGCATCAAAAGGAAGGAATATTGTACTTCTGGGGGTTCTATAGGCATCATTCTAGGGGAAAGCTTTTAAACTCTTTGGGGTATCCCTGACACACCCATTACATTCTCTGAGCCAATGGAATAGCAGTGTAAATCAGGTGTACTCTTTAATACAGACCTGGAAGCTCCAGTGTATAAAAGATAATTATAATAGGTGTTACCCACCTTTAAGGTAACATGGGGCTCATCAGTATAGGGGGGCAGTGGATGGGGACAACGGGTATTAGGACTTCAGGGTCCAGAAAATCAAAGGTTGTATCCTCTGATTCTTGTTCCCCACCTCCCCCCACCCTGGACACCTTCATAGTATTTGAGAAGTTCCTTGGTCACCCCCCTGAAGGCTACCCCCTGAGGGGCATTAGCAACCTGAGTATTTTTGGATGAGTACCACTTAAGTTGTATTGTTGTTGAGTCATTTGATTTGAGTTATCATTTTCCCAATATCTATTCCTATAGTTATCATTCCTAAAGTTGTGTTTTCCATTATCATTATTATAATTATTTCTATAACTATCCTTTCTGTAGTTGTAATTAAACTGCATATTCCTTCTGATTGCCTTGAATAAAGTTTTACACTCTACCATTCTGTGGACCTTCCTCTCACAGAATTGGCAGGTAATGGATTGATAATTAGATTCCTGGAAAGGAGCAAGTGCCATTGGTTGAGTATCATGCTCTCTTTCCAGTTTAGCAATCTTATCTTTAAAATATGTCAATTGTTTCCCAGTTTCCTCCATGAGATCATTATTCTCTTCCTCCTCTTTGTTTCCCTTTGAAACATATAGAGCCATTTTCCACAATTCTCCAAGGTCCATCTGTGGCCATCTTGGGCAATGTGTTCAAAAATAATCCCTAATCCTTTGGAAAGAGTTATTGAAAAAGTGCCTTCTAATTTGTCTTATGCAATTTTCATTAGAAAGGTCAAAATCCAGGTATCGAATCCCAAACTCAATTATTCTGTCCATGAATCTGGAGGGTGACTCTTCTTCATTTTGCTTAATTCTTTCAAATTCTGTCCACCTTTCTGTACTGTCTGCACACTCTCTCATGGCTGTTAAGATGGCCTCCCTACAAAGGTATAGTTGTAAATAATCCTCAGAGTTGTTTAGTCCCATTCAGGATCTTGATATAGCCAGTGCACTGCATTGTGCCCCTGGGTTTTATTGACATGAAAAGCTATTTTATTTTTCTCACATTCAGTTAAAAATGCCTGTAGCAAGTTTTCAATATCTTTGTAAGATGGATTATGCTTAAAAATATGTCTTTCATCTTTTTTGTTACCAGAAAGGGATCTTGTTCATGTGGGAACATTTCATGTGAATTGATTTATTTCTTGGGGAGTAAATTTTATATTGTGCCTTAGAGTCATCACATTCCTATTGCTTCCCATTTTAGGTACTTCTCTTAGAGGAAAAAGGCCTTTAGTTGAATTTGTTATGTGTGGGTCAGTTTGACTAGAACAAGTTTCTTTAGAAGGATGAGATTTCCTTGGGGCTGGGATTGGTTTTTAGGTAGGAAAAGGAACACAAAAACTGGAATTTCAGAAGTTTGGGTTTCAGGACAAGGGTCTTGGGGATTAAGTTCAGCCAAGATTTGTGGACCATGAGAGAGTCTGTTAGTTGAGCTATAAAAAGGGTGTTTTCCATATCCATTTCAGAGGAGGGAATTTCTTCATTTAGAGGTTTAGAAACAGGTTTGTCAGGTTCAGACCTGTTTTTGGTGAGGTTAATATTTGCCAAATGATCCTGTAAGAAGCATTTTAAATTATCCATTTGAGTTTGCATGTTCTCTTGTATTTTAGCTTCAAATTTTTTTGTCTTCCTGTTTTTTAGCTTCAGATTTTAGTATACTTTCCTGTACTTTAGCTTCAGATTTTTGCATTGTTCCCTGCATTTTAGCTTTGGATTTTTGTGTGTTTTTCTGCTTTTCAGCTTCAAATTTTTTCTAGTTAGCATTTCTTATCACAGTACTTAGGAGTTTAAAAATGAAATGACCTAATAACATAAGAAATTAGAGGTATTCTGAAATCTTTAATGTCCCTAATTCTTCCACTGCCATATAAATGTCAGAGAATTTAGTATTCATTTATATATATATATATATATCTGACATTTAATATATATATATATATAAATGAATACTAAATTCTCTGACATTTAAATTCTCTGATATATATATATATATATATGTATGTATGTATGTATGTATATATTGTACTTATTTTCCTAGAGGCCCCATAAGACATGTGGGGAGAAGGACAAGTCCAAAACTTTCTCCAGGTTCCTCTCAGTGCTAATTAAGAGTAATCTAGGCAGTAGTATCAGTGAGGGTTGCCTAATTGGGTTATTTGTTCCCTACGGGAAAGGGGATTCATATGCAAACAGATTCCCCAGTCCTGTCACTTTTAGGTTAAAAAAAAAAAGGCTGTGTTCAATTCAAATTAAGGAGAAAAGAGAAAAAAAAATATTTTATTCTCACCTGATCTCATAATTGTGTTTTGCAGTTAAAAAATAAAAACTGACTTGAGGAAGTAATCAAGGGAGAAAGGAAAGAGATTTAATGAAATTTGAGGGTTCTGGTCACATCCTTCATTGGTTAGCCAGACTGTAAGGATAATTTTAGGATTATGACTTAATTTAAATTAATTTTGGTCACTAGGGAATGTCCCAAATAAAATACCCAAATCAGTTTTTTTTTTTTAATTTATGGTGGTTTAATTAATATAGAGGGAAGGAAATAAGGAGAACAGAGAGGGAAAAGGTGTAGGATTTCTCCCACCTGGCCTGTGCCAGGTGGAGTTCAAAGTTGTCTACCACGAGGTCTCTGAAGAAGATTAGTTACTTTCTAAGAGGATAGTGTTTGGAAGGTAAAGGAGAAAGAATCAGCCTAATCTCTGATAGAGCTCTATAAAGATGCTTCACCTGAACTAGGCTACTCAGCTTCCTCCAGTATGGTATCAAGGAAAATTCACCTCTAATGCTGGACAATAGCAGCCTCCACTGTGAATTTTCAAATCTCCATCTTGCTTGGTCTAGTACCCAGAATTGTGTACACCCACACTGCAGGGGCATGTCAAAGGGCTAGTCAAAGACAAATCAGAGATGACCAACTGCCCACCTGGGCTCTCCTAAGCCAAGCTTGAGCCACCATTGGCACTTGTGAGGCAGAGGAAGTGACGTAGAAAGCAGCCCCTGGAATCTGCTCACTTCCTGTGGACAGGGCTGGGAGGCAGTTCGTGCTAGGAGCCTGAGCAGGGAGGAGGCCTGCAGACAGCTTCCTTCAGATCGGTCACGTGAGTCAAGGACTGATTCTCCTTTCTACTTTGGCCTTACAGATCTAAAACTCCCTCTGGCTCAGCCAGAAAGTTGAGTTAACCTCTTTCCCTTTCCTCCTCTCTCCTTCTCTCCTTCTCCCTTTTCTTACTCCCATTGTATGAACCACCATAAACTCCATTCTGACTTGAGTGTTTCATTTAGGGAATTACATAGCTAAATTCCCTGGCGACCATAAATTAATATATATCAGTCTTTTAAAGTGATTCATTATCACACCACCCAAGATGCTGAAGCACTCAGCATGCTCCACCAGTCACCTCTCTGCCGCCAAAGAGGCTGGAGAGAGGAAGTGACAAGAAATATACAGATGGTTTTTACATCACTTTCCTGCATCTCACATGTAGCAATGGTAGCTTAATCTTGACTTAGGACAGCCCAGGGGTCTGTCAGTTGTTTCTGATTTGTCATTTGCTAGCACATGTCTGTTATAGGCCATCCTCCTAAATACTTAATCCTTAAGTATGGGTGTAGATATTCCTGTTTTTGTTAAATTAAGTAACATTAAAATTTTTCATAAACTCTTCTTTCCCGGTAGACAGTCTCCCCAATGTATTTCTTCAAAAGAATAAATGAAAAAAAAATTAGTTTAACACAGAAAGGCAGGGCAGTCCCTGTTCTTAAGTAGCTCATTGTAATAGGGAGAATAAAATATGGGAAGATTCTTCTGATATTCAAATGGTAAATTTCTTTGATGTAATTTCTATTTATTGATGAAACCACACCCATTTCTAATCAACTATTTGACACTTCTAAGGATTTATTATTGAGAATTTTTTGCTCCCAGTTGAATAAATATAAAAATAAGTATATTGAATTTTATTTTTCTCAAGAAGTAGTTTTCTGGTACCAGTAACTTAAGATTGGAATTGTCTTTTTCTCTAATTTAGTTGTTTCTGCAGGCATCATGACCCTTACAGGCTTATAAAAAGGAATTATCTAAGATACTCCCCCGTGTCTAATGCTATGCAGTGTTCTGCACACAGTAGTTCCTCAATGCTTTGTGATTGATAACCAGTTTTCTGAAACCATTTTTAGAAGTGCAATATAAAAAAAAAAACTAGACAGATTTCCATATGTTTTTATATCTTGACTCACTACATATTCATTCCCAATAATGGTATTTTTCTTGATTATCTTATAAAGATCAGATTCCCTTGATATTTTTTGATATTAAAAATTAATTATTTAACTCCTCCAGGTAGGTTATAAGCTCCTTGAAGACAGATATTATGTCTCACACTTTTCTTTTATTTATCATTCCAACAATATTTGCTAGAAAACAAGCAATTTAGCTTTAAGGGTGAAAAGTTGTCTTTTGGGTCAAGAAGAGCTAGATTCATACCCTTCCTCTGACAGATAATGTGAACTTAGTTAAGTCTTTTGACCTTTTAGTTTCCCAGGCAACTATTGAACACAATAAGCTGCCAAGAAAATGTGTACTGTTTTTAATAAAAGAATTCCTCATCAGGAGTTTACTATATTAATTGAATCATAGGCCAAGGGAACAAAAACCTGAGCTCAGAAGTATGCCTGCATTTAATGAGTAAGCATTAAAGAAATTGTTAAATCTGATTGAAAAGCTTAAACCTAGAAGCATTCATCCGGTGCCCATTTCCATTATTTTCAAGGACTATTCTAAACTCTGGACATTTGAAGATAAAAGTCACTATTTCTAGGAACTTTATCTATCTATCTATCTATCTATCTATCTATCTATCTATCTACCTATATCTGTCTGTCTACCAATCATCTTTCTCTATCTCTCATCTCTCTCTATCTCTCTATCTTTTAATCTATCTATTTGTTTTGTGATTAAGTGTCTTTATCTCTCTCAGTTTGGGTATACATAGATCTTTCATTGACCTGCTCTAATACTGATTAACAAGGAAACTAGCCTGCTCCATTTTTGAATGCATAATAGAATTATGGAGGAGTTTATATTATACTGGGAGGAAGAACATGAAAATAAAAGCAATATATATATATATATATATATATATATATATATAAAGGTATTTCAAAAGTATAAGAATGATTATATGTTAGGGATAATTGCCAAATAATTTAATAGAGAATGCAGTATTTTTTTTGAAAACTGGGAAAAGCTTCTGTAAGAATTAAAATTAATATATAATAACTCAAGTATTATATTTAGTAATTTCATTAAAATAAAAAATAGAGTTAACAGGGAGCTAACTCAAGCCATGCTCTAGATAAAGAAAAGGAGACAGAGGGAGGAGTCCCAGAAAGTTATAAACCATAATGTAAAGACGCATGTAAATGAATGGAAAAGGATGCTTGGAAATACAAAAGGGATTCTGGGGAACATAGTCATGGGGTTGAAGATTTCCACTTATACCCTTGTAATAGAAGAGGAGACTTTAGCTGAAACTGGAATGAAGTATGGAATCTATGAGGTGAAGATGAGAAAGGAGAGCATTGCAGAGATGACAGTCAGTTAAAATGTTCTGACCCAGAAGAGGGTGTGTCCTCTAAAGGAAAAGCAAAGAGGCTGATATCATTAGTATACAGAGTTCATGGAAGGAAAATAAATTGTAAGAAGGTAGGGGTGGGAACTAGAGTTCAATTGACTTTAAAAATAAAACAGTATATTTTGGATTAGATCCAGGAAGAAGCAGGGAATCACTGACATTTATAGAAAGGGAAAGTGATAGTATTGGATTTGAGTTTTTTATAAGAACAATTTGACAGTTTAATGAAGGATGGACTGGATTTGAGAAAGAATTTAGAGATCCATGCCAACTATTGGAATAGTTCAGGTATGGAATAAGGAAGGTCTATATCAGGGTGGTGGCAGTGCCAGATGAGAGGCAGAGCCAGAGGAGAAATATTTTGAGAGGTGAAACAACATGACTTGACAAGTTGTATATAGTATGTTAGAGGTGGTGATGAATGAAGGATATCATCAATGTGGGAAGCCTGGCTGAAACAGGGGATTTTGGAAACACGGAGGGTTTAGGGAGTAAATATAATGTAAGTTCAGTTTTGAAGATGTTGAATTTGAGATGTCTATCTTATACGTAGTTTTAAATGTCTAAAAGAATTTTAGAATTGTGAGATTGGAGATCTAGATAGAAATTAGTGATGGAGGTCAAGTATATTTGAGAATTATCTACAGAAAGATGATAATTGAAACTGTGGAATCTGATGAAAGAGAAGATAAGAAATTCCAGTACTGAATTTGGGCAACTCAAATATTAGCAGAGATGACATGGATGAAAGTATAGTAAAGGAGACAGAAAAAGAAAAGTCAGATAGAAGAACCAGAACACCACAGTCATGAAAATATAAAGAGAAGAGGATATCAGGGAGAAGAAGGTGGTTGATGCTATTGAAACTTCAAAGAGATTAAGAATGATGAGACTTCAGACAATGTCATTCAGTTTATCAATTAAGATATCATTGGTAGCTTTGGAGGAAAACAAGTAGAGGGATAGCCACAAGAGGAGGGCTACTGACAATAGCTGCCAGCAAAGATATAACTGGTCTCAGATTGCTTGAGTCACCTCATGTATTTCAGTCCATGTTCTCTTATCTATAATCTTGGACCAGATATTGAAAACTCCCTCCTAATTCTAAAATTCTATGATTCTAGCCCAACTCCCTTTTGATACAGATTGAAAAAGTAAACCCTTGAGTGATAAAAATGAATTGTATAATATCATTTAGCTCATATACAGCCCTGGAAGTTGAATTTCCAAGAACTTAAAGAAAAAAAACTTCAAGTTTTAAGAAGACTTTTGTACACCGAATTCAGAGCTCTTTCAATTATCCTATGGATAATTAAATTTATTAGATAATTTGGCATACATTATGAAAATGAATAGTACAATTTGAGAGCTATTTAGAATAATACAAGTTCAAAAGACAAAAAGCAAAGAAACTTGTTGAATCCATGTTGTGACTAACTCGATATTGTAGAATCAGCATCAGCTGAACAGAAAGAAGCCAAGTACAGTAGTAATAGGATGTAATAATTTCCTTAATGTCATTGATTTATCATGTGAATTTGAGAAATATATTAACCTTATTTAAAGCTTTAATTTATTCTTAGCCTTAAAGGAATATGTATTTAGATAATTTATTTTGGAACCACCTATCCTTACCCCATTCCCTAAAAAAAAAAAAAGAATTCATCCATTGCTTAAATAAAAAAAATATTTAGATTTAGTGAACTTCTTTGGCCCCCTAAATTACGTTAAATCTACTAACATAACATTTCTTGTTCTGGTCATTTCCAGGGAAGTCCAAGTTAGTTTCCAGAATAGTTGTTTGAAAGCTATCATTATTTCCCCTTAATATGAGCATTGTGTTTAAGATCATACTTGATCTTATCCCTCATATTTCCTTTCATCTCTCTGTCTTTTTTTCTCTCTCTCTCTCCCACTCTCTGTTCTCTTTTTCAGGATTGCCTTATCTACTGTTCCTTCCCTGTTTCCTGTGAAAATATTTTTGCCTCCCTATCTTCTAAACAAAATCACTATATCCTGTGGTTTTTTTTTTTTTGTTTGTTTTTTTGGTCTACCAGTAACCCTGTTTTTTTTCCTCTAAATTTCTATATAAAGTTGCCTTTTCTCAATACTTCCACTTTCCACTTCCACTATTCTATCTTTTAATCTCCCAAATCATAATTAAACTAAAAGTTTCCTTCAGTGTTATCAATGATTCTTTTAATTGGCAAAACCAATGACCTTTTATGAATAATACATCATTTTCCCAGGCCTCCAAGCCTATAACCTGGGTATCACCCCTGAATCCTCACAATCATACACTGCACATCACCAGCCCATTACCCTATCTTGTAATTTTTTTTACATTCTCAACATTTCTTCTAAATGTTCTCTTCTTTTTACTGTCATAGACAGCATTCCAGTTCTGCCTTCTTCAATTCTCCCCTGATTTTATGAAGTAGCCTTTTAATTAGTAGCCTTGGCTCAAGTCTCTCTCTATTCTAAACCATTTTTCTATTCAGTTGCTAAGTAATTTTCCTAAAGCACAGGCCTAACCCTTTCCCACACAACATACTCAGTAAATCTTAGTAGTTCTATTATCTTCAAGACTACATATAAATGTTCTGTTTGGTATTTAAACAATTCACAATCTAGCTGTTGTCTACATTTCCAGTTAAGTTTATATTTTATTTCCATCCACATACTCTGTGATTTAGCAATTCCAACATAATTGCTTGTAACACTCTATCTCCCAACTAGATGCTTATTCACTTGCCATCCTTCATATCTAGAATGTTCTCCCTCCTCCCTTCTGTCTTGTAGTTCCTCTATCTTTGTTCAATAATCGGCTCAAATTGAACATTCTGCAGGAGACTTTCAACAATTTCACAGAGCTACTTGCTAGTGCCTTCCTATCTGGGATTATCTTCTGTCTATCATATATATATATATATATATATATATATATATATGCATATAGATAGATAGATAGATGTATATAGATATAGATATCTTTTCAATGCCTAATTTTGACATGATATTTTCTTATACTGGAACAAAAACCTGAGAGCATGGATTTTTTTTTTAACTTTTCTTTCTTTTTTTGTTCCACCTAGTGCTTAGAAACAGTTTCTATCTCCTATTAAGCCTTACTACATTAATGCTTGTTGATTTACATACAGTTCCCACCACTAGATTTTCATATAGGTTAGCCAAATAGTCTTAGTGAGCATTTAAGCTTAAGCAACCAATCTATTTACATTTTGTAGAATATATTCAAGTAATTCTTTTTCATATGTATTTCTGTACTCTGGAGGGAAAAGGAATAGTTTTCTTTTTCACAAAAACTACTTAAATGTCCTGTGATTTCCAGAGGTTCAGGTGTCACTCACACAATCAGTCAATAAACATTTATTAAAAACCCACTATGTGTTAGGTACTGTCCTCGTCACTGGAAATACAAAGAAAAATAAGATATTGACCACTTTCAAATAGCTCAGAATCTAGTGGAAGAAATAACACAAGCAAATTTGACAATAATTATACTGGAATTCCTCACTGATATCTGCTTTTGTCTGTGAACTCTTACTATGCTCTTCTTGATTCCATTCTCATCATGAGGGCCCTCCTGTTGGTATGCTTAATAGGGTGAAGGAAAGGATTATGATTTTATTCTTTTTATACTTTTGTACATATATACTATATGTATTATAGCACAGACATGCTCTCTCTATTTTTATATACACACAAACTCATGCATGTGTATATGTAAGTAACATTTTTGACAAGTCATATGTGTGAGAATTGGGAGATTACAAAATGACAACTAGACCAATGCCTTCATTTTATAGGAGAAGAGAGATGCTTGTAGAGATTAAAAGTCAATTGATTTATACAGAATTCCAAAGATAATAAATACTGGAGTGAGAATAGGACCAAAGTGCCCTTGTTCTAAGTCCACTGCTCTTCTTATCACACCATGTTGCCTCCTTATGCCTTATTTATATTCCATTTTCTTCAATGACTAAATATTCATTTGATATTAATGAGGAAATGAGACATATCTGAGAAAGAGATCTAAACTCCCTGGGGAAAAGCACCTTTGAACTTTATCACTAAGTACTACATTTCCATGTCTTATCAAAGACTTTGCACTTTTACTTAGTAAAGACATATCTCCAGATTCTTGTTCTATTGGAGACTAACTCTTTCTTAGCTTAGTTTTTCAATGTTATTTTGGTTGAGAAATTCTATATTATTTAAGTTATCCACTTTAAAAGGATCTTAAAGCAGCATTTGGATCATCTTAATGCTATACATTTTTTTACCCATAAGTATTCTCACTATTACTCATTGCTTATTTTTAAGTATTACCATTTATTGCACATTCAGCCCTATGGAATGATTTCAGTCTCATATATAGTGTTATTATTATTATTTTAAGTAGAAGTATGCATATAAATATGTATGTGTATATATGCTCTATTCAATATAGCACATACACATGCACTCTGTGAATATTACATGCAAAAATATGTGAAATATATGTTCACACATGTATATAGAATATTTAAGTGCTTGTATGGGAAACATTTTGGGTAATTCTGCCAAGCCAAATTCTCATAGAGACCTATAGAGAAAATTATAATATGTAAGAACATAGGATAGACATGTCATCCTTATCATTCTCTGTAGCTAGAGTTGCCCTGGAGATGACTCCATGGAGTCTCTGTCAAGTGCATTTTAATTCACTTTTCCAAAATAAATAAAGGCAGTGTATTAAACTATATACACATAGACATCCATATATATACATAATACATATATACATACATATGCATATGAGCATACATTCACAGAATTTATCTCCCATTCTATCTACTTCCCACTTGCTTGGAAGGTGGTAAACTATAAGAGTTGGTTTAGAAAAAGAAAATTGTGAAATTTTTTTTTTAAGTACAGTCTTATTTATGGAGGAATAGTTGAATATTACTGTCCCTAACAAAATACTGCCTATGAGGTATATAAGGAATTTTGGGGGGAAATCCACAAAGACTTCTAGGGACAGAGTCAAAGTCTGCAAGTGGAATTCAGAGATTAATATCTATAATACTTATAATTTTTAAATGAAAAGAACAATGCCTAATATTGTCTCTGGAGAAAGATGGGAAATACATATGTGGCATGTTGCATATATTTTCAGATTTCGATGTGGCCCCACTTGTAGGGTGATTTGGTTTGACTATATTTACTTGTTAAAAGAGGAGGCCTATAGGTCATTGCATATAGTAATCATTATAATGTAGAGCAAGAGGAATCATTAAAACTTTTTTTTTAAAAGAAATGCAGATCAGTAACAAATGATGGAAGGAAATGACGGGGCAGAGTTAAAAACTTTAAAAAATGAAGGATGTTACCAGAACTATATTTCACTACTGAAGGAACTTCCTTATTGATATCAAACTGTAAAAGTGCATGCCTAATAGATGAAAGTGGGATCAGGAAAAGGAAATGCTTAGACAGACTGATGCTATCATCACAGTTTATAATTCATACACCGAAGAGATCACAAGGTTTCTGTCCATTGTAGTACTTGGCTATGTCTTTCATAAATCTCTCAGAAGATCCATCTAATGTACTAGAGGCCTTCTATTCACTCTTTTAATAGGGGGCATATCCAAGGACAAATACAAAAAGGGCAAATAAAGCCACGTCCTGTAAAAAAAAATGTTGGAAAGGAAAAGCCTGCTATGAGCTGTGGCTTACAATAAGTTCTATGGACAAATAAAAGGGGGAAAAACAGGCTTATGTGAAATTAAGAACACAAAAGAGACAGGGCCACAGTTTAGCAGAGTTTGGACAATTATAACAGGCATCCAATAGATCACAGAAATTTCTCAAAGACTTTTCTTTTTTTCTCCATCAATAAGAAAAAAAATTCAAACTGAGAAGAAAGGAAAAGAATTGAAATCAAAGATAAGTAGGGTGATAAAAAAGGGTTCACTTAGTTATCCACAGTAAGATTGCACTACTTGGCCCAGGAATTCATGTCCTAAAATATTGAAATAATCCATTCCTGGAATTTTAGTGCAACAGAGGAATTTAGAAGTAATCTAGTATAACCCTTTCACTTTTAAGAGGAAGAAACTGAGCTCCAGATGGCTAAATTGCTTGTTCCTGGGCACATGAGTAGTGAGTTATAGAGCAAGAGATTAATACTCTGTCTTCCTACTTTATGTCCTATGATCTTTCAACGTATGATGTGGATATTATCACTAAATTTCTGATGTTTGAAACCTCATAAGGAAAGCCGAAGTATGATAATAAATACTAAGGATGACTAATTTTCTCAAACTTCTAAAGTGAAAAGATTGTGATAGAAACAGAAGGAAACAGCAAAGATGAAAGACTAAATGAAATAGTTTCAGACTTAGAACAGAGAAGAGAAAGACTCAAGAAGAAGATGAAATTTATATTTCTTCAGAATATATTAGCATCCTTAATAGTTAGGTATCTTGAAAAGTTTCCAAGAATTTCCTAATTAAATATAAAAGTGAACTTGAGCAAATGTCATCAATTTATCTGATAAAATAATGGGGAGCTTACTAATACTATTATTATTATTATTATTATTATTATTATAGTTACACAGATGCACGCAACATTTTAAAATCTAGGGCATCCAACAGAAATAATTTGTAGCAAAGATCACTGAAAACTGGATATCTCAATTTTAATAGGTCTTATAGAATAAGAAAAAAATGTTCCAGTGATGCCCAGAAGTTTTGCAATTCTTTTTGTTACCTTCTAGAATAAAGTAACAGTCACTGAATTTATCTCAATCTGTTTTGTCAAATGCAAAAATAGAAAGAAAACTAAAATAAAAAAATTAAGAATGACTTAGAGAATATTTAAGTCAAAATTTTGTGAAGCTCAACTGGGAGAACAAATATAACAGAATCCGTATATCTCAATGGATTCAATAGATATTTGTTGATGTTGCTATTGTTGTTACACAAAATGCAATAGATGATAGACAACTACCTGTGAAAAAGAGATAGAAGAGGAAAAATATCTCTCTATATAAAACCTCACATGTTCTAGGCAGTGATCTAAGTGCTTTATACATTTTATCTCATGTAATCTTCACAAGAACCTGCACAATAGATGTTATTATTTTATTTTGCAGTTGAGAAAACGGAAGCAAATAGAAATTGTCACACCTAGCAAGTATGTGAAACTGAGTTTAAATTAAGGTCTTTCTGTCTGTACTCCCATCACTCTATCCATTATACTACCTTACCTCTTTAAAGACAGAAAGGTTTGGATTTAAGTCTTACTTCTAACACATGCTGGATTTGTGCCCTTAGATTAATTATTTATCCTCATAGTGCTCCAAATATCATAATAAGACTATAATTTAGAGATTGTACTCACCTGCTTTGGGAAAGTAGCTTCCTGGTCTGGGAGTTCCTATTCCAATGAAATCACAGGTTCTCTTCCTAGCCCTCTTTATAATCATCATGAATTTTTGTCTCTTCTCCTGAAGCAGCACATATTGCAGAAATTTCTCTATAAAACCCTTTTTACTCTGGCAAAGAAAGTCTTCTTCAAAAGAATGGAATAAGCTTCCTTCAATAGGAAGACCAAGAATAAAAATAATTCTCCGGCTTAAAGCAATCCAAATCTTTGTAAAGAGTTTGAAGGTAAGGATAGTGTGTTGCAAAAAAGAAGGGGGGGGGATAAAAAAAGGAGAAGGAAGGGAGAAAGGAGGAGAAGGGGGAGGAGTAGGCAAAGGAGGCAACTCTCTGGCCTATTTTATTGGCATAATATTTTTAAGCTTTTCATAACAGGGTAGAAGACCCTCTTGAGATGTAACAGCTTCTTCTTTGCCCTGTAAAATTACAATAAGCATCTATAAATACTTTTAGATTATTTTATTCTGGCCACAAGAAGAGAGGATTGATTGCTTACTGAGAATGGAGGATGTGATAAATAAACAAATGTCTTTAAAATATGATACAAGAAATGAATTTAAATATTTTAGTGAGATTTAAGGTGTAGGGATGATATGCCTTAGGAAGAATGTATCCAACAAGAATCAGGAAAGATATTAATTTTCAAATCTTTGTAACATCCAAAGGTCTTTAAACAAAAATGGATGTGGGGAAAGAAAACTGAATACAAACTAGAAGTAATCCAAATAAATGAAGACAATAACAAGGCACTGGCAGAGGAATGAAGATAGGAAAATGGCCAGAAATAATAGCTGTGACCTCGTTTGTCAAAATTCAAGTACACAAATGCCTAAAATATGGGTAATGAATAAAGTGAACTAGAGATCTTAAAGTAAGAAGGTAAATTTGACCTAACAGATATAATGTGAATTTCTTGAAATGTCATCTTTGATTTGGATATGGCAAGAGAAATATTGAAATTAACAGTGGATTTGTTGTCATTTAGGTTATTAAATAAAAGTGCCCTAACCAAAATATTAGAAGAGATACAAGACATTTGTGGTTCAGATCTATAACTGTATTAAATAATAGATTTAGTAATAATTACCCAAAGTCAGGAACTTTCAAACCACTTCCAAGAATTGCAAATCATCCAAAAGAATAGGATGTTCAATATGAAGGGAAAAATGTAGATTTAGTGAATGAACTGATAAAAATGGGCTATACTCAGATTGATAATGTGCAGAAATGAGCTAATAAATGTGGATAATCTCAACATAATAAAAAAGAAAGCCAAAGCAATAATCTCTATGACTATTTGGTTCAGTTTTACCATTTCTCTTTCAAAAAGAAAATAATCCAACTGGTGTAGAACTAGAGGTAATGGGCAAGTTTGTAAACAGACAATTTCAGTCTAATAAAATGGAAAAATAAATGGAAACTATCCCAAAGTGAAATATGTAGCCTTGGAAGGGGGAAGTCTATTAATATGAAAAGTCAACTATGAAAGCTCATATTATTTCTTCTTAGAGGGGGAATTGTAGACAACTTTGTTCCAACTTTGAGATTTTGTGATTTACACCCACACAGAGTATAAAATGTACTTGACTTATAGGTAGACATGCACCTTAAATTGAAAATATGAGCTATGAAATAGTTTAAAATATCATTAAAAAAAGGAAAATAATATCAAAAGGATAAAGCTACAACAAAATAGCATTTAATATATGTTCACAATATCAAAACAAGTTGCCAATTGTGTAATGGTCCCTTACCATGGTGTAGGGCCTAAAGGCTTAAGGTCTTGTAGTGTTAGCCCAGTAAATACAAGGACTAGGAGTGAATGGAAGTAAAAGCAAAAAATAATAACTGAAGAAACTAAGGTATAAGTATTGTGAGAGTAGACAGGAAGAATTATGAAAAAATTGTTTTGTCAAAATGATTTGAACAGTAGAGTGAGCACTGGGTCCAGTTAGAAAGCCTAGGTTTAAGCCCTGACTGAAATTTTATAACCTTGGACAAGTCACTTGAAATACTCTGGGCTCAGCTTTTTGACTTTATCTTGTTGTGTAAGATGAATTATGAGGTAAATAAAGAATGGATATGTAAGATCTAAGATTGAAAAGCAAAGTTGGGAAGCAGAATAAATAGAAATACATTAAACTAAAATAGTTTTGGAGAAGATAAAACTGTAATTCAATAAGGAAAACTTATTCATGACTTTATTTTGATGGAGAACTTAGACCTCATAAAAGAGTATGTCCTGATAGGACCTAGAAATCAGGCAACTTAGCAAAAAAAAAATTCAGTCAAACGATGCATTAAAAAAAACAAAAAAAATCAGTGAATATATCAACTTTAAATTTTAAGAGCCATATAGATGCAGCTGTGAAGTCTAATTTTCTGCCTTGCATCAATGCATAATGTAATGAACAGAAGCATTCTATATATTCATATAAGGACTCAGGATGAAGGGGAAAAAATCTCTCTTTTCTCCTCAATACTTCATGTCTGTTCTCCTCACATGCTCCCTTAGCAATGAACCAAGCTTGGAAGATGGAGTAACCATGTGGATTGCAAGAAAACATTTGCTCCAATACTTTTCTGTATAAATTAAAAAGTAGCATATAAAAAAACTAAATTATCTGACACTCAGTTGTTGAAGTGTGACTCCACAGTTATACCAAGGAGTAGACAAAGATCTATCACTCCAAAGCCTGCAAGAACGGTCACTGCATAACTGAAAATCAGAACATTCATTCATCATCATTTCTTGCTTACTTATGTATAATGTACTATACTAAGTGCTGAGGGAGGATAGCAAAACAAATCAAGCAGAATTATTTCTGCCAAAGAGCTTAGAGTTTAGTTAGGGTGAAGAGAAATGCACAGAATAATTATAAAAGAAGGCAGAATTTGAGAAATTAGTTGGTAGTTTCAAAATTAAGAGGAGTAGAAGATCTCTTCTGACTGGCAGGTCAAACTTCAGGAAGGCTTGTTAGACTTTGAAGGAAAGATAGTTTGGGTAAAAAAAATGATGGTAGAATAAATAATTCTTGTCAGAAAGAAATTTGAGAATAAAGATATGTATACCTGTGGGGCCAATCATTGAAATATTCAAAATCCATGCCAAACTATGAACTTTACTTAATAAATGCAAGGAGCACTTGGGAGCACAAGAGTGCTTTATTAATAATTTAGGTTGATGAATCTTTGAGCTTTCTGTAGTATTATTTAAAGAGAAAAGATAATTTTGTCAGGGTGACTAGTGAGAAGACACTTTTAATAACTCAAACAGGAGAGAGTACTGAACTAAAAGCAATGAGAGTAGAAATTTAAAGAAAGAGATAATTATGAGAGATATCATTGAGGTAGAGTTAATTAGATGAGAGTTTGAATGTGGGAGGAATCAAAGACTGATAAACTTGCAGAACTGAGTAACTAGGAAGATATTTGACATATTGATATAAATAAGACATATACAATGAGAAGGAGCTTTAAGAGAAAATCTGACTTTGGTGTAGACTTTACAGAGGGAGAGATGGAAGCAAAAAATTCAAGAAGAAAATGTTTGGCAAGGGTAAATCAGAGTCAATTAAAGCAAAACGCAGGAATTAGAAGAATAGCTTCTAGAAAGAAGTCTGATTCAGGTTATATATCTGGGAGTCATTGCCATGAAATTGATATATAAGTGAATTAGGCAGATAAATATTTATAACATCAAAATTCAGAGAAATAATTTTTGAGATAAATAAAATGTAATACCTAGCCAGGATATATATATAAAAAAAAAAGTTGGATAAGTAGGATGAATAAAAAGTTTATTTATTTGGATAGAGATTAAAATGGTAATCACAGGTTCATTTGATCTAGTGGTTAATGAATGAATGAATTGTTCAAAAATTCAAGTCAACAAACATTTAAGAATTTCTTATGTGTAACATACTTTTATAAGCACTGAGTGGGTAAAAAGAGAAATGTAATAGCTATCATTTGCATAGAATTTTAAGCTTTGCAAAGCACTTAACAAATATGCTATTTTAAACTTACAAAGTCCCAGAAGATAGGTACTATTATTATCCCTATTTTAAAGATGAGACAACTGAGGCAAACTGCAATAAAGTGATTTATCACCTATTTGACACATTTAACAGTTGGTAAATGGCCAAGAATGGATTTAACCTCAGGTCTTCCAGATTCCAAAACTAATACTCTGTTCATTGTTTTAATTCGTTTCCTCAATCTTTACTTCTCTGACTCTGTTGAAAGATCCATAAAATAATATAGTAGTTCAGGGTAGGTATGAGAATATTAAAGAAATGCACTTTCATTCCATACTTTTCCTTCCTACTTACTCATTTTCCACCCTAATTCATATCTCAAAGCCTTCTCATCTATCCAATTGTAATAACATTCTAATTAGTTTCTGTGTCTTGATTCTCTTCCCTCTTTAGTCCATAAAAGCCAAAATTATGTCACTACTTCATAGGCTGCCCACATAATTTCCTGCTCAAAACTTTTCAGTGTCTCCCTGTTATCTCTATGATAAAATATAGAATTCTTAGGTAAATGCTGAAGTCCTTCAAAATTGGAAGGCTCTAACATCATCTTAAAATTTCCTTTACTGAAATTACTTTAGGCTACTAAAAGTAACCTACCAAATAAAGAAAATAAAAACCAAAACAAGAAAATGCAATCCAGTCATGTTGTTGTTCAGTAAATCTTGGGGACCCTATTTGTTGTTGGTTTTTTTTTGTTTGTTTTTGGCTAGGATTCTGGAGTAGTTTGCCATTTCCTTCCTCAGATCATTTTTCTGATGAGAATACTGAGTCAAAGTGTCAAGTGACTTGTCCAGTGTCACACAACAAGTAAAGCTCTGAAAGCAAATTCAAACTCAAGTTATACTGACTCCAGGACAAGTGCACTATCCACTGTGCCTACTAACTGCCTCAAATAATATGATTCACAGTTTAATGAGTGTTTTCTTTAAGTATTGTAGATTATTCATGCACACTGTAGTAAAATCAGTGCTTGGTATGTGTGATTGGGTATACTTCACAAAATTACATATCCTTATCAACAAGTAACATTTTATAAAATCATAAATGAATCAAAGGAAATAATTAGTGGATAATATTACATGATAGAATAAAGACAAACTATTTATCTTTTTACCTTAACTCATGTCGCATGAGCCTAATATCAGGGTTAAATTGTGAGAGATGTTTAATAGGTTTTACTTTTTATTCTCTTTCTATTTCTTCATTCATGTATTTGTCCTTTCCTTTTCTTACATTCAATTTCTATTATGTGTCTATGTGAGTGGTTCTTTCCATTCACATTGCTGTACTTGTTATGTATATTTGTGTTGGCTCTGTTTGCTTTATATTAATTCATTGAGATGTTTTCATATTTCTCTGTACATCATTTCTTACAGCATAGTAAGTGCTCCCAAGTTGTTTGTGTACAATAATTTGTTTAGTCATTTCCCATTTGATGGACATTTCCTTTCTTCTAATTCTTTGCTACCAAAAAAGTACTATTATAAGTACTTTGGTGTATGTAGAATATTTCATCTTATCAATGGCTTCTTTAAAGAATAAACTGAGTACTGGAATCTTTTCTTCATAAAGCATGAATAATTTTAGTCTCTTTATTATGCAAAATTACAAATTGCTTTCCAAAATTACTGAGTCATTTCACAGCTCCACCAAAATATAATCTTTGGCTATTATTATGTGATTCTTCCAACACTGAGCTATTGTTACTCTTTGTTAGCTTTGCCAGTTTGCAGGGTGTGATGTGAAGCCTCAGGATTGTTTTCAATTTCATTGCTGTTATTATTCATGATTTAGAGCATTCTTTCCTGTAATGTTGAAAAAATTATAGTTTTTTTAGAATTATTTATTCATATTCTTTAATTATGTCTCTATTGGAAAAGACTACATATACACACATATTTATGCATGTATAATTAAGAGATAGAGGAAATCAAGACTTAGAGAAATTTCATATGAATCTCTTTTTTATCAACCACTTCCCTCCTTATCCTAAGTGCATTGATTTTGTCTATGAAGTGGCTTTTCTATTTCATTTAATTAAAGTTCTGTGTTTTTTTTTCTTTTGTAATTTCCTTTATCTATTGTTTGGTAAAGAATGCATCTCCTATACATAGCTGTCAAAGGAATGTGATTTTCTAAAGTTTTTATAATATAATCATTAACATTAAGGTTGTATATATATTTGAAATGCATTCTGGAACTTGGTATAAGATGCTGTAATTTAAAAATATTTTTACACAATTTCTAGCAGATTTTATATAATAAGATATTGTCCTTGATATTTTCTCTTCTTTATCAAAACTTAAGTTATTTAATTCCATTGTTTCTGATTCTTTTCTAGTCTGTTGCATTAGTCTTTCTAGTTTTAATTATCCTTCACAATATACTTTTGTCTTGAAATGTTTTTTTTAATTCATCTCTATTTCTTTTCTTCAATTATCATGATATTCTAGATCTTTTGTTTTTCAAAATTAATTTTGCTATTATTTTCTCTAATTGTATATACTAACCCCTTGATAATTTGATTGGTACAGCAATAAAAGAATAAAATAACCTTTGGCAGTATTTTAATTGTTACTACATTGGCAGGATCTAGTTGTGAGAATGGAATATTCATACAACTATTAAAGTTGTTCTTTATGTTTTGTAAAAATTTGTAACTGAATATCTACCTAATTATATCTATATTTTATCCATATGTATATCTATGCCTTTTTTGTGACTTGGCAGGTTATAATTCACCATGTATTTTATGTACTGTATATCTATTAGGAATGGGATTCTCCTTTCTATTATTACTTCTTGACACTAAAAAAAATAGATAAATAATACCAATGATATTTCACCGATTTTGAGTCACTGACATAAAGAAGAAAAAAAAAACTTTAGCAATAACTTTAATCCACATCTGTTGACATGGAATAGTATGCTCTGAGCATTTAAATACCTGAAGGAAAACATTAGAACTTTAAAGAAAGCACTGTGAAACTTGATTTAATCTGTTTTTTATATGCCCAACTCTTTTTAAACCAGTCCATAATACAGTTCATGAAATGAAAACTTTTAAAAAACTTTTAAATAAAAATATTTTCCTGAGAAATTATTTTTTCTTGCTTCATCCAAACAGAGTGCTTAGTTGTAATTTCCAGGCATTTTGCTGAATGTATGTTCAAAAACTGATATGTGATAGCTCATATTCACTTTGATGATTCACCTGTGTATTAGTGACAACACAAAAGAAATGTAAGACTCACACAGTTATTTTCAAGAAATTAAATTCACTAGATAAAGTTTTTGGTATTTGATTTTGATCATAGGGTCATAGAAGGGACCTTAGAGAAGAATACAATTATTCATTTTGCCTATAAGGAAATTGAGGCATGGAGAAGGTAAATGACTTGTTTAAGATTATATTTAAGAAGCTGTCAGAATTAATTTTTTTTATTTTAAGTAATTTAATTTTTAAATTACATATTAAGACACTTTTCGACAATTATGTTCTATTTATGATTTAGATTCTCTCCCTCTCTCCTTTACTACAATCAGTAAATACTCTAATATAGGTTATATTAGTACTTTTATGCAATTCATATTTGCATATTTCTTATGCCATAACAGAAGACACATATCACATGTTTTATATATACATATTGTGAAGATGAACTCTACCCTGCTTGTGAAGATTAAATTGTAACCCCTGCCCATTTTTAGATTTAAATTGTAACCCCTGCCCATGTTTAGATTTAATCACCAAAAGTGTAAACATCCCACTTAATCATAAAGTGGGAGGTCTGTGACCCATATCTGCAACAATGGGTAACAAATCATAATTGACTGACTGCCTCCTAGGCAATTCTAAGCAAGATGATTTAGACGATGATTTGTTCATGTAAAAAAATGGAGGAAGACACAGGAAGTGATGCAAAAGAAAATGTCGTTAAAAGGGAGTAACAACTTCTTGAATGCAGTTTTATTGGGAGTTCTTCATTCTTTGGAGTGGAGGCTGGTGGAGAATCAACTAGACCCAAGACCCTTTTCCTAATGAGACAGTTCTAAAATCTCTTCCTTTGGACTGACACATGGTACATCAAAAGCTGACTCTTAACTGCTGGATTTTCTGAAAACCAAAACCAAAAACAAACAAACAAACAAAAAAAAACAGCTTCAGGAGAGACTTACCTTTTGAGAGAGACTTTTCCAGGTCCTTGGCTTTGCCAAGGCCTAAGGACTAACTTTCCCTGCCCAAATTGAACCAGGGTCTAGGAGTAAATTGCTTAGTGCTTGAGCTAGATATCTTACCCTAACCTCTCTGATTTTCTTACTTCACTCTTTCTATATTGTAAATAAATTATAAATAAATCACTTTGGATTTAATATAAGTTTCTGGTGACCCTATTTTAAATATATTCAGTCCAACCTTTTTATATAATAACCCCCATTTCCCATATATATATATATATACACACACACACACACACATATATATATATATATATATATATTTGAATTTCACAAAAGAAATAAAATGGAATAGGGCATGCTTTTATATGAAATCGGACTCTAGGTGTTCCACCCTTGGCTTTGGATGGTATTTTCATCATGAAACTTTGTGGATATTTTGAAAACTAGCTGTGCTGCTAATAATTCAGGCTTGATCATTGTATAATATTTCTGTTATATATAGTATTTTATTGGTTTTGGTCACTTCACTTTTCATTAGTTTATATAAGTCTTTCCAGATTTTTCTGATATCAATCTGTTTGTCAATTCTTATGGCACAATAGAATTCCCTTAAAACTATATATCACAACTTGTTCCATCATTGCCCAATAAATGGGTACTCCCTCAGTTTCCAAAGATTTTCACTACAAAAATAGCTGCTAAAAATATTCTTTATATTAAGTCCTTTTCTCTTACTTCTGATCTCTTTGGAATACTGATTCAACAATATTATTGCTGGGTCAAAGGTATACTGAGTTTTAGAGCCCTTTGGGCACAGTTCCATATTGCTCTCCAGAGTGACGGTAGATGTTCACAGTTCTACCAAAAAATATATTTGTTTCCTAATTTTCCCACATCCCCTCCATGATTATCACTTCCCTTTTTGGTCATATTGACCAACCTTAGAGGTCTGTGGCAGCATCCCAGAATTACTTTAATTTGCATTTCTCCAATCAAAAGTGATTTGGGACATTTTTTCATTTAACCATAGATACTTTTAATTTCTTCATCTGAGTGCTGCCTGTTCATATTCTTTGACCAATTATCAATTGGGGAATCTTTTGAATTCTCCTAAATTTGATACATTTCTCTGTATATTTGAAAGATTTGACTTTTTTCAAAGACATTTGTTACATTTTTTCCTCAAATTTGTTTTGTTTGTAGAAAAAATTTGTTTGTAGAAAAAAATTAATTTGATGTCATCAAAATTATCCATTCCATTTTTCATAATATTCTCTTTCTAGTTTGGGCACAAATTTTCCCTTATTCATAAATCTGAAATGTAAATTTCTTCATGTTCTCCTAACTTAGCTATGATATCTCCCTTTATTTCTAGATCAAGTATCTATTTAAAAAACAAACATTTATCTTCTGTCTTAGGATCAATACGGTTTATTGGTTCCTAGGCAGATCAGCAATGAGGGCTAAGCAATAGGAATTAAGTGACTTGCCTAGAGTTGCAAAGTTAGGAAGTAATCTAAGGTCAGATAAGAAACTAGGATATTCTGTCTCTAGGCCTGTGTCTCAGTCTACTGAGCCTCCCAGTTTCCCCTTAAGTATCAATTTTAACTTTGTCTTGGTGTATTGTGGGAGATATTGCTCTATGCCTACTTTCTGACATAGTGTTTTTTCACTTTTCCCAACAGTTTTTCCCCCAAATAATAAATTCTCTCCCCCCCCAAAGTCTTGGATCTTTATCTCACATTAGGTTACTGTGGTCCTTATCTATGGTTTTATAAGAATCTGTGTATTTTGTCAAAGGATTTTTCTGCATCCACTGAAGTACTCAAATATCAATTGGTTTTATATTATATATAATATATATTATCAATTATGCTAATTATTTTCCTTCTATTGAACCATCCTTGTATTTCTGACATATAGCTCATTTAGTCATCATATATGATCCTTGTCATATTATGATGTTATTATATATTATATATTATAATCTTCTTGCTAATATTTTTATATAATTATTTAAATCAATGTTAATCAGTTAAATTTATTCCTATGTTCTTTTCCTGTTTTTATTCTTCGTCTTTTATATATTGGTACTACATTTGAATTGCAAAAAGAATTTGGACAAATTCCTTTTTTCTCTGTTTTCCCAAATAGTTTATGTAGATTTAGAGTTAGTTGTTTTTTAAATGTGTTATCAAATTCACTGGTGAATCCATTTGAACCTTCAGCCTTTTTATTAGGAATTCTTTGGTAGTTTATTCAGTTTCTTTTTCTGTGATGAAACTGTTTATTCCATTTTCTCTTTCATTAATTGGGTTCTTTTATATTTTGTAAATATTCCTCCATTTCCCTTAGATGGTCAAACTTTGTGATATTTATATATTTATACATGTATATGAAAATATATATATATATAGTTGGGCACGATAACTATCAATAATTGCCTTAATTTTTTCTTCATTGGGGTAATTTGGTTTCCTTTATTCTTTTTTTTTTAAATCAAGTTAACAAAGGTTTTATCTATTTCATTCATTCGTTTGTTTATTTATTTAACCAACTCCTTTTCTTATTTATTAATTCAATGGTTTTCTTAATTTCAGTGTTGTTACTCTTTCCTTTGATTTTCACCATGTCCAATTTGGTCTTTAATAGGGCATTTAATTTTTTTTTTCTTTTAGTTGCATGTCCAATTCACTGACCTGTCTTTTCTCTATTTTATTGATATCAGCATTTAGATATATAAATTTACCCCCATAAATAGAGCTTTGTCTGCGTCCCAGATTACTGCTTAATAGTATAGTTGAAAATCTGGTACCACAAGTCAACCTTCCTTTGCTTTCCCCCCCCCCCATTAATTCTTTGATATTCTTATACTTTTGTTCTTCCAGATTAATTTTTAAAATTTTTTGTAGTTTTATAGAATAACTTTTTATGGTTTGATTGTTATGTCACTGAATGAGTAAATTAATTTGGGTAGAATTGTCATTTTTATTATATTAGTTTGGCCTACTAATGAGCAATTAATAATTTTTCAGTTGTTTAAATCTGAGTTTATTTTTGTGAAAAGTGATCAATGATTTTGTTCATACACTTCTTATGATTGTCTTGACAATAGATCCCCAGATATTTATTTATGTTGTCTAAAGTTATTTTAAGTAGAATTTCTATTTCTGTCTCTTGCTTCTGGATTTTGTTGCTAATATATAGAAATGCTGATGATTTGTGTGGCTTTATTTTGTACTCTGCAATGTTTCTTTAAGATATCATTTCAACGAGGTTATTAGCTGATTCTCTAAGTAGATCATTATATCAAATGCAAAGAGAGATAGATTTCTCAATGCCTATTTTAATTCCTTCAATTTCTTTTTCTTCATTTCTTATTGCTAAACCTACCATTTCTATACTATATCATATAATAGAGGTGATAATGGTCATTCTTCCTTCAACAGTGATCTTACTGAGTTTCTAATTTATTCCCACTGCAGACAATACTTGCTGATGTTGTTAGAAAATACTACTTATCATTTTAACAAAAGGTTCATTTATTCCTATGCTTTCTGGTGTTTTTAATAGGAATGGGTATTGTATTTTGAAAAAGGCTTTTTAAAAATCTATTGATATAATCATTTGATGGTTTTTAGTTTTAAAATTGATATATTCAATTATTCTAATTTTTTTCCCCTACTATTAAATCAGCCTTGCATTCCTAGTATAAATCCCACCTGGTCAAACTGAAGGAAACTTGTAATATATTGCTGTCATCCCCTTGCTAGTATATTATTTACATTTTTCACAGTTTATTAAGAGAATTGGCATATGATTTCCTTTTTCTGTTTTTGTTTTTTTCTGGCATATTGGTATTATAAAATTAAATTTGTAGAATTCCTTTCCAATTTTCCTAAAATTTTTTTATATGGGATTGGAATTGTTTTTTTAAATGTTTGATAAAATTGACTTGTGAATCCATCTAATCCTGGGAATCTTTTCTTAGGGATTTCATGTATGGCTTGTTCAAATTATTTTTTCCACAGAGGTGATTATTTTACTATTTTATTTCATTTTTAAAGTAATCTGGAGAATTTATTGTTTTTAAATATTCAACTATTTCACTTAGATTGTCAGATTTATTGGTATGCAATTGGACAAGGGAGTTTCCAATGACTGTTTTTCATTCATTTATATTTCTAATGATTTCCTCTTCATTGGTGTTGAAATCATCCTTTTCATTTTAGATACTGGTAACTTGGCTTTCTTCCTACCTTTAAAATGCTCTATTACCCTTAAAAGCAACTACTAGTCTTATTTATTAGTTCAATTATTTTCTTATTTTAAATTTTCTAAATTTCTCGTTAGATTTTTAGGATTTCAATTTGGTCTTTAATTTGGGGATATGAAATTTGTTGTTTATCTGTTCTTGTTTATTCTTTTTTATTTGCATGCCCAACTTATTTATCTGCTTATTCTCTATTTTATTGAGGAATTTAGAAATATACATTTTCCCCTAAGTGCAGCTTTGCCTTTATCCCATAATTTTTGATATGCTATCTCCTCATTGTCATTCTCTTAAATAAAATAATTGACTATTCCTACAATTTGTTCTTTGAAGCACCTTTTTTTTTAGAATTAGAATATTTAGTTTCCAATTAATTGTTTCTCTTTCCATGGATCCTTTTTTATCATAATTTTCATTTCATTATGATGAGAAGGGTGTATTTATAATTTCTGCTTTTCTACATGTGTTTTTACTTCTTAATACAAGGTTAACTTTTGTGAATATAAAATGTACTGCTAAGTATAAAGCATTTTCCTTTATTTTCTCATTTATTTTTTTCCAAATATCTGTTCAATCTAAGTTTTTAAAGATTTCCTTCATCTTCTTAACTGCTTTCTTTTTATTAGATTTATCTGGTTCTGAGAAGGGATAATTAAATTCCCCCATAAGTATTGTTCTACTATTTCTTCCTTTAACTCATTTAATTTCTTCTTTAAAAATCTGACATCTATAACATTTGTTTGCATGTATGTTTTATATTGTTTTACTTCAGTGTTTATGGTACCTTTTATCAAGATGTAATTTCCTTCCTTATCTCTTCTAATTAAACTACTTTTGCTTTATCTGTAGATAAGATCTTGATTGCTTCTCCTGCTTCTTTTACTCTATCTGAAGTATAATAAATTCTTCTCCAGCTCCTTACCTTTACTGTGTGTCCCCCTGTCTCAAACGCATCATAATATTATAACATGTAAACAGTATATCATAGAATTCCAGTTTTTTAATCCACTCTGCTTCCATTTTATTGGTTACTTCCTCCTATTCACATTAACAATCATGATAACTAAATGTTTATTCCTGTCCATCTTGTTTTATCCTTCTCATCCTGCTGTTTCTATCTTTTACTCTGTCCCTCCTCACAAGTGTTTTGCTTTTAATCACCACCACCCTCACCTCCACTTTTCCCTCTCTTCTTTTATCCCTTGTATGTTTCCCTTTCTAGTTCTCTATAGGATAAGATAGAATTTCATACCCAAATGAATATGGTTGATATTCCCATTCTGAATCAATTTTGAAGAGAATAGAGTTAAAACATTGTCCATCATCTCCCACTTCTTCCCTCCACAGTAATCAATGTTTCTGGTGTGTGTGTGTGTGTGTGTGTGTGTGTGTGTGTGTGTGTGTGTGTGCCTCTAGGTGAAATAATTTATCCTTTTCTAACTCTCCCTTCCTTTTTCTCTCAGTGTAATCCTCTTTTTCATCATTTTAAAAACATTATATTATCCTAATCAACTTACTCCCAAATCCTCTATCTACTAACTGTTATAATAATAATATAAAATTACATTAGAAATATCATCTTTCCATATAGGAATATAAACAGTTTGACCTAATGAAATACATTATTTTTTTCTCTTTCTTTTCTACCTTTTTAAATTTTTCTTGAAACTTGTATTTGAACACCATATTTACTATTTATGTCTGGTCTTTTCATCAGGAATGCTTCAGTCTTTTACTATATTAAATGACCATTTGCCCCTGAAAGAATACACTTGTTTTTTCTGGTTAATTGATTTTTGTTTTTTAAATTAATTCCTTTGATTTTTTGGAATATAATATTTGAAGTCTTTTA
Organism: Monodelphis domestica; assembly: GCF_027887165.1. NCBI lineage: Eukaryota > Metazoa > Chordata > Mammalia > Didelphimorphia > Didelphidae > Monodelphis > Monodelphis domestica. The sequence goes on along the minus strand of NC_077229.1, from coordinate 246,643,451 downwards.
GTAATTTAATGTTGAAGCTGCTAAATCCTGTGCAATCCTGATTATAGTTCCGTGATATTTGAATTTATTTTTTTTTGGCTGCTTGTAATATTTTCTCCTTGGCTTGGGAGCTCTTAAAATTAGCTAAAATATTCCTGGAAGTTGTTATTAGGTATTTATTTCAGGAGTAGATCAGTAGATTAATTCAATTTCTATTTTACACTCTTGTTCAAGAATATTTGGGCACTTTTCTTTGATAATGTCTTGTAATATACCTATGCCTCTGTCTTTTTTTTGTTGTTGTTTTTTTAATCATGGATTTCAGTTAGTCCAATGATATTTAAATTTTCTCCCCTTTACCTATTTTCCAGATCATTTATTTTTCTAATGAAATATTGTATATTTTCTTCTATTTTTTCATTCTTTTAATTTTGCTTTATTGTCAGGAGCAAAGGAATTGACCCTTTCAGTGAGTTTCTCAGGTAGTTGCTTAAGAATGTGAGGAAACTGCTGTGGGTATTTGGGGAGAGTCCCACCCCCTAGTTGGCCTCTGCAGTTTTGACCAGCTGGGAATCAGGTTACAGTGTGTCCTGACTAGCACAGATGGCTGCGACTGAGATCTGCAGTGAGGAACGGCAGACTGAGTGCTTAGCAAGTAGAGAGACAGAGACAGAGCAAGGAGAGACAGAGAAATGTGCAGAGTTTACCAAGTAAAACTGAGTCAGAGATTATGGGACTTAGGGGGTTTGTGAATAGATCACAGAGTCCATTTTATTGAACATATAGATGTGATATTTATACATTTTCAACTCTCGAAGATCAAAGGAATATGATATATCAAAAAGAAGGTAACATGTCAGAAACATACATTCTTCAGTGGTAATTAGAGCTTCCACCTGCATACACTGCAACAATACTAATCTATAAAGCTTCTTTTGACAAGTTTATTGTTGACATAAGAATTTCTTAGAAGTACAAAGAATGAGACATAACTGATACATCGTGAAGGCCATTTTCTCTCTAAGACAGAGCTCAATGTCTGTGATAACTAGTTAGGATATTGTGAGCCAAATAAAAAAGCAAGGTATTCTTAGACATGTATTTTTAGACCTATAAGGTAAAGACCAGTCCTTTCCACAGTCTGAGGCAGATCTACAAATATGTCTTTTATTGCTGCTTTTGCCTCAATAGGCCTAATATGTCCTTATGGACACTTTATTTTTTCCCTAATACCCCATGAAGTCATTAGCTTCAATTCCTCAATTCTAATTTTAAAGCATTATTTTCTTCTCAGAGTTGTAACCTCCTTTTCCACTTGGTCACCTATTTTTTTAAGAATTTCTCTCTTCATTAATTTTTTGTATCTTTTCCCATTGGGTCAATTCTCCTTTTTATGATATAATTTTCTCCTTGCATAAATTTCATTTCTTTTCCCCATTTTTCTCTGCCTCTTATTTGATTTTTGAAGTTTATTTTTAGATCTTCAAGAGCCTGAGATCAATTCACATTTTCCTTTGAAGTCTGGTATGTAGCTGCTTTGATATTGCTGTTCCCTTCTGAGTTTATGCCTTTCTCTTTTTTGTCTCTATAAATATCTATTTTAGAGGTGTGTGTGTGTGTGTGTGTGTTATGTTTTCTCATTTATCTAGTCTTTCTCTTGACTTCTACCTTTATCTTAAAGGTTGGTTCTATCCTCAGCATTGAGTAGGCATTCTCTTATGCTTGAATTTTTCCTTGCTGCTACCCTAATCTCTAGTTCTGGGATTCTGAAAATTTCCATTTTTTCAAGATGATGTTCCATGCTCTGGGAATTCTGAAAGTCACCTCAACTGCCTAATTAGTCTCCCCTAGGTCTTAATAATGGCTTTAATGCCTCAGAGCAGGTGTGGTATTTTGTCCTTGGATTAGATCCTTATTTTGGGATTGGGAAGGACCTCTAGAATTCACTCTGTTTATGCTGGCCAGACTATTGCAAAATGCCTTGCAATGGGGTTTTAGTCCTTACTGTAGATTTGTACCAGGCCCCTAGATCTCCTTTTGGGCCTTAACACCTTGTGATGTGACTTGGGGCTCACTGTTGGTTTAGAAAGGGGTCCTTAGCCTCCCTTTAGGTTTATGCACACTAGGCAGATGGGACTGCTGTGTCCTAGGGCTTAGGGCCTCACTGTAGGTTTGTATTAGGACTCAGAACTCCAAAAGTGGGTGTGAAGTACTCAGATATTGGCTTAGGAGGAAACTCAGATTCAAGAAGCTGGCTTAGGCCCAGCATAAGAAGCTGGAATTGAAAGTGTTGAGTGAGAGGAAGTCTTGATATTTGCTTCTACAGAATTCTTGGTGTAGCCTTGCTGCTGTCTGCTTTGACTTGCTGCAGGCTATGAAGCCTTGTGGAGAACTCCATTCCCCTCACTATAATGAAACAGACCCTCTCTTACTACCTTCCAAGTTACTTTTTCCAGGAAAATTTCCTCAAGCTATGTTCTTGTTTGTTCTTTCACTCCAGTATCTCTTTTGAAGCATTACTTTAAGGTTGAATGGAGAGAATTCTCAGAGTGGTTTAAGGTTTCTGTGCCTCTGCTCTGCCATCTTGCCTGTTCCTCTCTTTAAATGAAATTTTTAACCCAAGTATTCTTGATTTCAAATCCTGGACTCTTTCTATGACAACAAAGATGGATCTTCTATTCATGCATAGTTCTAGGATCCTTTGAGTTACCAGTGACAATATATATTTTCCTTTCACCACAAAGTGCTAGCTCTGGTTAACTGAAGAGACAGTCTTTAATTCTAATGAAGAAGTCATACAAGAGGCCTATCTCCAATCATGATATTTCCCCCATTAATTTCCATCCTGGAAAAGTTTACTCCTTTTCTCTGTCTCTGTCTGTGTCTGTCTCTGACTGTCTGTCTCTCTTTCATACACATACATATGTCCACAATCCCCGCTCTGTGTGTCAGAGCTAACAAAACAATGTATTTATTTATTAAAAAATTCAGAAACTAGAAGAAAGAAAAATTTGAAAAACTTCAGAAAATGCCTAACAGAGAAACAAAAGCAATATCTGCATTGAACTTTTCTTTAAGTTATCTGAATCAAAAGAGGAAAATAACTGATACATTGGCAAAACAGAAATAAGGTCATGCATAAAATAATAGCTTTTGGAATTCCAGTTATCTACATATCTCTCTCCTGAAACTTTATGTCAAAAGCATCGCATATTCTATGGTCTGACTTTAATGATAATTTCAAACTTCAATAGTTCAAGACATGGCTATGTTATTCTAGATCTATTCCTAGTCAATGAGGAAAGATGGTTGTTGAAATACAAATAAAATAATCATTTTTCTCAGGGAAATAATTACTCCTTTTCCATATTTGTGGTAGAGGAGAGGAATATGAGTTTTAGTCTGCTATGACCTCTAGATTTGGAAAAATCATATTTTAAAGGGTTCAAGGAAAGACTGGTAAAAAATCTCATTACCAAAATTCCATAGATGAAACCAGTTTATGAGAGAGGGAAGTCCTGAGTGGTGAAATTCATAAGAAACATAAAAGTCGGAAAGGAGTCCAGATGGTAGAGAAGACACAGCTAATTTCTAACAAATTACCTTCCAAAAAGGAATGATATAACTCCTCAAAGTGAATTTTAGAGCAGCATAACTTAAAAAAGACAATATGAAGTGATTTTTTTAGCTAAAAACAACTGAAAAGCCAGAATGAGGGATCTAGTGCGCCTGGGTGTAAGTGGAGCTCAGTTTGCCAGGGAAACCTCACCTATTCAACAGGCCTTGGGTACAACTGAACCATGTCAAGGTTTCCAGAACTCACAGGCACAAATGGCAAGGGGATCATAAAACTGATCAGAATGAAATTACAGGGGTTCCTTTGCTGGCTCTGGGTGAAGCACTCTTACCACATTACAAAGAGTCAGAACATGGAAATAGGTTCTGACCAAGGACACAAGTAATACCCAATGAAATTGCACATAGGCTATAGGAAGGATAGGTGGAGGGGAGGGAGGGAAATAATGTGATTATTGTAACCAAGGAATAATGTTCTAAATTGACTAAATAAACTAATTCAAATAGAAAACATATTCTAAATTTATCAATAAAATAAAAATTTTAAAAATGAGTATAGATATTATCTTTCTAGAAATTATCCTGAAAAACTGCCCTGACATTCTAGAACCAGAAGAAAAATATAGAATTTTAAAGAATTTGCCAATTACCTTTTGAAAGAGATTCCAGAAACATAACTCCTAAGAATAATGAAACCAAATTTACAGACTCCCAAGTTTAGGAGAAAATATTGCAAACAGCCAAAAGGAAACAATTCACATGTCACAGAGCCCATGTAATGATAACACAAGGCTTTGCAGACTCTATATTAAAGAATGAGAGGACCTGGAATATGATATTCCAGAAGCTAAATGAGCTAAGACTTCAATCAAGAATCACTTAGCAAAAATGGGCATAATCCTTAAGGGAAAAATAAAATGGGTATTCAATGAAATAGAGGACTTTCAAACATTAATTATGGAAAGACCCAAACTGAAGGGAAAATACTAAAGAGATTCATAAAAGAAAACACGGAAGAAAAATCAAAAGACATTTAATAAGGCTAAAGGTTATATACCCTTACATGGGGAGATGATTCCTTTAATACCAATGAACTTTGTCTTTATTAGGGTAGTTAAAAGGAATATAAATAGATGAGTCAGGGTGTGAGTTGAATATGATGGGATGAAATAAAAAATAAAATGAAGGAATGAGATAGAGAAATGCATTGAGAGGAATGGGAGGGGAAAATAGAATGGGATGAATTATTGCACATAAAAGAAACATAAAAAAAGAATTCATTCTGGGGGAGAAAATGGAGGAGGTAAGGAGGAAAACATGTGGACCTTGCTTTCATCAGATTTGACTCAATGAGAAAAGAATATACAGAATCGATTGTGTATAGATAGCTATCTTGCCTTCTGTGAAAATAGGTGGGGAAGGATATAAGAGAATTGATGTGGGGCTGATAGAAAAAAAGGCAAATTTGGGGAGGTTGACATCAGAAACTAAACAGCGTAAATAGAATCAAATTAAAAACAGTGATCATAATGAAAAAAATATGTCTCTGATAAAGGCATCATTTCACAAATACATAGGGAAATAGAGTTGAATACATAAGAATACAAATCATCGCCCAACTGATAAATGGTCAAAGGATATGAATCTGCAGTTCTTAAAATAATCAAAGCTATCTATCATCATCCAAAAATGTTCTAAATCACTAATAATTAGAGAAATGCAAATTAAAACAGCTCTGAGGTTCTACCCCAGACCTATCAAATAGGTTATTTTGACAAAAAAAGAAAACAGCAAAACTTGGAGAGCATATGGAAAAGCTGGGACATGAATGCATTGTTGAGGGAATTGGGAACTGATTCAGTTGTTCAGAAGAGCAATTGGGACCTATGCCCAAAGAGGTATAAATAAAACACACTCTTTTAACCAGCAATTCCATTACTAGGTTTGTATCCCAAAAATATTTTTAAAAAAAGGAGTGGGATGCCCCTATATGTACAAATGTATTATAAAACACTTCTTTTTTGGTACCAAAGGGTAAGAGAGGGAGGGGATGCCCATCAATTGTTCCATGGCTGAGTAAGTTATATCATATGACAATAATATAATACAATTATAATGTAAGAAACAAAAAGTAGGAAGAGCTCAGAAAAAAACTGGAAATACACAAACTGAAACAGTGAAATACGCAGAACTGGAGAACATTGTAAATTAACAGGAATACTTTAGAATAAACAACTATAAATAACAGCAAATCTCAGTGCATTGATCCAAAACTATCCCAAAGGACACAAAATAAAAACTGCCATCTACTTCTAGAGAAAAAGAAGTGAGTATGAATACAGACCCAAGCAATTTTTTTCACTTTCTTAATTTTTTTCTTTTTTTGTTTCCTTCTACAAAAGGATTAATATGGGAAAATATTTTACATCTTTACACATGTAAAATCAATGAGATTGCTTACCATATCAAGAGGAGTGGGAGTTGGGAGAGTGAAGGAGGGAGAGAGGAAGAGAATTTGAGATTTGTATTCTTTGAAAACTGTTGGAAATTGTTTTTATATGTAATTGGTGGAAAACAAAACAAAACAAAAAACATAAAAAGTCATCCAATTTATAATCAAGTCTTTACTAAGCACCTGGTCAAAATATGGAGATTCTTCCCTAAAGAAACTTTTATATTCATCTTATTAGTCCTGAGAAAGGAGAAATTAATTAGTTGTCCAAAGAGACCATATTTAATATGCTGGAGGTTCATGAACCACTTTAAATAAAAGAATAAAATATTCACAAGATCAAATCAAGAGCAGACAGTGGGTTTATGCTGTGTATCAGGCACTCTGCTATGTTCTGGGGATACAAAAAGAAGCAAATGCCTGTTTCTAATCTCAGTAAATTTACAATATGTTAGAGGAAACAACACATAAATATACACAAGGAAAGTATATACAGGATAAATAAGGAATAATGAAAAAAGGGAAAGCACTAGAATTAAGATGGGCTTGGGAAGAATTCCTGTAGATGGAAGGATGTTAGTTGGACATTAAAGTAAGCCAGAAAATTGAGAAGTAAGTATGGAGGACAAAGAATATTCTATACATCCTGGACAACAAGAGAAAAAGTCCAAAGCTGAAAAATGGAGTGTCATTCATGGAATAGCAAGGAATCTAGTCCTATTGAGAGATGAAAAAAAAAAAACAAAAACATGTGCCATAGAGCACAGAGATAATGTAAGAAATGAGTTAAGATTACTAAATTCAAAATGATTTGAGTCTGTGAAGAAAATAAGAACAATAAAAATATAGAATCTCTGAATATGTGTGTGTTTATATAGGGGAAGAAGAGGGACACTAAAGAAAGGGAAAAAAAAATCTGGAGAGATGAGATCATTGAAACAATTATAGGCAGTAAGACTACCCAACTCTAATTTTGCTTCTGTTTCCATGGGCAGGAAAAATAATACTTAGAGTAGCAATGGCATTTAAAAAGCAAGAATGAGAAGAGAAATAAAAGAGATCCTCATTGCTCTGGATAAATTAAACTTAGTTGGCCCAAACAAACTGTATCTCAGAAACACAGAAGAAAAAGAATTGTTCTCTTATTTCCCTAATTATCTTTTAAGTACTCCCATGGAGATGTTACAAAATACAGGTAAGGGAGGAAATATGCACCATACTTTCCCCTCCTTTATTAGAATGTCCCAAACATGGCTGGAATTACTTAAAATATCAAAATACCCTCATGATCACAATGAAAAAAATAAACACTGGAAAAAATGAGCTGAACAGATAATATTTCTTTGGTTTACTTCTTAGCAAGCAAGATACTGTTGAATTCAAGCTCTTATTCGATTTGCATACTATTACATTTAACTTCAGTAGTCTTTTATTATATTTATCAAATCCAAATAGGTAATCCATATAATCTGAGTCATTCTTATTTTTTATTCTATATTTTGAAATGCAATCTAGGAAATGAATATTTACATTTCATACAAAAGGTAAAAAATATAAAAGTGAGCATATTTAAAGATTTGCCATATGAGGTTATAGCTCTTCTCCAGAGTAGCAAAGAGAATTATGCCTATTTGAGATTTGATGGATTATTTTTCTTGCCCTACATAGTCAAGTAATGATAACCATCATTAACATAATCATCACAAATTATTATTTATGTTTATTGAACAACTTCTGGTGTGTGTGATATTTTTAAATCACTGAGCATTTTAGAGAACAAAAAGAAGAGCTACCATAACTTGCAAAAATCATTTAAATATATATTTTATTAAATTTTTTTTAATTGGAATATTTTTCCATGGTTAGATGATTCATGATTTTCACCTCCCTCTTTCCTCCCTTCTTCTGAAGCTGAACAGCAATTCCACTGGGTTATACATGTATCATTTTTCAAAAACTATTTTTATATTATTAATATTTTTAATAAAGTGATCATTTAAGGTCAACAATGCACATTGGACCTTGCCATCCAAAACGCGCCCATACAGTTTGCGCATTTTACAACGTGAGTTGTCTTAGAGAACCATCTTATTTGCAAACATTCCAGTCCTGCCTGGACAACAAGCTGTCTGCCAAGGGACCACTCACTGGAAGCTCAACCGAGAAATGGAACCAGTTCAGAGACACAGTGAAGGAAACATCAAAGGAAGTCGTAGGCCCCAAACAACGCAACCACCAGGACATGTTCAATGAGAATAACACTGCTATTGAAGACCTATTGAGCAAAAAGAACAAAGCCTTTATGGAGTGGCAAAATAACCCAAACTGCTCCTAAAAAGGACAGATTCAAGTCTCTCATAGCCATGGCACAGTGTGAGATCAGGAAGATGCAACACTGATGGTGGAAAAAAAAGTCAGAAGTAATCCAGCGGTTTGCTGATACAAAAAACTACAAACAATTTTTCAGTGCCCTCAAGACTGTCTATGGGCCATTAAAACCCACCACCACTCCCTTGCTATCCTCTGACGGCAACACTCTCATAAAAGATAAAAAAGGCATCAGCAACAGGTGGAAAGAACACTTCAGTCAGCTTCTCAACCAACTCTCTTCAGTCGACCAAAGCGCCTTTGACCAGATCCCCCAAAACTGCACCATTGAACAACTTGAAGTCCCTCCTTCAATAGAGGAAATCCAAAAAGTCATTAAACAAATGACTGCAGGCAAGGCACCCTGTAAAGACGGGATCCCAACCAAGGTGTACAAGGCCTTAAATGGAAAGACACTCCAGGCATTCCACATAGTGCTGACCAGCATATGGGAAGAGGAAGGCATGTCCCCAGAACTCAGAGATGCCTCCATCGTAGCCCTATACAAGAACAAAGGCTCACAAACAGCCTGTGACAACTACAGAGGCATCTCACTACTCTCCACTGCTGGAAAGATCCTTACCCATGTTATACTCAACAGACTCCTGTCATCTATTTCAGAGCAGAACCTGCCTAAATCACAATGTGGCTTCCAACCAGATCGCAGGACCATCGACATGGTCTTCACGTTGAGGCAAATGCAGGAAAAATGCTTTGAGCAGAACCTAAGCCTCTACATTGTCTTCAAAGACCTGACAAAGGTGTTCAACACAGTGAACAGGGACGCATTGTGGGTGATCCTCAGCAAGCTCAGTTGCCCAGCAAAATTCGACAAACTGATCCAGCTCTTTCATGTCGACATGACAGGGGAAGTCCTATCTGGTGGAGAGACTTCTGATCACTTCAACATCTCCAATGGTGTGAAACAAGGCTGTGTCCTTGCTCCAGTGCTATTCAACCTATCCTTCACCCAAGTATAAGACATGTTGTGATGGATCTAGACCTGGGCATCTACATCAAATACCGACTGGATGGCTCACTATTCGACCTTCGCCGCCTGACTGCAAAAACAAAGACAACAGAGAGACTCATTCTGGAAGCTCTCTTCGCAGATGGCCGTGTTCTCATGGCCCACCAAGAAAATCATCTTCAAACCATTGTGGACAGCTTTTCCACCGCAACAAAACTATTTGACCTGACTATCAGCCTCAGCAAAATAGAGGTGCTGTTCCAACCTGCACCAGGGAGGCCAACTAACCAGCTATGCATTACAATCGATGGCATGCAGCTTTCTAACATCAACACTTTCTGAGATCAATGCCAGGATCCAAAAGGCCACCCAGGCACTCGGATGGCTACATTGCAAAGTCCTCCGACACAGCGGTGTAAGCACTGAGACAAAGCTCAAAGTGTACAACGCAGTGGTCCTCAGCTCACTCCTGTATGGATGTGAGACATGGACACTACAGGAAGCACATGAAACAGCTGGAGCAATTCCACCAAAGCTCCCTCCTGTCAATCATGAGGATCCGATGGCAGGACCGAATCACCAATCAGGAAGTCCTCAACAGAGCCAACTCCACCAGCATTGAAGTCATGGTCCTCCAAACCCAGCTAAGATTGTCTGGACACATCATCCGCATGGACCCACAGCAAATACCAAGACAGGTATTCTATGGTGAACTGTCAGCTGGACTCAGGAAACAAGGCTGACCAAAGAAAAGATTCAAGGATCAGCTAAAGTCAAACTTGAAGTGGGCTGGCATTACACCAAAGCAACTAGAACTTGCTGCTTCTGACAGAAGCAGCTGGCGAACCCACATTAACCATGCCGCCGCCACCTTTGAAGATGAGCAACGTCGACGTCTTGCCACTGCGCGTGAATGCCGACACCAAGCCACACCCACACCTCCCGTAACAACTGGAGTCCCATGCCCCATGTGCCACAAACTTTGTGCCTCAGCCTTTGGACTCCAAAGCCACATGAGGGTACATCAATAGATGATAATACATAAAGACAATAGTCATTCTCGGTCACCAAGAGACTACCACATACTAATCCCCAATTATATCCCTATCAAATGATGTGAACAATCATATGTTTTCGTCTGCATTTCTTCTCCCAAAGTTCTTTCTCTGGATGTAGATAGAATTCTTTCTTTTAAATTCCTCTGAATTATCCTGGGTCATTGCATTGCTACTAGTAAAAAAGTCCATTATGTTCAATTGTGCCATAATATATTAGCATCTGCTCTCCTGGTTCTGCTCCTTTCACTCTGCATCAATTCCTAGAGGATTTTCCAGTTCACACAGAAATCTTCCTGTTCATTATCCCTTTGAGCAAATAACATTTCATCACCATAATTACCACAAATGTTTATCCATTCCCCAATCAATAGACACCTCCTAATTTTCCAATTTTTTGCCACCATAAAGAGCATAGCTAAAAATTCTTTTTACAAGTCTTTTACCTTATTATTTCTTTGGTGTTCAAACCCAGCAGTGGTATGGCTATGTGAAAGGATAGGCATTCTTTTAAACCCTTTTCATATAGTTCAAAATTGCCCTCCATAATGATTGCACCAATTCACAACTCTAAGAGCAGTTTTGCCACATCCCATCCAACATCTATCACTTCCTTTTGCTGCAATATTGGCCAGTCTGATAGGTGTTAGATGGTTCCTCAGTGTTATTTTTATTTTCATTTGTCTAATCAGGATGGATTTAGAATGCTTTTTCATGTGCTTATTGATAGTTTTGATCTCATCATGTGAAAACTGACTATTCATGTCTCGACCATTGGCTATAGTCTTTTTGCTAATATTCAATTTAAGATGTTTGTATCTACGTTCATTAAGGAAATTGGTCTGTAATTTCTTCCTCTAATTTTGGCCTGCCTGATTTTGGAATCCATAGTATTTTTGTGTCATTAAAAGAATTTTGAAAGACTCCTTCTTTGATTATATTGTTAGATAATTTGTATACAATTTAGGTTAGTTATTCTTTAAAAGTTTGATAGAATTCACTTGTGAATGATTTGGCCCTGAGGATTTTTTCTTAAGAAATTCCTTCATGGCATGTTCAATTTATATTTCTGAGATGGGATTATTTAAGTATTTTATTTCCTCTTTTGTTAATATAGGAAATTTATATTTTTGTGAATATTCACACATTTCTCCTAAATTGTCATATTTATTGCCATGTAATTGGGCAAAATAGTTCTTAATAATTATCTTAATTTCCTCTTCATTAGAGGTGATTTCACTCTTTTCATCTTTGATACTGTTAATTTGATTCTCTTCCTTCTTTTTTTAAATTAAATTAACCATTACTTTATCTACTTTATAATTTTTCATAGTACCAGTTCCTAGTCTTATTTATTAGTTCAATAGTTCTTTTATATATAATTTTATTAATTTCATCTTTAATTTTTAGGATTTCCAATTGTATTTTTTATAAAATCCAAGATTTATTTTTTTTTTTGAGAAAATTTTCAGGACAAGGAGCTTGCTAACTCCTTGAATCCAAAAATTGAAATGTTTGGAGAAACTGCCATAAAGAAATCTCCATTGAATCAGAAGATTCAAAATGAAGTTAGAGGTGTAATTGATTGAACTGAATTCAGTTGAACATTTTTGTCTTGAATGTAAACTTTTATGTCAAAGGGGATGGCCCCCTATTTTGCTTTTTATCAATGTGCCTAGCAAATTTTGGTTCTGCTCTCTCTTTTTTCGATTTCCCTCTTATCTCTATTTTAGTTTCCTCTTAGAAGATGAAATATTGTAATTTGGGAGCAACAGGGTTTTGTAGACAATGGATTCCATGCTATGGGGAAATTACTAAAACCCTTATAGCAATAACAAGGAATTAGGTCGCTGAACCCCTCAAATTAGAACCAGAACACCTGTCAACTCTATCAGATCTAAAACAGCCTATCCTTTCTGGCCCCACTCTAGGCATCCCAGATTATAATAAGCCAATTACCTTGTATATACATGAGTGAAGAAGGGTAGCTTCAGGTGTTTTAACTCAGATGTTGGGGCTTTCTCAGCTCCCAATTGCTTATTATTCTGCCCAACTAGACCCAGTAGCATCAGGAGCATCACCATGTCTTAGAGGAGTAGCTGCTACAGCCTTAAGTAACAAAAACTGTTGACCAAATATTGGGATGCCCATTAACAATTATGTACCCACATGAGGTAGAAGCATTGTTACTAAAACATAGAACACAGACATTTTCTGATCAGTGAATTAAAAGGTATGAAATAACCTTGTTAAACAATGAAAACATTACCTTGAAACACTGTTCAACACTTAACCCTGCCACCTTGCTTCCAGATTTACCAACGTCAGGAGAACCATTGCATAGTTGTGAAACATTAATGTCCATGGCAAAAAAGCCTCGAGATGCACTCTTGGACACTTCCTTAAAAAACTCAGACTTGGTCTTATTTACTGATGGTTCTTCTTTTATGAGTGGTGGCATATGCTACACTGGAGCTGCTGTAGTCACAGAATTTGCCACTGAGTGGTCAGCTTCACTGCCCGCTAACATTAGCACTCAAGGGGCAGAACTCATAGCTCTGAAACATGCCTGTATAATTGCCATGGGTAAAAAGGAAACAATTTACATGGATTCTAGATATGCTTTTGGCATTTGTCACTCAGTCGGGATGCTATTGCTCCAGAGAGTATTTTTAACCTCAGCTGGAAAATCCATATCTCATGCAGAAATTATTAATGAAGTTCTTTCTTCTATCAAACTGCCTGAAGCCCTAGCTGTAGTTCATTGCTCAGCCCATATAGGTGGCCCTGACCCTGTCTATAGGGGAAATGATTGAGTAGATACTGCTACAAAGCTAGCACCCATAGAAGGGCCTGAATTAATTTTAACATTAACAACCACTGATGACTTAAATTTATCACTTTCCTATAATGAAAAGGAAGTAGAAATATGGAAACAAAAATTCAAAGCAAAACAGATTAATGGAGTATGGGTGTCATCTGAAGTAAAATCCCTGCTCCCTAGAAGTTTCTATCACCAATTTGCCAATGTATTCATAAAAATGGTCACTTTGGTACCCAGGGCATCATGGATTCTGTTAAGAGAGTATGGATAGCCTCTGGTATAACTACCATAGCCTCTAAAGTCTATTAAGCCTGTTCTACCTGCCAGGCATATAGCCAAAATGCCTTTCTTGGCAAAGCCTTTGGTGGGAATCCTCTGACTTACACACCTTTTGAGCACCTGCAGATAGATTTCATAACAATGCCAAAGGCTGGACATTATAGATTTTGTTTAGTCATAGTAGATCAACTGACCAGATAGCTGGAAGTATTTCCTATGACCCAAGCCACAGCGGCTTTTGTTGCTAAGGTGCTTTTAAAAGAAATTATTCCCCATTTTGGCCTGCCAGCATGTATTTATTCAGATAGAGGAATGCATTTTATGGATTCTGTCTTAAACCAAATATATTCTTGCTTGGAGATAACTCCCAAATTCTATGTTCCATATCATCCCCAGAGCTCAGGACAAGTTGAAAGAATGAATAAAGAACTTAAAAATATGATTGGAAAATTATGCACAGAGACCCATTTAAAATGGCCTGAAATTCTTCATCTGGCCCCATTTTATCATAGAAGCAGGTCTAGAGGAAACCAACACATCTCACCATTTGAGATACTTTTTCGGCATCCACCTATACAGGCTCAGCCTTCCTTCCTGGCATATACATCACTATTAGAGGGAGCTACTACTATTGCTTCCTATATACAGGAATTACAGCATAAACTGCATGAACTCCATGAATCCGGTGCTGCAGTATAAGTGGGACCACTAGACTTCTCAGTTCACGACCTTATCCCAGAAGACAAGGTATATGTTAAGAATTTCCACCATACTGGAGCAATTCAGCCTTCCTGGGAGGGACCATTCCAAATATTGCTAACTACTCCATCATCTATAAAGGTTGGAGAGAAGGACTCTTGGATTCATTGCTCACATGTCGAGAGAGTCTTCTGTTGAGACTGATTGACTGTATCCTATCACATGCATTGAAGATAATAATCCATTGACAAGTGCATGCTGTTTTTCAAGAACACATTGAGTTTCTGAATTTTCTTCTTTTTCCCTTATTTTTTATTGTTGCTTTTCCTTTATTTTGATCAGAATATTTTTCCCCTTTTCCTCATTTATTGTACTAAAGGCACTTTCAATTAAATATTTTTCTCTCTCTGCAATAATATAAGTTTAATATATATACTTGTGTAATATGGAAATCACTTTAAAAGACTGATTTAAAAAGACTAATTTAAGGTCGCCACGGAATTCAGCTATGTAATTCCTAAGTGAAAACTCAAGTGAGCTGTCAACCTTTTTATGGTGTTTTAATTACAAACAGCAGGAAGAAAAGTATTAGATGGAAAGAGAGAGAGAGAGGGAAAAGGGAGAGAAGGAAATAAGTCTTAAATACCCAACCTGCTTAAGCTGAGCCAAAGGCCCAAGGCCCTGGATAGCCGAGGCAAAGAAAAGAGATCAGTCCCTATCACTCACATGACCAAAATGGAGAACAGTCTGTGGGCTCCTCCCCTCCAAGCACCAGGCTCCAACCAACCTCTCTCCCTCCTCACAGGAAGTCCCAAGAACTCCTCAGCTGTCTTCTACCTCACTTCCTGTGTCTCACATGTGCTAATGGTGGCTCTAGCTTGAACTAGGACCTCCCAGAGGTCTGTCCTTTTTGCACATGATTGTTGAAGGTCATATTCTCAAATAATTAAATCTTGAATTTTGCTGCAGCCCTTCCTAAATCTTGTTACCCTGAGTAGGGTGGAGATTGTAGTTTCCAAGACCTGATTCTATTATTCCAAGTATCTCTATTGCTATTGATCAGGAAATAGCTAAATCCCATCTTCTAAAGAATGGTCTGAATAGGGTTGAGTAGTTTTGTAATTCACACTTGCTATAATATCAATGCATACACAGAAGCTTTAAACCGTGGGAACCTGCCATTTATTGATGAAATGTTATGGTACTATGATTAATTTTTGTGTCTTATTCCAGGAAATGGGATATAAACAAGGAGCACAGACTTAACCTGAATAATGCCCAAAGAGCACACAGGAAATATTAATGTGAACTCGAGGTTGCAAAGCCTGACATACGTTAAGTCGTAGGACTTCCTGGTATCTACACTCTTTGTGAAGTACTCATACAAGAACCAAAATTTGACTATCATACTGGCTCCCAATATCCCTTAGAATGACTAAAAATCAGACCAGGGAATGACGCTTCCCTATCAAAATAGAATTCTAGTTCCTTTCCTTCTTATAGTATGTCAACTTTCTGTAGTCTTGGCTGCAAATTGGTAAGTGAAATATTACTGCATTCTGTCCTACAGACTTGTGGGATAGAAAATTACTTTAAATTGGACCTGTACAAGGGCCTATTATGAATTTATTCTTGCTTACACAACATTTTATATTTATAGATTTTGGTATTTTGATTCTGATTTTGAATATTATTTTTTTCTTTCTCCCAAAAGTTTAACTTTCTTCCATATTTTTCCCTTTGTATATATTTTTTGTTTTTTGTTTGTTTTGTTTTATTGTATTTGAATTCTTTTAATAAATGACTCATATACCCCCAAAACTCAACAATGAATCTTGAGCTGAACTGGATTTTTTTTAACACCCACTTCGGGGAGGGGGGGCGGGGATTGTATTTTAATAAAAATCAACGATTTTGAATTTTTTTTTTGTTTGAGAAAGATCTTCAAGGAAGAAGCTTGCTAATTCCTAAATCCAGAGAATGAACTGTTACAGAAAGATGCCAGAAAACCTATATTACATCGAGATCAAGAATGAACCTTGGGGTGTGTTTGATTGAACTGAAAGATGAGTGAACGTTTATTTTGAATGTACACTCTTCTGCCAAAGGGGACTGCCCCTTAATTGGCTTTTGTCAATGTGCCCAGCAAAACATTGGTTTTGTTATCTCTCTCTATCTCTCCTATTTTTCCCTTATCTATAACTATTGTAATTTCATAGCTGGTTTGTTTACAAGAGCCATCTGAGAGACTAGACTTCCTTGGGACTCGGGGGGGGGGGGGGGGGAGATTGTGAATTTCAAAACTATTCCACCCATATCAGAACATTCTTTAGAAGATGTGGTTTAGCTATTTCCTGATCAGTAACAATGGAGATACTTGGAATAACAGAATCAGGTCTTGGAAACTCTACATTCTTCACCCTACTCCATTTAATAAGATTTTGAAGGTCTGCATCAAACTCAAGATTTAATTATCTGAGGAGACGGCCTTCAACAGACACATTCATAAAAAGGACAGACCTCTGAGCTGTCCTAAGTCAAGCTAAGTCCTCATTGGTACAGATGAGACACAGAAAAATGATGTAAAAACGTCTATATAAGGCACAGCACTTCCTTGCCCCTTGTCTTTCCCTGGAGAGAGGATTCTGGCTGGCAGCTTGCTAAGTGTTCCATCATCGTCGAGTGTTGGGTGGTGAGTTTTGCCCTGGAGCTGATTTTAGGTTTTGGGCCTCTTAGCTGAGTCCCTTTGGAGGTCAGGCTGATTCCTTCCTCCTTCATACTCCAAAACCTTACTCCCTTATCTCCTGATTCCCCCCCCCTCCATACTAATCTGGTGGGGGAATAAGGAGAGTAAAAACCTACTCCTTCTTCTTCATTATTCTTAATCTTCTCCACTATCAATTAAATCACCATAAAATTTGGCAGCTAACTTGAGTATTTTATTATTTGGGATTTCCCATGGCGACCACTTAAATTTAGATTTTTTTTTTCAGTCTCAACCATAATTTCACCCTTTACAGCCAAGAAAAAATAGTCCATTTATCTGACTGTGATATTCTAATAAGAGAAATTTTATTAACCATTTTGGATTGGAACTTTGGAGTTCTCCACTGTTTTGAAATTTCCAGGGGTATGGATTGACTTGTAACTCTATCTGCTCAGGTAGAGTCTCACGATTTGAATATTAGTTTGGGCATAGGTTCCTGACCCTTAAACAGCAGATGTGGAGTTGGAGGGGATGGGAAAGGGGAAGAGATTGGGGCTTGCTCTTGGCTTGTTCTTCCCTTCTTCCCTGCATTTCCCTCCTTGCTACAATTTCTTATTGGGTCTGTTCTCCCCTCACCTCAGTGCCCCAGATGCTTGTTTCCCACCTTTTGGATATTTATTTTCTTGAAAGTTGTTTCACTCTCCTTTCTTGTTGGTTCTTTCACTCCTGTATTCATTTTGTGGTGATATTTTAATCTTGGATGGAGAGGATTTTCATGGTTGCACAGAGCTTCTGAGGATTACTCCACCATCTTCCATGAATCATTTATGATGTAATGAGAGAAATAGAATAAATGGCAGGTAAATGGTACTTCCCCCAGTAGTTTTATCTTTTATTTGTTTTTAATGAAATTATTAAATTCAGCAATAGGTAAATGATTTAAAATGAGGTTCACATGGATTATTTCAGGATGTTCTTCCTTCCATTCTTTATTAATGTCTTATTTGTTCATGCCTATAATCATGAGAGGGTATCTTTCTTCATTAACATGTAACTACATATGGTTAAAATTTTGGAATATTTAATATTTGGGAAAACAACCAACATAAAGAACTTTTATATACAATTGATGGACTAACTTCCCTGGATGTTTTTGTGATAAACAAATAAAACCAATCCTAATAATGCTTCAGTTTACACAACTAGACAGTTGTGTTGGCAAATGCATAATGGTTGCAGCAACAAAGTAAAACTGACCAATTTTTGGAGAAAGTGTTAAAAATCCTAAAGAAAAATACATAAAAAGACGTTTTTTTTTCTTTTTGTGTAACTTTGTAATTTCTTTCCCAGAATAACTTATCCTTTATGTTAAGGTAGTCTACTCAGCAATAGGGTAAAAAAGGAATTAACAAATTCAGAAATGGTTAATATTTATAATATTTTTGAGAAAACTAGGATATGTAAGAAACAAATTCTGAAAATGTACTTGATAATAGCAAATAATTTCTATGGTTACCTGAAATTCAAAATGTCTAAAATTTAATTAATTATTTCCCTGCCACAGTATTACCACTTCCCAATCTGATATAATATACTATCTACATCTAAGAAGCAATATCTGAGAAATTATTTTAAACTCTTTTTCCTCTACTTTACTATGAATGCATTGAACTATAAAAGGGAGATTGCCATTAAGACATATATAACATTTCCTTCTATAGAACTGTTCTTTGTACATTAAAAAAAAATTATAACCTAAGAAAATATCTTACTTCAAACATTCAGGATCTACATTTTGATGATAGATATAAATAGATGGGGAAAAAGCACAACAACAATCACACAAGATTAGGCAGAATTTTTTATTTATAAATAATGTTGTCAATTAAAGTCTAACAATTTGATGAAAAATAATGATAAAGTATAACTGTCATACAATTTGTCTTCTAGATACAGGAAGCTGAGAAAATAAAAGTTATAACTTTGATATATCAAAAAGGTTGCCAATGTTTTTTGTGGGAGTTTCAGTATATCTATCTATAATCTCTCAATCAATAAATCTCTCTATTTCTCTATCTACGTAGCTCTTTCTGTCATTCTGTCTTTCTGTCTCTGTGTGTGTCTCTTTCTATCTCGTCTATTGAATTTTGCCTTCTTAAAGCTTTTATAGTAGTTGAAAAGCAGAAAAGCAGACAAAAGTCCTTGGGGTGAATCTTACTACCTGTGTCCTGAGTAGTAAATCAAACATTATTATACCTGATTTCCCAGATACATTTCAATAGAAAAATATTAAAAATTAATATTTTAAAGATTTTTGTCATTCAATGTAATTATTTCTATTCATTTTCTAATTTCTCTTATTGTTCCATGTCAATTTTTCCTTATAACAATATAATTCAATGTAACTAGGTTTTAAAATTTATTTATTTTTGAAAGGTGAGATTTATAGTGGGGACTCTGTAGTTCTTTAATATATGATTTTTGTATACTATAGGATTATTTCATTAAGTAAATGTATAATATATAATTTTTCTCTATTAGCTAGATAAGCATAATAAATTATGTATGGATGTTATCTATATCACTACATTCCTGCACCTTCAGATAATGGTTAGCCTCTGGTGGCAATTACATAACAGATGGCTCTTCCTGAAGCAGAAAAACACATATTATGAAATATAACTATAGAATAAATGAAGAGAGTATTTATTAAAATAAATGAGCATAACCATTCATTTGAGTCATATGGATCCCTGGAATAAGAAAAGAATGAAGCACAGCTTAAAGATCCCATGATTCTGTTATATTTAAAATAGTTGGAAGGCCTAAAGTCTGGCAGTTAAAAGAGTTGGGGTCATAAATTGTGATAGATATAAGAGTGGGTGAGTAAATTGTGACCGCAGGAAATATGTTTTCACTACAGTGTTTTGTTTAAAATCAAATATAAGGTGGTCACCAGGGAAATATTCCCAATTATGAATATACCCAAGTCAACTGGGTTTTATAGAGACTTTAATTAATAATACAATGAGGAATTAAAGAAAGAGAGAAAGAGTAAGAAAGGAGTAAGTATGAAGGGCCTTAAGCCAACATGGCCTAGACCTGAGTCTTAAGAGAGAATCAGTCAGTCTTTTATCACTCACCACAAGGTCTGTCTAAGCAAGGATTCTAGTAACACCAGGCCAGCTCCATCTCAGCTGACTTCACCAGAGAGAGTTCCAGCCAGAGTCCTCCTCAAAGAGCCTTCCAGCCAGAGACTGTTTCAAAGGGCCTCTCTCAAGAGCCTCCAGAGGGACAGAGTCCCCTCAGAGGAGCTCCAGCGAGACCTCCTTAGAGATTGTCCTCCAAGAACTTCCCTTCTCCAGAGCCTCTCTCAAGAGATTCTTCCCAACGATCCTCATAAGAGCTTCCTCCAAAAGGATTGACTTTCAAGAGATTCTGCTTTTTCTTATATAGGGGGATTTCTCCTATGTCACCTCCCCTAAGTCCTTACATCTACCAATCACAGTAGAAGTTTTCCAAAGGACAACCCATTCTAAAAACACTGTGCTGGGTCAACTAATCCCCTCAGTAAGTCTGAACCAGAGAAAACACAGCTGAGTCAAGTAATCCCCTCAAGAGAAAACCTCTAAGTAAGTTTTCACCTCTCTGCTCCTGGCAAGTTTACAAGTTGCCCGACCTTTATAGGTACCTAGCATCCCATTGTATCAATTCTAAAAACAGGCATGGCTCAAAGAACTCCCTGCCTCATCATAAGCATGGGTCCAAGTACTTTCATTGTTTAGCAAGGAGTTTTCTTCCCTAAAGCAGTCTTAAGTATGGGTGGAGTAGAGGTCTTCCCATTTCTAATCTAAATAGAGTTCTCACATCCAAATGTGGAATGTTCCCAGTAGGGAATTGTTCCAATTGAGAATTCCTCAATGGGGAAATTTTTAACATTCACAAGTCTGAGAAATTTCAAGATTTACAATTCTCATTTACTGCAGCCTATCTAAATATTCATGATTCATGAAAAACTATTAAAAATACTCATCATCATAATGTTTATTTTAATGTTCTGTGTCACATTTGAAAAAAAAAAAACACATCATTTAATTTTCCCTCTTTTTTTTTTCCAAAGACTGCATGGACAAGTATTTGAGAGAGATAGAATAATATTGTGGAAAGAACACAAGATGGAGTTAAAGAGAAAATTGTCTTAATCTAACTCTAACAGTTATAAGCCATAATACTTTGGATTAGTCACTTCATTTCTCTGATTAAATTTCCTCACATAAAATGAAACTAAGGGTACTTGACTGATCTCAGAGTGTATTTGTGGATCATACTCATAAAAAAGAGTTTTATAAGTATAGTTTAGGTTTATGCTACATGAAGAAAAAAAGTTTAATAAAATCTCCTTATAATATTGGCCACTGTTTAAATTAGTCAAATTAGTTTTTTGTCTCTTCTATTATTTATTACTTTGATATATATGCATATATATATAAATACATACATATATACATATATGTGTAGATAAATGCTGATACATATACATATGTGTAGATAAATATTGATATATAGACATATGTATAAATAGAAATATTGTATATACATATTTTTAAATTGACATATATAGTCAACTAACTTTAACAGAGATTAAATAAGTGAAGACAGATTCCTAAAGTAAAGTAATGAAAAAAGAATTATAATGTCCTCATCTATTTCTTGGTAATAGAATAATAGAATGTTGTGTTTTGGAAATGATACCTGGAGAAATTACATTTAAACTGTATTTTTAATAATTGGTGAATCAATATCCTTGTGGCAGTAGTTTTCCTTTCTGTTGATGATATTGGTTCTTTTAAGATCTTATTTTGAGATAAGAATATCAGTTGATACTATTATTAATATTAAACAGATGAATCAGAGGAATAGATTAGGTATATAACACATAGTAGTAAATAATCCTAGTAATCTGGTGTTGACATTTCTAATATTCTAAGTGTTTGGATCAAGAACTTATTATTTGACAAAAATTGGTGTGAAAACTGGAAAGCAGTTTGGCAAAAACTAGGAATAGACCAACAACTACCATATACTGAGATAAGGTCAACATCAATATGTGATTTAGACATAAAAGGTTTCAAGTTAGTGGAGCATAAAACATTTTATCTGTCATATTTATGGATAAAGGAAGAATTTATGACTAAACAAGAGATAGAGGTCACTTAGCATAATAAAATGGAAAATCAAAAACATTCAAAAAATGTGGAAAAATAGGGACACTAATGCAAAGCTAATAGTATAATGAACCGATCTGACAATTCTCAGGAACAATATGGAGCTATGCCCAAAGAGATATAAAAGTATGCATGCCTTTTGACCCAATTGTATCACTATTATTTATGTACTGAGAATTATATGATAAATGGTATAAATATCTAATAATAATGTTGCTAATATTATCTCATATTATCCTCACAACAATTCTGGGAGGAAAGACTGGGAGGAAAGACATATTATTATGTTCATTTTATAAAAGGAAGCTGAGGTAGACAAAAGTTAAGTAAATTTCCAAAGGAAATGATTCAAGTAATTATGTGAGGCAAAAATTTAACTCATGTCTTCTTGAATTTAAGTCTAGCACTTTAAGTACTGTATCACATAGTTGCTCATAGTCTTTGAAACCTTAAGAAGAGCTTCAATTTATGGAGGTACTATCCTCTACCGATTTTTAGATTTAATATCCAAAAGCATAAACACTCTACCTACACTTGAGTGGGGGAGGCCTGTGACCCATGTGTGTGATTGTGGTTGATGAATCAGAACTGACTGACTGCACCCTGGGCTTCACAGCTTTAGCTGTAATTGGTACATGTAAAATGGAAGGAAGTCACAGGAAGTGACAAAAAGTAATGGTCTTTAAAAGTGCCAAGCTCTTCATGTGAAGAATCTTCAACTTGACTTTGAAGGAGCTCTGACTGAGTATCTTGGACTGCTTCTACTTTCCTTAAAACTACCACATGGGGTAAGTGAAAGGCTGACTCCTTTTCCTGGATTTTCTGAAGGGACTAGCTTCAGGAGAGACCTACCCTCTTGAGAGAGACTTCCTGCATCCCCAGGTCCTCTGCTTAAGGTTGAGGTGCCTCCATCTAAGGGCTAGTTAGCCCTGCCTGTGTTGAGCCAGGGGCAAAATACTTACTGTGTAGGCTAGATATCTTAGCCTATCCACTCTCTCATTTTCTTACTTTCACACTTTCACTCTTTCTATATTTTATAAATAAATTGTTCAAATAAATTTCTTTGTAATTTGACTAAATTCCTGGCAACCCTACTCCTAAATAATGTAGTCCAACCTTTTATAATAACCCCTTACATTCTGCCCCTTACATAATACAAGATGAAAAATAGCTACCGAAGTTCAAAAATTATGCAGCAACATTAGCTGTGTTACTAATTGTTAAAAGTAAACAAATTTTGTAGTGTTATGTTATACAAAGGAAATAATCATTTATTTAGAATTTGAAGAAACCTTAGAGACCATGTATTGCATGACTCATTTTATGTGAGGAAAATGAAGTACAAGGGATTAAATAAATTACTATGCCACACTAGTAATGAGTGACCAGAAAATGTTTTGAGCCTAAGATTTATGAAATATAAGCCAATGCTTTCCTCCACTCATCCCTTCAATATCACCTTTCATGGTCAGTTTTTCATATGGACCTTTTCATTTTCCAGTTGAAATAAGGAAAAAGTCCAAGCTTTTTGTATTTAAATTGCAGTTCTGTCTTACCTATAGTGTTGGGAGGTACGTTAATGTTATATCTGCTAATATAAGAGCATTTCATTGGCATAAAAAATACCATCCTTAGTCTCCCTCATTTGCTCACTATTGTCTGAAATCCCACAACCAGAGCTTAAACTTTGACTAAGGTTTTGAAGCAGTTACAGACAAAAGAGTGGTTGCCATAAACTGTGACCATAAAAATATGGTTTCAAGACTGAATTGCCAAACTGTAAAGATAATTTTTAATGACTTGATTTAAATAAAATAATAAGTGGTTGCCATGGGAAAATTCCCAAATATGAAATACCCAAGTCAGCTGGGTTTTATGGAGATTTTAATTAATAGGAATGATGGAATTAAGGAAAGGGAGAGTGACAGAGTAAGAGGAAATAATAGGAAGGCTAGGACCTAGGCCAATGGCCTAGGCCTTTCTTTTAAGAGAGAAAACTAAGTCAGTCTTTAATCACTCACCACAAGATTGTCCCAAGCAAAACTCTAGTGTTCAGAGAGACCCTCCAGTTCAGCTCCTAAGCTCAACTGACCCAATCTCCTCTGAACTGGTTCAGACAGCTCCTTTTAAAGAGAATTTTCTCCTATGTCACCTCTCCTAAATTTTCACATCTACCAATCACAGTAGATGTTTTCCAAAGGACTGATCATTTTTAATTCACATCTTGTTATCACCTTCTTAATTCACATCTTGTTATCACCTTCTCTTGGTAGACTAAAACTTCTGAGTATTTCACATCTCTTTGCTAACCTTGCCCTTTTAGTGATTAATTTGACCTTTATAGGTACTTAGTACCATTTTGTATTAGATCTAAAAATAGACCTAACTTAAGGGCTTTTGCCTTACTATAAGTATGGGTTAAGTACTTTTTCATTGTTCAGTAAGGAGTTTTACAACTTTATCTTCCCTTTAAGGTATGCCTAAATATGGGTGGAGTAAGGTTAAGTTCTCAATACATTCCTGACCAAGTACCTGCATTGTTTAAATGGGGAATAACCTAACCAAATCTTCTAAGGTGAGAGTCTGAGAAATTTTAAGATTCACAGCACTCAATGCAAATTTACACAGAAAACAAAACAAAAAGGCAAAACTGTGAACTCTTCTTAGTAATTTATTCTGTGTTTTAATGCATTTTATAAATTTTAGTGAAAAGATTTGACAAGGAAAGAAAATGAGCGGATAGGTATTTGGATGAGGAGAGCTACAGAAAGAGCAAAAGGGCTAGAGGTTTGGAGAATTGAATATGATCATTGTTGAATTAATTTTTGTTTATAGTCAGCCACTCTGTATAGAACCCTTTATCCTTATTCTCTGAGTGTCTGCCCCCATGTCCACCTTTGAGCACCATTTAGTCATAAAATATATAGTTGAGTTCTAACAGCAAGCATACTGTGTGTATAGTAATAAACTGGACATTTTGATTGAGGCAATTAGGTATCAACCTGTATATAGCAAAGTTGAGATCGTAGCTCAGAAGCAGCAAAAGCTGAGTCCTCTGTGACTTTTCTTCCATATCAAAAGCAGAAATAAGTGCTTCAGAATTTACAGAAAGTCAAACTCTTCTAAGACAGAGTCACATTCTTCTACTTTGATTCAGCCTGAAAGGTATGCAAATAAAATTGAATTCTTAGGTATAAGGGAAAGATCCAACACCCCTCCTCCACCTACTGCACTGAGACATGTGGTAGGATTTAGCTGCCTGTGGGATTCCAGGATGAAGGCTATGATCATGATGGAGTGCATTGATAACACCAAGGGAAGCTCAGGGCTCCAACCAGGCATCCAGCAGAGAGATGGTGGTAAAAAAGCAAAGGGAACAGCAGAAATTTACCACCTGCAGGTTCCACACCTTCACCTTTGCCTTCAGCCTCTGCTTGAAATTGGGGAAGATTTGGCCTTGGGGAACATTAATACAACAGGTCTGTTCAATTGGTCTAATCCAATTTGTCAAAAAGAGCAGAGAAGAAGCTGTTTCAGGGCAAAAAAGTTCAAAATCACAGATCCATCAAACCAACAGAAGAGCAAGAGTACAGCCCATAAGGAGAGGGAAAGAAGGAAAAACTATGAGTAAACAACAGAAAAAGAAAAAAAAGAAATGACAATTGACAGCCTCTATTCAGATAATGAACAAAGAAGAAATAGAACAGAGGAGGACCAGGGAACACAAAGAAAAACCTCAAAAACTTCAGTGAATTGGACACAGGCTCTGAAAGATCTCAAAAAAGAATTCAAAAAACAAATAAAAGAGGTTGAAGCAAACTGGGGAAAGAACTTAAAAAGCAAAATAGGTCATCTGTGTGATTGTCCCTGTTTTCAAGGAGTTTACATTCTAACAGAAAAAACAAGTGATAAGGATGGAAGAGTTAGAGGAATATGCAAGGGCACTCATATGGGAGTAACACAGCTAATATGGAGGTAGACAAAACCAGATCCATAGCTGAAAATTAGTGATGGAAAATTTGATTTGATAGCAACAGATGAATCAATACTAAAAAACGTCAACTACACCCAGAATAAGCATGTCTAGATACTTAATGCTTTCCTAAATGTTGAACTATTTCCTCGCTTATAGTTCATGTGCATAAGGAATCCCTTCACCCAATCCATAAGTTTCTTTTTTCCCTCCTGGCACAAAGGAATACAAGGAAAGAGCTTTTGTCTTCATCTCCAAGAGATCATTACAGTTCTAGTTATTTAGAATAACTCTGATCCAGGTGAACACAGAAATATTTGGAATCTTGAGAGAAATTTTTGGAGAGATTAAGATTTTTTTCAAGTCTTTAAGTCTGTGGTATTCCCTGATCAGGGTAGGGAAGATACAAATTTGCTTGGTCCTCACTGCTATGAAAATGTGTATGAATAGTAGGAACCACAATGGAAAAATAACTACTAAGAGAAGAGATCATTGGGACTCAAAATGCATTTCTGCTGTGAGCACTTGAGCCTTGAATCTCCTGCAGTGATACTTAACTACATCCTCTCATAATGGGACTAATATGAAGAGGCATATGGACTCCATATGGACTTGCAGGAACTGAGGAACTGAGTTCCTTCCTTCTGGCTTTATCCAGATATCAAACTAATAATTTTTCCTGGAATCCAATCTCAGGTGGAGAACAAAGGATCTGCAGTCTTAGGGAAAAGGCCAGATAGGTCTGTAAGGGGGAGGAGATTTGGGGATTTTTCTTTCTGGACTTGTGAGGCCATCATGATTGTGGCAAATGACTACAAATACCCTGCTTTCCTACAAGTGACATTAAGAACCCCCCCCCAAACAAGGTCCAATATTAATGACATGGCCCCTATCTGCACTGTCCCCATTGGCCAAGGCCTTAAGGACCTAGGGACTGTTCAGAAGGCTTACACAGTTCTTGTTTCAGGATTAGCCTGAAGAAGGTCATTTTATCACTTCCTCTTCCTACCCCCTTTTCCTCTAAAACTTCCAAACATTAATCTGGGCAAATTCCCTCACCTCTGACTTGTTCAGTCTCATGCCGACTAATAAGGGGTTGAGGGGAATTGGAGCTTTTCCATGAACAAAGTGGTACCTACTTCAATTGAGCTATTCCTCACCCTCCAGACAGAATAAAAGTGGAAATGGAGGACTTTAAAGAGACCTTTTTAAAAATTAAATAAATTTCTAAAGCATGGAAAAAATTGACCAATAAAAACATTTATGTGTCAACTTCTGAGAGTTGTGAAAAGTCATGAGTGTTCTTTAGGAGTGTGTATAACTGAGTAATATTGAAAAACAATATCTTTTGGGAGTTATTCCTATAGCATAAATATGAAAGATATATGAGGTTTTAGAAAAGGAATATTCGTTGGCAGAAGTAGGAGGGCTAATATGATATATTTCTTTATCTTTACTTAGAAATACTTTGCTTTTCCAGTTTACTAGATGATGTGTTTCAAATGGGAATTACTATAAAAATGTGTTGTGATATATAGCAAAAGGCCCAGTTTTCTTTAAATCAGGCAAATAAACTATAGAGGTGAAAAGCCTTTCTTGTCATAAGATAATTTTTTTCCTGTCTATTTCTTTAATTTGTTTTTTTAGTTACAAGTAGAAACAACTTTCAACAATTATTTTCTGACATTTTGTGATTAAATTTTTTTATCTTGCTTCTCCCTTTCCAGAGGTAATAATCTGATATGTTTTACCAATGTTGTCAGGCACTATACATTTCCATATTTCCCACATTGTCAAAAAAGCAAAAATATGCACATATAAAGAAAAAAATCATAAAGGTAATAAAGTGAAAATGCTATGCTGAATTCAGCATTCAGACTATCAGTTCCTTCTAATTTCTGTGGATAGTATTTTTCATTCTTAGCCTCTTGGGGATGTGTTATATAACCATGGATTGCAGATAATTGTTTAGTTCTTCACAGTTGGTCATAGAACAATATTTCTGTTACCATATATAATATTCTGTTTTGTTCACTTTAACCTTCATTAGTTCATATAAGTACAAATGTTTTCTGAAAATTTCCTCTGTCATTTCTTATGGCACAGTGATATTCCTCCACAGTCATGTAATACAACTTGTTCAGCAATTCCTCAATTGATAGACATCCTTTCTATTTCCAATTCTACACTACAAAAAATAGGTGCCTATATATATATATATATTTCTGATACAGACTTAGTAGTGGTTTTTTATATAGTATGCATAGTTGTATGACCCATTGGGCCTGGTTCAAGATTATTCTCTAGAATTATTTTATTAGTTCACATTGGTTCCAACAACATTTCATTGGCATATGAATTTTCCCACATTTCCTCCAAAATTTGTAATTTTCCTTTTTGGCAATATTAGTGAATCTGATAGGTGTGAGGTTGTATCTCAAAATTCTTTTAATTCATATTTCTCTTATCAATAGTGATGTGTAGCTTTTTCATATGCTTACAAATGCTTTTGCTTTCTTCATCTGAGAAGTGCCTATTGGGAATGACTTATATTATAAATTTGAGTTAGTTCTCTTAATATTTGAGAAATGAGGCTATTTTCAGAGATATTTTCTATAACATTCCCCTAATTTTGTGTTTCCCTTATAATCTTGTCCTTGTGGGATAGCCAACTGTCCATGGGGAGGCAGCCAGATACTCATGGGGGACAGCTAGATATTCCAGATGGGTAGCTAAATATTTCTGGGGGATAGTCAGATGTCCCTAGAGAGCAACCACATATCTCAGTAAGGGAGCCAGATCTTTCAGGGGACAGACAGATTTTCATCAGGGAAAAACAATATAGACTAAAGCTCCACAGTTTCCTGGGATAGACTGAGGGGCTGTAGTTGTTTTTCCTGGTTAAAAAAGAATAAATAATGTGGTTGCTCTGCCCCCTTCACCAATGGAGGTGGCTGTATCAAGCTTTGTTTCTCAGTAATGACTGATACAGAGATGATGTCATCTGCTCTACCTAGACAGTATGGGGCTGAGGCATAGAGGGCAGCACAACTAGTGGGTGCAAGACTATTGGTGGCAAAGCTGTTTCAGGTGACATAGGGACTCCTATGGCTAAAACTGATGGTTTGAGTACAACCTTGTGCCTCAGGATGAAGTGATGATTCATTCCTCCATAAAAGGATGTAAATAAATCATAGATTTCTGACACTTGTGTCTTTTTTGGGTTCCAAGAAGATGCACATTACCTTGAGCTTCCTTGGGACATTGGTCTGGTGAGGACACAAAGCTGAAGTTGAGTTCATGATCTCATGGCTGAGGTGGAGTCAATGTAATGGCTTTGTTGATAGGCAATGTCCTATCCTGAATAAGAAGCTTCAGTGGCCAGTCACTCTCCTCCTTTTTAGGGAAATAACAACAACCTTGGCCTGCTTCCTGACTAGGCTTCAGAGTGCCCAAGAGATGGACTCTGATACATTGAGTGATCATTCATTCTCAGAGAAGTCCTTTTCTAGAATTTCACTTGGAAATGAATTTTTCCCTCCCATCTCTTTTCCTGAGCTATTGGAAGCTAAAGATACTTGATTTTTCTGTTGTACAGTTCTTCCATTTTTGAACCAAGCTATCTTCTGTACTTGTCAATATTTGTCCAATTGGAAAAAGTATTCTTTCTCCTAAATTTAGTTGTGAGGGTTATATGTCCTATTTTATGGTCAATTTTTGTGAAAGTATTAGCTATTACAGAGAAGGTATATATTCCTTTCTATTCCTATTTAGTTTTCTCCACAGGTATATCATTACAAAGTTTTCTGTAATTTCATTTACATAGTTAACATTTCTTTCTTTTTTTTTGCTGAAATTATTTAATTATTGTGATGAAATTTCTGCCCACAGAAACACCAAAGAAAGAAACAAATCTTGGGTTCCAAGCTGAAAAGAAATACGTTTATTGAGAGAGTGCTGGTTTCACAATAAAGCTGGACTTCTGGTCAAGACCAAAAGACCCAGAGCACAGGGAGAGGCCTTCTGTAACAGTTAAAATTTAGGGGAAGCTGAGGCAGGTAGAAATTAGTTTCTCTCTGCAAGGAGTATTATATTTTAGAGGTTTATTAAAAGTTAAGGATTAAAAGAAAATACAGGATAAGGAAAATGTGCCTAGGCCAGGGAGACAAGACCTCACCTACATTATGGAAAGAGCCACATCTGCCCCAAGACTGCAGTCCAAAAGAGCACCAAAAACCTTTGCAATCAGGTTAAATACTTTCTTGATCTTGGCCCAGGTGAGATTACAAAGCATTCTGGGGAAGTGGAGCAAAGGCTTGTGGGATTGAAGTCCTGGATTCCAGTCTATTTTTTACACTTCCTTTATACCCCATGAATATCACAACTTATATACAAGTTTAAAAATAATCCATACAATAGTTATACCCAGGTGTACTTCTCACTGGTAACAGAAGTCACTTGATGGATAAAAGGGAGTGGGGGAGTGTAAACCTCAAAATTTCTTAGACTTAGGTTTACAGGAGTCTGAACCCTTTTTTCTAAGCCTACTGATGTCAAGGATGATATATACTAAGGTGACTAGGGTAAATGGGAGGTGACAGGCCTCCAAGGAAGGCAAAAGTCTGATGATGTATTCTAGGGTGATACAAAGGTTAAGGGGTGGCACCAGGCTTTTTAAAGGAGGGGAAAGCTTCTATTCTAATGAAGACAAAGTCACAAGTTTAAGACCATAATTGCTGAGGGTGCATCACATAGCAGGTTTGAGGCTAGTCCTAAGGCCTATGCTAAAAATAATTAACTATATTAAAGCAGTTACCTACTTAATTCAAACCTTCAACTTATATACTACAATAATCATCATAATATTAACTCACTAATGCCAACACTATTTAATTATCTTAGAATTGAAATTATGATTAACTCAATACTACCACTAATGTTAAAAATCTAGCGGTCATAAAAGAGGGTGGGGGATTTCACACTCACTTTATGAAAGGGGAATATTGAGGTCCCCCACTAATATACTTTTACTTTTTGTTTCATCTTGTAACTTAAATTTTTCCTTTAGGTATTTGGATATGTTGTCATTTGGCACATATGTTTCATATTGAAATTGCTTCATTTTCCATGCTGCCTTTTAATCAAGATGTAACTTTTTTTTCTTATCTCTTTTCATTAGGTTAATTTTTACTCTGTGTTGTCATGATTGCTTCTCATAATTTATTTACTTTAGTTAAAGAATGATAAAGTCTTGTGCACTACCATTGTGACAGAGCCTGTCACTACAGAAAAAGTGCCAAGCTGAAGAGTATGTGAAATTGATCACCTTGATGGGGGAGGGGCCCCAGGAGTCAAATATGGAGTAGGAGGAGACTCTGGTTTGGAGAACATAAGGGTTGCTCAGTCTTGAAAAGCTGAAGAGAGAAGGTGGGGAAAAGACTTTCTCCTGATGGTTACCCATTTTTCGGGCTGGTGACTGGAAATCTTTTCCCCCAACATTTCCCAATTGAAGGGTCTTATGAAGAGAAACCTTAGCAGACTTTGCCTCAGCTCCTGTTGCCCAGGGGTGAATCAAACTGACCTTCTCTCAAGGGGCTTAGGCTGACAATGCCTGAGTGCCCCCCCCCAACTCCAGGAGGGAGGGGAATGAGTTTAGATAGAGACAATGATTCCCTTTCCCCATTTTCCTTTTCCCATTCTTCCCTGCCCATTATTTTCTTTATATTACCTGATTGAGTTAACATTTAAAGTTATCTGTTCCCCAAGCTGAGTATGAGTGAGCAGAACGAGACCTTTTGGTCTCAAATAGTGGAGGGAGGACATGAGGGACAAGAGTGAATTGGGGAGAGCAGCTTTAGATAAGGAAGAAAGGCATAAGGGGGAAAATCTTCAAACCCCCTCTCCTCTCTCTGAGCCAAGTCATTACATCTGCTGTCTCCCTTGAACCTCACTTTGAGAAGGGAATTCTCATCTCTTTCCCCCTCTCCATACCGAAAGTCCAAGTTTACCTTGGGGTATAAACTTTCCTCCTTTTATCTTTTTTTAATACACCATTATATATTATGTTTGTATCTTCCTAAGTTTAAATTAGTTTCTTATACACAATGTAATGTGAAATTCTGTGTTTTGAATCTACTCTCCTATTCTCTTGCATTTTATAGGCAAATTCATCCCATTTAAATTCATAGTTATAATTACTGTGCTTCTCTATATATTATTTCCCCACTGATTATTCATTTATTTCTCCTTTCAGCCTTTTGGTGCTCACTACTTACTATTGCCTGAATTCACATTCTCTTTAGTCTATGTATCTTTCTCTTATTCCTCCTTCCTTCAAAATTCTCTATTTGGTAATAGAGATTTCTATGGCTGACTGAATGTAAATGTTATTCCTTCTTTGAGCTAATTCCAATGAGAACAAACTTCAAGCATGTTAATTCTCCTCCATTTTCCCCTCAAGTGTGTTGACTCTTAAACTCCTCTTCATGTGAGATAAGTTATCCCCTTCTATCACTGTTTTTATACTCCCAGTTTGTTTCCCTTTCTCATCCCTAACTTTTTAAATGTTATGCCATCTTAGTCTGCTTATTCCTTTGTTTGTGTCTAATAGCAATAAAAATCTCAAGTATCTCAAATACTTCAAATATTTTGGGTACTTTTAGTACCTTAAGTCTTTCGAGTGTCATAGATGTCTTAATTACCTTAATTGTCACATTGTCATGCAGGTATATATTCAGTTTATATTTAATTAATCCCTTATGTTTCCAATTTTCTTTTTAGTTTTTCACACTTCTCTTGAGTGTTGAGTTTGATCATCAAGTTTTCTTTTCAGTTCAGTTTTTCTTATCAAAACATCCTGGAAAAATCTTTATTTAAAAAAAAAGGCTATTTTTCCATCTAGAGGATTATGCTCAGTTTCACTGGGTATGAAATCCTTAGATGAAATCTTCCATTCTCTTCCTTTTAGAATACCAGGTTCCAAAACCTCTAGTATAATTAAGAAGCTTCTATATCATGGGTAATAATTACAGTGGTTCCATATTTGAATTGTTCTTTCTGAGACTTCATAATCCTTTCTCCTTGGCATGGCAGTTCTGGATTTTAGTCCTGGGAGTTTTTGATTTGGAATTTCTTTCAGGCGGTAATTGGTGTAGTCTTTCAATTTTTATTTCTCCTTCTTGTCTGAGAATATCAGAACTATTATTCTTGATGATTTCTTTTAATATGGTATCCAGCTTTTTAATATTTTTTTTATTGTAGCTTTCAATATCCCAGAGGTTCTTAGATTAGATCTACTGGATCTAATTTCCAAGTCAGCTGTTTTATCAGAAAGGAATTTCATATTTTCTCCTTTTTTCATTCTTTTGAATTTCTTTTATTGTTTCCTCCTGTTCAATGAAGTTTCCATTTCCCCAATTATACATTATAGGGAATTATTTTTTTCCTGTGTTTTATTTTCAATTTGGTCAGTTCTAAACTTTAAGAAATTTTCTTTATTTCTTTAGTGTTTCTTTTTAACCTCCCTTTCCATTGTCCTCTTTTTTGTCTTTAGGGAGTTGTTTTCTTCCTTGAATTCTTGCCAAGCTGTTGACTCTTCCTATCAATTCTTTTTAATATTTTATTATTTTCTTCTTTCCAAATTTTTCCAAGTGTTGTTCCTGACCCCCTTTCAGACTTATCTTTGAGGTTCCACATGTCTCAGTTTTGGTATTTTTGTCTGTTTCTGAGTTTGTATTCTGATGTTTTCTGTCAATAAAGTAATTCTCTAAGGTAAACTTTTTTTTTGTATTTTTCTTATTGTCCAGGTTCTCCCCCTGCTTCATTACCTTGCCTATATATATATATATATATATATATATATATATATATATATATATATATATATATATATATATATATATATATATATATATATGTTCTGCCCTGCTTCTCAGGTGGAAGGAGCACTTTTACACACTTGCACTGTATTCTACTGTGTGTTTTTGGGATAGGCTGATATAATCTTTGGGTCCCACAGTGTGCACTCTGAGGGTGTAGCCTGGAAGGCATGTTATAGGGAGTCTTACAACTGTTTTGTCCAGCTGGGATCAATTTCAGCTGCTGTGAGTTCCCCAGAGGTCTCATGTAGTGGACTGATGCATGCACCTATTGTATCTTTCCCCAGGACTCATGAAGTAGGCTGGTTCTTACTTTGATAATTCTGATGCTTCATACATTGGAATAATCTTCCTTCTCAACCCATTGAGATGGTTCTTGATGGCTTTCTTCAGTTTTGAGGCTTTTTTTTTTTGGTATGGATGTTTGTAGATAAATTTGGGCAATCTTAGAGTATTCCTTACTCCCACATCTTAGCTCCTAGAAATGGAAATTCTGAGTGAACTTTAAGTACTACAGTAATATATATGTATTATTCATGCCTTTCTTACCTTCCCAGAATGTTTCTTAAAATCTAAATATTCCAGCAAGTTTCTCAGTGCAGTCTGTGGGGGAGGGTTATTGGAGCTTTTGCTTCACTGTGCTCTAGAGGCTTTGACTGGATTAAAGTACAGCAGTCTGTGAGGGATGGGTGTTGGAGATGGAGCTTCCCTGACCTCTGAAGTCTATTGATAGATTAAGTCCTGCTGGGTTGGGCTGGATGTGCTGTATTTATTACTTAAATAGTTCTATCACTTTCAATTTTATTAATTTCTCCCTTAATTTTTAAGATCTCTAATTTGGTTTTCTTCTGGGGTTTTTTAATTCGTTCACTTTCAAGTTTTTTGATTTGCATGTCCAATTCATTGATCTCTGCCCTCCCTAATTTGTTAATGTATGAACTCAAGGATATAATTTTTTCCCTAAATACTGCTTTGGCTGAATCCAATAAAGTTTGAATGGATGTCTCTTCATTGTAATTTTCTTCAATACAATTATTAGTTGTTTCTCTGATTTGTTCTCTAACTATCTGATTTTGGAGAAGTATATCATTTAATTTCCAATGAATTTTATTTGGTTCTCCATGTACTCTTACTGATAATTATTTTATTGTCTTATGATGTAAAATGGTTGCATTTATTATTTCTGCTTTTCTGCATTTGTATGCCATGTTTTTATGGCCTAGTATATGGTCAATCTTTGTGAATGCACCATGTGCTACTGAAAAGGTGTATTCTTTTTAAACTAGTGCTTTATTTTTAATAAATCCCCCTAATCCCCTCCCTTGATATGCTTCCGTTTCTGGTCCTTCCCTTTTTGTTCCCTTCTTGTTTTTTTTAGGGCCTGTTAAGTTTCCTGCCCTCTATCCTTCCCTCCCTTTTTGTACTCCACCCCCATCCCCTTTAGTTTTCCCTTCTCCTTTACCCTGTAGGATAAGATAGAATTAAGGATCCCAACGTATCTAGATGTTCTTCCCTCTCAGAGTTGATTTCACTGAGAGTAAGATTTAAGTATTACCTATTAGCAATCTCTTTATGACCTTATTAAAAGAGTATTCTTCCCCTCCCCGTCCCATGTGTATCTTTGTGTGAAAAAGATTATTCTATTTATTTTATTTCTTCAAGTATCTCTTGGTACCATCATTGATTCCCCCCTACTCTTTTTCTTTTTTTTTATATCATCTTATAGCCCTTAAATGCCCTAATCTTTTTCTATGAGTGTTTCTTCTAATTACTATAATAATGGATATAATTTTTGAGAGTTACAAATAACATTTTCCCCATATATTAATATTTACAATTTGATGTAATTGTAGCCATTAAAGAAGAGAAAATATTTTTCTCCTTTTCCCTCTCATATTTACCTTTTCATGTTTCTCTTGATATTTGGGTTTTGATATCAAACTTTCCACTTAGTTCTGGTCTTTTCTTTACAAATACTTGGAAATCTTTTATTTTGTTGAATGCCCATACTTTCTTCTGGAAGTATATAGTCAGTTTTGATGGATAGGTGATCCTTGGTTGAAGACCCAGTTCTCTTGCCTTTCTGAATATTGTGTTCCAGGCCTTGCAGTTCTTTAATGTGGAAGCTGCCAGATCTTGTGTTATCCTGATTGGTGCTCCTTGGTATCTGAATTGTTTCTTTTTGGCTTCTTGTAGAATTTTCTCCTTAGCTTGAAAGCCTTGAAATTTGGCAATTATATTCCTTGGTGTTGTCTTTTGGGGATTATTATAGAGGGTGTTCTATGAACTCTTTCAATGTCTATTTTCCCCCCTTGTTCAAGAACTTCGGGGCAGTTTTCTTGGATGATTTCTTGTATTATGATGTCAAGATTTCTGTTTATTTCTGGCATTTCAGGTAGACCAGTGATTCTCAGATTGTTTCTTCTTCCTTTTTTTTTCCTGATCTGTCACCTTGTCAGTGAGATATTTTATGTTTTCTTCTAATTTTTCAGTATTTTGACTTTGCTTCATTAATTCTTGCTGTTTTGCAAGATCACTGTCTTCCAGTTGCCTAATTCTGATCTTTAAAGACAAGTTTTCCTTTTCAGTTTGGTATATCCTGCTTTTTGTGGCTTCTAGCTATTTCCCCAATTGGGAGTTCTTGTCCCTTAGAATGTTGTTTTCTCTTTGAATTATTTCCCACTTTTCTTGCCAGAAGGCTTCCATCTTTTTGATAAGCTCCAATTTGAATTCTTCAAAAACTTGTAGACAATTTCCATTATTTTTGGAAAGTTTTGATTTTGTTTGAATTTCTTCCTCTTTTTCCTTTGTTGCCTGGGTTTTCCCTCTGTAAAATTTTTCCAGGGTTAATGCCTTCTTCCTGTTTTTCTTGGAGGGTGTTTGTTGATCCTGGGCACAATTAGCCGTGCCTATGGTGGTTTTTCCTTCCCTTTTTAGTCAGAAATCTGAGTGAGATGGGCAGGTTCTCTCTTTCTGGAGTTAAGGGGCAAGGTTTTTGCCTGAGGCAAGCTCTCGAATCTCTGCAGCCTCCATTGTTAGTGAGAGCGCCCACGGTCTGAGATCCCCAGTGCTCAGGGGTTTCTGTTGTAACTGCTCTCAGGGGTAGGTCCCCAGCAGTCCTAGTCATATCCCAAGGACCTAGAGGTGCCCCTTGCTCCTCACTCTAGAGGTATCCCTCCCTCACTCACTGATTCTTGCTCATAATGGCTCTGACTCTGGCTCCTTAGGTGGGGTGGGGAAGGGTAGATCAGCTCACGTTTGGGTGGGAGCTTTTTCACCCTCTTTTAGTGTGAAAATTCTCAAACCTCACATACCTTCAATGCTGCACTCTACTGTTGAGTACCTCTGTTCTTCTGAAATATGTTTTAATGTTCTTCTGAGGTAGTCTATTTCATTGGGTGCTGGGGAGAGGTAGCGTCCTGCATCTAGACTGCTGCCATGATAACCCGGAAGTCCCCCTCAGCTTCTCTTAATTGTGTTTTGAATTGTATTCTGAGTTCTTCCAGAGCCTGTATCCAATTCACTGGGTTTCCTGTTTTATTTGCTTGGAATTCCCCCATCCTTCTCTGTTCTGTTTGCCCTTTGTTCATTGCCTATTTAGAAGCTGTCGATTGTAATTTCTTTTTTCCTTTTTCTGTTGCTTGCTCATTTTTACCCCTTCTTTACTCCCTGCAGTTGCCTGAGCTCTTGCTTCTCTCTTTTTCTGTGTGTGGTTTTGTGCTTTTCTTTCCACCTTCACTATTGGAGTTTTGTCAGTGAATCTCTCAGTGCAATCTGTGAGGGAGGGGTGTTGGAGCTTGAGCTTCTCTGCCCCCTGGAAGCTTTGATGGGATTACATCTGGCTGGGTTGCTGGATGTGCCCTGAGCCAAAACCTCGGGAAGGGGGGTGCAATATGGTGTGTGTCTGCTGCTGCCACTATGCTTCCTACTCTGCACTTTGTGCTTCTTTATCTGCTTCCCTACTGACTGTGTTGGATGCTCTCAGCCTGGCACAACTTTGCCCACAAGGTACTCCCTCCAGACCAGTGCCTTTGCCCACACATAGGTTCCAGCTCCCACTGGAGGCTTAATGCTCTCGGTAGTGGAGGGGTCCCAGGATCTTCCTTCTTCCTTCCCATTAAATCCAAGTGTTCTCGAATTCTGGCTTTGGAGGCTGTACCTTTTAAGTTGAGTCCAGCAGGAGGGTTTCTTGGCTCTGTCTTGTTAGGGTTGATTTTCAATCCCCTGGGAGTATTTATTTTGTAATTGGTAAGGAAGGGTTTTCAGAAGTATGAATATTTGCTTCCTCTATACTGCCATCTTGACTCTACCTCCAAAAGAGATAAATATTTAAAAAATATAAATTGCCCAGATTAATAGAAGAGGAATTAGAATATTTAAACAATTTCATAAGAGAAACATTAACTGAACAAGCCATGAATGAATTCCCTAAGAAAAAACTCCTTAGGACCAGATGGATTCACAAGGGAATTCTACCCAAAATTTAAAGAACAATTACTTTCAATACCACATAAACTATTGAGAAAAATACTTGAGTGAATAACTCTTCAATATATAGAGTTCATATTTAAATCAGAAAAAAAACAGAGAAAGAAAACTATAGAGGAATGTCCCTATGAATATTGATGCATGAATTTTAAATATACTAGAAAGAAGATTGCACCAATATATCACAAGGTCATATACTATGGTCAGTTTAATTTTAGGTCAGTAAAACAGGGATGGCACAATATTAGAGAAACTACCAAAAACCAAATTTACTACTATTAAGAAAAAACACCCCAAAATTATGTTTAATTAAATAAATAGAGGGGGAAAAACATTTGACAGCAATACAACAACCATCCCTATTAAGAAAAACACTAGAGATCATAGGAATAAATGGAACATTCTTCAAAATGATAAATAACATATTTAAAATCATTAGCAAATATCATCTGTAATGGGAATAAGCTAAAAGTCTTCTCAATAATATCAGGAGTGAAACAAGGATGGTCATTATTACCATTAATATTTAAAATTATACTATTAGTACAATGCTAACTATAGCAATAAAAGAAGAAAATCAAGCATATAGGTAAGAATAGGTAATTAGGAAATAAAGCTTTACAGATGTTCTGAACATAGAAAATCAAGTCCTACATGATCAACCAAAAATCAACCATAAACTAATCAAAATAATTAACAACTTTATAGCAAAATTACAGGTTATAAAACAAACCCACAAAAATCACCAACATTTTTCTAAACTACTAATAAAACCAAGAAATCGAAAGAAATTCCATTTAAAGTTACCATATAAAATATAAAATCAGAATCTACAGGCTAAAACAAAGGCATGAACTATGTGATCACAACTATAAAATACTTTTCATACAAATAAAATCATATCTAAAAAAGTGCTCACAGGTAGAATGGGTCAGTATAAAAAATGACAATTCTTTCTAACATAATTTATCTATTTGGTGCCATATCAATTAAACTTTTTTATCTATATTTTTTCATCTATAAAATAACTTATAGATCTAGATGTGATAATGACAAAATTCATCTTTAGGAGCTAAAGGCCTGGATTATCAGAGGAATTAATGGGAAAAACATGACAGAAGATACCTTAGCTATATAAGATTTCAAGTTATATTTTAAAGTGGAAACCATCAGAAGAATGTGTTGATAGCTAAGAAGTAGAATGGAGGACCAAAGGAATAGATTAGTCACTCAACACATAATATTAAATGACTATAGTAACCTAGTGTTTGAAAAACACAAAGATCCAATCCTTTGGAAGAATTTACTTTTTTTTTTTGACAAAATCTTCTGAGCAAACTAGAAAACAGCAAGACAGAAATTAGGCATAGGCCAACATTGCATGTCATATATCAATGTAATGTGAAAATGGATTTATGATTTAGAAATAAAATGTGATATCATAAATAAATCAGGAGAACATAAAATAATTTACCTCTCAGATTCATGGATAATGGAAAATTTTAGGCCAAAACCAGACATAGAGAATATTATGAAATGCAATATAGGTTACTTTCTATACATTAAATTAAAAAAATAAAGTTCCAACACAAATAAAAGCAATGCTATTGGGGGCAGCTGAATCCCTCAGTGGACTGAGAGCCAGACCTAGAGCCAGACCTAGTTCAAATCTGACCTCAGACACTTCGTAGCTGTGTGACTTTGGGCAAGTCACTTAACCCTCATTGCCTAGAACTTACCACTCTTCTGACTTGGAACATGGTATTGATTGTAAGGTGGAAGGTAAGGGTTTTTTTTTTTAAAGCAATACAATTAAGATTCAAAGAGAAACAATAAACTGGGAAAATATTTATAGCAAGTCTCTCTGACAAAAGCTTAATTTCTAAATATATAGAGAATGGAGTCAAATCTATAAGAATGTAAAACATTTATCAGTTGACAAATGGTCAGTTATTCTTAGATTATAAAATTAAAACTTAGTCATATGAAAAAAATCCTCCAAATCACTATTCGTTAGAGAAATACAAACTAAAATAACTCTGGGGACCACCTCATACCTGTCAGACTAGCTAACGTGACAAAAAAGGAAAATGATAAAAGTTGAAAGATGTGTGGAAAAATTGGGATGTGCATACCCTGCTGGTGGAGCTGTGAACTGATTCAACCATTCTGGAGAGCAATCTGGAAATATGCCACAAAGGCCATCAAATAGTTCATACCCTTCCACCCAGCAATACCACTTGTAAGTCTCTATCCCAAACAAAGTAGTTTAAGATAGGTGAAAAGAACCTACTTGCACACAAATATTTATAGCAGCTCTTTGTTTTTTTTTTTTTTTGGTGGTAAAGAACTGG
Source organism: Monodelphis domestica (assembly GCF_027887165.1). Classification (NCBI taxonomy): domain Eukaryota; kingdom Metazoa; phylum Chordata; class Mammalia; order Didelphimorphia; family Didelphidae; genus Monodelphis; species Monodelphis domestica. The sequence goes on along the minus strand of NC_077229.1, from coordinate 246,602,626 downwards.
GAAATGGCATGCAATCAGGGAATGGTTGAACAAGTTGTGGTTTATGCTTCTATAGGAATCCTACTGTGCCATAAGAAATGACAAACAAGATGATGACAAAATACCTGGAAATCTTATGTTAAGTGACATAAAGTGGGCAGAAGCAGGAGAATGATTTACTCAGTAAAAACAATGTATGAAGAACAAGTGTGAATGATAATTATTATCAACAAGGAAAGTATCCAAGACAATTCCAAGGGACTCATGACAAAAAAAGATATTCAAAGCCATAGAAGGATTATATGAAGTACAAAACTAATTGAAACATACTCATCTTTATTTTCTCCTTGAATTTTGCTCCAGTGTAAGCAACATATATATCTTCTGTAACTTAATGAACATAGAAATATGTATTATATGACAATATACATACAACCTATATTGTATTACTTGCCTTCTTGGTGAGAGGAGAGGGGTTGGAGGAAGAGTAAGAATATGGATTGCAAAATAATAGAAAATGAATATTAAAAGTCATGTATTCAGGTAAATAAAAGAAAATGATAGACAAGATTACCACTGGAAAACAGAAAATATTGAAAGAGAAAATTAAAACTTGTCTAAGAAGCAATTTGCCTAGTTCAAAAAGATGTCCATAATGACCTTTGTTTATAAGAATAACAAAATAAATAAATACCATGACATTTTTCAGTTCTCTCCTATACTTTTTCCTATACCATCTTCGGTACAGTATACGAAAATAATTTATTAGTTTTGATCTAAGCAATTTGTGATATTTAGCTTTTATTTTTAATGGCCTGAGTGAAATGAGGTTCACCTAGCATTCTGCAATACTCACTTTCAATAATGAAATATTGCATGAGGAAAACATTGCATTTCCTACTTACAAGAGTATTAAGCATGTGAAATTATACATTATTTTTAGGGAATCCCCATAATTTTTCAAAAGTATACACAATTGCGGAGAGATCTTACACAAAATGTTTGAACATTTTGATCATGGTATTTAATTTCTAATTTCTAGGAGCAGCTAAGTGGCTCAGTTGATTGAGAAATAGGCCTAGAAATGAGAGGTTCTGGGTCAAATCTGACTTCCAACACCTCACTGTGTTACCCAGGCAAGTCACTTAACTACAATTGCCTAGCCATTACAACTCTTCTGCCTTAGAACCAATACAAAGTATTGATTCTAACATAAAGGCAAATATTGTTTAAAATAAAAATTTAATTTCTACTTCTCATGAAAGATGCTGTGCACTTTAAAACTTATGTGTTCAGAAGTTGGACCTTGTGCTCTCACACAGCTACTGTACAAATTCAGTATATCAAAATGTGTTTAGCTTTAGAAATTGAGATGATTAACATTAACAAGAAAAAAAAGATTCTTTGTAGCACTTTCCATATGAGTTTACTGATTTTTCTTTTTTATTTATTGACACTTTTTTTTCATAACTTCTGAATTTACTCTGAATTGCTATTTCATCTCGGTCTCATTCAAGTCATTACATTACAAGATTTCCTAAAGCAAGCAAGAAACATTAAATGCTTTGGGTGTTCAATATGGTGACAACATATTGGAAATGTTAACATCTTGGTTTTAATTGGATACTTCCCAGGGGGACAGAGTGGTGAGAAAATTAAGTAGAGTATTATAATAATTACTTGCCATCTCTTTTTGTTGCATGGGAGATCTCCCATTCTTTTTGCTATTTTCAAATATTTATATCCCAGAACAATGTTTTTGTCTCTGAAGTATACATGTTTGTTATTTTTTAAGAGATGCTAATAAGAAACAGAACACACACACAATATCACATGCACACAGAGAGATAGCCAGTACTAAAAACACCACTAGGTGCTTCAGAAACCATCCACTGAAAATCATTTGCTTATTGGAAAAGATTGTTTTTCCTTTCTGATCAGTATTTATTCCTAAGATTTAAATCAGCTTTATGTTGTGGCAATGTCTCGATAAACTTCTCTAAAGGGTGTAACAATTTTAAAAACACTGTAAAACTTTCATTTTCATTCCTTTCAATGAAAATTGAAAATTTAATAACAATAGTTGAGTGTATTTCCCTTCCATGACTCTTAGCTGGTATTAATTGTACATTTAGAAAATGCTATAATTTTTAATTATTTTAAGAGATGAAATTTTTGTTTGGAATTTGAATATATAATTAATTAAAGTCATTCATTATGTGGCCTTTTTTGTAATAGACCCCTTGGTGTTCTGGAAATGGTTACTTTGAAGGTACCTATGAAAATTGCATTTCAACCAGTCTTGGATTTAAAAGCCATAAATTAATGAATCTAAGCCAATTGGATGAGAAATGATGCTCATAATTCTGTTAATCAATGAATTGTACAGAGAGTCCTTCACAACATAGAGGATGTCTATTCTATTTTGCTTTGAGGGACAAAGCTGTTGCTGAAAATGACCTGATGTCCATAGTTCTTTATATTTTTAGCCTCAGTTACAAAACTAGGGTGAGACAAGATGTTTTATGAGGTTATTTCAGCTCTAGATTTGTTATGATTTATTGAAAATATCTGTGTGTGAATCTGGAGAAAGTTATCTATACAGCAAAAATAATTTCTCCACTTCCATGCACATTCCTGAGGCTGTGTGTTGCATTTTTTTGTGACATCTGCTTCTCTCATCTTTCCCCCACAAGAAGAATCTTTGATCTTTTAAATTTTATTTCACTTTTTAAACATTTTTAGCATGAGTTTCAATGGTATGAATAGTGTAGGATAAGAGGTCAGGAGCCCATTGAGTGGAATTTTCCCCAAAGGCCATTTCATCAAGGACAATTCTAGCTGAACAATCCTAAAAAGAATAAGGACAACTATTCCAAAGCTGAGAAACCATCTACCAAGCCAGGAACAGCAGCTGCAGCTCATCAAATGGGATGAAGAGGTGTGGCTAACTGAGGTTCTGCCAGTTCCAAAGGTCTAGGGCTGGTAAAATCATAAAACATAATGCCTGAGGCTGATGAATTCTAAAATCTCCTCCCTTGGAATCTATCCTCCCTCTTTCTATAAATTACTGGCCTCCTACTTCTCTTCTGCACTCAGATTTTTAATGTAAGCCCTTTTCATCTGGAATATAAGCCCCTAATATCCCCGTGAAGACTACTATCTTTGCTTCCTCTCTGCATTTTGGTAAACTGGTCATTCTGCAATGTTATTCTCTGCAGATTTTTTTTGCCTTCTATCCTCTGGTACTTCTATTGTAGAGCTGTGACTGGTAATGTTGCAGCTAGGTTAAGTTCATTTGGAAGGAAAGGTAGGGTCCAAATGGATGAGAAGCAAACATCTAGAGTGTTTAAATGCTGAGGTCATGTGCCTTTTTACAGGAGAGCCCTTGAGTAGAGAGTACAGCCCCTGCTTCCCTCTGGAAAGAAGGATGCTACATATTGCTACAGGAGAGAGCAATCCTGGTCCATGCCAGCCCACCATGAGGGGTCTCCTTATTTTAATTTTCCTTCCAGCAGAAACCTGAAGTCAAAAATATGTTCAGTGGAGACCAAATTCTCTACCTCAAGAACTAGAAAGAGTTCTAATTACTCAGGAATCTAGAAGATTCAGATTTCCAAAAGGTCCCTTTCTAGCATGTTCCAGCCAGATGCAATCTCCCTAACATGTGCAGTTGTTATAGGTTAGCCTTTATTTCAGACATTCTAATCTCACCTTTCCCACTCATGCTTTAGGGAAGAGGGGTACATGGGAGAGTAGCTGGTGGATGTAACTTAATGTACTATTATTACATCTCACTAATGCTCTAGAGTGAATCGCTATTCATAAGATCAGTCTTATTCCAATGAAACTCAGTGACTAGAATTTTTATAGAGGAAACAGGGTACTAATTTAATAAAAACAGAAACCTTTCATTTGAGGGAATTTGAAGCTGGGTGTGTTAGGATCCTAGACTAACAAAAATAATTATTTATTGTGGCTGTATCTCATGCTGTACATATATAAACTGAAATAGGCAAGCCTCAATATCTGGAAAATAAGTCAGGTATAGACAGAGTAATGGAAGAAATTATTCTGTCCGTAGGAGATTAAAAAATTGCTAACAAAGTGAAAATTTTATACTTACAGAGAAATAAGGTGGTAAAATTGCTAGGAAGAAATATACTCACTAGGCATGAGCTACAACTCTTGTCTATGGTAGTACTGCCCCATACTTTAATAACTACCAGTTGTAGGGCCACCAATGTCTTAACTACTTCCAAACCCAATATTTTTATTTATCTCTACCTTTCTTCTGACTCTTCTAATTCTTGTTGATTTTCTGTGAGATTAAATGCCTTTTATAATTTCTCCACACATTTTGTGGAGAGAGTGTCTATGCAGATAAGTCTTTGTGTTGTTCTTACCTCCATTTCTTTACTTATGTAGTTCCTTCTGCTTGGAATGGACACCATCTCTTTTACGTGGATCTATGTCCATTGTCTCCTTCATGATAAGTCTCAAACAGCAAGCTAAATACTGAAATTGAAATAATTTGGCTGTGCCTGTATAATAATGACTTGTTCTTAATAATAATTTCCTACCAAATTTATTACCAAGAAGCATTTTTTCTATCTACAGCAGAGAGTGAAAGGAATACCATTATGCTTCTGTTGGCATATAATGATGTCAATCTATAGTTGTGAAATTAAAAGTATTTTATTGACTTATTGTTCCCTCCTATTCAATAATCTTTCCATGTTTTGTTCTAGAAACTGTCTACATTGCTCTTGAACTATTTACTCCTGAGTATTTATTTATCACTCCCTTCAAGAAAATATTCTAGATTAATTTTCTTTAAGATCCTCCCCTTACATTAACATCCCAATGTTTTGTTTTGTGGTTGCCTTTTTGTTTTGAATTGGTTCAAGAAATAAATTATAACATTAAATATTATGTTAATTTAATTTAGCTTTCGCATCTGCTGTTTCTAGAGTGCAAACCAGACCACAGTATTGCTGCCTCCTTCCATAAACTCCAGGGTCTTCTTATTACCTCCAGGATCAAAAACAGAATCCTTTCGTTGTCTTTTAGAACCTATATAACCTAGCTTCTTCCTACATTTCTTCTTTATATCCTTATAAAAACCTCTAAAATCCAATGACACCATTCTCATTGAACAATACACTCCATCACAAACTCCATGCATTTTGCTGGTTATTGCCCATTTCTGGAATAATAGCCTTTCCCCCCTGAATTTCAGTTTCCCTGACTTCCTTCAAGATAGCTAAAATCCTATCTTCCACAAAAAGCTTTTCTCTATCCTCCCTAATGATAATACTTTCCCTCTGATATTGCCTCCAACTGACTATCTACATCTGTATCTATTTATGTCTATATCATTAATATCTGTCATCTATAACTGAGCATATAATTTATCATCTCTACCTATTATATGTCAATCCATCTATATAATTTATTTGTTATCTTTACAAATAATTTGTGAATACTTTGAGTACATAGACAGTTTTTGCCTTTCTTTGCAACATTATTAATTTGTATAGTACCTTACACATAAGTTTTCAATAAGGTCTTGTTGGTTGAATTATTATATTTTATTATTATTATTTTATATTTATTTATATTTATATGTTATATATATATATATGTACATATATATATAGGGGTGTATGGGGTGCTCAGGGAGGGGTAGTATCTCTGGTATGGAGGGCTTGTCATGCCTCCTAGGGCAGCTCTCCAGCCTCTGACCCCCACCTGACACCCAGCTCTCACTTATGGCTCCCAGTAGCTGCTAGCATGCAGCAGCAGCCACACCCCGGGCAATGGCTTCGACAGGCCGGCTAAACCTTGTGAAGGTAGCCATCTGGTCGTCGACCCCTGGTGAACCAGGGCTTTGCTCACCCAGCATGTGAAGACTGCTTCGGCTGAACAGATGAAAGAAACCAATAAGAAGGTTCAACGGCTGAGAGGGTGATGCAGCAAAGCATTGTGGAGTGCTATGGGCGTGTTGGAGCACAAAGGACAACACGGCCATCCAATGCAGCTGAGGAAGTCTCCAGACGTAACAATTTTTTGTACCACTGGACCCAGGCTTCCAACGCCAAGAGAGTGGGACTGTCTCTGTGCATCGACTTTTCTACTTAAATCTCTTTCACGCACAAGTATCTTTGTGCACACCCATCTATCCTAACCCCATCCACCCTCTTCAAGACCTGCGGCGATGGGGGAGTGACGATGCAACAGGTGGAGGTGACCACTGGCAGTTGTAGTCACATTCCTGCACGTAGGTGGCCCACGGACCAGTGGTCGCCCAGCCCTGTGGGCAGCAGGGACGTTCGGCAGCATCCTGGGCGACTGAGCAGCCTTCTCTAGGACAACACTGCTCACCCTAATCAAGGGAGGGGACTAGAAAAGGTGTCCCAAACATTGCCTGCCCTACAAACACCCGGTCAGCACACAGCGGCTGGAGGGTCATCCCTTTAAGCGGTCGAAACCAAAGAAAACAAAATACAAAGAAACTCCTACTAGGAGCATAGAACATCAGAACATTACTTGACAGAGAGAATACCCCAAGACCTGAGAGAAGAACAGCTCTAATCCGTAAAGAACTGCCGCGATATAACATCGATATCGCAGCCTTAAGCGAAACACACTTACCAGAAGAGGGATCACTCAGTGAACCCACCACTGGATACACCTTCTTCTGGAAAGGTAGAGCCTCAAATGAAGGCAGAATCCACGGTGTTGGCCTGGCCATCAAGACCAGTTTGTTCAAACAGGTGCCAGACTTGCCTGTGGACATCAGCGAGAGGCTCATGGAGATCCTTTTGCCTCTCAGCAAAGACCGGTATGCCACAATCATCAGCGCATATGCCCCAACACTGACCAGCGCAGAGGAGACCATCGAGCAGTTCTACTCTGACTTGAGTGCCTTCCTGCACTCAGTGCCCACAAATGACAAGCTGATACTACTGGGAGACTTCAACGCCTGCTTTGGCCAGGACCATGAAAGATGGAAAGGAGTGCTCGGCAAACACGGCGTGGGCAAAATGAACAACGGCCTACTGCTACTCAGCAAATGCTCAGAGTTCAAACTCACCATCACGAACACTATGTTCAGAATGGCGAGCAAATATAAAACAATGTGGATGCACCCAAGATCAAAACAGTGACATCTCATTGACTACATCATTGTACACCGGCGAGACATCCAGGATGTAAAGATCACCAGAGCCATGAGAGGAGCTGAATGCTGGACAGACCACCGATTGGTTAGAGTGACTCTTCAAATGCACATTGGGCCTCTCCATCCAAAAAGCACCCAGACAGTTTGCGCATTTTACAACATGAGTGGTCTTAGAGATCCATCTTATTTGCAAACATTCCAGTCCTGCCTGGACAACAAGCTGTCTGCCAAGGGACCACTCACTGGAAGCTCAAATGAGAAATGGAACCAGTTCAGAGACGCAGTGAAGGAAACATCAAAGGCAGTCCTAGGCCCAAAACAAAGCAACCACCAGGACTGGTTCGACAAGAACAACACTGCTATTGAAGACCTATTGAGCAAGAAGAACAAAGCCTTTATGGAGTGGCAAAATAACCCAAACTCTGCTCCTAAAAAGAACAGATTCAAGTCTCTCTAAGCCACGGCACAGCGTGAGATCAGGAAGATGCAAGACCAATGGTGGGGAAAAAAAGGCAGATGAAATCCAGCGGTTTGCTGATATGAAAAACTACAAACAATTTTTCAGTGCCCTCAAGACTGTCTATGGGCCATCAAAACCCACCACCACTCCCTTGCTATCCTCTGATGGTGACACTCTCATTGGAAACCTTAAAATTTCTTAGACTTATAAATGTTGGAAATTTCACCATTGGGAAATTTCATGCTTGTAGGGAATTTCATACTGATAGTGGGAACTCTATTGGAATGTGAACCCCATTGGCAAGGGAGGTTCCTCCTCCTCCCTTCTTAAGATTACTTTAGGACAGAAAGCTTTTGCTGAACAATGGAAAGGGCTGCAGCATAGATCAAAATTTAATTATTCCAATCTCCACCCTACTCAGGGTAACAGGATTTAGGAAGGGCTGCAGCAAAGGATCAAGATTTAATTATTTGAGAATATGACCTTCAACAGACATGTGTAAAGCCACAGACCTCTGGGCGGTCCTGGGTTAAGGTAGAGCCACCATTGGCATAGGGAAGACATGGACAGTGATTGGTGGATGTGAGAACTGAGGGGAGGGAACTTGGATGGTTTCCTTAAAGATAGAGGAGTCTGAGGACTAGGGGTGGTTGGTTGGAGAGGTTTTGCTCTGAGAGGTTATGCTCTGAGAAGGTTGCTCTGAAGGAAGCTGGAGGTGGAGGCCCCTGAGACTGTTTCTCCATTTTGGTCACATGAGTGATAGGGACTGATCTCTTTTCTTTGCCTCAGCTATCTAAGGGCTTGGGCCTTTTGGCCCAGCTTAAACAGAAGGGGTATTTAAGCCCTATTCCCTTCTCTCCCCTTTCTCTCTCCCTCTCTCTCTCTATCTCTAATACCTTTCTTCCTCCTGTTTGTAATTAAACTCCATAAAAGGTTGACTGCTGACTTGAGTTTTCATTTAGGAATTACATAGCTGAATTCCTTGGTGACCTTAAATTAATATATATCAGTCTTTTAAAGTGATTTCCTTGTCACATCATAAAAGATAAAAAAGGCATCAGCAACAGGTGGAAAGAACACTTCAGTCAGCTTCTCAACTGACCCTCTTCAGTCCACCAAAGCGCCCTTGACCAGATCTCCCAAAACCACACCATTGAACAACTTGAAGTCCCTCCTTCAATAGTGGAAGTCCAAAAAGCCATTAAACAAATGAGTGCAGGCAAGGCACCCGGTAAAGATGGGAACCCAACCGAGGTGTACAAGGCCTTAAATGGAAAGGAGCTCCAGGCATTCCACATAGTGCTGACCAGCATATGGGAAGAGGAAGACATGCCCCCAGAACTCAGAGATGCCTCCATCGTAGCCCTATACAAGAACAAAGGCTCACGAGCAGCCTGTGACAACTACAGAGGCATCTCACTACTCTCCAGTGCTGGAAAGATCCTCGCCCTTGTTATACTCAACAGACTCCTGTCATCTGTTTCACAATGTGGCTTCCGAATAGATTGCAGCACCATTGACATGGTCTTCACAGTGAGGCAAATGCAGGAAAAATGCCTTGAGCAGAACCTGAGTCTCTACATTGTCTTCAAAGACCTGACAAAGGCGTTCGACACAGTGAATAGGGACACATTGTGGGTGATCCTCAGCAAGCTCGGTTGCCCAGCAAAATTTGTCAAACTGATCCAACTCTTTCATGTCAATATGACAGGGGAAGTCCTATCTGGTGGAGAGACTTCCGATCTCTTCAACATCTCCAATGGCGTGAAACAAGGCTGTGTCCTTGCTCCAGTACTATTCAACCTATTTTTCACCCAAGTATTACGACATGCTGTGATGGATCTAGACCTGGGCGTCTACATCAAATACCGATTGGATAGCTCACTATTTGACCTTCTCTGCCTGACTGCAAAAAGAAAGACAACAGAGAGACTCATCCTGGAAGCTCTCTTCGCAGATGGCCATGTTCTCACGGCCCACCAAGAAAATCATCTCCAAACCATTGTGGACAGGTTCCCTACAGCAACAAAACTATTTGGCCTGATATCAGCCTCAGCAAAACAGAGGTGCTGTTCCAACCTGCACCAGGGAGGCCAAGGAACCAGCCGTGCATTACAATCGATGGCACACAGCTTTCTAACATCAACACTTTCAAGTACCTGGGCAGCCCCATTGCCAACGACGGGTCCCTAGACCACAAGATTAATGCCAGGATCCAAAAGGCCAGCCAAGCACTCGGGCGGCTCAGCTGCTAAGTCCTCCAACACAGAGGTATAAGCACTGAGACAAAGCTCAAAGTGTACAACGCTGTGGTCCTCAGCTCGCTCTTGTATGGTTGCGAGACATGGACACTGTACTGGAAGCACATGAAACAGCTGGAGCAATTCCACCAACGCTCCTTCCGTTCAATCATGAGAATCCAATGGCAGAACTGAATCACCAACCAGGAAGGTCCTCGACAGAGCCAACTCCACCAGCATCGAAGTCATGGTCCTCAAAACCCAGCTATAATGGTCTGGACATGTCATCCGCATGGACCCACAGCGAATACCAAGACAGGTATTCTATGGTGAACTGTCAGCTGGACTCAGGAAACATGGCCAACCAAAGAAAAGATTCAAGGATCAGCTAAAGTCCAACTTGAAGTGGGCTGGCATTACACCAAAGCAACTAGAACTTGCTGCCTCTGACAGAAGCAGCTGGCGAACCCACATTAACCATGCTGTCACCACCTTTGAAGATGAACGACGTCGATGTCTTGCCGCTGCACATGAACACCGACACCAGGCCACAGCCGCACCTCCCGTAACAACTGGTGTCGCATGCCCCATGTGCCACAAACTCTGCGCCTCAGTCTTTGGACTCCAAAGCCACATGAGGGTGCACCGTAGATGAAACTGCACAAAGACAATAGTCATTCTCAATCACCTAGAGACTATTATATATATATGTACACATATATATATATATATAATATATAATATAGTATATTTATATATATTTATATTATTATATTATATTATATTAATTATTATAACATCAGATATAACTAAATGATCAATAATTCACTTTTTTAAGATAGAAATTCCCCCATTATTATCCCATGTGTATTTTTCTGTATCTAGAGGCTGCTGGCTTAATAATAGAACATGAGTTGAAAGACTCCCTATGGAACTTAATAATTGTGTAAGATTGCATAATCATAGCCTCCAATAACTCTCTATGTTATATCTACTGAATAAAGATTCCAGGAAAAAGAGAATAATTTCCCAAACAAGGAGTTCCATCAAATCATACCAATTCAGATTTATTACACACATACTCACACAAACACACACACACATTTTGAAATGTCTGGGTTTATTTTTTTTTAATGAAATCCAACTCCTGTGAATTCATTCCAATTTCACCGCAGAACAATTACATAACAATAAGCATGAATATATAAACTGAAAACATCTTAGAAATGTTTTATACAATTAAATGATAAGAGAACAACAATCTTTATAAAACCTAAAAATTACAATTACTTCTTTGCCTAACTGATAGATATTTTAAAATAATATATTTTAATTGAAAATTATGAACTTCTTGTCAGTTTCATGATAATTAATAATTTGTAAAGATTTCACATATTTGTAGAGCTTAACCAAATGAAAGCAAACTAAAATGAAGATAGTTATTGTCAGAATAGTGAGAACTGAGTTTGTCTGTTGTTTAGTCTCTGTTTTCTGTGAGACTCTTCTGTCTGAGAGCTTTTCATCATTTTTTAGTGCTTTGTGAAGTTTGTGGATGGTACTCAAAAGAACACCAAACTACTTTCGCCTCAATTCCATTTCATCTTTCCCTTTCCCTTTAATAAAACAAAGACGCTGTAATATATTTTCTCCCACAGCTTCTAATTCCTCTAATGTTTCATGCTCCTCTGGATGGTACTATACCATTTTGGTTAAAACATCATATTCCCAGTAATTTTTTCATGTTTGCTTAGCTTGAGAAAGTACTCAGCAATTTTGTCATTTGCTCCAGTTATGCTACTTTCTATGTCATGTTGTGCTTTTAAAAATATACGTTTTATTTCTCTGATAGCTATATCAGTTCAATCTCATCCCATCATCTAAGTCCCAACTCTGTAATTAACATTGGGACAATATTACATTATTGGCATTATATACATACATATATATATATATATATTCATGTAGTTATAACCTTCTTCCTAAAATTCAGATTTACACTATTTGATGAAATCTTTCACTAATAGATTATGATTATAGCAGACCCCATCCTAATCAATTAGGAGATAAAGTCTTATGGTTTATAATATATAGTCTTGTAAGTATAGTTCACAACAGATATTCTGAGGTATTTAGCATAACTGAAGTACATGAGCAGATATCATTGCTGTTTTTTATTACTAAGTATGTGTGTATATTTGATATATTTGCATTTCCTCTAAAGAAGGCATAACTGTGAATGATAGAATCACATTTTCAACTTCCTTTGACACTCAAAATAACCTAAATGGTGCTTCTTACAGTCTTATATAGCATACATATATGCTACATAATTATTGGAGTGAGTTTTGCCTAGTGTAATTACTTACTGTTATACTTTGAAAGTCACCCAAAATTCCTAAGGCATGTTTTCTTCTCTAAAGTTCTTCTAGCTTAAAATCCATTAATTTTCATGCATCTGCACTTTTTTTTTCATAGAAATCATTGCAAGTATTTACTTATAACAATCACTCTGCACATAACTTTGTTAGGAGTATCAAAGACCTTTAAAAGAACGGGTACATATTTGACTTGCCTTAAATAATTCCTCATCAAAAACGTGATAATGCAAAGTTATTTTTTTTAATTGCTTTGTCATATGCATTCATTCTGTTTTCCAAGATGTTTTCCCTGTTTGTCTCAAGGACTGAATGTGGTAAGTTCACCCATTCATTAAGGAGTACCCAAATAGGCCCAAGGCAATAATAAAATATTACCTTCCCAAGAGGAAGGTAGTTCACACGTTCCCTTCGTCACATGGACTACTTTATATTGAAATTTCTAATATGATGAATACCAAGTTAGATGAGAGAGAAGCAATGAAGATAACCTTTAAGGATGTATATCAATAATGTGCCTAGGAAATCCAGCAGTGATTAAGGAGTTGTACCTGGGAAAATATAGAGTCAGGAAATGGTTTCGATATGTCTGAGAAGATCTAAAATCGTATTTATCCAATAATCTCCTTCTTTTTCATTGTTTCAAAGATTCCAGTAATGGATAGATATTGAATGTTTCTATCCATACTGACTATTGGATCTCTCAAATGGAAGAAAGAAGTTGTACTGAAAAACCTATTAAAAATTTACTTGTTATTACTATTTGAAGATTTACAAGGTTAGGCCTCTACATCTGTTTGGAATATTTATTTTGAAAAGTTTTTTTTAAGTTATGTTTTTAAGTTTAAGTTTTTAAGTTATGATTCTTTTCTTATAAAACTAACCGCCACCTTTCACCTTAATTTTGTTTCTCCATAAACATTTGTGATAAATGGGCTGTAACTGCTGAGGAACTTCTTTGGTCTGTTGACCAAAAGGAAAAGATTCTGAGCAGCAAGAGTCACCAAAATTATGCATATAGATACTATAATAAATATTGATTAAGATGTTCTGAATGAAGCATCATCTATGTCATCATATAATTTAAAGATAACGTGTAAAAAAAGAAATGTGAACCATTATCAAAATAAATGGTTTGAAAACTCAGAACTTCTTACTTTATAATTTATCCAATATTCCATGACTTTACTTGTCATTGACTATAATTTGACTAGTATTTCCATTGCAATATAATTGGGTAGTATGAGAATGATATTAGAAAAATAAGTATTGTTTTATTAGTTTAGAGATAAGAAGTAAAGTGGCTGGCTTGAGAAAAGAACTGGAGTTTGAAGCAGAGCTGAGAGAGCATGTTCATTTCAGATGTGACAGTTATAACCATTTTCTTTGTCAATTACTCTCTCTGGCAGTTGGCAGAGACACAAACACTCAGAGACTCTTTCTCAGGGCTGAAGGAGGTAACATCTTTGCCTCTCTCTCTGTCTGAGGGAAAGATCTAAAGGAGCTCAGTGTTTTCCTTTCCCAACTGGGAAACACTATTGATTATCTATTGTGGTTTTTATACATTGTTTAACTCTGAGAAGACCAAAGAAAAACTTGGTCTTTGGTTTGTTAGAATCAAGTTCTAACTTGATTCTTGTTGAGACTCAACCAGCTAGCCTTTGCTATTTTATAATTTGAAGGTGAAGTTAAGATTTATGAAAATAATAGTGGTAGTTTTTATTTAGATAGTATAAATTTGGGTTAGTCAGATCAGGGATGATTAGTGTAGCCTGTGAAACACAGGAGAAACAGTTCCTTGTGTAATCTGGGAGTTATTTGGGTGGATTTAGAATCCTGTAGAATTAGAACTCCTTTATTTATCTTTTTATATTTCAATAAATACTTCATTTTATAATAGGAGTCTCTTTAGTGTCCTTGTACATGGCCCTGAAAGGAAGTTCACATTTAAGCTTCACTTCGTCACTGAGGATACTTTTGATTACCTCTATCAAAAGTATCCAAACAGTTTGGACCTGATTAGTGAGTTAAACTGTTTTGAAAAGTTTTGAACTTATATTGGAACAGTTTTTCCATCTAAATATTTTATTTTATAATTCACCAAATTTTTTTACAATAGTTACAATGATTGAACAGTGCTCAATATAGACTCAGAAACAAATATGTGCATTACCACTCTTCACTAGAGAATAATCTTTTAATCGTTGAAAATAAAATTGCCTAATTAAAGTGAAATTATTTCCCAATGTAGCTATGGTGATTTGAATATACTGGTGTAGAACAAATATTTCTAATAGTTATGAAAAGTTACATACTTAAGGAAACCTATAATAAACCCCAAATGTATACTAATTGAGACAAAATACTTAAATAGTTAAGAACGTGGTTTTATATTGATGTCAGCACATGTCATCTGCTAACCTAGGAAACTTTCTTCTGCAAAAAAGTGACAACTATGTGACTATTTCTAATGTCAAGTGCCACTTGGCAACATTTCAATGATATCTCTAAGAAAGTCACTACAAAAGATGATCAATCATCAAATGATGGAGCAAGAGGGAAAAGCTTTATTAGGGGTCATTATTTCTTATCAATATTTTTCAAAATAATTCAAGAAGCATTTGAAAGAATCTAGATATAAATAGGAAATAAAATAAATCTTTAAAGGATGAGCCAGCATAGAAAGTAAGACATATAAAAAGAAAGAAAGTGAATCAGGTACAGGTGGTGTATTTTAAAGGGAAATAGGAGAATAGATTAAAGAGCTGATAAATATGATATATATTGTAGGAATCAGTATATACTTGATAAACTGAATTTGTAATTTGGTAACTTATCTTTGTTTTTCATATCTGGAGTGACAAAATAGCTCCTAATATTTGTCTAAAGTACCATTTCTCAAAGTAATTTTCCTGTATTTATTTTAGTAAAGTTAGTGTGACTAAAACAGAGATGGTGGTGAGAAATAAGTGGTGTGAAGGGCAGGTGGTTATAAATCATTCATTATTTATTAATTCATGAATACTATAAATTACCAAAGGGATGACATATTTGGTGAGATAATTTGATTGTATTTAAATTTGAGTGAAAAAAAGAACATTCATTTTTTTCCTCAAAAGTGAAAAAATACTACAGAAGTGGATATAGGAGTGATGGCAATAATAAATTTATAAAACATGGGAATAAAATACTCTGTGGAGTTAAGGTTTTAGTAAGTGAAAATAAAATATACTTACAATTATTAATTTTACTAGTAAGATGAAGTAAAATAATTAAAACAAATATTAACCAAATTCCTATATCATGATTTGTACTTGTGGGTTATATGCATCCTTTAATTAAAGACTAGTAGTAGAACTCTAGGCAGTTTCTTGGATATTAATTTCTAGGATGATCTGATTGATGACTTAACTGATGGTTAACACTTTTCTAGTAGCCATTTGTTTCAGATGGTTGTTAATTTTCTAAGAAATATATATATATATATATATATATTTGATAAATCTAGTGTTTTGGAGAGCAGTTTACTATTTAGAAAAAAATTCCTTTCTATTTCCCTTTATTAATAGAAAGTCTATTAGAACACAATTTGAACAAATAGTGTCTATTTCTTTTCTTTTTTTTTTTTGTTATCTTAGTATCTTCCTTAAAGTTTAGACAAATGTTTTACATGCAGTAGCTACTCAGGACATATTTATTAAAATTTCACTAAATCCAAATAAAGTTTTCAAATTTTAGCATTTATTGAGCACTTTATATAAAGTTATGTCCATATTGAAACTTACAGGAGTTAGGAAACTGTATTTTTTTATGCATCCATTATATAACAAACTTGTTCATCTCAAGGTACTTTGTAGTATCACATCCTCTAATGGCAATAGCTAATGAATCTCAACTATTTTTTTTTACTTTTAATCTAACCCATGAAATTTCAGTCAGAAGCAAGTGATGTCCCAGAGTAAAAAGATTTTTATTAGTATATTTCCCTCCAAATAAATATGTCATCCTCTTTCCCAAATGCGGGCATAATCACTGGCAATATGAACCATCCACAAGTATCCCAGACATTGGGAATATAGTTAGTGGCAAGTTCAATTTTATCAGGCCTTTCAAAAATATCATTGAACTTTTATTAGTTGGTCAACTTCTTTCTGATTACATTATTTTACCAGACATACAGTCGACCAAAGCACCCTTGACCAGATCCCCCAAAACCGTACCATTGAACAACTTGACACCCCTCCTTCAATAGAAAAAGTCCAAAAAGCCATTAAACAAATGAGTGCAGGCAAGGCACCCGGTAAAGACGGGATCCCAACCGAGGTGTACAAGGCCTTAAATGGAAAGGTGCTCCAGGCATTCCACATAGTGCTGACCAGCATATGGAAGAGGAAGACATGCCCCCAGAACTCAGAGATGCCTCCATCGTAGCCCTATACAAGAACAAAGGCTCATGAGCAGCCTGTGACAACTACAGAGGCATCTCACTACTCTCCACTGCTGGAAAGATCCTCGCCCGTGTTATACTCAACAGACTCCTGCCATCTGTTTCAGAGCAGAACCTGCCTGAATCACAATGTGGCTTCCGATCAGATCACAGCACCATCAACATGGTCTTCACAGTGAGGCAAATGCAGGAAAAATGCCTTGAGCAGAACCTGAGTCTCTACATTGTCTTCATAGACCTGACAAAGGCGTTCAACACAGTGAACAGGGACACATTGTGGGTGATCCTCAGCAAGCTCAGTTGCCCAGCAAAATTCATCAAACTGATCCAGCTCTTTCATGTCGATATGACAGGATAAGTCCTATCTGTCTGAGAGACTTCCAATCTCTTCAAAATCTCCAATGGCGTGAAACCAGGCTGTGTCCTCGCTCCGGTACTATTCAACCTATTTTTCACCCAAGTATTACGACATGCTGTGATGGATTTAGACCTGGGCATCTACATCAAATACCGATTGAATGGCTCACTATTCGACTTTCGCCGCCTGACAGCAAAAACAAAGACAACAGAGAGACTCATCCTGGAAGCTCTCTTCACAGATGACTGTGCTCTCACGGCCCACCAAGAAAATCATCTCCAAACCATTGTGGACAGGTTCCCTACAGCAACAAAACTGTTTGCCCTGACTATCAGCCTCAACAAAACAGAGTTGCTGTTCCAACCTGCACCAGGGAGGCCAAGGAACCAGCCATGCATTACAATTAATGGCAGGCAGCTTTCTAACGTCAACACTGTCAAGTACCTGGGCAGCACCATCACCAATGACGGGTCCCTAGACCATGAGATCAATGCCAGGATCCAAAAGGCCACCCAGGCACTCGGATGACTGTGCTCTAAAGTCCTCCAACACAGCAGTGTAAGCACTGCAATGAAGCTCAAAGTGTATAATGCAGTGGTCCTCAGCTTGCTCCTGTACGGTTGTGAAACATGGACACTGTACCGGAAGCAGATGAAACAGCTGGAGCAATTCCACCAACGCTCTCTCAGGTCAATCATGAGGATCTGATGACAGGACCGAATCACCAACCAGGAAGTCCTCCACAGAGCCAACTCCACCAGCATCGAAGTCATGGTCCTCAAAACCCAGCTACGATGGTCTGGACACGTCATCCGCATGGACCCACAGCGAATACCAAGACAGGTATTCTATGGTGAACTGTCAGCTGGACTCAGGAAACAAGGCCAACCAAAGAAAAGATTCAAGGATCAGCTAAAGTCCAACTTGAAGTGGGCTGGCATTACACCAAAGCAACTAGAACTCGCTGCCTCTGACAGAAGCAGCTGGTGAACCCACATTCACCATGCTGCCACCACCTTTGAAGATGAACGACGTCGATGTCTTGCCACTGCGTGTGAACGCCGACACCAGGCCACAACCGCACCTCCTGTAACAACTGGAGTCCCATGCTCCATGTGCCACAAACTGTGCACCTCAGCATTTGGACTCCAAAGCCACATGAGGGTACATCAGTAGATGATAATGCAGAAAGACAATAGTCATACTCGTCTTCTGAGAGACTACTAGTAGTTCCACTGAGGTTTGCTGGTATCTCCATATAGTCTTCACTGGCGCATTGATTTGCTCCTTGGAGATTTTATCATCTGATGATTGATTCCTGATATTATGTTCTCTTCTTATCTCTTAAGGGTCATCCAAAGCATTCCATATAATCTCATACTTGAATAATGATCAAAAATTTTCTCTCATATGGACAAATAATGAATATTTTAGTTTTCACATTGAGCTAACAAGAGTCAGATTAAATACTTCAAACTCTTTCTTTTTTTAGCCTCTAGTTAAAAAACAATGCCTCTTTACAAAAAAGAAAATTTAAAAAAATTAATTTAAGGTTGATGATGATAATGATGATGATGGCCTAGCATTTAGAAAGTACTTTAAGGTGTAGAACACAATTTAAACATCTTAATTCTTATAGTTGTGTAAAAATGAGGTCATGAGATAGTTTAAGATTGCAGTCAGTCTTCTCTCCTCACCCAATCTGAAATCTCAGCTTTATTTGTCCTATTTGTGAGCAACTAATTCTGAGTGTTTTGGTACTACATAGATTAAATATAATTATTTATTGCAGAAGATGATGAACTAGAAGTATTCTGGAAGAACATCTTAAGATTTTCCAAATAAGCCAACATAGGTCTTAGCCTTTTGTGACTTCAATGCAATGGAGAATTTGGTGAAATATGTTTGAAAAATCATAGTTCAAGAGTAAACATCAAGAGAAATCCAAACCTTTGTGACAAAGAAGATTAATGTTTCAAAAAGATATATCAGTGCCATTTTCAAAAGAAAAGGAATATGTGAAATGTGGTAAGCATAAAATAACTTAACAATGACAATGACTGTTTTAACAGTTAGAAAGTGGGGTGTTACTAATGTGAAAATCATTTTACAAATAGCTGTTTTGTATACTACACTAAGTCTTTGAAAAGAATTTGGATTGTTGACTCTAGTCATTTATTAAGCATCCACTCTACTTAACACCATGCTAAATCCTGGGGTGTAAATAACAAAGTTAAACCGTTCTTGCTATAGGTGATCTTACACTCTATTAGATGAAATAGTGTGTACATATGGGGAAACATACAAAATAAATAGAAATAATTAGAAATAAATCAGAAAACATTTCATGTAGTCACAACTTAAACATTGACAGAAACTAAACAAAGCCCTTTTTGAAAGCACAAGAATTCCAAGAATTCAGCCATTTGATCTTTTAGAGAGTAATTATGAGAGCCTGTGTGTACTGTTAGGATAGGATTTTTGATCAGGGAAACACGAGAGGAAAAAACATAAAAATCTACTTTATTATTTTAGAAGGGAAAGGAATAAGGGCTTCGGGATTTACTTATGCTTATTTTTATTTTAAAAACTAACTAATTATGCTAACTAGGTTACTACATTAAAACTTAACCAAGTTCCCAAATCTTACTCAGCAGGGGTCCAAAAAACAGAGCCAGCATCTGTTGTTATTAGATGTCCAAGCAAGTCCTGATATCCAAGTCAGACTGAATGCTGCCAGCAGCTGGATACAGGAACCCTTCCTCAGGTCAACACAGGGAAAATCCTCTTCAGACCTTCCTCTTGACTTCCTCAGAAGCCCTGAAGAAAAGTCCTTTGGGGCAAGATGGAGTCTTCCCAGATCCACCAGCTCAGGCTCCCATGTGACCCTTGGTCACACGCCACTGTCAATCATACCTAGTTTACACTTTTTAGTTCTTGCACAGTTTTGCAAATTGCAAACCTTTCCATCCTTTATCACACAGTACATGACAGGAACTGGTTCTTACAGAGTTCTAGGTAGAGGGAGGAAGACATGAGAGATAATACAGTTCCTGTCTTTAGAAGGAGGAGGTCTTGGAGTGGTATTTATGAACCCATCTTTATTTTTTCTCTAGTGCTTACTTCCTGAACGATTATGAGAAGACTCTTTAGAAATACTATCATAGGATATATGACTACTGTGATGAGCATTGATTCCAGTTTGGATGACCATCACCTTTATAGTTTTTCTTTCTTCCCTTTGACCTGAGCCAAGGGTGAAGATGTGATTCATTGGTATTCCTTTCTGGTATTGAAAAAGAGCCTCCTCTCCATGACTAGCAATCTGAAATAAATGACTTCCATATTTCCACTGTCTTGCTGATCAGTTATCTTTTGCCTTGGAATATTCTGTTGCCTTCTGCTTTGTGGTTTAATGTGTCCTCTTGACCCAGAGAACTTATTTACAATGCTAGACTTGATTATATGATTATTTAGGTAGATAAGGGAATGACTAAGCAGAGCAATCTCTAATTAAACCAAGAGATGTATCCAAGTATTACCTCAAAAAAAAAAGCATTAGACAAACAGTGGCCTTCCAAATAAGTGAAATTACAGGTTCAATCCTTTTACACTATTAATAATTTCTTTAGATTAAAGCATTGTATTTCAGGAGTTCTGTTAAGATAGGTATTCATTCTTTGGAGCTGACTGTAACTGTTTCCTGAACCAGTCTCAGGTTATAAATAAAAGAAACTAATAAAGATCAGAGTGGGTGATTTATAAAAATAAATAATAATAAATTAATTCAATTAGGTGTGACTATCCAGTATAAAAGAAAAAGCCATTGAAGAAAACTCTATATTTTATTATATTAACATACTGTTAAAATATAGAAGAGAGTGGCTAATTTAACTAAAGTATGATAGAAGTAAATCAACCTAAGCAAACTTAAAAAATAGATCATTGGTTTTAGAAAGCTTATACTTTCCTATTTGTGACTTACTCCTCAATTTTAAGATAAACATTCTCTTTATGTTAGTCTTTGTCAATATCAAGTACCTTCAAGTAGACCATTAAATAAAGAGATCTCTCTTTGAATTAATAGTTCTTACTCATTTCACTAAAATGGATTATATATAGTTATTGGAAATTTTCATAAACTTCTTATTTTAATCTCTAAACTTCCATTAAAAGTAAAAACTTCTTTCTTCTGCCTCATATTTTTTTCTTATGGCCTTTCTACCACTATGGAGTTTAACAAATCTGATTAATAAGTCCAGGTTATTATGTTAGATGGAACTGAACTGATATGTCATAGGAACTACAAAATAGTGAATATGTGTTTTAATCTAAAGAAATTATTAATAAAATAAAAAGATTTAACCTGTGATTTCACTTATTTGGTTAACTCTGATTTACTTTCACTGAAATTTATAATCTTCTCACAGTCTTGTAATCTTTTGAAAACATAATAGTGGAAATCTGTAACCCAAAGGCAGACTATCAGTGATCATATTAAAGAGAAATGGGTCTTCTGATGTATAATAAAATCCCAGTATGATGGGGATTCCAAATTCTGACTATATGTAGGTCTAAATTGAAGCACTAAATATTCCTTGACCTTGACAATTGACTGAAAAAAGAGAGCATTTGTTTAGTTCAGATCCTTTGGCAATACTGAAAAATGAAAATAAATCAATCAACAAACCGATTAGTATATAGGTTCTACTCTGTATAATTTTATGCTACATACTCTAGGTGATAAATAGGAAACATGGTGTCCAACTTCAAATAGCTTCTTGACTAGTTGGAAAAATGGAAACAATTTGAAAAAATATAATTATAATGACCCTGTTTAGCTGAATTATCAAAAATAGGAAGAATAATGTAGGAAGCCAGAAAAAAATATCTTGAGGCTTAACTGGAAAGAGATTAAAAAACTAAACAGAAAAGCTTCTAATCAGTAAGAAATAAACAGGTAGTCACATGAGATGACTGAGGAGGAGAATGATATTGTTGGATCTGATTTTTAGGAAAAGTTCTTTGGAAGTGATGCAAAAGTCAGACTGGAGAAGGGGGACATGATGCAGGGAGCCCACATGAGAAACTGGCAAAAGAGTTGAGGCATTAGGAGATGAAGACTTACTTTAGTCCGAAGCACTACAATCAGAGAAGTATAAATAGATGCACAACTTAGAAGGTAAGTAGCAGAAGTCTGTCAAGAGTGTATACATACGGGGCAATACTGGCTGAGACAGGAAAAGCATTCTTGGAAATTCCCAGGCAACAGACAGTAAAGGGATTGGACAACTGATCACAAAGAGATTACATGGGACTTGTTGCTAGTGCTGGGCACAACCATTACTGAATATCAATTCTATTGCCTTTATGCAGATTGGTGTGGTAGTTTCAAGGCAGAGAGGAATAAAAATTAAGACAGCAGGAGAGTAGGAGACTCAGGCATAGTTCCAGATCCAAAAGGAGTGCTAGTGTTTATAGCTGCAAGGGAATAGAGGGTTTTCTTAGGTAAAAAGCAGAGAATGGACAAGGAAAGCAATGACTACAACTGTCCCTAGATCATATCACCCTGGAAGCACCAAAATCTTGCAGACTTTGACAACTAGTTCTTAAACTAGCAACATGAAAAAGCCTAAAGCCTTGGACCATGCCTCCAAATGCCCCAGTTAGCAGAGCCTAATTTTTATATAAAGTACAAATTCAAGGAATAGACTGGGAAAAAAGCAAATAATAAAAACAAAGGACTTTGCAAAACAGCTACTACAAGAATAGAAAAGGTGAAAACAAATTCAAAAGAGAACAATATGAAAACAATCATAAGCAAAGGCTCAAAAAAGGGTAATTACAAGAGTTCAACAAGAATTCATGGAGGAAAAATTTAGAAAATAAACTCCTGATGCATGAAAAATATGAAAAGAGAATTAACAGCTTGTAAAGAGGCACAAAAACAATGAAGAAAATAACATCTTAAATATACCTAAATAAAAGAACTCTTTAAAATATAAAATTGGCCAAATGGGGAAAAAGGTACAAAAGATTATTCAATAAAACAATTCCATTAAAATAAGAATTGGAAAACTTGAAGCTTAATGACTCCATGTGAAATCAAGAAAATAAAATAAAATCAAAAGAATGGAAAAATAGAAAAATATGAAGTATCTCATTTGAATAAAGCAACCAATCTAAAATAGATTAAAGAGGGATTATTTAAGAATTATTGTGCTACAAAAAGGAACCTACATATCATATTTTAAGAAATTATCAAGGGAAATTGCCCCAATATCTTGGATTCATAAGATAAAATAGTAATTGAAAAAATCTACTGATCACCTCCTGCAAGAAATTAAAAACTGAAAACTTTCAGGAATATTATAGCTAAATGGCAGAGCTTTCATGGGAGGGGGGATAATTCAAACAACCAGAAAGAAATAATTAAAATATTATGGAGTCACAACCACACAAGATTTAGGGGTTACCACATTAATGGAGTGGTGGTCTTGAATATGATATTCTGGAAGGAGAAGGGAACAGGATTAAAAATAAGAATAACCTACCCAGCAAAACTGAATGTAATCCTTCAATTGAAAATAAAATGATATTTAATAAAATGGACAAATTTCAGGAATTCTTGCTAAAAATATCAAAGCTAAACAGAAGAATTGACATTCAAACACAAAGTCTCAAGTCAAGTATAAACTATTGAAGTATTGAAAGAAGAATAATGAAGGACTTAATAAATTTAAACTATTTATATTACTATATTGGAAGATGGCACATATAACTCCTAAGAGATTTATCATTTCTAAGACAATTAACAAAAGTTTTAATAGTCAGAGAACATGAGTGTTAGTCAATTACATTGTAATCATCCAAAAATGAAAGGATGAGAAAGAGAGATGTTCTGTGAAAAGGATGAAGGGAGAAGTACAATAGAAAAAATCTTCTCATCTAAAATAGTCATACAAGGTAGGGCTTTTACAGTTAAGGAAGAAATGAGGATGGGGGGGTATTGGACAATTCTTGGGCCTCACTCACAATGGAAGTTGATCAAAGACTATAGAAGATATGTACTCATTAAGTTGTGCATAGAAATCTAACTCCTAATAGGAAAATTGAAAATGAGTAAGAGAGAAAGGGGAAGGATGACAAAAAAGAGGACAGATTAAGTCAAGTAGTGCTTTTCTCCTAATTTTTAAAAAATTTAATATAAAGTTCCACATGAGTTTTTCTGAAAATATGTAGTCCAATCTTTCTCCCTCCCTTCTCCTCTTCCCCCTCCCAGAGACGGCAAGTAATTCAATCTGGTTTATACATGTATTTTCGTGCAAAACTTGTTTTAATTCATTTTTCTAAGTGAGCAATCTTATAAAAACCAAAACTATAAAACATATGCCCAAATAAACAAGTGGTAAATCATACACTTCCATCTGCTGTCTTATTCCAACAGTTCTTTCTCTGAAGTTGGATAACATTCTTTTTCAGAAATCTTCAGAATTTTTCTGGATCCCTCTATTGCCATTAATAACAGTCTGTCACATTTGGTCATTCCATAATCTTGCTGTTATGGTGTATAAGGTTCTACTGCTTCTGCTTATTTTACTCTGCATCAGTTCATATAGGTCTTTCCAACTCTTTCTAAAATCATCCTGTTCATCATTCCTTACAATTATATAATGAACATATTAATATTATATATGCTATGAAATATAAGTATAAAATTATATCAAATAATAAAACATAAATAGAATTTAAACAATTTGTTCAGCCATTTCCCAATTGAGGGACATACCTTTAATTTCCAATTCAGTGGCACCACAAAGAGAGCAGCTACAAATATGTTTGCACGAATAGGTCCTTTCCAGATTTTTTTTTTTATCTCATCAGGAAACAGACTTAGGAGCAGTATTACTAGATCTAAAGATATGCATTCTTTTATAGCCCTTTAGGCATAATTCTAAATTACTCTCCAGAATGTTTGAATAACTTCAGGACCCTACCAGCAATGTATTAGTGTCCAAATTTTGCCTTAATTTCTCCAACCTTTATCATTTTCCTTTACCATTATATCAACCAATCTGATAGGTGTGAGGTGGTACCTCAGAGTTGTTTTAATATGCATTTTTCTAATAAAGATTTAGAACATTTTTTCCTAAGATTATTGATAGCTATGATTTCTTGATCTGAAAACTGCCTATTCATATTCTTTAACATTTGTTAATTGGGGAATGCCTTGGATGCTTATAAATTTGACTTAGTTCTTTATATACTTCAGAAACCACAACTTTATCAGAGAAATTGTTATAAATTTTTCACCCATTTTTTGCTTCCCTTCCTTCCCTTCCTATCTTGATTGCATTGGTTTTGTTCGTGCACACCCTTTTTAGTTTAATATAATCAAAATCATTTCATAATATTGCAATGTTCTCTATCTGTTTGTAGGTCATACATTTTTTTCCTTCTCTGACAGGTAAACTAGTCTATGTTCCCCTAATTTCCTTAAAATATCACTTTATTTTGGATAACTATGTGGTCAGACTTTGTCTACTTGCCTTAGAACCTCTGGTTCTTGATTGTTGCCTAAACTGTGTAAAATTTTTGTAACATGCTTTTATGGATGTTTTTATAATACTGGGGAAATAGTTTGGTGAGAGATTAAGTTTTGTAGTCAAGAAAGGAATTTTAAAAATCCCTTATGTCATTGGAACAGAGAATGAATAATACTGTGGGATGCTAGACAAAATAACTATGAACTGGATATATTGGAATTGAGTAATTATGTAGCAAGCAAGAGTATGTGGTTTAAGAAAATTATCTTTTTTATTTAGTTTGGTGAGGTAGGGATAACTGGAGATGACAGTGAATCAGTATATTTCATTAGTAGAGCAGGAATAGCTACGTCTGAAGCTGATTCTACTCCCTATGTATGAAGCATTTATGCTTGTGCTAAATTCTTTCCTTCTTTTAGAGAGCTCATGTAAAAGATTTTATACTGCCTTCCCTTTTCTGTTTTCAGGATGTAGTTTTGTTTTGTTTCACATTCAAATATTTGTTTTATTAAGTTGTTTACTTTCTGTTTATTCAGTGCTAATGCAAACTAGAAAAAAGTTATTAATCATATCAGCTCTTGTTTAAATGTTTCCTTCTATTTAAATGAGTTGTGAGAATAATGAGGTGCAGGGACTGACTTATTTAGAGGGAAAGGAAAAAAAGTATAGAACCTTCTTTTTAAAAAATTGTCTGCATTTGGATAGGATTCTGAATAGAACTGCTAAACTCAAAGAGATAAAAATTTTATCTGGGATAATTTTTATAAATTTTGACAAAGCAAAAAATGTTTGAATTACAACAATTCAATTTATTCTTTTTCCTAAGTTAAAGGGAATTGAGTTTTAGGGAAAAAACCAGTTTGCTGATACATTGGGGGTAGGGATTTTACTTTAAATGCTATGTAACCTTTTTTTTCCAATTTTTTTTCCTTCCACAAATGACCACAAAAATCCTTTTGTGGGGAAAGGGTGGTGGTAGAAAAGTTTTGAGAAACACAAAGTAAAGGGAATGGGTGGAAAAGTTATTCAAAATTCACAATTTTCCCTTACACTTCTCATTTTTTCATTAATACTAGATAAATATATAATTTAAGAAGTAAGTCAAAGGTTTTTCTTTTTTTTTTTTCTTAACTCTTACGTTCTGTCTCAGAATCAATACTGTATATTGGTTCTAAGGCAGAAGAGTGGTAAGGGCTAGGCAATGGGTGTCAAGTGACTTGCCCAGGGTCACACAACTAGGAAGCAAAGCGTCAGGCCAGATTTGAAAGCAGGACCTCCAATTTCTGGGCCTGACTCTCAATCCACTGAGCCACTCATCTGCCCCCTCAAAGGTTTTTCTTTTGACAACTCTCTTAGTTTTTGTTTCCTTCAAAATTGGAATATCTAAATTGTTATTCTATTTTCTTCATTTTAGCTATGCCCTATGGTACCTAAATAAGGTGATATACATAAACAATGTGATAGGAATATGTATTACAACTACTACATGAAGATGAAGGAAAATGTGATCAAGAATAAGCATATACCCTATGGATCATGTTCATAAACTGAAGACAGAGGTTATACATGAGAAGCTATTGACCAGTCAACCTGAGCCTTGCAGATCCAATTTTCAAAGATAGAAAAAGCACAAAAGAGTTATAAGATGACTTACAGTTTCAGAAAGGACAAATAATTAATGTTCTGTCCAGGGCAGAAGATATTGGTGTTCTTCTCTTCTATCTCTTCAGTATATAATATCTATCTAGGAAGATCAAACCTTAGAACACAAACTTGCTGAAGAAAATAGTTCCATGACAAGGAAATACAATACTTCAAACAGTAAAATAATTCTCTATGAAAAGAAGTACAAAGGCTAAAAGAGAAAAATAGCTCCAAAAGTTTTAGACCTGGACAAATGGAAGCTAATGACTTCATAAAACAACAGAAGACAATAAAACAAATTAAAAAGAATGAAGTAGAAGAAAAATTGAAATCTCTCATTGGAATAACAACTGATCTAGAATATAGAACAGGAGGGATAGGCTAGCAGCTATTGGTTTGTCTGAAAACCAGGATTAAAAAAAAAGAAACTGGACAACACATTAAAAAATGTTATTAGGGAAACTGCCCTGATGTTCTTGAGCAAGAGGAGAAAAGAGAAATTGAAAGAATCCACCTTCTGAAAGAAATTCTAAATTTAAAAATACCAGGACTATTGTAGTCAACTTCCAAAACTCACAAGCCAAGGAGTAAATTATATAAGCACCTGGGGGTGGGAGTGGGGAATCAAATAGTGTGGAGCCACAATAAGGATCACACAGGATTTTGCAGCTTCTACATCAAAGGATTAAAAGACATGGGATATAAAACCCGACACCCAGCTCTCACTTGTGGCTCCTAGTAGCAGCTACCATGCGGCAGCGGTCACACCCCTGGCAATGACTTTGACAGGCCGGCTAAGCCTTGTGAGGGTAGCCATCGGGTCGTAGACCCCTGATGAACTAAGGCTTTGCTCACCCAGCATGTGAAGACTGCTTCGGCTGAACAGACGGAAGAAACCAATAAGAAGGTTCAATGGCTGAGATGGCGATGCAGCAAAGCACTGTGAAGTGCTATGGGCTTGTTGGAGCACAAGACAACATGGCCATCCAATGCAGCTTAGGAAGTCTCTAGGTGTAACAATTTTTTGTGTCACTGGACCCAGGCTTCCAATGCCGAGAAGGTGGGACTGTCTCTGTGCATCGACTTTTCCACTTAAATCTCTTTCATGCACAAGTGTCTTTGTGCACACTCATCTATCATAGATGAAAACGCATAAAGACA
Source organism: Monodelphis domestica (assembly GCF_027887165.1). NCBI lineage: Eukaryota > Metazoa > Chordata > Mammalia > Didelphimorphia > Didelphidae > Monodelphis > Monodelphis domestica. The sequence goes on along the minus strand of NC_077229.1, from coordinate 246,574,230 downwards.
ATCACCATCCTCGGTTACCGAGAGACTACTATTTTATATATATATATTCTGCAAGACAAAGGATCTGAGTCTACAACCCAAAATACTCTACCCAGTGAAACAGAGCTTAATAAACCTAGGGAAGAAATTGATTTTTAATGAAATAGAATTTCAGGTATTCTCAATGAGAAGACCAGAACAAAAAAATAAAATTTAATGATCAAATTGAACACTCAAAAGAATCATAAAAAAGTAAATAAAAAACAGAACTGAAAGGAATCTATAAGGTTAAACTATTCATAATACCTCATGGGAAAGTGCTAACTAGTATACTTAAAATTTCTATAGTACAAGAGATACCATAATGCTTCATATACCTTAAATGTAATGGAAGCATTATAGTTAAATTTATTAATTCCTTGCTTGGGAAAGTGATAACTAGAGTATTTAAGATACTTATTGTATGAGATAATTAAAATACTTTATAGAAATCAAGGAAAACAATGTGGGTTAAACATTATGTTATTAAGAAGGTGATAACTAAGGCATTTAAGATAAATAGGATTCTTGAAGTATAAAAAATACCTAGGGTATTTAGGATACTAAATGTACTGAATATAATTACAAACTTTATTATTATGACAATGGATAGGAATATACAGACAGAAATGGAGTATATTTAATGTGATGGGATTATTTTTATATCAAGAGATAAGAAAGAAGAATAATTTTTATCTCTTTGGGATACATACCCAGTAGTGATATTACTGTATCAAAATATATACATTCTTTTATAGCACTTTGGAAATAATTCCAAATTGCTCTTCAGAATGGTTGAATTACCTTACGACTCTACCAGCAATGCATTAGTGTCCCAATTTTGCCTCATTCCCTCCAACATTTATCATTTCCTTTATTGTTATATTAGCCAATCTGACAGATGTGAAATGGTATCTCAGAGTTGTTTAAATCTACCTTTGTCTAATCAAATGAGATTTAGAAAAATTTCCCCCTTCAGTATCTTCATCTGAAAATTGTCGATTCATATGCTTTGATCACTTATGAATTGGGGAATGACTTGGATTCTTTTAAATTGACTTATGTATATATTTGAGAAATGAGACTTTTATCAGATAAATTTGTTATAAAATATTTTGCCAGTTTGTTGTTTCCTTTCTAATTTCATTGCATTGATTTTGCTTGAATAACTCCTTTTAAATTTAATATAATCAATTTTTTTTTCATTTTTCATGTGCTAATTTTTTCTAACTTTTGTTTAGTCATAAATTTTTTTCTTCTCCATAGATCTGACAGGTGAACTATTCTATATTTCCCTAATTTCCTTATAATATCATTTTTTATGTTTAAATAATATACCCATTTTGTCCTCATCTTGGTACATGTACGTTTTGTTGAGATTTTTTTTTCTTAAAAGTAAAAAATACATCAAATAAAAAGAAGAGAGAAGATGGGAAACATGGTGATCATAGCAATTTGTAAGTCTGGAAGGAAGATAAATCCTCGTTGGCAAGTATTAAAATCCTTTTTGCCAAGTACAGGAAACTGTGGAATCTTCTTACTAGTACATGGTCAAGAATAATGAGGTTTGGGGGCAGCTGGGTGGCTCAGTGGATTAAGAGTCAGGCCTAGAGATGGGAGGTCTAGGTTCAAATCTGGCCTCAGACACTTCCCAGCTGTGTAACCCTGGGCAAGTCACTTAACCCCCATTGCCTAGCCCTTATCACTCTTCTGCCTTGGAGTCAATACCTAGTATTGACTCCAAGACAGAAGGTAAGGGTTTAAAAATAAGAATAATGAGGTTTTAAAAAAGTAAATACATTAGAATTTGCAAACTATAGAATCATAGAATATGAGGTCTGCAAGGGACCTAAGAGAGAGCCCATCTAATGTAACTCTTATTCTATAACGAAGTGATATTTTTTTCAGGAGCCTGGCAACATTTAAACACAAGTAAGAAGACACACACCTGCATACATACCTATATAATGCATACTATGAATATACATACTTATGTACAAAAACATTTCAATTATATTATGAGCCACAGGAATAAAATACATAATTTAAATAAATATTTTTCTTTATTGATGTAAAATAAATCAAAATACAATTAATTAAAATGCAATGAATTTAAATTAAAAAAAAACAGTGATATAGAGAACAGAAACTTTTTTTTCAGCGATTTCCTAAAGAGATGAAAAGGTATAGGAAAGAATTTTTCAGCAAGATTATGTTGCTGTGCTGTTTTATACAGAATATTTCTTTTTGCTTTCAAAAAATTGGTATTTTTTTCAAAATTGATTTATTTTTTAAATTTTGAGTTACAGATTTATTTCCTCCCAAACCTCTCCTACCCAATAAGCAATATAATACATATGAAGTAATAGAAAACATATTTCCATGTTAGCCATATTGAAAAACAAACAAATAATAATAGTGAGAATATTATACTTACATTTATTCTCAAAATTCATCAGTTTTCTCCCTGAAGGTGGTTGTCATTTTTTCATCACAAGTCCTTTAAAATGGTCTTGGATCATTGAACTGATCAGAGTAACCAAGTTTTTTGTTTGTATTTTTTTCTACATCTGATCTCTACTGATAAATGCTCTTACTGTACAAAATGATTTCACAATCCTTCTTACTCTACTTTGCATCAGTTCACATAGGTCAGTTTTTTCCTATGTTTTTCAGGGACTACACCTGCTCATCATATCTTATAGCATGATAGTTCTCCATTTTATTCATATGCCACAATTTGTCCAGTCATTCCCCAATTGATGATCATCCTCTTGATTTCCAATTGTTTCCATTACAGAAAGTGCTAATGTACATTTTTGTACACATAGGTCCTTTTCTTTTTGCTTTGATCTCTTTGGGATATGGTCCTTTAACTTTCTCATGGGTAAAAGTGTATCTCTTTGGAAATAGTTCTATTTTTTCTCCACAATGCAATGCCTGGACGAGTTCACTTCTCCACCAACAGTTCACTAGTGTACCTATTTTCCTTCATCCCCTCCAATGTTTGTTATTTTTCATAGTTGTGGTGTAGTTCCTCAGGGAAGTTTTTATTTGCACTCTTTAAGCAACAGTGATTTAGAACATTTTTTGCAACTATAAATAGATTTGATTTCTTCTTCTGAAAACTGCCTATTCATATCCTCCCTGATCAAGTAGAGAATGGCTCTTATTTTTAGAATTATATTCTTTATAAGATGAACTTGTTATTTTATATCATCTCATTGCCTATGGTACATTTTTTAGGAAAATGTGGTTTCTCTGATTATCTGTTTCAATTAGTTCTATTTTGGTTCTCCCCTTTTTCTGAGATCATTATTTGCACCCCTGCCTTTTCATTTATTTATTTATTTATTTATTTATTTATTTATTTATTCATTCATTCATTCATTTATTTATTTATTTATTTATTTATTCATTCATTCATTCATTCATTCATTCATTCATTTATTTATTTATCTATTCATTGATTTATTCATATTTATTTATTCATTCATTCATTCATTCATTTATTTATTTGTTTTTGCTTTACCTGAAACAATTTATATCCTATTCTAGTACTTTATATTTATTTATTTTTGTTGCCTGTGTCTTCCAAAGAAGTTATTGAAGTAGAATATGTAGAGTGACCTAAAAAGTCATTATCTTCCCAGATTATCTCTACCTCTATTTGATTGATCATATAATTTAATAAGTTAAATATATTTAATTTTGTTCTCTTACATTAAACCTTCAAGTCTCAGTGTGAGCCTGATACCTTGGACTGATGATTAAAAGATCTTCCTAAAAATCATGTCATCAACATAATTGTTTTTGCCTTTTCTTTTTAAATAATGAAACAGAGAGGAAAATTTAATTCAATCTTATTTTTTCTATTGAATAAAGTATTAATTAATTTAAGAATTATCGCCAAACTTAAAGAAGAGAAAAACTTTGGAATCAGTCTCCTCTGTCTGAGATAAAAAGTAGAATAATCCAAGGGGGGGGGGGAGGAACAGGGAAGAAGGAGCAGAAGTTTAAATATAACAATTACAAATAGAAAATTTCAGTGAGATCAAGTCTGCCACAGCATTAGGTGGTGAAGTTTTCCTATTATAGATTGCAAACCACACCGGTTACATCAAGGTTAAGTGGCATCGAGTTGAGAAAGATATGAAGAAAGCCAAGGAGCAGCTAAAAATCCAAAGAAGCAACCAGTTCCCAACCGAAGTGAAGAGCAAAGCTGAGAAGGTCACATCATTTGTAAAAAAGAATGTTGTTGTGCCTGGAGGATTTTTTGGAGTCTTTCTTCTTGGCATGGCATCCTGAGGAGGAAAACTCTGATGACCACACCTGACATTGCCTGTCTAATGTCCTTCCTCAGGATCGTAATTAGCACCCCCACTCTAGGAGCGGCCTAAACCCTGTCTGTGGCCATAATTCAAACTGAAGGATGAATCAAGAAAGGAGATGACCTCGCCTCATTTGTGTCCTCACCGGCCTGCTTTGTAACGAATTAGCTGTTCTCTAGGTGGCAACATCATGCTTCACTTTCCCTCCCTGTAAGATAGCTAACTAGGGAGGGATGCGTTTTCAAACTCTGTAGTTGGGATCGACCTGCCATGGCCTCTTTGCTGGTCCCTACCTGCTGTCATTGTGTTCTGCCTTCTAGAGATGAATGCACTTGCCCATTGATCACAATTTTTTTTTTTTGTAAAAAGGTTATCTATTAAGCTTTTCATAGAAAATGACACAGAGAAATGTGAACAGAAAATATCATACAAGCCAGTTACTGAATCAAAAAATAAAACAAAACAAAAAGCTAACATACTTTGTTCAAATTTCCCATCCCAACCTTTTGCCTGTATTGGGAAATACACATCAATCCTATACTGGTTCCTTGGAAGAAGTCTTGTTTTTTTTTTTTTTATGAATAAACTCAAGAAATTCAATGTATGGTTTCTGGAGGTTGCCTATATTACCCTGGTCAGGATGGGATAAATATCACCTTGGAAATTCATCCTCCACCTTTGGTTAGCAACAGTCTTTATCTGAAGGGAGAACCCAGTGCCCAATGCCATTCAATTAAATCCCACTTATGCAAGGTCTCATGCCCCATCTCAGCATCTGGATATGAGGAATTAGTGACTGAGGAGACAAACTGCCTCCATTCCCTGGTCCTATAATCCAATTCCCACTTCCTCTTTTTGCGCTCCCTTACTTGACTCCAGTTGAATATCTTGTTTGGTATCCCCCACCCAAAAAAACTGAAAAATAACAAATCTATTATTTACAAATATTTATTTTATTATAACAATGCTCTGTTAATAATATGATATTGGTTCTCAGTGTTTCCCAGGACAGAAAAAAATAATTGCTGGTGACTATATTTTCCAGAAAGTTATAAAACTAGATAGTGAAAATTTCTCTCAGGAAGTAGAAATTGATTTCTATGTGTGCATGTGTGAATATGCGTGTATATTTGTTTGTCTTTGTGTGTGTGTAGGTGTGTTGTATATGTGTGTGTGAGAGAGAGAGAAACAGAGAGAGAGAGAGACAGACAGAGAGAGGGAGGGAGGGAGGAAGGGAGAATTTTAGATGTCCATGCAATTGAAGAAGTGCTGGACAAAACCTGGAGTTAGGATAAACTGAGTTACATTTTACCTCAGACACTTAATGGCCATATAATCGTCAACAAATTACTTATCAGCTACCTCAATGTCCTCAACTATAAAAAACCAAAAGATAAATACTATCTATAGCTCAGGGTTGTTTTGAAAATAAAAATTGTAATATTTGAATGATGTTTGAAAGCCTTAAACATGATGTGAATGTTAGCTATTATTACATATAATATATGTATATTCTAGAGGCATTGAGTTATAATGAATAGTGAACCATGTTAAGTGTCAGGTAGCCCTAGATAAAAGTCCTTTCTCTAACAAGTAATGGCTATGTGACCCTGTATGATTCAGTTTCTCAAAGCTTTCAGAAACTCTTTAAGACTGTTAAGCTGCAAAATAGTTGCTGATTTGCAAAGTATCTTGGTCTGAATTCCCAGATTCAGCTCCAAGGGATGGAAGTGATTTATTAGGGCCTTCATTTTCTCTAATTGAAAAAAAATCATACTCAGCTTATTTGTGGTGGAATTACTCACCCATAGAAGAAAAAGCATATTGCAAGAGAATTAGTAATATCTAAAACTTGTGCTTGATTTCCACTTTGGCAACTAATTAGCTTGTTTACTTTGATAAGCCATATAATTTCTTTTAATCACAGTGTTCTTAGTTATAACAAAATAAAAGTATAGGATTAGATCATCTCTAATATTATTTCCAATTATTAGAGTCTACAAATTCAATATTCCTGCATGTTTTCTTATGAAATTGAAAGAGCACTTGGTATGAAGGAATATAAACTGGGTTAGAATATTATTTCTATTCTTTGTCATCTGTATGATCTTGGATAAGTTACTTTTCCTTGACTGTTTCCCCATTGATAAAATGAAAGTATTGGGCTTTATTAATTCTATGGCACTCTCAAAATCTAGAATCATGGTGATGAGCATTGCATAAGTCAGTCCCCTCCCATCTTTCTTTTTCTTTAGAGGCCTGAGTAATGTAGCAAAGAGTAGTGTTTTTAGTTGAAATCCATATTCCCTGCCCTGTCATTAATCATCTGTGCCCTCAAGTAAGTCAAATTGACTGGCTGAGCCTTAGGTTCATCATCCATAAAATGAAAGTTTTATAAGAAATGGTCACTAAAATTTCTTACAGTTCTACGCTTCTGTGAGTATATAAAAAATTGTGGCATAGTAGAAGAACTTGGAATCATTATTCTTTGTTGGAAACTTGAATTCAGGGTGCATCTTGTTTTCTTTTGTTTTAGTTTTCTATATGAACCTTAAGCAGATCAACAAAGAATGAGAAATCTAAAAGCTAAACGAAGCTGAAAAGACCATAAGAAATCCTCTGGTTCAGGTCCTTCACTTTATAGACATGAAATCCATAGAAATGAAATGATAGTTTAAAACAGAAAAAAAAGTTAAAACAGAGCTTTTAGGTAGGAACTGGATATCCTGTTACTGTCTCTAGAGTTATTTCTGCTTCAAGAGGCTCCTTCTCACCTCTTGTTAAGGGAATCTTCAGTATGTGAAATGGAAGGAAATATTTATTCAGTCAGCTTTTCCAAATGGTCCAGGCCTTAAATTTGGGTAAAAAGAAAGATTTATTGTCAATCATAGCTATGAGGGAATTTTTTTTTTTGCTAGACTATGCTAAGTATTGAAGCTTTATTTTACATTCTTTTCAATTTGCTCAATGTGGGAGGGTACAGGGGAAGACAGATTAATTTTAAAAAGTCATTGTTAACTAAAATAAATTAATAATTATCTATTCTTCTCCTTTTCCCATCCTTCTCCTCCTCTTATGCCTCCTTCTTCTGACCTTGGAACAAAGAAAGTCAGCTAAGGAGTCTCAGTGGAAAGAGGGTTGGGTCTGTAAATCAGAAGACCTGAGTTCAAACCAGGCCTCAAGTAATTATTATCTATGTGACCCTGACCAAGTCATTGAACCTCTATTTACCTAAAGTCACTGAAGAAGGATGAGCAAATCACTCCAATATCTTTTCCAAGAAAATTCCATGGAAAATATAAACTGTACAACAAGAACAAAGCAAATGCTGGCCAGTAATGGAAAAAAAAAAACCCTCAGATTTAGAGATCCCCCAAAAGAGTAATTCCCTACAGATTACTGAATTGAGTCAATAACCATTTATTACATACCTATTATAGAAAAAGGCATTGTGTTAAACACTGGGTTTTCAAAGAAAGGCAAAAAAGAGTGCCTGCTCCCTAGAGTCTCAGTCTAATAAAGGAGAAATATAAAAACAATTGAACACAAACAAGCAATGAGAGAATAAATTGTAGATAATTAACATAAACAATGAACTAACATTGAGGGGATCAGGCCAAGTTTCTTATAGATGATGGAATTTTAAATAGAGATTGAAAGAAGTTAGGGAAGCCAATAGCCAGAGATGAGGAGGGAAGCATAAGAAGCAAACAAATAAAAATGTCCATAGTCTGTAGATGGAAGTTTTTGTGTCAAGAGCAAAAGAAGTGATTGTATTAGAGAAATAAAACAGAAGGACAAATTTTAAAGGATTTTGAAAGCCAAACAAATAATTCCATCCTATATGTATTATGGAATAGTTTACTGAGGTGAGGAGAGGAGTAATGTTATTAGGGAATTATGATTTTCTTTAGGAAGATCGCTTTGTCAAATGTACAGACTATGGACTAGAGTGAAGACACTCATGACTGACTTACCAACTATTGCAATAGTCTCAGCATAAGGTGGCATGAAGAAAGGTGGAAGGTATGTCAGAGGAGAGAAGAGAGGATATCTGAGATGTTACAAAAAAAGAAGAATCAATAGCACATGACAACTAATTTAATACGGATAGTGAGAGAATGTGTAGAGTTTGTCTCATTCAGAGTAGTAAAAAAAGTTAAGAAGAGGGGAGGATTTGAGGAATTAAATAATATAATCAGTTTGGTCATGTTAAGTTTAAGATGTCTAGGTAACATCAAAGTCAATATAGGCAATTAGATTGATAGGATAGTGTAAGAATTAAACTTGGGTCTCTGGTCCTCAGATTTTTACAAAGTTTATTAGAATAATTTTGATAGATAAAAGATCAGAAATAGGTAGAAGGATAAAAGTAAAATAGTCTAATCTAAACTAGCACATGGGTAGTCTTCACCTGGCTACTCCAGCAACTCCCTTAGCATGGTCACCAGAGAAAGAACAACCAGAGACAGAGCATGAACACATCCTGGATCATCTCTTTTATTCCTTCCTTTTATACACAGATCAAATTCAGAGTCACATATGGATCAAATGCATAGGCCATACTAGCTGACATAACCAGGTGACCAGCCTAGGTGACATAAGCGATGTAGCTCCAGGAGCATAGGGATGCAGGCAGGACCCCATGTGTGACCCTGGGAGAGGATTCTCTTCACATAATCCCCCCCTTGATTCTTTGGGAGACTGACATATTAAATCTCCTCACTTGGGGTTTCTAGAAGATTAACATGTCAGGTCACCCCTATCATCATTCCACATAGGCTGGTCAACTAGTTATGCCATCAAGCATGTTCTATGCACTAGATCCAGACATGACTCTGAATTTGACCTGGGTGTAAAAGGAGGGAACAAAAGGGACAATCCAGATATTGTTTGCACTCTATGTCTGGTGACCAAGCCAGGGGAGCTGAGACCACCCATGTGCTAGTTTAGATTGGACTGTTTTACTTTTATCCTTCTACCTATTTCTGATCTTTTACCTACTCAAGTTATTCTAATAAATTTTATAAAATCTAATGACCAGAGTCCTAATTTTAATACTTCCAAAAAATAGAGGAAAGTCATGAAAATGTAATGATGACAGACAATGGAAAATAATTCAGAGAATTCAAGGCTATCATGCTACAGAAAGAAGTGATGAAGTGTGAATGCAGATTGAAGCATACCATTCTTTAATTCCTTCATAATTTTTTTCTAGTGAAATATTATATGTGTCTTCCTTTACATTGAAATATGTATTGTATAATAACACATATACAACCTATACCATATAACGTGGCATCAAGGGGAATGAGGAGGTATAGGACGGAGAGAACTTGGATCACAAAATATCAGGAAATGATTATTGAAAATTGTATTTTCAATTGTATTAAAATTTTTATCAATACATAATGTGGAAATATTTTTAAGCTGAAAAAATGAAAATGCAATCATTATTATTTATAGGAATCTTAAATATTTTGGCCACAAAAAGGAGGTTGGAATAGAATGATAACTAATGGGAATAGATTGATCCTGTAACATTTTTTGAGATTTGGGGAGACATAAGCACTTTTGGAGGTAGTAGGGAAGCATTCAAGAGAGACTGAAGAAAAGTGGAATAAAAAGGTATGATAGAGACAGTAATTTGTTATAGACCATGGAATGGAGTGGAATCTCTTTTGCATATAGAGCCATTTGACTTGGAAAAGAAAAGATCCAACTCTACAACTCAAGAGAGAAGTAAAGACTAAGACAGTGACACCCAGAAGGTGTCTGGGTAATGTGAAATAAGAATCATTAAAACAAATTTCTGAGCAAATGAACTTAAAAAAAAAAAAAAAACATGAGGAAAGATTGCCAGCTGAGAGAGTTTGGATGGAGATGAAAAGGTTTGTCAAAGCGTGTGTAATGACTGGGATAGTAAGTCAGTTAAAGAAGTGCAAAAAAAAATTGCCTTACCACAATGAAGACCTACTCAAATTACTTAACACATTTACAGTGCATCCTTTCAGCATAACTTTTGTGATTTTCTCTATTGTCACTGGAGTTTCTACAAGATTACATAAGTATTTTTATAGAATGGACCAAAAGTAATGTACATTTTTAGATGTGCCCTCCCCCCCCCACCCCCCGTGGATTCATTTTGTTTGACTATGCTTACTCATAACAATTTTTTTATTTATTTCTTTTGGTTTGTTTCTTTTCACTCAGATACTTGGAGATTACCGACATTGATGCAAAAAAAGACAACCACTAAAACATTTTGAGATATATTGAATAGAGCAGAGGAAAACTTAAAAAGAATCACAAACAAGTGATCCAAGTTTTGAAAATAACTTTCAAAATATACTTTTACCTAATTGTATGAGGTTTAAAAATGTTACACCAATGCTATAAAAAGACAAAAATTTAATTGAAAATACATAATCATATCTATTTTTGGAGTTCATTCTAGTTATAATTTGAAATAAGAAAGATTTGAACAAATGTGGTTAGTGTAAACTCATGTTTCCTACATAGTGTTTGGTTTGTATGAATGAGTGTAGACGAGTCTAGCTAAATTTTGTCCCTGATATCACAAATTAGAACATGGGTTCTCTTGGCTAATGTCCTAAGGCTTGGAATAATTTGAAATTAATTATCTTTGATTAAATTACATTACTCAAATAACTATTATGCTTTTATAAAACAAAGACCAGGAATCCAAAGGTGAAAATTTTTATCAAACTTGTATCAACTACTCCCCAAGAATAGGGTCTGCACAAATTTGCAGAAGTGGAAGGTAGAAGGAGTTCAGGGTATTAAACAAATTTGGCAAGGATTTAGTGTAAATGAAGGGGAGAAGAGGCAAATCCAATTATAGTAGTAGAGAGAAGCCAGATCTTGGAGGAGTTTGTATATTAGAAGTTTAAATTTTTTCTTATGGGTTACACAGGAAGAATTCTATTACTTATTACCTGTGTATCATATAGTCTTTGTTTCTTCATCACTTGAATACAATGCCTTCTTCTAGAAACTGATCTCTGAAGACACTGATGTGGCCTCACAAAATTTTCTTGCATTTATTGTATACAAACACTTCATATAGTCTCTCTGGTGTCTTCCAGCTTTAAATGTACATTTTTTTTATCAGAAAGCATGAAGAAGATAATTTTGGATTTACTCAACTCTAATATTTATCGATGGATTAAAATTTGTTAATGTTCTTTCCAATTTAAAAGTATATAATTTTATGAGTTGTAGTAGAGAATCTTGCTATTATGATTGTTCCACTATCCTAAGTCAGGAAACACCAGAAATTAAGTTCTGCCTCTGATCCACACTAGACATGTATCTTTGGGAAAGATAATTTTTCAGGCATGGAGATATTTCTGGAAGACTTCAGAGAAGATGATAACATGAAATAGAGAATGTTCCTTAACATGAATAATAAGGCTACACTGATAAAATCACAAGTCTAGATTAAACATACATGAGAATGTATAAAATTTTATTTTATATGTATTTATAATATATTTATTATATGTAGATTCATAATATGCTTAAACCAGATGTGTGATTTTAAATTTGTCTCTTTTTGCAAAGCTATGCACACATCTACACATGTGTGCACATATGTATACATAAGTCTACCCAAACACACATACCTATATACAATACATATATAACAACATGCACATATTATCTTCTCAGATAGAATCAAAGAGATTCCATGGCTGGAAGAAGATCTTTTTTTTTTTGTTTATATTCCTAGCAGCTGTCAGTGTTTGATAAATAACAAGTGAGTAATGAACACTACTTGATTTTTTTATATATATGAAAAATGTTCCTTAATATCTACTGTATAAATGAATGGATAGAAGATAATTTTGGATTTACTCAACTCTAATATTTATCAATGGATTAAAATTTTGTTAATGTTCTTTCCAATTTAAATGTATATAATTTTATGAAATAGTGGAGAATCTTGCTATTATGATTGTTTCACTATCCTCTGATCAGATGTTTCAGACAATATCCTGAGGTTTTTTTTTTAAGAAAACCAAGAGTAGGAGGCCCTATAATTTTGATAGATTTTAGTCACTTTTATCTCCAACATGGACTGTGGCAATGAAAAGTTATTTCTCCAAAATATCACTGTCCCAGACCTAAGCCTCTATGGTTGGGGAAGCCATAATAAGAATGCACATAGATAATTAAAATCACCTAGTAAAAATTGTTAAGTCTCTATTCTCACTGTCACACTTGCCTATTTTACAATTTACAATGCTTTTTTTCAGTTCCTAAAAAAAGCAAAGGAAAACAAAACCATCTGCACTTTGGGTATCTTCTTTCAGTGTCTCAAAGCCCATTTACAACTGCTGCCAACCAACATTTGTTCTGAGAGTGTTAATTATTTCTATTGACATTTAAGGGTGAAGATTAAGATGTTAGAAATCTTCACAGTACTTTTTGTGTCCCTATTTTTGTTTTAATGGCCTGTCTGACTTTTATTGAAGAGGACAGCCTGTCAAAGATTAGGCCTGAAGAGTAAATAATCTATTTCAGCTTCACAATTTTTCCCCTTTTCAGAAATATAAAAAAATAGATCAAAGAACTATTTTTGTCACTCTTTTGCCTTTTGATCTTTTCCAGTCAAAGCCTAATATTAAAGAAGATTTCACTTGGCTGTGCTGGCAAGATAAAAAAAATGCACATAATATACAGAATGGGGGTAAAGTGTTGAAAAACAATACTCTTTCCAGTATATTGAACACAGTTCAAAAGAACCAGATGATCCCCTAGTCTGCCAGCTGGGTCCTACAGAGTGCATTTCAGTTATGAGATTTAGATTCTCAAGGGAGCCTGGTTAGTACGGGAGAAATTCCTCTCCTCCCTCTTTGGATTTTCTTGAAGCTAATATTGAACAATAGAAAATTACTTCATAGAAATTCACAGGTCATGTCCTTCTCTTTCTGGAATACCTTAATTTCCAAGTGCTATTTCTAAACAAATTTGGTTTGACTGAATTACAAATAATTACTAGCACAGGGATAATGCAGCTTGGGGAAAAAAAGCTCCTATGAGGGGTTCATTTAAAGAGAATCTTTCACCTTTAAAGAAACAATAATTTCTTCCCCCTCCCCATCAAGGCATATACAAAAGCTTCATCATCCTCTTAGCAATTCTGAGCAAGTCTTTGTCAAATGAAAGGAGATACTTTTCTTGAGCTGTGCTTATAGAACCACTCCTGCTTTGAGAGGTCTAATTAAAGTTCATTCAATCATTTTGTGTCACTCAGAGTCTTGTTTCCAGTGGAAAGTGAAAATGAAATCTGTAGGAAGTGAAAAGAATAATTGGCTATGATTCATGAAGTGTTAAACATGTTTTAGAGAATTAGAAGAGATTGCCATAATGGAGAATAATAGTGAGTCAGTTGTGATCTTACCATATTGTTTCATTGCTTAAGAGAAAGTATAGATTTGTACAAAATATAATTATATATGATCATAGTATTTAGTGACTTCTCATCTTTTCTTTCTTAATAGTATGTAAAATTATTATTTTTTTTTCCTCTTTTTTTTTTTTTAATTTTAATATTATTTTATTTGGTCGTTTTCATACATTATTCACTGGAAACAAAGATCGTTTTCTTTTCCTCCCCTCCCCCCCCCCCCCCCCGCCTTTCCCTCTCCCATAGCCGACGCATGATTCCACTGGTTATCACATGTGTTCTTGACTCGAACCCATTTCCCTGTTGTTGGAGTTTGCATTATAGTGTTCATTTAGAGTCTCTCCTCAGTCTTATCTCCTCCAACCCTGTGGTCGAGCAGTTGCTTTTCAGCGGTGTTTTTACTCCCACAGTTTATCCTCTGCTTGTGGGTAGTATTTTTTTTTTTAGATCCCTGCAGATTGTTCAGGGAAATTGCATTGATACTTATGGAGAAGTCCATCACCTTCGATTGTACCACAATGTATCAGTCTCTGTGTATAATGTTTTCCTGGTTCTGCTCCTTTCGCTCTGCATCACTTCCTGGAGGTTGTTCCAGTTCACATGGAATTCCTCCACTTTATTATTCCTTTTAGCACAATAATATTCCATCACCAACATATACCACAATTTGTTTAGCCATTCCCCAATTGATGGGCATCCCCTCATTTTCCAATTTTTGGCCACCACAAAGAGCGCAGCTATGAATATTTTTGTACAAGTCTTTTTGTCCATTATCTCTTTGGGGTACAAGCCCAGCAGTGCTATGGCTGGATCAAAGGGCAGACAGTCTTTTATCGCCCTTTGGGCATAGTTCCAAATTGCCCTCCAGAATGGTTGGATCAATTCACAACTCCACCAGCAATGAATTAATGTCCCCACTTTGCCACATCCCCTCCAGCATTCATTACTTTGCATAGCTGTCATGTTAGCCAATCTGCTAGGTGTGAGATGATACCTCAGAGTTGTTTTGATTTGCATCTCTCTGATTATAAGAGATGTAGAGCACTTTTTCATGTGCTTATTAATAGTTTTGATTTCTTTGGCTGAGAATTGCCTGTTCATGTCCCTTGCCCATTTGTCAATTGGAGAATGGCTTGATTTTTTGTACAATTGATTTAGTTCTTTATAAATTTTAGTAATTAAACCCTTGTCAGAGGTTTTTATGAAGATTGTTTCCCAATTTGTTGCTACCCTTCTGATTTTGGTTACATTGGTTTTGTTTGTACAAAAACTTTTTAATTTGATGTAATCCAGATTATTTATTTTGCATTTTGTAATTCTTTCTAATTCTTGCTTGGTTTTGAAGTATTTCCCTTCCCAAAGGTCTGACATGTATACTATTCTGTGTTCGCCTAATTTTCTTATAGTTTCTTTCTTTATGTTCAAGTCAT
Source organism: Monodelphis domestica (assembly GCF_027887165.1). Lineage (NCBI taxonomy): Eukaryota > Metazoa > Chordata > Mammalia > Didelphimorphia > Didelphidae > Monodelphis > Monodelphis domestica. The sequence goes on along the minus strand of NC_077229.1, from coordinate 246,559,015 downwards.
TCATCCATTTTGAATTTATCTTGGTGTAGGGTGTGAGGTGTTGATCTAAGCCTAATCTTTCCCACACTGTCCTCCAATTTTCCCAACAGTTTTTATGAAATAGTGGATTTTTGTCCCAAAAGCTGGGATCTTTGGGTTTGTCATATACTGTCTTGCTGAGGTTGCTTGCCCCCAGTCTATTCCACTGATCCTCCTTTCTGTCTCTTAGCCAGTACCAAATTGTTTTGATGACCGCTGCTTTATAATATAGTCTGAGATCTGGGACTGCAAGACCCCCTTCCTTTGTATTTTTTTTCATTAATTCCCTGGGTATCCTTGATCTTTTGTTTTTCCAAATGAACTTTGTTATGTTTTTTTCTAAATCAGTAAAAAAATTTTTTGGGAGTTCCATGGGTATGGCACTAAATAGATAGATGAGTTTGGGTAGGATGGTCATTTTTATTATATTGGCTCGTCCTACCCATGAGCAGTTAATGTTCTTCCAAATGTTCAAGTCTAGTTTTAGTTGTGTGGAAAGTGTTTTGTAGTTGTGTTCATATAGATCCTGTGTTTGTCTCGGGAGATAGATTCCTAAGTATTTTATTTTGTCTTGGGTAATTTTGAATGGGATTTCTCTTTCTAGTTCTTGCTGCTGAGCTGTGTTGGAATTATATAGAAATGCTGATGACTTATGTGGGTTTATTTTGTATCCTGCAACTTTGCTAAAGTTGTTGATTATTTCAATTAACTTTTTGGTTGAATCTCTAGGATTCTTTAAGTAGACCATCATGTCATCTGCAAAGAGTGATAATTTGGTCTCCTCCTTGCCTATTTTGATGCCTTCAATTTCTTTTTCTTCTCTAATTGCTACTGCTAGTGTTTCTAATACAATGTCAAATAATAGAGGTGATAATGGGCATCCTTGTTTCACTCCTGATCTTAATGGGAATGGATTTAGTTTATCCCCATTGCAGATGATATTAGCTGATGGTTTTAGATATATACTGTTTATTATTTTTAGGAATGACCCTTCTATTCCTATGCTTTCTAGTGTTTTTAGTAGGAATGGGTGTTGTATTTTATCAAAGGCTTTTTCTGCATCTATTGAGATAATCATGTGATTCTTGTTGGTTTGCTTGTTGATGTGGTCAATTATGTGGATAGTTTTCCTAATGTTGAACCAGCCCTGCATCCCTGGTATGAATCCTACTTGATCATGGTGGATGACCCTTCTAATCACTTGCTGGAGTCTTGTTGCTAGTATCCTATTTAAGATTTTTGCATCTATATTCATTAGGGAGATTGGCCTATAGTTTTCTTTCTCTGTTTTTGGCCTGCCTGGCTTTGGAATTAGTACCATGCTTGTGTCATAAAAGGAGTTTGGTAGGACTCCCTCTTTGCTTATTATGTCGAATAGTTTGTGTAATATTGGGGTTAACTGTTCTCTGAATGTTTGATAGAATTCACTGGTGAATCCATCAGGCCCTGGGGATTTTTTCTTAGGCAGTTCTTTGATGGCTTGATGGATTTCAATTTCTGATATGGGATTATTTAAGAAAACTATTTCTTCTTCTGTTAGTCTAGGCAATTTATATTTTTGTAAATATTCATCCATATCACCTAGATTGGTAAATTTATTGCCATATAGTTGGGCAAAGTAGTTTTTAATGATTGCCTTAATTTCCTCTTCATTTGAGGTGAGATCCCCCTTTTCATCCTTGATGCTATTAATTTGCCTTTCTTCTTTCCTTTTTTTAATTAAATTAACCAGTACTTTGTCTATTTTGTCTGTTTTTTCAAAGTACCAGCTTCTAGTCTTGTTTATTAGCTCAATAGTTCTGTCACTTTCTATTTTATTAATTTCTCCCTTAATTTTTAGGATCTCTAGTATGGTTTTCTTCTGGGGGTTTTTAATTTGTTCATTCTCAAGTTTTTTGATTTGCATTTCCAATTCCTTGGTCTCTGTCTTCCCTAATTTGTTAATATATGCACTCAGGGATATGAATTTTCCTCTAAGTACTGCCTTGGCTGCATCCCATAAGGTTTGAAAGGATGTTTCGCCGTTGTCATTTTCTTCAACGAAATTGTTAATTGTTTCTATGATTTCTTCTCTAACTAAATGGTTTTGGAGTATCATGTTATTTAATTTCCAATTAATTTTTGATTTGGGTCTCCATGTACCCTTGCCGATCAATATTTTAATTGCCTTGTGATCTGAAAAGGCTGCAGTTAATATTTCTGCTTTTCTGCATTTAAGTGCCATGTTTCTATGACCTAGTGTATGATCTATTTTTGTGAATGTGCCATGTGGTGCTGAAAAGAAGGTGTATTCTTTTTTGTCCCTATTTATTTTTCTCCATATGTCTATTAATTCTAATTTTTCTAAGATTTCATTCACCTCTTTTACCTCTTTCTTATTTATTTTTTGATTTGATTTATCTAAATTTGATAGTGGTTGGTTCAAGTCTCCCACTAATATGGTTTTACTGTCTAATTCCTCCTTCAATTCTCCTAGTTTCTCTATTAAAAATTTGGATGCTATACCATTTGGTGCATACATGTTGATTAGTGATATTTCCTCATTGTCTATACTTCCTTTTAGCAGAATATATTTACCTTCCCTGTCCCTTTTGATCAGGTCTATTTGTACTTTGGCTTTGTCAGATATCATGATTGCAACTCCTGCCTTCTTTCTATCGGTTGAGGCCCAAAAGGTCTTACTCCAACCTTTAATTCTAACCTTGTGAGTGTCAACCCGTCTCATATGTGTTTCTTGAAGACAACATATGGTAGGGTTTTGTGTTCTAATCCAATCTGCTATTTGTCTGCGTTTTATGGGTGAGTTCATCCCCTTCACGTTCAAAGTTATGATTGTTATTTGTGGATTCGCTGGCATTTTGATGTCTTCCCCTAGTTCTGACCTTTCTTCTTTAGCTTTCTCCTTTTGAACCAGTGATTTACTTTAGGTCAGTCCCCCTAGTCCCCTCCCTTGAGATGCTTCCCTTTCTAGCCCCTCCCTTTTTATGCTCCCTTCCCCTCCCCCCTCTCCTTCCCTCCCTTTTTGTGCTCCCTCCCCCCTCCCCCTCCTTAATTTTCCTTTCTTTCTTGCCCTAATGGATAAGATAGAATTCAGGATCCCACTGGATCTAGATGTTCTTCCCTCTCAGATTTGATTTCACTGAGAGTAAGGTTTAAGTACTTCCACTTCACGCTCTCTTCCTCTCCTTCTCATATGAGAGTTCTTCCCCTCCCCTTCCCATGTGTATCTTTATATGGGAAAGTTTATTCTATTGATTCCCCCCCTATTTCTTGAAGTTAATCTTAGTATTATCACGGTCCCCCCCTCCCTTTTCCTTTTTTTGCCCCAACTTTCCCCAAATCTTCTTGATTCCCCAATCTTTCCCTATGCATGTTTCTTCTAACTACTCTTATGATGATACAATTTATGAGAGTTACACAAAACATTTTCCCCACATATTAATATATATAATTAGATGTAAATGTAGTCCTTATAGAAGAGAGTTTGACTTAAAGAGAAAGATAAGATTTATCTCCTTTTCCCTTTCTTTCATATTTACCTTTTCATGTTTCTCTTGCTTTCTGTGCTTGGATATCGAACTTTCCACAGAGCTCTGGTCTTTTCTTAGCAAATGCTTGGAAATCTTCTATTTTGTTGAATGCCCATACTTTCCCCTGGAAGTATATAGTCAGTTTTGCTGGGTAGTTGATTCTTGGTTGGAGACCCAGCTCTCTTGCCTTTCTAAATATCGTGTTCCATGCTTTGCGGTCTCTTAGTGTGTTAGCCGCTAAGTCATGTGTGATCCTTATGGGAGCCCCCTTGTATCTGAAGCTCTTCTTCTTGGCTTCTTGTAGGATTTTCTCCTTTACTTGGAAGCTCTTGAATTTGGCAATTACATTCCTAGGCGTTGTCTTTTGGGGATTTAGTATAGAAGGTGTTCTATGAATCCTTTCTATTTCTATTTTGCCCCCTTGCTCCAGAACGTGGGGGTAATTTTCTTTTATAATCTCCTCTAGAATAAAATCCAATTTGTTGTTTACCTCTGGTTTTTCTGGGAGACCGATGATACGGAGATTTTCTCGTCTTCCTCTGTTCTCCAGGTCCGTGACCTTCTCAGTGAGATATTTTCTGTTTTCTTCCAATTCATTAATTGTTTGGGTTTGCTTTATTGATTCTTGCTGTTTTATCATCTCACTTTCTTCGAGGTCCTTAATTCTGGTCATTAGGGACTGGATTTGCTTTTCAGCCTTGTCTGCCCTTGTATTGGCTGCTTCGAGTTCTTTTTCCAATTGAGCAGTCTTATCTGTCAGACAGCTGATCTCTTTCTCCCATTTTTCTTTCCAGAAGGTTTCCATCTTTTGGATAAGTTCCAGTTTGAGATCTTCCAGAGCTTGTTGATAATTTCCATTTTGGGAGGCGTGTTCTGAATTTTTTTGGATTTCCTCTTCATTCTCCTCTTTCCCTTGGGTACTTCCACCATAAAAGTTTTCAATAGTCACTTTTTTCCCTTTCTTCCTGGAGGCTTGATTTTGGGCCATGTGAGCCATCCCTTTGGTGGTTTTATTTCCCTTTCCTTTTTGGTCTGGGGTCTGGGTTATAAGAGTGGTTTTTCTGTGAATTTAGGTTGCTTCAGACTAGTTCTTCCCAGCCTCCGAGCCCAGGTATTCAGCTCCGCCCAGATAATCCGTGCGCCTTGTTCAGCGCAGCCCGCCCGAAGTCCGCTGGCTTCTCCAGTGAAAGCGCCCTGAGACGTTTTTTCCTGGCAGTCCCCAGATCCCAAGGACCCTGGAGTGCCCCCCCAGACAGAGACGCTCCCCACTCACTCGCTGTCCCGGTGAGCGCTCAGGTAGCTCACTCTGGTTTAGTGGGGGAGGTGGGGTGGGGGAAGGGCGGCTCAGTTCACTTTTCTGTGCAAGCTTTTCCTTCTTATTTTAGTGTGGAAATGTTCAAGCCCCACGTACCTTTGCCTCTGTGGGGTACTGGGGAGTCCTTCTGTTCCTCCAAAGGTGATTTTATGCTCCTTTGATGTAGTCTATTTCGTTCGGTGCTGGGGAGAGGAAACGTGCCGCGTCTAGATTGCAGCCATGATTACCCGGAAGTCCCTGTAAAATTATTTTTAATTAATAGTTATGGAACTTAATTGTTAAGCAAAATCTATAATGATTATATTACAAACACAACTTTGGGAATATTAAGCTACACTTATTCTAGAACAAATAAATAATTTAAGTGGCAACAGGGTTCCAACAATGTATTAATATGTTTATGGGAGTTCCTTGGATTTCCTATCAATAAAGGTCCAAAATTTAAACACAATCATATATTTGAAGGGACTATAGCATGATATCAAAATGGAAAAATCAGGAAGGGAATGGCAAATTTTATCAGAGATCTCTGATCTTCATTAGGTACCATGCTTACCTGACAATGGGAAGAAAGAGAGACAGACTGAAAATAGACAAAGAAAGAGTGCTTGACAGAGACCAGGACAGAGACAGAGAAAGAGAGATAGAGAGAACCAGAATCAGAGACAGAGAAATAGACAGAAACAGCTACATAGACTGAGAGATAACGAAACAGAGAGACAGAGACTGAAACAGAAAGAGACAGAAGCAAAGAGAAAAAATTTAGATAGTTCAGGATAACTAAAGAAAGAGTGAGGGGGAGAAGAGGAAATGAAGATCTGAATAATGTAAGCAAAACAAAGTTTAAAGACCATTTAAAATTTTTACATATGCATATTTATATATATTATTATTTAATGAAATAATATTATAACTCTAATGTGATTATAATAAAAGTAATATGTAAATATATTTAAGAACTCAACAACATGATTCATCCAATAAGAATGTAAAACATATAGATACTTATCAAATAAAAACTAAGGAATGGAAGAAAAGCTCAGGATCTCAGGATCGTGGTCTCTAGTATAAACAAAATAAAACAAAACATATATCTATGACATGCTCACACTTTAGTGGTAGGTGTGAGAAGCTTGAAAGGATTGTCAGGAAAATATGATTTCAGTGAAAATTTTCCAGAAAATAAAGCCTTCACTTATTTGAAGTGAACAGCTATTGGTTTTGAATGATGAATTAATTGATATTATCATGTGCCAGAACCTTTCTGACTCTATGAAAGCATTAATTGACCATCTCTCAGGAGAAACTTTTCCAGTCATCCTATGATATGACAAGCCTTGCCTGAGGACCACCTGATGCGAGGCATAGATGCTCTAGGGAATCCAGTCAATCAATGTAATAAAATTCAATCTATTATTTTGCAGGGGATGATGCTTAGTGCCTGGACAACTTGGCATCTAGTGAGAAGTGGAAGACACTGGAGGATGAAATAATCCTTAGCAGCTGTTCCTTACTAGCTTAACATTATCATTCATGGAGAGGTCCCAATTCCTTTCAAGGAACACTATTCTTGGAATAGATATTGTTAGGAATAAAAAAGGGGGTCTGGCCAGAGTTATAACAGTTTATTAATAAAATGAGAGAGTGTGAGATGAGAAAGAAGATATAGATATATGTCCCTTAAGGAAACATTAACCTAGTTCGTATCTATTCTCCATCTGGATAGCTAAGGACTATATCTCCTACCCCAACAGCAGCACAGCTATCATATCTCTATTGCAAAAGACCAGAGAGAGAGAGAAAGTGCAGTGTGTTGCCACCTGGGTTTTTAAAAGCATCCTCAGCCCCCTTACTTTCACATATCATTACCAAAGGAAAACTGTTGGCCCTTCCTCTTTCTCTAGGGCCAAGGCCACCCAGGGGAACTTTACTCTGCCTCTTTGGGGGCACCAGAACTTAGATTTTTTTCCCTCATGGTCAAGGTCCCCTAAATAACTTCCTTCACACAATATGAACCCTGTGGCCTCTGGGAAACCTGATGAGATGACTTCTCTTCACAACAGAAAAAATTTTTATAGATCAAGAGGAATTCTGTAATAGTATAAACAACACCATACTATCTGAAATTCTAGCTTTGCTGTTCTTTACAATTCACTTCAGCCTTCTTGACTTTGTTTTATTCACCTGTAAAGGGTTCATTACACAAATTATTAAATTGACTTTCATCAATTTGGGACTTCTCTCAAATAATTAAGAGTGAAAATCTCCATATTTGTCCAGCCTGTTCAACACTGGTTCAGGTTCTGCAATAAATTTACAACAGGTCCATCCAACATCTGGAAGCCTTCCTCAATTTCTCCTTATTTCATAATAATACTAATAGAGCATATGGGTTATTTATCTTTTATTGTTCACACCTGTATTAACCATTCCATTTCTTTTTAATCATTATAGTTAACATCATTGTATAGTAGAAAAAGAAGTAAATTTAATGTTAGGAAGAACTGGAAAAAATATCATCTTAGATGTTTACGTTGTGAACCAGGGAAAGTCATTTATTTTCCTAAATTGTAAAGTAGGAATAATAATAAAATCTTCAAAGGGTTACTTGAAAGATAAAATAGTATGCAATGTAAGCTGCTTTGCAAAACTTAAAGTGCTGAATATAAATGGCAGGTGTTATTAATAGTCTCACTATTATGATCATCAATATTTTAATATTAATTTTACCATACTTTTTCTGATTATATCATCTATTCTAATTGTTCATAGAGATTTCTTAACTTGTAGGTGTATCAGCCATGAACATTTTCTTTTTAGCTCCAAAATTCTATCCAAGAATATGATCTTTACTTTTTAAAAAGATGGTAACTTCCAAATTCTTTGCAGTTCAGTGATTAAGGACCTATGTTCCAGTGTGAGTTTTGTTCATTACTCTAACCTCAGGAAAGTCACTTAATGATTGTGATCTTTGGTTTTCTGATCTACAAAGAAGGGGATTGCAATGGATATATTTCAAAATCTCTTCAAGATGAACATTTATCTGTAGGTTATTAAAGGATATAAAAGATTTTTATAACTGAAAGAAATCTTAGGTGTCACTCAGTCCAACTCCATCATGGTAAAGAAAACTGAAGCTCAGAAAGCTTGAATCATTTCACTAAGAAACGCACCTCTATCACTAGAATGCAAGTCTTCTGACACTTAAAGTTCTTTCTACCATATACTGTTGTTTACCTCCTATTGATCTAATTGCAATTGTGAATGGACTCAGATTTCCCATTCACTTTCTAAATTATTAGGTTTTATAAAGCTAATTTTACATTTAAATTAAATTCTCTAATGGCATAGAAGGATGGAAAGAAGTTAAAAAAAGAAAAGGAAAAAAGGAACTAAAAGGAAGAATTGGCTGCAACAGCAGCTGACAATTTAGCAGGTGACAATAGCAATTTATTAGAGAATCATTAGGTGACAGTTTTGAAGTAGAGATAAAAGAGTGAGTGAGTGTGTGTGTGTGTGTGTGTGTGTGTGTGTGTGTGTGTGTGTGTGTGTAACAAAGAAACTACTAGATATGTTTATTTTCAGGAAATAATCCCTTTTTGGCCCCAGCCTTCTCCTTACAGGACAATCTAGAAAAGGTAGAGTTTGAATAAGCAATTGACCAGTGATAGCTCTGTCACTATCAGAGATATGATTAGTTTACTATGGATTTTAAAATATATTTTTAGTACTGAAATTTCTCATGACTTTTAGAATGTGAGATGAAAATATATGAAATTAATAACAGGAAATATGCCGCTGATAATGATCATTAAATACATGTCCCTAGGTAAAATAAGAGCACATATTTACTAACTGAGTGAGTATTGCTGCATAGGAATGTCATCTTTTCATTTCAACAATAACTTTTTATAAAATGATTTAGGAAGGAAAGGGTTTTAGAACAATTTAATAAGGAAGCTCTTCTTAAGCTCAGTAGTCCAGTGAAGATCAACAGATTGAAAACAGTGCTACTTCATTGTCAGCACTGGTTTCATGTTCAGAAATACAAGAGTCTTTGCAAAGAAGTGAAATTAAAGCAGAGATGTGCCTATTTTCACCTCTGTAACAACCTAGAATTTTTAATATATTTCATCAACTAAATATTATGTATTAGGCCCCCAAAAGTGATTGTGTATAATCTTTGAACTACCTTAACTCAAGGGTTATGGCTCTACCACATAATTCCCCTAAGTCACTAATAATTGTAAGAGGAAAATAAATATCTTGCACAGCATAAGAAATGCCTGAAATACTTGAGAGCTCTGTTGCTAAGTATATCTTGGAGGTATATAGCATTTTGGATGACACTGACTGGCTTCTAGCCACTATGGTCAATTACAAGGAACATATACTTTTTTTTTCTGATTTCCAGAGATTTAGAGAGAGGAACAGGGCATAGGAATGGTGACACAGCCTAAACCCCTCATCAGGAAAAAATAAAATGAATGTATTCTTCCTAACCCATCCATGAGTAAGGTCCTCAAATCTTTCTGTCTGAGGGGCAAGTAATCTAGATAGTGAAACTTATTTTATGACTTTTTTGTCAGTGTCAGGTGAAGCACAGGGCTGATTAACAAAAATATTGAAAATATGTTGATTAAATCCACTTACTATTGGCACAAGGCAATATCACGCTGAAAGAATGAAAAATACTGCCTTAAGGAAGAAGAATTGGCTGCAGCAGCAGATGACAATTGAGCAGGTGGCAATAGCAGTTTATTAGAGAAACATTGGGCGGCAGTTTGGGTGTAGAGAGAAACAATGGAAGAAAGAGCTACAGCAGATGGTTGCTGAGTGGTGTGGCAAGGTGAGGTAATGCTGAGTCCTTGCCCAGTGAACTGAGAGAGGAAGAACCAAGAAGCAAAGAACTATAAACAATTGCTGCCAGAGGAGTTAGCAAATATCTGTCTAACTTGAGAAATTACTTCCAAAGGGGTAATTTAATCTCTAATATAATTTATCTGCACTTTGTGTAAGTTTCTAAGTGATTGGTTCTTTTTCTCAATGCTGAGAGAATGACTTTGCCCATTTATATAGTGGTTACATTTTTGTAGTTTTAGGTAAAATTAAGTCCCTTGCTTATTTTACTTTTTATTGTCCTTTTAAAATCCCTTTGACATCTGTAATGTATCAATCTTCTTGATATTATATAATAATCACATGTTATATAATAATCACATATAATGCACACATGTAAACACATGCACACATATATATGCACATATGAATATATGTATACAGACATGCAGGAAGAGGTATCCATTGTGTATGTAGATATATCTATACAGAGATTTTTTAATATACAGATCCCTTTCCACCCATAATCCTCATTCCTTATCTTTCTCCTGAATTTTAATGCTGAATTGACAATTATTTATTAGATACTCTGCTATTTTATTCACATCTCAAACCTGAGAGAGAGAGAGAGAAAGTGAGAGAGAGAGAGACAGAGAGAAGGAAAAGTAGGGGAGAAAGAGAAGTGGGAGAAATAAGGAGAGGAAAACAGAAAGCTTTCAGGGACCTGTTCCTTAATTCAAAGAGTTTGACTAATAGCAGTCCCAAAGAAATTTATTTATGAGGTTCTTTTATACTCCTTCCTATTAAAATTCTTATGAGAGAAAGGCATAAAATATTTTGTGGTTTTATGAATGGAAATACCTCTAGAAATGATCTCAGATATGAAAAGAACTATTCTAAAAGCCTGGAAAAGCCATATAAATCTTTGTCTTCTATTATTTCTAAAATACCCCCTCTCTCTATCCTTCAAAAAAAAAAAGGTGAAGCAAAAATTGTTGAAAGTCTCTCTGTGATGAAAAGATACCACTTTTTACTGGGTGGCTTTGAAAATTATCCTCTTTGCTTTATGCATTATATACAATTTCCTTTAAATATAGGTAAGGTGTACACTCCCACATCTTAAGAAAAAATAGATTCACAATGAAAGACCCTTAATAATAAATTCCCTTGAGGGTAAATTGTCAGCATGAGACTAAGGCAGTGTGTCTCTTAATATCCTGTCTATGAAGAATTTTGGGTGAGTAATGTGTTCCCAGAAAGTGATTTCATTCTTTAAAAGTGACTAAGTCATATTATCTCCCATTCTGAGTACAGATGGGAGGACTGACCTGCTTAGGGGAGTGAAAGAAATGAAATTTGCTTCTATATCCCTGAGCTGTTTAGTTATAGCTCAAATTCTCAGAACTCCACCAGGGGAGTTCATATCAGGACTAGGCAGATTCTAGAATACTGGTTCCAATTTGCGGCTTCCCTCTTCTCACACCAGGCACAGACCCACACCCTATGCCTCAGGAAGGATTCGGCAACCATGGTGATCTTGGTCTCTACTGGAGTTCTGAGACACTATAACAGGTTACTTCTGGTTCTAGGTCAAATGTCAGTAGATCCAACAGATAACTCAACATAAATATAGAATTAAGGTACTAGAAGAAGTTTGGAACCCATTGAGGCTCGTGGAAGTCAGTGATTATATGCTCTGATGCTCTGCTATTCTAACAATTCTTATGGGGTGCAATATTGGCATAGTTAGGTGCACCTTTTTAAAGCAAATTAGAGCTATTCTTCTCATAGAATTGAAATTAAAGTAGTCATTTTTACTGTCCTGACACTTCTCCCCACAAGTTATCATAGGGAGAAGGATAGTTCACCATGCTATAAGCAAGCATAGTGGTAGTCTCTCGGTGATCGAGAAGGACAATTGTCTTTGTGCATTATCATCTATTGATGTACCCTCAGGTGGCTTTGGAGTCCAAAGGCTGAGGCGCAGAGTTTGTGGCACATGGGGGTATGGGACACCAGTTGTTACGGGAGGTGTGGCTGTGGCCTGGTGTCGGTGTACACGCGCAGCGGCAAGACGTCGACGTCGCTCATCTTCAAAGGTGGTGGCGGCATGGTTAATGTGGGTTCGCCAACTGCTTCTGACAGAGGCAGCGAGTTCTAGTTGCTTTGGTGTGATGCCAGCCCACCTCAAGTTGGACTTTAGCTGATCCTTGAATCTTTTCTTTGGTCAGCCTTGTTTCCTGAGTCCAACTGACAGTTCACCGTAGAATACCTGTCTTGGTATTCGCTGTGGGTCCATGCGGATGATGTGTCCAGACCATCGTAGCTGGGTTTTGAGGACCATGACTTCGATGCTGGTGGAGTTGGCTCTGTCGAGGACTTCCTGATTGGTGATTCGGTCCTGCCATCAGATCCTCATGATTGAACGGAGAGAGCGTTGGTGGAATTGCTCCAGCTGTTTCATGTGCTTCCGGTACAGTGTCCATGTCTCACAGCCGTACAGGAGCGAGCTGAGGACCACTGCGTTGTACACTTTGAGCTTCGTCGCAGTGCTTACACCACTGTGTTGAAGGACTTTGAAGTGCAGCAGCCCGAGTGCCTGGCTGGCCTTTTGGATCCTGGCATTAATCTCGTGGTCTAGGGACCCATCGTTGGAGATGGTGCTGCCCAGATATTTGAAAGTGTTGACATTAGAAAGCTGAGTGCTGTCGATTGTAATGCACGGCTGGATAGTTGGCCTCCCTGGTGCAGGTTGGAACAGCACCTCTGTTTTGCTGAGGCTGATCGTCAGGCCAAACAGTTTTGTTGTGGTAGAGAACCTGTCCACAATGGTTTGGAGATGATTTTCTTGGTGGGCCATGAGAGCACAGTCATCTGCGAAGAGAGCTTCCAGGATGAGTCTCTCTGTTGTCTTTGTTTTCGCAGTCAGGAGGCGAAGGTCGAATAGTGAGCCATCCAGTTGGTATTTGATGTAGACGCCCAGGTCTAGATCCATCACAGCATGTCGTAATACTTGGGTGAAAAATTGGTTGAATAGTACCAGAGCGAGGACACAGCATTGTTTCATGCCATTGGAGATGTCGAAGAGATTGGAAGTCTCTCCACTAGATAGGACTTCCCCTGTCATGTTGACATGAAAGAGCTGAATCAGTTTGACGAATTTTGCTGGGTAACCAAGCTTGCTGAGGATCACCCACAATGTGTCCCTGTTCACTGTGTTGAATGCCTTTGTCAGGTCTTTGAAGACAATGTAGAGACTCAGATTCTGCTCAAGGCATTTTTCCTGCATTTGCCTCACTGTGAAGACCATGTCAATGGTGCTGAGATCTGGTCGGAAGCCGCATTGTGATTCAGGCAGGTTCTACTCTGAAACAGATGACAGGAGTCTGTTGAGTATAACACGGGCAAGGATCTTTCCAGCAGTGGAGAGTAGTGAGATGACTCTGTAGTTGTCACAGACTGCTCGTGAGCCTTTGTTCTTGTATAGGTCTATGATGGAGGCATCTCTGAGTTCTGGGGGCATGTCCTCCTCTTCCCATATGCTGGTCAGCACTATGTGGAATGCCTGGAGTGCCTTTCCATTTAAGGCCTTGTACACCTCGGTTGGGATCCCGTCTTTACCGGGTGCCTTGCCTGCACTCATTTGTTTAATGGCTTTTTGGACTTCCTCTATTGAAGGAGGGACGTCAAGTTGTTCAATGGAGCAGTTTTGGGGGATCTGGTCAAGGGCGCTTTGTTAGACTGAAGAGGGTCGGTTGAGAACCTTACTGAAGTGTTCTTTCCACCTGTTGCTGATGCTTTTTTTATCTTTTATGAGAGTGTTGCAGTCAGAGGATAGCAAGGGAGTGGTGGTGGGTTTTAATGGCCCATAGACAGTCTTGAGGGCACTGAAAAATTATTTGTAATTTTTCATATCAGCTTTGGATTTCTTCTGCCTTTTTTCCCACCATCGTTCTTGTATCTTCCTGATCTCACACTGCACCGTGACTTGGAGAGGCTTGAATCTGTCCTTTTTAGGAGCAGAGTTTGGGTTATTTTGCCTGACTGAGCTCTTTTCTCCCTGAAAGACTTCATTTCAGATTATGTCTTCAAAGATTAAATGAGACAACGGTGTGTGTGTGTGTGTGTGTGTGTGTGTGTGTCTGTCTGTCTGTCTGTCTGTCTATCTATCGATCTGTTTGTCTGTCTTTCTGTCTATCATCTATCTGTCTATCTATCATTTGTAAAATTTTGGAAATATAGGTGAATATATATCCATAGGCATACATGTATATGTATGAATATATGTGTATACACACACACACACACACACACACACACATATATGTTCATTGTTGTTGTTGTTCAATTATTTCAGTTGTGTCCAATTCTCCATAATTCATTGTGGAGTTTTTTGGACAAAGGTCCTGGAGTAGTTTTCCATTTCATTCTTCAGTTCAGTTTGCAAATGAGAAAACTGAGGCAAATATATTTAAGTGACTTTTCCAGGGTCAGACAGCTAGTTTCTGAAGCCAGATTTTAACTCTGCTCTTCCTCAATTAAGGCCCAGCACTCTGCACCATTTAGCTGCCTCTAATATATACATGCATACATATTTATACATATACATACATACATGTGTCTAATCACACACATGTATGTGTATTGTGAATTTTAGATTTACTCCACTCTGCTTAGTCTAACAAACAGGAATGTCTACACCCCTACTTAAGGATTAAGTGTTGAGAAGCATGGCCTTTGACAGACGTGCTAGCAAATGACAAATCAGAAACTGACAGACCCTGTGGGCTGTCTTAAGTCAAGCTTAAGCTACCATTGTTAAATACAAGACTCAGGAAGTGATGTAAAAAATGGTCTTTATATTTTGCCTTACTTCCTCTTTCCAGACTCTTTTCACAGAGAGGTCTCCGTCTCTTTTTTTTTTTTTTGTATTGGAGAGGTGGGTCATGGCAGCATTTTGGCCTCTTGGCATCTTGGCAGGGTTCAGGTGAGGTGTCTTTCCTGAGTTCTCTTGGAGTTTAGGCTGATTCTTTTTTTTCTCTTTACCTTTCCTAAAAAGCTATCCTCCTAGGAGGCCCCTCATCTCTGAGGAAGTCTGGCTAGAAGGTCTCTGAACTCTCTTGGGCTCAGGCTAGGCCAGAGAAATCTTATACCCTTTCCCCTCTCTCTTCTTCTTACTTCCTTCCCTCTATATTAATTAAACCACCATAAAATTCCCAAATTCTTGAGTATTTTTATTGGGATTTGAATTAATCCCTGGCAAACAACTAAATTTATATTCAATTAAAAAAACACCCAAATTTACCCCTTACAGTCTACATATATGGACATACAGGTGTAGAGACACACACATATATGCCTGGTCGTAAGTCAGCCTCTGAAATGCCCTCCATTTTTCTGGCCTTTATACTTCAAAAGCCCAACCCCAAATCTATCATAATCAGAGGAAATAAGGCAACATATAAATCTCAATGTAGATCTGATAAGACTTCTCTTTAGTAAAGAGTACTTTTTAATAGCTAATCTATTACTAGAACTATAGTTCTTTGTGATTTTAAAAATGTTACAAAAGTTTCATTGTATGCTCATAACAAAACAGTAAATTTATTAATACAATCTAGCCCAGTTGCTATTATTATCCCTTTTTGTAGAAGAGGAAATCTTGCTTGACAGAAATTGGTGACTTGTTTAGGATCACATAGCTAACAAATGTCTGAAGCAATATTTGAATCTTGGTTTTTACACCAGGTCTGACTTTTTAGCCACTATACCACCATTTCTACCAAAAATAAAGCCTCCTTACAATTTTTATAGACCAAATGTTTGGGGTGATTACAGTAAAAATTGTGTTATCTGGAGTTTTTTACTCTAGGATATATTAGAAACTCCTCTTGCTTATTCTCCTCCCCTTAATATAAATGTTTAGTTGTATAACCATTTACAGAAATGGCTTCAGCAACTCTATCCCTACCAGTCAGCCATTTTGTACAGAGACATTATATTAAGTTTATGTGCAAAAAACTCTAGACTAACATAGCTGTTTGTTTCAGTGGAAAATAAAGATGTTCATGTCCCAATGGAGTATGCAAGTACTGATTGGTTACAGCCTTTCCTCCTGGGCTTGTGTGCTACTAAAATTACTGACAGGTCTTGCAAGCAGAAACAGGGGAATAGTAAAAGAAAAACCACATGTGATAATAATTAAACTTTATTTGCTAGAATGATAGACTCATGCTTTCTGGCCTACTAATGATAGTTAGCAAAGACTTTTTGAGATTGATTTTAAAGCAGTAAGATTTATTGGATGGAAAGACAGTATTTCCTTATCAGTATTACTGTGATTTTATAAAATATCAGACAATATGCACTAGCTGTTTTGTGTTAATTTGGGCATTGTGTTTGGAATTTTTCACTTAAGGGACCTGAGAAGACAAAATATTTGATCAAAATTAATGTCATAGGACTAAGTAGACATAGGACCATTGCCGGTTAAAGGCAATAACAGAAAAGATAAACATTGGTGTGTGAGGAAAGAAATGCATATTGATGTATTGTTCACAACACTTTGCCTAGGGAACCTTCACAAAATTGTTCTCCTCTAAAGGGATTTTAGAGTTCATTGACTTGTTGCTAAGTACACTATCCATTTCATGCCTGGGACAGTCACCCTTTTTTCTGAGAAAGTATTTGGATTTCCTCAAGTAGTTAAAATTGAAGGTTTCCTTCATTGTTGCTACAATGAAACTCTGATGAAATGAAAAGAGAACATAATTCAGCTTACAATAGAATTATTGTACACCATATATAAGTGCTAATTTAGTGTAGGGGTCAAAACCCTCCTGATTTCCCCTTAATTGCCATTGCTTGCCATCCCAGTTTAATGCTCATTTTAATTTAATTTGGGTGAACATTATTTATTGATTGATCTGTGATTGAACTGTGTCTGGAATAGAAACCAAAAGAGCCAAATTCTAAGTTTAAAAAATGGGATTAGGATTTTCCTGATGGCTCCTTCACCCATTTCCTAAACAAGAGAATTTATTTTATTTTATTTTTAAACCTTTACCTTTCATCTTGGAATCAATACTGTGTATTGGTTCCAAGGCAGATGATTGGTAAGGGCTAGGCAATAGAGGTTAAGTGTCTTTCCCAGGGTCACACAGCTAGGAAGTGTCTGAGGCCAGATTTGAGCTCAGACCTCCATCTCTGGGCCTGACTCTCAATGCACTGAGCTACCTATCTACCCCCCTCCCCAACAAGATAATTTAAAAGACAAGGGAGAGGCTAAATATGATGTAGACTCCCAGAAATTTCTATTATGATATCAAATGACATTACTATCTGTTTTATTTCTTTCTTTAATCTTAGAGAAATTCATATTGCTCCATATTGCTCTGGTTCTAAGGACTCTGAGATTATGGTTATAATTAGTTGTTTATCTCAGTATTCCACCATGTTCTACACTTCTAATTGATTCACACATTGCATTTGAAGAATCCCAGACAAGAGACAGAAGGAAAATCAAATGAGGCTAAGATGTTATATATTTGCATTTGGGTGGATTTAGCATAGTTTATACACATTCCAAATGACTCATGACTTTGGATTTTTAAAAACACTCAAATAAACTTTCCCATTTCTTCTGCCTCTCTCTCTCTCTCTCTCTCTCTCTCTCTCTCTCTCTCTCTCTCTCTCTCTCTCTCTCTCTCTCTCTCTCAAATTATCAAGCTCCAAATCCCATAATCAGAGAAGTGGTATGGAGATATGTGAAAATCCTAGAATTTAGATTCTCTCTATTGATTGGCATCACAAATTTAAAATATATGACCTCTGAGAATTGTCTGAGGTTTAGAAGTTAAATGACTCTCCTATGGTTACATATCTATTTGAAGTCAGGTCTTACAGATTCCAAGTCCTAAATTCTATCATCAAGGTTCCTCTCCCAGGTGATCAATCTATCAAAACAATATTTTTATAAGGAAAAACATAAACTTTGAAAGACTTGACCATCATAATATTATTAAATATAGTATTAGAAATGTTAGTAATAAAAATAAAAGTAGAAAATAAATTGATGGAATAAGAATGGTCAAAGAAGTAATAAAACTACCTCTTTTTGCAAATGATATGATGGCATATATGGAAAATCCTAGGGTTCATCTAAAAGTTAGTTGAAACTATCAATAATTTTAGTAAAGTAATAGGATATAAAATAAACCTGCATAAATCAATAGCATTTTTATATATCACTAATAAAGAACCGCAAGAATTAAAAAAAAAAAGAAATACCATTTAAAATAATCACAGACAGAATAAAATACCTAGATGTATATCTGCCAGAAGAAACTGAGGAACTATACAAACATAATTTTAAAATACCTTTCATTCAAAGTCCTAAAATAATTTACTCCAGCAATGCCATCCCAGTTAAATTGTCAAAAAATAATTGATTGAGAAAGAAAAAAAATATAAAAACAAAATTCATTTGGGGGAACAAAAGATCAAGAAAATTAAATTAATTAATAAAAATATAAAGGAAGGAGATCTAATAGTAACCGATTTTACACTGTATTTTAATACCGTCATTATCAAACATTATCGGGTATTGACCAAGAAATAGAAAGGTAAGTCAATGAAAGAGAGCAGACATACAACAAATAGTATTAAAAGATTCTAGAAACCTTGTATTTGACAAAAATATAGATCCAATTTTGGGGGGGAATTCACTATCAGTAAAAATTTCTTAGACAACTGGAAAGTAGTTTGGCAGAAATTAGATGTAGATCAACATCTTATGACATTTACTAAGATAAGATCAAGATGAATACATGACCTAGACATAAAAAGAGATATCATAACCATGTCAGAAGAACAGGGAACATTTTACCTATCAGATTTTTAGATAGGAAATAATTTATGAGTCAAAAAGAGATGAACATTGTGAGATATAAAATTGATTATTTTGATTAGATTAAATATAAAAGCTTTTCTACAAATAAAACTACTGTAGCAAGATTAGAAAGAAAGTAGATTGAAAAAAATTATACACAATTTCTCAGCTTGAGTTCTCCTATCCAAAATATATAGGGAATTTCATCATTTTTTTAAAGAATAAGAGCCACACCCTAATTGACAGCTGGGCAAAAGACATGGGTAGTTTTTAGATTAAAAAAAAAATCAAATATACATATATGAAAAAATGCTCTAAACCATTATTGATTAGAAAAGTAGAATTCAAAATAATTCTGAGATATCTCAGCCAATCAGATTGGTTAAAATGATAAATGCGAAACTGACAAATGTTGGAAAGGGATATGGAAAAATGGGGACACTAATATTCTCTTGGTGTAACTGTGAACTGATCCAACCAGTGAGTGTGAGCAATTTGGAATTATGTCCAGCGAGTTGTAAAACTGATACTCTTAGAGCAAGAAATACCTAAGAAACCAATCTCTTTGTAAATGAGATCAGGGAAAGGGGAAAATAATTTATCTGTTCCAAAATATTTATAGTAGATATCTTTGTGATGGCAAAGAACTAGAAATTGAGTTGATGTCCATCAACTGTGGAAAGGTGGAACAAATTATGGCATATGATGGTAATTGAATACTACAGCTCCAAAAAATAAAAAAAAAAACAATGTGCAGGTTAAAGTTTAAAAAAAGAACTTGGAGAGACTTACACAAAATAATAAAGAGTAAAACGAGTAGTACCAAGAGAAATTAATATCTAGCTACATAAATAATATTTGAAGAATGACTTATGAATGTCCACCTCCAGATTAAGAACTGATAAATAGAAACATAAAAAATATATACATAAATATATACACATATGTGTGTAAAATAAAACAAATGTGAAAAAACAATGAAATTTAAAATTAAAAAGTGAATAAAGAAATCATAGACTATATATATGAATTTTCACCAAGTACATTCATTTTCCTATAACTTTCCTCCTAATTTGTCCTAAACATATTCCCATTCTCCCCATGGATATTATATGAATTGAAGGGAGAATGTTAACCATAATTCTGGTTAGCCTCTGATGTCTGGATTATGAAAGCTTTTTCCTCATAGTGAGTAACTGTGATATTATGATAATTTAAAAAATTCCTCACTGTAAAATAAATGTTTTTTGGTTAAGAAAAAAAATACCAAAAAGACATGGTCACCTAATGCCTTAATACACATGTGAACCTTACATCAATGCTTGATGAAGATTCTAAGTCACCATCAATAAGGGGATAGAGTATCTTGTTATTAAAACTAAAACTGCTACCCTTAAAGTTCCTCCTTTTGGTAAAAGCAATGTCTTTAGAAAGTTTCTCTTTAAAAAAAAATAACATCATGGAAAGGGAAGAATTAACATGCCAGCACAGATTTGGTTACCACCTTGGAAAGCATAAATGAGCAAAGGCCCTATGAACTTCTGAGACTTGTTGATTATAACTTCACAACATGTCTGGATTATCCCCCTTCATCTGCTCTGACACTGACACCCCTCTGGTGCAGGTCCTCATCATCATGTAACTGGAATATTACAATAGTTAGCTAATAGGCAAGCCTGCTTGAAATTTCCCCCCAATCAAATCCATGCTCTATCAGCCACTAAAATAATTTTCCTAATACACAGGACTGACAGTTTCATACCTCTGCTCAACAAACTCCAGAAATAAATACAAAATCCTCTGTTTGTCATTGAAAGTCCTTCCTAACTTAATACCCTCTGACTTTTTTTTCCATATTCTTACACCTAAATCCTTGCCACATGTTTTTCAATGCAGCAACAGGGGCCTCCTGGCTATTTCATGAACCAGATACTCCATCTTTTGACTCCTGGAATTTTTTTCTCACTGTCCTTCATGCCTGGAATCCTCTTCCAGCTCCACTCTGACTGTTGACTTCCCTGGCTTTTTCTCAGTTTTAACTAAAAACACATGTCTGACTGTAAGTCTTCTCAATTCCCACGATGGTTGTCTTCTGTTAATATCGCTTCCTAATTATCATGGATAGAGTTAGTTTGGACATATTAGTTTTCATGTTGTCTTCTTCATTAGATTGGGAACTCCTATAGGGGAGGACTATCTTTGACCTCTTTTTGTATTCCCAATGCTTAGCCCAGTACCTGGAACATAGTGTGAGCTTAATAAATGTTTATTATTTAATGTTTGACAGGAATACAGAGCACATACATTTTGATAAAGGCTGGAGGGAAAGCAAAAATCCCTAGATAGTGAAAGATTGTGAAACCTATATAAGCTATACATAGTTCTGAAATATTCCTATGGCATAAATTTCAACTGCAAATGCATTATTAAAAGAGATAACTATCTAGGTTTGATTTGAGAATTTCCTTTAACAATTCTTGTAACACTGAAGTATCATAACTATTTTGGATTTTAGGTTCATTCAGCTATAATTTTGTACAACTCCCTTGGCTTATAATATGTTCCTTCATACGTTCCAACATAATATTTATTTTGGGAAACAAGTTCAAGGGATGTGGCAAGGAAAATCTTTGTTCAGTTGTTGACTCAATGAAGAGGCAGGAACATGGAGTGGAAAATCCCTGGTTTGGAAATCAGAACCTCATGTTCTAGCTGTGTCTCCAGCACTAGCTACTTCTCCAAGCTTAGATATATTGTCAGAAACTTTTTGCAATAGTGATTCAAACAATGAACAGGAAGTCTTATGACTGTATAACCATCCCATACTTATGATTTGCTGTGGCTGTCAGGTTAATTAAAAGGGCCACAAGAATTCCCTGGGGTCATAGATGAAAACAAATAGTAGCACAGTACTTGGACCAGGAGTCAGTGAAACTTGAGTTCTAATCCAATTACAGATACTGGACTTCTGTGTGATCCTAGTCAAGAATGTTTGTGTCCTCCTTTGCAAAAATGGGATAAAAATAGCACCTACTTCCAAGCGTTGTCATGCAGATAAAATGAGACAATATTGTGACGTGCTTCTGCATTTTAAAATGTTGTTTAAATGATAGTAATTATTAATGTGATTGTTTTAATGAATTGTGAAGAATTTCCATGCTGTATAATTTACCTCTTCCAGGAAAATCCTCTAGTTAACATGTCATTATCTTCACTATCAAATAACCCCATTAATTTTTCATTCACTTCAAAAATTATGTTACTCAATGTAGACCCTGTATTGGAGGAAATCTTTAGTTCTAAAAACTTGATGATTTTCCATTTATTACCTCATTTCCCTTGAGAAGAATCCCAGGTCTGTTATTCTAGTCATGCACCTCCCTACTAGTTAAAATTGAGTGGGAGAAGAATAGGACATATATCAGAGGCAATTCAATTTGAGCTTCTATTATGTTTCTTTTTTGTTGTAAAACTTTTGCCAAGCCATCAACTCTTGGGGAGCTTCAGATTCCTTGTCTGTGAAGTGATGGAGTTAGGTAATATGTTCTCGAAGGCCCTTCAAATGATTTACACTTTTATGTTCATCATTAGTATGTCCATTTTGAAGGTGGAAATTATTACCTGCCTTGTGTTAGAAAACATGAAGCATATGGTATGAGAGAGTTTTGAAACCATAAGTGATCTTAGTGAAAGTCTGAACTGTGTGGAAAAAAGCTGCTAAAAGTCAATCTTGGAAGCAGATTCAGAACTTCTACTGAAATATCCAGTTGATTTTTTTTTACCTGAAGGAGAAAAAATAGATGTCATATTTGTGGTATCTTTTTTTTTTCTTTTTAAGTAGGAAAAAAAACAAACTAGACAAAAAAATGTTTAGAATAAGCAATAGAAAGAAAACCTCCTGCTATTTCTCCAACTAGAATTTTCACAATAGAAAACATTTCTAGACAGACTCCGCATGGTTTTCAAATATTTTCAAGTGTTATGAGGCAACTTTTATTATTTTCTTTCTTCTTTTTTTAAAGACCTCATCTTCCTGTTTTATTCAGGCTAGAAGTGTAATGGTTCTTAACTGACCAATAATTCAATGACTGAACACTGCAGAAGCTTTGATTTGCTCCAATTCTGACCTGCAGCAGTTTGCCACTACTTAGACCACATTTTATCCCCTATTGTGGGTACTTGCCATATTGATTCTGGAGTTAGTGTGGTATTCAGAATTCTTAGGCTTGAAATATATTAACCTCAGACTAATTAAGATTACAAATAGGTATAATCATTCCTTTCTTGTAAAACAAAATTTTTAAGAAGTGTAATAGAGCATTCAAATCCTGAACTTCTGATAATTATTTTATTCTATATTTGAAAATATTTTATTTAATAATACCCCTAAAAATAAATTATAGATAGCTCATCACTCAGTATAATAATATTTTTCAAACAAATTCTAGTAGTAACTCATTTTCTCACAGGAAAATAAATGTATGTTGAGGGGGAAGTATAGTATAGAAGAACATAATCTATCTCCATTAAGTACTTTGTAATTTGGTAGTACTTTCAAATATTACAAAGTAAAGAAATATTTTCATCCAGAAGATTCCACATAACTTATTCACATTCCCAACTTCATGTGACCACATTTTACCTAATCACATGTATATTTGGTCTATCAAAATCATGGAAATTTAACTGATGGAAAATGGAATTCAAAAATTTTATAGCTTTTTGTTATGTTCAAATCATATAATTTTTGCAAATGTGTTTTTTAATAAAACCTCTAATTTCAGAGTTTGACTGCTTTTTTTGCCTGTTAAGTATCAAATAAAAAT
This sequence comes from Monodelphis domestica, assembly GCF_027887165.1. Classification (NCBI taxonomy): domain Eukaryota; kingdom Metazoa; phylum Chordata; class Mammalia; order Didelphimorphia; family Didelphidae; genus Monodelphis; species Monodelphis domestica. Next base: position 246,535,597 of record NC_077229.1, on the reverse strand, counting down.
GACCTCATAAAAACATATTACTGGTTTCCACAAAATGGATTAAAAAAGAAGAAAAGTAAATGGGAACATTCACAGACTAAATACAAATAAGTATTCCTGTTAGAAGGCTCAAAAAATGGGCATAGAGTAAAATTACCCAGCTTCATTTGAAAGGAACATAAAACATATAGACATGATAGCTCAGACTGTATCACCTCAATGGAAAACATTTGCCAATTGTCCTCTTAGTAATGTCAGTAACTAACTTCATTAGCTACATGGTTTATCCTCTCAGTCATAACTATATGAAAGATAAGCATTTGGTGTCTAGGGAGAGATCTCCAACCTCCAAGATCCTGTTGTCATGCTCTCAGATGGAGGAGTGGGAGTTCAAGTGACAGTTTTGAGTTCTACCCAGCCTCTCTTCTCACCCTGGAATCCTGGGTCTCTTCCTTCTGCCCCTCCCCTACCTGGGCTGCTTCTTGCTTTACTGGATCAGATTTCCTTCTTTTGCATTTTTTCTCTTTTGCATATTCCTCTCTCTTATACTTCCCAACTGTAAGGGGGGGGGGGGGGGGGAGAGGAGAAGGAAAAAAAAAGTTTAAAGGGTTGGAATTGATTATTTACGAGTATGGTCACCAAGAATTTAATTAATTCCAAAGAGATTTTATTTACAATTTATTTTACAAAATATAGAAACAGTGAAGCAAGAAATCTGAGAGAGGATAAGGTAAGATATCTAGCCTGGGCACTAAGGAATTTATTGCTGGCCCCTCCAGGCAGGGAGAATTAGTTTCAACCTGCCTGGGCAAAGCTGAGGATCAGGGTAATGTCTCTCAAGAGTAGGTCTCTCCAGAGGATAGTTTTTTTCAGAAAAATCCAGCAGTTAAAAGTCAGCTTTCACTCACCATGTGTCAGTCCAGTTAGTAGATCCTTCTGTCCCTCTTCCCCAGCCTCAACTCAAAAGCATGAAGAATTCCTCCAGTCTCCACTTCCAAAAAATGAAGAACTCTCACAGGGAGTAACAATTCCTTTTCAAGACACTTCTTTTTCATTACTTCCTGTGTCTTTCCCTAATTTTATGTCTGCAGTTGCCACACTGCTCTAGGACTTCCCAGAAGGCAATCAATCAATTCTGACTCATCACCCAGGATTGCACACATTGGTCACAGACCTCCCACTTAATGATTAAGTGGGATGTTTACACTTTTGGTGATTAGATCTAAAAATGAGTAGATCTTCATACTTAACTTTAAGTACTGTGTTCTAAAAATAGGCAGGGGTTATAATTCAATCTTCACAATCAGGGGAGAGTTAAGTATTTTCATTGTTATAATCAGGGGAGAGTTAATTTTAATCTTCACACAACCCAAGTCAAGTGAGATAAACTAGGCAGGTCCTTTACTCTGGGTCCCATTGCCTCAAGCATTCTGCTGCTACTTGGGAGTGTGTAGATTACTAAAGTTCCTAGTCTCCCTCTCTGCTTACATGCAGACTCACTGCTTCCCTGCTACATAAGAGTTTGAAGGTTTCCTGTCTTCTCTGCCTTCCATACCTGTATAGAGCAGCTAGAGTTTCTTGTTCAGTGGTTTTGTTGCCTTTGGTGGAATTGCAGAGCATTGGGCTGCTCCAAGTTCTGCTGTTTCTCATAGATGCTGTGTTGCCTAGGCCACCCTTTCCTCTTACTCAATGAGATGTATTTCTCCAGTTTTCCTTTGTTTGGAGGGGATTTATTTGTGTGTGTGTGTGTGTGTGTGTGTGTGTGTGTGTGTGTGTTTGTGGAGGAACTGGGAGACTAGAGGATCCTTACTGCACCATGTAAGATTCCAGCATGCAATTCTTCCTAATAACCTTTTACCTTATAATTTATAATCCTATAATCATACAATTATAACTCCTTTTTAGTAAAAAAGGTAAAGTTTGTAAATGGATTAGGTTCTTACCAAAGCTTTTTTTCTACAATTAAATATATATAAATAAAAATTATTGTAATGAAATATGAATTATTATAACTAATATTTATATAGGACTTACAGATGATATAAGGCTATATGAAGAATTTTGAAAAGTGCTTTACAATTATTACCTAATTTAATTCTCACAACAATCTTCAGAGGTATGTGTTATTTTTATTATAATTTTACTGATGAGGAAACTAAGGCAAACAGAACTTAAGTGACTTGCTCAGTATCACACAGCTAGTAAAAAAAAAAAAAAGATTTTAATTTATTTTTCCTGACTCCAGGTCCAATATTCCATCTATTATGCCATTTAGCTAATTGTCCAACTGACCAAATGAGAATTCAATAGATCTTAATGTAAGACATTTAAAGGAAAAGCAATGTATATACTAAATTGTTTTTCTAAAAGCGGTCAACATCCAAACCCCTAGGACATATGAAAGCCAACCAACACTTCCCCACCTTCCTTTGTTTTAATTTTTTAAATCATTACTTAAACTAATAATTTAAACATTTTAGTTAAAAAAGTACATGCTGAGGATAGACCCAAGATAGTGAAATACCAGCATGGAAAGCTGGACCTAGAGCAGGAATAGACACCTGTATAATGGTAAATGTTTATTAACTAGATCACAGATGTGCATACACACACATATGCACACCCTCCACACACATACATATATATGACATTTCATTTAAACAAAATTCTCAACATTTTCTCCATCACTTCATTTAGATAATCATGAAAAATCAAGCTCTGATTTAGAGTGTTTGTGAATTGTCAAGGTGAAAATTTCTCATAAGAACTGTAGGAACTGATTCCTGCAGTAATTTATCCTCCTGATCCTTCTGAGCCAGAGAATAAGTTACTGGAGGAATAAACATCAAACAAAATAAATAAATTAAAACTGACTCATGAACAGGAGAATCAAGTTGACAATGAGAACTTAATGAATAAATTAGACAAATAATACTATTAACCCAGGTCTCAGAATCACAATACTAAAGGATTTCAAGCTCAAAAGAAATTCAGAGACCACCTAGTCTAGGCATTTTAAACTTGAAGTCTATAAGCTTCCATAGAATTTATGTATATATCTTAGATGCTCTTTGAACATGAATAGGAATAATACTATTACACATTTTTGTTTTGTTTTGTTTTATTCTGTAACTTAAATTTATCCCTTCAACCAATTATTTATTTTAATATGAGAAGTGTTCTTTGCTAGACTGGCAAAGGGATCTATGACACCCACAAAAATGGTTAAAATCCCCTTTTAAGCCAACCAGTGCCAGAAGATGGGATATATTCTATCTCTAAAATGATTGTTAAGTCAATATCTGGTCATTTCTTGAAAGATGATTCAGAAAATCAAGAAATTGAATATTTGATAATATCTGAACTTAAAACAAATAAAGATCACACATAAGTGATGACACTTTTTTTGTTTATCTTGGTTTTCAAAGTGTATTAATCACATTCTAGGTTGATGTCTTATTTGCATAAATAAGATGCATAAATTAGATTTAAGTGAACCAGAGTTGGACAACATCAGGCACTTCTCACTCTTTCTTCCTAAGTCATCAAAGTCTAGAGGCAAAATACAAGTCATCCCAACTGGCAATGATCCAGGATAAAGTGAATGACTTTGGCTTCTTTCACATCTGACCAAACTCTAAGCATACCATACTGTCTATCTGCTTCCTCTGCCTTTATGGCCATTGAAACAAATTATTCTCTCATTTCAGCAGAGATAGTGTTCACATGCTTGGTATAGTCATCTCCCTAACTCACAGAAGGACTTGAGGCCTGTCAGTTACCCTCAACCTGGTTCTGTCCCTGTTCTGAGATGGTTTTACTGGGGTGTGGCCTCTGAAGATGGTACAAGAGCCACAGGTGAGAGTTGAGTAAAAGTAGAACACCAAAAGCAGATGAGCAGTGCTGAATGGGGCTTGGCAAGCCCTCAGAGGAGAGGTGCCTCCTGCACACCTCATGCAAAGATGCACTCAAAGAAGTGAATTATTTGCATCTCTGTAGACTCTTGTGAGTCACATTAAATCTGCCCTCCATTTTCTACTAAATAAGCTTCAGCTGTGCACATTCCCCTGCCAGTGATACTATTTACCACATATTAACAGTTACTATAAGAGTGGCAAGGGACAAAAGATTGCAAATTTTATTCTAAGAGAAAATAAAACATTCATTTTTGCAATAGATGCTAGAACTATAATACAGATCAAATTTACTTTCAGTTGTTCATTGTTCAGTCATGCCCAACTCTTTCTGTCCTCATTTGAGGTTTTCTTGGCAGAAATATTGGAAAGTTTGGCCATTTTCTTCTGCAGATTATTTTGCAAGCAGGTTAACTGATACAAACAGGATTGAGAGACTTGCCCAGGATCACACAGTTACTAAACATCTGAAGACAGGTTTGGGCTCTGAGAGATGAGTCTTCCTGCCTTCTGGCTCAACTATCTATTCATTGTGCCATCTAGCTGCTGTTGTTGAATTATTAGCAAATTCTTGATGTCTAATTCTACTGTTTTTTTTCCCCTTTCTTAAGACATAGTCAGCTCATTTGTCTTCTAATTTCCATTTTTTCTCCCTATTTCTAAATAACCTGTCTTTTCTCCATTCATCCTAGAGGAGTCACATGTTAATGTATATTTCTGTTCTTTCCCCCATGTTGATGCTTGTGCTAATTTAATTTGGAGCCAGGTCTTCAATATTTAACTTTAAATCTTCTCTGAGTCCAATTATAGAGAATACCAGACTTTGAGTAGTATTGCTCTGTTTTATATACTTGGTAGTTTTAGGATTATCAGGATGATTTTACACCTAAATTCAATAATCTGATGAATATAGTATGATTTTCAAACATTATCACACCATCAAAAATATTTAAGTATTTTATGTATATCAGATTCTCTGCTAGACAGTAGAAAAAATAGTCTCTGTCCTTAAGAAGCTTGCATTGTCTTGGAGAAAATAACATGTATCAATATGTTAGGCAAAATATTTACAAAATTAACGCAAGCTAATCTCCAGGACTAAAGGAAGTGTAGAGGTATCAGAAGCTAGGATCTCATGTAAGAGGGAAAATTTGAGATAAACTTTGAAAGACTCTAAAGATTCTACAGAGATAAGGAGGGAATGACTTTCAGATATAGGAAAAAGAGAGAACAAATGGCATGCCATGTGTAAAGAAAAGCAAGTATACCAGTTTAGCGAGCAAAAAGAATTCATGAAAGTGACTAATATTATCACTATAGGCAAGACATCTAGGGTCATACTGCAAAGTGCTTCTAATTAAGAGAGACTTTTGTGTTTATTCTAGAAACAAGGGAACCATTGGAGTTTTGTTAGAAGGGAAATGACTTGTTCAGATTTGTGCTTAAGGACTACAACTTGGATAGGTATAGGGATAACGGATTGGAGAAGGCAGAAATCTGAGTCAAGTAGAACAATCAGAAGTTTATTGTAATTGGCCAAAAAAGACATGTTGAAAACCTTAACTTGTACAGAATAGTTATGATTGAAAGTGATATCATATTAGAGGACTAAAAACAGTCTTCACTGATATTTAAAATTACATAATTAGAGATTAATTACTTTTTTTAAATCCCTTTTTCCTAGAAACTATATACTATTTTAGATAGATTTCAGGTCTTAGAGTCAAGAATACTTAAGTCTAAATTTTGCCTCACATACTTTATATCTGTGTGACTCTGGACAAGCCACAAAACCAATCTGAGCCATGATTTTGCTCTGTTTTTTTTTCTTTCAGTTTTGTAAAATGAAGATAGCAAGGTTATTATGATGATCAATTGGGAAAATATGTTTAAAATACATTGAAAATTTCATGGTGCTATATAAATACTAGTTTTTTTATTATTTCTATATATTTATTAAAGGGAAAAAAGACATAGAACTTTAGGATTACACTGTACCTTGAAGAATAAAGTAATCTAATATCTTCATTTCAATTTACTTGGGAAAACAATGGCTCAAAGTTGTTAACTGACTTTTCCAAAAAGACAGTAAGTGAGATAGCTTTGATTTGAATAGCTTTTATCTAAAATCTAATTCAGTGTTCTTTCCATTTGACTGAAGTACTTTGTTCTTTGTCTGAGGTATGAAGAAGCTTATATTCATATCTTGTTATACAGAGGAGTCCCTTGGTTCTCAAAGTTTTTGTCAACATAATATAGATATACTATGGCAGACAATTTTAAATCTGATCAGTTTTGATTTTTAAGTATGAACACATAAATGTGTGTGTATATATGTAGTATGTATGTATGATTGATATGGGTGTATGGGGTGTATGGGGTGCTCAGGGAGAGGTAATATCTCTGGTATGGAGGGCTTGTCATGCCCTCCTAGGGCAGCTCTCCAGCCTCTGACCCTCACCTGATACTCAGCTCTCACTTGTGGCTCCTAGTAGCTGCTAGCATGTGCAGCGGCCACACCCCGGGCAATGGCTTCGACAGGCCGGCTAAACCTTGTGAGGGTAGCCATCAGGTCGTCTTTGACCCCTGGTGAACCAGGGCTTTGCTCACCCAGCATGTGAAGACTGCTTCCGCTGAACAGACAGAAGAAACCAACAAGAAGGTTCAACAGCTGAGAGGGCGACGCAGCAAAGCACTGTGGAGTGCTTAGGGCATGTTGGAGCACAAAAGACAACAGGGCCATCCAATGCAGCTGAGGAAGTCCCCAGGTGTAGTGACTTTTCATACCACTGGACCCAGGCTTCCAACACTGACTTTTCCACTTAAATCTCCTCCATGCACAAGTGTCTTTGTGCACACTTATCTATACACTATAGATGAAAACTCACAAAGACAATCGTCATCCTCGGTTACCAAGAGACTACTACTATGTATGATTAAGAAATAGAAAAAAGCAAATACAAAGATGCACAGACGTCATAGAAGCTACATATCTATTTTTCTACCTTTCTATCTATCTCTTTATATGTATGTGTATCCATCTCTATATACTTTGAAAAGAAATTTTGGAAGCACTAGGCACTGCAAACAAAAGATAGTTCATCTAATTGGTTTCTTTCTGTGTGCTTATCTAATAAAAAGTGGTTAAAATCAAGAACAACAACAACAACAACAATAACAACAACAACAAAACGAGATCATCATAATGCCTTAAGGATGTCTAATAGCTTTATATCATTCACTGCAGTGGGAATAAAAGAACCTAGTAATTATAATCATGATTTCCTTACTAAGCAAAAATATGGTAACTAAGGACAAGATTGGCAATCTAGCTATCTGCCCAAATTAACACAGGTTATACACATTCTCATCACTCACACACACAGATGTGTCTATTCACATCCATGTATTATATACATATATACAAACATCTGCATTAATGTTATATTATTGTACATATAAACATATGTATGAATTATAAACATATTTTATATACTTACAGAGTTTGGTGGTGAAAGACTATGAGGAATCACTTCATAAAATTTTGAGAATCAGTGAAGAGAAAAACAAGAAAAAATTTGATAGACACTCAACTAATAGGAACACATTGAGGGAATTTAGATATAAGATTTAGAAGAAGCAAATTGAAATGGAAAATAGGTATGAAACAAGGAGCCATTGGTAAATTTTATGGTTTAAAATTTCTACACATAAGTATTCAAATTCCATACAACAGAAAAGAGAAATTAGATATCTAAATTCAAGGAGATATATTTTACTGAATAGAAATTACTGAGACATAATGGGATGAAATCCATGACTGCTCTAGACCTTTGATGGGTGTACATTATTTAAAAGAACTAGGCATAGAAAATGGAGCGAAATCATTGTATATCAAGGAGATATAGTCATATGGGGAATCAAAAAACTCTATTGAAATACTATCTAATATGAGGTAGTAGAGATAAAAATAAAGATAAGAGTAGTGGAGCTAGATAAAGAATACATAAGTAAGATTTCAATTGGAGGTAAGATAATTTTGAGAATGTTTAGTATTCTTTTTCTTTCTAAGGCAGTAAAAAGAGTACAAGGAATCAATTCTATAGAAATAATATTAACTGTATTATTACTGAAAGAAGAAACAAAGAAAATAGTAATAACAAAACAAAAAAATACTTACAAAATTATGTAAACTAATTTTCCTAGACAGGTTTGATAAAAGGACAAGTGAAGATTCGTGAATAATATTAAATCAAATCACTGAAAAGTACTGAATATAGATAATCTATTTTTTAGTATATAAGAATTATTCAATAGAGTATAATATAACCTTAAAGGTTTTTCTTCAATATGATATTGTCCATGCACATGTCAAAATCATACATGATTTCTCCAAAGATGTAATAACTTTTGAAATTTTGTAAAACAGCTCCCTGATATTCTATAAAATAAAGATTAAAACAGAAAGAAAAATTGGGAGCAGCTGGGTTGTTCAGTGGATTGAGAGTCAGATCCAGAGATAGGAGGTGCTGGGTTCAAATCTGGCCTCAGACACTTCCTAGCTGTGTGACCCTTGGCAAGTCACTTAACTCCCATTGCCTAGCCCTTACCACACTTCTGCCTTAGAACCAATACCCTGTATTGATTCTAAGATGGAAGGTAAATATTTTAAAAATAAAATAAAATAAAACAGAAAGATTGAGCAAAAGTCTTTGTCACCATTATGGAGCTCTAAGTTAAAAGGAAAAAAAAGTAGGAATTCTAATAGTTCCTTTTAATGGATATACAAACTCTATCAACCTCTACAATACTGCAGTGGCTCCAAAACTAAATACATAATTTTCAAAAGATTGGCCTAACCACTCAAAAATGTGGATAAAGATTGGCTATGCTACCTAGTTGGACAGACAGCCCAAAGAACTTATAAACAAATATATTCATTTTTGAAAGATTATGAATATGTGCAGTGAATTGGTATTAAAATCATTTAGGAGGAAAGCATGCTGGAATGATTCCTTTGGAGTAAGTTGAGTCATATTAATAATACTATCAAGCTCATCCTCAAAGATACTCCTTTATAACATCTGTATATATCCAACTATTTTATTTAGTAGAAAATCATAAAATGTCATGGATCATGAAGAAATAAAGTTGTTGATTGCCCAAAGGTCAATGTAAATGTTCATGATAGTTGTGAAACAGATGCTAATTATGACCAACAAAGAGTTGCTCAGAAGTGATATATAGGATGCTATCAGACACCTGTGAAATTGGAATAAGGTGGCATAGAATGATAAAGTTAGAGACCAAGAGAACAAAAGAACTAAAAAGTGACCTTGTCTAACCCCTTCATTTTGTATTTTAGGAAACTGAGGCTCAGGGATATCAAGTGACTTAACCAACTTACTGCGCGTGGCATGTGTAGGATTTAAACCCAAGACCTCTGATTCATGATTTATTACTCTTTCCACTACAAAATAAGATGGAGCAGTAAGATTAGAGGAGAAAAGTCAAAACCAATTGTCTGTTCCCATTAATATCTAGTCAATGTCAAGGGGTGTGAAGGATTCCTCTTACGTGATGAGTGAGTGTGCTGTAGGAATTTGTGACAGGCTATGGACTAGAAATGTTTTCACCGAAAACTATTGCCTAAATTATTAGCTTTACCAATAGTGGAAATCTCCACCTGAATAAGAATATAGATCCAATGCAGAGTCAGATATGTATAAGATATAACAACATTATTAATTTCTCAGCCTGCTGAATCCAGATGTTTTTAATGTTATTTCATTGATTTTATTTTCTAATTAGTCATTTAATAAACTATGCACATCTGAAATGTTCAAAGAATAGTTCCAGTCTCCTGTCCTCAAGAAACTTAAAATTTAGTTTTATGTTTCATTTGCATAATATAAGCATAATCCTCCACACATTTATCCAAATGGTTTGTTTTTCTATTGCACTAAAGGACACTGCAATGCAATAATTTGTTTTGTTTTTCAATTGCTTCTTATTTTATTAGAAATCAAGAAACACTAGCCATTGTTAGTCATCCAGAATGGGAAAATAAGAATTAAAAGAGAAAAAAAAATTACCTTTGAACTATAGGTTGATGAACTTTCTCTTTAGACTGAAAGATTCACAAGATTCTCTCTGTCTTTCCCTCCTCCCCTCCTTTTTTCTCTTTCTCATTCTTTTCTCTCTATTCCTCCCCTCCAATCACATATTATGCATCTTAGCCACAAATGCTTTAAGGAACAATAAAGGATAGGAAATGAAAACACAACTAGAATTCAATAGCAATAAGAGCACCTGGAAGTACTGATTTAATCAGAAACTGCTTTTGTTTATTTCATACCATGTGTTTCTGGATGTCACAAAGACAGCAACATAAAGTAAATTGAAAAGTCTATTAAAGAAACACAGCACCTGAGGGAGAAAACATACCTTACAAAAGTAGTAAGAAAGGGCCATTCAAGTCCATCATACTGACCCTTTTTAGATTATCACAGTTGCACTTGATTTGAGAGCTACCTTGAGGATAAAGAAAAGCACATTCACTTTGCACTAGTGACTCTGGGAATTTGGAGGGGCAAACATGGCCAATATAACCTAACAGTATTATCAAACAGAAGCATAAACATAAAATGAGATGAGAGCCAATAGAGAACCCTGAGGAGTAATCTTGAAAATAATTGGGACTTAGCCACAACAACCAAGAAACATATATTCTGTTGACATGAATATAATCTGAACCAGTTCAAAACATATCAGGTTTTTAAAGGGATAAAACACCTTGGTAGTATCCAAAAGTCAGATAAAAATGTGACCACAATCAAGGGAACAGGTCCCATTTCAAACTTCAAATAAAGGTCACTACCAACTCAGCACATTATGAACCCAGAGAAGAGTGAGGGGAAAGGCTGACAGGATGATAAAAGATGTGGATAGGCTGAGTAAGGGCTGTTTTTCCTTCTTATTTTTGATTGCTCCTCATCTGGTCCTCAGGGCATGATATTTAATCACTGGCTCTATGGAGGAGTTTAGTTGAGAGATTTAAAGCAGATTCTTGACAAGAAAGGTTCTTTGTGAGCAAGAGGGCATATTGCTTCTTTCCATTTGAGAAAAAGACCATTATGACATAAGGAAAGACCATTGGTTCATGTGCATTTCACTATGGATATTATTGACAAGTCACTTTCCCATAGCATTTCTCTTTAGAAGAGCTCATATCCCATCAGTTCGTAGGCCCTGAAATGGGTTTTTACCCTCATTTAAAAAATCCATAATGAAGACATACACAAGTTAATATGCAATAATGTTCTGATTCTGGAATATATTTGGAAATGAAACCTTGGTGCCTTGACTCCTGACCCAGAGAACTAGCAGAGATCTCAGTCTTGGAAAGTTGTTTCTCAGAACAAATTAAAGAAAATAATTTAAATGTGTTACACCATCTAAAGAATACCAAACAATGAGTCAAAAAATAGGGTTCTACTCGTGGTTTTGAAACTCAGTAGTTGTGAATTTTTGGTTAAGATGTTTTAGCTATACACCTCAGTTTCCCAATATACAAAATGAAAGAATTGGACTAGATAATTTCTTGGTCCTTTCCACTAGTAGATTACCAATTTTCTGAAGGATATATGAAAGGAATCTATATTAGCTCATAAGCATTTTGACATCTGCCTTACTCTTACTTTGGGCAGAGTTCCTTTATCTAAGAAAGCAATAATCCATTTGCCCATGAATTGGTAGAAAACCTGTCCTTTTTTGCACTTCAGTTTGGAAAATATACTATCAGTCAAACATCACTTTTGTAAAATGTGACTTGAAGCATTTTAGGAGCATATTCTTAGCCATTTTTTGTGCAAAGAAATCTGGATTATTATATCCAAGGAAAAGTAAGATGAAAGGAGATTTCTCAAAGATAACAATCTCTATCTCTTACACTCGATCTGCTCCCAATACAGATGCAGAGGCTGAAGGGCAGGTGAAAGCTGTCATGTTAGGTAATATGCAGGTGAAATCAGTATAGACAAGTTAAAACCATCTAACTGAATGAGAAGCATGAGTTGTAATGGCAAGGTTTCCATACAGAGATAAAATAAATTAATATGACTATTACATATATGCCCATTGTTACCTGTTCCTCATATTATTCCAATACTCTGTAGGCTTCCTTATGTATTTAAATATATACAAGATGACATCACTGGTGACTCACTTTTGACTCAAACATAAATTGCTTTTAAATGAGGCAGAGTTGCAACAAAGTCATTGTCATTACTCTCTCTCCCAGAGTTGTTTTTTTTTTTAAGTCCAGTGGCAAAACAAAAGTCAAAAAATGTGGTGATTGTTCAGGATTCATTGGATGACCTTGGCTTCTTCAATGTCTTAACCAAGCTCTAAATACGCCACAGTATCTGTTTCTGCTATCTACCTGGCTATTGACACAAATTGTTCTCACCCATCCTTTGTTCCAAAAGTCTTCACATGCTTTGGATAGATACCCTGCTAACTCACTGATGAATTTGAGACCTGTAAATTATCTTTGACCAGGTTTAGGATGCCTACCAAGACCATTTACCAGGTTGTGGTAGCTGTACATGCTACAACTTCTTAAAGCCACAAGTGTGTGTTTGGGAGGCAGCTGGATACCAAAAGAGGAAAGCATACCTGAAAGGACCTGACAAGCCATCACACAAGATATAGGTCTTCCCTGAAACCCATGCACCACAAAGTTGACTCTTAAGCAATGTTTGTTGACTGACCATATAGTTATTTAGCTACTTGAAAAGATATGGGCTTTCATTGTTGGGAGAATTTCTTCCACCAAAATGTCTCAATCCATTCATTTTTATCCACATATTTCTATAATCTTCCATAGATAACTGCAAATCTTCCTCACTAGTATCCATTATATGGTCCTGTAATATTTCAATTGTTTTGATTAAGAGAAATTCTCTTTAATTTTTACCATATGGACAGTCTGCCCACTTGCTATATTTTTAATATTTTAATTTCTTTGATCAAATAACAAAATATATTATGTATATATATAGTACAAACTATAATATATGTAATGCCTTTATTACATCATATATTTATATTTGTAAAATATATGTAATATATTAGCATAACATACATCTCATATATGCAATTATATAAAATAGAAAATAAATTAGAATACATATTTTATAACAGAAACTACATAGATGTATTATGGATGCCCACTACATTTATATATGCATATATATGCATGTATGTATAGGTATATGTGTGTATGTGTTTTTGTTTGGTAGAAGTTTGCTAAAATCTACTATGTATATTGCAATTGTACTTTATATCATTTCTAATGTTAGTTTCTGAGATTGTTGTTCTATAATTCCTTTTCCTATAGAATCACCAGATATAGAGTAAAAGTAATGAAATTTAACAACAGTGTAGAATTTAGAGCCATTGAAATCATAATGTAGTGTTCCCAAAGAAATTCTGCCTGAAAAACTCATCTTATTCTTGAGTCTTCCTTATGGTCCATCTTCTTACCTGATCCGAGTTAATTATCTTGACCTATATTTCCCACTTATTTCCTGTATAAATTTTAATAAATTACATCACCTTTCTGTGCTTCAACTTGTTCATTAGTAATATTAAAGTGGTGTCATGGTACAGAGGGAAAACAAAACAAAACAATTCTTGATTGTTGTCATATACATATATAGTATGGAGAGACCTTACTTGACAGCAGATTATATGAGGGAAAAGCTTGGGGATTTTAGTATATTAAAAGCCCAAAATGAACTGATAGTGTAATATTGTTGTCTAAAAGACTTTCCAACTCTAGATCTATGGCGCTAAAATTTTAGAAATGTTTTTGTTTCATGATACAACAATCATTGAATATTAGAGTTAGAAGGTATCTTTTAAGATCTTTGGGGATGCATAAAGATGCTTTACTGCTGGACATGGATCATTTAAAATTTTTTTCACTTCTGACAATTATTGTGTGACTATTGGCAAGTCATTTAACTTCTCTGAGCCTCAGTTTATTCACAATTTTTAAAATAATTTCCTCTTAATCTTCTCCTTCTATCTCTCCTCATACCTAGGAGAAATCTCTCCCTTTTCCTTCCTCTTCTCATTTAATGTACTCTGTTTTCTACATTTATATGACCTTGAGAGTAACAGATTATCTTCTTAGAACCTGTATACCTAGCACTTACTACAATGCCTAACACATGCTAAGGTGGCAGCTAGGTGGATCAGTGGATAGAGTTTTGGGCCTGGAGTCAGGAAGACCTGAGTCCAAATTTGGATATCAGACATTTATTCTTTGACCTTCCACAGGTTACTTGACCTCTGTTTGCCTTATTCCACTTGAGAAGGAAATGGTAAACCACTCCAGTATCTTTGGCAAGGAAACATGAATAGTACAATAGTATACAGGGTCCTGAAGAGTCAAACATGACTGAATAACAGCAACAAAAATGCTGTCCCATATATATATATATATATATATATATATATATATCCACATGGATTGTTTTAGTCTGGCTCAGAAAAGGCATTAATAGATGTTTCTAGGTTCTTGTCTATCCCTTTCCAAAGGAAGTTGCCATTCTTGGTCTTGAGGAATAGAGGAAGGAAAATTAGTTTAGGTGTTCCTTCTTTCTTTCTTCTAGGAGTATACTGGAATAGAATATATCTTATCTTCTTATATAAATATTGATATAGGCAAATGGTTTGCTGAAAAAGAGAATATGCTTCAGTTACATCATCCTACTCTCAATTAGAATTGAAAACCTGTGAGGCCAGGGACAGTTTTCCCTTTTGCCCTAGAATTGTCAGGTACCAAACCATCAGTGATAGGCATTTTATAAAAGTTTGGTAAATTATATTAAAAGTCAAAATTTGAAATAGTGGTAAGTGTGCTGGTCTTAGAGTTAGGAAACCCTAAACTTGGATCCTACCCCACATATGTACTAGCTGTGTGGCTTTGAACAAATTATTAAAACTCTGTCTTGTTTCCTCAGATTTTAAAATTGAGATAATGATAGCAGCTCCTAACAGAGTTGGTATGAAATCAAATGAGATAATATATATATATATATATGAATTATTTTTCAAACCTTTATTCACTATATGTACTATATCAATGTAGCTATTGCTTTTATTACATTGGATTTGGATGAAATACATCTACCTTTTTGCATGGTCCATAATTTTCCATTATCTCAAAGTTGCTCTATCAAGCCTTTCCCATATCAATTTGGTGATAGTCTGTGTCTCTACTATTTTCTAGAAATAATTTGCTATTGGAATGTCAGTGAAAAGAAATAACTGTACATTTAATAGAAATCTGTCTTAGAGACCAATGTAGTCAATCTTTCTTGTCTGGGTAAATAATCAAGAGGAAAAGATTAAGTATTTATATAATGCCTCTTCTGTATTTGGCATAGTGCTAAGAGCTTTACTAATATTGTCTCAGTTGAACCTTTCAATAACCATATAGATTAGATACTGTATTATTTCTATTTTGTAGGCGAGGAAACTGAGGCAAAGAAAGATTAAATGACTTGCATTTGAAGGTCATATTGCAAGGTAATGTTTGAGGCTGGATGTTAAATTTAGACCAGTGATATATGTATTATGCCAGTGATGGAAAACCTATAGAACATGTACAAAAAAAGGCATGCAGAGTCCTGTCTTTGGGTACTCGTGCAGTCTCCTGCCAGAATTCATTACTAGAAAGTCAGAAGGACTTGGGGTAGAGTTATTCCACTCCCTCTCTCCATGTGCCTGAGGCCATTCCTCACTTCCCCCACCCCTCTGCCCAGAAGCCCAATGGAAGCACCTCCTCCTTCCTCTGTATTGGGTAAGGTGCTCAAAGGGGAGGAGGGTTCACATGCTACATGAAGGTGAGACACAGACCTATTGAGTCTTTGGTGAAGGTGATTCCTGTCCTTGGTTTGGAGAGGATCTGTGGATAAGGGGAACAGAGCACATGGTGTGGCACATAGCTGGAGCAGAGCAGAATGCTGGGGTCTCTCTCCTTCCCCTCTCCATATACACTTCTCATCACTTGCCCCTCTGCCCAATAGCTGAATAGTATTGCTTCTTCCCTCTGCTGTCCAGGGTAAAAGAGGTTCTGGGGGAAAGGTGGTAGGGAAGCATGACACTTAGTCTCTAAAAGGTTAACCATCACTACACTGTGACATCAAGCTGCTGCCTTCCACCAAAATAGGCAGCATAATTTGGTTATATTTGTTGGCTATGTGGGGTGGAATGCAGGCTCCTATTCATTGAGATTTGAGATGGGAGTTCAAAAAACTATCCTGTTTGGCTTGTCATATTGTTTAAAGAAAAAAATAATTATTTGGGCTTTTGCTCTGATTAAAGAAACACCCTCAGAATAAAAATGCTAAAACAAAATATATTTAACATGTCCGGGAAGATATCTGCCACCCAGAATCCATTTTGTGTGCTGCCTTTTATAGATAAAAGCAAGTAATTTCCATATAACAGAAAGACAATCTGAAGGGGTTAGTGCCACCTCAGCTCTTAAGTGGTCTACATAATTTATGAGAATAAGGAATTAAGGTCACTTCCTTCCTTCCCTCTGTGAAGATTGAATTTAGCTATTTCCTGTTTGTAACAATTAAGATACTTAGTTTAACAAAATCAGGAATGTCTTGGGAACTCTAATTACTCCACCCTACTTGGACCGTACTTTGGGGAAGATAAAGTTGTAGTCTCCTGATTGAACAATGAAGGTACTTAGTTCTCACCTTACAGTGAAGCTAGAACTTTAAGCTAAGTCTATTTTTAGATCTTAATACAAAAAGGTGTTCAGTAACTAAAAAGGTTAAATTAATCACAAACAGGTCAAGTAAATATCAGAAGGTAGACTTAACAAAGAAGTGTTAAGTAACTCAAAAGATATAATTTAATCAAAGAATACGAGAACTAAAAGTATGGGAAGTCCTGGAGAAAGACTTAGATGTGAAAATTTATTTATTTTTTTTTAAAACCCTTACCTTCCATCTTGGAGTCAATACTGTGTATTGGCTCCAAGAGAGAAGAGTGGTAAGGGCTGGGCAATGGGGGTCAAGTGATTTGCCCAGGGTCACACAACTAGGAAGTGTCTGAGGTCAGATTTGAACCTAGGACTTCCCATCTCTAGGTCTGACTCTCAATCCACTGAGCCACCCAGCTGTCCCCTAGATGTGAAAATTTAGAGGAGGAGACACAAGGGCGAAAGTTCTATGTATTTGGGATTTTTCATCTCTCAGAACACTCTCTATACCATATTGGTGGTGAAGCGTTAACTGAGAGCAGCGTGCTGAGCCTTCTGGCATCTTAGCATGGCTACAAGTTATTTGTCTGGTTCGGTGGTGAGTTTCTGGATCAGTTTCCTCCTTTACATTTTCAACTTTATTCCCTTAGAAGCCTCTAATCTTCTTTAAAAACCTAGAGGTGGGAATTTTAAACTCCCCTTGGCACAGGCCAGGCAGGAGTAATCCTATATCCTCTTCCCTCTTTCTCCTTAAATTCCTTCCCTCTATATTAATTAAATTAACATACATTTCCAGACTGACTTGGTTATTTTATTTGGCATTTTCCCTGGTGAAAAATTAAATCTATATTTTATTTCACAACCCTAAAATCATCTTGACACCTCATTATAGTATCATAAGAAGACAGAATTAGTGAACATGTCTACAGTCATTTTAGGTAGCTGCTATATGCTCATTTTAGTTAAAATGGAATCACCCAAGTTGACTCAGCAGAATTGCCATAAGATGAGGTTATGGAAAAGAAAAAAAAAGCAATAGCAAATAATAGATATAGGATATCAGAAAAAGAATATTTGGTAAATATTACCATTCATTTTCTTCTCTCCTTTTTTCTTCCTCTCTGGACTAATTTAATTGGTTGGTTTTGAAATTGGAAACAAAAAATACGTTCTTAAACTATGTTTATTGTGTTTAGTGATTATTGTGATTTTACTGTGAAATTGTGATTTCTGTGAAAATTTAATGTGGAAAGTGAAAAAATAAAAGGCTATAAATTCAATGTAATATGCATGTTACAACAATGTTTTTGAATGATACAGTTTTAGTATAGTCACAAGTCTAATCTGTGCTTGGGGTATGGTTGAGACTAAAGAGCCCATTTTGACCTTATTTTGTGTTCATGTACCATTAAAATTTTTTTCCCATTTAAAAATCAAGACTAAATATTGGTTCCAAAACAGAAGAGTGACAAAGGTTAGACAACTGAGGATAAGTGACTTGCCCAGGGTCATACACAGCTAGGAAGTGTCAGATGCTAAATTTGAACTCAGTGGCTCTCTAATGAGTTGCCTAGTTGCCCATTCTATGCCCTTTTTTACAAAATGGTCTTCAAGCCAAATGTTACAAAGACATTTATTATATTTATTACAATTTTACCAGATAAAAAGCATTATTATTCATTATGTTAGTAATGCTATTTACAATTAGATTTTAGGTTGTACAGTTCTAAGCTAGAATTTTACCTCATTTTATATTTAAGAAATGAGGGATTGTCCCAAAGAGATAAGGAAAAATATTATAGAAAAATATTTATAGCTGCAATCTTTGCAGTGGCAAAAAACTGGAAAATGAAGGGATGCCCTTCAATTGGGGAATGGCTGAACAAATTGTGGTATCTGTTGGTGATTAAATACTATTGTGCTGAAAGGAATAATGAAAAGGAAGAATTCCATGTGAACTGGAATGACCTCCAGGAATTGATGTAGAGTGAAAGGAGAAGAATCAGAAGAACATTGTACACAGAGACTGATACATTGTGGCACAATTGAACATAATGGACTTCTCTACTAGCAGCAATGCAATGACCTAGGACAATTCTGAGGGACTTATGAGAAAGAACACTATCCAAATTCAGAGAAAGAACAGTGGGAGTAGAAATAGAGAAGAAAAAACATTTCCTTGATGTCATGGTTCGATGACTATATGATCAGGGATGTAGACTCAAAATGATCACTCTATTGCAAATATTAATAATATGGAAATCAGTCTTGCTCAATGATACTTGTAAAACCCAGTTGGATTGATATTTCTCTATGGGAGGGATGAGGTGAGAGAAAAGAATACAAATCATTTAACATTGAAAAATATTCTAAATTAATTAATTAATTAAAAAAAAAAGAAATGAGGGGTTGTGCCACTGGTTCTCTCTTTTCCACTCTTCCTCATCTTTTAGTACACAGATGTTTTCTGCCACTATATCTTTCTCCACCTTTGTCTCATATGATGAGCAACCTTATTCTTGACCAAAATAAACCCTTTCACAGGCTTAAGTGATCATTCTATCCCATTTCCTCAAATACTTTTCTTCTTCTCCATACCCACCCTTTCATCAACCCTGTCTACTCCCTCACTCTCTCGTCTAAAAAAATGCCCATGTCTAACACTAAAAATAAAATAAAACAAAACAAGCAAATCAAAAACTGCTTCACTTCTTCCTTCTATTCCTATTAAACTATCATCTTATATCACTTCTTTCCTTTATCACTATACTTCTAGAATAGAACATCTATAAGAAATATTTCCACTTTCTTCTCACTCTTTTCTTAACCATTTACAATCTGGCATCTGACCTTATAATTCCAAAGAAACTATTCTATTCAAAATTATTAATGATTTCCTAATTATCAAAAACAATGACCTTTTTTTAGTCTTCATTTTTGTAGGCCTCTTTGCAGCCTCTGATACTGTTCATCTATTTCTTCTCCTTGTTACTCTCTTTCCTCTAGGTTTCCAGGATACCTCTCTCTCCTAATTCTCCATCTACCTAAATAACCTCCCCTTCTCTGTTCACTTTGCTGGATCCTTTTAGAAACCATGCCCCCTAACCATGTGTCCCTCATGGTTCTATGTTGTGCCATCTTTTCTCATCTCTCTATAAAACTTTATTTGGTAATTTCATCATCTTCCATTGATTTAATTACTCTCTCTTTGCTAATGATTATCAAATCTACCTTTCCTGCACCTACAGTTGCCTTTCAGATATCTCAGACTTCCTGTCAAATAGATATTTTAAAATAAATATGTCCAAAACAGGAGTCATAATCTTTCCCCCAAAACGTTCCCTACCTCTTAACCTTCCATATTACTGAATAGGGCAACAATATCGTTTCAATCCCTAAAGGTTCACAACCTAGGAGTCATTCTGGATCCTTCACTCTCTCTTACTATCCCTCCCTATCCAATCTGTTTCCAAGGACTGGCATTTTCACCTTTGCAACATCTCTTATGTTAATGTCCTTGTATTCTCTGAAACTGTTACTACACTAGTGCAGACCTTCCTCATCTCATACCTAGATTATTACATTAATATGCCAGTGGGTCTACTTGGCTTTTATCTCTTCTGAGTTCCAATCCTTCCTTCATTCATCACTAGATTGATTTTCCTAAAGGGCTGATCTGATCATTTCACCCCTCTGTCAAAAACAAAACAAAACGAAAAGAATTTAAAGACCTCCATAAACTATTCTCATTCTATATATTTTGAATTTTTCTCCTAAGAATTGGATGCTGGGAGCTAAAATGGCATAGTATGGACACTTAACTTCCCTGAACTCTCCATACACACATAAAAGAAAATAAATCATATTAAGTCAAAGGAAAAATAGGAGCATTTATTTTTTTACACTTTATTTAGAATATTTTTCTATGGTTACATGATTCATGATCTCCCCTCATTCTTTCCTCCCTCCTCCTAAAGACAACAAGAAGTTCTACTGAGTTATACATGTATCATTGTTCAAAACCTATTTCTATGTTATTCATATTTCTAGTAGAGTGATCCTTTAACATCAAAATCCTAATCACATTCTCATTGCACTATGTGATTGATCATATATTTTTCTTTTTTTTTAAATTTTAAACATTAATTTATTTGGTCATTTCCAAACATTATTCACTGGAAACAAAGATCATTTTCTTCTCCTCCCATATATTTTTCTAATGCATTTCTGTCTCGACAGTTAAAAGGAGGAACATTTCTAACTGAAGTGAGAAGGGAGTAATAGCCCAGTGACTACAAATCCTTTAGGAGATGGAGTAGCCCAATGCAAGCCATGTAACTCAGGACATCAAAGCAATGGAGAGGGGACCAGACCAACCAGGAGAAAACAAGGAAACTGGAAGCATGAGTAGTAGAAATTAGATGAGTAAAATGTCTATATGGCTTCTCCACAGCAGGCCAGAAGAGTCAACACATGGAAGTGCACACTGTGGAACTCAAAGTCAAACAGCCCTACCTCAAATAACAGAGAATACTACCCTGTAACTTGGAACAGTGTTCCCTCTACCCAAGAACAGAGGAGAACCTCAAAATATAGGTAAAGTAATGAGAAGAGAATATTAGAAAAATGAGCAAAAGACATAGAAAAAAACCTAAGCATAAAAATTATTTTAGTGATAAGCAAGGTGAAAATACAAACTTGGAAGAGGACAACAATGCCAAAAAGGAAACATGTGAAACCTCAAAGGAAAGTGTGAAAAGGTGTCAGACCAAAAAAAAAAACCCTGGAATAAAACTTGAAAAGAAGTTTAAAATATTAAATAAAAAGAAAATATATAGAAAAGATCTATAATTTGGGGGTAATTGACAACATTCATTGAAGAAAACAACTTCATAAAATTAGAATGGTCCAAATGGAAACAGAAACAAAACATCATTGAAGAAAATAACTCTTAATGAGTAGAATTGCCCAAAACAGAAAAGCAAACACAAAAGCTCAGAGAAGAAAATAGCTTCCTAAATAAAATTAGAATTGGAAAAATGGAAGCTAAGGATTTCATTAGATGTCAGGAAACAACAAGACAATATCAAGTGAATAACAAAAATAAATAGAAGAAAATCTGAAATATCTCACTGGAAAATGAAAATAAAATAGACAATTGATCAGAAAAAAAGAAGAGAGACAATATAAGAATTAGCAAAATGTCTGAAAACCATGATTAAAAACAAAGAAAATAAAAGCAGCTTAGATACCACAATACAAGACATCAGAAAAAAACTGCCCTGATGTCCTTGAATAAGAGGGGAAAATGGAAATTGAAAGAGTACAGTAATCACCTCCTGAAATAACCCTCCCAAATATACTTTACTCCTTTACATATTCTCTTCTATCCAGTGACACTGACTGTTTCAAGAACAAAACATTTTATCTCTCAGTTTTAGGTATTTGTGAGGTAGGTTTTTCCCTCACAACTAGATGCTCTCCCTCTTCCATTCTGAGTATTGACTTTTCTGGTTTGCATTAAGTGCCAACTAAAATCACATTTTTAAAGAAGCTTTTGAGAAATCCTTTTGATTCTAGTACTTTAGTTGACTGATTATCCCTTTTCTTCCTATTTATAGCCTGGTCTCTATACATTTGATTATATATTGTCTGTCACATTAGATTGTAAGTTCCTTGAAGGCAAGAATTGCCTTTAGCCTCTTTTTGTATTTCTTGTGCTTGGCACAGAGCAGATCCTCAATAAATTTTTTATTGGCCAATCCATGAATTCACTCATGTCATTTACTCAAATGTGTGTATTTCAAGAAAGCAAATGAGAGTATTGCTATTTACAACAATATTTCTATTCAGACAAATCTCTTGTCAGTGTAGTGAAATCAAAGAAAAGTCTTTTAGAGACTCTCCTAAGAATAAATAAGAGAATGGTACATGCTTCTTAGGTTTATTACTTTTTAAATTTTAAATGCTTTTTCATCAGTTACAACTTCAAAGGTCACCTTTCTTGACTTCCTTAGTTTGAGTTTTATCTGGATTTATATTGAACAGTTGCTCTAGATGGCAATTCTAGACATCATCAAGTATATGTGATATTAAGCCTGTTTTCTCTAAGCTAGGCTGGATGATTGGCTGAATGAACTGTTTTGTTTTGTTTTTAATACACTCAGATGGTCAATTCAGTTAAAAACACTGGTTAGGTTACTTAAGTAAATAAAAATTCTCTTGTCAGAGCTAGATGTTGGGATACAACAACAATCATAATGTTTCACAAATTAAATTTTAAAAGAACTAATAAATGGGAAACTGGTATTGAAAATGGAAGAGCAAGGAAAGGAGAAAGGAGGAGATAGAACAGGAAGGGAAAAGAAGAAAGGTAAGAAGGGGCATAGAGAGGAGAGGATGAAAAAGGAATGGAGAGGAGAGGAGTTGGGGATAGGAAAAGAGAAGAAATCCTCTGTAGTATATTAGTATGAAATATACCCTTTCAGATTTGGCTATATTTGTCCCAGGTTCTTTCTACAAAAGAAGATAAGTTTTATGCCCTTGAATTCTGTCAAGAACATAAGAGCTTGTGATATTTTTACCAAGGTTAAAAAATATTTTAAATGACCTACTTTTTTTTTCCTTTGAAACTTTTCTCATCTAGAGTCTTCACACCTTTTCTGTTATTCTCACTTTGCATTGAACATGACACCAATTAATGCACATCAAAGGCCCTTTTTTTACAGCTTCATGAAGCCCCCAAATATCTTGCCTGCAAATGATTTTTACTAGAAATAGGTGACTTCTCTTTTTGTGCAAATATCATTTATTTCAAACCTTCTAGTCTTTAGTAGTATTAGCAGAAGTCAGTATCATAAAGTATACCAATATTTTAGAAATCAGTCACTTTCTGTTTAGAGAAATCACAATTTCTAGCTATTATTCAACCATTAAATCAGTGATATAGTAAAGATTATCTCAGAAATATCTGTATTATTTAGATATAGAAAACAAGATCCAGAGTTTACTAAAACAGAAGGTAAGGAGTTAAAAAAAATAAAACCCTTACCTTCTGTTTTAATGCAGAAAAGTAGTAAGGGCTATGCAATTGGGGTTAAGGAACTTCCCCCAAAGATTACAAGTCTATGTGGCCAAATTTGAACCCAAGTCCTCCTGACCCCAGATCTGGTAATCACCTTTAAGAACTTATTGGCCTTGCTACTCCACCTTAGTACTCTCTGCTTCTTTGATTGGAAGATGGGGTAATGAATTCCAGAACTCAATTTAAGAATGTGTAAATTTTCTTGATAACTATCTTGATATGCTAGATTCTCCCTTCTGTGTGAGTTGAAGGTGTGTAATATTTACTCTGTTTACCTGTGACTCAAAACATTTCTAAGAAACTTATTTTCTTTAAGACTCACAGTAATATTAAATAAACTAAATGTTTTTGAAAATTACAGACTGGCTGAGGCAATTATGGAAATAATTTATCTCAGCCTGTGAATACTAGACAGAATTGGTTTCCACAAAGCACTGACTCATTTCATATCTGTTCTTATGGGCTTTGTGGGATGAGCTAGTTAAAAGTCCTTGTGCTTTGTGTTAACAGGTCTGGTCCCAGACTCTGTCTCTGATCACCTGACTTCAACTATAGGGTATCTTGCCCTAAGTCTCAGTGGGTCATTGTACTGCTGAAAACTTGAAATTGAGTCACTTCATATTCTTACCTTGCTGTCTTATGCTAAAATATATATACTAGAGATATCTTTTGTTCCTCCTTGTGAAGCCCCCAGTAATGAGAATAGGCCCCATTAAAATAAAAGCCATGGTCTGGCCAGAATCACTCCTCACATGAGGACCCCAAACCCCTCCCTGATGTACTTGGTAAATGACTCGCTGTTCTATACAAACTCACTGAAGCCAAACATTTCCCTGAGAATTTGAACTCTGTGGTTACATATTTACCTGTGATTGATTATCTTATAGAAAGCTCTGTTCAGAACCACTGAGGTAATCTAAATCCATTGTATCCATCTTGTAAATCATTACTAACCATTGTCCCTGCAAAATGTTTGCCAAATCCCTTTACCTACATCAATCACCCAATTAATTGTAGAATTTTTTTGTGAAGGGAGGCAGGAAAGAGCTGGATGGTATTGATCCGGGGAGGCATCTGAGTTGTTATGGAGAGAGTTCACAGGAACTGGGTGATAGATTCCTAGGTGCAAGGATATGAGACAGAGTCAGACTGGAAATAACTTTGTGAATTGTGCAGTGAAAAGTATGGTTATTAGACTTACAGGAGAGCCTGTGCTGACTAAAAACTACACAGACAGATTATCAGAGTGGTGGCAAAGTTTATTGGGTTGGGGTCTAATACTAGAAGATATCTTTGGAATACCTCTAATTTCTCCAACATTTCCCTGAGCCTACTCTCTTCATCATCCTCTACGTTCCACCTGCTTTTCAACAATCTTTTGGGTGTTGTCTTATCCCATCACCCCATATGTCCCTTTGGGAATTTTGGATTTTCACCACCCTGATACGTCTTTAAAATCCCAACAACCAGGAATGGATACACCCCTACTTAAGGATTAAGGGTTAAGGAGGATGGCCTATGACAGACATGTGCTAGCAAATGACAAATAAGAAACAACTGACAGACACCCTGGGCTGTCCTAAGTCAAGCTTAAGCTACCAGTCCTAGAGGTGAGAAGCAGGAAGTGATGTAAAGAATGGACTATATATTTCAGGTCACTTTCTCTCTTCAGCCAAACTCTCTGGGAGAAATGATTCTTTCTCTGGCTCCTGTGGCTCCTGGCAGTGTGCTGGGCGTCTTGGTGGTTAGGTGAGGGGTCTTCCCTGAGAGACCTGGGTGAGTGGTTAGGCTGATTCCTCCTTTCTTTTACCTCCTAAAACATTATCCTCTTAGGAGGCGCCACATCTTGGAGTAGAGCTTGTGGCTGGAAGCTGAGCTAGTGTTAATCTTCTGAGGATCCTTTGTGGCTGAGTTCTCTGAACTTACCTTGGCTTAGGCTAGGCAGGAGAGAAACTTATATACTTTTCTCTCTCTTCTTCTTCTTAATTCCTTCCCTCTATTGTAATTAAACCACCATAAAACTCCCAAACTGACTTGAGTAACTTATTGGGATTGAATTAACCCCTGGCAACCACTAGTATAATATATTCAGTCAATAACTCCTAAATTTTACACCTTACATCTTTTATTTCCATTTGAATTAGTTTATTTAGTCAATTTAGAACATTATTCCTTGGTTACAATAATCACATTATTTCCCTCCCTCCCCTCCATCGACCTTTCCCACAGCCCACACACAATATCATTGGGTATTACTTGTGTCCTTGATCAGAACCTATTTCAATGTTGTTGATGCTTGCACTAGGATGTTCATTTAGTCTACATCGCTAACCATATCCCTTCGATCCATGTATTCAAGTAATTGTTTTTCTTCGGTGTTTTTACTCCCATAGTGTATTCTCTGAATGTGGATAGTGGTTTTTTGTGTAGATTCCTCCAAGTTGTACAGGATCACTGCATTGCCACTAATGGAGAAGTCCATTACATTCGATTTTACCACAGTGTATCAGTCTCTGTGTACAATGTTTTCCTGGTTCTGTTCCTTTCGCTTTGCATTAATTCCTGGAGGTTGTTCCAGTCCACATGGAATTCCTCCAATTTATTATTCCTATTTCTTTTGTCATGGTCTTCTGGTAGACCAATGATTCTTCAATTGTCTCTCCTTGAATGATTTTCTAAATACTCTGTTTTGTGAATGAGATGCTTCATATTTTCCTCAATTTTTTCATTCTTTTGGTTTTGTTTTATAGTGTCCTGCTGCCTTTTGAGGTCATTTAATTCTAGTTGTTGCATTCTGGTTCTTAAAGTCTGGATTTCATCCCTGGCTTTTTGGTCATCTTTCTCCTTTTTGTCTAATTTATTTTGGAGGTCATCTTTCATTCTTTTTACTTCCTCTCATCTCCCATCTCCTTTGCCTCATTTTCAAGCTGGTTGATTTTGGCTTTCAAGACACTATTTTCCATTTTCAGATGACTTATCTTAGTTTTTAAATTCTTTTCCCCAATTGTCTTCAGCCTCTCTTAATTGTGCTTTGAATTGCATTTTGAGTTCTTCCAAAGCCTGTATCCAATTCGCTAGGATTTCTGTTTTATTACTTGCCTCCTCCTGTGTATTGTTCTTGGTTTGTTGCCTGTGCAGAAGCTGTCAATTATAATTTCTTTCTTCTTTCTGTGTTGTTTGCTCATATTTACCCCTTCTTTGCTCCACATACTTGTCTGTGATCTTGCTCCTCTCTCTTTTTGGTTTTGGAGCTTTCTGTCAGTCTCCCCTCTTGTAGCTTTGTCAGATCTCTCAGTGCAGTCTCTGGGGGAGGAATGTTGGACTATGAGCTTCCCTGTCCTCTGGAGGCTTTTTATTGGATTAAAGTCTAGCAGTCAACGAGGGTGGGGTGTTGGAACTTGGGCTTCCCTGAGCTCTGAGGACTTTTGATGGTATTGAGTTCAGCTGGCTTGGGCTGGATGTGCCCTGAGGCTAAAACCTCCTGAAAGGCTGGAGCAATATGGAGGGTGTTAGCTGTTCTTCCCAGGCTGCCAGCTCTTCGCTCCCTCTCTAGCTGCTTCCCCGCAGCTTGTGTTCAACCTCTGAGCCTGGCACAACCCTGCCCACAAGGTACACCCTCCAGACCAGCTCCTTTGCCCGCCCAGAGATTCCTGCTGCCTCTGGAGTCTTAGCACTCTAGATGGGGGGGGGGGGCAAGCTTCCCTCTGCCTTCTCCCTAAGCACGAGTGTTCTTGGTTTCCGGCTTTGGGGGAGCATACCTTTTGAATTGAGTCCAGCAGGAGGGTTCTTTGGCTCTGTCTTGTTGTTAGGTTTGATTTTTAGTCCCCTAGGAGCATTCAGTTTGTGATCCATAAGGAAGGGTTTTCAGAGGTCTGAACTATTGCTGCTCCTAAGCTGCCATCTTGACTCCCTACCCCTTACATCTAAATGGCAAAGAGTCTCTTTCTGTCTCTCTCTGTCTCTCTGTCTCTGTCTCTCTGTCTCTGTCTCTGTCTCTCTCTCTCTCTATGTGTCACTCTTGCACATAGTAGGTGCTTAATAAATACTGATTGATTTCTCATTTTAGTCTAGGCTAAAGTATGGGTCACCTTGATGGTAAAGCTGGGTAAAGATGGTAAAGTATGGGTCAAGAAGACTTGTCTTCCTTAGTTCAAGTCCAGCATCAGAGACTCCATACCTGTTTGACCCTGGGCAAATCACTTAACCTTGTTTTCTTTAATTTCCTTTTCTGCAAAATGAGCTGGAGAAGGAAATGGTGAACCACTCTAGTATCTTTGCTAAGAAAATCCCAAATGGGATCAAAAAGAGTCAGCTATGACTATAATGACTAAGCAACACAAGCAACAACAAATTTATGGCTAGTACAAAATCCTAATGATACTATAATATTAGCAAATTCAGAGAAGTAGAACAATTAAGTTGTGTAAGCAGTAATATTGCATCTGGTATTAATTGAACTACTTTAGATGCCTTAGATAAAAGGACAGAAAGTCAGAACTTTTATATCATTGTTATAGGTTGGTCTATTATATCATGCCTGAAAAGTCAAGTTTTTGCACGCAAAAAAGGTAGGGTTACAAAAAATCATCTTGTCAACACTTACTGTATAATCTTTCATAATTTTACATTTTGAGAAAATCCTTAGGGATTTAGTGCATGTATATACAAGGTTGGTCTTAATTCTTGAGAGGAGACTCTATGTTGCAAACAAAGTTCTGTGGTATGGTTCCAAATACCACTTCCTAAAATATTATTTTAGCAATTACATGGAATACCTTTTCATTATTGTATCAAATTTTAAGTTATATTGTTTTTTTTTCAAATTAATCAGATCTTCTCCTCCATGTTTTCTGTTCTCCTCCTCCTCCTCCTGTCTTCTGCTTCCATCACCAATAGTACACTAAGCTGGCTTTCTCCTCCTCCTTCTCTTTTCTTCTGCTTTCATCCCCAGCAGTACCAAGCTGCCTCCCTCCCTTTTCTTCCCTCCTCCTCTGCCTTATCCTCTAGGACATTTGTTTTTCATTTCTGCTGCTTTGGGGCAGCTACTTGATGGGAGCCTTCCTGGGTTTCCTGTAATGAGGGTGACTGCTGCTTCTAGGAGGAGGCAACCCTTAAGAGATGCACAGCATCAAGCCTTACAAATGTGACAGCTGCCAGGCCTCCTTTTTCTACAAGGGCAACCTTGCCAGTCACAAGACCTTCCACAAAGGGGAAAACCCTCTCAGTGCAACATTTGTTGCACCCAGTTCAACCGGCAGGCCAACCTAAAGACCCACACTCACATTCACTCTAGAGAGAACCATATAAGTGGGAGACCTGTGGAGAGAGATTTTTACAGGTGCTCCACCTGCGTGCCCACGTGCTTATCCACACTGGTGAGAAGTCCCACCCTTGTGAGATCTAGCACTGGGTTCCGGCACCTGCAGACCCTCAAAAGCCACTAGCGCATCCACATAGGTGAAAAACCCAACCATTGTGAGACATATACCTGCCTTTCTGCCACAAAATTCAGCTGCTGCTTCATCTGGGGCGGAAGCATGGCACCATCACCAATACTAAGGTTCAGTACCATGACTCTGCTGGCAACCTATCCCCTGAACTCCCCCAGGCTTGCTGAGAGCATCACAAAGGGGCCCCTTCTCTGAAGTTATCCAAAGGATACTGTAACACGTTACAGAAGTTCATCACATAAGGCAGTGCTTCTTCTCATTCTTTTGTGCAGATCATAAAGAGGGTTGGAGTTGGGGGCCAGGGCAAGGGACTGGGAAAGACAAGGGGGAAGAAACCTGTAAATCCTCCCACTCACCCAGTGACATAACTTAAAATAAATAAATAAATAGATAGATAGATAAACAAACAAACAAATTAATTAATAAGCTCAATTTCCTATGTGTTAGGGAAACTCTATGAGTGAAAAATGAAAAGAAAAGTCGTTTTACACATCATACTACAGAAGAGTGCACAGATGCTTTGGAAGCTGACTTGTTATGAAAAATGAGGAATGTACTTATTTTATGGCAACAGATTTTTTTGTTTTTTTTTGTATGTAAATGTGCATTTTTTAAAAGAAGAGAATTCAGTATATTATTAAAGAAAGAGCTTTAATTTTTTAAACCAAAGGTGAAGGAAATTATGGCAGATTAGTAAATATATATATATATACACATATATACATATATAAACTCAAAAAAGATATATTAAAAATAAGACTGCATTAAAGACTCAAATTTGTATCTGTAGACAGATACGGATCTGAGAACCTTTATTGAGATAGATCCCTTACAAAATATTTTAAGTATTACATCTGTAAGAAGATATTTTATGTAAAATGTCTCAATGTATTTGTAGTTTTTTACAAGTGCAATTTACAATTACAAAAGTGTGTATTAAATCAAAACACAAAAAAAAATTAAGAAGGAAAAATGTTTGATTTTGTTCTATTTTTGAGTTTGTAAATATCTGCACAATGTATACTCATAGTGTGTTTTTCCAAGGAAATTTTCAAAATATGAACTAGATGAGGCCTTTTCCTTTTCGAGGTGCAGGAAGAAGCAGGGACTTGAACCTGAAGCTCACTAAGTTTCTTGGGAATGGTTGGGCTCACACTTGCATTACATAGGTCTTCTGGAGACAAGGTTGGACTGTGCCTACTTCATCGTAAAATATAATTGTATAAAACCAAGAATAAAATGATGAAAGTTAAATAAATCAAATCTGGAAAATGTAGGTGTAGCATTGTGAAAGAAACAAAACACATATAACCAATTTTCCCCTTTTATGATTTGTCTTTAGGTTCTATTTTCTGCTGTTGCATAATCCACAAATTCTGTGGGCTGCAGGAAAAAGCAAAAAAAAAAAAAAGAGGTCATATTGCAGTCCTGAAAGTGTCAATCTCCTGGCTTGGTTACAATATGTATTCCTCCACTCATGACCTCTGTCCAATTCAAAGCCTCATAATCCTCCATAACATAAGGACTTTGGGGGCATGGTTGAGGCAGAAAAATTACTCTCTTATATTCATTATAATTATGCAATTCATCTAATACAGTGTGCCTCAATTTCTATTGAACTTGTTGACCAATTAGAGATAATAGCTTTGCAAAAGAATCAGCAGAAGGGACTCATTTGGCCCTGTTCATCCCCAACCAGAATCCTGGTATTTATTAAAAAGTCTATTGGGATGAGAACAGAGATGAAATTTGAGCAGAAGTGTAGACGGCAGCAGCAAACAAGATGAGCCTGGGGAAGCTGCAGCTCCAATGGATCAGCAACAAAAAGGGCCAGCAAGTTCTTTTGGAGAAGCAGCCTATCTTCTCCAAGTTCAGAAAAACCCCCAACAGCCTTCACCATCCTATAGTCAAGGTGAATCAGGAATGGGAAAACTATCCCTGGAGAGAAAGAGAAGAAAGGCCACATTGGCAGTGATCCCAACAAGAACACAGATGGTAGAAAAAGGGTCACGGGGACAGACCTCTCAGCCATTCTAGCCAGAGGTGTAGTGGCAGACTGAACCAAGTTGCTCATTACTTTCAGGAATAAGAAGCAGAAAAGACAGTTTTATAATTCCAAGAGACAGGAGCTTTGCCAGAAGAAAGACGGAGGTGGCAGCAGTGATCAGAATCAGGAGATTGTTCAACAGTCTTCTGGTGGCCACAAAAAGAAAAAGAACCACTAAATATTGATTTACCCAGCTCTGAGCTGTTAGGGGCCCTTCTTGAGGATGGCAACATGCTCAGAGGTGTGGTGATCCAGTACAGTGAGCCTCCAGAAGCAGGGATCTCAAAGAAATACTGGCCCCTTTATCCCTTTAAGAATGAGGAGCTGCTCCTGTCATGCATATCCACAGACAAAGGGGGCCAATATAGGTGAACTTCAGCTATTCCTGTGGACCACTCTCCTGTTTCAAGCAGCAGGAAGCATTTCAGTATTGGCTTGTAGAATACACTTATGCTGATGAAGCAGCTTCCCCAAGGACCTCTGCTTCTGCTTCCCAGCTGGAAGAGTGTTCCATCTGTTTGTACCACACCAAGAACATCTGGCTCCTTCCTTGTGGCCACATCTTCCTCTGCTATTGCTGTGCCCCTGAGATCTACAGAAACACTGCCAGGTGCCTCCTGTGCCCTCTGTAAGGTTGAACTATTCTATCTGAGGAACATATTTACTGCAAAAGACACTGAGACTTTCTTCCTGGAATCTGCTATTGAAGTGGAGACCCAAGTAGTGGTGAGGTGGAGCACAAAGATCAATTTACTTCTGAACTTTGGCCCCATTCCTGTTTCTCACAACTCCCTCTCTTGACACCTGTCCATAACACTTCATGCTGAATAAGGAGTCCCCTGGCCTTCTGCTCTTTCATGCCTTGGATAGCAGAGACTAGAAGTCAGAAGACATGAGCTGAAATCTGTAAGGAGGAAAAGGAAAGAAAAGGCTTGCAAACAGAGAGTAGACAGGAGACTTTGCAAAGATATGAAGATGGCATTTTGCAAGGCCCTTAGGAAAGGTGGGAGGAGTATTTAGAATTCATAGAATAGGGATTCCTTTTCCCCTAGTTCTCCTGTCCTCCTACTTTTGAATAATAATAAACCCTCTCTTTGATATTTCTAAACCTTGGTCTAAGAGTCAGATAGCATTCTGGGCTTGGAAGGGCTTGCTGTCCCTATTCCAAATTAGGTGTACTGAATAACTATCAAACCTTGAAATACCAAGTCTACAAACTTATCATCATCATCATTAGTACTCACATATTTCAAATCCAAGCTCTGGCACTTCACTCATTGTGTGAACCTGAACAAGTCACTTCATGTTGCTCAGTCTCCATTTCCTCATCTATAAAATGGAAGTGCTACCTACCTCACAAGCTTGCTGTAAGGAAATAATAATGTATATATGAAGTGTTTTATAAACACAAAGTACTATTTACTTTTTTTAAAGCATATTGGATCATGGCTCTGCCAAGATAGATTTGCCATGAATGTCCTCAAAGGTTTTGAATATTGATGTTTTAGTTTATTTTTCTCTTTCCTACTAACAGAGAACCAAAATGGCTTTGCTGGTGATATCTTCTGATTCTCCTGTAAAGTTGACTTCCGTGAGCTAGTCATACAAAGTCATCATACTCAATCTCTCTAACAATATTCAAATCCAGTGGCAAAACAAAAATCAGTATAAGTGGCCATGGCTTGGGAAAGAATAAATTACTTTGGCTTCTTCGATGTCTAAACCAAGCTCTAAACCTCCAAAGAACCTGCTTCAACCACCTTCTTGGTTGTTGGAACAAATTATTCTCATTTGGTCCTTTCTTTGTAGGAAGTCTGTGATTGGCTGTGGTAGACACCTCTTAACTCACCAGTGGGTTTAAGCCTGTAGGTTGGTTACTCTTGACCTGGTTTAACATGCCTACTGATATGGTTTTACTAGCCTTTCTTCATTTTACAACTTCTTCAAGTCACAGATGAGAAGTGGGTGGCAGGTAGACAACAAAAGAGGAAAGTAGTCCTGTAAAGGACCCCCAAAGGTGCTAGTCCTCCCAGAGCACCTCAAATACTCTTACTATTAATACTTAAGCATTGGAGGCAGTAAATTGTTTGCCAAATTTTATGTGATGGGTAACTATAAGAGGATTCAAATGAAGACAAATAATGAATGAAAGTCTTACATTTTCTAATATAACTTATAAAATATGAGGTGTCTGAATTCAGTATTTAATACTTGAAAACCTTGATGGAAGCATGATGGCCTCTCTCCATTGTATCCTCATGTTCTCTTGAGGCCTACTGCAGAGAACCAAATTAGTCAAGGTCTCTTTCCAGCCTTATTTCATTACTATGCTTAAAAAAAGTAGAATAACTTTTCATATGAAGATTTCTAGATAAAAACAGTTCATACAAGTGCAAGTAAGGTAAGTTAGAAGTCGTACTTTATTGGAGAATCTTATTAAAACTTTGGCACTGCATACCCCATTTTCTGAGACATGAACAGAACATCAGTCATATTTTTAAAAGTCTAATGGCTCATATCATCAATCTGATGATCATCAAGATAAGTTGATCTTATTATTATTATTATGAGCATTAGGAATTATGCTCACTAGGGAATTCTATTAAGATAATAAAATCCAACTTAAATTTAGAGGGAAATAATATATGAATTATTGCTTCTCTCCTTGATTTTAAATGCATTAGTTCAATAGTGAGGACAGTTTGTACCATACCTTGTAAGGTGCCCAAAAAATTGAATTCTCATCAACGTGACACTCCCAGGCTTTGCTTCATCATAAAGAATTAGGCATATTTTTTTTTGTTCAATCATGTCAGTAGAATCTAAAACTTTGTGACCACTTTGGGATACTGAATTGGTCTGATGTTTCTTTCTCTAGTTTATTTTACAGATGAGGAACTGGAAAAAAAAAACAAACAAACAAAAAACAAGGTTAAGTGACTTGCTCAGGGACAAAAAGCTAGTAAGTGTCTGAGGTGAGGTTTGAAATCAGGCATTTCTGACTCCAGACTCAGTACTCTGTCCACTGTGCCACCAAACTGCCTCTACCATAATATTCATAATTCATTCATCTTGCTAAAAACTGGTAGAGAAGAGGATAGGCCCCTTCCAAGTCACTCTGATGATTGCCTTTCAATTTTTTTTTTAATACTTTCACCTTCTGTTCTAGAATCAATACTATGTACTGGTTCCAAGGCAGAATAGTGGTAAGGTTTTGTCAATAGAAGTAATGAGATTTGCTCAAGGTCTCATAGCTAGGAAGGTCTGAATCCAGTGTTTAACTAAGGACCTCCCATCTCTACTCCTGGTTGGCAATCCACTGAACTTCCTAGCTTCCCCAATGCCCTATTAATTTTAATCATGCTTTTATTCCCATCTTCCATCAATAGTAGATGGAAGGGGATCAATCAATCATTCTGCCATTCTATTTTTCAAATATATTAGCAAATCATACATTATTCTGGCTCTTTTGCAAAATTATATTATGAACAGTCAGAACAATGCCATATTGAAGGATCATATAATTTTAGAAAGATGATTAGTATTTACCTGCTATAATTGTCTAATTATACAATTTGAAGTTGAGAGAAGTTAAGTGATTTGAGTTTCCCAGTTGTTTGTACATCAAACTTAGTGTTGTTTTTTTTTTCACATCATAATGTCTATTTCTTTTTTTTTTTTAACCCTTACCTTCTGTCTTGGAGTCAATACTGGGTATTGGCTCCAAGGCAGAAGAGTGATAAGGGCTAGTCAATGGGGGTTAAGTGACTTGCCCAGGGTCACACAGCTGGGAAGTGTCTGAGGCCAGATTTGAACCTAGGACCTCCTGTTTCTAGGCCTGGCTCTCAATGCACTGAGCTACCCAGCTTGCCCCATATACTGTCTATTTCTATTTCAAATAAAGTATTGAATTATACTTTGAAATGACTTTAAAAAATAATATATATTATTGAAATCCTTAGCTTTACTAGTATAATAAAAACTTGCATTTATATATTATTTTACCCAGCAAAATTTTGTGATATAGATAATACAATTTTAATATTATACCCAATTTGGAGATGTGGAAATTGATTCAGAAAGTGAGATTTTATATGTATATATATATACATATACATGTATATGTATATATGTCAAGTACTTTGTAAATGACAGAATACATAAGTGTCAGTCATTTTATTTTATCTATTGAGTTTTGTCTTTATAACTTTGATCCTTCTTTTGAACAAATATCATCTTAAAAAAATAGGGGTTATATAAAGAAACTGTATTCAGTCTGATTGATGCATCACTATCTAGCAGTAATCTGTTTTTTGACAATGTTGTTCACATTTCATTTAAAAGAAGACAGGGTAATTCTGAATCAGGCATTATCTATTTGCTCATATTTTCTTTTCTTATCATTCTTGTCACAAGAGTTTGATTCTGTTGTATAAATCCCTCTTATTTTTCAGTGGAGTGCAACTTATACTTCATATCTGGACACAAGCAACTTTCCAGTTAGTGTGTCCTTTTATGTCAACAATTATACTCTTTATCATCCACCAAATTTTGAATTTTTTTCTTCCTTTATTGCTTTATTAGATTGTTCAAGAGTTCTTCCTGTTGAAGGTACTATCTTGGTTGCAGCCCACTAAATTCTGCTCCACCCCTTACCTTTATCCTGTGTATGTCTTTGTGTCTCAAGTGTTTTTCTTATAGACAACATATGATAGATTCTGGTTTCTAATCCATTCTGCTATCTGCTTCCATTTTATTGGTGAGTTCATGCCTTTTATATTCACATTTATGATTACTATCTGTATTCCTGTCCAGTATGACTTACTACTTTGATTCTGCCTTTTCTCTTAT
The DNA here is from genome assembly GCF_027887165.1 of Monodelphis domestica. Classification (NCBI taxonomy): domain Eukaryota; kingdom Metazoa; phylum Chordata; class Mammalia; order Didelphimorphia; family Didelphidae; genus Monodelphis; species Monodelphis domestica. The sequence continues at coordinate 246,499,473 of NC_077229.1, read as the reverse complement.
CCCTCTTACCCTCTTCTCCAACTTTTCACTTTTAGTGAGTGTCCCCCCTTCCCCTCACTAATGTTACTCTTCTTCCCATCCTATTCCTAACCCCTCCCCTCTTATATATTCCCCTGTTAGTATAGTGCCTTTTAAGCAATTTCTCCACCTCTAACTCCCTTGTATTTCTCTTCTCCCCATCAGTCCATTTATTTATTACCTTTTTTACTTCCTTATAGGACACAATACAATTTTCTGCACCAATGGATCTGATTGTTCTTCCCTCCCTGAGTCAATTTCAGTACTTATAACATTTAATCATTACCTGTCACCAACCTCTTTAACCCTTCCATTATATTGGTCTTCTTCTCCTCTCCTCCCATGCACTTATTTATGCAGTATATATTTACCTCATTTTATATCTTTTCCCATTTATCTTAATATTATTCCCCTTTTTTACCCCTAGTTTTTTAATATATACTTTTTGACATACCATCCTATACAGTTCTTCATTGTACCCTCTGAGTATATTTTTTTTTCTAGCTACCCTGATGATAATAACAATTTTTAAGAATTGCCAATATCATTTTTTCTTATAGGAATACAATTCATTTTAACTTATTGGGTCCCTTAGAAATTTTTTCCCCTTTCTTTGCTGATTCTCTTGGGTTCCATGTTTAGGCATTAAATTTTTGTTTAAGTCAATTATTTCCTTTAGGAATGCTCAGAAATCTTCTATTTAATTAAATGACCATACTTTGTAGTGCAGATATATAGTCAATTTTTCTGGTAGTTGATTCTTGGTCAGAGACCCAGTTCCTTTGCTTTCCTGAATATCATATTCCATGGATTCTGGTTTTTTTAGTGTGGATGCAGCCAGATCCTATGTTATCCTAACTGTGACTCCATGATTTCTGAATGGTTTTTTTTAGAAGCTTTTAGTATCTTTTCCTTAGATTGGAAATTCTTGAAATTGGCTAAAACATTCCTAGGCATAGTCAACTAGGGATTTAATGCAGGACATGATCTGTGGATTCTTTCAATCTCTACTTTACCCTCTTGTTCAAGAATGTAAGGTCCATTTTCTTGGATAATTTCCTAATGAATGATTTCCAGACCTTTTCTTTTGTCATTATTTTCCAGTAGTCCAATAATTCTTAAATTGTTTCTCCTTGATCTGTTTTCCCAGTCTATTGTTTTATCAATGAGGTGTTTCATATTTTCCTCACTTTTTAAATTTTTTTGACTTTGTTTTATTGACTCTTGCTGCCTTGTGAAGTCATTTGCTTCTAGTTGTTGGATTCTAGTTTTTAAAGACTGAATTTCATATCTGGTCTTTTGGTCATCCTTTTCCTTTTAGTCTCTTTTATTTTGTATGTCATCTTTCACTTTCTTTACCTCATTTTCAAACTGGTCAATTCTGGCTTTCAAAATACTATTTTGTTGTTTTAGTTCATGTGCCTCTATTTCCATATGACTATTTTGCTTTTTAAGTTCTTTTCCCAATTTTCTTCAGTTTTCTTAATTGTTTTTTTTTTTTAATTGTTTTGAGTTCTTCCCAAGCCTAATTCCAATTTGCTAGAGTTCCTACATTTTTTCTTGGTGCACGTTGGTCCTCCTTTGTTGAATTTGCTATTTGTTCATTACTTGGATAGAAGTTGTGGATTTTAATTCCTTTTTTTTTTGTTTTTCTGTTGTTTACTCATATATATTTCTTCATTCCTCCCTGTCTTTGGCTATATTCTTACTCCTCTGATTATTTACTAGATCTGTGGGTTGGGGTTATTCTGCCCTGAAGGGTCTTCTTCTCTACTCTGCTGATTAACTGGATTAGACTGATTGATCTAACCTGTCATATTCATGTGCCCTGAGGTGAGATCTTCCCCAGGTGCCAACAGAGTCTGAAGGTGAAAGTGAAGGTAAGGAGGCTGAGGGTAGCTACCTTTGGTCATCTTCTCTAATCCTTTCTGCCATAGTCCTCCCTGCTAGTCAGGCCCTCCCAGGCCTGGTCAGAGGCCTGAGGTTGCCATGGTAGTACCAAGGTACTCCCTCATGTTTACAGCCTTTGCCCTAGGATCCCAGTCAGCTGGATTCCTACAGTGCATCTCAGAGAAGAAGGTGGGGAGAGGTGTTTTATCTTTCCCTTATAACCAAGAATTCAACTTTTATCTGCATACCTTTTAGGGTAGATGGAGTAGGAGAGGCCTGTGACTCTGTCTTCTTGTTGAGTTTGGCTTTCAGTCTATTTTGTACACTCTTATGGTTGTTTACTAGCTCTGTAAAATTGAACTTTTCTGCCCTTTAGAGGCTTATTCTCTGCCCTATTGATAAACTGAATTAAGCCAGTTGAGCTGATCTGCAAAGCTGAATGTGCCCTGACGCCAAAACTTCCAGAGGCAGAGTCCTAATATGGAGGTATGGTGGCTGAAGGCTATAACCAGCCTACCCGCTTTTTCTCTTCCAACTGCCTTGGTAGCTGTGATCAGAGCTCTGAGCTTTGCTTAATTGTTGTAGCAAGGTCCTCTTTCTGAGTTGGAGCCTCACCCTGAGATCCCACTGACTGCCAATCTCACCAGAATAGGTGTGTGTGAGGGGACCCTCAGACTTTCCTTCTTTCTTTTCCTTAAACTTCAGAATTTAACCTTTTTTGTATACCAAAACTGCTAAAGCCTTCAACACTGATGACACAATAAGAAGACTTAAATTGGGAAGAAGAGCTGATTAAACTGCTAAAGGTTGCCTCAGAGAGACTTTGCTTCTCTGAAGTGGTCTTGAATCCTGATCATTCTTGACTCCTGATTTCACCGCTAACAATCTATATTCTAATGACTCAATACCTGTGTGGGTTTCAGCCTATAAATAGGTAGATATAAGGGGAATTCTTAGGTAGATAGTGGAGTTAGAGCAGTTCTGGTCAGCCCAGAGATCGAAGAGACTTTAACAAAATGTCAGTTGGGAGGGCCATAAGATTGAGATATTAGTGACAGGGAATCACCAATAATCCATACTCCTAATTTCCTTTCCTATTATGTTATTAATTAACCTTGTTAGTTCTAAGACACAGTCAGATCGACTTTTTACTAGCCTAGGGCAGAGAGTGTCACCATCTTGGCTCTCTAACCCTTGAAGGGGCTACCCTGTCAGACCAGGTTACAGCAAAATCCTGATCACCTGTCTATATCATCATTACAGGGTCTCCAGTTGTTCTAACAAAATCTAGGCCTAGAGATAGTAGGTCCTGGGTTCAAATCTATATTCAGACATTTCCTAGCTGTGTGACCCTTAATCCCTATTGTCCAGCCCTTACCACTCTTCTTCCTTGGAAGGAATATGCATTCTAAGACAGAAGGTAGAGGTTTTGTTTTGTTTTTTAATAGCCTGAAATTATACTTTTGCCAGAGACTTTCCTTGGTCATGCTACCCCTTCTGAGATTGGCTTGCATTTATATTTTATCATCTTTGTATATATTTATTTGTGTATTGTTTCCTCCATTAAAATTGGAGCTCCTTCAGAGCAGAGATTGTATGCTGACCTTTATATGTATCCTGTGAATTTAAAAACTATTCTACCCTAATCAGACCATTCTTTAGAAGATCTGATTTAGCTATTTCCTTATCAGTAACAATAGAGATACTTGGAATAACAGAATCAGGTCTTGGAAACTCTATATTTTTCCTTCCTTCTTAGTTTAACAAGATTTGGAAGGCCTGCATCAAACTTAAGATTTAATTATCTGAGGAGATGGCCTTCAACAGACATGTGCAGAAAAAAGGACAGACCCCTGGGCTGTCTGAAGTCAAGTTAAGCTGTCATTGGTACAGATGAGATGCAGGAAAATAATGTAAAATTGTCTACATAAGGCACATCACTTCCTCTCTCCTCCTCTTTTCCTGGAGAGGTGACTCTGGCTGAGAGTGTGCTAAGTATTTTGACATCTTGGAGTGTTGGGTGATGATTTTTGCCCTTGAACTGATTCAGGTTTGGGCATCTTAGCTGAGTCTCTTTGGAGGTCAGGCTGATTCATTCCTCCTTCACACTGAAAACCTTACTTTCTAGATCTCCTAATCTTCCTGCCTGGTACTAGCCCCTTCCTTCCTCCTTCTTAAATCTCCTTATATCAATTAAATCACTATAAGATTTCTAGCTAAGTTTGGGTATTTCATTAGGATTTTATAAATAAAATCCTTGGGGACCAAATATAATTATTAAATTCAGTCTCACTCATAATTTTAACCCTTACAATCCTGAGAGTGGAGTGCAACGTTTTGCACATAGAAAACTCAATAAATGCCCATTGATACCTGGAGTTACAACTATTCTCTCTCCTCTTGAGCTGTGATCTCTCAGCTTTTCCTTGGACCAGACATCATTCTGCTTTCCTGGAGCTAAGGTCATTCTTTTTCTTCCCTGAAACTGAGATCTTTTGGGCTTTTGGAACCCAGACCTCCCTGTACAAGTTGTAGGCCAATCTCCTACCAAAGAAGAAAAAGGAAACACATTCCTGTGGGATTCTTCTCCCTCCTTTGCTCCTTCTTCCAAAGACCAGTCTGTCCAAAGAAAGGAGATTAGAATAAGATGGAATAGCTACTGGCATCCTCACTCCAGTAGTTGGTGACATTCAAGGATATGCTTGTGGATTTCACCCAGGAGAAGTGGGGCCTCTTGGGCTATCCTCAGAAGGAGTTGTACAAGGAGGTCATGGTGGAGAATGCTATGAAACTGCTTTCCACTGGATTTACAGTTTTCAAAGAAGACTTGGTCTCTTATTTTTAACAAAGGGAAGCACCAAGGATACTGGAACAAGAAGACCTGAGGGGCCGCTGCCCAGAAGGAGAGATTAGACCTGTAATAAAAGCGAAAACTGCAGAATTAACTCTTCCTGTGGAAGAAACTCTCAAAAAAAATTCTTGAGTAATGGTCCCTCTGACTTCACCTGGAGACAATTCTATGCTAAATATCAGAATATCAACACTAGAGAATAAATTTATAAATACCAACATTGTGGAAAACAAATGCTTAATGCTTTACTGATTAGATCAGCAACTAAGAAAAGAGATAGCAAGGTGGTACTGAGGAGAGAGCACTGAGCCTGAAGTCAGAGTAACCTGAATTCAAATCCAAACTCAGATATATATTAGCTGTGTGACACAGGCAAATCACTTAACCTTTATTTGCCTCAGTTTCATTACTTGCCTCCAAATAGAGCTCATAATAGCACCTGTCCTATAGGGTATTGTGGAGATACAAAATTGAGTTTTTGTAAAATGCTTAGAAAAGTGCCTGACACAGAGTGAGCACTAAATAAAAGTTTACTCCTTCTTCCCCTTCAAAGACCAAAAGTCACATATTTCCAACGAGGAGCTGTGTGAAGAGATAAGTAAGGATTAATGACTACAATTCAATCCAACAAAGTATTATTATATTAAAGAGGGGAAAAAAAAACTGGTGTGTTTTGTCCTCAGGAATGTTACATTATTCAGAAGATAAAACATGATGATAGAAGGTTATTTGAAGGAGAACATTCAATACCCATGAGAAGTAAGGAAAGGTTTATAAATGAGGTGTGTAAAAAATAGACTCGAATACAGGACTACAATCCCCACGAGCCTTTGCTCCACTTCCCCAGAATGCCTTGTAATCTCACCTGGGCTGAGATCGAGAAGGTATTTAAGCTGATGCAAAGGCTCTCTTGAGGGTTGGACTTCCGTTTTCAGGCAGGCCTGGCTTTTTTCATAATGTAGGTGAGGTTGTGTCTAGGCCTCTCAATGGCCTGGACATGTGTCTCTTATCCTGTATTTTCTTTAATCCTTAATCTTCAATAAATCGCTAAAAAATATAATACCCCTTGCAGAGAGAAACTAATTTCTACCTGCCTTAGATGCCTCAGTCTCCCCAGTCTCCCCTAAATTTTAACTGTTACAGGTGGTACTTGAATTGAGTCAAAAAAATCCTGAAAAGTAGAAATGAGGAGACTATATTCTAGGCACATGGGTGGTGAAAATGGATTGCATGATAGTATTTGAATTAATATTGAATTTGGAGTCAGACCTACTGGGTTGAAATTCTATATTTTTCCTTTGCTACTTTTGACCTTTGGGTAAAATATTCAGTTTCTTTGGGACTCAATTTCCTCAGATGTAAAGTGAATACATTTGAACCGAATGCCCTAAAAATCCATTTAGTTCTAAATCAATCATCTATTGATCTTAACAGGTTAATTTGCCTAGAACATAGAGTGTGTAGAGGGTAATGTAAAACAGAGCTGGAAAAGGAAATTAGAGCCATATTGTGACAGTCTTAAAATGTCAAGTCAATGAGTTTGATGTTGATAGTGATAATTATTAATAATTACCATTTTATAGCATTTTAATATTTGCTGAATACTTTACATATTGTTACCTCATTTAAACTCATGAAAACCCTGTAAGACAAGAACTTTGTGTATTAGTAGTCTAATTTTCATATAGATAGACAGGGAATTTATTAAGTATTTATGTAACTCATGTTTACAACTGAACCTTTGCATTTTGTATTCTATAGATAAAGAGAATACTGATGGAAGGCAGGGGGTGAGGAAGACAAAAAGAGAGGAAGAAAGACATTTTTGGAGCCATAGACATGTAGGAAAAGCTTCCCCTTCATGATATCTTCAATTTACATTGTCTCCCTATAAAATTCAGAGAATTTCTTCTTGGATAAGATTAAAATCCCTCTTAGAACCAAAAACTAAATTAGACTTCCTATCAAAAATGGTATGTTAACAATTTTATAGGATGTTGCAGGCTTGTGCTTATAAATGTTTTACCACTGAACTCCGAGGGGGAAATGCAAGTGTGGAACACTTTTTTTTAAAACCCTTACCTTCTGTCTTGGAGTCAATACTGGGTATTGGCTCCAAGGCAGAGGAGTGGTAAGGGCTAGGCAATGGGGGTTAAGTGACTTGCCCAGGGTCACACAGCTGGGAAGTGTCTGAGGCCAGATTTGAACCTAGGACCTCCCATCTCTAGGCCTGGCTCTCAATCTCAATCCACTGAGCTACCCAGCAGCCCCCTGTGGAACACTTTCAATTTTAATTGGCATCACTAATATTTTCTGCATCACTTTCTTACCTTTAGAAAAATAAAAAACATTTTTTAATAAATAGATCTCTGAATTGTAGAGTTTGCCAAATTCCAACTTATAAAAATAGTGGAAATTTTACAGTCAGTCTCTGGACCTGGTTAGAATTTGCTCCAACAACACTCTCACAACTATTTTCTTTCTATTTCTGCCCATTCTGTATATTATTTCCTACTCTAGAAAGTCCATAAACTAGAAAATTTTCTACTATAAGATGTAAATTTAATGCTCTTCAGAGCCAAGAACAACCATACAGTAAAGCAGCTTCCAACATATCATATATAAATACATCAAGAGTCTCTCTTCAACTATTAAATAGTCATTAGTGGCCATTTTTTGATTGTAGAAATTTATCCATAAGCCATATCCATCCATAAACACTTAATAGAGGTTTCTAGTATGTTAATCATTCTTATAAATACTGAAGTTGGAAAAAAAAGAGGCAAAAAAAAATTGTGGCCCTCAAGGTGCTTACAATCAATCTATCAAGGGTTCCTCTGATGTACAAATGGTATTGGCAATAACTTGTCTGGGGAGATTATAAACAAAAGATATGGCTAACTTTTGATTATCATCATATGCTAGAAATGTTTAAATTAGGTCAATGATAAAAATTTTCTCTGAATTTTTTTTAATCTAAGTTCTTTTTTGTGTGTTGTTTTCTCCTATTTAGTTTGTGAGCTCTGTTAGAGCAGGAGCTGTCTTAGAACTTTCTTTCCATCTCCAGGACTTAGCATAGTGACATACATTATTTGTGCTTTGTTGTTGTCTTTCAAACATTTGAGTAACATCTCCCTTTTCATTGCCTCTTTTGTTTTGTTTTGTTTTGTTTTGTTTTTGCAAACATACTGGAGTGGTTTGCCATTTCCTTCTCCAACTAATTTTCTAAATGAGGAACCTGAGGCAAATAGGATTAAGTGACTTGCCCACAGTCAGGCAGTTTATAAATGTTTGAGGCCATAATTGAAGACTCCAAGCCAGTACTCTATCCATCACATAATTTTGCTGCCCAAAATGTTTATTAAGTATTGACCAAATATTTATAATAGGACCCCATAATACTCAGTTACACTTACTTGTTTTATGAGTAAGTTTTAGTAGTTCAGAATTTTGTGAGCACCCTTCTGGAATAATTTGTGTCTTCCACTGGAGGTTCTACATATTGCTATCAAGTTATTTTAATAAGCAATGGGACACAATAATTGTAAAGAAGAAGAAATAGAACTTTATTTAATCCAATTTGAACCATATATATGACTTTGTGGGATTTTTATTGGTCTCTAAAATTTAAAAAAATGAAACAAAACTGGTAAAACTGTAGGATAGAAAATGTGATTGCAGATTTGAGTTCAGACTTGAAATATTTTACTAAATTTGAATAATATCTTTATAATTCAAGTTTATTCTTTTAAAATTATTAATTCTTTTAAAACTAAAGACTAGATTAAAAAGTAAAATATTTAAACAGGAGCATTTTTTTAGTAGTCTAATTTGCTGTTTTTGTAAACATTTCAGTTTTAATTAAATTTATTTATGAACTTTGACTTTTTTAATTAAACTTACAAGGATCTTAATGTTTAAGAGTTTTTCAACCTCTTTGATGACATGTTTTCTCATATGAAATAAGCTTTATGAAATTCAAGTTTCATTAAATAAATTTACTTTGAATCTATGTAAAGAGAGATGGACAAATCTAGTTATAATGTCTATTGGATATGAATTTGATGAAGTAATTTACAAATTTGAAGAAGTTAAGGCTTCAAAACAGAAACATTAATTCATTACTTCAGCAAATTAAAAAGTAGGCATAATTTTCACTCTTTTTAAAAAAATACACTAATGTAAATAAAAGTAGCAATTTATTTTTGCTCTCTTTTTATATTTATTCATTTACTTTCCTTAATTACTAGTGTAATTATACTCCAGGTGTAATGATTTTTCGTGCCATTGGAATCAGGCTTCCAACGCTGAGAGAGTGGGATTGTCTCTGTGCATCAACTTTTCCACTTAAATCTCCTTCACGCACAAGTGTCTTTGTGCACATTCATCTATACACCATAGATGAAAACGCACAAAGACAATCGTCATCCTCAGTTACCGAGAGACTACTACCAATTACTAGTGTGATTGTATAAACATATACATATATGTTTCTATAAACAAAATTCTGTGTAAAACTATTTTATTTCCATTCAAGCTTTTATTATGATTACTTTCCATTCCGTTATTAGTACAAAATTTTGATTATATAATAGAAAGAGTTGATAAAAATATGTATTCTACATATAAAATAAGCTAGGTGTGCCACTAGGAGAGACAAAAGGTGAATAACTAGATTGATACAAGTTATATACACTGTAGAAGTAAGTAATCACAAGAGGGAAGCCATTAGAAGAAGCAAGAGGATAGAAAAAGGACTTTTTAAGAAAATTATATTTCATCTGTGTCTTGAAGAATGCCAGGAGTCAGAGAAAAGAAATGAGAACATTCTAGGCATGTAGGACAGCTGATGAAAAGGCACAGCATTTGCTGATAGAGAATAAAATTTGACAGATAGTCTATGATCTGTCTACATTCATCAATTTGTACAAGTTGATAAATGTAGGCAGATCATAGACTATATGGAGGCATAAAGGATAAAGAAAAGTTTATTTATTTTTTCTTTTCCATTGTGAGAAGAGGAATAAAAATAAAAACTTGTTAAATGGAAAAAATGAAATAAAATATAAAAAAAACTAATAAAGGCATTAAAACAGTAGTTTATGAAAGTCTTCAAAAGCCAAATGTAGGAATTTCTATTCATGCTGAGGTAATAGGGTGCCATTGGTGATGACTGTGTGTGTGTGTGTGTGTGTGTGTGTGTGTGTGTGTGTGTGTGTATCTGTGTAGGAAGGGTACTGTAGAATGAAAGAGGTAACATGGTCAGAACTATATTTTTGAAAAATCATCCTAGAAGCTAATTAAAGGATGAATTAAAATGAGTCAAACCTTGAGACTGGGAAAACAATTAGATGGCTTTAGCAATAGTACAACTGAGAAATGATGAGGTCTCGAATTAGAAGAGTGGCTGTGTAGTATAGGGGCCATATAAAAAAAATTTCATGGAGGTACATTGAGTTTCAATACCTTTGTGATATGGGTGTGTAAATTTGAAGATGACCCTGAGGTCGTGCATCTAGGTAACTGTGAGGATGTCACTGATAGTGAGGATGAATTTTGGAAGATCTAAGGGTTTTGATGGGGGAGATAATGAGTTATCTTTAGGACATTCTGATTTTGAGATATCTACTTTTAGTTCTTGTTGGCCAAAATGTAGGTGATGACACATTACTATCACTCAGAAGAGAAATCAGGGCTAAATATATCAATCTGGGCATCATCAGCATAGAGATGATGAATTGAACTGATGAAAGCTGATGAGATCACCAAGTTAAATAATACAGTATGAAAAGAAAAGCTCCAAGAAAAAGCCTTGGGAGATGTCCAAGATGAATGGGTACAATATGGAACAATTCCATGCAAAACTGCCACCATATGCAATTTTAGCTCACAGCTTGACAAATAGCACCTTTGAGAATAATGTGAAGGCTGAATAAATCATTCCTAATATTAATACATCAGTTAGCCAACCAAGTATCAGATACCAACTATTTGCCAGGCAGGGAGCTTGGTACTGTCAATAGAAAGCCAAAAGCCTCCTTGAGAGGCTCACAATCTGGACAAAGAATATAACATGTACACATATAGTAAGAGGGGTTCATGGACAAATGGATAAATGGGAACAAGAGTTTAGATATAAAATGAATCATTTGCCTTGGGTATAAATGAAATTTAATATTTTTAAGTATGAGTAAAAAGGGAAAAAACAAAACCTTTTTTTTTCCAGAATAAAGACCATGGATTTCATCAGACTTTCAACATAGGGATTTATGTCACACAAAACAGTTAAGATGTTTACAAACTCATATGTGTACACACACATTTATTTGTATATTTGTGCATGTATATGTGTGTGTGTATATATATATATATATATATATATATATAGGCATATCCAAAATAGATCTGGGGAGATATAGAAAGTCTTCATTAGAAGCTAGCTTCAAATGAATTTAAGAAGCTAAGAATTCATTTTTTATCTATCTATCTATCTACCTATCTATCTATCTATCTATCTATTAATACCTAGCATTTATATAGTCCTTTAAGAATAAAAAGCACTGAACATTATTACCTCATTTGATTGTTGCCACAATGCTGTAAGATATGCAATTATTCTTGCCATTTTGCAGATGCAAAAATGAAGGTTCAAAGAGTTTAATTAGGAGTAGCCACAGCAAAGGCATGGATACAAAAGAGAAGAGTCAGACTTTCAAGATAAGTCTTCTCCAGGGATACCATTCTTAACTTCCCAAACATATCTTACTAAGTAACTTGTGGAATTAATTGACAGATGTGACTAATTTGCTCTTCTATGGAAACTCTGCCAGAGTTGTAATGGAATGTCCTGCATTTTTTAAACAAAAGACTGTTTTTGCCCTACTGTCATTTCTGTCAATCTGAACTTACAGTGTAACTGTATGAACAAATCTTGTACAGTGGTTTCATAATTGAAATAAACCAGGAGAAAATAATTCTCCTAATGACTTTGTTGGAATCAGAATCAAAGGAATTCTAGAAAACAACTTGAGTAGGACTAATAGGACCAATTCCTATAGAAATGCATGTAAATTTGGTGCAAGGAATAATAGAAATGTAAGTAGAACCTAAACTAATAATTGCTTCAATCTGGAAACACAGTTTTATTGCCTTATATTGCAAGGACTATTTAGCTATATGACATTTATTTTTCTCTAGGTTCTAGTTTCTTCATTTGAAAAATAAAAGTTTCAGACTAATTAATCTCTGTGCTGCTGACTTTCTGATGTAAACAGGAAATTTATGGGATTTAACAGCATTTATATGCTCAGACTTAACTAATTGAATATGCTCTCCTGAAACAAAGATTTCATTTTATTATCTTGTGAAGAAAAGAGAGAAGAAAAAAAAAATCCACTTGTTCTTACCCTGTTTTACTGAACAAAAATTCTTAGTATTTATCAGGGACAAGGTTAAGATTAAAATAAAAATAGTCACAGATGTGTTCTTTTTCAATGATCAAAAGAGCCTTTTGCTTTCATGAGATCAGAATATTTTACACCCTCAAGCACTACTGAGGAGACTGACAGTCAAGGTGATTCAGATCTTTTGTTAGGGAGATAGCCTAATCGTAGCATATTTTCAAATCATCTTCAACCAGGCAAAAATCATGGGACTGTGTGATTCAGTCATTGGCATGCATCTTTGACGCTGAGGTGTTTTAGTGATGAGCAAAAGGAAAAATATGTTTTCAAGGCAGTGTTTTAGTATCCAAACTTGGCAGCTATTGAATAGCTGATATATAAATGGACATTTTGTACCAAGGGCAAGTGTCATAAAGTATGCCTTCATTTGCAGCCAGAGGTGATAAACCAAAACAGTGAGGGCAATAAAGATTATAGGGAGCTTTTGCCAAAAGTAGTGAGGAAGATTTGATCATCCAAGCCATTCATCTGGTAATCTCCTCTTTGAAAAAATTATTCTTTTTAATTAAACTCCGTTGTTTCTGCCCTGCAGAAAAATAGCAAATCCTGACAGTGAGTGCCCTAAAATTGTGGCACCCTCTATATTTGAAGCCATATGTCAATGTCCAAATTTCTTCCCCTTAGGTGTAACTCAGATTGCTCATTGAGAGAGAGTTAAGAATTTTAGGCTATGGGTTATAGTGCTTTAAAGCAGGATAGAGGATAGTACGATGAAAAAAAAAACAAAAACACTGATTCTGGAGTCAGAGGATTTGGCTTCAAATCCTGTCTCTCATACCATCTTTGTGATCTTGAGCAAGTAATTTAATCAATTTGAAGCTATTTACTCTGTTGAGAGACAGAGAGAACTGCTTTAGATGCTAAGGAACTTTCCAGTACTAAATCTGTGATTCTGTGATCTATTATCTGGATGATTGGTAATACCATATCCCAGAATTTTGTATAATACAAATAGTGATTTATGAAAATTATATTTCCCAAGGACATATAACTTTTCTGATATAGAAAAGTAAGGAAGTGGCTTAATAGCAAAAAGTAAGTAAACACAAAAGTAAGCAATAAAATGAAAATAATTATATCAAATATTGAAATCTAAGGTCATTCTTTTAAAAGAATGGAAGAAATTACATGTCCTGTTCCATTTTGTCATATTACAAAATTTAAATCCTACTTCTCTGGATAATATTAATGAGGCTAAAATTATCCTTTTATTGATGTTGCAAGTAAAATATAGCAATGTTTTAACTAATATTGAGAATTTTCTCAACTAAGAAAATCTTAAGGAAATAATATAAAAATTGAAGACTATTTTTATAAAGTAAAAATGGAGATACTATATTTGGAAATATATATCATACACACACATATATAAAGACATGCATGAGATAAGGAATGAGAAAAGGTAATTAACTATAAATTTATTTGGAGTTGTCATAAAAAGGAATATTCTAATTATTTCATATGAGTTTTAAAAAGAGAAACTAATGACAAGGAAAAAAATGGCCTGGAACTAAAAAAGAATAAAAAAACTAATTGTTAAGAAAAAATGTTTTCATGATTAGATCTAAGAAGCAAGGAAATAATTTTCTCTTGCACAGCCATGAAAATATCATCCCCTGAAATGGGCAAGAGAAAATAAGATGATATACCTAAGGACACATGACCTTCCTCTACCCTTGTCCTGGGTTATCCCTTCAAGCTCTAAAAGCTATGAATCTATCATGAGTTGAGAAAACTGATGTGTGCTTCTGACCTAGGAGTTGAACTCAGCTACCCAGAGGAGAAAAGATAGGTAACTTCAATGTCTCAGCTTTTTCTTTCAAAATTCACTTCAAGGATTAATGGATTGCCACATTGGTCACTATTCTTGAACCTGTCAAGCTTCCTAGAAAATAAAGTTCTGAGAGAGAATAAGCCAAATTTGTATAGCTTTAGATCCATCCATTCTGTGTCAGGCACATTTTATTTATTTATTAAATTTACACCAGAGGTGTCATAGCTGGAGAGTGATTTGGAGATCACTGGGGAGTACATCTTAAATGGAAAAAAAAAGACGCAAATGAAAAATACTAAGGAAGGTACAGAGCACAGAAGAACAGGAGTGTTCACCAAGGCCAAGCTGACCTTTCTGGGCAGGAATCAATCAGGACAGGGAAGGTCAAATCTGGAGGTAAAGTGCCAAAGAAATGATCAGATCTGAACTATTAATCAGCTCCCTAAGCAAGAGACTAGGAAACATAATATAAAATTCTTCTGGCCTAGAAAATTCTAAAAGACTACTGGAATCCATTTGTTTCTCAAGGCTCTCTCTCTCTCTCTCTCTCTCTCTCTCTCTCTCTCTCTCTCTCTCTCTCTCTCTCTCTCTTTCTCTCTCTCACACACACACATACATATACACACGTACATGCATTAATGATTACCAAATTGCACTGACAAGGAGACATGGAAGACTATGCTCAAGATGTAGCACAGGGCAAACTATTAAATAAAATTCCTTTAATGAAAGAATTACAATGTCGATGTGATCATTATTATTAAAATTATTTTAAAAGAATAAAATCTAGTTCAAATGCAAAGTGTTACTATGGAAAATAATATTTTATGCTAGAAAGTACAGTCGCTCTACTCACTAGCTATGTGACTGAGAAAATGCTGAACCTCTCTGGGACTCAGTTCTCTCTACTTAAAGAATGAGATAGTTTAGAGAAAGCTGCTTTGTGAAATATGAAGTGCTTTTTGAATACGTATAACGCTTTGATCTGTATTCCAATATTATATCGAACTCTCAAACAAAGAAACTCCCACTATCAAGGCTGACCGGAAACTAGAAGTGAAGGGCAGCTAGGTGGTACACAGGATGAAGTTCTAGCCCTAGAGTAAGGGATAGTTCATATCCATTTTCATATATTTACTAACTGTATGACCTCAAACAAATTATTTAACCTTGTCTGCCTCAGTTTCCTCATCTGTAATTACTAGGAAAAGGAAATGACAAGTATCTTTGCCAGGAGATCTCCATATGGGATCAAGAGGATATGGATATGACTAATTGACTGATAATGATGATGATGATGATAATTATGATAATAAAAATAGTAACTAGAAGTGCCTGGAGGGATTAGAGGTTAAATTATTTTCTCAACGTTATGTAGCCCATTTATGTTAGAGACAGGATTTTCACAACTTCCTATGTCAGAGGTGGCAGCCAACTCTTCCTAGAACCAAGTCAAGCTCTCTAAATAATATGATATCCTGTTGTTTTGTTGTTGCTACTGTTATTGTTTTTATTACTATTAGCATTACAAGTAATTTTACCAGATAGTTACTTTTATGACAGAAATATCATGAGTTCCTTTCAATCATTACCTAAATCCCATGAGAAGTAAAAAAAAATGGGTAGCATCAAATAATCTAATGCTATATAATCTTTTTTTGTTTTGTTTCACTTCAACAAATACATTTGGCAGTGAAATGTGGCAAATACATCATAACTTCAGGTAAAAACTAACAATACAGGTTAGAACACTCTATTCTCTGCACTTCATAGCTTTAGAAAGCTGCTCTCACTAAGAGGTTAATTGATCTGTACAGAGTCTCACAGAGAGTATGTATCAGAGCAAGAATTTTGCAAAGGTTTTCCTGACTTCAATCAGTCTCTAGACTTTTCTGACCTTTGCTCTTACAGATTATAATAGAGAACCTAAAGTTCAGTTAGTAGCAGTAAAGAATAAGGTGAAAAACATTTTTATACAGGTGAAGACAGGGAATTATATTCCTGTATATCCAATAAGTGGCTTTATAACTTCTCTATATGAATAACAAATTATTGAATGTACTTTTAAAAAAAAGTTATAGTATTGGTCTCTTTAAGAAGAAATTCTATTGGAGAAGGTACAGCCAAGCTGACAGAATAGAAACAAAGAAACTCAAAGTCACCATGAGAATCCTTTCCAACCAATTTAAAAATAACACCACAAAATACCAGAGTGAAGGAACCAACAAAGAGACAAAGTGAAATAAATTTCAAGAAAAGAAAAAAAACCTAAAAGGTAGGCAGAGATCATCTGGGGCCCTGGGGTGAGAAGGGAGCACAGACATCAAAAGGCTATAGCACTCAGTGAAGAGCAACCCACACTTTCCCTCCCTGCATCTGCTGTTCCAGGTTCAGAAGCTAAGTCCAAGCCAATATCCAGACTCAGAGACCCTGTCTGGGCAAATAGAGGTTCACTTGAAATTCAAAACCTGCAGTGACGTTCAGAATTACAGCCAGGGCAGTCTGTGCTGAAGCAAACTGATCTGTGTGAGCCCAAAGTGAAGTTAGGAGTTCCAGTGTGGGCCTGTGATAAGGACATAGATCCCAGTTTGGGGTAGTTGATAGATGCAAAATGAGAGGGTCTTCTGATTTTCTTGCCAACATCTCAAAGTGGAGCACCAGAAAAGGACAATCTACTGTATGCCTGATAAGATCAAGCCCACAGTGAGACTAAAGACTCATACCTAATTTTAAAGTGAGAATTTGAGCAGTCCTTGATCTGATCAAGCATTGAGTGAGACCAAAAGCTTACACCAAAGTCTGAGGCAAGAATTTCAACTATCAGCATCTCAAAGGTTAATTGATTCAGCAATGGGAGGTGACCCTCATGGCTCCCAGGCTTCAGGCCATCATACTTTCTTGGAAGAACTGAAACTGGCAAAAACCTAGAAATAAAATTAAGGGTGACATCAAGGAAGGACCAAAGTTTAAGAGGGTACCCTAACCCCAGAGAGAACAGAGCCTACCTATAAAAAAATTGGAAAAATGAGCATACAACAACACAAAAAAAACCCCAACTATAAAGAATGTTTATGGAGACAAAGAACATGGTACAGACACAGGAGGGGACAGAGAAAGCAAAAGAAACACAGGAAAAGTCCAAAAGAAAAATATGGATTGAACACAGATTCTGGAAGAACTCAAAAAAGACTTCAAAAACCAATTAAAAGAGGGAGAAGAAAAGTGGGAAAGAGAAATGAAAATGATGCAAGAAGAAATGAGTCAATTGAAAAAAGGAAAACCAAAACCTGACAGAGGAAAATAGGATTTTAAAAATCAGAATTGACCATCTAGAAACAGTAGATTTCATAAGGAACAAAGAAATAATAAAGTAGAATCAAAGGAATGAAAAAACAGAGGGAAAACATGAAATATATTATTGAAAAAAGATTGACCTATAAAATAGATCTAAGAGAGATAATTTGAGAATTATGCCACTACCTGAAAACCATGATCAAGAAAAACCTTGGGGGGTTCCTGTCAAGATGGCGGCTTAGAGAAAGCTAAAGTTCAGATCTCCTGAAACCCTTCCTTATCGATCTCAAACCGAATGCTCCTAGGACACCGAAATTCAAAACGATCAACAGCATAGACCCCAGGAGTCCTCCTCCTGGACCTGGACCTGGATCAAAAGGTACGCCCCCCCCAAAAAAGCAGAACCCAAGACCACTCAGACCTAAGGGGCAGGCAGAAGGAAGGTCCTAGGACCCATCTCCCCCAACCCAGAGCGCCGAGTCCGAGGCAGCAGAGGCAACCTCAGATCCCCACGGCCTGCTATTCTGAAGGCTGCTTCAGGAAAAAAACCTAACCCAGTGGAGGGGGCACCCAGACAGCAGGGAAACAGAGAGGGACTGGGGAGCTCGTAACACCTTGGGAGGAGCCCTTGGAGCTCCGAGAAGCCGCGGCCCCTCCCCCTCAGAGAGCAGGGGCTTCTGAAACAACAGCAACCCTCAGGACTGGCAAAAGGGCCTCGGGAGCCAGCTATTCTGAAGGCCACATCCTGAAAACAACCTAACCCAGTCGAGGGGGCACCCAGACAGCAGGGAAACAGAGAGAGAGGGGGGAGCTTGTAACCCCCTGGCTGGATCCTTCCATCAGAGTCTCACAAAAAAAGTCCCTGCCTCAAGGCATACTAAATTCAACCCAGGGAACGCTAATCTCATTAGGAGCCCTAAGAGCTCCAGGAAGCCACGGCCCCTCCACCCACAGAGTGCAGGTCCTGGACAGCTAAGGCACAGGAACAAGGGCCAAGCTAGGCTTAGAGTGTGGAAGTAAGGCAACAGAGAAGCATCAGGAGGGTGCCAAAGAGAGGAGGGCAGTAACAGGGACACACCAGCAACTCCTGGCTTCCCGGGAACACAGAACAACAACTGAATAAAACGGACAATCTGCCTAGCGCTAAAATCTCTGAACACCAGACAGAGATAAGAAAAGCTAATCTCACACACACACACACTCAGATAGAGATGGCAAGCTCCACAGAAGCACAAAAGTCCCAAAATTTAAAAAAAAAATCAAGAAGAAGGGGGCAACTTTGGACACATTTTATGGAGCCAAAATACAAAACACAGAGGAGATAGAAGAGGAAACACAAGCAAATGCTCTGAAACCTTCCAAAGGAAATTGAAACTCTCCACAAACCCATGAAGAATTTGAATCTGAAATGATCAAAAAGAAGGAAGCCTTCTGGGAGGAAAAGTAAGAAATAATGCAAAAGAAATTTACACATCTACAAAACCAGTTTGACCAAAGTGAAAAGGAAAACCAGGCTTTAAAGCAAGAACTAATAAAGCAAAGACAAAAGACCAAGAAATTAGAAGAGAATATAAAATATCTCACTGACAAAATGACAGATTTAGAAAATAGAGGGAAAAGAGATAATTTAAGAATAATTGGACTTCCAAAAAAGCCAGAAATAAACACCAAACTCGACATCGTAATACAAGAGATAATCAAAGAAAATTACCCAGAGATTCTAGAACAAGGGGGCAATACAGCCACTGACAGAGCTCACAGAACACCCTCTACACTAAACTGCCAAAAGACAACTCCCAGGAATATAATTGCCAAATTCCAAAACTCTCAAACAAAAGAAAAAAATCCTGCAAGAAGCCAGAAAAAGACAATTTAGATATAAAGGAATGCCAATCAGGGTCACACAAGACCTTGCAAGTTCCACTCTGAATGATCATAAGGCACGGAACATGATCTTCAGAAAGGCAAGAGAGCTGGATCTTCAACCAAGAATCAGCTATTCAGCAAAACTGACTATATACTTCCAAGGGAAAGTATGGGCATTCAGCAAAATAGAAGATTTCCAACTGTTTACAACTAAAAGACCAGAGCTCTGTGGAAAGTTCGATATCGAAAATCAAAGAGCATGGAATACCTGAAAAGGTAAATATGAAGGAAAGGGAAAAGGAGAAAAATGTTATCTTCTTCTTTTACTCAAACTCTCTTCTATAAGGACTACATTTATATCAATCTATGTATACTAACAGGTGGGGAAAATGTAATGTGTAAATAGGGGGAAAAGAAAGAGCAAATAGAATAATCATTCTCACACAAAGATTCACATGGGAAGGGGAGGGGAAGAAAACTCCTATAAGCAGGAGAGGAAGAAAGTTTTTACTTAAACCTTACTCTCAGGGAAATCAACTCTGAGAGGGAAAAACATCCAGATCCATTGGGAACTTGAATTCTATCTTACCCAACAAGGTTAGGGAGAAGGGAAAACCAAGGGGGGGAGGGGAGAGGGAAAACAAAAGGGGAGGGAAAGAGTGGGGGAAGGGAGAGGGAACAAAAGGGGAGGGACTAAAAAGGGAAACATTTCAAAGGAGGGGATAAGGGGGACTGATTCAAAGTAAATCACTGGACTAAAAGGTAGAGCCTAAGAAGAAAAGTTTAGAATTAGGGAAGGTTATCAAAATGCCAGGGAGTCCACAAATGACAGTCATAACCTTGAATGTGAATGGGATGAACTCACCCATAAAAGGTAGACGAAGAGCAGAATGGATTAGAATCCAAAACCCTACCATATGTTGTCTTCAAGAAACACACATGAGGCAGGTAGACACCAACAAGGTCAGAATCAAAGGATGGAGTAAGACCTTCTGGGCCTCAACTGATAGAAAGAAGGCAGGAGTGGTAATCATGATATCTGATAAAGCCAAAGCAAAAATAGACCTGATCAAAATGGATAGGGAAGGTAATTATATTTTATTAAAAGGGACATTAGAAAATGAGGAAATATCACTAATCAACATGTATGCACCAAATAATATAGCACCCAAATTTCTAATGGAGAAACTAGGAGAATTGAAGGAAGAAGTGGACAGTAAAACCATATTAGTGGGAGATTTAAACCAACCATTATCAAATTTAGATAAATCAAACCAAAAAATAAATAAGAAAAAGGTGAAAGAAGTGAATGAAATCTTAGAAAAATTAGAATTAATAGACATATGGAGAAAAATAAATAGGGATAAAAAGGAATACACCTTCTTCTCAGCACCACATGGCACATTCACAAAAATTGACCATACATTAGGTCACAGAAACATAGCACACAAATGCAGAAAAACAGAAATAATAAATGAAGCCTTCTCAGATCACAAGGCAATAAAAATAATGATCAGTAAAGGTACACGGAAAACCAAATCTAAAACCAATTGGAAATTAAGCAATATGATAGTCCAAAATCATTTAGTTAGAGAAGAAATCATAGAAACAATTAATAATTTCATCGAGGAAAATGACAATGGTGAGACATCCTTTCAAACCTTTTGGGATGCAGCCAAAGCTGTAATCAGAGGTAAATTCATATCCCTGAGTGCATATATCAACAAACTATGGAGAGCAGAGATCAATCAATTGGAAATGCAAATAAAAAAACTCGAAAGCAATCAAATTAAAAACCCCCAGCAGAAAACCAAACTAGAAATCCTAAAAATTAAGGGAGAAATTAATAAAATCGAAAGTGATAGAACTATTGATTTAATAAATAAGACAAGAAGCTGGTACTTTGAAAAAACAAACAAAATAGACAAAGTACTGGTCAATCTAATTAAAAAATGGAATGAAGAAAAGCAAATTAATAGCATCAAAGATGAAAAGGGGGACAGTACCTCCGATGAAGAGGAAATTAAGGCAATCATTAAAAATTAATTTGACCAATTATATGGCAATAAATACACCAATCTAGGTGTCATGGATGAATACATACAAAAATACAAACTGCCTATACTAACAGAAGGAGAAATAGAATTCTTAAATAATCCCATATCAGAAAATGAAATCCAACAAGCTATCAAAGAACTTCCTAAGAAAAAATCCCCAGGGCCTGATGGATTCACCACTGAATTCTATCAAACATTCAGAGAACAGTTAATCCCAATACTATACAAACTATTTGACATAATAAGCAAAGAGGGAGTTCTACCAAACTCCTTTTATGACGCAAACATGGTACTGATTCCAAAACCAGGCAGGTCAAAAACAGAGAAAGAAAACTATAGACCAATCTCCCTAATGAATATAGATGCAAAAATCTTAAATAGGATACTAGCAAAAAGACTCCAGCAAGTGATCAGATGGGTCATCCACCATGATCAAGTAGGATTTATACCAGGGATGCAGGGCTGGTTCAACATTAGGAAAACCATCCACATAATTGACCACATCAACAAAAAAAACAACAAGAATCACATGATTATCTCAATAGACACAGAAAAAGCCTTTGATAAAATACAACACCCATTCCTATTAAAAACACTAGAAAGCATAGGAATAGAAGGGTCATTCCTAAAAATAATAAACAGTATACATCTAAAACCATCAGTTAATATCATTTGCAATGGGGATAAACTAGATGCATTCCCAATAAGATCAGGAGTGAAACAAGGATGCCCATTATCACCTCTATTATTTGACATTGTACTAGAAACACTAGCAGTAGCAATTAGAGAAGAAAAAGAAATTGAAGGCATCAAAATAGGCAAGGAGGAGACCAAATTATCACTCTTTCCAGATGACATGATGGTCTACTTAAAGAATCCTAGAGAGTCAACCAAAAAGCTAATTGAAATAATCAATAACTTTAGCAAAGTTGCAGGATACAAAATAAACCCACATAAGTCATCAGCTTTTCTATATATCTCCAACACAGCTCATTAGCAAAAACTAGAAAGAGAAATCCCATTCAAAATCACCTTAGACAAAATAAAATACCTAGGAATCTATCTCCAGAGGCAAACATAGGAACTATATGAACACAACTACAAAACACTCTCCACACAACTAAAACTAGACTTGAGCAATTGGAAAAACATTAACTGCTCATGGATAGGACGAGCCAATATAATAAAAATGACAATCATACCCAAACTTATTTATCTATTTAGTGCCATACCCATTGAACTCCCAAAATATTTCTTTACTGATTTAGAAAAAAAAACATAACAAAATTTATTTGGAATAACAAAAGATCAAGGATATCCAGGGAAATAATGAAAAAACAAAAACAGATATGATGGGGGCCTTGAAGTCCCAGACCTTAAACTATATTACAAAGCAGCAGTCATCAAAACAATTTGGTACTGGCTAAGAAACAGAAAGGAAGATCAGTGCAATAAACTGGGGGCAAGAGACCTCAGCAAGACAGTATACGATAAACCCAAAGATCCCAGCTTTGGGGACAAAAATCCACTATTCGATAAAAAGTGCTGGGAAAATTGGAAGACAGTATGGGAGAGATTAGGAATAGATCAACACCTCACACCCTACACCAAGATAAATTCAAAATGGGTGAATGACTTAAACATAAAGAAGGAAACCATAAGTAAATTGGGTAAACACAGAATAGTATACATGTCTGACCTTTGGGAGGGGAAAGGCTTTAAAACCAAGCAAGACTTAGAAAAAATCACAAAATGTAAAATAAATAATTTTGACTACATCAAATTAAAAAGCTTTTGTACAAACAAACCCAATGTAACTAAAATCAGAAGGGAAACATCAAATTGGGGAAAAATCTTCATAGAAACCTCTGACAAAGGTTTAATTACTCATATTTATAAAGAGCTAAATCAATTGTACAAAAAATCAAGCCATTCTCCAATTGATAAATGGGCAAGGGACATGGATAGGCAGTTCTCAGATAATGAAATCAAAACTATTAATAAGCACATGAAGAAGTGTTCTAAATCTCTTATAATCAGAGAGATGCAAATCAAAACAACTCTGAGGTATCACCTCACACCAAGCAGACTGGCTAGCATGAAAGCAAAGGAAAGTAATGAATGCTGGAGGGGATGTGGAAAAGTAGGGACATTAATTCATTGCTGGTGGAGTTGTGAACTGATCCAGCCATTCTGGAGGGCAATTTGGAACTATGCTCAAAGGGCGACAAAAGAATGTCTACCTTTTGATCCAGCCATAGCACTGCTGGGTCTGTACCCCAAAGAGACAATGGACAAAAAGACTTTTACAAAAATATTCCTAGCTGCGCTCTTTCTGGTGGCCAAAAACTGGAAAGTGAGGGGATGCCCATCAATTGGGGAATGGCTGAGCAAATTGTGGTATATGTTGGTGATGGAATACTATTGTGCTAAAAGGAATAATAAAGTGGAGGAATTCCATGGAGAATGGTAGAACCTCCAGGAAGTGATGCAGAGCAAGAGGAGCAGAACCAGGAGAACATTGTAGACCGAGACTAATACACTGTGGTATAATCGAATGTAATGGACTTCTCCATTGGTGGTGGTGTAATGGCCTGGAACAATCTACAGGGATCTAGGAGAAAAAACACTATGCATAAGCAAAGGATAAACTATGGGAGTGACAACACTGAGGAAAAGCAACTGCCTGACTACAGTGGTTGAGGGGACATGACAGAGGAGAGACTCTAAACGAAACTCTAATGCAAATATTGACAACATAGAAATGGATTCAAATCAAGAACACATGTGACACCCAGTGGAATCAGTCGTCGGCTATGGGGGGTGGGGGGGAGGAAAAGAAAATGATCTTTGTCTTTAATGAATAATGCTTGGAAATGATCAAATAAAATATTATTTTAAAAATAAAAGAAAAACCTTGGACATCACACATAAGAAATTATCAGAGAGGTCCTTGAAAAAGAAAATTAAATTAAAATTGAAAGAATTCACAATTCACATCCAGAAAGAAATCCTTAAATGACAACTTCCAGGAATGTAATAGCTAAATTCAAGAACCACCAAGCTAAGGAGAAAATTCTACCAACAGCCAGAAAGAAACCATTCAAATACCATGCAGCTCCAATCAGGATCATATAAGACCTAGCAGCTTCTGCATTAAAGGATCTAAAGGCATGTAATATGATATTCAGGAAAGCAAAAGATTTGGGTTTACAACTCAGAGTCACCCATCCAGTAAAACTGAGTATATATAAGTAATAGTACATTCTCTCAAAATTCAAAGACCAAACAAAACATTTAAAATATTTTCTATTTCCTTATTTTCAGTTTTATAATTCTCATTTCATATGCTTTAAAATGCTAAATAAAATTTGTAATTTTAATAACATTTGCAAGTATAAAAAGTTTTTTTTCTAGACCTTCATGCTAAGTATCTGGATAGAAACCATGATTGTGTAATCTCATCATCATCTTATTAAGTGAAAGCTTAAAGTCTACAAATATAGAAAATAACACTGGAAGTTACTTTTCATCTGCTGAAGCTCTCTTACTTTGCATATGAAAACACTGAAGCTTTGAATTTTAAGTGTCTTATTTAAGGTCTCATGATTTATTGAAACAAGTAAAAACAGACTGATGGGCAGAAGTCTCTTAGTTTCTACTCTACTGCCTTTTCCACCACTCCAAAAAGTATTCAGATTAAGTGTACAAATCATTATGAGAACAATCTGAGTTCATGAGGTTGCCTAGACTTTACCATCTTGCTAAAACATCATAGGGCTTCAAGTATATCTAAATAAATTTTATGTAGTCTAAACCAAATAGCTTAAGTAATTAGTAGTATGTAAACTTTTATCTCTTTAGAGTTCTAAATAAATGACAGCACAAAATAAAATCACTAAAATATGTGCTATTTTAATTCTTCAAAGAATTAAAAAATATTTATTGGACTAACATAGGAAACTGGACTAGATTCTTTTTAATGATTTGACTAAATTTATAAGAATAAACATTAAGAACCTCAAACAATTAGAACCAGAAGACTTAGTTGTTTATTTCAGTGTTTTTTTAAAATAAAGAACCTAAATATTATATTAGTTCTATTTTGCCACTTTAGTTTATTAAACTCCCAGCTATAAAATAAGATGTTATTAATTGAAAATTTTGATATACATAACTAAAGCTGCCTAGGATAAATAAGAACAAAGCAAAGCAAAGACATAAAAATCCTGAATCTATTGGGAAAGTCCTCTTATTTCACTTTGTTTTTATTTCCACATCCACAAAATAAATAAATAAATAAATCATTGGATAATATCTAAGGTCCATTTCAAATTTAAATCCTGTAGGTTTGTTTACTATAATGACATTCAATGCAAACTCAATTTCAGTTCTGTTGATTATTTTGAAAATATCAAAGCAGGCATTGTGCAAATAAGCCTAACTAATCATTAATTATTGACTAATTTTAGCTTATAATAAGCTGCAATAAAATTATTTTTTAAATAAGACTGTTATCCTTTATTTTTATAGCTCTTTGGGATACAGATTTGGAAGTCATATTGCTGTATCTAAATGGTATGCACAGGCTTAAAGCCTTTTGGGCTTAATTCCAAACTGCCCTTCAACATAGCAATTTATAATCTTTTTTTAATAAGTTAAAATTTTCATCAATTGCATAACAAAATTTTAAACTAGGTTCTTAAGTGTAAAATTCTCATCCTTCCTCCATCCCTTCCTATACTTCTCCCTTGAAACAGTACTCAATATGATAGAAAAAAAAATTTATACATCTAGTGGTTTAAAACATTTTCCATATTAGTCATTTTGGAAATAGAACTAGAACAAACAAAAGAAACATGAGGAAACAAAATGAAATATAATGTGTCTTGGTTTACGTTCAGAGAGTTCTTTCTCTGAAGATGGATAGTATTTTTCAGTCAGGGACTTTGAGAATTGTGCTAGATCATTGAATTTCTAAGAATAACTAAGTCAATCATAAATATAGGATATTAAATGTCATATCATATCATATCATCATATAATATGGCTGTTATGATGTACAATATCTTCCTTGTTCTACTCACTTTACTTTGCTTCAGTTCATGTAGGTCTTTTCAGATTTTTATTGAATCATTCTTCTCCTTCAGTAATATTTCATTACAATCATGTACCACAATTTGTTCAGTCATCCAGTTTTGTGGATATTCCTTCAATTTTCAATTCTTTGCCACCACAAAAAGAATTACAATAAATATTCTTGTGCAAACATGTCCTTTCCCCTTAAAAAAAACAACAACTAGTTGTATTGCCAGATCAAAGTGTTTAAATTGAATTTTGCACATAGTTCCAAACCACTCTCCAGAATGTCTGGATCACTCTACAATTCCACCAGCAATGTATTCATGTCCTAATTTTGCCCCATCACTTCTAGCATTTATTATTTTCCTTTTATATCAGTAGTTCTATTAATCTATTTTTAGCAAATATAAGCTCATGCACAAACTACTGCACAAAAACTATCCTGATCCCCACACATAGTTGCTAAGAACAATTCTGCCCAAACTGTCTTCTATTTCATTATTTTCTATATAGTTTTTAATTATTCTTTATATGATTATATATGCCAGCAAAAGAGAATATGAATTGGTATTAAATATATAGTGGATATGCTATGGTTTCTAATTATTGTCAATCATATATACTTATTCTAGTGCTCTCATTGTTATAACTGGATATAATAGAGGAGACTGTCCAATGTCAGGAAGAGAAGAAAGAATCTGGTAAAGTAGTAAAGGTTAAAACAGCCATCTGAAAGATCTCCTGTATTATTATGGTGAATCTTATTTAGGTGGAAAAAAAATGACTATATTTTTCCCTCTTTCAGTGTAGTCTTTTTTTTTTTTTAATTAAAATTAGGCAATGGGAGTCAAGTGACTTGCCCAGGGTCACACAGCTAGGAAATGTCTGAGGCCAGATTTAAACCTAGGACCTCTCATCTCTAGGCCTGGCACTCAATCCACTGAGTTACCCAGCTGTCCCTTCAGTGCAGTCTTGATAATGGAGGTAGGAACATCTATTCAGATATAAATTTTCCTCCTACATTTTCTGTGGTTCCTAGGCAAATTACAGAGCTTTTAGACTTACAGAAAACTTCACCTCATTCTCAATCAGCAGTATAGTAGATAATTCCTAATCTTTAAGGGATCCAGGAGGTAGACAATGATCAATAACCTAGACATCAATATGTTGAACATTTGGGTTGTTATATCACTGGTTTTGCAAAGATTGTGCATTCCAGACATTGAACAGTCAAAGAAATCTCCCAGGGCAAAGAGAAGTAGTTTCTTTGAATCAAAGACTAAATGTCAAGAAGTAAGGAATAAAAATACTGGAAAAGCAGGAGGAAGGTAAATTATAAAGGTCTTTGGTTGCCAAAGGACTTATCTGTTTAATGTGAGGCAATAAACGACTGTCTTTGTAAGCTGAGGAAATGGTGGGTTAATAACTAAAGGGAGGAGAGTAGGTTGAGTAGGTGAGTAGTAAAGGTTTTTGAAGGAGAATCAATATGTATGTTGAAGTCCCCTAATATAAGGGTAGGAGTTGAGGAGAAGAGAAAATTTATGACTCATTGAGTGACTGTGGGGAAGTATAGCAAACCACCATGGAGAATATCAGGAACCTTCAAGGTTCCTGATATTCATATATATATATAACCTGAATAAGATAGAGGAAGACCTGGAATTGCCAGTGAGGAAAGAGGAGCCTTGCAACTCCCCCTGCTTCAGCCAGTGAATTGAAGAGAATGAATGAAGGTGAAGCCTGACTCTCTGACCCATATGCCTCCCATATCATAATGGATTTGCTGCCGGGGTTGTTTAATCTCCTTTAGGAAAAGAGTGGTGCTTCTCACTCAGTGATGAGCCTGATCATATCCTTCACACCTCAGTATTGTTATACGTCCATAGAACTCTAGGAAAACTCCATTCTCCACCCTAATTCTAATTTCCCATTTCCCTCTCAAATTTTACACCCCAAATTTTCAAACAAATACCACTCTGCCTTTCTACTTCACTCTTTTCATTCTTAATCTTTTCATCTCTGTCTCCAATCTCTTTTTATTGATTCCTGAGTTCAATTGAAACTGGAATCTTCCCAGAAAACACATCCTCCATGGTCACATTTTCTAGTATTGGCTACACCTTCATTTCTTTCCTTCAATTCACTGGCTGAAGTCTCTGTAGAAATTGGATGTCCCATAAATGTCTTAAATTAAATATGTCCCAAACTGAATTCTGTAGTTTCCATGTATGTAACATTTAACATTTTTTTTGTTTTCTTTTCAGATCATCACAAATCTGTCATCCCACACGTTTAGTTAGTTGTTCTATATAAATTTAAGTTCTAGATCTATTTTAATTATTTTAAGTTCTATTTAAATTTAAGTTCTATTTAAACACCCATTAAATATGACTAGAGCAAATATAATAAGAAGAATAAAAAGGGTGTATGTGGGGCAATATGAGTTGGTCCTTAATACTTTACTGAGTAAAGGAGCTTACAAAATTTATTGCTTTACAGGTTCCCTGAGGGGAAGCTAAGAGTGTCCTTTTATGTGGTTCTGGGTTAATAGGGATGACCTTGAGAATGGAATTTCCATCAAAGGGAATGTGATAGAAGGTGGGCATTGGGGTTACAATAATTGGGGATTGGGCCATTTGAATAACACCAAGTTGGTCATTTAAACAATCTCACAAAAGTGGAGACAGGAAGAGCTGTTGAGGAATGGAGGCTGCAGGCTCTGTGCAGGTTCATAAAACTGATTCTTATCAGGAAGTCTCAGGAGCTGCCACATTAAGCATCTCTGGGAGTCAAGACTCTGTGGGCCTGATGGGGCCTCTTCTGTGTCTTCTATGGTCACCACTGTTTTCTAAGTTATTTCATCAACCCTTGGATGGAAAGGGTGCTCAACCAAGTAATTAGTGAGAATACTGTTCATTCTACTTTCTCAATAACTTTAAGTGATATGTGGCTCCAGTTAAAAAGACTAAGGAATCATTTATTTGTTGATTTTATTTTGACAGGTATATTTTTAAGTTTGTGGGAATAAAAAAATTAAGGAATGATCCCATTATTCATATTCCTAGATCCTTGCAAACTTTTGGCTTGGATATTATCTGTTTTGCTTTGACAATTCAAGTACAGGGGAAAAAAAAATGAGTAGTCATAGGATTTTTGGCAGTATTTGGAATTCCTCCTGTTGGTAATTTTTTTTTTCATTATTGTGGGTTGTATTTATTTGTAAACTTGCTCACAATGGTGTGGATTTTGGCAGCTTGATCTCCTTGTAGAGATGAGAAAAACAGTACACAGCAAGTGGTTTAGTGTAGGCGGCTAAAGGGGAGCAAATGAATGAATGGTAAATTCCTTTGCTGGAGCATTACTGGTAGGGTACAAATAGCTGACCAGCTTGAGTTCGTTTCAACATACTAAAAATATCACAAGTTCTCTTCCTTACCTATTTATCCTTATCTATATATCAGTGCCATTTAAATCACTTCAAATATGGAGAGGAGAGACAGATTAAGTGAGAAAGGGGGGAGGGAGACTATTATTCATAGTCAGATAGAATCAGTGAGAGAATATTGGTTGTTAAAAGTTAGATTTTTTATGTCATATATAGTTGAAATTTTGTGTATTTCTCCCAGTGCAACAAAGCATGGTCTTCTGTTCAATTCTTGACTAAAATCATTGTTTATCAATACCATCTATTAATATTGTGGGGGTGAAGAGGCACACCCCTGGGGTTTGGGAAGGACACCTTTTGCAAGAATGCAAGACTCCAAAACTTAGCTTAAAAATAAAAAAGAGAAATTTATTAATTTAGAGAGTAATGTTTAGAATGGCCAGGATGGTGGTACAGGTTGAACAGCAAGATGGAAAGCTGTTCCCAGAACCCATTAATTCTGGGGATTTTATACTCTTGCAACAAATGCTGTGTCATAGTGTGGACATGACTCTAGAGTGGTCATCACTCAGGCATTTGGTGGAATGGGGTGGTCATCTGATTGGGGTCTGCCTGGAGACATAGGGAATGACCCTCATAAAAGATTCCTTAGTTTTAGGGAACACGCAGATGTCTGAGATGTAGCCTGATAGGATCGATAGGATATTTAGAATAGAGTCTGGTAATACTGATTCCCTTCTTTTATCATTGAGTTATAGAGGAAAAAGAAGTAGATAGAGGGGAGGATAGAATGTAAAGAATAGTGAAAGAAATATTTTGTTACATTATTTATTACAATTCAGTATTATAACCAGCATTTATGATATTATTATGTTTTAAAAACTATTAAAATGAATTTTAGAAATAAAGAAACTTCCTATTATTTCATTGGTATCAGTTAATATTTTTGAGAAGGATCTTGAAAATATAACCATAAGTGTGGGGGTTGAGTGATTATCTTCTTTTGTAGAAGGTTTTTCTAAAAGAACAAGGCATATTAAATCTGATTCTAAAAATATCCTATTTTATAAGTATTTTTGTTAAAGTATATTAACTGAGAAGAATCAGTATGGAAGATATAATTTTCCTCTGTGCATAAAGGAAATCAAATTTGTAAAGTATTTTTCATCTGTGGTTATTATTCTTATGACATGCAAATAAAATAACTATTCTATCAGGATCATACTCAATATATTATGAAATTTATTAATATATCTTTATTAAATAAAAAGTTTCCCAACATTATCACTTATAGTAAAACAAATCTCATTTATGTTAACATCTATTTTTTAAAAAATCATTATAAATCAAATTTCATAACACCTTTTAAAAGTTGAGCCATGACTGAATGCTTCTATTCTATATTGTACTAAAGAGTATACACAAATAGCACAGATTTTATTAATTTATTCTTTACTAAAATGGAATATTGCTATACTATAATATTACTTTGAAGGTGGGCATGAGGTCAGAACTTGGTTCAGCCCAGTTAGGAGAACATGGCTTCAAGTTGAAGTTTAACCACTGGGATTTTTTGACCTACATGATGATTGTACCAAAACTGTGGAGGTGTCTGGATATAGGGTGCCTTCTGGCAATATTACTGATCCTGAGCAAGGTCACTATGCAAGGCCAGAAGATACCTCTGTATCTCATCTCTGTTTCAGAAGAACTAGCCAGTAATAGAAAGCAGAAAGACTTGCCCATTTCCTGGCAGTGAAAAAAAGGTATAGTTGATGTTACTGCTGCAAAGTTTCATGGGAACAGATACAATGTAATGCCTTGGTTGGGATGAATTCCACCAAAGTCAGTGTCAATGGGGAAGAGGGAGGAGTTGAAGAGAAGGTGAGAACATGGATAGTAAAATGTGAGAAAATGACCACTGAAAGTTGTGTTGACATGTAAAAAAAAATAAAAATAATTTTTAAAAGGAAGAGGTCTTTATAGTCAGACAATCTTAAAACATTTAGCTTTAGAAAAAGTTGTTTCTCAATTTGATGAGGTTCATGTGTTAAATAGATTGATTATTGAATAAATTTCACTAGGCATAAAATGGTTAAATAGACACTAGTTCAAAAAATAATAAAGTTGTGTCTTATTTTGGGGGGAAAATGTCATTGACAAGATATCTTTGGATCTTTTTTTCTCCTCTCTTTATATGAGGTGGTATAGTGCATAAAGTTCCAGTCCTGAAGTTAGGAAACTCATCTTCCTAAGTTCACATTTATACTCATATACTTTCTAGCTATGTTACTCTGAGCAAATCACATAACCATG
This sequence comes from Monodelphis domestica, assembly GCF_027887165.1. Classification (NCBI taxonomy): domain Eukaryota; kingdom Metazoa; phylum Chordata; class Mammalia; order Didelphimorphia; family Didelphidae; genus Monodelphis; species Monodelphis domestica. The sequence continues at coordinate 246,467,477 of NC_077229.1, read as the reverse complement.
TGATATGCATATTTCAGTAGAATTTATACATATATATGATATTTCAAAATATATATGTGCTAGTTCCTTAAGTTTCTCCTACCAAGTGAAACACAGTATATGTAATTTCATCACCATGATAACTCAAGCCTTAAATGACACTGCTTCCTTCATCCTCCTCTGTCATCTGATTAGATTTATTTGTAGGATATATTCCTTTATAGAAGGCAAAAGCTAGATTTTGTTTCATTCCTCTTTATATCTGCTACTTTGATTGGTACAAAAAAACCTAATCCTTGGTCTTCTCCCCTTCATCTGTTTTTCTGCCTCCTTTTTTTTATCTCCTGCCTTTAGATTGTGAACTTCTTATAGACTGTGAATGTCTGTCTTTTAATTAATTGTGTTCCCACTGATTACCACAGATTCTGGCAGTCATAAAATATGTATTGAATTGAATGGATTTAAATCCTAGATCTTTTGGATGGTATTATAAGAGTAGTTGGGTTGTACTGGATGTTCTTTGAAGATTAGTACCTCTGGTGTGGGAGATTGTTGTGCCATTTTGTTGAGCCATTTTCTAAGCCAATTTCCTCTTCGATGTACATTGATCACCTAACCTTCACTTGTGGTTCCAAGAAACTATAGTATGTGGGGTAGCCAAAACGGTTTTGGCAAGCTAGCTAAACCAGCTTGAGGTTTACTGATATGCCTCAAATATGTTGGTGAATTAGGGCAGTGTCTATCTTAGACTTCCTCTGTCTGAAGGGACAGGTGAGAATACCTTTAATGTATGTCTGTATAATTTCTTAGACTTTAGGATCTAACAAAAGCCTACATGCAATTGGGTATTGTGGAATGCTTAGAGCTTGGTTAGATATTGAAGAAGTCAAGTCCATACACTGCATTCCAGGTCATAACTAGTCATCTTAACTTTTGTCTTGCCTCTGGACTTCATTGACTATGGAAAAGAGAGAGAGGTTGCACTTTGTGCAACTCTACCTCACTTAAATACAGTTTATGCTTGAGTAAAAAAGATATCACAAATAATTCTATTTTGGTCTCTTTAAGTATTAAGGACAAGAGGAACTCAGGTTCATGGATGATGTAATCACTAATACATCCAAAGCTAAGTGTCCCATTGCTGATTATATAGACTGTGGAATCCTAAATGAGCTCTAACTGGAACTTCAAGCCCAAGGACCTCCCAGTTGTACTTAAATTAATTTGCTTATTCAGTTCTATACTAATCACACTACTAAATATTATTTACAAGAGCCAGAAAAAATAATAACAAACAAATCCATAAGAACAAAAGGTCAAGGATACCAAAAGAATCAATAAAAAATGTGAAGGAAAGTGGTCCAGCATCCACACTGTTATTGGGGAAGAATTCTGGCAGCTTGCTAAATAGCCTTTATCCTAAGGGGAGAGAATTACAGAATCTAGGATATAAAGTTTTTGCCATTAGCTGAAGTATAGTGACTTCAAGTCTAAGGAAAAAACAAACAAACAAACTGAGTGATAAAAAGAGTTTGAAGCAGCATAGTCAAGAATTTCTGGATGACTTTTTAAATTAGAAAAAAGAACTTTGACATAGGGAAAAAATGTCATCTAAAAGGTTTGACTTTAAGGTATGTCAGTATAATATCTTAGATTTTAGGATCTAACAAAAGCCTGCATGCAATTTCCATTGGACATTTCCTTCAGGTTCAGGATTTTTTTTACCTTGCATACTTTACTTAATCCCCATGCTTACTCAATGCCAACTCAATGTCCCCAAGTTTTCTAGGATTTATTTAACCCTAGTCTAAATTCTGTCCCTGATTACAATGATCTACCACATGTAAATGCTAACTACTTTTTTTGTTCCTTTGTTTTTGTTTAGTTTGACTCTTCCACTCTCCATTTGAGTTTTTCTTGACTAATATATAAGAGTAGTTTGGCATTTCTTTTTTTTTCCTGGCATTTCTTTATCCAAAACATTTTATAGATGAGGAAACTGAGGCAAACAGGGTTAAGTGATTTGTCCAGGATCACCCAACTAGGAAGTAATTGAGGCTCAGATCTTCCTAACTCACAGAGTTCTAACCAATGAACCACATGAATCTCTAATTATTCACTTTCTTAGTCACTTGCTAATATTTCTTATTAGATTATTCAAAAGAAATTTTAGAAGGAATTTTCTAATCCCATGTCAATTGTCTGAGACTAAAGCCTTAAACTGTTGCCAGGGGAAGGAAGTCCAAAGAATAGACAATATTAATCTAAGGGTATCTTTTAGCTTTTAGTGTTTGTCTTGTTCAGTATGATATCTTATAACCTCTGAAGGTAAATTTAGAATGAACCAATAAATCTACATTTGGCAGGGAAGGGGATACTTTTCAGCAACAGCAAGGCAAGATGCCATAAATTACTTTAAACATAAATATTTATTTTAGAAATTAGTGATAGGTACAATAATATGCTTAGAAAAATAAAGCTTAGAATCTTTTAAGTGACTATCCTGGAAGTATATAAAAGGGCACACTAATTTTTCTCAGCAGTTTTATATAACCATCCTGCTCCCCAAACCTAACCTTACCATAATTATTAATAATTTACTGAAAAAAAATTACCATTCTCCCTTCATGTCCTCAAATAGACCTCTTATCATATCTTTAGATCATACCTTGGTCTCATTTGGGATTTCTTCAAATACTTCTCTCTTGTCTCTGTACCAAATTTATTCATCTATTCTTTCAGCTGTAGGTTCACATTTTCTCAATCAAGAAAATAATTAATAGAATTATGAGTTTGTTTTAGTATAATCATTTTGTTTTGTAACTCCTTAAATTGCTAATTACCTAAATACTTTTCCCTTTTCCATGGAGGAATAAGAAAAAGCTGAAAAGGAAATACAAATGTTTTTATCACATTGAAGCTAAAATAATTGATTCTCAAGGCATAGATGAGTGCTAAGTTTTGCCAAAATAAAGTTATAATCTTATACACTTTTTTTAAGAATACCACATGACTTCCTAATGTCAAAAATCTGCTGTCTATATGTTGTTCAAAAACCGTGGAAACCACAGAATTACTTAACATATTTCAGAGAATCTATGGCACCGTGTATTGGCCAGATTCTATTCCATAGCTCAAACATCCTCCTTTCATAATTTTTTTTTAACTTTGTGTGTTATCTTTTTTTATTTGTCTTTTAAAAATAAATGACATTCTTCCCTCTTTTTTGTTTAAAGTCCTATTTGTTCCTGGATTCTTCAATAGCTTCCTTATTACTGTTCTTTACTTTGGCTTATCCTATAAAATAAATCTAATTTAATCTATTGAAATAAAAATTTTAAATGTTTCCTATGGCTTACCATTAAAGAAGAATCCCTAAACCTCAAATTAGTATTCAATAATATCTCTAAAGTTGTATTATTCAAAGATTTAGAGGTTGAAAGAATAATAGATACATATAGTATAATCTGTTCATTTCATATGAAGGCAAAGAGATATTAAATGACTTGTCCAACATCCCACAGGTAGTAAGAGGCATAGCTAAGATTTAAAGACATGTCTTCTCATTCAACATATGTCCTGTCCTCTTTTAGCTACAACATACTGGATCATCTACAACACACTGGATCATCTTGCCTAGACAAAATCATTTGTCATTGTTCTCAAATATGACTGCTCTTCTAGAGTGCATCTCATTTTCCTGGAATATATAGAATGACTCCTCTCTTTCTCTTTTCCTGTCAAATGCTAAACATACCTTAGCTTCACTTTCTCAAATAAGACCCAAAATGATTAAAATTATTCATAGCAAAGATTTATATCACATTTTTGTGCCTTTCAAAGTTAACTATAAATCAGCATTTGTAGATTCCATTTTTGCCAAATAATCTTCACAGTATTACAACAAATATTGGTGAAAGAGGATGTTATTGCTTTACATTAAAAGGACCAACCTGTGTATTACACAGAATACTCTTTTAAATTACTGCATATTTATTGTAGATAATTAAAAACAATAATTTTCTGAAGTCATAAATGCTATTCCTGTGTTTTAAAACTCAAATGAAGCTTAATAGATTGTGATTCAGTCCCTTATTTTAACTCTATGAATCTTTATGTTTCAAGTATTTCTTGTAAACAACAGATTGTTGAATTTTGCTTCCTCATCCAATCTGCTATCATCTTCAATCTTTTTTGGGTGCGATCATTCCTTTCATATTCATAACTATAATTTATTGTATATTTTCATCTGCCCTATTCACATGTGTTTATCTCCACCTCTCTTTGTCAACTGACCCCTTTTTACAACAAAGAGGGGGACAGTGAAAAAAGTGTTTGCTTAGTTGTAGTGTTCTATCCTTGATTTAGGCTATCTCCCTTCTTTTTTTCCTCCTTTGATCACTCAGACTTTTCTTTCCTTTTAAATGCCACTTCATTAAACACCTTTGATTTTAGAATTCATTTTTCTTATGACTTCTCACTCTCTGAACTCAGCTTTATCTTATTTCTTCTCTTCATTTTCCCAGTCTCCCTCCCTCTAATTTTCCTGTAGAGTTGAATATTTTTCTATACCAAACAAAATGTATATGTGTGTGAGAGTATATGTGTGTTCTGTTTAGATGAAAATCAATCCAAAGGATATCCACTCTTCCTATACATCTAATTGAATTATATGAAATGACAATTTCCTCTACTTTTCCTTCTTTCTTCTATAGGGTATTTTTCCCTCTTTGTTTTCCTCTTATTTCTTTTAACATCTTCAAAATATAACAAAACCCCTTGAAAGTACTGGGACATATTTACCTCCCTTTCTAACTCCTGTTGTTAATATGATTCTGATGGGATACTTGTATTGTCTCATCAGATGAGAAACTAATCACGTGGCAAATAGAAATACTTAAATTTCTCACTTAGATCTTCTAAATTCTGTCTTTTTTTAAAGGAAAAATGAATGTATATGTTTCTTTTGAAAGTAACAAATCTTAATTCTGACCTGTACTCTATGTTTAGAATTTCCCATTAAAAAATTCAAGTTCTGAATATGGAAATTATAATTCATTATTTGCAAAATCTCTCTCTATAAGACATTACAGGATTATAGATGTTCTGTAATATTATTAATCTCATGGTTTTAATTATCTTGGATTTAGTAAATATTAGGCATGTATAATTGTGAACACATCCCTTTATTTAAACAGATATACTTCTAAATTATATTTTATTGTCATGAAAAAAATTTCAGAATTATTGCAAAAGTGTTTCCCTATAGCCCTGACCATAACTTAGACTAATTAGAAGGAATTTGGCCCAGATAACTTGATATTGACCTCACAAGTAAAAAAGTTTTTGTTCTGTATTGTAGCCCTGAAAAGAAATAATGCTATAATATTATAATAATCATCTTCATTTATTTTTAATGTTCAAGCAAGTCATGTTAGTGAATATTGAAAGGTTACTTTGATTCCATCAACATAGAATTAAGTACAATGCTTAAAGGTTTTTGATGAATACATCATTAACAGTTTACATTTGGAAAAAATACATTAAAGTTTGAGAATTTTCAGAATAATGCCCTAAATATTCTCATATTAAAATCTTGTCAGAATAAAACTTCAAAAATATAATTATCATTTCCATATTTTTGGTTACTGTCTAAAAATTAAAAATCTTTATCATCCCTCTATAATTAAGAATTGAATAATAGTATACTTATTATTGTCTGTCAAAGTTCTTTTGAACTTCCTTAAAATGCCTAATTATAAGACCTTGTTAGATCTTTCTTATTAAATTGTGAAATTCTAAGGTCTTATAGTTTGAAGAAATAAAGATTTTTTCCAATCAAAGAACAAAATTTTGTGATTTAGAACTAAAATTTCATTTTTTTAAAATTCTGGAATGTCCCTATTAGTGAAATTTTGAGTTTGGCTCCACAAAAATTTGTTAATGCCATATTCTTATAAATTCTTTTAGTAATCATATCTCAGTAGTCCTTTGAAGTATTTTCTTTTACTAATAACAAAATGCTTTTTTTCCATTTCTTAGGCATGATGGTTCTTTGATTGAATTTCAGATATCCCATTATCTTTTGGGGGTAATTAGTACATTTAAATTCCTTTTAAGATTATTTTTTTCTTTTACTTTTAGTGTATTGAATAATATAATTTAGAATATTTTTCTATTAATTATTGTTGGATTTGATGGATTTCTTATGAATTATACTGTATAATAAAATGTTATATACTCTTTTAAATTATTACAATTTTGTTTCTTCTTTAAGCCTGACCCTAGATCCATCATGCTCCTTTTACTTTTAAAAATTGTATAAACATAGTTTACTACTATAATAAAGGAAACTTTAAAGAAACAGTATAGAAGGCTATTCACAGGATGAAATTGAAATGAAATGTTAATGAAGTTTCTTCACCTGGTAGAACTTGTGCCATGAATGGGAAAATCTGGTAGAGAAAAGATATAATCTGTATTTTTGAAGGCATAAGAATGAATGGTTAAAAATTTAATTCAAAGGTAAAATCTATAACAACATAGTATAGAATTTAAAGGGTTTTCAGCTTGTTATTAAGAATAGTTTTCATCCTGATAAAATAGAATTAGACATGACATATTATCCTTACATTTTAAAGTGATCTCTAATTTGCATCCCTGATTAGTAAAAGTAACTATTGGTTACTTTACTAAGGATGAGATTGACCCCACAAATCAATAAAACTATAATGCTTTAAATTAAAAACCTAACAGAAGTTACCTTATTTCTTAAATAAGAAAATAATAATTTCCTTTTCTCTTTGTGGGTCTCCTTAGAACTTCCTCAAATAGTTGTATTGAACCACTCTCAAGCCCTGCTTTAGAGACTTAAATTCTTAAGTGCTTCATTATGTGGAACTAGAATTCCTCTCACTCTGAGTATAATATTTCTTTGCTTAAATATTGGCTTTCATTTTAGATCATTTCTGGTCTGTAAAATTCTCTTTTATTTCACTTTTCTCCTATTCATTGTTTACATTTTTCTACTACTACTGTATCTCAAGACGCTCTACTCCTCCTTTTTCTTATACTTATTTACCTAGAACTTAGTTCACATTTATTATGAATTCTAATACATACACAAAATTAGAAATAAATCCTTGTTGTTGGGATTTATTTTTAAAAATCCATTTTTATGATAGCAAATTATTGTTGACACCCAGAGAGTATTTATTTAGCAACAAAACTTTGTTATTTGGGACTGAATACTGAGGTTTTATTTTATTTTGAAGTACTTCTAAAGTCTTCTTTTCAGGCATGAATGGCAAATCCCTTCTGAGACTGTCAAACCACCCATCAGGATGAATAAACTCAAAACAGATGGTTCCTATCATTATTTGCCTGTTTCTGGGTAACAGTTGGGGGAACAACTTTAGAAATACTAAGGTAGGCTTCCTCCTGGCTTAGTTTCACAAACAAAGCCTAAATCAAATCTTAGCCAGACTGCCACATCCTCTCTTTCCTTTCCCCCTCTCTAGCCTCTGCCTGAGATTAAACAAGAGTTCATTTGTATCTTCCTTTCCCTTTTCATATAGCCAACTAAATTTTTAAGGTTCCATGTGGTAACATACCACATTTTATAGCTCACTCTATTCTGAAGTATTCTTTCCTAAAAAGACTTATTTCACTCATTAGTATACTTACATATTTCTATCATATATTTCTTGCTTTCTTTCTACTCTCTTTCATTGTCCCCTGTTTATGTATATTGAGCAGATCCTTTTCATCTCTTCTCACAAGGAGGAAATTTGTGTCATGATCTTAAAAATCATAATGATTTAAAATTTCCTTTCTAGTTTTCCTTTCTGTGATGATTTTATTTTTTTTTTGTTGCCTATGTCTTGCTGATAACTCTATCCTGATTCTTATTTCTTGTGACCCCTTTGTTCTGTTTCATTTTTAAAATTCTGCCTTCCCACCCAAATCTATTTCTTTTAACTGACTAGTGCTTCCATATCTTTCATGAGTACTTCACCTAAACCAGTGATGGGCATCCTTTTGAGCTTGGTGTGTCAAAATTCACCAAAAAACCAAGCATAACTTGAGAGGTGTGTCACTCCTAGAAAAAGACCATAATTTTGCTATATTTATACTTTAAATAACAAAAAATGTATAATTGTAATATATAACTACATTTAATAAACCAAAAACTAATTCTTTAACTTGCCTGCTTATTGACTTCTTTGTTCATCTGTCAGTCAGTTTCTTTTTGGTCTTAATATTATTTAACTTGTGTGGGGTGCCATGAACTAATATAAGTGAGGTGGAGGGGAAATTCTTTAACTATCCTGACTATTAGTGACTTTTTGTTGCTGAATTTCATTGGCTAAATCTTCAATTGAAGGTTGGCATTTTGTACACTTTAAGCCCAAGCAAGTGCTACTAACTTCATCTGTCAATCTGTTTATCTTGATGGTTTTGATATTATTTAACACTGAGAATAAGGTCTCACAAAAGTACATAGAGGGGAAAATTGTGAGTAAAGGCAATGCTATATTTTTTATGGTGCTAAAAGTGTCTGGTAATCAATTCCAGGCATTCCTGGGTTGCACTGGGCCAGAGCCCCACCCAATTTTCCACCAGCCTGTCCCCACCCTCACCTCACTCCCTCACCCCAATGGCCATGGCATGACCAAGGCCATGACTGCAGGCACCTGGCTCCCCAGGTGGCTCTCAGGCCCCAATGCACACTGAGCCTGCATGTGGCTGTGTGTTATCAAAAATGGCTACACAGGTCAGTGCTGACACATATGTCATAGGTTCGCCATCACAGACCTAAAACCTCTCTCTATTAGTAAAGTCACTGAATTACTCCAAATTGTTGGTGTCCTTATTCATCACCTCTCTCAACTGATCATTCCCTTCAGTTAAAGTTTTTTCAAACTTTCCCAATCCTCACTGTCATTCAATTCACACCAGAGAAACTGATCCTGTCTCCATTAAAAATAATGTAGCCTGCTTTCTTCCTTTGAATTCTTTTTTTTTTTTAGTATGAGTTGCCCCTGGGCTTTCTCAGTTAGTACCTCAATGTAATATCCTTAAAGTTTTGTCATAGTGCTTTTATGACTTTTAAAGTTAATTTTACTCATATTTCTAGTGAATTTTTCATTGATAGAATGATCCATTTCATTTCTTCCCCTTTTTCTACTCTACTCATGGTTGGGAGAATTTCCCCATCTCTAGTCTCTCTGGAGCCATGATTATAGTAGTCAGAAGAGTCAACAATTCTTGAACAATAGAGTAAGGATCATGTATTCTGATAATAATTCTATTGGCTAAGCCAACTGTTCCAGCACTGATTCTAAATAGGACTATGCCCTATCCACATGGAATCTAGAAGCCCCCAAACTTGTAGCCTACAAAGATTTAATGACCCCCAGTTTACTCATCTTAAAGGTGAAAACCTCAGGTTTGACATTGTCACTTAAGAGAGTTTCTCCCTGAGGGAAAGTCCAACTTCACTAGTCTCAAATGGACAATAGACCTTTAAAGAAGTTTGAGTGGGGATGGCTAATCCCATCAGATGTTAAGTATATCTTTTGTCCCAATGGTTTCTCCCCTTAGGCCAAAGTCCTTTACCTAGTTGGCCCAGCATCTTTCCCTTTTCTGTCTTTTGTAAAGCATCAGCCTCCCACTGTTATTCCTGTCTGGAAATCCTCATTTTCCTTTGTTACCTTTGTAAAGTCAACCAACTCTCCCTTTCATGCTCAATCCACATGTTCCCCTAACAAGGTATTTAAGCTTCCCCACTTTAATGGCTCCTTGGAATTATTCAATCTAGCCTGCTTGGCATTCCCAGGGGTCAGTGACCAGAGCAACCTGAGTTCAATCCTCAGACTCTGCATAGGTGTTAGTGTGTGGCCTCAGCTCTGTGTGGAGGCCTAATTTAGCACAGTACCCATTTCCTTAATTAAAGAGTGGTTTTTCTGACTATTTAATAGTTCTGTCTTTTTTCCCAGTCAACAGCCCTAATACCCTTGGACATTTTTATAAGAAACCTTTGATCCCTACAGGTCGCCTCCCAGATTGTTGAATGCCACTCAGTCTAAGGGCAGAAGCAGAAGGGTGTGGTGTTCACAACCTCTACTGCCCTTGCAAGGCAAAACTTCTCACATTTCTGACCAAAGAAGTGAGAGTTGGTAATCATTTTCCTTAATCACCACTATGACAGAGATTGTTAAGAGACCTCTCTGTTTAACATTTTATGATTCTGTGGTACCCATTAACCAGCATTATACCTCATCAAGAGCTATACATTGAGGACCAAACACTGTGCTTGGAAGTCTTTTCTGGCCATCCATGAAACTCCGGACAATAAGCAATGTTTTCCAACTGACCTCCAGCTACTGCTGGCATCTCACAGCAGCTGCTGCCTATTCACAGGTTGAATATTATAAATACTACCTATATAGTATGTAATGTAAATTGACATTTCCTAAAATTTTTAAACATAAAAGATAAATGACTCTGCAATATCTAGAAATCTTTTGAAATACGATCTTCTAATTCTCTTAAGTTTTTTTTTTTTTCTTAAGCCTTCTTAAGCCATTCCTTTTACCATTGTCCAAATCTTTCCCTCATTCAAGAAATGCTTTAATCTCTTATGGTGCTAATTTAATGCTCAGAAATGGGAAGCCTCAGAATACAACAGATGAAATAGTGGTTCTTCCTAGCCAAGTAAGTTGACCATATGGAACTTGTAGTTCTTCCTTCCCTCTCAGAATTGTGTCATAGGGTAGGGGAGGCTAATTCCTTGTTCTATCAAGAAGGACTGTCAACAGTAAATCAATCAATAAAATTGAATTTTATTAAACATTTTTAGGCACTGTACTATGTGCTGAAGATGTAAATGCAGACAAAAATGAGCCCTTCCCTCATGAAATTTATAATCTTATAAAGTGTGACACCAAATAGGAATATAACACAAGTAAGGTGAAAAGCATGGGAAGAGAGGATACAAGGGATAACAGGAAAGATAATTGTCAATAGGGCATATCAGATATGTCCAAAGGAGTAAAGCCCTTTTGGGAAATGATGAAATATGATGAGCATCCATAAGGAGATGTTGGAAGAAAATTTCTCTCTCCATTATGTCACTTTGTTAATGTCATCTCTCAGTGACCTGGAATTAAAAAAATAACTGAGGAATTCAGGTATAGATAAACCTTCAGGGAAAGGAAGTTAAATAATCAAATAACAAAGGAGACAGGAAACTGATTCCATAGTCACTTGTTTTCTGGGCAGCCCAGGCAAATTCAGAAACTATGATTGGTTCCTGAGATGTGATGTGTGAGAGCTAGTGGGTGGAGAAAACTGTTTATCAGTGGAGACCCAGGAGCATGCTGGGGTCTTCTGACTAGAGAATGGAGGCAGGAGGAACTTTTGTCAGTGGTCAGCTTCAATCCATCATGGTGGTCAATAGAGTAGTAAGTTAAATACTTCTCTGCCTCTTTACTACCTTTCCCTCTCTTTCCTCCTTTGATTTAATAAGATTATTAAAGCTATTAGCTGCCTCATAATTTAATTTTAATTATTACATTGAAGTTTTCAGAGAACCTCTTCATTATTCTCTCTAAGTACAGAGGATTCTGATGAGGTTTGAGTAGCAAGGTTTGTGTATTCTTGTTTCATTAAGAAGTTGCTGAAACGATAATGGAGAAGTCTAATGGAGTATAGGCAGATCAAGGGAATGAAACCTTGTCTCCAAAACCTACAGTCTGAGAATAACATTGTCAAAGAAGCATTACTTCCACAAAATGTGTTAATCCAGTTATTATTGAATAAATAGATGATCATAGCTCTGTCAGTGGTAGTCTTACCCAAATTTCTAATATGACTATCTTTGTAAAACCTTGACAGAATTGTGATAGTTTCTAGAATATCAGCAATGCCCCTAAACTCTGGTTTCTTTCCAACTTTGCCACTCTATATTTTTAAGAAGGTTAGAGATATTTTCTCTATTAAATTTAACCTATTAGCCCAAGCTATTATCAGTTTAAGACTGATTAATAATAATCTCCATATTATTTTACCTATTTCTTCTCTTAATAGTGTAATGGATGCGAGAAAGGAGTTACCCACTACATTTTCTTTGAGATTCAGGAGTAAGAGAGGTGAGATGGAGTCAGAAGATAGAGAGGGGGGGAATGGATTGGTTCTCCCATCTCTTCCCCCAGTGAAGACAGCACAAGTTGTCTTTTAGAGGGACACAATATGTCCTTTGATGCCTGATTTGAGTGTAGAGTCAATGACTGAAGCTGAATCTCCCTCTTTGAGGAGAAAGTATAGTTTATCTTCAAAGCTTCAAATCTCTTCCTGAGTTTTATGAGGCAGACAATTTGATCTATAAAGAATAATTCTTTTATTCTAAAGGGACACACAAAGACAGGCAGAGTAGAGTTGATGAGTAAGGGAAGTGGGAAGTGGGAAATAGGAGATCCCTATTAACTAACAACTGACCCTCCTCCCCAAATCCTGAGATTCAGGCTGTTTGCCTCACCCTCCTTGGTCAGTTGTAATCTCTATCCTGACTTCTATCTGCCCAGGTTGTAGCATGAAGTTCGAAGGACAACTTTAGGGAATATACTGAGGAAAGTCTTCTTTGGGAGGATGACTTTATAATAAAGTTCCATCCACTCTTTTTTTTTTATCCAGCTGGATCCAAGGGGTTTAGGTTCACTGAGAAGTGGTTAATGCTCTGGAGGTCTTTTGTCTCAGAGATTTCTTTTGGACTACCCACTCTCAAGGAGCTCCCAAAGAGAAGTGAATTAATTGTTTTGAATCTTCTCAGCTCTTCTGTTCCTTCCTGAAATTTTCTGTCTTCTTTGCTCCTCCCCCACTTGGGTTGCTCTTTTGCATGCTGCTGATTTTCCTTTCTTACAATAGGCCCATTTAGAAAGTTTCCTTTAATGTTAGCTAAACTCAAAACTTAATTTCTGCAATTAATATATTACCATCTGAATTTCTTTATAGAGATAATACTTATATATTAATATTGTCATAATCAGCTCAGAAACATTCTCATTTCTTGCATCTGGTTATTTTTTTTCACCCAAATTCAATCAAAATTTATTCATCTCCTTAAAAAAAAGTTTTAATAAGAATCCCCCCCCTTTATTTCTAAGCAATTTGACCAGGCTTCTCCTGAAACACTGCATACTTCACATTCAATCTAAACATATCCTTTCAGAAGAGCAACTGTGCTGCTAGAGCTAGAAAAAAATATATCTTAAAGACAAAAACAAAAAATAAATAAAAAACTACTTTGGTCTTAGGATGTGGAGTTCATCAAGAAAGCCTCTTACTGAAGCTTTGAATCACTGGAGTAACATTGAGTCTCAAAGTCAGGAGACCTGAGATAATATTCTACCTCATTTATTCAGTAGTGGTGTTATCATGAGAATGATACAACTCTAAGAATTTCCATCTTTACATTTTTCAACATTTTTATTGCTGTTCCTTACATATAATGCTTTTTCTCTCATTTCTAACCATTTGCATTGTTTTAAAAAAAAGATAAAAGAAGGGAAGTTTTGTGCCCCAAGGGAAGCTTGGACTCTGAGGTATGGAAAGGGGGAAAGAGAGGAGAACCCCCTTCTCAAAGCGGGGTTCAGGGGAGACAGCAGATGTAATGGGTTGGCTCAGAGAGAGGAGAGGGGGTTTGAACATTTTCTCCCTACTGCCTTCCCTCCTTAGCTAAAGCTGCTCTCCCCAATTCACTCTTGTCCCTCTTGTCCCCCCTCCACTACTCGAGACCAAAGGGTTTTGCCTTGATCTGTTCATTCACACAGCTTGGGGAACAGATAACTTTAATGTTAACTCAATCAGGTAATACAAAAGGAATAAAGGGAAGGGAAGAATGAGAAAAGGAAAGTGGGGAGAAGGGTCCCCTATCTCTATCTAAACCCTTTCTCCTCCCTCCTTGAATTTGGAGGGAAACTCAGCCTTTGGCTGTCTGAGCCCCAGGAGAGAAAAGTCAGGCTGATTCAACCCTGGGCAAGAGGAGCTGAGGTAAAGTGCACTCAGGTTTCTCTTCAGAAAGTCACTTCAATTGGGAAGTTTTGGGGGAAAGATTTCCAGTCACCAGCAGGAAAAATGGGTAACCCTCAGAAGAAAGTCTTTTTCCCACCTTATCTCTTTGGCTTCTCAAGACTGAGAGAGACTCACTGCTCTCTCTACTAAAGACTCCTCCTCCTTCTGGATTCCCCTCCTGGGGCCCCTACCCCATGGAGGTGATCAATTTCACATACTCTTCAGCTTGGTACTTTTTCTCTAGTGCCAGCCTCTGTCACAGCACCTCATGCCATCTGTATATGGAATGCATTCAGCCTTATCCCTGTTCCCTTATTATCCATGGGCTCCTTTAAAACTATCTGAATGATGCCTTCTTTTCTAGCCTTTCCATTCCCAGTGGTGTCTTCTTCCATAAAGCTAGATATCTTACAACTATCTGGGTGTGTTTTATACATACTTATATATACCCATATTTTCTGTTAGAATATAAGTTCCTTAAGACCAGAAATTATCTTTATTTCAAATTTATATTTCCAGCATTTATAATCCATTCCTGAAACACAGTGGATACTAAATGTATGCTTGTGGGTTGATTTGTTGATTATTACTTCCTATCTCCTATTGTTATTGTGAGGGAAATTCTTTGCAAACTTTAAAATATTAAATAAATGTAATTTATTGTTATTCACTGTACATGTCATTGACACTGAAGACCCTCTTAAGTGTGTGACCAACTATTCTATTCAGCCTCATATAACACTGAAAATTTTGTATATATCATGATTTGGGAAAACGGTAGTACTTTTCATCTTTTTATTTTTGTTCTTGTCCTAACCTTTCCTTTTTCTACTATTATCCCTTTTCATCCCCCATTCTTAAAATACACTTGCCTCACTATTTCTATTTGTTTTACCTTTGGTCTGTTTTGGTTCAGTGAATAGAACCACAAACTTAGAAATATCCCTCAGATAATCGCTTTATCTCTCTAAGCTTTAATATCTTCATCCATATAAGGGAAATGATAATGGTAGCTACCTCAACAGTGTAATTATGATGATCAATTTCATAAATATTCATGACCTTTTTTGTTTATCTTTAATATTTTCATCATCATCATCATCATCATCATCATCATCTAATGTTTATTCCCTAATGGATCCATTTCAGATGCTATCTCTTCTATGATCCTTAATCCTAAATCTCTATATGATTTTAATTCATTTTTCCTTTTTATCTCATCAAATTTAATTTAGTACAAAAATTTGAATTTTTATTTATACTTATCTCTTTATCTATTTATACTCCACTCTACCGCTGGTGATTTTGTAACTTGTCATTCACTTATTTCCTTGTAAGTTTATTAAGAGCAGAGTCAATTTATTATATATCTTTGTGTTCTCAGAGATCAGCATAGTTCCTTGATAAACAGTAGAAATTTAACTAAGTCTTTCTTGAAACAAATATGTGCTAAACCAAGGGAATTACTTTTGAGAAATTCTAGAATCAAGGTGCGGCTTTCTCTCATAAATTTCCTTTATCTTGGTAGTTAGTTTCATTGTCTATTGTCTATCAGTTTTTTAAAGCCCTTTGGCCTATATTGGCACTAAAAAAAGGCACTTATTCATTTCTCACTCCTCATTTTCCTTCACAGTTTAGAAATGTTAATGTGATCATAACCACATTGAAGTAATAGAAGGATGCATAAAACATAAGGCAATGGAGAAGAGCTATAACTCAGCTTTTACCAGTTCTATTAGTTCTTACTGATTTCAATAGAGAATATTTTTTCCTAGAGTTCTTTGCTATAATGAGCCTCTGAGACCAAGTTCAAACTAAAGGAAGAGAAAAAAATAGCACAAACATCATAAACTATCAGAAATATTTCTAATTAGGCTTTTGAAAAATAAACTTATAAAGAATCCAGTGAAAGGCCTATATTTTTATCACTACTATGATCAAGGACTATCATCATTTATGACCTCTTTTCCATAGCAACAAATTCATATTTGCAAGACTGTTTTACTATACACAAGAGTTAACATAAAAATTAAGAAAAAGTTGAAGTCGCTGTAAGTAGGTGTGCAAGTCAGAGACCATAATTCCTTTTGCTAATGCCATTCTCACAAGAAAATGATTTGTTGCTCTTGATAATTCCTGTAATTCATAATGTCTGCCTTTATTTGCATAATTGGATCAATTGTTCTTGTAAATATTTGATCTTATATTTATTCAAAGGTAACAAGTGCATCCTAGTTTGACTAAATTCAAGTGATACTTTTGCCAAATTTGAAAGTCTTGGAGAAGGTTTTTCCCTAGGAAACTATTCACTTTCACCACTTAGCTGCTTATGAATATGTACTGGTAAGCATTCACAACAGAACAAGTACACTTTATCCACATTCTCTTATCCCTCCAGATTATGAAACTCACAGAGATCTTTGGGAGATAGGAAAGAGCAGGTTTATCTGAAGCCATGAAAGGAAAAAAAAAATTAAAGTCAATCTTGAAAGTTTATATTTTACCCTAGGGATTGGAGAATTTCAATGGAGATTATAGAATAAGGAAAATCCTTAGATTTTTTTAGGGAAAAATCTGTTAGAAAATGAGTGGAGGAAAATTTGAAGTAAGGAGAGATTTGAGGCAGGAAGTTCAAAGAGGAAACCATTATAATAAATCAAGAGAAATTATAAAGGCCTCGGCTAAGATTTTGGCTGTTTATAGAGAGTCAAATGTGAGAAATTCTATAGAGCAAGAAATCACAAGTTATGTCAATTTGCCAAATGAGTAAGAGTAAGAACTTGATGATAAAGCTGTGATTACAAACATGGGAATGTGGGAAAAAATGGTGTTATCCTTAAATGAAAAAGACTATCTGAGGTGGATACTTAGTGAATATATAATCTGCTCTGTTTTGGACATATCAAGTTTAAGATTTTTCCAGAATATAAATTTTAAAATGTACAATAGATAATTGTTCATGCAGAAAAAAAGCTCAAGAAAGAGAATAGATTCATATATATATATATATGTATATATATACATGTATATATGTATATATATTTATATATACATAGTTATTTGCCTAGAAAAGATAATTAAACCAACAGGAGTTAATGGGTTGCTAGGAGAGTATACACATTTATATTTTTTAAAAAGAGTCTGCCCAGTATAGAACCATGAGGTGCATTGACAATCATATGTAATGATATTGATCATCAAAGGTTACTGAGGTGTAATAATCATGTAGGTTAGATAAGAACCAGAAGAGAGTAGTGTTATAAAAATTCACATAGGAATGTCTGAAAAGAAATGATGGTTAATAGTGTCAAGTGCAGCTGAGAAATCAAGAAATATGGAAAAAAGATTATTTAGGAATTAAAATATCATTTTTACCTTTGGAGGAAGTTATTTCAGCACTGAGTAAGAGAAGAAAGCATTGAAGCAACAATTATAAGAATTTTTTTCTTTTATTCAGATTTTGACAGAAACAGGGATGACATTTGAGATATTTGAACAGTTGGAAAGAAACTATTCAATATAGAGAGATTGAAAATTAAAACAAAAGAGGATGATTGACAAAGCAATCTTCTGAAGAAGATAAAATAGGTGCATAAGAGGCCCATAATGAGGGGTTAGCCTTGAAAAGGAGGAATACCTCATTAACAGATATAGGAGAAAAGGAATTAGTTGATTTAGCCAATTTATTCAAGCAGTCATTTTATAGTTGGTCAGTTAGGCAGAACAAATGTGATCTTTAGATGAAGAGCAGAAAGATCTTCTACTCAAAGCCTTATCATTTTTTTTTTAGTAAAGTAATAAGTAGGATTCTTAGTGTAGAGAGGAAGAGCAGGAAATTTTCTGGAATTTTGGAGGAGATAAAAGTTCAATTAGAATAGCTTCTATGGAGGGTAAAATAGGATATCAATGAATAATGAAAAGATTGTTTTGCTGTGATGAAATACTAGTTAAAATTAGATAAAATAAATCTGTAGTTGTTCTAATCTACTCAAGTAAGATGGTTTTTTTCCCAGTTAAACATAGAATGTAAGTAAAAATAATCAAGGCAAATAGAAATAAGTTAATTTTGTGGTTTGGCAAAGAATGAAATGTTTTATAAAAAGATGTAAGCAGTGAAAGAGTGGGGCACATTATAGAATGAATTCACTGTTAGAAAGTTAACTAATGTAGCTAATGATCTGATAAAGTATTGAGTTGTTGAAGGTTCGGATTGTGGGAATAATATAGTCAAAATAGTTTAGGAAGGCTGAGGAATAGGAAAAAGAGAGAGAATTATAGGAGGGTACAGTTCAAGGAACATCAGAGTTGGTAATTATGGAAGTAGACTACATCATTAAAGATGACAGCTAGGTAAAGACAGACATTGTGGACATTCCAGTTCTAGTCTTCTAATGAGATCTCTAAAATTATCACAGACTTTCAATTATTACACTAAAAATTCAGAGAGGCGGCAAAGTTTTATATCAATAATATTAAGCCCTTCTTCATATTATAGGCAGTGTAAGGACTTAGCATATCATGTACCCTGGGTCTTCAGATAAAGTCTTATCTGGATAGGGTGCACCATCCTAGCACAAGAAAAAAGCAACCCTCAAACATGGCAGAGTAAATACTATAGAGTAGGGATTATTGTCAGATAACTATGTCTCAATGAACTGAATGGGAAGAATCTTTCCCATATAATTCAACATTTCAGGATCATTCAAAAGGAAAATTTCCCAAATGTTTAATTAGGTTCAAAGGAGAGTTTCATAACATATAAACGATTAGGGGAAGTTTAATTGACCCCAAGGTGTCATGTGGAATGGATTGAGTGAGTTTAATACCTTTTCTTATAAAGATGACTAGATGCTCTTTATCCCAATCACAGAATATTCAACAGAAATTTGTATTGCTTGTGGATATGAAATTGAGTTAACTCTGTTGGGTTCTATCAAAAGGACTTATGATTGGATGTGTCATTGATTGATTTATTTTTTTTTAAAGTCTTAACTTTCTGTCCTGGAATTGATTACAAGACAGAAGAATGGTAAGGGTTAGGCACTGGGGGTTAAGTGACTTGCCCAGGGTCATACAGCTAGGAAGTGTCTGAGAGCAGATTTAAACCGAGGATCTCCGATCTCTAGTCCTGGCTCTCAATCTGAGCTACCCAGCTGCCCCCTTGATATGACATTTAAAGAGTGGAAGGAAGCAAGACTTTTTTGGTTTTTTTCTTTGACCTTTGTTCTTGTTTTTTTCCTTCAGGTTGCTAATGAGAGAGCAGTCTCTTGACCTTGCTCCTATTTTTTTTCCTTTCCTTTAGGTGAACAAAGTGTGTTGAAGGATTATGACTTTCCTGTGTCTTCTCTGTGTTCCATAGGGTTGAACAGAGGAACAGAGGGCCTTATTTTGCTTTTGTTTTCAATTTCTCCTTTTCTACTGTTCTGTGATATGTACCATTGCCTCTAGGCTTTCATTATATGTTTCCCTTCCCTTCTTGAAACCTAGTAAAGTGACAGCTACCAGTGGCCTGTCTTCCCAACTAGACACAAGTCAGTAGCGCAGTCTGGCTTACCTTCTATCCTAGATAGTCCTTCAAACATTTAGTTGAGAAGAATAATAAAGGTTGGCTTAGAAGCTTTCTGTTCTTCCTTCCTTCCTTCCTTCCTTCCTTCCTTCCTTCCTTCCTTCCTTCCTTCCTTCCTTCCTTCCTTCCTTCCTTCCTTCCTTCCTTCCTTCCTTCCTTCCTTCCTTCCTTCCTTCCTTCCTTCCTTCCTTCCTTCCTTCCTTCCTTCCTTCCTTCCTTCCTTTCTTCTTCCTTCCTTCCTTTCTTCTTCCTTCCTTCCTTTCTTCTTCCTTCCTTCCTTCCTTCCTTCCTTCCTTCCTTCCTTCCTTCCTTTCTTCCTTCCTTCCTTCCTTCCTTCCTTCCTTCCTTCCTTCCTTCCTTCCTTCCTTCCTTCCTTCCTTCCTTCCTTCCTTCCTTCCTTCTTTCCTTCCTTCCTTCCTTCCTTCTTTCCTTCCTTCCTTCCTTCCTTCTTTCCTTCCTTCCTTCCTTCCTTCCACCCATGTATTCAAGCAGTTGATTTTTTCTTCTGTGTTTCTATTCCCACAGGTTTTCATGTGGATTAAGTTTTTTTCTCCTAGTTTCCTCCAAGTTGATATGGGTCACTGCATTGCCACTAATGGTGAAGTCCATTACATTCAAATGTACCACAGTATATCAGTCTCTGTGTACAATGTTTTCCTGTCCTCTCACTGCTCCTCTCACTCTGCATCAATTCCTAGAGGTTATTCCAGTGGCCATGGAATTCCTCCACTTTATTATTCCTTTGAACACAATAGTATTCCATCACCAACATATACCACAATTTGTTCAGCCATTCCACAATTGAAGGTCATCCCCTCATTTTCTAAGAGTGCAACTATGATCATTTTTGTACATGTCTTTTTCCTTATTATCACTTTGGGGTACAAACCCAGCAGTGTTATGGCTGGATCAAAGGGCAGACAGTCTTTTAGTGGCCTTTGGGCATATTTCCAAATTGCCCTCCAGAATGGTTGGATCAATTCACAACTCCATCAGCAATGTATTAATGTCCCGACTATGGCACATCCACTCAAGCATTCATTACTTTCCTTTGCTGTCATGTTAGCCAATCTGCTAGGTGTGAGGTGATACGTCAGAGTTGTTTTCATTTGCATTTCTCTGATTATAAGAGCTTTAGAACATTTTTATGTGCTTTTTAATAGTTTGATTTCTTTAACTTTAAATTGCCGATTCATGTCCCTTACCCATTTATCAATTGGAGAATGACTTGATTTTTTGTACAATTGGTTTAGTTCCTTATGAATCTGAATAATTAGACCTTTGTCAGAGAGTTTTGTTATGAAGATTGTTTCCCAACTTGTTGCTTCACCTCTAATTTTGGATATATTAATTTTGTTTCTACAAAACCTTTTTAAATTTGATGCAATCAAAATTTATTGATTTTATATTTTGTGATTTTTTCTAGCTCTTGCTTGGTTTTAAAGTCTTTTGTTTCCCAAGGATATGACATATATACAATTCTTTGTACACTTAATTCACTTATAGTTTCCTTCTCTATATTCAGGTCATTCACCCATTCTGAGTTTATCTTGGTGTAGGGTGTGAGATGTTGATCCAAACTTAATCTCTCTCATACTGTCTTCCAATTTTCACAGCAGTTTATCAAATAGTGGATTTTGGTCCCAAAAGCTGGGATCTTTGGGCTTATCATAGATTGTTTTGCTGAGGTCATTTACCCCTAGTCTATTCCACTAATCCTCCTTTCTATCTTTTGGCCAGTACCAAATTGTTTTGATGACTATTGCTTTATAGTATAGTTTGAGATCTGGGACTACAAGTCCACCTTCCTTCACATTTTTTTTTTCATGATTTCCCTGGATATCCTTCATGTTTATTCCTCCAAATGAACTTTGTTATGGGTTTTTTTCTAATTCAGTAAAGAAGTTTTTTGGTAGTTCAATGGGTCTGGCATTAAATAGGTAAAATAATTTGGATAGGATTGTCATTTTTGTTATGTTAGCTCATCCTACCCATGAGCAATCAATGTTTTTCCAATTGTTTAGATTTAGTTTTAATTGTGTGGAGAGTGTTTTGTAGTTGTGTTCATGTAGTTCATGTGTTTGTCTCAGCAGATAGAATCCTAAATATTTTATATTGTCTAGGGTGATTTTAAATGGAATTTCTTTTTCTAATTCTTGCTGCTGAGATGTGTTGGTGATATATAGGAATGTTGATGACATGTGGGTTTATATTGTATCCTGCAAATTTGCTAAAGTGGTTGATTATTTCAACTAGCTGTTTGGTTGATTCTCTAGGATTCTCTACATAGACCATCATATTATCTGCAAAGAGTGGTAGCTTGGTCTCCTCATTGCCTATTTTAATACCATCAATTTATTTTTCTTCTCTAATTGCTACTACTAGTGTTTCTAGCACAATGTTAAATAATAGAGATGATAATGGGCATCCTTGATTCACTCCTGATCTTATTGGGAAAGCTTTTCGTTTGTCCCCATTACAGATGATGTTTGCTGCTGGTTTTAGATTTATACTGCTTATTATTTTTAGGAAAGGTCCTTCTATTCCTATACTTTCTAGGGTTTTCAATAGGAATGGGTGTTGTTTTTTGTGAAAGGTTTTTTCTGCATCTATTGAGATAATCATGTGTTTTTGTCAGGTTTGCTTGTTAATATGGTCAATTATGTGAATGGTTTTCCTAATATAGAACCATCCTTACATTCCTGGTATGAATTCTACCTGGTCATGTGATGACTTGCTGGAGTCTTTTTCCTACTATCCTATTTAAGATTTTTGCATCTATATTCATTAAGGAGATTGATCTTATAGTTTTCCTTCTCTGTTTTTGACCTGATGGCTTTGGAATCAGAAACATATTTGTGTCATAAAAGGAATTTAGTAGAACTCCTTCTTTGCTTATTCTTTCAGATAGTTTGTATAATATTGTGATTAGTTGTTTTTGAATGTTTGATAGAATTCATTTGTGAATCCATCTGGACCTGAGGATTTTTTCTTAGGGAGTTCTTTGATGGCTTGTTCAATTTCTTTTTCTGATATGGGGTTTTTTAGGTAACTTATTTCTTCTTCTGTTCATAGAGGCAATTTATGTTTTTGTAAATATTCATCCATATCACCTAGATTGCCATGTTTGTTGCCATAAAATTGGGCATAATAGTTTTTAATGATTGCCTTAATTTCCTCTTCATTAGTGGTGACATCTCCCTTTTCATCTTGGGTACTGTCAATTTGGTTTTCTTCATTCCTTTTTTTTTTAATTGGACTGACCAATTCTTTATCTATTTTATTTGTTTTTTCAAAGTACCAGCTTCTTGTCTTATTTATTAAATCAATTATTCTTTGACTTTTAATTTTATTAATTTTCCTTTGGTTTTTAGGATCCCTAATTTAGTCTTCATCTGTGGATGTTTAATTTGTTTACTTTCTAGTTTTTTAATTTGCATGCCCAATTCATTGACCTCTTCCCTTCTTAATTTGTTAATATATGAACTCAAGGATATACATTTGCCCCTGAGTACTGCTTTGGCTGCATCCCATAGGTTTTGAAAGGATGTCTCATCATTGTCATTTTCTTCAATGAAGTTATTAATTTTTTCTATGATTTGTTCTTTAATTAACCATT
The DNA here is from genome assembly GCF_027887165.1 of Monodelphis domestica. Lineage (NCBI taxonomy): Eukaryota > Metazoa > Chordata > Mammalia > Didelphimorphia > Didelphidae > Monodelphis > Monodelphis domestica. The sequence continues at coordinate 246,444,240 of NC_077229.1, read as the reverse complement.
TTTGGAGAATCATTTTATTTATTTTCCAATTGATTTTTGATTTACCTTTCCATTTACCCTTACTAATTATTATTTTCATTGCATTGTGATCTGAGAAGGTTGCATTTATTATTTCTGCTCTTTTGCACCTGTTTGCAATGTTTTTATGCCCTAATACATGGTCAATTTTTGTGAATATACCATGTGCTTCTGAAAAGAAGATGTAATCCTTTTTGTCCATATTTATTTTTCTCCACATATCTACTAACTCTAATTTTTCTAAGATTTCATTTATTTCTCTTACCTCTTTCTCATTTCTTTTTTGGTTTGATTTATCTAATTCTGATAGAGGAAGGTTCAGGTCTCCCACTAGTATAGTTTTTCTATTTCATCCTTCACCTCCACTAGTTTCTCCTTTAGAAATTTGGATGCTATGCCATTTGGTGCATATATGTTGAGAACTAATATTTCATCATTGTCTATACACACTTTTATCAGGATGTAATTACCATCCTTATCCCTTTTATTCAGATCTATTTTTACGTTGGCTTTGCCAGATATCATAGTTGAGACTCCTGCCTTCTTTTTATCAGTTGATGCCCAATAGTTATGGCTCCATCCTCTTACATTGACCCTATGCCTATCCACCTTGCTCAAGTGTGTTTCTTGTAGACAGCGTATGGTAGGGTTTTGGATTATAATCCACTCTGCTATTCACTTGTGTATTATGGGTGAATTCATTCCTTTCACATTCAGAGTTATGAGTACAAACTGTATATTTCCCAGCATTTTGAATGCTACTCCTGATCCTGCCTTTTCTTCTTTCACTATTACCTTCTACAGCAATGTTTTGTTTTTTAATCAATTCCCCTACTTCACACCCTTATTTTATTTCCCTTTCTATGACCCCTTCCTTCTTATTACCCCATTATTTTCTTTACAGTCCTTTTAAACTACACTCCACCCTCTCCCTCCCTTGTACTGTTTTCCTCCCCACCAGTCCATTTGTTGCCCTTCTTCTTCTCTATATGATGTAAATCAATTCTCTGCCCTAATGGATTAGATTGTTCTTCCCTCTTTGGGTCAATTTCAATGCATGTAACAGTTGAGTATTTCATATCTCTAACCTCTTTACCCTTCCAGTGTACTGATGTTCTCCCCCCTCCCACCCTGCGCTTCTTTGTGACTTATAAATTTACCCCCTCTTGTTTCTTTTCCCATTTCTTTTAGTATTAACCTCTTTTTAGCTCTAGTTTTATATATATATATATATATGTACATATACATATAAATATACACATATGTATTTATGCATACATATATCTATATACATATTTATGTCTTGTCATTTTGTCCTATACAGTTTGTCACCATTCCCTCTAAGTGTACTTGTTCTAGCTGTCCAGGTGGTAATAACAATTTTTAAGAGTTATCAATGACCTTTACTTTAGAAATGCTTGGAATTCTCCATTTGTAAAATGACCATACTTTCCCCTGTAAAAATATAGTCAGTTTTGCTGGGTATTTGATTCTTGGTTGTTGACCTAGTTCCCTTGCTTTCTGGAATATCATAATTTCATGACTTTTGGTCCTTTAGTGTAAATGCAGCCAGATCCTGCATTATCCTCATTGTGGTTTCATGGTATCTGAATTACTTCTTCTTGGCAACTTGTAATATCTTTTCTTTGGTCTGATAGTTCTTGAATTTGGCTATAACATTCCTGGGTGTTGTCAGTTGGGGATTAAGTACAGGAGGTGATCTGTGGATTCTTTCAATCTCCACTTTTCCCTCTTGTTCTAGAATATCAGGGCAGTTTTCTTGGATAATTTCCTGTAGTATTGTGTCCAGACTTTTCCTTTTGTCATGGTCTTCTGGTAGGCCAATGATTCTTAAGTTGTCTCTCCTAGAATAATTTTCTAAATCTTCTGTTTTGTGAATGAGATGCTTCATATTTTCCTCAATTTTTTCATTCATTAAATTTTGTTTTACCTGCTGCCTTGTGAAGTCACTTGATTCTAGTTGCTGTATTCTGGTTCTTAAAGCCTGGATTTCATCCCTGGCTTTTTGGACATTCTCCTCCTTCTGGTCTGATTTTCTTTGGAGATAATTTTTCACCCTCTTTTCCTCATTTTTCATCTCCTTTGCCTCATCTTTCATCTCCTTTGCCTCATTTTGATGCTGGTTGATTTTGGCTTTCAGAATACTCTTTTCTCCTTTTAGTTCAAGTGCCTCTGTTTCCAGATGAATTAGCTTAGTTTTTAAGTTCTTTTTCCCAGTTGTCTTCAGCCTCTCACAATTGTCTTTTGAATTGTATTTTGAGTTCTTCCAAAGCCTGTATCCAATTCACTGGGATTTCTATTTTATTGTTTGTTGTTTTCTCCTACTCTGTTCCTTTTGCTCTTTATTCTTTGACTGTATAGAAGCTGTTGATTTTAATTTCTTTTCCATTTTTCTGTTGTTTGCTTATATTTGCTCCTACTTTCCCCCCTGTAGTTGCCTGCACTCTTGCTCCTCTCATTATGTGTTGGATCTGTGGGTTTGGGCTTTTCTGTCAATCTTCCCTCTTGGAATTTTGTCAGCAAGTCTCCCAGTGCCATCTGTGGGTTAGGGATATTGGAGCTTTTACTTCCCTGTGCTCTGGAGGTTTTGATTGGATTAATGTGCAGCAGTCTATGAGGGAGGGGTTTGGGAGCTTGAGATTTCCTGACCTCTGAAGACTGTTGATGAGATTAAGTCCTGCTGGGTTTGGCTGGATGTGTCCTGAGGCCAAAACTTCCTGGAAGTAGGGAACCATATAGAGGGTCTCTGCTGCTGCAACCAGGCTACCTGCTCTGTGCTCCCTCTTCAGCTCCTTCCCCATTGCCTGTGTTCAATGTCTGACCTTGTCACAGCCCTGCCCCTTAAACCCAAGTGTTCTCGAATTCTGGCTTTTGGGGGACATACCTTTTAAATTGAGTCCAGCAGGAGGGTTTCTTGGTTCTGTCTTGTTGTTAGGTTTGATTTTCAGTCCCCTGGGTGCTTTTAGTTTGTAATTTGTAAGGAAGGGTTTTTAGAGGTCTAAACTTTTGCTGCCTCTATGCCACCATCTTGACTTTGCGTCCTCTCATAGCAACTCTTTTTGTGGTTGTAAAGAATTGGAATTTAAGGAAATGTCCATCACCTGTGGTATGGCTGAAGAAATTTTGATATGATAGTGATGGAATACTATTGTACTGTAAGAAATGATGGAACATAATTTTTTCAAAGTTGTAAATATCTACTTGAACTAATTCAGAGTGAAATAGCTACAGCCTGGATAATATTGTATGCAGTAATAAAAGTATTGTACAATGATCAACTGAATGACTTAGCTATTTTCCTCAACACAATGATCCTGGACCCTTTTGAGGGGCTTATGACAAAGGATTCTATCCATCTCCAGAGAAATAACTATTGGAGTCATAATGCATGTTGAATCATACTGTTTCTCATGTTAGTTTATTTGTTTATATTTTGGGGATTTTATTTCATATGAGTCTTCATTTACAATAATGACCAATATGGATAATATAAACCCAGAATAAATTGCTTATCAACTCAAGAAGAGAGGAAGAAGGTAGATAGGGAAACATATGTTGAAAATTTTCATTATAAGTAAATGGGAAAATAACATTTTAAAAATTCTTGAAGCAATTCATAACTCACCTACCAGTGCAATAGTATCTAAATTTTCCAGCATACACTCCAAGTTTTATCATTTTCCTTTTCTATCATAATTATCAATCTGTTAGGTATAGATTGGTACTTCAGAGTTATTTTAATTTGCATTTCTATAAAATGGTGATATAGAGAATTTTTAAGTTGACAATAAATACCTTCAATCACCTGGTCTTGGAACTGCCTGTTCATATTCTTTGATCATTTATTATTAGGGAAATTACTTGTATTCTTATACTTTTGAGTCATTTCTTTATGTATTAGAGAAATGAGGCCTAGAGACTTGTAAACATTTTTTCATTATAATTTCTGTGTGTTACCCTATCTCAGATATGGCTGATGGGGTCCAACTTCTTTCTCTTGATTAGTTTCTGATATCATATCTCCCAATTTTCCCTTTTTTTATCATCCCCACTACCATTTCTTATCCCTTCTCCTACTTTTTTGTATAATACAATAGATAGTAATATCCAGTTGATTGTGTATGTTCTCCCCTCATTGTGACAATTAAAATAAGAGTAAAGTTCAAGTGTAACCCTTCCTACTTATCCTATCTTCCCCATTCACTCTAAAAGCTCTTTCAGGTTTCTTTTATGTGAGATAATTTACTGAATTCTATTCCTCCCTTTCCCAAAGCATTCCTCTTCATCATCCATTATTATTTTTAAAAGATATCATTCCCTCATATTCAATTTATATCCTCCCTTTCTACATATATTATTTCTAATTGTTCTGATGAGAAGATTCTTAAGAGTTACAAAGATCATTATGACATTAGGCATGTTAAATAATTTAACCTGATTGTCTTTTCATTTCTCTTTCTTTTTTATTTTTTATACTTTCCTTATATTGAATTTTCCACTCAGAACTGATATTTTCATCAAAAAACTTGACATTATTCTTTAATTGAATTCTAATTTTTTTTACCCTGAAAGATTCTGATCAGTTTTGTTGGATTAGTAATTGATAGGTGAATTCAAAGCTCCTTTGACTCTCAGGAATATTATGTTCTAAAATTTTCATCTTTTTACATATAAATTGCTTAATCTTCTCTTATTTTGACTGTGACTCCTTGTTATTTGAATTGGGTTCTTTTTTTGGATCCTTGCAAAATATTTCCTGCTTGATCTGGGAATTCTGTAATTTTGCTATTATAAGAGTTTCCTTTTGCAATCTCTTTCAGTAGATATTCTGTGGATTCTTTTAATTTCTATTTGATATTCTGTTTCTAGAATTTCAGGGGAGTTTTCCTTGATAATTTATTGAAATATGATGTCTAAATAATTTTTAATTATGGCTCTCAAGTAGTCCAATAAATCTTGGATTAGCTCTCCTGGATTTATTTTCGAGGTTAGTTGTTTTGCCAGTGAAACATTTCACATTTATTCCTATCTTTTAAAAGTTATTAAAAGTTATTTTCTTTTTATTTGATTGTTAATTGATGTCTCATGGAGTCATTAGCTTCCACTTGCTAAATTCTAATTTTTAGGAAATGATTTTCTTCAGTGAGCTTTTGTGCCTCTTTTTCGATTTGGCCAATTCTAATTTTTAAATATTTTCCTATGGGAATTTTTGAAACTCTTTATTTTTCCCATTTGGTGAATTCTACCTTATAAGGCATTCTTCCCAATTAATGTTTTTAAAAAATATCTTTTTATTTTCATTTGGCCATTTTACTTTCTAAAGAGTTATCTTCAGAAAATGTTTGTACCTCTTTTATCCACTGATATATTACATTTTTAAAATTATATTTTCTTCAATATATTTGTACCCCCCTTTCCAAGCTGTTGACTCTTTTTTTATAATTTTCCTGTATCACTCACATTTCTTCCTCTCTCCCCCAATTTTTCTACCATGTTACTCATTTGATGTTTAAAATATATTTGAACACTCTATGATATTTTTTTTTTGGTAGGAGGTGGTGACTAGAAACCAATTCCTATTTTTATTAGAGGCTTTGGATGGAGCAGTTTTGACTTTGTCTCCTTCTGAATTTGTGTTTTGGACTTCCATGTCATGAAGATAACTGTCTGTTATTTTTTTCATTTTCTAGTCATTTTCTCTTTATTTTAACTTAAATAGCTATTAAAGTTCAGCTTTGAATCTGTGATGAAGGAAGCAGTATTCAAATATATAGGTTCTTTGTGTAGCTGCCTTAACAGCTTGCTCTGGGCATTTATGAGCTTTCAGATCTTCCAATCTATTTTGACCTAAGGAAAAGAGGGCTTAATATTAACCTTTTCTAGGAACTGACCTGTGAGCAAATACAAGCACATTTTTCTTCCACAGAACTGTGACCAGGATCCCACACTCCCTTGCATCCACAAGTTCTGATATAATCTATTTCTCTTCCTTAACCTGAGACCATGACCATGAACTGGTACCTGAATCTGCATATGGAAAATGTGACAAGAGTGTTACATCCAAAGCCAGTAAGGGGGAATCATTTAATCTTTTCCTGAGAAGTTTTCTGACTCCCTCACTCCTTACCATTTGTAGCTGAGAGCTAATTCTTTACAACTGACTGAGTCACCCCAGAGCCTAGAGCTGAGGTGGGGCCTGCATTTGAATTATATTTTAGCTCCACTTCTCTGATTCAATAGATTTTTCATGCAAGCCTTCTAAATTGTTTTGGACCAAAAAATTATTTCACACCAGGTTTTGTGGATCATGTTACTCCAGAATTCATTTTGAGTTATGATGTCACAGTTTTTGGAAAGTAATTTGGTAGAGATCATGTGATTCTATGTAATTTCTTTGGTATTTTGGCTCTACCCTATCCAATAAAAAGTTAATGCTTTCACTATTTCTATGTGTCAACACACAATGGTTTCTTCTCAAAAGGAAAAGAAAATAATTCCTCTCTTTTAAAGTTTTAATTGGCAAATATGCTATTGTACCCAAATGTGGTTGTAAATTACACTTTTCTAGGATTAAGTTGTAAAATGCTCCTGACTACAAACTTCTGTAACAGATGCAAGTAAAGACTTTCAGTGTTTCATGTATTCAAATTTTAAAAGTTAATATAAATAATAAAAACACTCATAGCACCTGTTTTATTTTTTTTTTGTTGTTGTTCCAGTGAATCCCTTCCACAAATTGGTGTTGAGAAACAAGGATAGCAACTACATTATTGGTTTTCCATGTTGGGAGAAAATAAATTCACTGTGAATCAATATTTACATACAGGATTTGTTTTAATCTAAAATATAGCCAGAACTGTAGAATAAGTGAGGCATTTCATAATGTGGTTTTACTCCACCACTTTAAAAATAATTGACCTAGTAGAGATGTAAGCCCTTCCCTTAATGCTTTGTTTATAATTTACTAGAGTATATATTGCTTTTCATTCCTTCTATCAGTAAGTCAATTTTCAGGGACATAAAAAAAGATGTTTCAGATTTGGAACTTGATAGTGAGGAAAATTCAGTCTAGTATCAAATATTAGTTGAAGGAGAACAATGAAGAAGAAGAACAATTGCTGATGTGACATAACATATGATCTTGAGGACAGAGTCCAAACCTGGGATAAGGGTGAGAGTCAGCAATAAGGTAGATAATAATATTGCTGAGACATTGCCACCATGGGCATCTCTAACAGAGGGATAAGAGCCAGCAGAATGTTGCCACCCCAGCCTGACACATTAAAGCAACTTGTCTGGGAGAGATTTTTAAACCTAGTTAGGGAGTACACATTGGTCTCTTTTTTGGACTTCTGCTCTTGAAGGGACTGACTCCCTGGGCTGGTGCTTGACAAGGAACAGTGCAACACAGAGGTAAACACAGTGGTCTGAAATCTGGGACCTGATCTTTCCTTAAAGAAATTTTCTCTCTCTCTCTCTCTCTCTCTCTCTCTCTCTCTCTCTCTCTCTCTCTCTCTCTCTCTCTCTCTCTCTCTCTCTCTCTCTCTCTCTCTCTCTCTCTCCTTTTATTAATAAATGATCATAACTCTGGCCAGACCAGCCTTTTATTTGTTATAATTAGAAACTTGTCCACAATTTTCAAAGAAGATAAGATATCCAAGATAGTTATGACTGAAGAGTTTATTAACTTACTTAAGTAAGATAATTTAAATAAATGTATATGTATATAATATAAATATAAATATATAAATAAATTTAAATAAAAATAAAATTAAATAAAATTAAATAAACATTGCAACATGTGAAAGTGATAGCTAACACTATTAAAATAATTATAATATGGGTCAGCTAGGTTTCTTAGTGGATAAAGACTACAGCCTGAATATGGGAGGTTCTAGGTCAAATATATATTTGAAAACAAGATGGAAGGAAACTATAAATGTGAATAATGGGATAAACTCACCCATAAAATAGAAGACAATAAAAAAGATAATTAAAAGTAAGAATCTCACAATATATTGTCAACAAGAAGTACATTTAAAGCAAGGAGACACAAAGAATAAAGGTAAAGTTCTAGAGTAAAATTTATTATGCTTCAACTAAAATTTAAAGGAGGGATAACAGTTATACACTCAGAGAAAGAAAAAAGTTAAATTAATCTAATTAAAAGAGTTAAGAAGGAAATTACATCTTGATAAAAAGATGATAGACAACAAAATAATGACAATTATAAACATATATGACCTAAATGGCCTAGCATTAAAATATCTTAAAAAGTTATATAAGTTACAGGAGGAATAAAAAAATAAAACAATATTAGTAGGGGACATTAGCCTTCCCCTCTCAGAACTAGATAAATGAAGCCAAAAATTAAGCAAGAAAATAAATTAGGGAGGTGAATAAAATTTTTAGAAAAATTAGATCTGATGGCACTCTGTAAAAAAGAAAAAATAAGTAAACAACAAATAATACAGTAATAGTAAATAGTGTCATTGCAAAAACTGACCATATAGGAGGACAAAAAAAGGTTCACAGTCAAATGCAGAAATCACCAGGATTAAAGGCATGTTTTCCATACCACAATGCTATAAACATTAAATTAAACAAAAGGCTACAGAAAAAATGACTAAAATTTAGTTGGAAACTAAGAAATTTGTTGAAAAGAATGAGTGGCTTGAAGAATAAATCATAGCAAAAATCAGTAATTTCATTGAAGAGAATGACAAGGAGACAAATGAAAAAGAAAACTACCTGTCAAAGGAAATGGTTTGATTGTAAAGGATCTAGATGGATTGGTGATGAAGAAAATCCACACAGGGACCTTTGAAGGACCAGCAAAGCACAAAAACCTTTGAGACTATAAGGAACAAAGTTTATTTAGCTTATGAAGGTTAAGGAAACTGACAGATAAACTTCTGAGTCACTGTCTCTAAAAACCTTAATCTTCACCCACTTTTCTATGTTCCCCTCACAAGGAAGTTCTGATCTTCTCAAGCCTTCCTTAACAGCTCCCTGATCTATCTAGATCCCAAATAATCTGACTACCTTGCTTACCTACTTATTGTAGATTGTCTCTAAAAGGCTGAGGAGGCAGGACTCACTGGTGGACTGAGTCCTTCCCCAAACCTGGAGTTGGCTTCCTAGGTAAAACCCAAAGTACCAGACATAAAATCATTTGGTTTACCTTAGCTAAATTATCACAGCCAGAATTGTCACAGCCAGGTTGTCACAGCATTTCAGGGAAACACAGATCTCCCCCCAGGCTCCTCCAGAACCAACAACCTGCTAGTTTTTCCACAAAACTAGTTAGTTCCCAGAGGTTGATGGAGGAGATGTTTTCCCTTCCAGTTCAGAGAGAATGGAGTTCCAGGAGTGACCATTTTTTCCCAGTAAACTACCCAAACTCTCTTCTGCAGAGCGAGCTACCACTTCTAGAAACTTCTCCCAGGTTTTGTGTTTAAATTATCTTCTCTTCCCCTTAGAGACAACCTTTCCATTTTTTTTCCTATCCTTTATTCCTTATCCTTAGACAACAAATGAAAATTTTTGGTATGCAGACAAATCAGTATTTAGAGGAAAATGTGTATCTCCAAATGCTCACATCAATAAAAGAGAGAAAGAATAGATCAATGAATGGGACATGCTACTAAAATAAACTAGAAAAAGAACAAATAAAAAATCCCAAATTAAACACCAAATTAAAAATAAAAAAAAACAAGGGATAGATGAATAAAATTAAAAGTAAAAGAAAACCATTGAAATCATAAATAACAGAAGATGGTTGGATGTAAAAATAATAAAATGTAATCCACTGTTCAATTTTTTAAAAAAGAATAAAAGCAAAATATCATTATTTATAATAAAAGGGGTAAATTCACAACCAATACAGAGTAAATTACAATAATAATTAGGAGTTATTTTGTACAATGAAATGCCAATAAATTTGAAAACCTAAGCAAAATAAGTGAAAATATATATGTATTTATATGTGTATACACATACATAAATATATACACATGAGGGTATATACATATCTATACATTCATCAATGAACTACTTAAGGAAAAATACCAGGGCAAATGGATTCACAAGTGAATTGTATAAAACATTTAAAGAACAACTGATTCCAATACTACATAAATTATTTTGGAAAATAGCAAGGAATTTTACCAAGTTCCTATTATGATGTATATATGCTGTTGTTACTTAAACCACAGAGATTAAAAAAAGAGAGAAAGAAAACTATAGCGCAATCTCCCTAATGAATATTGATGCAACAATTTTAAATAAAATAATAACAAGAAGATTGCAAAAAAATATCAAAAGGATTATATTGTATGCATAGATAGATTTAATAGAAAGAAGGGCAGGAATGTTTCAATATTATGAAAACTATCAGTATAATTGACCATATTAATAAGAACACCAAAAGAAAATCATATGATTTTATCAAGAGATGTAGAAAAAGCTTTTGATGAAAATTTTTTTCCTTTTTTCTTTTTTCTTTTTATTTGGTCATTTCCAAACATTATTCATTGGAAACAAAGATCATTTTCTTTTCTTCCCTCCCCCCCTCCCACCACCTCTCCCATAGCCCATGCGGGATTCCATTGGGTATTACATGTGTTCTTGATTCAAGCCCATTTCCATGTTGTTGGTATTTGCATTAGAGTATTCATTTAGAGTCTCTCCTCAGTCATATCCCCTCAACCCCTGTAGACAAGCAGTTGCTTTTCATCAGTATTTTTACTCCCACAGTTTATCTTCTGCTTGTGGATAGTGTTTTTTAGATCCCTGCAGATTGTTCAGGGACACTGCATTGCCACTAATGGAGAAATCCATTACCTTCGATTGTACCACAATGTATCCATCTCTGTGTTGTAAAAAATAGACTCAAATACAGGACTACAATCCCCACGAGCCTTTGCTCCACTTCCCCTTTTCTGCCTCTCATAGTGTGGTACCTTTCTGTAGTCCTGGCACTGACTGGGTAAATGCATCATTACTTAGATCATTTTGATTGGGCCCTGATTGAAAGACCTGTTATAGATTTATTTTTCTTCTACTTGGAATTTTCACACATAAGACTTTGATAGTCTATATTTTCATCCAGAAATTTTTCTTTTCTTTTGGATTTTCTGATGTCTTTTTAATATCTCTTTGCCAATTGATTCATATACCTCATACCTCAGCCATACATCCCTAACTGATTCTGAATCTTTTAATCACCCACAACATGGGGGAATGTAAAAAAAAAATCATTATTTAAATTGCAAAGTTTAAATTCCTTTTGAGAAGAATTTTAGGTAAAGAAGATGCTACCTCTCTGAATCCAGAACTGAACTGTTGGAGAAGCCACCATGAAGAAGCCTCCAGACCACAAGTTGCACAAAATTGAACTTTGGGTGTGGTTGATTGAACATTTATTTGTATGTATACTTTTATGCCAAAGGGGACTGCCCCCTAATGGCTTTTTGTCAATGTGTTCAGCAATTATTGGTTTTATTCTTTTATCTCTTAACCTCACACTATTGTAATCTTTTAAGTTTATTATGTTTTTATGATCCTTTTGGGGAAAATTAATTTTTCCAAAAATGATCACACGAGGGCGTGTAAAAAATAGACTCGAATACAGGACTACAATCCCCACGAGCCTTTGCTCCACTTCCCCAGAATGCCTTGTAATCTCACCTGGGCTGAGATTGAGAAGGTATTTAAGCTGATTCAAAGGCTTTTGAGGTGCTCTCTCTCTCTTGGCTCTTTTTTGGACTTCCATTTTGGAGCAGGCGGTCTCTTGCGTGATGTGAGGTTATTTTGTCTAGGCCTCTGGCCTAGGCACATGTTTCTTACTTGTATATTCTTTAATCTTTAACCTTTAATAAACCTCTAAAAAATATAATACTCCTTGCAGAGAGAAACTAATTTCTACCTGCCTCAACTGTCTCAGTCTCCCCAGTCTCCCCTAAATTTTAATCTTTACAGTTTACAATGTTTTCCTGGTTCTGCTCCTTTCACTCTGCATAACTTCCTGGAGGTTGTTTCAGTCTTCATGGAATTCCTCCACTTTATTATTCTTTTTAGCACAATAGTATTCCATCACCAACATATACCACAATTTATTCAGCCATTCCCCAATTGAAGGGCATCCCCTCATTTTCCAATTTTTGGCCACCACAAAGAGCGCAGCTATGAATATTCTTGTACAAGTCTTTTTCCTTATTATCTCTTTGGGGTACAAGCCCAGCAGTGCTATGGCTGGATCAAAGGGCAGACAGTCTTTTATCGCCCTTTGGGCATAGTTCCAAATTGCCCTCCAGAATGGTTGGATCAATTCACAACTCCACCAGCAAAGAATGAGTGTTCCTACTTTGTCACATCCCCTCCAGCATTCATTACTTTCCATAGCTGTTATGTTAGCCAATCTTCTAGGTGTGAGGTGATACCTCACAGTTGTTTTGATTTGCATCTCTCTGATTATAAGAGATTTAGAACACTTTTTCATGTGCTTATTAATAGTTTTGATTTCTTTGGCTGAGAATTGCCTGTTCATGTCCCTTACCCATTTATCAATTGGAGAATGGCTTGATTTTTTATACAATTGATTTAGCTCTTTGTAAATTTGAGTAATTAAACCTTTGTCAGAGGTTTTTTATGAAGATTGCTTCCCAATTTGTTGCTACCCTTCTGATTTTAGTTACATTGATTTTGTTTGTACAAAAATTTTTTAATTTGATGTAGTCAAAATTATTTATTTTACATTTTGTGACTCTTTCTAAGTCTTGCTTGGTTTTAAAATCTTTCCCTTCCCAAAGGTCTAACAGGTATACTATTCTGTGTTCACCTAATTTACTTATAGTTTCCTTCTTTATGTTCAAGTCATTCACCCATTCTGAATTTATCTTGGTGTAGGGTGTGAGGTGTTGATCCAAACTTAATCTCTCCCACACTGTCTTCCAATTTTCCCAGCAGTTGTTTTTATCAAATAATGGATTTTAGTCCCAAAACCTGGGGTCTTTGGGTTTCTCATAAACTGTCTTGCTGAGATCATTTACGCCAAGTCTATTCCACTGATCCTCCTTTCTGTCTCTTAGCCTGTACCAAATTGTTTTGATAACCACTGTTTTATAGTATAGTTTGAGATCTGGGACTGCAAGTCCTCCTTCCTTTGCATTTTTTCCTTCTTTTTGTCAGTTTATGCCAATAGATTTGGCTCCACCCTCTTACTTTCACCCTATGTGTATCTACCTTCCTCATGTGTGTTTCTTGTAGACAGCATATGGTAGGGTTTTGGACTCTAATCCACTCTGCTATTCGCTTGCGTTTTATGGGTGAGTTCATTCCATTCACATTCAGAGTTATGATTACTAGCTGTGTATTTCCCAGCAATTTGATTTCTGCTTCTTTATCTACCTTTTCTTCTTTCACTATTTAACCAATGTTTGCTTTTGAACAGTCCCCCTTATTCCCACCCTTATTTTACTTCCCTTTCTACCCCCCTTCCTCTTTACCCCCCCTTATTTTCCCTGTAGTCTTTCTAAAATTAACCCCTCGCTCCCTCCCTCTCTTGTACTGCTTCCCTCCCCATCAGACCATTTGTTACCCTTCTACTCCTCTATAGGGTGCAAATCTATTCTCTGCCCCCAATGGATTGGATTGTTTTTCCCTCTTTGAGTCACTTTCAAAGCACGTAAAAGTTGAGTATTTCCAGTCTCTGACCTCTTTACCCTTCCAGTGTATTGATGTTCTTCCCCCTCCCACCATGAGCTTCTTTATGACATATAAATTTACCCCCATATGTTTCTTTTCCCATTTCTTTTAATATTAACCTATTTTAAGCTCTAGTTATGTATATATATATATATATTCATACTCATGCATATGTATTTTTGCATGCATATATCTATATACCTATTTATGTCTTGTCCTTTCATCCTATACAGTTTGTTGCTGTTCCTGAAGAATTACCAATGACCTCTTTTCTTATAGGGATACATATTATTTTAACTTATTGAGTCTCTTAAAATTTTTTTTTATTTTTCTTTTTTAATTACCTTTTGATGATTCTCTTGAGTTCTGTGCTTGTACATCAAATTTTCTGTTCAGGTCTGGTCTTTTCTTTATGAATTCTTGAAATTCTTCTATTTTGTTGAATGACCATACTTTCCCCTGTAAGAATATAGTCAGTTTTGCTGGGTAGTTGATTCTTGGTTGTAGACCTAGTTCCCTTGCTTTCCTGAATATCGTATTCTATGCCTTTCTTTTTATCAGTGTGGATGCAGCCAGATCCTGAGTTATCCTCACTGTGGTTCCTTGGTATCTGAATGACTTCTTCTTGGCAGCTTGTAATATCTTTTCTTTGGTCTGATAGTTCTTGAATTTGGCTATAACATTCCTGGGTGTTGTCAGTTGGGGATTAAGTACAGGAGGTGATCTGTGGATTCTATCAATCTCCACTTTTCCCTCTTGTTCAAGGATTTCGGGGCAGTTTTCTTTAATAATTTCCTGTAATATAATGTCCAGGCTTTTGTGTTTGTCATGGTCTTCTGGTAGGCCAATAATTTTTAAATTGTCTCTTGATGAAAATTTTTAAAATGCATTACATTGAGATATATTGAACATTCCTTAAAATAGTAAATATCAGCTATTTAAAACCATCAGCAATCATTATTTATAATGTGGTTAAGCTAAATGTCTTCCCAATATGATCAGAAATGAAGGAAGAATGCCCATTATTAACACTACTCTTCAATATTGTGTTAGAAATGCTAACAATAACAATAATAGAGGAATAAGAATTTGAAAGAATTAGAACAGGCAAAGAGAACTCTGTCAGACCAATCTCTGACTGTGGAAAGCCAAACTTTACACTCTTTGTAGATAGTATAATGGTATACTTAGAGTGTCAACCAAAAATTAAAACAAATATTAAGAACTTTAGCAAAACTGAAGGATGTAAAAAAAACCCACATTAATCATCAGTGTTTCTTTAGAGTATCAATAAAGTCCAATGGCAAGAGATAAAAATAGAAAACTCTTTTTAAAAGAACTAGAGAGAATATAAAATATCTAGATGTCTACCTGACAAAACAAACTCAGGAATAATATGAAGAAAACAAAACAAAACAAAAACTTTTCATGCAAATAAAGTCTGATTTAAATAATGGGAAACCATTAATTACTCATCCAAATACAAATGATAAGAAAGATAATTCTATATAAATTAAAGTACCTATTCAGTATCATGCCATTTACATTACCTAAAAACTAATAATAAAATTCATCTGAAGGAACAAAAGGCCAAGAGTATCAAGGAAATTAAAGAGAACTATATGAAGGAAGGTAGCCTTTGTGAATTTCAAACCTATTGAACCCTAGTCAAACCATTCTTTAGAAGATGTGATTTAGCTATTTCCTGATCAATAACAATAGAGATACTTGGAATAACAGAATCAAGTCTTGGAAACTACAATCTCCACCCTACTCAGGGTAACAAGATTTAGGAAGGGCTGCAGCAAAACTCAAGATTTAATTATTTGAGAATATGGCCTTCAACAGACATGTGCAAAAAGAACAGACCTCTGAGTGGTCCTAGGTTAAGCTAGAGCCACCATTGGCACATATGAGAGACAGGAAGTGAGGGAGAGGACAGCTCAGGAGTTGTGGGGACTTTCTGTGTGGAGAGAGAGAGGTTGTTGGAGCCTGGTGCTTGGAATGGAGGAGCCCTCAGACTCTATTTTTCTCTATTTTTGTTTCTCTATTTTGGTCATGTGAGTGATAGGGACTGATCTCTTTTCTTTGCCTCGGCTATCCAGGGCCTTGGGCCTTTGGCTCAGCTTTAGCAGAGTTTAGCAGAGTAGCAGAGCCCTATTTCTTCTCTCCTTTTTTCCTCTCTCTCTCTCTCCCTCTAATACTTTTCTTCCTCCTGTTTGTAATTAAAATACCATAAAAAAGGTTGACAGCTGACTTGAGTTTTCATATAGAATTACATAGGTGAATTCCTTGGCGACCTTAAATTAATACATATCAGTCTTTTAAAATGATTTCCATATCACACCTGGCTGTATAGGATTTCAAACTGTATTACAGAGCAACAATAATCAGAACAGTGTGGTACTGGATACGGTATGGAGCATTGGGGTCAATGGAATAGATTAAGTGCATGACAAGCTCTAGTAAATGAATAGAATAACTTAGAGCTTGAAAAATCCAAACATCTAAGCTTTTGGAATAAGGACTCTCCATTTGTCAAAAATTGCTAGGAAAACTGGAAGAAAAAAATGTCAGAAACTAGGCATAGACCAACACCTCATTTGATATGCCAACATAAAATCAAAATGGAGACATTATTTTCAAATAAAGGGGAATATCATATACAAATTGGGAGAGCACAAAAGCATTTACCTGTCAAATCTCTGGATAAGGGATACTTGCAACCAAACAAAAAATAGAGATCATTCTTTATGTAAAATAGATAGTTCTGACTACATTGCATTTTTTTAAAAATTGCACAAACCATAACAATGAAATCAAGATTAGAAACCGGTGAGACATTTTCACAGCAAGTGTCTCTGACAATTGCATCCTTTTCCAAATATATAGAGAAGCAAGTCAATTATTAGAATTCAAGTTATTACCAAAATGATAAGGAAAAACGTTGTAGGGGACATAGAAAAATTGGGGACGTTGATACACATGTGAAGCTGTGAACTAATACAAGCATTCTAGAGAGCAATTTGGAATCATGTCAAAAGGGCTATAAAACTGTATATTCCCATTGACTCAGCAAAATCACTAGTAGATTTGTATCTCAAAGGAATGAAAGCTAGGGAGAAAGACCCCACATGTACAAAAATATTTTAATAGTTCTTTTAGTGGTGGCAAAAAATTGAAACTGAAGGGATATCCATTAGTTGGTGAATGGCTGATCAAGTTGTGCTATATGATCGTAACTGAATGTTGTTATGCCCTGAGAAATAATAAACAGGATGATTTTTTTAAAACCTAGAAACATCTCGATTAAGTTATGAGAACTAAATGGAACAGAACCAGAAAAATTTTATTCATAATAACAGCTATAATGTTTGATGATAAATTTTTAATGACAACTATAATCAGCAACACAAGGATCTAAGACAACCCCAAGGGACTCATGTTAAAAATGGCTATCCAATATCAAAGAAGAAAATGATGGTATCTGAATGCAGATTTAAGGATAACTTTTTCACTTTATTTCCTTTTGAACTTTTTTCTGTCTAAGTAATATTTGTCTTCTTTCACAACATGACAAATATGGAAATATGTATTACATATGTATAATCTATTTCCTGCCATCTCAAGGATATCATAGTATATGGAGGGCAGGAAATAACATGGAACAAAAAAGGTCAGAATATAATTATTAAAATTGTATCTACATATACTGAGAAATATTTTTCAAAGACCCCTAAAACACAAGTCATATATGAAATCTACTCCATTAATAAAACAAATATTTAAAATGTAAATCTGAAATTCACTTTTAAAAATTATTGTCAAGACATGGCAAATCAGTTGAACAACTTCATTATGATGCTATTAAAAAAGTATGCCCAGCAAAATATGTGAATTTCCTTAATATAATATAATTATTTTTACTTTCCAGCTTTAATTACCTCAAAGGCCATTAACAAGCAATGCATAGTTCAGTCTAATTGTAAGATTTCTGGAAATAACTAAGTGCTTAGGGATACTATCGATATAATTTGTTTATTGTCTTTGAAGTTTTTTGTGCACTTAATCATGAACTCTGACTTGACTTGATTACCCAGGTCTTTCTGAATTGAGACAATCATAATTAATCTAAGTTCTTCATTCTATTTTTATTAAAATTTGCAACAATGTGAAAAATGTGAAATAGCATGATTCCTAGGAACAAAAAATCAGGTATATAGGTATATAAAGTTCTCAGTTATAAATTAAATAACCGAGGTCTCTCTCTGTCTGTCTGGTTCTGTCTGTCTGTCTGGTTCTCTCCTAGAGGTTTTGAAAGAAAATCGTGTGTGTTGCATATTGAATTTGTTTACAATACCAAATTATTATGAGACTTTCTTTATCTACCTCATTGGGCTCTTATGAGAAATGTAGTTTGGAAAACTTATAAGAAATTATTTTAATGTTAAGCATAGCATACATTCATGCATCTATATTATATATACATACATACATGCATAACCACATAAGCATATTCATAGATAGGAAATTCTCTTGGTATTTTCTTAGTTTAATTTTAGTATTCAATAGAATATTAGACTTGTAAGGAAAATAGAAATCATCTTTAATGCCCCCTTCATTTTAAATATGAATACTGAAGTCTAGAGACATAAAATAGCATGTCCATAGTCATTTTTATAGGAATTACTGATTAAAAATTAAATGCCAGAATTCTCTTTGTATAGTCCTCTAAGTCATTAATAGTCTCACTAAACCATGCCAAAATGACCAACAGACTAAACAATTAGAAGCAACTCAAAATATCCAAATGTTAAATTTTAATCACTTCTTTATCAGGTATAAGATTGAAGTTAGTGCTAAAATGATGTTTGAAGCTTTCTGTGGAAATTTAATTTACAATCATGCTTTGACCTGATTAACAAGGTAATAGAAAGCTGCATATATATTGCACATTTCATATGCATTATTATTTGATATTATTCATAGCTATCTGTGAAATACTCTAACACTGTTCTCTTCCAAACCACTTATAATACATCATAATGACACTGAAGGGTTCTATTTCATGGCTACAAAACATTAACTATAAAAAGAGACAGTTTTTCAGGATAGTATGAAAAATATAATTCTATCACATTTGAAGTAATGAACTCTGCATGCTAATAAAATGGATTTTTTAGCTAATCTCTCTATCTCACTGCATAGAATCAACTATATTACTTTCTTGTCACAAGAGGCTCTCTGTTCATGTATGGGTCCTTAGGAAACTTGCCCTTATTTCTACATTTCATGGCAGAGGAAAAATCAGACCTTCTTAGATGTAGCACAACTGAAAATGTTGTTCCACTGTGTATTTTACTTTACTCTTCAGTGAATGTGAGAGATATGTAGGGATCCATGATCTATAAAAACTTCGACTCCGGGCAGGAAAGTCAGAAACCTTCCTCCCTAGTTGTCCCTGGCTATTCAGCTTCACTCCAGGCTCATATCTGTTTTTTTTTTCCACTTTTAGAATTGATCTGTGAAGTTATTTTTGGTTGATTGGTTGGGAGGGGGGTATTAGGAGTGCAAGAAAGCTTTATACTCTCCTCTGCCACCTTTCCACAATCCATTGGTGATTAGGTTTTGAAAAGATCAGACATGCATTGTTGTCAAAGTTGTGAATCAATATAACTCCTTTTGGAAAGCAATTTGGTCTACAAATAAATTGAGTAAATTATCCATAACCTATGACACAGAGATTCAATTAGTAGGTATATATTTCAAGTTGGCCATTGATAAAACCATCCCCATTTACATCAAACAATTGTAGCAAAACTTTTCATGATAGGAAAGAATGGGAAAAGAACTAGATTCTTTTTGGTTCAGGAATGGCTAAACAAATCATTACATGAATATAATAGAACATTGCTAAATTGTATAAAATAATGAAAATGATCAATACAGAGAAACATGGAAAGTTCTCCATGGACTTAGAGGTGTAGTATGTAGACAAGAATTTCACACATGCATGCACACACTCTTTAAGAATGTTGTAAAATTTTAAAAAATGAAGCTTAAAGGAAAATATATTAGCAGACATATTCTCTTGTATCCTCCACATGTTTTGCAGTGATAAAAGGTCTATAAATGTTATACATAAACATATCTTCAGTCTTTTTGCTGTATTTTTCTGTTAAGTTAATTTTTCTTTTTTTCTTTTTAGTTTTTACAAGTAATGGTTATATAAAATGGCTCTCCTTAATAGAGGAGGGGAGAGAATAAAGCACTAGCAAAAAAAAAGTGCTACAGGAAAATGTAATTGGGAACTCACAGAACCTATCAGGTGAGGGGTCAACCAGTAAGGGTGAAAGAAATAAATAGAATACTGTTGAGAGGATTACATGAATATAAATATTTTTCAGAAAGATAAAACAAGAACAGAAACAATTCTTCTTACTTATTTTGTCTATTTTCATATTTGGTACAGAGATAAATAATATTATTTTTATCAATGTTATCTTGATTTCCAATTGGACAGAAAAATTGCCTTGTGTGCTCAAGGTCTTAACTCTCACCCATTGTGTAACTAGATAATGTCAAAGACCTGGATAAAAAAACAACAATTCCCTCAGTTTCATTTTGATTCCTCCTATAATTTTTCCTTGCAATCAAAATCAAATTGGTGTGAACATAATGACTTCCAGAACCTTGAAGCCTTTCTAGGACTTTATTAGGGAGTTCAGAATAGTTAACACTTTCCTAAATCAATTGAATAGGGTAATGATGATAACACATTGCTGCTACTTCTACTTCTTACTCTAATAAGTCTACATTTATGAACTATTGTCCTGCCTGATTTTAATAGTACCTGTAAACCACTGTAATCTATCAAATACTATAATCCTTTTAGAAATGAAATTGCAATCAAAACACTTGAACCCATCAAAATAAACAATAAAATTGTAACCTAGTTTATTCTCCTTAATTATATTGATGCAACAAATTCTAATTATGAAATATTTATGGAACCTTTTTAATAAAACAGTATTAAATTTTGCAATTAACTCTCAATCATTCATAGGGAGTTAGTGCAAGAGAAAAAGCAATGAGTTCATCTTGAGCACTAGTATATTTGTTGTGTTTCAGGAAGCAAAGTTCAAGACTAATATATGATGTAGGAAGAAGAGAAGGATGGATAGAGTATGGGGCACTTCAAAGTAGTCTTCACACACTTTGTCCATTTTTTTTTACCACATTATAATCATCATTGAAGTAGAAAAGGAACACATGACAGGCAATGCATATTTATTAACTACTATCCATATGACCAGCATTGTTCTATATATTCAAAGATAAACTAAAAAGTGGACTGGGGATGGGATACCACTTTTAGGGTATGCCGACAAGATCTGAAGATTTAGAAACAGAGGAAGGAAGATGATAAAGCATGGCTGGCTTGGAATCATCGCCCCAAAGCAGATGTTTCTCTAATATTATTTTAGACTGTTATCAATTGCCATGCAGTATTATGTATTGAACTAGGTATCCTTAGATAAAATGGAAAGTTATTTGTTAAAGTGTGACTCATTAGTCAGAGGGACTTGAATAATTTTTTGTTTTGTTTAGAAAAGAAAAATTGAAGAGAGCATGATTATAAGCTAATCAAAGAGAGTCTTGAGGCAAAGATGACCTAGTTGATAATGAGAGAGAGAGAGAGTACCTCAAACATATGATAATACTCTATAACCACTTAAGTCCTATTAACCATTGTCAGGGCCTAATCAAATCAATATTACCTTTGCTGCTGTGAAGTATATGTCATACACTGTACTACAGTTCCATGCAGAACTCCTATTATTCTGAATCATAAATTACTAAGCCTCATATTCCCTTAAATTGTCACTATTTTATTTCCCCATTCCCAACTTTGTCAGCCACATATCTCATGTGTCCATATATATCTATAGCCTACTAATTCTTTTGTGCCCTATTCATAGGAAACTGCTCTTCATATTAATTAAATATTAAACTTTATTCTAGAAATTATTTTTGTAATTTGAGGTTAGAAAATGAGTGACATTTTGTTGTTTTTACTTCAGAGTGACAAGTATGCCATCTCACCCCTGAGAGAGATTAAAATTATCACAATCTTTGAGCCAGAAGGCATACTTCAGTCAAAATTTGAAGTTTTGAAAAAGGTACGTACAGTTTGTGGAAGAGGCAATGGAACCTGAAAGGGCAAAATATACACTGCCTGAGAGGAGCTATGATAACTGTGTTGGGTTCAACATCTTCAGGCAATCCAGGATTTAACAAGCTTAGTTGGAGGAAAATGGAAGCACAGAAACAACAGATGATGACAGAAGAGCTGAGCTGTAGAAAATAAAAGAAAGATGAATGTGATCCTCTAGGTGTATACAGATAATGTGGAGTAAAGAATTTGAAGTTGGCAGCTATAATCAGACCTGCAAGAACTGAGGGAAGTTCAAAATATCTACTCGTACTGCCTCTTTCCTTCTTCATATCTTTTCAGAAACAAAAGCATTATGATAGACTCTCCTCAATATTCTTAATCTAAATATTTCCTTTCTATTGATTTTGCTTCAAATACAATGAGTTCATCATAAGGATGTATTGTGTGTTTGTGTATGCCGTATCTTGTCTCTGCCAAGAAAAGGGAAATGGAAGAAATCAGGATTTATATATATATATATATATATATGTATATATATATATATATATATATATATATGCATATATACGCATATATATACATATTTATATATTGTAACAATTAAAATTGATATTCAATAACTATTATATTTTAAAGTGTTATTAATAATAACTAAAGTAAAAGAACTAACTAAACCCAGCTGAGCCATGAGAGAAGATAGCGAGAGGGAGGAGCTAAAGAACTTATAAAACAATTGCATGAAGATGCAAACATGCACAAAGGGAAAAGCATTTTAGGTAATGTAGTTTTAGGGGTTCATGAATTTCTAACTACATGAAATACATTTATAAAATATATGTATATATATATAATTTAAATTAATAAAATATTAAGTTTTATACCTGGAGACTCTGAACTTATGGGATTGTATCAATAAGATATATTTTTATTTTATAGAAAGTACATAAAATAATAGAATGGCACCATGTAAACTTGAAGGCCAATACATTACTCTTAGGATAAAAATGATAATTTCTCTACCAGACTATGTATGATTAAATGTCCAGTTTGCAACTTAAGAAAGATGGAGAAGATGTTGCAGAGGCTAGTGATAAATGAGGTCCAATTCTACACTTCTACCAAAGGGGAAGATAAGCAAGGTTTAGGGTGGTTTGACTTTGCTGTGACAAAAAAGAGGGACTTTACTCTTCATAGTAGTTATTGCTGTTACACTTTGTATGTCTTTTAAATTTATTTTTTTCATATACATTATCCACTCCAATAAAGTTTTAAACACATTGAAGACAGAAATTTTTTTTCTTCTCATTTTTCCTGTTTATCTTCAAATTCCAACAAAGGCCTTATCATCTGGTAATAAATAATATATATTTTAATAAAAGAATTAGGTTTTGCTACTCATTGACATTTATGGAGAGATGTGTACGGTATAAAATGTTTGTTATTTTTTCTTATTTTTCAATTCAGAGGAAGCTTGTTTTCAAAATGAGTTTTAATTAACCTTAGTTTAGAGTGCATTACCTGTTAAATTATGAATCTTGGCTTTATAGATAGAAATGTATTCATTGTAATGAATTGAATTACACAAATTATTCAAGGTTATGGCAAAATGATGAATATTATAATCACCTCCTAATTACTCTCCCTGTCTTGAGTCTTTTCCTTTACTAAATTTGTATTACATCATTGCTAGTGATATTCTTAGAGTATTTGATCCTATTACTCCCCTACTCATTCAAATCCAATGACTTTCTGTTGTCTTTACAATTCAATATGACTTATGTTGACTTTAGAAGTCCTTCAAAGCATCATCCCAACCTATATTTCATTGCATTCCTATTAACTTTTGGGTATGCTGTACTCTTACCAAATTGTTATTCACCCATGGCACTAAATCTCCTATCTTATGATGTCCCTGACACCTAAAAAGCAGCCTATCTTTCACTTCTAAGAATACCTTTCTTTTCCCCAGAATATTTTGTTTCCTTCAAAATTATGTTCAGTTTCTACCTTCTTAAGGTCTTAAGGTCTTAAGGTCAATCATATGACCTTCCCTCTAATATTCCCCCCAAAATGCCTCAATATTATTTTGTATATTTTTATGTATATTTATTTATGTAACTATTTTATTTATATTTATATAAGAGCATAAACTTCTTAAAACAGGAATTATTTTATTGCTTTTCTAAAAAGACATTCTTTTAAAAATGTTTGTGGAGACATAACTTACTTTGTGTGATCTCAGAAGACATAATTAAAACTTTAATCCTTTTACAAAATGTCTATCAAGTAATCGAAAATTCTCTATTCATTGTCATTAATAGGGAAGATATTTTGATCCAGTGAATCTCATTGAACTTTGTCATAGTTCTAATTATTTGTCACTTTTATCCTTCTGCTTTTGTATAACTAGGGATAAACAATTTCTGTCATATGGTAGGTACTTAATACATATCGATTGTTTGATTTTTGACTCTACTCATAAAATGAGGCACCATCAGATGACATAATATATGTATATGTTTATTAAAATAATTAAATTATGAATAATAACTAAATAATTTAAATTATAGTTAAACTTGGAATGAAGAAGTCCTGAGTTCAGATATATCCTCTGATACTTACTAGATACATGACTGTGCAAATCACTTAACCTTCATGTCTCTCAATTTCCTCATCTGTAAAATGGAGATAATAGTACCTAGTTCTCAGTGTTTTCTTAGGTTAGAATGGGATAATATTTAATAAAATTGAAACACTTGAAGTTCTATAGAATTAACCATTTATCCAATTTTATATGTATTTGTCTATCTAATCATCCCTGTAATAATGAAGAAGGCTTCCCCAGTAAATAAAAAGAAAATAATGTTCCTTTTTCATTCTCTTTAGTAGTGTTGGTGAAACTTTTAGAGATTCCATGCCCTAACTGTTCTGTTTATTTCACTCTGCATCAGTTCTAGATCTTTCCAGTTTGTTTAGTAGTTGTTTCTTGCTCATTTTCCCAGGTTTTTTTGTTTCTTTGTTTTCATTTTTACTTTCATATTAAAGGTGGGCTCTTTTTGCATAGTAGAAATCACTTTCTTAAACTTTAGTTTTTCCTTGCTGCTACTCTCAGCTCTAGTTCTGGTTTTCTATAGCTTTCAGTTCTTCCATAGTGGTAGGATGGTGTGTGCCCTGAGTGCTCTGGAAGTTTTTTGATTAAAATTCTTCTAAGGACTGGGGATGGTTTGCAAGGCTCATAGCCCTGTGAACTACTTTACTGCAGGCTTGGATGGACCAAGCACCAAGGACTTTGGGGTCTCATTAAGGACTGGTGCCAGAGCTTGGGACTTCAAGGGGTGGGCATGGGATGCTTTTCTTTGACTTAGACAGGATCCCAGGGTCTTCAAGTTGGCTTGTGCCCAGGTTTGGAACCTGGTGCAGGAGGTTGGTTGTGGGGTGGAGGGAGTTGAGGCTTGCACTCCTCTGTGTGCAGTTATATACTTCCAGTTCCCCTCTTCAACCTGTGAAGTAGACTCTTTCTGCCTCCCTTTCAAGTTGTTTTATACAAGAGAGTTACTTCACTCTATCTCCTTTTTGGTTCTGTGACTCCAATATTCATTTTGTGGCATTACTTTAAGGTTGCTTTGATGGGGTCCTTAATGTGGTTGCTGCTTTCTGTGCTCTTCTGCCATCTTAAAGCCTTCCCTCAGAAGAGAGATCTTTTTAATTAGTTTATTCACAATTTTTTAAAACTTGTACTTCATGTATGTGAATGTGTGTGTGTGTGTGTATGCGAGATGTCTGTGAGGTAGGTAGAGAAAGGAGAAAGTGGAGGAAAATGGGTTACAAGCAGGAGGGACAATGCAGAGAGAAATGGTCTTTAGGGTTTTCTTTGCTGCCATTGCTAGAGTTAACTTCTAACCTGGCTAGACTGAAAGACTTCAGTTGGAATTTTAAGAAGCCTTGCTATTAGTTTAGGTAAGCAAGGTCCTTCACCCAGGTGAGCTTGAACTTGAAAATCCTAAACTGTAGACTGGGTCCAGGAAACTAAGCTTGTGAAACATAGCAACTCGACTATTTTGTTTCTCTAGTCTTATTAGCTATTTTAGTTAGATTGCTAAATTGTAAGTTCAGTATTTTAAGGAAAACCTTATCTTGTAGTTAGTTCAAACTATATTCTTTTAAAAATAGTATAATATTGTATTCTAACATCTGACACAATATCTTCCAACTTTGTTAGTTATTTTTTTTTAAAGTAGAACAAAATTTAGCCTAGCTACATTTAATATTTTGTTAGTTTGGCATTTACTACCATTGGAAAATTAGAGTTTATTTTATGATACCATCTGTGTCTAGTTATTTAGTGTTTTTATGGTTACATTTAAAATGTAGAAAATATGTTTATTTGGTATTTCTGTTTGTTTCTTAATAAGCAAATAATTTTCCTGTTTTTTCATCTATTTCCAGATAGTATCCAATATCTGGGGACTACAGAGAATACTTTTAAACATAAAGCAACTTAAATGAGCTAGTAAAATTTTTCCTATTTAAAAATGTTTCTATCTTGTGATGTGAGAATTTGGGGGTGAATGATTCCAAAGTAAGTAGAGGTAGACATTATGTTAGTATTTATAAAAGCTGGATTTTATTTGGTTAATTGTTTTTATAATGAAGTAATCTTAGTGATATATTTGTTGAACTTCTGTTATTTCAAGTTAAAAGCAGCCTGTTGAGTTAAAATGAAAACGAACCTGACTAGTGTCAAAAGGCAGGGTACAGAGAAGTTGGTCAGTATTACATTTTAGAAATTCACAATTTCACCTGAATTGAAATGTGTTCCTTAATTTGTAGTGAAATCTCCTTTTTTTCTTGAGTAGGTCTTGGGAATGGACAAAGAGATATACATTTCTGTTTGCTAGGGATGTTCTACATAGCCTGACAGAATGGGGGTACCAAGCATCTTTCTACAAGTCTGCATAGAGGCCCTTTTCCCCCACCTTTGTATTACTTCACCTGGGCCACACCCTGCCACTCTGACAGCTTAATAAAGGTGACTTAAGAGGGCTACACATCAGAGAGATTATTGGGGTTGATTAAAAGGAGAAAAGAATTGATTTGCTTTTTATATAGTGAACAAAAAATTGATCCAGTTGTTTGAAAGGAGAGGGAGCTGAAATTTTAAAACTGAGTATTGAAAGTACATTCTCTCATTGGGTCATTATTAATGTATTGAATCAGAATTCAGTATAAATAATAATTATAAATATACTACTTGTTTTCATTTTTATTTCTTTAATGGAATCTATTTACTTGATATTTAGATAATTTTATATAATTCTGTTTAAAAACATAAAGAAATTCTGTTTAAGAACATTTTAGAATTCATAATAATTTTTGTTTTTATATTTTAAATTCTTAAATAATGTTCATTAAGATACTATGTGGTAAACTATTATGAAGATATAATGTTAAAATTTATTCATTTCTAATTTGGATGTTGTTAAATTGTGAATTAAATTTTTAAAGAAATTATGCATATATATGGAAAAGTTGTGATGTTATATGCAAATGAACTGATTTGAATTTGAATTCTTATTCTGGTTCTAAATTCTAGTTTCAAAACATTAAATTTTATTCTGAAGTTATTTAGTTGTTTATGAAAATAAATTAATTTGTTAAAGTTGTGTCAATTGATATTTTATTAAATGAGAAAATAGAAATTATCTTTTACAATTTGTTTGCTTAAACTACTACATAATAGTTTAAATTCTTATCACATTTTTTATATTATTACTAATCCTTCACTAGAGAGAGAAATATCAAAGGGGGAGGTAATATTACTTGACCTTATTTTCTGATTACATAACTATTTAAATTATTTATTCATTATGTAAAGTAATTCAAGTATTTCAAAATGGTAAAATTAGGCAATGAATTGTGAGCATTTAAATGAGCATATGTTTCCACTGTTTCATAATGTTCCATCAGTTAATTTTTTGTTTGTTTGTTTTTATTTTTATTTATTTATTTAATAAAAAAAACCCTTATGTTCCATTTTAGAATCAATACTGGCTATTGATTCTAAGGCAGAAGAGTGGTAAGGGCTAGGCAATGGGGGTCAAGTGACTTGCCCAGGGTCACACAGCTAGGAAGTGTCTGAGGTCAGATTTGAACCCAGGACCTTCCACCTCTGGGCCTGACTCTCAATCCACTGAGCCACCAAACTGCCCCCTGTTTGTTTGTTTTTAGAAGACTTGTATTCAATCACTTAGAAAAAAACTATTTATGTTCTATCTTTTGTTATTTCTAAGTGAAATCTTGACTTGCTATTTGTTGTCATGCTAACAGTTGTGTAGGGGATGATGCAAGAAGATTATACAAGGGTATGGGGAAGCTTTAAGGATATTATGTA
The DNA here is from genome assembly GCF_027887165.1 of Monodelphis domestica. Lineage (NCBI taxonomy): Eukaryota > Metazoa > Chordata > Mammalia > Didelphimorphia > Didelphidae > Monodelphis > Monodelphis domestica. Next base: position 246,415,924 of record NC_077229.1, on the reverse strand, counting down.
AGCGCAATGTCCTGTTTATTTGAGCATCGTTAGCAACTAGTTATAGTTGGCTGTAGATAATTTTTTAATACAATGTAGCACAATTAACCTAGCTTTTTACAATTCCATCCTAAGTGTATTGTAATAGTAGAAGAGTGAAACATCCTTCGGGTGAATTTACATATTACTCTCTAATCTAGTCATAGAAGCCTCAAATTTTCAAGAGCTTTATCAAAACTTGATAGCTTGATATCTAAGATTCCAAAAAAGAAAAAAAAATCAATGTTAAAAGTGACAAAAAGAGAAGGTCATAGGGAAACTAAAAAACAAAGAATCTGGAAGAAAGGTTTCACACTTCCCTTACCTCAGTCCTATTTCCATAGGCCCTGGGAGGAAGGAATAGAACAAACAGGGAATTCACAAATTAGCCTTTGAGGTCAAAATTAATAACCTCACATTCTTTGATGAGTATGTGGAGCCTGCATTCTGAGGATATCAATGGATTCTGATTCCATAGGGGCATGATTCTGTGAGCAGTGGCATCTGCTGCAGACTCAACACTGGACACTCCAGCTGGACCATGACTGGGGACTAAAGAAGTGGACACCTCATAGCTGGTGAGTAGAAGGTCCTATGGGAAGAAACTCAAGCCTTATTACTGAAGAACAAGGGACTTTTCAGGCTTGAAAATGTAAACTTGATACTTGCTCTATCTGGGGCTTAGATAATGGGAGAGGAAGAGTAAGGAAGGAGCAGACATTGATGAGTGTTTTTGCTGAGGGACTGGAGCTCTAGCTGTGGTCATTCTAAGGAGAATGAAGTTTCTCTTTGCTGCCACAGGGGAATTGGATTTGGCTGTTTGCAATTGCAGTAGCAGAACTACCTCTGGTCTCTGTTTGACATACCTGAGGTAAATCATCAATTGGAACTTGTGCAGGGACTGGGAAAGCATCCAACTGGACTATACAAAATGCCTTAATTAAGTAGGACCCAGGTGGGGAAAAGAACAAACACATGCAAAAAATCCTGAAACCTGAGATAACATACGTTGACACAAGAGCGACCATTTGGAAACTGAAAAAAAAATGTCAATAATTAAATCTATTGGCTTGGCTTCTAAAATGTAATAAGGAACTTGCAGGTAACATAGTTGCAGTTTAGACACAGGAATCTATCCCTCCTCAGCTACCAATATAGGTTACTTCAGAAGGTCAAAAAACCCGAATTCATATGAATGAAAAACTTCACAGTAGGGAGCAGCATTGAAGGTACCTGGGATTTGGGCATTTCCACACTATGAGGGGGTGAAATAGCTTCCACCAAAATGGAAACTGATCAATCCTCCTCCACCCCACCTACAGAGCCAGAGTATTAGACTCAGAACCACCGCTCCCTAGAATCAGTGAGCAAGTGAGGGGTACCTCTAGGTCCTAGGCATCTGACTAAGACCACCAAAGAACTACCCCTGAGAGCAGCTAGACCTGAGACCTCAACAGGTGGAAGACCATAGACCTGGGGTGAGGAGATTGTGCAGAGAAGGGCTGCAAACAGTACAAGCTTCAGAGACTGGAGAGGTGGCCTCAGGCAAAAAACTTGCTCCTTAGATCCATACACAGAGAGCCTGCCCTACTCACTCAGACTCATGACTGGAAAGGGAAGGAAAAACCACCATGGTGATGGCAAAAAACACCCAGGAAAAACAACTTCCCAACACCAAGAAAAACGAGAAGAAGGCATTGACCCTGGATAATTTTTTGGAGGAAAAATCCAGACTACAGAGGAAATAGCAGAAGAGGACATACAAATGAATGCATCCAAACCTTCCCCAAAAATAGAAATTGGCCACAAGCTCTTGAAGAATTTAAATCGGAGCTTATCAAAAAGATGGAATAATATTGGCAAGAAAAGTGAGAAATAGTTTAAACAGAAAATGATAGTTTAAAAGACAAGAACTTGAAATAGGAGAAAGAAGCACAGAAATTAAATAAAATGATAAATTAGAGACCAAAATTAGACCAAAGCAAAAAGGAAAATCAAAAGATTATAGCAGAAAACCAGTCTTTAATGACCAGAATTGAGCAATTAGAAGTCAATGATCCTGCAAAACAGCAAGCATTAATAAAGTAAAATTTAAAAAGTAAATAAATGATAAATAAAAAAGGGCAAGCAAAGGAGAAAGAATCCACCTACTGATACCTATTATGGAGACAGAGATGATTTCAGCTCAAACTCAAAGAATAGTGAAGCAAAAACACCTACTTCAAAAACAGCAAAGAAATATAGTAAATGGCCACAAACTTAGAAAGAGATTTTTAAAGAGCTTGAGAGGAGATCTCAAAATCAAATGAGAAAAATGGGGGAAACTTAGAAAAAAAATAAGAACAATATAAGAAAATCATGAAAGATCGTTAAAAGTGAAAAAGAAATCTAGAAACTTATGGAATAAAATAATGTTTTAAGAAATAGTATTGGACAAGGATAAGGTAATGATTTTCTAAGACAACAAAAATAATGAAAACAAAACCAAAATAACTAAGTAATAGAAGATAATATGAAACATCTTGTCACAAAAACAACTCACCTGGAAAATGGATCAAGGATAAGAATATTTGGACTCCCAGAGATTTATCATTTTTAAAGAAGTGTTTTCGACACAAAACTCCAAGAAATCACCAAAGGATAACTGCTCAGAAATTTTAGAAACAGAAGATGAAATAGACATTGACAGAATCCACTGATCACCACCTCAAAGAGACCCCAAAATGAAAATGCACAGAACATCATTGCTAATTTCTGTGTCCCTCAAGTTAAGGAGAAAATACTAGGAGCAATAAGAAAAAAATAGTCAAATATTCTGGGGCCATATTCAGAAGAACACAATACTTGGCAGGCACAACATCAAAAAAATTCAAGACATGAAATATACCATTTTTTAGAGCAAAAGAACTGGCTTTATGTTGAAGAATAAGATATCCAGCAATGATGAGCATGATTATGAAAAGGTGGTAAAATGTATATTTAGTGAACTACAAGAGTTTCAATTATTCATGGAGAAAAACACATAACATTAGAAAATTAGATCTATAAAAAATTAAAAATTAATAAAAGACTAATGATAAGTAACTGAAAAGTTCAAATTGCTTGATTCACTTATGGGAAAGTGTCATCTATTGCCCTGGAGAATGGCATCATTGCCTGGGTATTTTGAAAAAAAAAAAAGGTATTCAGGGAAGACTTAAGCCTGAGGGAATGAAATGGAATGAACTGAAAAGGAAGAGGAATAGAAGAGAAGGAGGCAATGTGGGATGACTATATCATATGGAGGAGGGAAAAGTAGAGCAACTTCCACAGAGAAGAGAATAAGGGTGTGGAAGGCTTTTAGTACTAGAATCCAACTCTCATCAGACCTGGGATAAAGAGAGAACATTGAAAAGGGTAAAATTTTTCTTAACATATAGAGAAACAGGAAGAAAGTGGGATAGGATAAGGGAGGGACTGGTAAGGAAATGTAGTAAACTCACTGAAATTGGAACAAATTGGGAATAACATCCTAACTTGTGGAGTGTTAAAGTGAAGTGAGCGAAACAAGGAGAACAATGGACACAGAAACAGAAATACTGTGAAGACCTAAACAACTTTCAGCAAAATATGATTCCAAGATAAACCCAAGGGACTCATGAAAAAAGAATTTGCTATCCACGGCCAATGGAGAAACTGTTGGAATTTTATTGCAAATCAAAGCATACCAACTTTATATTTATGCTACCTATATTTTACTTTATATTTGTAATATAATTTACATTATATTTATACCACTTTATTTCATTCATGAATTTTGCATCTTATATATGATTTGTGTCTTTTGCTACAGTATAGGGAATATAGAAATATATAGTAATGAAAGCACTGATGTCTATATCTGAATACCATTTTGGGAAAGGAGAAGGAGGGAGAGAATCTGAATTGCAAAATGTGAGAAAACAGTTGCTAAAAATTGTTTCTTCACTTTATTTTAAAAATTCAGTAAAAATAAGATGAGGTCTTATTAAGTGGACAATAGGAATTATTCACCCCTTTATACATATGTATAAAAGGTATCCTTGCATCAACATGAGAATGGAAAGAAGATTTTTGCATATATTTAGGAATAATTATAGCAGACTATAATGGTATGGTTAAACTTGCCAGTGGGTTTGGACTCAGCAAGGAAGAAGTGGCATCTGGAAAGGCTGTCCACCACAATGATTTATTAGCCTTGTAGCAGAAGTTAAAACAGTAGGAATGACTGTGCAGTCCAGTCTGGTGGTCCAATAAAAAAAAAACACATACACACTTATATTCATAGGAATCAAAGAGAAGACATCAGGTGGTGGTCTGCCTTAGGACAGAAACTATCCATCTCCCCTGGGTCACAAAAACTCTTCTTCTAATGCACTGTCATAGTTGAGCCATATCCAGGTAAAGAGTGACCCTGTACCATTGGAGCCAAGATATTTTATTCACTCACAGGGTTCATCAGAAAAGAGGCAGACACAGAGTTTCTGTTAGTGGATATTGTAAATGATGCCAATGTAACTCCCTGACCTCTATTCCTTACTGTAAAAATGGAGATTTAAACCCCAGACTTCAATCCCCAGAAGTCCTTGGTAGTTCCCAGAATTCCCTATAATCTCACATGAGTCCTCACCTTAGTGTGAGATCACAAATTATTATTTAAAGGGGCTCTCTGCCTACTTCGGGCTCTCTCTGCTTCTGTTTCTAAGCACACACGGCTCTCATTGTGCCCTGGGCATGTGCTTTTCTTATTTTGTATTTCTTTATTCTAATAATCTTTAATAAACCTCATAAAATATAATACTTTTAGTAGAGAAACTAATTGAACTGTTAGATTACCACTAGAGACAAGGGCCCAAATAATCTAAAGTTTACTCTCTGTTCAATCCAACCTTGTTCCCCACCACCACCAAAAAAATCCAAGCTTTAGTCAAGTATTTTCCCATTTATTCCTAAGTTTCTATCTCAATACCAGCTTCTATATATTTCTTAATACAAAGATACTTACTTGTGCAGCAAAATCACCTTTCTAGCATAGTGTATAGCCAACTCTTCCAATTGAAGTTCAGATCCCAATTGCAATGATCTCAGATTGTCTGATAGTATTAATTTCCTCAATGACTCTGATGAGTTGTGCAAAATCTGTCAATTCAGTTGTGAGTTTAAGGACACTGTGTGTTTGGTGTGATGATACAGCCAATACATATACCTCAATAAAGCCTTCCCTTCCTTCAGAGGATACCCAGTGCAGTTGAATTAGCCTTGAGGTGCGTGGGGAGGGGTAATGTCCTGGTAATTGACTCTTTCTTCCTCCAGATAGTTTCCCACTCACTTTTTGCAAATTAGCAGTCCATCACTACCATTTAGGAATGTTTATCTCTGGCCTCCAGAGTCATCAAATCACTTGTACGTAATCTTGATGGGCCACTAATTTTATTAGGATCCAGCAGGCATCATAGTTGTTCTTACATTTTCTATCAATTCTGGAGACCTCCATGGGAGCTTTAGGCAGGAATTGGATTGGAATCTCCATGGTGGCCACATGTTTTATGAGTGACTTGGTTGACTCCTATCCAGGGCTGGAGGGTTTGAGTTCCTTAAGACTGACTGCAGTTCTGCTGCCAAGAGCAGCCAAAGTTCAACCCCTAACTCCTCCACTAAGGCTAAATGGGTCTCCATTTGAAGTTCACTATTTGTTGGCATCTTCTTAGGACCCTTACACCCAGGACTTTGATTCATTCTACTTTGCTAGGAGTGGGTGTACCTGGAATCTCTTTATTGGGGTATTCGCTAGAGTAGGGGCCAGCTTCACTCATTTCTATGCTCATGGCCCTAAACAGAGGCCAAGGAAGGCTTCCAAACAAAGGCAATTAGTTCCTCACCAACCCCAAGTAAGGTTTTTACACAAAAAGACCAGAGTGCCTTCCCAAAGTATAAATAGTAGCAACAGCAAGCAATGTCCACCAACTTGTTTCCAGGCAGGTCTGAACTGGTGGATGCTCACTGATGGGCCATATTGGCTATGAATATTCCAGACCCCATACCTGTTGAATCTTTTCCTCATAGCCTAATGATCTAAGTTTGTCAATGGTTTGAATTCAGGAAGGCAGAGGAAGCACTTGGAAAGACCCACCACCAAAATGGTTTCTTAGACTTGCTTGGGAAGTTACAGGGTTGGAAGTGACTGAGCAGTCCAGCCCAGTGGTGCAGAGGTGTAGCAGTCCACAGCTATGTTTACTCAAGACAGATAATTAAGCCATAAAGTTAGGCCTGAGGAGAGCGCATTCTCTGTCCTGTGCATGGCCAGTAAGGCACTGAACTTTGATCCCAACTAGTTTGGGCAGGAAATCAGGTTTCTTTGTTCTCTCCAGGCTGAAAAAGGATCCGCCCTTATCTTATGACAATTTACCTCTCTACCAATGATAATCCCCTATGTCTTTAATTACTACGTATTACGTATCTTTGCATATGATAATCAATAAATAGAGGAGCCCATAGGCCCAGCCCGGCTTTTACCACTCATCTCTCTTCCTTGCTACTATCTCTTTTTCTCTCTCTCTTGGAGCTGGCCTGGCCATGCTCAGCACCTCTATTTCTCTAATCCCTTTCATTAAGCCATAACAGTCCGTGCTAATAGCACGGGTTTAAGGACTGTGGCTTGTCTCTATTGCTCTCTAAGCTTATTTCTGTCACCCATGATGTTGTGTGATGGTCTTCTCACTGTCTCATGTATCTATGAAGTGGAAGGCCGGAGCTAAAGTCTGTGGGCTCGATCTATGTATTTGGTGCCTGGTTCTCTCTCTTGCCATCCCTCCTGGCTTCAGATCCTGGTTCCCCCAGAGATAAACTTCTATCTATCTTTCCTCTTGTGTGAGGGCTGCTGGCCACTCTCTTGTCACAAGAGGGATATTCACAGGTGTTCACTCAGCAAACACACTTAAACTAACAATAGTCAAGAGGAGGGCATAGGACAGTAGTCCAAGAAGGGGGACAGATAGCCCTCTATCAAATGGTGATGGTGTTTGAGGAGCCTGCCACATTCAGCATTCAAGGTACCTCTGAACACAGTCCCTCCCTCTCCCTTAGCAACATTATTCTGCTGTCTACCATCAAATTTTCTAAAGTTGTGCTGTGCCAATCTGAGCTGTTACATTTTCAGCTATTAGAGTCTGGCCATTTCATTGCATCACTAGAGCTTATTCCAAAAGCTTTTTTTATTTTTCAAATGATGCAAATGTTGTTCCCTCTGGTCCCCTTGTCATTAGAAGTGAGACCCTCGTCTATCAGATTATGGCTTGTTCCCTGCTCACGTATTTTCACAGTCATACAAATGAATGAGTGATAGAGAAAATATAATAATTTAAAGAGCTTATTGCTAGCTAGTTCATTGTAAAAAAGGTTATGTGTGACTCATTAAAACAAAATGCAACTTTAAAGTTCAAAAAGAATGATATGCCTAGGCACACAGTATCTGTCACATAGTGCATATTTAACATTTTTTTTACCATTATTATATGGGATTACTTGACAGATGTGTAGCCCAGCTATGGAACCACTTTCTCTGTAGACAAAGGGGATATTCTAGAATACCTACATGAACTCCAAGGAATCAAAACATAGATGAAATAATTTCTTTATTAGAAGAGATTTAGTATGAGTTAAGAACTACAGTCTCAAAGACATGATATAAGAATTTTGCTTTGAATTTCACAGGAAGGTTTAAAACAACTTGATTTGAAACAGCACAACTTTGGACAATTAATTTACCTTCTCTATGTCTCAGTCTCTTCACCTGAAAATGACCTCTGAAAGTTCCTTTCAGATTTAAATCTATAATAATAAACAATTTGTCTTTATTTTTAGTAGGGATTTGGATTATGTAGTTTTTAATTCCTTCCTCTTGGAATTCATATTAAAGTTGTTGACAAGTCTTGTCATTTGCATTATAATTTTTGCAATATTTTTCCTTAATTTTCCATCTTAATGGCTACTACTCTAATACAAGCTCCAATTGTCAATTTCCTGGAATATTAGCATATATTCCTGACAGGCCTTTTTTTCTTTACCTTCTACCTTCCAATTATTATTTTAATATTGTCAGACCACGTTTTCTTGCATAGAAATTGTTATTTCATATGACTATTCAAATGGCAGGTAGATGCCAGACATAGTGGATATCTACCATTTAGGTATATACAGAATAAGCTGAGGAAAGGTACTAGACCTGGATATATAGATTTTGAAATCTTAAAATTTCATTGTTTGAATAGATTTCATATAACCTCTAAGTCTAATACATATCTAAAAGATAATTTTCTGTACATTTCCCACAAAACTAAAAAGTAAGAGATAAGATTTCTTATACTGGGAGGACCATCCAATATTTCATCTTCTTCTCCCTTGTTCCCCTCATGGAAAATGGTTATTAATCATTTGTAGTACTTTTATCACAACAACACTATGAGACATATAAAGCAAATTTAATTATTCTCATTTCACAGAATATATATATATAAATATATATATATATGTATATATATATATATATAATGGTATAGAGAAATGAAGTGGCTTGTATAGGGTCATAGAGCTAGAAATAACATCAGGACTCAAGTCTTAACTCAAAGGCTAATGTATTTTTCCTATAACTTAAACCATTTTAACTTATGACAAATGGACAGTAGAATACTGAAAAAAGTTGTAGATGAACTCTTCTAAGCAGAGAAGTTGGGTGGTATGGAAAGCAAAGTAAAATAGTGTATAGAGCTGTACACCTGGAGTCAGGAAGACCTGAGTTTAAACCTCAAGCACTGTGTGGCTTTGTTATCTTGGCCAAGTCACTTAATACTGTTTGCCTGAGTTTCCTCATCTATAATATGAGTTGGAGAAGGCAATAGCAAACCACTTCAAATAGTTTTCCAAGAATACTCCAAATGGAGTCATGAAGTGTTGGAAACAAATGAGATTGCTGAACAACAATAGCAACAAGCAAGGGAGAGTGACAAGAAAAAGACAAGTGAGAGAAAGCATAAGGGTCTAGGAATTTACTTCTTTCGCAACTCCAGCTCCTGGATTCTCTGGCTTTCTTCAAGAATCAGCTAAAATTCCAGCATGCATGCGTGTGTGTGTGTGTGTGTGTGTGTGTGTGTGTGTGTGTGTGTGTGTGGTACCTTTTAAATATATGTATATATGTACATATAATCTGGATATGCATACAAAATGCCTATGTGTATACATATTTTGTGTGTATATATGTAAATATATGTGCCTACTTTTTCCTCACTTTAGATTTAGTTTCTTGATAGACGAGACTGATCTTAACATATTCTTGCCATTCTAAACATAGTTTCTAGTAAAAAGAAAGAGCTTAAAATGCTTTTTGATATGATTTAACTATACTTGGGAGAAAGTAATGCATGATAATGTATTAAATATATTGAATACAGAAAGTAAAAGAAGTAGAAGGATACCTAAGAGAGAAGTGTCACAAAAAGTAAAAGAGGTGAGTAGATTAGAAGAAAAGATTATCAGTAATGTGAGAAAATACAACGAATTCAAGAATTTAAGTACCAAGTATAAGATAATGAGTTTAGCCATAAGCTAAGCCATTGGTAATGTTTGAGAGAACAATTTCATGAATAAGTGGATATGGAGGTCATATTAAAAGTTGAGTGAACAAATGGCTGGTGAAGGAATTTAAATGGCATTTATGGGTTATTTTCAGTGTAGGAAAATAGAAAAAAAACATTGCTATAGTTTGAGAAGAAAAAAAATAGGTTTTTTTTTGTTTTTTTTTTTAAGGAAAGGACAGGTAAAACCTATCCTTGAACAAAAAAGGGAAAATGTCAGTAGATGCATATATTATAAGACAAAATTAAAGATAAACTGTGTTCAATGAATTGAGTTCTCAAAAAAGGAGGGAAAATTGTGATTAATGATAAAAGTAGGCTGGTTTAGCTTTAGAGATGAGAAAAAAGTCACTTCATTTTCAAAGATTGGAGAAATCAACCACACAGTAGTTAAATATATACAGACATTCTAAGTTTTAGTAGTGAAATATTATACTGAAATTATATATATATATATATATACATATATAACTAAAATAATCATTTATTTAGATAAGGAAGGAAAGAGAAGGGAAGTGGGATGATCTATCTAAAACCTATAAGTAACCTTCCCCCACCAAATCAAGTTGATAACCTATTTAATACTATTTAATACTTCTCTACCTACAAATCTAAAACCTACAACCAGTTAAATAAACCCTAGATGAAGTGAGTTTGTTGATGACAGATAAAATCAAATTTTTACTTAAGTAAAAGTCAATGTCATTTGCTTTGAGAGAAGGAAAGTGGAAAAGGCATAAGACATGAAGAGAGAGAAGGTTGGAACAGTTAGAACACCTTGCATAAAGAAGAATTAATGAGGAAAGCTTAAATGACTAACATATAATAGTGATGATCCAATTGAGATTAAATAAAATGAATTTCTTGTGAAATCACTAGTCTCAAGTGGATGATTTCTTTCAGAAAGACTCAGGATATGTAAAGTAGAAGTAGAAATGGTGGATGATGCAGGTTTGAGGTAAGACAGTACATGAACAGCAATAGGGCAAAGATATAAGGGTATAAAGGGTAGAAAATAAATCAAGAAATTGTTAATCACTCCTGAAATATTAGAGAGCCACACAATGCCTTGTTTTACATATTAAGTGAAGAGAGAAGCCAAGGCTGCTCCTTATCTAAAAAGGAACAAAATAAGTAAGCAGAGACAATTATCCTAGGAAGACTGTCCTCTAATTCAATATATTGCTTCCTTTATAAGTAGCACACAGGCTAGAGCCCAAAGATCTGCCTGCCTACTCTAAGAATTGGAAGCAGTTTCTTGGCTTGTATATTCCAAAGTCTGATTTCAGATTTTCTATCCACAACACAGCACTTATTTGTTTTAGTCCAGGAATGACTGTGATTTATAGAGAAAACAATATTCCTTTGTGTTTATAGTTTGCTGAATATTTAAAATAGTCAAAACATTATTAAATTGGTAGAATAAGATAAAAATTTTAAAACATATATCATTTCATTAAAATTGTATAATTTTATTATTTGTTATATATTAATAATGAATCATTTGTATTAAATTATTGCTATGTCACATACTCTAATCATTTATATATGAAAATTGTAAAAAAATGCCAATTATAAAAAATATTATTTTATATTATATTAGAAATACAGACAACAGTAATGAGAAGAAAAAAGGAAATTTATTGTATTAGAATGGGCAAAAAGATAATATAACGATCACTATTCATAAATGATATGATACTATATAGATGTAGATATAGAAAATCTTAGAGATTCAATTAAAATTAATTGAAACTATCAACAATTTCCACAAAGTAGGAGGATCTAAAATAAATTCACATAAAATTAGCATTTTTACATATATATATGTATATATATATATATATATATATATAACTCATGATGCCCTACAAGAAGAGATAATAAAAGATGATCCATTTAAATTGACCATAGAGAATAAAATACCTATCAATATATCTTCCAAAACAAACTTGAAAGTTATGTGACAATCATAAAACACATTTTATGCAGTCTGACTTAAATGATTAGAGAAATATTAATTGTTTATAGGTGGTATAGAAAGGAAAACTAAAGCAAGTTCTGGACTTTTTGCCACTGAGTTGGAACCAGCAGCAGGTGGAGTATTGGAGAGAAGATATTGGCAAGACAGACAGTTGGTGGGGGAAGGGGCTACTGGGAGTTGCAGTTGGTCTTGTGACTGGCACTTTCTTCCTGGCCCTGGAACTGGTAGGAGACTTTGCTCACTGTCTCTTGATAGAAGTGGCTCTATTCCAGAATTTCCTGTGTGCTCTCCCTGGATTCCTGTGATCATGTCATTGACAGGAATCAGTTTGAACTGTAAGGCTGGTCTTTAGGGGCATCAGCCCAAAAAGACAGCCTCAACAAGCTTGGAAAATTAGAACTTTTCTCCATCTTCCTGTCTACTGCTAAGACTTTGAACTTAAGAACAGATTAGCATAGACAGGAATGAAGAAACCCTCCAACAGCCTGTGAGGCCTGGCCTCAGCTCAAAAGCTGAGAGAGACTCAAACCTCATCTAGGGACATCGCTCTTCCGTCTTCCCTGATACCTCCCCAATCCAAACTTGTTATTAAATTTTATCTTTATTTGAATATTGCAGTCAGAATAAAGGACTAACATTTCAGGGGAAATAGAGGGAGCTGAACCTCAGGACAGCTATTCAACTAGAAACTGTCCTTATTGGACCCCTGCTGGGTGACCTTGGTCTGGGGGGATGCTTGTCTCTCAGGAGGGTCTATGTTTACCTGCTCTGGGATATCTTTAGCATCAATCCATAGAGAAGATATCCCCACAGGCTATCATAAGTGACCCATTTCTCAGGAACTCCATTTTTCAAAAATAGCCTCTAGTCAGGGGTCATCTTTCTCCTTTTACCTCACCAGTAGCCATATTCCCTCTCTCCCTTCAATTCCTCCATTCCCTGTTGTAAAACCTTCAGTATCCCCTGTTCTTCAATCCCACCCATTTTCTTTATAAACATTATAGTAGACAGAGCCAATTTAATTAAAATGACAATTCTACCTAAACTAATATACTTATTTAATCCATTCCAATTAAATGATCAAAAATATTTTATTGAAGTAGAAAAAATAGCAAAATTCATTTGGAAAAATAAAAAGTCAAGAATATTAAAGGAAAGGATATTAAGGAAGGTCTAAAAGTACTAGATTTCAATTTTTTTATAAGGCAGTAATTATAAAAATTCTGATTCTGGCCAAGAAATAGAAAAGCAGATCAATGAAGCTGAATAGGCATATAACAAACACTTCTTTTATTAAACCATATTTGGACAAAATCTAAGTGATCAACTATGTCACAAATTAGGGCAACAATTAATACTAAACATGGGGATGAGGAAAGGCAGAAAAGGGATACATATAAGAATATTTCCAAAGAACCAAATGAATTGTAGTTATCATTCCAATGTAGAAGAATCCACAATAATTGTATAAGAGGCTGCTCCAAGAATTTAGTGAACATGACACCAAGAACTTGCCACTTCTCTCATCTTTCTATGTACATATATAGAACAGTGCAACAGTGGGACACTTAAGAAGGATAAATATTATTTAGTGTATATATGTATACATTTATTTATATATTTAGAGTATATAGTTTAAATTTTTGTATCTATATGTGTACATATTATAGTTCCATAATCCAGATTATATACGTAATACATGTCATATATATTAATCTAGATTACCTAATCATATATTACTTAATATATAAATATAATTTAACTGTATAATATGTGTGTATATATTGTTAAAATTAATTGTGGTTGTCACTGGAATATATTAATTAGGTGGTCACCAGGGATTTAGTTTCTAAATCCCAAATGAATAACTAAAGTAAATGGAATTTATGGTAGTTTATTTACAACAGAGGGAAGATATTAAGGAATGAGAGAGAAAGAGAGGAAACTCCGGCTTTCTCTGAGCCAGGTAGAAATGCTAAGGCCCTAATCAGGGAAAAGAGTCTCAAGATAATGGGCTTTTCTCAGGGGTGTAAACCTCCAAGAAAGGCAGGGTCACTAAGTCAGCCTTTCACTCAGCAAGGTGACCATCTAAATGGATGGAAAGAAGTATATATATATATCCTCTTCTAGCTTCTATTTCTCTGTTTTAAAGACCCTTTTCTTCTGTATCATCTCCCCTAAATTTCACGTCTACCAATAACAGCAGACGCTCCTCTCTAGGACTGCCCACTCTTTAGTTCACACCTTCTTTGGTTAGATTATATCTTTTGGGGTTACTTAACATCTTTTTTTGGGTAGTTCACCTTTTGTAGTTACTTAACATCGTTTTGTAGTTAAAATGGGTAGATATATTTCAAATACTGAGTTATCATCTTTTTGTAGATTAAAATGTAAAAATAGATTGTGGATTACAATTCAATCTTCCCAATAAAAGAAGAGCTAAATACCTTCATTGTTACAATCAGGAGATAGCTAAATCCAACCTTCACACTAACAAATGTTATATAATCTGAATTCCTTAACAGTGGGTGGAATATCAAGTAACTTTTTAAAATTTTCCTAGGCCCATGTGTTCCCTCATTCCTCTATGATAAAAATTCCCATATTTATTCATTCAATAAATATATTATCAGCACCTACTTTTCATGATAATGTACTGAGTGCTTTGTGAAGGACCTCAAAGAATTTCTAATCCAGTAACACTGAGAAAGGACCAACATATGAATAATATGTACAGTAATAATAACATAAAGTAGAACAAACTATTTCATAAAGGAATAGAAAAGAGTAAGAATTAAGAAGATGCAGAAACTTCTGTGTGTGTGTGTGTGTGTGAATCTGTGTGTGTGTATATATGTGTGTGTGTATCCATGTGTAGGGTTGAGTTTCGGGAAAGTATATTGGATGCAGAACAAGATATTTTTAATATCAGGTTGTCACTTCCTCTAGTGAATTTAGGTGAAGTTCTGCTTTTTTAAATATGTGCTGCATCTTTTAGAAATCAGAATTACATTTTAAAAAAATAATCTCTGAGAACATTCTTTTTATTTGTCATTTTAATATGTGGGAACAATGGAATCTTTCCATGCACTTCCTTATAAAGCATTATTAGGACAAACTTTGGACAATGGATCAGTTTAAAATCCAGGACAAACAGTAGTTTTCATCAACTCCAACTCATTAAGTCACCAGTTCTGATTAATCAATTTTTTTTAATGAGCATGGATGAATTCATTATACTGACCATCTTGGATTTCCTAAAAATCACAATTGAATATTTTATGCCAATAATGATTTGATATAGTACTTCATTCCTTTCTTCTGTCATGCAATCCAATATAACGGAACATTATTCTCACACTTACCATATGAATATAGTAGATTATATTGTCTTACCTTCTGTGAATCATGTCCTTTAATTTCAGAAAGACTTTTGATTTTGCCTAAATAATGCATAATTGTTTGCCAGTGAAAAATTGGTAACATAACACTTAATTCCTCCTTTTTTGCACTTTTTTTCATTAACATTTGAGGAGGAAGTTTGTGCTCAATAAAATGAATAGATAATTATAGCTCAAGTTTTGATCATAGCATGCACATCTCATAAATTCAAATGATATATGATTTCATTGTTGTAGATTCACCCCCCCCCACTGAAGTAGACAGCATTTATGCACTTTTTCATTGAAAAATCTACAATGATTTGCAATATAATGTGAGGATAGATATTCTCAACTTAGTTTGAGTATATTTTCTTATTTTTCTGTTAACAGTTTTTCAAATCTGGTAGAACACACTAGAGTTTTTATTTCTTGGGTGGCAGAATTGTTAGGAATCAATTAAGGTTTTTCTAGCTTCTAATAGAAGTTATGGTAAAGCCTCCTGGTAGTCTTGATTCCAGTTAACTACTAAGACTGTGATGGGGATTATGGTTTAGAAACAGAGTTGCACCAGGAGAGATAGTCATACAAATTTGAGAAATTAGACCTTTATCAGATCAATTTGCTATAAAATTTCCCCAATCTATTATTTCTCTTCTAATAATATTTACATTAGTTTTGTTTGTACAAAAGCTTTTAAGTTTAATATAATCAAAATAATTCATTTTACATCTTATAATGCTTTCTCTTTCTTATTTGGTCATATATTCTTCTTTTCTCCATAGAGATCTTGCCATTCTTTTTTCACCTAATTTATCTATGCTTATCACTTCATATCTAAATCATGTACCCATTTTGACCTTATTTTTGTGTTGGGTATGAGATATTTTTCTATACATACTTTCCACAATACTGTTGTATTATTTGCCCATGAGTTTTTGTCAAATATTTAGTTCTTATCCCTAAAGCTGGGATGTTTGGATTTATCAAACTCTAGTTTTTAAGGTCATTTAATCTAGTATATTTTGTATCTAATCTCTTCCTTTGATACATTTTATTTCTTAGCCAGTACCAGACTATTTTGATGATTACTGCTTTATACAACAGTTTGAGTACTGTTAGTCCACCTTCATTCATTTCCCCTCCCATTAATTCCCTTGATATTCTTGACCTTTTGTTCTTCTATAATAAATTTGTTATTGTTACTTCTTCAAAAATAACTATTTGTTAATTTGATTGGTATAGCACTGAATTAACGAACCATTTTAGGTCAAATTGTTATTTTTATCATATTAGCTTGGCCTACTCATAAGCAATTTATTTATTTATCCAAGTTGCTTAGATCTGACTTTATTTGTGTGAACTTTTTTTTTTGTAACTGTGTTTATATAGTTTCTATGTTTGAGTAACGAATAGATTCTAAAGTATTTTATATGTTCTAGGGTTATTTTAAATGGGATATCTCTTTCTGCTTCTTGCTACTGAATTTTGTAATATAATAAAGACAGCTTATTTGTGTGCATTTATTTTGTGTCCTTTGAATTTGATGAAGTTATTTCATATACTTTTAATTGACCCTATAATATTATCTAAGTATGCCATCATATCATATACAAAGAGTGATCATTTAGTTTATTCATTGACTAACTTAATTCCTTCAATTCCTTTTTTTTACTTTATTGCTAAAGCTAGCATTTTAACTATAATATTAAATATTAGTGGTGGTAATTGGCATCTTCGCTTCACCCTGATCTTATTGGGAAGATGTCTAATGTATGCCCATTACAGTTGATGCTTGTTGATGGTTTTAGGCAGATATTATTTATTTTAAGGAATGACTCATTGATTCCTAGGAAAAGGTGGTATATTTTTTCAAAGACTTTTTCTTCATCTGTTGAGATAATTGTGTGATTTCTGTTTGTTTATCTATATGGGCAATTTTGCTGACAATTTTTCTAATATTAAATCAGCTCTGCATTCCTAGTAAAGAAACTCCTCTGGTTATGGAATTTGATCATTTTGATATATTGCTCTAGTCTCCTAGCTAGTATTTTATTTATTTTTTTGCATCCATATTTGTTAATCAAATTGACATATAATTTTCCTTCACTATTTTTGCTCTTCCTGACAGTATCGTATTTATGTAAAAATGTTAAGATTCTTCCTCTATTTTCCAAACTAGTTTATATAGTATTGGCATTAAATGTTCTTTAAATGTTTGATAGAATTCACTTGTGAATTCATTGGACTAATGCATTTTTTTTCCCTTAGGGAGTTCATTGATGGCTTTTTCAATTTCTTTTTCTGAGATCAGATTATTAAAATTATTTCCTCTTTTGTTAATCTTGGCACTCTATATTTTTAAAAATATTCATCAATTTTACTTAAATTGTCAAATTTATAGACCTGTAATTTGCCCAAAAAGTTCATAATCATTCAATTAATTTCCCCTTCTGTGGTGATGCATTCACTCTTTTCATTTTTTGATACTTTAACAAAATTTTCTCCTTTCCTTTTGTTGAATCAAATTGCTTAGTACTATATTTTATTTTTTTTCATAAAACCAACTCCTAGACATAAGTATTAATCATCCATCCTATATAAATTTATTAATTTCTCCTTTGATGTCTAGGCTCTAATTTAGTTGTTAATGGAAAGTTTTTAATTTTTAATTTTTCTAGTTCTTTTTAATTGAAAGATCAATTGGTCTGCTTTTTTCTGCATTTTATTGATATAAACATTTGGATATTTAAATTTTTCCCTAAATACTGGTTTGGATATATCCTATAAGATTTGATAAGTTGTTTTCTTATTGATATTTTCCTTAATAAATGAAAATTTTTATTGTTTTCATACTTTTTTCTTTTACTCACCTCTTTTTTAGAATTAGATTATATAGTTTCAAATACATTTTTGATTTGTCTTTCCATGAACCCTTGTTGGTTATAATGTTTATGGTACTATGATCTGAAAAGGCTACATTTATTTTTTTCCTGCTTTTCTTCATTTGATTATGAAGTGTTTATGCCCTAATCCATGGTCAGTTTTTGACTTTGTGCCATGTATTTCTGAGAAGAAGTTATATTCCTATCCAATTTTGTCAGGGAAATATTAGTTCTAACTTTTAAAAAATTTCATTCACTTCTTTCTTATTTATTTTTTGACCCATTGTATATAGATCTGAAAAGGAGAAGTTGAGGTCCTCTAGTATAGTTATACTGTCTATTTCCTCCTAAAGATCATTTAATTTCTTCTTTAAATATTTTGAGGCTATACTATTTGGTCCATATATGTTATTAGTAATATCACTTCATTACCTCTGACACTTTTTAACAAGATATAATTTCCTTCCATATATCTTTTAATTAGATCATTTTTTGTTTTAATTTTTTCCAAGATCTGTTTTGTTATTCCTGCTTTATCTAGTCCAGATGATGCACAGAAATTTCGCTCCAGACCTCTACTCTGTGTGTCTCCCTGCCTCAAATTTGTTCCTTCTAAACAACATATTGTAGAATTCTGGTTTTTAATCAACTCTGCTATTCACTTCCTTTTTATGATTGAGTTTCATCCCATTCATATTCAGTGTTATGATTTCCAGTTGAGTAAAACCCTTTCCTTATTTTCCCTTTTTAATCCTGTCCTTTCTTTCTCTTTTACAACCCTACATTTCTAAGCTATTTTGCTCTAAGATATTGCATGGTATTTTATATTCTGGAGAGTATTGACTTGCTATGAACAGGTAAGTGTAGTTACACAAGAAATGAAATTTGATCACATAGGTGTTGTCCTTTTTGCCTGGTGTTTTGCTTGCATTTAGACATATATTATGTTAAATAATTTTAAATATTGGAGTGGGGCGAGGTAGGTGGCTCAGTAGATAGAGAGCCATACACAGAGATGGAAAGTCCTGGGTTCAAATTTGTCCTCAGGCACTTTCTAACTCTGTGACCCTAGGCAAGTTACTTAACCCCCAATGCCTAAATCTTATAACTCTTCTTCCTTAAAACCAATACATAATATTGATTCTAAGATGGGAGGCAAATTAAAAAAAAAACTACTGAATGGCATGTGAACAATATTTACAGTTGGAAACAAGATAGAACATGGAACATTATATTTCAGAATTTTTGCCATTGAAAAAATACATAGGAAATACCCAATATATCAGTTTCAGAACTAGAGTGGGAAATGTTATAACTATAATTGTTAATACATCTCACTAACACATCAGTTTATATGAATCAGTTAATAAACATTTCTTAAATACCTATCATGTACCAGGAAATGTACTAAATGCTATGGATATGACAAAAGGCAGATGTTTATGGCTACAACATATTTTAAATTGAATATTATATTGTTCTGTTAATTATTAATATTTTTCATTATTAATGTAAAGTAAATCTGAAGCTTGATTTATGCCTTGTGTTTTTTATAAATAAAAATTTTGTTTGGTTAATACTATTTTTAATTTTAATTTTCTAAATTCTAGTTTAGTCTGACAGAAAGATGATGTTTCTTATAGTAATGTGTAAAAGATTATAAAGTAAAGAATTCAAAGTTATAGATACTCATTTAGGATATATTCTAAATCTCTCTCTTTTTTAAAACCCTTTCCTTCCATCTTAGAATCAATACTATGTATTGGTTCCAAGGCAAAAAAGTGGTAAGGGCTAGGCAATGGGGATTAAGTGATTTGTCCAGGGTCACATAGCTGGGAAGTGTCTGAGGTCAGATTTGAACCTAGAACATCCCATCTCTAGGCCTGGCTCTCAATCCACTGAGCTACCCAGCTGCCCCCTAAATCTTGCTTGATTAGAGAAAAGTAAGTTAAAACAACTCATACCTATCAGATTGATCATTGTGACAGTAAAGAAAGTGAAAAATGTTGGAAGGGTGGTTGCAAAATTGATACACTAATGCATTGTTGGTGGAATTATGAACCAATCCAACCATTGTGAAAGACATTTCGGAACTAGGCCCAGAGTGCTATAAAGTTTTTTTTTTTTTAATCTGGTAATATGTATCATTAAGAGATTTTTTTAAAATGAGAAAGGACATGTTTTTACAAAAACACTTATAGTTCCTCCTTTTGTGGTGGCAAAGAATTGGAAACTATAGAGATGTACCTCATTTGGGAAATGGATGAACAAATTGTGATATATGATGGAATACTATTGTGCTATAAGAAATGATGAAGAGGATGATTTCAGAAAAAGCTGGAAAAATCTATGTAAACTGATGTTGAGTGAAATAAGCAGAACCAGGAAATTATTATAGAAAGTAACTGAAATTTTGTTGAACAATAAAATGTGATAGACTGCTACTAACAACAATTCAATAATCCAAGATAATTCTGAGAAATTATCAAAAATAATACTATCCACCTCCATAGGAAAAAAAACTATTAGAGCAGAAATGCATGTGAAAACCATATGATTTTTCATTTGCTTATTTGTTTGTGTATATAAACACAAACATATTTATATATATGTATAATATATAAATAAAAGTTTTTGTTCTACAATATTATATGTTTATAAGAATGAATCATATACAACTATGTTTTTCATGATAACACATATATATTCAAAAATGAATTGCTGTCAGCTCTGGAATGGGGAGGGAAGAAAGGAAGGAGATACTATGTATCATATTACTTTGGAAAACTTATATGGAAAATTGTTAATAAAATAAAAATATAAGATAGTCTTTGCCCTTAATGAATTCATAGTCTAATGAAAGAGATAATGTATAGGTCAGGTTTCAGTTACAAGTCAGATGAATAAATTCCATTGTCCTTTGGGTTCAGTAATACAGATGTTAATGACTCTAAAATCAACTATTAAAATGTATCTGTTTCTGATATTAAACATTTTGACATGCCACAGATTTTGTGACAGAATTTTCTTTGTTGGGTCTTTAGTAGTTGTGGTTATAGTATATCCACTACAAATTGCTGGACTGCAATTCCACAGGGATTACTTTCAAGGACTATGGTTGAAGGCACTGAATAGGAAGTATTGCTATCCTAAGGCTTGTGGGTTCAGATCCTGGTCTGTCTTCATCAGCATCCATGAGAAAATAATAATTAAGGTTATGATGTTCATTTGACTTTTTTGGCATGTGATAGTTCCTCTCTTCTAGAAAATACTTTGCTCCATTACTTAGGTTGTCTTATTTGCTCTCTTCATGACAGCTTGTTGGGGATGGCTATCCTCTTATCAAAAAAAAGTTTCTTCCCTAGGTGATGTTTGTATGGACTGGGTGTGAGTGGGAAATATCATAGTGTTAGGGTTAAAATCCTCTGAAGACTGTACATTAACTTATAATTATTTATTAGAAAGTAAAAATTGGATTTAGAGAAAAATAGTCATATAATCACCTGCCTTCACCTAGCTAATGAGTTTACCACATCTGGTGTTTCTGTTCACCAGGCAAAAGTTGGAAAGTTAGGGAAAGCCAGAAGGACTGAGTTTCCTAATCAAAAATCAACATTCTAGCTGCCCCACTAGGAAAGTCTACATTCTCAAAGAACCCCTATGTCCTAAAATGCTTCTCTTACAATCTCAATAATGTCATTCCTATTGAGTCTTCCTTTTTGAACAGCTTTGACCTCAATTCAGGTCAGAGGCCAGTATTCCAGTTACCAGAATTCATGGGCAATAAAAGGCAAGTATGTTCCAAAATGCCAGAGAGCAAGTAGATTTCTCATGTCCTCCTATAGTACATATGACCACTCCATCAAAAGTGAGGGGCTGACATTTGAGAGCAACGATATAGCTATTAATTATAATCAGTAGTTGTTGGTAGTCATGGTGAAGGTTAGTATCTTCTCCAAAATGATTTCTCCTTTAATACATGGGTGTAGGATGTGGACAGAATATTAATGACCTGGAATCATTTGCTTGTATTAGTAATATCAACAAAAATGACATAAGATATTTAAAATAAAAATGAAATAGGACATAACTAATGAATATTGTTATCAAGAAAGAGAGCAGAGCTAGAGATATCTGAGATATGAGTCATTTTAGAATGTACAACATAACTAGAATATAGTACCTTTACTTTTTTCCATTTGAATTAATTTATTTAGGCAACTTAGAACATTATTCCTTGGTTACAATAATCACATTATTTTATTCCCTCCCCTCCACCCATCCTTCTGGCAACTGACAGCAATTTCATTGGGTATTACTTGTGTCCTTGATCAGAACCTATTTCCATGTTGTTGATGTTTGCACTAGGATGTTCATTTAGTGTCTACATCCCCATCCATATCCCTTCCATCCATGTATTCCAGCCCTTGTTTTTCTTCAGTGTTTCTATTCCCACAGTTTTTCCTCTGAATGTAGATAGTGGTTTTTCTTGTAGATTCCCCCAAGTTGTTCAGAATCACTGCATTGCCACTAATGGAGAAGTCCATTACATTCAATTGTACCACAGTGTATCAGTCTCTGTGTACAATGTTTTCCTGGTTCTGCTCCTCTCACTTTGCATCACTTCCTGGAGGTTGTTCCAGTCTCCATGGAATTCCTCCACTTTATTATCCCTTTGAACACAATATTATTCCATCATCAACATATACCACAATTTGTTCATCCATTCCACAATTGAAAGATACCCCTCATTTTCCAATTTTTTTCCACCGCAAAGAGCGCTGCTATGAATATTCTTGTACAAGTCTTCTTCCTTATTATCTATTTGGGGTACAAACTCAGCAGTGCTATGACTGGATCAAACAGCAGACAGTCTTTTAGTGCCCTTTTGGCATAGTTCCAAATTGCCCTCCAGAATGGTTGGATCAGTTCACAACTCCACCAGCAATGAATTAATGTTCCAACTATATTTCTGCCCCTTTGCACTCATTTGCAATGTTTTATGCCCTAATACATGGTCAATTTTTGTGAATGTACCATGTGCTGCTGTCTAGAAGGTATATTCCTTTTTGTCTCTATTTATTTTTCTCCACATGTCTACCAATTCTATTTTTTCTAAGATTTAATTCACTTCTCTTAACTCTTTCTTATTTATTTTTTGGTTTGATTTATCTATTTTGGACAGAGGAAGGTTCTCGTCTCCCACCAGTATAGTTTTTCTGTCTATTTCATGCTTGAGCTCCACTAGTTTCTTTTAGAAATTTGGATGCTATGCCATTTGGTACATACATGTTGAGTACTGATAGTTCCTCATTATCTATGCTACCTTTTATCAGGATGTAATTACCTTATCTATCTCTTTTAACTAGATTTATTTTTACTTTGGTTTTGTCAGATAGCAAGATTGTGACTCCTGCCTTCTTTTTATCAGTTGATGCCCAATAGATTTTTCTCCATCCTCTTACTTTCACCCTATGTGTATCTACTTTCCTCATGTGTGTTTCGTGTAGACAGCATATGGTAGGGTTTTGGATTCTTATCCACTCTGCTATTTGCTTGCATTTTATGGGTGAGATCATTCCATTCACATTTAGAATTATGATTACCAGCTGTGTATTTCCAAGCATCTTGATTTCTACTCCTAATCCTGCCTTTTCTTCTTTCACTATTTTCTTCTACACAAATGTTAGCTTTTAATAAATCCCTCTACTTCCCACCCTTATTTTACTTCCCTTTCTACCTCCCTCCCTTCTTATTACCCCTTTATTTTCCCTGTAGTTTTTCAAATACTACCCCCCACCCTCTCCCTCCCTTGTTTTGCTTTCCCACCCACCAGTCCATTTATTACCCTTCTACTCCTCTATGGGGTGCAAATTTATTCTCTGCCCCAATGGATTGGATTGTTGTTCCCTCTTTGGGTCAATTTCAATGCACGTAAGTATTTCCTATCTCCAAACTCTTTACCCTTCCATTGTATTGATGTTTTCCCCCATGAGTTTCTTTGGGACATATACATTTACCTCCTTTTGTTTCTTTTCCCATTTATTTTAGTTTTAACTTGTTTTTTAACTCTAGTTATACATATATTATATATATATGCACATGTATATGTATTTATGCATACATATTCCATATACTTTTTTATGTCTTGTCATTTCATCCTATACAGTTTTTCACTGTTCCCACTAAGTGTAAATCTTCTAGATGCTCAGGTAATAATAACAATTTTTAAGAGTTACCAATGATCTCTTTACTTATAGGGATACATATTATTTCAACTTATTGAGTCTCATAAGTTTTTTTTTTGTTTTGTTTTCCTTTCCCTCACTCTTTTTAATTACCCTTTGAGGTTTCTCTTGAATTCTGTGCTTGGGTATCAAATTTTCTGTTCAGGTCTGATCTTTTTTTATTTATTTTTTTTTTACAAATTCTTGGAATTCTCCTATTTTGATGAATGACCATACTTTCCCCTGTAAGAATGTAGTCAGTTTTTCTGATTAGTTGATTCTTGCTTGTAGACCTAATTCCCTTGCTTTATGGAATATCATATTCCATGCTTTTTGGTCCTTTAGTGTAGATGCAGCTAGATCCTGTGTTATCCTCACTGTTTTTCCATGGTATCTAAATGACTTCTTCTTGATAGCTTGTAATATTTTTTCTTTGGTCTGATAGTTCTTGAATTTGGCTATAACATTCCTGGGTGTTGTCAGTTGGGGATTAAGTACAGGAGGTGATTTGTGGATTCTTTCAGTGTCCACTTTTCCCTCTTGTTCTAGAATATAGGGGCAGTTTTCTTGGATAATTTCCTGTAGTATGATGTGCAGGCTTTTCCTTTTGTCATGGTCTTCTGGTAGACCAATGATTCTTACATCGTCTCTCCTCAAACGATTTTCTAAAACCTCTGTTTTGTGAATGAGATGTTCATATTTTCCTCAATTTTTTCATTCTTTTCTTTTTGTTTTATAGTGTCCTACTTCCTTGTGAGGTCACTTAATTCTAGTTGTTGTATTCTGTTTCTTAAAGACTGGGTTTCATCCCTGGCTTTTTGGCCATCCTTCTCCTTCTGGTCTGATTTTCTTTGGAGGTCATCTTTCATTCTCTTTACCTCATCTCTCATTTCCTTTTACCTCATCTTTCAATTCCTTTGCCTCATTTTCAAGCTTGTTGATTTTGGCTTTCAAGAAACTATTTTTTTGTTTCCAGATGACGTATCTTAGTTTTTAAGTTTTTTTTTTTTTCCAATTGTCTTCAGCCTCTCTTAATTGTGTTTTGAATTGCATTTTGAGTTCTTACAAAGCATGTATCCAATTTGCTGGGATTTCTCATTTATTGTTTGATGAACTCTCCTCCTCTGTTCTGTTTGCTTTTTGTTCATTGCCTGTATTGAAGCTGTTGATTGTAATTACTTTTTTTTCTGTTGTTTGCTCATATTTACCCCTTCTTAATTCCCTGTATTTATCTGTGTTTTGCTCCTCTCATTTTTTTGGTTTTGGAGTTTTCTGACAGTATCCCCTCCTGGAGCTTTTCCTAGGAGATCTCTTGGTGCAGTCTGTGTGGGTTGGGTGTTGGATTTTGAGCTTCCTTGTCCTCTGAAGGCTTTTGATGGGATTAAGTTCAGCTGGGTTGGCCTGGAAGTGCTTTGAGGCCCAAACCTCCTGGATGGCTGAAGCAATATGGAGGGTCTCCGCCGCTATGACGAGGCTCTCCACTCTGCGCTCCCTCTCCAGGTCCTTCCCCACCACCTGTTTTAGATGCTCTAAGACTGGCACAGCCCTGCCTGCAAGGTACACCCTCCTGACCAGTGCCTTTGCCTGCCCAGTGGTTCCAGCTGCCACTGGAGGTTTTGCGCTCTAGGTGTGGGGGAGAGGGATCCTGGGACCTTCCATCTGCCTTCCCCTTAAATCGAGTTTTCTAGAATTCCTGCTTTTGGGGGGCATAACTTTTGAATTGAGTCCAGCAGGAGGGTTACCTGGCTCTGTCTTATTGTTAGATTTGATTTTCAGTCCCTTGCAGCATTTAGTTGGTAAGGAAGGGTATTTTGAGGTCTGAACTTTCGCTGATTCTATGCCTCCATATTGACTCTACCCCCTCCCCTAATAACAATCTTGAGACGTAGATGCTTCTATTACCCAATTTCAAAGTTGAAACTGAGACAAATTGGGTAAGTGACTTGGCCAGTGTCATACAGCTAGTATGTACTCAATAAATTACTATTGGTTGATTTACTGATTATTGATTAATCCTGACTTTGGGGTTTCAGGAAGTTTGACATCGGCAGTCCACCAACCCCAGACAATAGCCACCTCCATGTCAAGATACCAAGACTCTCAGCATGCTGCCACCAGAGCCAAAGTCCAAAAGGTAAATTAAAAATAAACTTGAAGAAACTATATATTTAATGCCTTAAGAATCTAGAAAATTCTGATAAGAGAAGAAAAAATATCACAGTGGTATCAGAAGTTACTTCAGAAGACAACAAAAAAAGCAGGATAGTCTTGACACTAGCATAACTGAATTGAATTTAATGGGAGTCACAATTTCACACACAATGTTCTTTCAATATTCCCTTTGTCTATATGGAATCAGCACATTTGTTGTTGTTTGTAACCAAAATTAAAGAATAAAAAAGTAGAATATACATTATCTAGCACTAGTAGAAAAGATCTCATCATTCTTTAGCCAAACAAACCAAGAGTTTCAAAGAAGTAGAGATAAGAACATTCTAGGCACAAAGTATAAACTGTGCAAAGATATAGAGAGGGGAGATGAATTATATTACTACATTATAAAGAAATACAAACATGAAGAATTCAGAAAATAATACATTTGAGAAGACATGTATTAATAATGCTGAGTGAAGTAGTTGAAGACCTGATTCAAGTAGGAACTTTAAAAAATAAAGAGGATATTCATCCTTTCTGATAATATTTGATAATTTTTTCAGAAAATTTACTTCATAAAAGAAATATTTTGATTTTTGTTTTGAAGTATTCTCTACTGATTTTTCTGATTACTAGGTGTCCCCCCTCATAAGAATAACCATGTATATACTTTGTAAAACTATGCACATTTTTCTCATTCAAGTGTAATCTCCTGTCAAACACTTCTCTCCTTTGCCTTGTAATGAGGATGTTTTGAAATTGGTTAAGAAGTTTCTGCTGTGAAAAAAAAAATGTATCCACAAATATTTTATAAAATGTTATATTAATGATGCACAAAAAGAAAGCAGAAAAATCAAGCTAAATAAGAAATATTTATCTAGGACATTGAAGGTCTCAAAATCATACTTGGTATTATTGCAAAGAATATGACAGAATTGTTTCCCAAAATGCTTTCCTCAGATGTTTCTACTCTATACACATATGGAGATAAAAGCGACACTACTCCTGATAAAATATTCATTGATACAGTCAATCTAATCCACTAATCACTTTCAAAACCCTAATACACTGACCTCATTCAAGACATAAGCCATTTTCCATCTTCTCTAACATGTCTTTCAACTGCTTCCCCATTATGCAAGAATGTACTTGTATGCACATACACACACATAAACACATACACACATACACATCCAATTCCTATTTCATTTGTTTGTACTTCTCTATTGACTTTGAAGAAGATAGAGCAGTGATGGTGAACCTTTTAAAGGTGAAGTGCTGGGTGCCACCCCCACCTCACCCTCAGACCCAATGCTGTGCTCACTCCCCAAAGACCAGGTGTCATGCCCCTCCCTACTACCATATGCTGGTTACAGCCTACATTCCCCCCCACCCACCTAGGGGAGTGAGGAAATAGGAAGTGTTGCTGAAGTAAGGAAAGTCTTCAGCAAGTGTAGAGAGAGGGAGGGGTGTGGCCCAAGCATTCCCCATTCCTCAAGCTCTGACACCTATGAGCAGCTCCCCCCTTACCCTCTATGTTCTCCCATTGGGACTTTGATCAGAGGGGCAGATGATGTGGGAAAAAATGTTGTTAGGCTTGGGGTAGAAGGAAGGGGAGCAGCTCTGCCTGATTCCCTTTATCTTCCTAGGAATGAATTTGGGGGTTAGGGGGAAGTTAGCCACTTGCTTACAGAGAGTACTCTGCATACCATTTTTAGCACCCATGGCATAGGTTCACCATCACTGGTATAGAATATGGAACACTTCCATATACCATTATATTTCTGAGTCTACAATTTAAACATGGGAGCTTGTGGTAGAAGAGAGGGAAGAGGGAGGAGAAAGGAAATGAGAGGACAGGAGAGGAGAAAGAAAACTTTAAAACCCCCGTTCTAGATAATTAATAATCTAACCATATTGTGACTGAACAAAATAAGAAAACTCTGTACTTTTGTAAAAATTAAAATAAAATCTCAAATATTAAACTATTATATTTTAGGATATGTATTAATGGTTATTAGAAATCAAGAAATAAAGAAGATACAAAATAAAGACCACTTGCCCATGGCTGAATAGCCCATTTAAAATCCATGTGTTTAGCTTACTACCACTACCATGCTGGCTGCAAGCCCAAGAAAGAGACCCAATAGGATTGCCCACTCACTAATATCCTCTGTCTACAGGAAGTATATAAGGACAAGACATCAGTGGGATTTTGGGTAATGTGATTCTTTTTTAGGGTAACAGATTTTCAATTATACAATCCCCCTGAGATCTGTGGAAGACTGGTCTCTCCAATGGATCTTCTAAACATAACCAACTTTTAAATTACAATAATTTGGGGATAAAAGGAAAAGAGAACAAAATCAATGATTGCTAGGCACATTGACAAAAAAGCAAGTTAGGTGGCAGTCCCCTTCTGCATAAGTGTATACATATAAAACAAATGCATTCAACCCAACAGAGTTCAAATCACCACATCACAAAATTCACCTTGGATCTTCTGGTGCAGTGTGTGGCCTGTGCAGGCATCTTAATGGTGCCTTCTTCAAACAGTTAACTTTCTGGATTCAGAGAGCGTGTTTTCTTATCCTAAAATTACTCTCAAACAGAATTTAAACTTTGTAATTTAGAATAATAATGATACATTCCCCCATTGAAGAGGGTGTTGAAAAACACAGGGATTACTTAGGGATGTATGGCTGAGTTATAAGAATCAATTGTCAAAAGAAATAAACAAAAGAAAAACAAATGGAAGAAAAAGTACACTTTTGAGAGAAAAAATTCAAAATCAGAATCAAAATATCAAAAAATCTATGTACATAAAATTCTGAGTAAATAATAAATTCATAATAGGCCCTTGTATTTGGGTTCAATTTAATAAATTTCTAACAGGCCCTGGTATTAGTGTCCAATTAAAGTAATTCCTATCCTGCAAGTCTGTAGGACAAAATACAGTAATATTTCACTTACTCATTTCAGCCAAGACTACAGGAAGTTGCCATACTATATGAGAGAAAAAGGACTAGATTATAGGAGCAAATTGGAACCAGGATGGAGCCAGAATAATCGATGTCAGTTATTTGATATAGAGTTTGTGGTTTAAGGACATCCTGCATTTAATACATGTTAAACAGCTTCAACCTTGAGTCTCATACATGATCTTTGTGTAGAGTGTCATCAATCCATGAAGGATTGGTTTGCTCTCTTTGATCTTGTGCTTGATTGGCACTATGCAAGTAGCTTTGTGCTTCTTTGGCACTGTGCAATGTCTCTCTTTGTATTCCCTTCTCCTGGAATCAGAGAAATCATTAAGCAAAGTCCCATAATTATTTATCAATAAATAACAGTTTTCCAAGATTTGGGGTATGTATTAATACTATAGCAAATATATATTTTAACTTATATTACTGCAAAATTAAAAAAAAAGTTAAAGAAAACCTCAATACCAGAGACATGTGCTTCAAATACAAAAAGGAGAGAAAAAGACTGAAATAGTATATTTGCACATGCAAGCAAAAAAGTAATAGAAGAGTTTTAAAAACAAAAAAATATATAGCTTACAATCATTAACACACTGTGTCAGCTAAGGAAAGGTAGAATACAAAAGTTCCTCACCAAAAATGAGATCCATTTCTTTTCAATCTTGGCCATAATTCACTAACAGTTTTTTATAAAGAAGAGTGTAAAAAGTAATGCACATCCAAAATATCAAAATGCCCCCAAAATAGCCCATTTAATGACAATAGCAAACAAACCCACCATCATTATTTTACATGAATCTGCTATATGACATTAAAAAAAAACACAACTTAGAAGGTAATGGATACTTATCACAAGATTTTCAGGTGTAACAATGTTTCAACCTTGGCTGAGATATTTTTTTAAAAAATCTATTACTGTCAACATTAGAAAATGTGGCAGAGGAGTCTAGGAAAAAAAAAACAAAAAACAAAAAAAAACTTCTGTAGTCTTAATGTTGGGTCTAAAAATATCACCAAGAATTTAGATCATTCTGGTGGAAGGGTATAGTAAGCTGGCTGAAGAGTTACAAATGAGAGATGCTCTCTCTTGGAAGCCATTCAGGGATACCATTCCCTGGGATCAACTCCCCAGCTTCTTTGGTATGAAACTGTGATGTCCCATTCATTCACATTTTTACAAAAGAGGGAGGTGAGGATTATAATTATATTTCACTTCAGCTACTAAAATGGACCCTTTACCTCTTGTTATAAATAACTCAGAGGCAGGCAAAATGATCAGTCAGAGTTTTTGAAAAAATCTTAAATTCATGTTTAAAGACCCCTTAAAATCAACTTGAAATATTTAGCTCATTAAATTTTCCAAAGATTGTTATACAATTGTCACCAGTTTTGATGAAGTCTATATGTCATCTATGTGACAATTAACAAAGCCAAAATGTAAAACAAACAAACTAAAAAATGTTTCTTTCTTTTTTATGGGCTTATTCAATAATATTTTTTCTGTATTATTATAGGGGAAAGGCAACAGAATATAACAATAGTTAAAACACAGTAGATTAAAATGAATCAGGCTAACAGAATAGTTTTGAATACAATACATTAATACATTCACTTAAAACCATGGAAATCAAATCTTAAACAAAACAATTAGCAAAATGCAATAAAATACAGGGACTTTTATAAAACATTGGAGTCTGAAAGGAGTTAAAATGTAACCTCCAGATTCTTTAAAGTTCCTTTTTTCTATATGTTCATATTCCTTGTCAGATTTTTGGGCTCTCCCATACTGAGGGAAAATTTCTCTCTGAATATGGTGAGGAAGAATCCCAAATTGCCATCAATGTAAAAATTAAAATTAAATCTCAAATAATAAAATTTATTTCAGGAGGCTTATTAATAATCATTAGAAATCAAGGAATATAGAACATACAAAATAAGGACCACATGACCATTGCTTATTATCCCATTTAAAATTTGCATGCTTGCTTACCACTACCACCATGCTAGCTGCAAGCCCAAGAAAGAGGCCCAAGGGGACAACCCACTCGCTAATATCCTCTGTCTACAGGAAGTCTGTAATGGCAGGAAGTCAGTGGGCTCCCAGGAAATGTAGTTGTTTTTTAGGATAACAGATCTTAAATTATACACTTCAATTATACACCTCTCTGAATGAGAGGTGAAAAAAAGAGTTCAACTTAAGGAGTAGAGAATAAAAGAGAAGAAAGGTCAAAATTAGATTGATCTGGTAGAAATGGGGTTACATGGTTTTGTGCTGTATTAAATATAAAACTTTCCATCTCCATATTTTAAATACAAAAATAAAATTGTAGTACTGTCACTATACAACAGCTTTAATCACATATAACTTTGTCCTCATGAATATACATAAGACTTATGAACATGCATTGTTGATATCAATGATTCATACAGTAGAGAAGATTATCTATATGAAGATTTATAAGCTAATAGGAAAGAATTTCTTTCTTTTTCTTACAACTTCTTGGCAAAGATTCTGGCTTTTGATTTTCAAAATTTGGGACTTCTAAGATACATACATACATACATACATGTATGCATATAAACATACATAAATATATATAGATAAATCCAGACCTAGGTCTCTTTATAGGGATCTCTCTTGATATATCTATCAATCTATCCATATCAGGAGAGAGAGAGAGATAGATCCCTTATTAATGGTAATGATACTTATCCAATTTGATGATTTAAAACATTAAAATTCTCATGCATAATTATTATAGGACTATCATAACTTCCATGAATCATATTCCTTTATTTTAAAAATTTCAATTAGTAAAATACACTTACAAAAAATAAATTTGCATCTTTATGTATTCTAGCTAATGTAATTATGATAATTTAATGACATTATAACTAGAAAATAGTAATTAAACCTAAATTGAGGTTAATGGCAACATGTACGAATATAATTATGGAAATTTTCTATAGACGCCATGATCTTAAACTAAAAAAAAAAAACTTTACAAAAATCAAAATAACAAAAAAGGATCCATTACTTTCAGATTAGAGATTTCTTCCCTAAACAGTAGAGTCAGTATTAAACCATTTGATTTCCATGCTATAGAAATTAAAATAGCTCAGTTTTCATGGTTCTAATGGGATTTCATTAATTTTTGTGGCTTATACTTATGATGGATGTGTATGTAGAGCTTCATTATATAAAATTCAAAAATTAAAATCCTTGAGAAAGGACTTACTAAAAATCTACTATTTGTAAGATGCTTTCATGGATGGGAGATATACAAAGAAACCATGTTGTTTCTTACTTCACGAGAAGTCAAATAATTTCAATTATCATGCTTTTTTCAAATTGCTCCATCTCAGCTCCATATATTTAGTTTTGAGTTCCATCTCAGCTCCATATATTTAGTTTTGATTTCCTGAGCCACTGACCTGCATCACCTTTTGCCCTTTGGACATTTTAAATTGAAATATCCCAATGATGAGTCCAAAATAGAATCTTATTAACTGTGTATTTATATTGAAATCACCATTATCATTCCAGTATCCAACACTTTCATAACCTCTTAGTCATTCCTAATTTCATATATTTAATCAGTTTCCAGGCTTACTGAATTTATCCGTATGATGTCTACAACACCAAATCATATACCTTCACTTCTCACTTGAATTATTATAAATACTTCCAAATTGGTGTCTCCACTCTCCAATTATTTATACATGCACCTATGAAAGTTTTATTTCTGAAGCACACATCTAACAATGCCATGATAATGCTCAAAAAGCTACTGTCTTCCTACTGCCTCTAACATAAAATAAAAATCCTTCTTTTGGAAATGTTGAGCTCCTTATAACCTTGCTACAATGAAATCACCAGGTTTGGTATTCATTCCTACCTGTTTCCACTCTAAGATCCAAACAAACTACCCTTCTTAAAACCCTCCTTCCACAACTTTCTTTCTACTCCTTATGTCTTTGCATGGTCTGTATTATATAGCTAGAAGGCACTACTTCCTCATTTTCACGTCTTAGAATATTTGCCTTCCTTCAAATGCACAAGGTGAAATCTTTCTTTTTCTAAGATTTAGATTTTTTTTGTTGTTGCTTTTAACATGCCTAAAATATAGTTAGATCTCTATACTTAAAAGATTGTTATAATTTAAAGCACATATTTA
The DNA here is from genome assembly GCF_027887165.1 of Monodelphis domestica. Taxonomy (NCBI): domain Eukaryota; kingdom Metazoa; phylum Chordata; class Mammalia; order Didelphimorphia; family Didelphidae; genus Monodelphis; species Monodelphis domestica. The sequence continues at coordinate 246,382,470 of NC_077229.1, read as the reverse complement.
TTGGTTTCATCACTTTTTATTTTAATAATATCTAATGGTAGCAAAGTATTAGCTTAATAATTGTGTTATAAATTTGATTCATGTATAATTTTAACTTAGTTAAGCTGAGCCCCAAAATAATTTACAAGTTCCTGCTTGATATTGTTTGGAGCAACAATGATTAAGAGTTGCATCTTTGCTGAAGGGCAAAAATTACCTAATTTAGTAGTCAGAGTCAAATACTTATACTACAGGTATAAATTCTAGTGATGAATAAATTTTCTTTTAGCATACCTACACCAAAAAGCTAATAGTTATTCTACCAATTTTCCAAAAAAAATCATTGATGAATTCTTTAAAATTATTGCCTTTGAGATTTTAATCTTCTAATACTAGGTCCTTTGATTCTAAAGATAATTTAATGAAGACAATCTCTCTTTTGTTTATTAGAAGTTCTTTTGCCCAGACTCAATTACAGCAACATTTTCATTACCTTTATGTTCCTGGAAATGTTTAAAAGATTTGGTTTATTTTCTGTCACATCTTCTTTACTTTTCCTTGGAAGCTGAGTAGAGGAAACCACTTACTGAGTCCTAAGGGAAGAAGATAGTATCTCTAGGAAGCTAGCAACACTGATACAGGATGATTGATGCCATTTCTAATCCCTGAGGAATGAGAATATTTACAAAATTCTTGACAACATGGAAAAATTTCACTTTTGAAAGTTTCAGGGAAATTTTGCATGTGTAATCAAACATATAGAAATATTTTAATGATAATTAGAACAAATGATTATATTTTATAAAGATAAAGATAGTCTATAATTATAATCAGAACATGTGGTTTTGCCATCACAGGAAGCTTACCACATCAGAAAAATGCAAATTGCCATGATTTAATGAAAAGTCTTAGGAAGCAAGACATCACTGTGTCTTGTCCAGAATCATGCCACTATTAAATATCTGAGAAAGAATTTTAAATTGAAACACCTCAACAAAATCCTGACACTCTATCCATGACTCTAGGATGTTTCCTGTATATGTATTGGATATTATGTTTAATAAAATAGGACTGTAAGAAACACTAATAATTTTTAAACATAACCATCCCATTTAATAACCAGTAGGCATAAAGATATATAGATTATATGAATACAACATTAAAATCATTTGATGAGACTCACAGATTGAAATACTTTCTTTTTCGTATCATATGAAATGTTACAGATAAGGTTGCTTTATTTTTCATGTATCTTGTCATTACAATATCTCATGAAGATCAGAAGCACCTATTCTGTCAAGTTTTTTGTATATATACCACATTAATGAAGCAACTAATCCAAAGCAATAAACATTCATTTTTTATAAAGTTTTTTTTTTCTCTAGAGTAAATGTTAGTGCAATCTTCAATAATTTTTTTTTTACATTTTGTGATCCATGTTTCTTCCTCTCACTCACTTCTCCTCCTTCTAAAACCAATAAGCAATAATTAAGCAACTACTCCATTTCAAGCACCATGTAATGTGATGGGACTACAATGTAAGGAAAGGCAGTTCCTGAACTCAAGGACTTTATAATATAAAGGGATGGATAACACACAAAATGCCATAAGAAAAGAGTGTTTATGGACATGGACACCATGCAGTACCTGGCATAGGGACATCTTATTCCCAGGGGGTTGAACTAATCAGGGCAACACATGGAAAATGGAATTATCTGAGATTTCAATTTCTGCTCTGTATAAAAGACAGCAGTGGAAGGAATTTTGTACTTCATCTTTTACAGTCCTCCAATCAGGGAGGAAAGAATACTGAGAAAAATGTAGTCAATCAAGATTTGAGTTAGCAGTGTGGTTATGAATCTAGAAGTAATGAGATTTTTCCTTGAAAGGCATTTCATGAAACCAGGGATAAAATCAGATTCAAAGCAGAGTTAAGAGAGTAAGAGAGGTGAGTATGAACAACCTGTTTCTTATTTTTCCTCCTATATTAACTCTACTGATGTACCATTTGATTTGACTCAATAGTAAATTTTAATAACAAAATCACTGATTAAATAATACTGAATGGAAATAGATTAAATATTATCTGTAGATATTAAACATTTTTAGTTAAGGAAAATCATGAAAAGTTCCTGAAATCTTAAACAGCAAATTCATTTACTCCAATATCAAATGGGTTCCTACTATTTTTAAGAGATCCTTTAGTGCATCTTTAGTTAGTCCTCTTTTCAAACTCCTAAACTCTCAATCCCATTGCAAGATTTCCTCCACTCAGCAAATAATCATTTCCTCTTCCATTCAGCCTTTCACTCATATCAACTAATATTTATTAAATATCTAAAAATATGAAAGCATATGAGGAGTAGCATGAATCTGGGATAGAAAGCCAGTCTTTGTGTTACAAATATTTGAATCCAAGTATTGATCACTAGAATATAAACTCATTGTGTGTATAAATAATTTCTCTTTTTGTACCCCAGCACCTAGAAAGCTTTCTCGACCAAAGCAGGCACAATATTCATTGGTTGATTAAATGAAACATATCGTCTATGTGACCTGAAACAAGTCATCTAATAACTGTGTCCTTCAAATAATGATTTAAGATGAAAATTTGAATACTAATTGCTGATTTTTATTTTATTTTTAAATTTAATTAATTAAATTTATTTATTTAGAGTATTTTCCATTGTTACATGATTTGTGTTCTTTCTCTCCCCTCTTCCCTCCCTCTCCCATAGCCAATGAGCAATTCAACTGGGTTTTACATGTATCATTGATCAAGATCTATTTCTATATTATTAATATTTGCAATAGAGTGATCATTTAGAGCCTACATCCCCAATCATATCTCCATCAAACCATGTGATCAAGGAATTTTTTTTTCTTCTGTATTTCTACTCCCACAGTTCTTTTTCTGGATGTGGATAGTGCTCTTTCTCATAAGTCCCTCAGAATTGTCTTGGATCATTGCACTGCTACGAGTAAAGTCCATTATTTCTCTTCTATTGTAGAGAATTGTGCCATAGAATATAAGTCTTTGTATACAATGCTCTCCTGGTTCTGCTCCTTTTGCTTTGGATCAATTCCTGTAAGTGCTTATTTTTAATCCCAAAGTGTGTTCTAAAAGTGAATACCTTCCATGCCAATAAAACTATATATTCCATTAAAAAAGGAAAATGAATTTTCAGAGTGATGTTACTTAGGGTTGCTGAAAATACAAAGATTTGTAAAAGAATCTTTGACCTCCTGGGGGATCTAACAGAAAAGATGATACATGTGCACAGATAGCTATGATATAGTGTAAAATGAATGTGTCTTTATAGAGGAATGAAATACTCTAAGAGACCAAAGAAAGAATAATTTACTTTTTGCTAGGCAGTTCAAGGAAGATTTCATAAGAAAAGCACTATTTCAGCTGTGTCCCAAAGGATTGATAGGATATTGACAAATGGAAAAGGACCAAAAAGAACATTACTTACAGAATATTTATTTGCAAATATTTAGATTAAGGCCATCTGAGGAAGATATAATATTCCCCCCAAAACTGCCTTTTCCACTTTTAAAAATTTGTTAAAAAGTGACAATAGCTAAATCTGAAGAGTATGACAATATAATCTGACCCTTCCAACCTTATCTGTTACTGCTCTTTAATATAAGTGGATCCTTTCTTCCAATTAGATTAAATGACTTAATATGTATTCCTGATTGCTCATCTCTGCTCATTCCATTTCCATTTAATGGTATTCCTTTTCCTTTCTTCTCCTTTCAGGTACCAGATTGTCATTCCAGAATTAGATCATGTTAAAAATCTTTCTGTCTTCATTAAGACTTGAAAGAAGTTATATCATGTTTTGTGAATAAGAAAAGTATAAACATAAGGAATGTAAAGAAATTGGAAAAAATGTGTGGGTAATTGCCTTGGCATATATCATATGTTTTTCCACATATATGATAGATAGTTTTTAGATAGAAAAATAGATGAATAGATAGATAGATAATGATAGATAGATATCTGACTCACATCATGTGGCCTAGGAGTGTATGTTCTAGAAAATGGTTTACCTCTCCCTAACACAGACAGCCTTGGGGTGGAGAGAAGAGGATAGTAGAATCCTGACTAGATTACTACTTTTTTCTTCACCTGTGTCAAAGTATATCTTGTACTACAACACAAATGTAGGTTGTCAAGGGGGGAAATATTGGAAAGAACAATATAATTGATTTCTCTTTCCCTTATTCTTGAGAGGAAAATAGACCACATTTTATAATTGACAAATTTACATAAAATCTCTGAGCAACTGTTAGTGTTATCCCTAATGTGTTTTTTTTTTCCAGTAAATTTCTAGTAAGTTTCTTAGTGAATTAGCTGGTTTCTGGTAACATTCAAAGGAAATAATACCAAATCATCATCTGCCTTGCATAATACCAATACTTACAAATGATTCTGATGAATAGTTTGATAATAACTCAAATATGAATGTGGATAGAGAAAACAGTTGGGAATTTAAGAATTTTTTTTAATCCAAACCATAGAGTTGTAAAGTTGGAATTCACTCCAAAAATCTTTCACTGAAAACTGTATAATCCTCAAAAATCTATCCTCTCTTCAATAGGATAAACACATAGGCATTCAAAATAGAATTCTAAGTAGTATTATGAATGGAAACCAATTGCCTCTCTAGTATAAGAACATTGTAGCATGTCTTAGGTAGACATTTGCTAACCACATGAGGAAGTGAAAAATATGTTTTAAAATCTTTTTTAAACCTTTTTGAATTTTAATACTAAGTACTGATTTTTATTTTATTTTTAACTAATTTATTTATAATATTTTTTCATGGTTACAATTTATATTCTTTCCCTCCCCTCTTCTCTTCCCTCTCCCATAGACAATGAGTAATTTAACTGGGTTTTACATGTATCATTGAGCAAATCCTATTTCCTTTCAATCTTGAATTTACTCATCATATTTTCTCTTCAGCTTTCATTTTTTGGTCAGGTAAATCTGAAATTCCTCTATTTAATTAAACATCATTTTTCTCCTTGGAGGATTTTGCTCATTTTTGCTAGGTATTTATTACTAGGTTGTGGTCCTAGACCCTTTGCCTTTCTGAGTATCATATTTCAAGTTTTCAAGTCTTTCAATGTAGAAGCTGCTATGATGTGTAATTCTGACTATTGATCCTGGATACTTGAATCATTTCTTCAGGCAGCTTCTATTATTTTTTTCTTTCCAAATAGTATTATTATTATTCCAATTATTCTGCTTAATGTACCCACCATTTCTATTTAATTGTCTGAAAAAATTGCCCTCTAAACCTATAGTCCTTGACAAAATGTCTAACATGATTACACAAGAAACACCTCTGGGGTCCAGATCTCCTTTCTCTTGGCTTGTATTGGTTGCTTGGTTGCCCAGATGTTAGAGCTGCCACAGCCTTCACTTCCTTTATTTCACTTTCCCTAGATTTTTTTTTCTGCATCCCTCAATTTCTTTTTTTTTTAATCCTCTATCACCGTGTCCTTTTCATCATATTTATCATCATTGACAATAGACAAATATGTTGCCTTTCTCCTTAATTATTCTAGTCCCATTTCTTCCCAATCAGGGCAATTATTTCTAAAGAACAATTTAATATTAGGAATTGCATTTCTTACAAATATTCTCTTACTGTGAGCTATTGTATCTTCTAATACATTCAAGCCTAATTTAATTTATGCTTCACCTGTGATTCTCTCAAGGAAATCTGTAGGTGACTCATTTGCTTTCTGTTTAATATTTTCTAATTTATACCAAGCATTAGGTCTTTTAGTGTGTCTCTTAATCACATCCATAACTGACTTTCTGGCCTCTTTCATCAATTTATTCATATCCACATTTTGAAAATCTTCTGGCCATGGGATCAATACTGGATCATTTCTTATCTCCTCTATAAATTTATTCCTTTGCCTTTTTGTTAATAATTCTTTCATCAATAATTAAAAATCACCATAATCAGGGTCAAAATATATATATTGCCCTTTGAAACTCTCTTACAACCTCATTAGGTTCTTCAGCAAAGGATGGGGTCCTATGTCTAATCACTTCTAAATTCTCTGGTGTAAACAATTTGTGAATTTTTACTTTGTATATCTGTGGGTTACCACAGGGATGTTCCTCAAAAGAAACAGTGATGCTTGATTTTTATTGCATTATGTCTCTTCCATTTGTAATTTGGTCAAATTCTTAATTTTCCAATCATTATTTTTCTTATTAACCTCATTATCCTTTAAACCATTTCCAAAATTATTTGTTAAAATCATTCTCTTTCATGCATCACTCCATTGTCTCTATCTTGTCTTTCATAATCATAATGATTTGCTTCAACTCAAAGTTCTTAGTAATCCACAATACAATAAGTTTCAATCTATATCCAATACCAAACACCAAAAAATTTACATTTATATAACACAAATAAACATATATACATCAAAGGTACATAAGTTAACATAGATTGCATAGTTAAAAACATCAATGGTTTCATCCACTCATACCCTAACATTACATAACAACACTGTGGAAACAGATAAAAAAATTATATAAGGGATGTGTAAAACACAATCCCACAAAAAATATAATACATCATTTGTCTTGTCCCCTGGCAGATTTACATTCAATATAAAACTACTATACAATACAGAAATTGTTTTACTATAATCCAGTATGATTTATATTTATAAACCCCAAAGAACAAAACAAAACAAGATTTAAAAAATCAACAACAAATAAAAATAAAATGAACTCCTAGCAAAGTGCTAATGGGCTTGAAACTTTTAAATCTCCCTCAGAATTCCACCAAGAGTCAGAGTTCCATGTCACTCAGGGCATGTACCCTGTGGAGCAGCCAAGTGCTATAGAATGGCAATGGAATCTTCCCAGTTGCTGTCAACTTGCTTTCTATCTCTTTTCCCTGGTCAAAGTCAATTATTTTCCTAAGTTTTTGTCAAGTTGGCTCTGCCAAATGTTATAGGGAAGTTAAATAGAAGGGATCAAACTAACTAAATATAAACAAGTTTATTAGCTAAAAGGACAAGGGAATGGAAAGGGAATCAGGGAGTAACATTTCTCTAACCCTCCCAGATATTGAAATCTTAGCTTTCTAAATAACCTTAATCTAACTAAATAAATGGATAATTAAAGATAAAGGGAATTAGTAAAGTCCACAGGGTCCAGATTCTCACAACACCAGAATCCTTGATTGGGTCACACAGCTGTCTCAAGATGAGTCCTCACAAGGATCAGGAAGGGAGGAGGATCAGACATACACAGACACCATCCACCAGTGTGTGGGGATCACTCACTCAACCTTTCTTTAAAAATGCTCCAATTACCAGGCAGTCCAAAGTTGTTTTCCTTCAGAGATACTTCCATACACCCTCTCTGTCTGCTTCCCAGAGAGGAGAGAGAGTCTCAGTTGCCAGTTTTCCAACTGCCTTCTAATGCTGACCTAATCCTTGGTCTATGGAATTTTGGTTTGAAGGCTGTCAACTCGCCTTGCTAAATTCTCTTGCTATTATTGGTATCTCAAAGTCATTTTAATTTTTTTTAACCAATAGTGAATTAGTGCATTTTCTATCTCTGTTGATAGCTTTAATTTCTTCATCTGTCAACTATTCCGTTCAATATTCTTTGACAATTTACAAATTGGACAATGATTCATATTCTTATAAATTTGCCTCAGTTCTCTATAAGTTTGAGAGATGAGACCTTTATCAGAGAAATGTTTAAATGTTTTCTCTTATTCTATTCTTTCCTTCTCATCTTGGCTACATTATTTTTGTTTGTGCATAGCCCTTTAAATTTGATGTAATAAAATTTACCCATTTTTCTTCCTGTGATTATCTATGTCCATTGTTTGATAAATTCCCTTTCATCCATAAATTTTAGAGGAAAAAATCATGCTGCCTTTATTTTTTTTAATATATTTTATTTGATCATATCCAAGCATTATTCATTAAAGACATAGATCATTTTCTTTTCCTCCCACCCACCCCCCATAGCCGACGCGTAAATCCACTGGGCATTAGATGTTTTCTTGATTTGAACCCATTGCTTTGTTGATAGTATTTGCATTAGAGTGTTCATTTAGAGTCTATCCTCTGTCATGTCCCCTCAACCTCTGTATTCAGGCAGTTGCTTTTTCTCGGTGTTTCCACTCCCATAGTTTATCCTTTGCTTATGAATAGTGTTTTTTTTCTCCTGGATCCCTGCAAATTGTTCAGGGACATTACGCCGCCATTAATGGAGACGTCCATTACGTTCAATTATACCACAGTGTATTAGTCTCGGTCTACAATGTTCTCCTGGTTCTGCTCCTCTCGCTCTGCATCACTTCCTGGAGGTTGTTCCAGTCTCCATGGAAATCCTCCACTTTATTATTCCTTTTAGCACAATAGTATTCCATCACCAACATATACCACAATTTGCTCAGCCATTCCCCAATTGATGGGCATCCCCTCGTTTTCCAGTTTTTGGCCACCACAAAGAGCGCAGCTATGAATATTTTTGTACAAGTCTTTGTGTCCATTATCTCTTTGGGGTACAGACCCAGCAGTGCTATGGCTGGATCAAAGGGTAGATATTCTTTTGTCGCCCTTTGAGCATAGTTCCAAATTGCCCTCCAGAATGGCTGGATCAGTTCACAACTCTACCAGCAATGAATCAATGTCCCTACTTTGCCACATCCCCTCCAGCATTTATTACCTTCCTTTGCTGTTATGTTAGCCAATCTGCTAGGTGTGAGGTGATACCTCAGAGTTGTTTTTATTTGCATCTCTCTGATTATAAGAGATTTAGAACACTTCTTCATGTGCTTGTTAATAGTTTTGATTTCTTTATCTGAGAACTGCCTATCCATGTCCCTTGCCCATTTATCAATTGGAGAATGGCTTGATTTTTTGTACAATTGATTTAGCTCTTTATAAATATGAGTAATTAAACCTTTGTCAGAGGTTTCTATGAAGATTTTTTCCCAATTTGTTGTTTCCCTTCTGATTTTAGTTACATTGGTTTTGTTTGTACAAAAGCTTTTTAGTTTGATGTAGTCAAAATTATTTATTTTACATTTTGTGATTCTTTCTATGTCTTGCTTGGTTTTAAAGCCTTTCCCCTCCCAAAGGTCTGACATGAATACTATTCTGTGTTTACCCAATTTACTTATGGTTTCCTTCTTTATGTTTAAGTCACTCACCCATTTTGAATTTATCTTGGTGTAGGGTGTGAGGTGTTGATCTATTCCTAGTCTCTCCCACACTGTCTTCCAATTTTCCCAGCAGTTTTTATCGAATAGTGGATTTTTGTCCCAAAAGCTGGGATTTTTGGGTTTATCGTATACTGTCTTGCTGAGGTCGCTTTCCCCCAGTCTATTCCACTGATCTTCCTTTCTGTTTCTTAGCCAGTACCAAATTGTTTTGATGACTGCTGCTTTGTAATATAGTTTAAGGTCGGGGACTGCAAGGCCCCCATCATATGTTTTTTTTTTTTTTCATTATTTCCCTGGATATCCTTGATCTTTTGTTCTTCCAAATGAACTTTGTTATTTTTTTTTCTAAATCAGTGAAGAAGTATTTTGGTAGTTCAATGGGTATAGCACTAAATAGATAAATAAGTTTGGGTAGGAGGGTCATTTTTATTATATTGGCTCGTCCTATCCATGAGCAGTTAATGTTTTTTTCCATTTGCTCAAGTCTAGTTTTAGTTGTGTGGCGAGTGTTTTGTAGTTGTGTGGGGGCCTTACCTTCTGATCCATGTCCAGGTCCAGGAGGAGGATTCCCAGGGTCTATGCTGTTGATCGTCTTGAATTTCGGCACCTTAGGAGCTTATAGTTTGAGATCGGTCCGGAAGGGTTTTCCGGAGATCTGAACTTTAGCTTTCTCTAAGCCGCCATTTTGACCGGAAGTCTATATCTGCCTTTATTTTTATAAAGCATCACCATTTATTCCTAAATTATATTGGCTATTATTTGGTATATGATGTGAGAGGTTAATCTATACTTAGTTATTATCAAGGTGTTTTCCAGTTTTCTCAGCAAATGTTTTGTCAAATAATGAATTATTTTCTCAAAAGCTTCCATTCTTGTATTCATCAAACAGAAGTTAATATGGTTATTTATTACTTTGAACTGTGTACCCACTGTTGTTTGATGATTACTATTTTGTAATGTATTTTGAGTTCTGGTATTGTTAGGCCACTTTTCCTCACAGTTTTATTTTACCTTATTATTTTCATTCAGTTCTCTCATTGAAAATATAGTATTTTTATGTACCATGTATCCTATGGAATTACCTTGAATAGTTTTTATATATCAGAGTGACATCTTTCATAGTTAATAATCATTAAAACATTGTGTTATTTTGTACAACAATCTCCTGGTTTTTTTTTTTTACTTTAAATTGTATTGATTTTTCTTTTGATTTCAAGATTTCCATCTTTATGTTTAATTGGGGATTTTTAGTTCATTCTCTTTTTTGTTTTGTTGTCGTTGTTGTCACATGCCATTCATTGATCTGGTTTTTCCCTTGTGTAATGTAAACCTTGATATATACAGTTTTGAATTATACAATTTTGATATTTTATATTATGTTGTTATTCTAATTAATTAAATCATTTATTGTTTATTTTTTCTAAGATACTGGAGAAGTGTAATAGGAGGTATCTCTGCTAGTGCATTTCTAACACTAATGCTTTCTTCATTTTGGTTTTATTTTAAGATTAAGAGATGAACATGTTAGTTACTGAACATCTCAGAAAAGTAAGTTTAGTTGGTTCTAATAGAGTAAGGATATGCAACAAGGATACAGTGATACCTTTCTCCATCTCTCCATCGTTGGTAGACTGTACCTCTATTGTCTCATCTTAAAAACTCTTCTGATGAGATTATCAGTATTTAGAGACTGATGTGATATTATGCATCCACCAAATTTGAGAGATATAAATATGTCAGCATTTTCTTATGACCTAGAAAACATGTGTTAGTCAACTGTCAAGAATGTGAGGATAAACTGGATCTCTGGGCAGCTTTGTCTCCTTTTATTTAAGGTCTTCTCATATTATGGCTGAGAAATAAGAAGCAACCTTGGATATATACTTTCTTATCATCTACCATCCCATCTTGGAAGATTCCTAAGAATTTCCTAAAACATTGTATCAAACTCAAACAGAAAACTAGGCATACATCAACACCTAAAGTCATATAAAAAAAGTAAAAAATGGGCACTATATTTAGAAATAAAGGCTAATATTAAAAATAAATTAGGGGAACACAAAATAGTTTGTCCATCAGACCTATAGATAAGGAAATAATTGATGACAAAATAAGATATAGAAGCCATTACAAGTTATAAAAAAAGATTGTTTTTATTACATTAAGTTTAAAATTTATGCACAAACAAAACCAATGTACCATAATTATAAGCTAAACAAAACACTGGTAGGGATATTATCACAAATCTCTCTGACAAAAGCCTCAGTTCCCAAATATATAGAGAATTAAGTCAAATTTATAAAAATATAAAGAATTCCTCAATTGATAGATGGTCAAAATATATGGGCAATGTTCAGATGAAGAAATTGAAAATATATTTAGTCATATGAAAAAAGATCCAAATCAATATTAATTCAAGATTGCAAATTAAAAAACTCTGAGGTACCATTTCATATATATCAGCTTGACTAATATTACAAAAAAAGAAAATGATACATGTTGGGGGGATGTGGCAATGGTACACAAATACATTGTTAGTAGAACTGTGAGCTGATATAGTCATTTTGGAGAGTAATTTGGAATTATGACTAAAGAGCCATAAAACAGTATTTACCTTTTTACATAGCAATACTACCTATTGGGTCTGCATCCCAAAGAGATGAAAGATAGAAGGGACAGGAACAATTTGTGCAAAATATTCATAGCAGCTTTTTGTTGTGTGAAACATTTATAAACTGAAAGGATGTTCATCAATTCAAGAATAGCTAATCAAGTCATAACAAAAAAGACTGACTGCCTCCACAGAAGGAACTGATGGAGTCTGAATGCAGACTGAAACATACCATTCTTCATTTTATTTCTACCACAAATTTTCTCTATTAAAAGTGATATGTATCATCTTTGAAAAACCATGACCTTTGTCACCTCTCTTTAGAGGTGGTGTCAAGATGGCAGCTTAGCAAGGAGCAAAAGTTCAGACCTCAGAAAACCCTTCCTTACCTATTACAAACTGAATGCTCCTAGGGCACTGAAATTCAAACTAAACAACAGGACAGAGGTGGGGAACCCTCCTTCTGGACTCAAATCAAAAGGTAAGCCCCCCCAAAACCTGGAATCTGAGAATACTCAGGTCTAAGGGGAAGGCAGAGGGAAGGTCCCAGGACCCCTCCCCCCCCAAACCAGAGAGCTGAGCCCCGAGTGGCAGCGGGAACCTCTGAGCAGGCAAAGGTTCTAGTTTGGAGGGTCTACCTTGTGAGCAGCAGGATGCCGGGCTCAGACCGACCAGCATGGACAGATGGGAGGAAGCCAGGGAGAGACCAGGGCCGTGGCTGGGTCCCTCAATCTGGCTCCAGTATCACTGTTGCCTCGGGGCACATCCAGACCAATCCATTTGAACATAATCCAATCAGGACTTCTCAGAGCTCAGGGAGGCGGGCAAAGGCACTGGGGAACCTTGCGGACAGTGGAGAAGCAGCTGGAGAGAATTGGAGAGAGACTGGGCTGCCCAGCCTTCCAGGAGTCTTCAGCCTCAGAGCACATACAGCCCAACCCAGTTGAACTTAATCCGATCAAAAGCCTCCAGAGGACAGGGAAGCTAACATTCCTCCCCTAGTGACTGTACCAAGAGATCTGATAAAGCTCTAAGAGGGGAGACTGACAGCCCAATAACCAAAAAAAATGAGAGGAGCAAGAGCACAGACAAATATGGGGAGCAAAGAAGGGTTAAACTCGAGTAAACAACAGAAAAAGAAGAAAGAAATTACAATAGACAGCTTCTGCACAGGTAATGAGCAAAGAGCGAACAAAACAGAGGGGGATGCATCAGCAAAGGAAAAATCAGAAATCCCAGCTAATTGGATGCAGGCTTTGGAAGAACTCAAAATGCAACTCAAAAAACAATTAAGAGAGGCTGAAGACAATTGGGAAAAGAACTTAAAAACCAAGATAAGTCATCTGGAAACAGAGGCACTTGAACTAAAATAAGAAAATAGTGTCTTGAAAGCCAAAATCAAGCAGCTGGAAAATGAGGCAAAGGAGATGAAAGGTGAGGCAAAGCAGATGAAAGATGAGGTGAAGAAGATGAAAGATGACCTCCAAAGAAAATCAGACCAAAAGGAAAAGGATGACCAAAAAACTAAGGATGAAATCCAGTCTTTAAGAAACAGAATACAACAACTAGAATTAAGTGACCTCACAAGGCAGCAGGACACTATAAAACAAAACCAAACAAATGAAAAAATTGATGAAAATATGAAGCATCTCATTCAAAAACAGAGGATTTAGAAAATCATCCAAGGAGAGACAATTTAAGAATCATTGGCCTACCAGAAGACCATGACAAAAGAAAAAGCCTGGACATTATATTACAGGAATTTATTAAAGAAAACTACCCCGATATCCTAGAACGAGAGGGAAAAGTGGAGATTGTTAGAATCCGCAGATCACCTCCTGTAATTAATCCACAACCAACAACACCCAGGAATGTTATAGCCAAAATCAAGAACTATCAATCCAAAGAAAGCTATTACAAGCTGCCAAGAAGAAGTCATTCAGATACCAAGTAACCACAGAGAGGATAACTCAGGATCTGGCTGCATCCACACTGAAAAAAAAGAAAGGCATGGAATATGATATTCTGCAAAGCAAGGGAATTAGGTCTACAACCAAGAATCAACTACCCAGCAAAACTGACTATATTCTTACAGGGGAAAGTAATTCTCAAATAGAAGAATTTCAAGAATTCATAAAGAAAAGACCAGTCCTGAACAGAAAATTTGATGTCCAAGCACAGAACTCAAGAGAATAATCAAAAGGTAATTTAAAAGAGGGGAATAAAGAAAAACAAAACAAAACAAAACAAAAATTTAAGAGACTCAATAAGTTAAAACATAAAAGTATCCATATAAGAAAAGAGGTCATTGGTAACTCTTAAAAACTGTTGTTATTGCCTGGGCAGCAAAAGAAGTACACTTAGAGGGAACAGTGACAAACTGTATAGTGTGACAAGGGAATCACTTTAAAAGACTGATATATATTAATTTAAGGTCGCCAAGGAATTCAGCTATGTAATTCCTAAATGAAAACTCAAGTCAGCCGTCAACCTTTTATGGAGTTTAATTACAATAGGAGGAAGTAATTAGAGAGAGAGAGAGAGAAAGGGGAGAGAAGGAAATAGGGCTTAAATACCCCTTCTGTTTAGGCTGGGCCAAAAGGCCCAAGCCCTTAGATAGCTGGGGCAAAGAAAGGAGATCAGTCCCTATTACTCACGTGACCAAAATGGAGAAACAGTCTCAGAGGCCCCCACCTTCAGCTTCCCTCAGAGCAAGCTTCTCAGAGTACACTGCCACCACTCCAGCCAACTCCTCAACCACCCCTGAGTCTTCAGACCCCCCTGATCTTTAAGGAAATCATCCAAGTTGCCTCCCCTCAGTTCTCACATCTACCAATCACTGTCCATCAATTTCCCTGTGCCAATGGAGGCTCTAGCTTAACCCAGGACCGCCCAGAGGCTTTGCACATGTCTGTTGAAGGTCATAATTTCAAATGATTAAATCTTTGCTCCTTTGCCACAGCCCTTTCTAAATCCTGTTAACCTGAGTAGGGTAGAGATTGGAATAATTAAATTTTGATCTAGGCTGCAGCCCTTACTCAATCCTGTTAGGACTGAATAGGGTGGAGATTAATTCCAAGTATCTCCATTGTATCAATTCTAAAATCAATCATGACTCAAAGAAATTCCTGTTCTATGCTTAAGCATAGGTCAAAGTCCTTTCCATTGTTCAGCAAAAGGTTTCTGTCCTAAAGTAATCTTAAGAAGGGAAGGAGAAGGAACCTCCCATGCCAATGGGATTCACATTCCAAAAGTCAAGACCCACTATCAATAGGAAATTTTTCAAGTATGAAATTTCCCAATGGTGAAATTTCCAACATTTATAAGTCTAAGAAATTTTGAGGTTTACAATAGGATGGAAGGACAAGACATAAGTGGGTATATAGATATATGCATACAAAAATATATACATGAGTATACATATATATATATATACACATATATATAACTAGAGCTTAAAATAGGTTAATATTAAAAGAAATGGGGGTAAGAAGCTCATGGTGGGAGGGGGCATAACATCAATACACTGGAAGGTTAAAGAGGTCAGAGACAGGAATTACTCAAATTTCATGTGCTTTAAAATTGACTCAAAGAGGGAAAAACAATCCAATCCATTGGGGGCAGAGAATAGATTTGTGCCCTATAGGGGAGTAGAAGGGTAACAAATGGTCTGGTGGGGAGGGAAGCAGTACAATAGAGGGAGGGGGAGGGGGCTAATTATAGAAAGATTACAGGGAAAATACAGGGGGGATAAGAAGGGAGGGAGGTAGAAAGGGAAGTAAAATAAGGGTGGGAAATAGGAGGACTGTTTAAAAGCAAACATTGGTGTAGAAGGAAAAAGTGAAAGAAGAAAAGGCAGAAACAGGAGCAGAAATAAAAATGCTGGGAAATACACAGCTAGTAATCATAACTCTGAATGTGAATGGAATGAACTCACCCATAAAACGCAAGGGAATAGCAGAGTGGATTAGAATCCAAAACCCTACCATATGCTGTCTACAAGAAACACACATGAGGAAGGTAGATACACATAGGGTGAAAGTAAGAGGGTGGAGCCAAATCTATTGGGCATAAACTGACAAAAAGAAGGCAGGAGTCACAATCATGATATACAACAAAGCCAAAGTAAAAATAAATCTAGTTAAAAGAGATAGGGAAGGTAATTACATCTTGATAAATGGCAGTATAGACAGTGAGGAAATATCAGTACTCAACATGTATGCCCCAAATAGCATAGCATCCAAATTTCTAAAGGAGAAACTAGAGGAACTCAAGGATGAAATAAGTAGAAAAACTATACTAGTGGGAGACCTGAATCTTCTTCTTTCTGAACTAGATAAATCAAACCAAAAAATAAATTAGAAAGAGGTGAGAGAAGTGAATTAAATCTTAGAAAAATTAGAGTTAGTAGACATATGGAGAAAAATAAATAGGGACAAAAAGGAATATACCTTCTTTTCTGCAGCACATCGTACATTCACAAAAATTGACCATGTATTAGGGGATAAAAACATTGCAAGTAAGTGCAAAAGGCACACACACATAACTACAAAACACTTTCCACACAGTTAAAACTAGATCTAAACAATTGGAAAAACATTGATTGCTCATGGGTGGGACGAGCTAACATAATAAAAATGACAATCCTACCCAAATTAATTTACTTATTTAGTGCCATACCCATTGAACTAACAAAAAACTTCTTTACAGAATTAGAAAAAAAAACATAACTAAGTTCATTTGGAAGAACAAAAGATCAAGCATATCCAGGGAAATCATGAAAAAAAATGCAAAGGACTGAGGACTTGCAGTCCCAGATCTCAAACTATACTATAAAGTAGTGGTTATCAAAATAATTTGGTACTGGCTAAGAGGCAGAGAGGAGGATCAGTGGAATAGACTTGGCATAAATGATCTCAGCAAGACAGTTTATGACAAACCCAAAGACCCCAGCTTTTGGGACAAAAATCCATTATTTGATAAAAACTGCTGGGAAAACTGGGAGACAGTGTGGGAGAGATTAGGTATGGATCAACACCTCACACCATACACCAAGATAAATTCAGAATTGGTGAATGACTTGAACATAAAGAAGGAAACTATAAGTAAATTAGGTGAACACAGAATAGTATACATGTCAGACCTTTGGGAAGTGAAAGATTTTAAAACCAAGCAAGACTTAGAAAGAGTCACAAAATGTAAAATAAATAATTCTGACTACATCAAATTAAAATGTTTTTGCATAAACAAAACCAATGTAACTAAAATTAGAAGGGAAGCAACAAATTGGGAAACAATCTTCATATAAACCTCTGACAAAGGTTTAATTACTCAAATTTACAAAGAGCTAAGTAAATTGTACAAAAAATCAAGCCATTCTCCAATTGATAAATGGGCAAAGGACATGGACAGGTTGTTCTCAGCCAAAGAAATCAAGACTATTAATAAGCACATGAAAAAGTGTTCTACATCTCTTATAATCAGAGAGATGCAAATGAAAACAACTCTGAGGTATCACCTCACACCTAGCAGATTGGCTAACATGATAGCTATGGAAAGTAATGAATGCTGGAGGGAATGTGGCAAAGTAGGGACACTAATTCATTTCTGGTGGAGTTGTGAATTGATCCAACCATTCTGGAGGGCAATTTGGAACTATTCACAAAGGGCAATAAAAGACTGTCCGCCCTTTGTTCCAGCCATAGAACTGCTGGGTTTGTACCCCAAAGAGTACTTGTACAAGAATATTTATAGCAGTGCTCTTTGTGGTGTCCAAAAATTGGAAAATGAGGAGATGCCCTTCAATTGGGGAATGGCTGAACAAATTGTGGTATATGTTGGTGATGGAATACTATTGTGCTAAAAGGAGTAATGAAGTGGAGGAATTCCATGAAGACTGGAACAACCTCCAGGAAGTGATACAGAGTGAAAGGAGCAGAACCAGGAAAACATTGTACACAGAGACTGATTCACTGTGTTACAATCGAAGGTAATGGATTTCTCCATTAGTGTCAATGCAATGACCCTGAACAATCTGCAGGGATCTAAAAAACACTATCCACAAGCAGAGGATAAACGGTGGGAGTAAAAACATGGATCAAAAGCAACTGCTTGACTACAGGGGTTGAGGGGATATGAGTGAGGAGAGACTCTAAATGAACACTCTAATGCAAATACCAACAACATGGAAATGGGTTCGAATCAAGAACACATGTGATACCCAGTGGAATTGAGCACCGGCTATGGGTGAGGTGGTGGGGTGGTGGGAGGGAAGAAAAGAAAATGATCTTTGTTTCCAATGAATAATATTTGGAAATGATGAAATAAAATAATGTTAAAAAAAGAAAAACCATGACAAACATGAAATTCTGAATTGCATGATAACAAATGGAAAAGTTATATCATATTATCTGCCCTTTTTGGGAGGAGAGATGGGTAGGAGAGAGGGAGAGAACATAGATTGAAAAAATATCAGAAAAGTATTATTAAAATTTCATCTACATGTATTTTGAAAAAATATATAAAAATAAAACATTGATTATTGTCATCCCCTCCAAAAAACCCTTAAATATAAGTGCCTGTGGGGTGCATATTTACTTAGAAAATCACAATTTTACTTATACTCATATTATATTGCTATATATTCTATTAAATATTTTCAATTACGTTTTCATCTATTTTAGCCTATAGTTAAGAGGTTTGCAGACCCTTTAAGACCCTCAGGTGACAAGTTTGATATATTATATAGAGCATTATTCACTATTAAAAAAAAGAACAACAACTTAGATTTTGCTGTACAGTTTTCCTGGCATAGACATTATTAAGAGGAAAGGGGGGAAACTAAAAGTTAAAACAGAACAAAGAGTGAAGGAGAAAAAAGTATAGAAAATATTAGGATATTTCTTTCCTCTTAGGTAGGACCAATGCCAAGAATTTGACTGTATGACTCTACTAGCATGGCAAGTAGTGAGAGAAAAGGAGGGAAATAAAAACCAATTTTTTTTTTAATGTAGAGAACCACAAATACTTCTAAAAATGATTGGTCTTTCTTCCCTCCTTTAAAAGGATCAAATTCCAAGTCTTACATTCTGGTCCATGAATGAATGGATCTTAACAGCTCATGCCTGATCTAGTAATGCAAAGAAGTGATAATGAATCTGAGAAGAAAAATTAACATCAAAAGCTCTCATAGGTGACATCTGCCCTGCAGTCATAGCCTTTGTCACCTGATGTGAGATGGAAACAATGAGTAGGAGGAGCTTCAAAAGTATCAGGACTACAGTGGGAATACTTCTGATAGTCAATGATTTTTCATCATTCACCAGTCATCTCTTATAAAAATGTAATAATATCATAGATATGGAAAAACCTTTGTACAAAATATAATACCTACTCACTGGAATAAAGGGAACCTACCTTACTGTGGTAAATAGCCTCTATCTAAAACGTTAAGCAATTATGGTAAACTAGAAGCCTACTTGATAAATCAGAGGTGAAGCAAAGATGCCCATTATCCCTAGTACTATTCAATATTGTATTAGAATTGTTAGAAATAGTAATAAAAAGAAAAAGAAATTAATAAAGATGAGAAAATAAAATTATTATTTTTTTATGAGGTAGGTTAAGAAACAATGATGGAAGGGAGCCATTTGAGAACTTTGATGGTTGTTATTTTAGTGGCAGATTTGACCTGTATAAAATGCCATAAGGCATTAATTTAAATAAGGGCAAACTTCACCCTAGGATGGTAAAAAATCAGTTAATATCATCAATTTGACAGTCTGAAGTAAATCAGTCATACTCGTCTTTCAAAAGTATACTGTAACAGTTAAATTAGTTTCTCTACTAAACATATTATATTTTTAGAGGTTTATTAAAGATTATTAGAAAGCAAGGATAAAGCAAATACAAAATAAGAAAGCATGTGCCTAGGGCACATAGCCCATTCACAGTCACTTACATCTTGCCTGCATGTGCTTAGAAGGGGAAGAAGAGAGACTAAGTAGGTGGTACCATCAGTTTAAATACAAATTTTGTTCTCGGCCCAGTTGGGAATCTCAGGTGAGATTATAGGGCATTCTGGGAAGTGCCAAGGACTTCTGGGGATTGAAGTCTGGGGTTCAAATCTCCATTTTTACAGTACCTTCTAGTGAAACAAAAGTAATTTTCTCATCTTTTGTTATGGAGATCATATGATAAATAATTTACCACAATGTGGAATCATGCCCCCCCCCCATCTCTTGATTGTTAACACATATTTTTCAATATATTGACATCTACTTTTTTATGCAGTACAGCTAAGGTCATATATTTCTGATTGTCACTATTTTGCCCTACAAACAATTACATGTAATAGAATAAATTTTTTTAAATGATTCAAGCTTTGGTTTCAACCCTAACAGGGAAGTCCTAGGTCATCTAGCCTTATTCACTCTATGTTCTGGACCACTCTGCTAAGCCCCCAGGAATCAGAGTAGAAAAATAAAATATTTCCCTATCCCTAAGCCTTTAGGCTTCTGTTTTCAGTTGTAGGAAGATCACCATCAATGTTTGATTCTAAATTGTGTCTGAAATCATTTGCATTTCCAATAATTTTACTGAGTAGGATGGTATTTGGATTTTCTTTGCCCTCATTTCCCACCCTTTGTTCATCATATGGGTCCCTATTGGATCTCAGGCTTCATATAATATGGTCTTACCTAACTGAGTCAATATTATGCCATCAAAATAGTATGCACTATGAAGATATCAGGAAAATGAGCCTTCTTCTGATCTCTGCCCATCTGATAACAAGATGAGGGCTACGTTCAAATAGAACTAGAAAAGGGTAGTGAGGATATACTATATTGACTTCTTTCTATTTGAAAACAAATTGCTCTTGACAAGTATAAGCCACAAGAGGATAAAAAAAGATACTAGCAAACACAATAATCCTATATATTTGCTTTCTTCTTCCATTACCTGGTCAACTATTCTGATAAGGATTGGAACAGCTCCAGCCAGTGGACATGAAAACCATTTTTCATTTAACTGTCAACCACTATAAGATGCCAGCTGTCAGTCATCCACTAAGCTGTTCAGACTAGGCTTATGTTGCACCAGCAGTGATATCACTTGCTATCCTACTATCTCAATAATCTCAATATGTAGTTATTTATGAGAACCACCCCATTGATAGTCTTCTGCCTAGTGATATTCATATCTTACCCATACTTTGAGGCTACTCATGACTATTCAGCAGGCAACATTATCACTAATTTTCACCCTATAGTGACAAACTTATGCCCTTTTGGAGGAGCTTGAAGCCTGTTCAATCTACATGGATACCTAAGAATAGAACTCAGAATTATAGAATCCATTCCAGTAACTGACGGAGACTCCAGGACTCCTTCTTTAGTTGCTAAGCTTTTCATGAATTGAGTTCTCCTCTAATTCATGCCTCTTCTTTCAATATTTCCCTCTCACTCTTGTCAAACACTCTTGACGATCCTTGTACCAAATTTAGAGTTATTTATAAAATGGGAGTTTCTGGGACTACCAATGACACAGATAATGATGAATAACAACATATAACCTCATTCAGAGTCCTGACTCCTAGAAACTTAAAAATCACCACCAAAACCAATCCTTAAAAACTCCTTACCCATCATATGGTCAAGAGGGAAGCACCCTGAATGCACTTACTATTTGGGTTTTAGGGGATGGACTCAACAGCTGCTTCCATTTTCCTAAAAAAATCTGCCTTGTTTTCTAGGGCCTATGGAAAGCTACTTCTGTAATATAAGATGTGAAAGCATTGCTCATTTCCTTAGGACTACCCTTCACCATGAGAAAGAAAGAAGGTTTACAACTCAGTCACCTATCCAGCAAAACTGAGTATATTGTTTCTGGGGGGATAAGAATAATCATTCAATAAAATAGATTTTCAAGCATTCCAAAGGAAAAGACTATATATAAACAGGAAATTTGAAGTCCAAACACAAGACCCAAGAGAAGCCTAAAAAATTAAATAAGAAAGAGAAAATTTAAGGTACTCAACAAGCTTAAACTGTATATATTCCTACAGGGTAAGATGATATTTGAAATTCTTTAAAATTCTTAGTAGTAGAGCAATTAGAAGGAGTATATTTAGACAGATGGTGGGGAAGTAAACTGATTGGGATGATATGATATGCAAAAATAAAATCAAGGAGTGATAAAGAAGATTTCATTGATAGAAAAATAGAAGGGAGAGATGGAATGTGGTAAATTATCTAACCTAAAAGGGCATGAAATCTATTACTGTTGAGGGGGAGGACAGGGTGTTGAAAGGCAATGCTTTAACTTTACTTTCATTATAACTGGCTCAGAGAGGAAATAATAAGCATACCCACTGGGGTATAGAATTCAAAATTACACAAGAAAGAGGAGTGGAATAAAACAAGGGAATTGAAGTGGTAAAAGAAGGAAGGGAAAGACGTTCAGTGATAAAATGCAAAACACTGGTGGGTAGGAACAGAGTAAAAGGAAGAAGAGATGGATCAAAAGAGGAAAATGAGATGGAGGGGGAATACAGATTTGGTAATCATAACTGTGAATGTGAATGTGATGAAATCACCAATAAAATAGAAGCATAAAACATAGTGAAAAAAACAGAATCCTACTATAGGTTGGTTACAAGAAATACATTTGAGGCATAGTGACATACACAGAGAAAAAGGTAATGACTGAAGCTAAATTTATTGTGCATCATCTAAAGTAAAAAAAAGCAGGAGTAGCAATCATGATCTCAGACAAAGCTAAAGCAAAAATAGATATGATTAATAGAGATAAAGAATGAAGTTACATCTTGCTAAAAAGTACTATAGAAATAATGTCATTACTAAATGTGTATGCACCAAATGGTTTAGCCTGTAAATTTTTAAAAGAGAAATTAAATGGTGTTCAGGAAGAAATAGATTTTAAAATTATACTAGTGGGGGGTCTTAACTTCTTCCTGTCAGATCTAGATAAATCATAGCAAAAATTAACAAGAAAATAAAGGAAATGAATGAAATCTTAGAAAATTTAGAACTGATAGATCTCTAGAGAGAATTGAATACCTTATTTTCTGCAGTACATGGCTCTTACACAAAACTTACCATGTATTTGGGCAAAACTACTTCACAAGCAAATACAGAACAGCAGAAATAATAAATGTATCTTTTTCAGATCATAACACAATAAAATTATAATCATTAAAACTCTATGGAAAGATAAATCTAATGCTAAAAGAAAGGGTGGTTCAAAGAACAATTTATTGAAACAGCCAAATTTATTAATGAGAGTGAAAATGAGGAGACAATATAGCAGAATTTATGGAATATAGCCAAGCAGTACTTAGGAGAAAATTTCTCTCTCTAAACATTTACATCAATAAATTAGAGAAAATACAGATCATTGAAATGAGCATGTAATTTTAAAAAAGTAGAAAAAGAACAAATTAAATTTTCTCATTTAAAAACTAAATTGGAAATCCTAAAAACTAAAGGAGAGATAAATAATTGAAAGTAAGAGAACCATTTAACTAATAAATGAGATTAGGAATTGGTTTTATAAAATAAATAGGCAGAGTATTGGCTAATTTGATTTTTAAAAAAGGAAAGAAGAAAATCAAATAATCAGTATCAAAAATGAAAAGGGTGAACTCACCACCAAAGAAGAGGAAGTTAAAGCAATCAGTAGGAGGTATTTTGCACTTATATGCCAATAAATCTGACACTGTAAGTGAAATGGATGAATATTATAAAACATATAAATTGCCCAGATTAGCAAAAGAGGAAATAGAACCCTTAAATAATTCCATATCAGAAAAATAAATAGAAAAAGTCATCAATGAAATGCCCAAGAAAAAAAATATCTCCAGGGCCAGATGGATCACAAGTGAATTCAATCAGATATTTAAAGAATGATTAATCCCAATGCTCCAAAAATATATGGGAAAATAGGCAATTAAGTAATTCTAACATTATTTTAATGAAAGAAGTATTTTATTGTTACCTAAGCCAAGAAAAACAAAAACAGAAGGAAAATTATAGACCAATTTCATTAATTAATGTAGATACCAAAATTTTAAATAGGTTATTAGCAAGGACAATACAGCAATATATCCCAAGGATCATTCAGTAAGGTCAGGTGGTATTTCCAATGGCATGGAAGGTTAATTTAATATTAGGAAAACTATCAGCCTAATTGACCATATCAATAAACAAAATAACAGAAATCACATGATTATCTCAATAGATTCACAAAAAAGTCTTTGACAAAATACAACCATTCCTATTAAAAACACTAAAAGGCATAGGAATAAATGGGTTATTCCTTAAAATGATGAGTTATATATACCTAAAATCTTTGGCAAGTATCATCTGCAATGGAGATAAGTTAGAAGCCTTCCCAATAAGATAAGTGGTGAAGAAAGGATGCCCATTATCACCATTACTATTTAATATTGTATTAGAAAACTTAGATTTAGCAATAAGGAAAGAAAAACAAATTGAAGGAATTAAAGTAGGCAAAGAGAACACTAAACAATTTCTTTGCAAATAATATAATGGTATACTTAGAGAATCAAATAAAAAACCAATTGAAATAATTAATAACTTTATTAAAGTAGCAGGATACAAAATAAATCCAAATAAATTATGACTATATATTACCAACAAAGTCCAGCAGCAGGAGGTAGAGAGAGAAATTATATTTAAATTCACTCTAAATAATATAAAATACCTGGGAATTTACTTGTCAAGGCAAACACAGGAATTATATGAATACAATTACAAAACACATTTCACACAAATAAAGTTAGAGCTAAACAATTGGACAAATATGAATTGCTTATAGGTAGACTGAGCTAATATCATAAAGATAACAATTCTACCTAAATTAATTCATTTATTCAGTGCCATGCCAATCAGACTACCAAATTATTATTTATAGGAAAAAAAAACCAATATTCATCTGTAAAAACAAAAGGTCAAGAATATCAAGGGAACTAATGAAAAAAATGTGGAGAAATGAGGCCTAACAGTATCAGATCTACAAAAAAAAAGCAACAATCAATCATCAAAACAATCTTGTACTGGCAAAGAATAGAATGGTAGATAAGTGGAGTAAATTAGATACACAATATACATGAGTAAATGATCTTAGAAACATAGTATTTGCCACATCTCCACAAAACAGCTTTTGTAATAAGAAATTATTCTTTAGAAAAACTTCTGGGAAAAATGGAAAACAGTATGGCAGAAGCTAGGTATAAATCAATATCTCATATCATATGACAAAATAAGTATGAAGTTGATATATGATTTAGATATAAAGAGTTATGGCATAACTAAATTAAGGGAAAACAGAAGTTTACTTGGCAGATCTTTGAAGAAGGGAAGAATTTATGACCAAAGAAAATGAAGAGTGTTATAAAATGTGAAATGAAGTTTAAGGGTATACACAGTTTTAAAACTCTATGGGTTAACCCAAATAGCTCTCCAAAATAGTTGGATCAGTTCACAGTTCCTCTAAAAATGTATGTGTCCTCATTTTTACACATTCCCTTGAACATTTGTCTTTTTGCCATTTTTAGCAAGTGCAATGGGTTATGCTATTTTAAATTTAAAATAATTAACTTTAACTGAAATGTAATATGTCATTCTTTTTAGAAAGAAGATTTTCAGAAGCAACAAAACCCAAGATGGGAGCTT
Organism: Monodelphis domestica; assembly: GCF_027887165.1. NCBI lineage: Eukaryota > Metazoa > Chordata > Mammalia > Didelphimorphia > Didelphidae > Monodelphis > Monodelphis domestica. The sequence continues at coordinate 246,356,920 of NC_077229.1, read as the reverse complement.
CTATGATAATTCAGTATACAAAAATCAATAAATTGAACTAAGTTCCTAAATGTTTCATCCAACACAACATTTTTTCTAATGTCAGAAATTCATATAAAAATAACATACCCATTTTTGAGATGAGTCTCAGCTTCATGAAAAGTGATAGCCATTAATCAATACATTTATATCATATCAATGTATGCAGGAGTAAATATAGCAAATCCTTACTAGTTCATTTGAAATGTGTATTGAAATACACATTATTTCTACAGTAAAGAAATATCAGCAGGTATTAGTGTTGCTTTCTCTTTTTACTTTTATAGAAATACACAATCTAGTATTCATTTCAGAGAAAGATATTCACTACTGAACAAATACATGAATTGAATTCATTTTGAAAAGTAGGTGCACAGGGTGGATAATGATTGTACCTCAAAAATAGTGTCAGTACAGTAATAAGAATAGCATCACAGATGCTCATAATAATTTTCTACATTCTCTTTTATTTTAGAATGAGAGCTTTATTGGAAATTAATTTCAAAACATCAGGCAGATATTGCCACCAACAGCAATAAAGCTGGTATGACTTTGAGTTAAATGTCCCTGATATGCTTCATTGAATATATTTCATATTACTGTCAGGTTTTATATCTGTCTCTGAACATATCTTATGATAGTCAAAAGAGGTTACAAACTAATTTGTTTCAGAAAATGATAATTTCTGTGACCATTCAAGATTATGCTGCATTTTAACATCTTCATATCTATTGATCAAAGACTTGAAACCCATGAGATTTCTCTGATCTGTACTAGTTAATGAGCAATTCTGATCAAATGGGATTTAGGTTATGAAGTTATTCTTGGATTTTAAATTTCAGCAATACAACCACCATTGTGGCAATATGGTACCTATTTAACATTTTGTTTACAAAACAAAATAAAAATAATTATTTAAAAAAAACTAGTTTGGGAAATTTAGTGCAAATTTGGATATTTTATCATAATTATTTTGCTTATCCAATGTCTAAATAAGGAGAGATGTCTTTTTTCCCCCAAGAGAAAGACCAATATAGAAACATAAAACTTTTGATTGCAGCTCTGAAGTTGACAATTATTTTTAAATGCCATGGAAGTGTCATTGTGTATCGGAACCAGAAAAGGATCTAGCTATTATATAACAAGGTCAAGGTAGGGTTCATAATACAAACAATCTTAATATTTTTTAAATTGATATTTTTCTTTCATTTATAGCCATCATTATCTTAAGTCTCTCTGCTTCCCCTTCCAATGAGTTTCTCCATGTGACAAATATTATATTTCAGAGAGGAATAATAGTCTCAGATCATCTGATTGATACATTAAACAAGTCTAAAAACATGCAATATGTGTAATATTGATAAAGCTCCTCCCTTCATGAAAATATAGTTTGGGGATATCTTCTTATTCAAATTCCAGTTGATATTTATAATTTTATTACATTGACTTTTGATTTTTGCAGTGTCTAGAAATTCTTTCCATTAATATTATTTTAGTTACTGTATGTATTATTTTGATGGATTTACTTATTTCAGGCTTCCTCAATGCATATACATTTTCCCATGCTTCTCTGTATTCATCACACACAATTCCTTATTTTTCCATTCAATTTCATTTTCAATTTTTAAAATTCTTTTGCTCTTAGCCCTTCCATATTAATAAGGCCAGAAAAAAATACAAATAGGAAATCATTTAAACTAACTTCCACATGCAAATGTGAAAATTAATGTTTGGACAATAATTTTATGAAATTATGTGGTCACCAATATTTTTTATACCTCAAGTCAGAAATTTATTTACAAGTATTTATAAATAGAGAGGAAACAATAAAGAAGATATATGTCAAGGGGATAGAGAAGTTATTTATCCTATCAACCTAAATGTTTTTTCCTGGGTCTTCTTATTCCAGGCAAAGATTTAGTTAGCTCTCAACCAGGAAGGCTGGTGGTGAGTAACCACACAGCCTCTTCAAAGATGGAAGGTAGTCTTTTGTTGATTCAATTTAAAAGGCAGCCAGAGGAAAGTTAATACTGTCTTCAATCTAGTGAGGTACTAAGTAAGGGTACTTAAGTTAATGTTAACCAAAATTTCACCTCCAACTAGGCAAAGAGAATAAAGGATTCCCTTTTAACAAGGGTAAACTCAGAATAGACAAAGAGAACAAAGAATTCCCTTTCACACACAATAGCCATATTCCAAAATGAAAGTGGAAAGGAGGGAAGGAAGGTAGAAAGGAAGAAAGGAAGAAGGGAAAGAAGGAAGGAAGGAAGGAAGGAAGGAAGGAAGGAAGGAAGGAAGGAAGGAAGGAAGGAAGGAAGGAAGGAAGGAAGGAAGGAAGGAAGGAAGGAAGGAAGGAAGGAAGGAAGGAAGGAAGGAAGGAAGGCTTACATATGGGTAGTCATATGTTTCAAAAAGACTCTGAGGCCATCAGTTCTCTACCTGGAATTATAAAGCATTTTTCATCATGAGTCCTTCAAAATGGTATTGATTAGTTACTAAGTGTTTCATATTTGTTTGTACTTACAATATTTTAATTGCCAGATAAATTATTCTCCTGTTTGTGCTCAATTGGCTTTGAATCATTTGATATTTCTTCTCAGGTTGTACTGAAACCATTCCCTTCATCATTTATAACAGCACTCTAATATTCTATGAAATTAAAATTCCATGACTTGTTTAGCCTTTTCCTTATTAAGGGATAATTTTTCTAAGTTTTAGTTATCATAACAAAGATACTATATATATATATATATACATATATATATATATATATTCCTGTACATGTGTCTTTTATCCATTTTCTTTCTTGAAGCTATAAACTTACTAGCAGGCTTTCTGAGTCAAAGGTTATTCAAAAAGCTTTTTGGGCACATTTCCAAATTGTTTTTCAGAATGGTTGGTCACAGTTTCATCAACAGTTCATTTTTTTAAAATCCCACCAGTATCTGTCATTTTCCTTTTTGTCCAGTTAGCCAATCTGATGCTTATTAGATGACATGTTAGATTTGTTTTAATTTGTATTTCTAAAATTACTGTAGATTTAAATAATTTTATAAGACTGGCTAGCTTTCATTTCTTCCACTGACAACTATTGTTAATAAGTATGGACCATGGGGGGGGGGAGTGACAAATTCTAATAAATTCATATTAAAATCCTAAAGTTGAGAAGTGAAACCATTACCAGGGCAATATGAAGCAAAGTTATTCCCTCCCAACTGCCAGCTTTCTGTATTTCTTTGAATTTTAGCTTTATATGTCATCTTTGTGCAAAACCTTTTAATTTTATACAGCCAAAGTATCCATTTTACCTCCCATAAACTTTCATATCAATTTTTTGATCATGAACATTACTCATCCATAGTTCTTACAGGTAATTTCTTCAATGATCAATTAATTTCATTATTATTTAACTATTAGTTCTAAATCATGTACCAATTTAAAAAAATATTCAATTTTATTTATTCCAGATTATTTTAAACATTTGTTTTCTGACATTTAAAAATCCATGTTCTTCACTCCCTCTCATGGCCCCCACTTCCCAAGAAGGTAGATAATAATTCACAGGTTTACATATATTATCATATAATATGATTTTAATATTTGTTGTAGAAAAAAGACAGCTTATTTATAGTAAACTCCTGGAGGAAATAAAGAATGGTATGTTTCCATTTGCATTTAAACTCCATCTTCATTTTGAGTGATGGATGTGCTTTTTCATCATGAGTAACTTGCAGTTTTCTTGGATGCTTGTCTTGTTGATAATAGTTAAATCATTTACAAATGAACAACATGCGAGACTGTTTTTACTGTATATGATGTCCTTGTTCTGATAATTTCATTTTTCATCACTTCTTAGGACTCTTTCCAGGAATTTTTGCAATTTTCTCCTTTTTCATTCCTTACAGTATAATAGTTTTCCACTGCATTCATATGTCACAAGTTGTTTAGCCATTCCCCAAATTATGGACATCTCTTAAATTTCAAATAATTTGCCACCACAAAAAAAAAGTGTGTGTGGGGATTGCATGGGGTGTTTATACAGGTGGCTTCTTTCCTCTCTTGAATCCCTTTGGAATACAGTAGTTGTAGTGCTATTGCTAGTCAATGTTCTATGTTCTATGTTCTATGGCCTTTTGGGTATGGTTCCAAATTGCTCTCCAGAATGATTGAATTAATTCACTCCTTCACTGACAGTGTATTAGTGTCTCAATTTTAATATCCTCTAATACTTATCATATTCACTTTCCTTTTAGCCAGTTGGATTGGTGTGAGGTGTTAATTTAGAGCTTTTTAATTTTGCATTTCTCTAATTAAAAGTGATTTGTAGCATTTTTCAAATAACTAAAATAGAGTTTTAATTTTTTGTTTTGAGAATTGCCTATTCATACCTTTTGACCATTTTTCAAATGAGGAATGCTTTGTATTCTTATAAATTTGATTCAGTTCTTTAAATGTTTGAGAAATGAAGTCTTTCTCAGGGACACTTGCTATAAAGATAGTTTTTCACAGTTTATTCATTTCCCTTTAATCCTGTTAGTGTTGTTTTATTTGCACAAACCCCTTTTAATTTAAGATAGTCAAAGTTATATCTTTCACATCTCATAATGTTCTCAGGGTCTTGCTTTGAACCAAATTTTCCTTTAGTCACAAATGTGACTGACTGCTTATTTGTGCTCACCTAATATTATTATTGTATCAAATTTTAGTTATAAATTATGTTAAATTTTACTTTACTTTGGTATATAGCATGAGTGTTGATGTATAGCCAATTTCTTACATACTGTTTTCCAGTTTTCCCAGAAATTTTTGTCATTTAGTGAACTCTTACCAAAGCTTTAATCTATGTGTTTGTCAAGCACTAGGTAACTATGGTCACTTCCTATTTCAAGCTGAGTGCCTAATCTATTCCATTGGCTCACCACTCTTATTTCTTAGCCAGAACCAGATTGTTCTGATAGTTGACATTTAATATAGTTTGAGATGCCTTACAGCTAAGCTGTCCTTGCACTTGTTTTCATTAATTCCCTAGATATTCAAGGTCTTTTGTTTATACAGATTTTAAAATTATTTTTTCTAGCTCCATGAAATAAATTTGGGTAGTTTGTAATGCACTAAATAAGTGAATGAATTTAGAAAGATTGTCATTTAAAACAAACCAACAAAAAAACCTATTGCTTCAGCCTATCCATGAGCAATTAATGCTTTTTGATTTTTTTTAGATTTGATTTACTTATCTGAAATATATATTTTTAGTTGTGATGATGTAATTCTTGTTGTTGCCTTAGCAGGTAGACTCTTGCATATTTTATATTGTTTACAAGTATTTTAAATGAGATATATTCATCATACTAGGAAGATTTCAACTTAATCCTCATTCCTGATAATATTTCAAACACATGCTTCTTAATAGTAAATAAAAAATACTTATAACCATTGTTCTTAGTGTTTTAATATATTAATGGGTGTTATGATTTGACAAAGTTTTTCCCCAATATCTACAGAAATAATATGATTTTGTAAATTATATGATTATGCTAATAACTGTCCTGATATGGAACTAGAACAGGATTCCTTGTATAAATAAAATTTAATCATATTGTCTGATTATGATGACATAGCTTTGTAAACTACTTACTAGTATTTTATTTTTTAAATTTGCATTGATATTCCTTAGAGAAATTCATTTTTACTTTTTCCCCCTGGTGCTTTAAGTATCAGAATGATTATTGTGTAGGAGGAGAAGGAATTTCTTAGAATTTCCTCTTTATTCAGTTTTATAGGCAACATATTAAGTTTGTGATTAATTATTTTTCTTTAAATATTTCGTACAATTGACTTGTAAATCCCTCTGTTTCTTATTTTCTTTCCTTAAGGAACACATTTATATCTTGCTCCATTTATTTCCAAAATAGTTATTTAAATGTATTTCTTTCTCTCTTAATTGTGACAAATTATTTTAGTAAATATTCATGTGTTTCATTCAAATTATCATGTTAATTAACATAGAGTTCTACAAAATAATCCTAAAAATCACTTTGATTTCATTTGAATTAGCTATAAATTAATTTTCAGTTTTTTTAAACATTGTTTTATTTGATCATTTTCAAACGTTATTCATTAGAAACAAAGATCACCTTTTTTTCTCCCCCCATCTCCCAAACCCTCTGATTGGTGATGCATGATTCCTCTGGGTATCACATGCGTCCTTAACCCGAGCCCATTTCCATGCTATTGGTTTCCATAGTAGGGTGTTCATTCAGAATCTCTCCTAAGTCATATGCCCTCCATCCCTGTAGTCAAGCTGTTATCTTTCCTTGGTTTTTTACTCCCACCTTTTGTCCTCTGCTTGTGGATAGTGTTTTTTAGATTCCTGCAGATTGTTCAGGGACATTGCATTGTCCCTAATGGAGAATTCCATTACCTTCAGTTGTACCACAGTGTATCAGTCTCTGTGTATAATGATTTTCTGGTTCTGCTCCCTTTGCTCTGCATCACTTCCTGGAGGTTGTTCCAGACTCCATGGAATTCCTCCACTTTATTATTCCTTTTAGCACAATAGTATTCCATCACCTCTATGTATTTTTTTTTAATACATAGAGGAGGAAAATGATACGTGGCTATTGAGAGTGACTTGAATTTTTTGAACAAGGAAATTAAAAAAGACCTGCTTTAGAATGAAGAATTTGGAAGCTGTGTGAAGCATAGATTAGAGAAGCTCAATTTGGAGCCCATTATAATAGTTAGGTAAGAGGGGAATGGGTCTGAACTAGGGATAATGTGAACAGAGAGTGAAAAATGTAAGAGATATTGAGAAAGTTGAGTTTATAAGACTTAGTAATCAACTGGATATGGAGGATTAATGAGAATGAGAATTTGAGGATGACATTGAAGTTTTGGTCCTAAGTCACTGCAAGAATAAGGGTACCCTGGAGAGAAATAGGGAAATGAGGAGTGGGTTTAAGGACTAAAATAATGAGGTGTTTTTTTTTTAACATGGAGAGTTTTGAGCTTGCAGTTAGAGATAGGAACCTAGAACACCAGAAAAGGTCTAAGAATAAATATGCAGATTTAATGGGCATCTGCTTAGAGATAATAGTTGAATCCAAGATCCATAATGAGTTCAAGAAAGAAAAGAGTGGACCAAAACAAGAGCAGTCATAGATACACTATAGTGGTGGGTAATTGGGTGATACTGCAGAAGAGACAGAAAACAATTTATCAGGTAGGAAAAGAACTATGACCCAGTAGTATTGCAGATCAACTGAGGAGAGTGTTTCTATCAGGTTAACAGTGTTAAACACTTCAGAAAGATCAAGCTAAATGATCATTTTGGAAAAATTAGCAGATCATTCATGATCCTGAAGTAAGCAATTTCACCTGGTTGGTGAGGAAATCAGACTGCAAAGTGTTGAAAAGTTAGTGGTACATGAGAAAGTAGAAGCAATTAGTATAGAAAGCTTTTTAAATGATGTCTTTTGCTTTTATGTTACAGTCATTTCCAAATGTATTCGCCACCCCATCAAGCCTTTTTTTTTTAAACCCTTACCTTCCATCTTGGAGTCAATACTGTGTATTGGCACCAAGGCAGAAGAATGGTAAGGGCTAGGCAATGGGGATTGAGTGACTTGCCCAGGGTCACGCAACTGGGAAGTGGCTGAGGCCAGATTTGAACCTAGGACCTCCCATCTCTAGGCCTGGCTCTCAATCCACTAAGCCACCCAGCTGCCCCCCATCAAGCCTTTTCTTATGAAAATATTTTCATATAGAAAAAAGTTTAGCAAAAGCAAGCAAGTTAATGATTGTTTCTAATAGCATAAGCAACATTTCACACGAAATAGTTCTTTACCTCCTCAAAAAATTAATAACTAGAAAAATCAACAACAGTGATACAGCCATTCTGGAGAACCATAGGGAGGGAATCATGCCTAAAAGGCCATAAAACTATGCTATGTATAGCCTTTGACCCAACAATAGCACTACCGGTATATTGGGACTGTAGTCCAAAGAATTTAGAGATAGGGGAAAAAGAACCTACATATACCAAAATATTTTTAGCAGTTTTTTTTTGTAGTGGCAAAGAATTTAAAATGGAGGGGTCCATTGCTTGAAAAATGGATGAACAAGTTGTGGTATATGATTTAGTAGAGTCAAATAATAAAAAAAGTATAAAATACAAATGTCCCATCCTGGCTTTTAAAGTCCTCTGAGGAAAAAAAGAAAGAAAAGAAAATCAACAACAAACATGAACATTTTCACATCCAAAGACTAGAGAAAAGTGTTGATTGCTTATTTTATAGGGCAGGTAGGTGCCTCAGTGGATAGAGAACTCAGCCTGGAGATGGAAAGTCTTAGTTCAAATCTGGCCTCAGACAGTTGATAGTTGTGTCATCCTGGGAAAGTCACTTGGCCCCAATGGGCTAGACCTTGCTGCTCTTCAGCTTTGGAATCAATGTGTAGTGTCAATTCCAAGGCTTACCTTCTGGTAAGTGTTTAAAAAAATCCCACCACAATTTACGTGACACCTTGTAAATATATATATATATATATATATATATATATATATATATATATATATTATATAAATGAATCTATTTCCATGTTGTTGATGTTTGCACTAGGATGTTCATTTAGTGTCTACATCCCCATCCATATCCCTTCCATCCATGTATTCCAGCCCTTGTTTTTCTTCAGTGTTTCTATTCCCACAGTTTTTCCTCTGAATGTAGATAGTGGTTTTTCTTGTAGATTCCCCCAAGTTGTTCAGAATCACTGCATTGCCACTAATGGAGAAGTCCATTACATTCAATTGTACCACAGTGTATCAGTCTCTGTGTACAATGTTTTCCTGGTTCTGCTCCTCTCTCTCTGCATCACTTCCTGGAGGTCGTTCCAGTCTCCATGGAATTCCTCCACTTTATTATTCCTTTTTGCACAATAGTATTCCATCACCAACATATACCACAATTTGTTCAGCCATTCCCCAATTGAAGGGCATCCCCTCATTTTCCAATTTTTGGCCACCATGAAGAGCACAGCTATGAATATTATTGTACAAGTCTTTTTCCTTATTATCTCTTTAGGGTACAAGCCCAGTAGTGCTATGGCTGGATCAAAGGGCAGACATTCTTTTATCACCCTTTGTGAATAGTTCCAAATTGCCCTCCAGAATGGTTGGATCAATTCACAACTCCACCAGCAATGAATTAATGTCCCCACTTTGCCACTTCCCCTCCAACATTCATTACTTTCCTTCACTGTGATGTTAATCAATCTGCTAGGTGTGAGGTGATAAATCAGAGATGTTTTGATTAGCATCTCTCTGATTATCAGAGATTTAAAACACTTTTTCATGTACTGATTAATGGTTTTGATTTCTTTGGCTGAAAACTGCCTATTCGTGTCCCTTGCCCATTTATCAATTGGAGAATGGCATGATTTTTTTTTTTGTACAACTGCTTTAGCTATTTATAAATTTGAGTAATTAGACATTTGTCAGAGGTTTTTGTATTGAAGACTGTTTCCCAATTTGTTGCTTCCCTTCTAATTTTGGTTACATTGGTTTTGTTTGTACAAAAATGTTTTAATTTGATGTAATCAAAATTATTTATTTTACATTTTGTGACTCCTTCTATGTCTTGCTTGGTTTTAAAATCTTTCCCTTCCCAAAGGTCTGACATGTATACTATTCTGTGTTCACCTAATTTATGCATAGTTTCCTTCTTTATATTCATGTCATTCACCATTCTGAGTTTATCTTCTTATAGGGTGTGAGGTATTGATCCAGACCTAATCTCTCCCACACTGTCTTCCAGTTTTCCCAGAAGTTTTTGTCAAATACTGCATTTTTGTCCCAAAAGCTGGGGTCTTTGGATTTGTCATAGACTGTCTTGCTGAGGTCACTTACCCCAAGTCTATTCCACTGATCCTCCTTTCTGTCTCTTAACCAGTACCAAATTGTTTTGATGACTACTGCTTTATAGTATAGCTTGAGATCTGGGACTGCAAGGCCACCTTCCTTTGTATTTTTATTTTCATTATTTACCTGGATATCTTTGATCCTTTGTCCTTCCAAATGAACTTTGTTATGTTTTTTTTTCTAATTCTGTAAAAAAAATTTGGAAGTTCAATGGGTATGGTATCATTTTCAGTTTTTGATACTCAAAACTGGGTTTTCTGCTTTCATTATTAAAAATAAAATTTGTGAGTAATTAATTTAATTTCTTATTTCTTTCTAAAGATCTATTTTTTTTACATTGTAAATAGTTATATTAATCAATTTATGTCAATTTTAGAATTTCTATTTTCTGTTTAGGATAAGATTTATTTTGACATTTTTCTAGTTTTTTTCTTTTGTTTCATATTCAATTCAGTGTTCTATTCCTTTTCTCTTTTATTCATATGCAAAATTAGGTATTTTAAATTTTTCCCAAGTATCATTTTTTCTAAGTCCCAATAATTTTGATAGCTATTATATTGTTGTTATGTAATTATTAATTATTTCATTCATTCTTTAACTTATTTTTAGAAGTAGATTATTGAGTTTCTAATTAATATTAATGTATGTGTCCTAAATACTTATTGACTGTAATTTTTTTTCTTTGTGGTTACAAAAAATGAATATTTTTATATTTATACATTTGTAAGAGGATTTTATGCACTAAAACAGGGTGAAGTTTTGTGAATGTGTCACATATTTAAGAAAGATATATACTCTTATCTATTCTTAACAAGTATTCTCTGTAAAGGAATATACATCTAGTAATTATGACTTTGAATGCAAATGAAAAGAATTTACCTATGTAATGGAAACAGCAAGATAAATTAAAACAATAACAACAAAAAATCCAGCAACACATTACTTAAAAAAATACTTAAAATTATAGGTATAGAGTAAAAATAAAGAGCTAGTACAGAATTCCTCACTTGATACAAAGAAGGCAAGGTGGCTAACCATGATCTCTGACAAACTTAAATAAAAACTCAATATAATCAAAACAGATAAAAAGGACACTATAATATATTTAAAAGGTACCATTAAAATGTAGCATTTTAAATATTAAAACTACAAGCAGCAAACCTTATAGCATCCAAATTTTTAAAGGAAAAACTAAATGAGTTGTTAATAGAAATAGATAACAATATAACAGTAATGGAAGACATTAATTTTCCCCTCTCAGAACTAGATAAATTTAACCAACCAAAAAGGAAGAAAGTACTCAAGGAGATGAATAAGATCTTATATAAGTAAAATATGAAAGATATCATTATATGAAGTGAATTAAAAGAGAACAGAAAAGAGTATATCTTCTCAACCACACATGATACCCATAAAAAATTTGACCAAATTAGGGTACAAAATAGTAGTTAAATATAGAAATAGTAAATATTAAATAAATAATTTTTGGACCATAATTCAATGAAAATTTTATTTAATAAGGAATCATGGAAACAAAAGGCAGAATTAATTGGAAATGATTAATAAATTAAATCTTAAAGAATGAGTGAGATTAAGAAGAAATCAGAGAAACAGTAAATAATTTCACTAAGGAGAATGATAATGATAGGAACACATTTCAGAACTTCTGGTATTCAACAAAAGCAACAATCAGAGAAAAATATATGTATCTGAATGCTTCTATTAGTCAAAGAAAGAAAAGAAAAAGAAAAGAACAAGAAAATTGAATCACTAGTATTAAAGATGAAAGGGGTTAATATACTACCAATGAAGATTAAATTTAAGCAATTCAAAGAGTTGTTTTACTCAATTATATAAAAACAAATTTTACACTGTAAAAGAAGTGGAAAATCTGCAAAATTCTATCAGAGGAAGAAATAGAATATTTAAATCAATCTTATTGTTAGAGAAAATAAAATGAATAGGCCATAAATGAATTTCCTAAGGAAAAAAAATGAGACTATATTAATCTGTAAGTGAATTTTACCAAATGTTTAAATATCAACCAATTACAAACATTAAATAAATTACTTGAAGTAATATATAAAGAATAAATTTTGCTGAAGTCATTTTATGAAATTAATGTCATGCTGATACCTAAACCAGAAAGATCAAATCAGAGAAAGAAAATTATGGGAAAATTCCCTTAATGAATATGGATGCAAAAATCCTAAATAAAATATTATCTATTAGAATACAACAGTATATCACAAAAATGCTGGGAGTTGTCAATGTCCATGCTGTTTGACACAGTAACATGTGGAAACTGGGGACTACAAAGCAGCTCCCAGGAAGGATGGAAACACCCACTCAAACCCCCCTTTGTAACTTCCCTTATTAATATCCCCTTATTATTGGAATTGCTATGATTATTATTCCTACTTAACCCCAGGAAAAATAGATGAGAGCAACATAGTTACAGGGTTAATACAGAAGTCCTACTCTGTCCCCCCAAAATATCAGCAGGAGATCCCACTTACAAAATTAAACCTAAGGATTCTTATGTATCCACTTAGATAGGACCCTCTTTTCTAGGCATAAAACTTCTGGCAAATCTATGCCATGTTGATTTTACCCTTTGACCCTGCACTTATCAACAGTGTTTTGTTGACTATCTCCTTAGACTTTGTGTCTGTTGTTAGGATCTATGGAAACATATATGTTGAAAATGAAACTGTGTGCCAAGTAGATATGTGACCATGAGGGTATAAAATAAAGCCAAGCATCAGCCAAGGAGGAGCAGTTTTTTCCTGTGACAACTGTGCTTCAGGTTGAGTATGAATGTGTCCCATTCATCATTCCACCAATACCCTCCTACCTCCAAGACTCCATCCCCTGTGGGAGGCTGGTCCATACCAGAGTAAAAGAATATATACATTGTGATCAAAAAGGATTCATACCAGTAATATAAGGATGGTTTACCATGAGGAATATTATCAGCATGGTTGATTATTTTAATAGAGAAAGCAATAAAAACATCTTAATATAAGTAGAGATGCAAAAAAGCATTTTACAAAATAAAATACTCATTACTATTAAAAATGCATGGGTATGAATGAATTCTTTCTAAAAAGGATACTAAGCATCTATCTAAAATGATCAGCAATTATTTTTTTTTTTTGTAATAGGGATAAGCTAGGAGACTTCCCTATAAGATCAAGAGTGAAACAAGGATGTCCATTATCACCAATATTATTTAACATAATATTAGAAATTTTAGCATAGCAGCTTAACATCTAGGTTGCCACAGAGGCAAGGGACTCATTAAAACTTTCTGAAGAGACTTTAACAGTAGAAGTAGATCAGGCAAGATGGAGAAGTATGAAACACATAAAACCACCAACCACCCTCCAACTATTCCTCATACCTCAAAATTAATACTGTAACAGTACAACAGAAAAGTAGTGAAGCAGTACTCTAGTCCAAAATGCTATTTAGAGACAGCAAGGAGGACTCCTATTACTAGAGTATATAAGACAGCAATGAATAAGCCTCAGGAACTTAGGAAAGTAGTAGTTAGGATTCTTAAGCTTTCTATAATCCAAGAGATTTCTAAGTTTTTTGATATATTTAAAGTAATCAAAGGAAATAATGAAGTGAAACTTATATTCTTTGAAAAGGAAACTGATAACTAGAATACTTAAGATACTTATGATACAAGAGATATTTATGATACAAATCACATGTTAGGGTAATCAAAGGAAACAAATAACAAACTGATTACATCATGGGTAAGAAGATGATAACTAAGATGAATAATACATCTATGATACTTAAAATACCTAAGATCCCTAAATATTTAGGATACTTAAAATACTGAAGATATTTAAGGACTTTCTAACTATTAGGCCAATAAATAGGAACATATGTAGACAGGAAAGAGGAACTAAGGTTAAATATAAGATTATTTTAAAAAGTCAAGAGGTAAGAAGAGTAATACACTGTAAAAAGAGAAAAGGAGAGAGAACATTGGGAGTAAATTATCTCATAAGAGTAAGCATGGAAGAATCAATACAGCCAAAGGAAAGAAGACAAGAGGTTAGACAACCTTACTCTTATCAGACTTGGCACAAAGTGGGAATAATATTAACACCCAGTTAGATATAGAAATCTATCTTATTAAGTAGGAAAGTAAGAAGGAAAGGAGGAACCAAAAAAAGATGGACATAAAGAAGGGAGCAAGAGCTCAGGGAGGGAGATGAGTAGAAGGGGGAAAATTCATGAACAGGGAAAGGCTAAAAGGAGAGAAAGAGAAGGATAAACAGTAGAAAAAAAGACAAGCTTGAGGGAAACAGAGTTAGTAATCATAAATGCAGGTGAATGAGATGAACTCATTCATAAAATATAAGAGAATAGTGGTATGGAATAAAAACTAGAATTTCACAACCTGTTGTCCATAAGGAACTCAGTTAAAGCAGAGAGAGATACATAGAGTGCAGGTAAAGGGATGGATAAAATATATGCTTCAGTTAAAAAGTTTAAAAAAATAGTGGTAGTAATTATGATGTCAGATAAAGCAAAAATGAAAACTGACCTAAATAAAAGGGAAAAGGAAGGAAATAGCATATAGGTAGAAGGAACTATAGATGATAAAGTAGTATCAATATTAAACACAAATATGTAAAATAGCATAGTGTTGAAATCCCTAAAGAGAAACTGCATGAGTAACAAGAGAAAATAAACAAAAAAGATATTAATAGGAGATATTAATTTCTCCTCTGAGAATTAGACAAATCAAACCAAATATATAAACAAGAAAGAAATTAAGGAAGGGAAAAGAATTCTAGAAAAATTAAAATTGATAGATTTGTGGAGAAAAATTAAATGGAAAAGAAAGGAATATATCATATTCTCAGTACTACATGAACCATCAAAAATGATTATATACTAGTACACAAAAACCTCATAATCAAATGAAGGGAAGCAAACATATTAAGCATATCCTTCCCAGATGATAATGCTATCAAAATTATACTGGACAAAGAGTTGGAGACAGATACTAAAAATAAATTGGAAACTGAAATAATCTTATATTAAAGAAAAAATAGGTCAAAGAACTAGTCAGAAAAATTCAACAATATTAAGTAGAATGACAACAAGGAACCAACATACTAAAGTTCTGAGAAATAGCCAAAACAGTACTTAAGAGACAATTTATATTTCTAAATGTTTACATCAATAAAGTAGAGAAAGAGCAAATCAATTAATTGGTGATGCAACAACAACAAACAAATAAAGAAAGAACAAATTAAAACTCTCAATTAAAGACCAGAATAGAAATAATGAAAATCAAAGGAGACAATAACAAATTGCAAGTAAGAAAACCATTGAATCAATAAGACAAAAAGCTGGTTTACTGAAAAATAATGAATAAATAATTGATTAATTTGATAAAGAAAAGAAAGAAGAAAAACAAATTATAAATATTAAATATTAAAAGGTCAAGATTACAACCAAAGAAATTTAGTTATTTTGCCCAGTTATATGCTAATGAATCAAATAATCTAAATTAAATAGATGAATATTTTTTTAAAAATGTGAATTTCCCAGATTAACAGAAAAAGTAGAATACTTAAATAAGACTATCTTGGAAAAAATAAATAATGTGCAATCAAAGAATTCCCTAAGAAAAGCAACAGTCCAGATGTAATCATAAGTGAATCCTACAAAAGAAAAATAATTTCCACTAATAACTAATTACTAAGGAAATAGGTAAGGAAAGAACACCACAAAATTTGTATTATGGTGCAAATATAGTGCTTACCCCTAAACCAAGAAGGACAGAAACAGAGAAATAAAACTATAGACCAAATTACCTGATGGATATTGATGTATACATTTTCAACAAAATACTCAGAAAAATATTATGGCAATATATCAAAAAGTTCATACACCATGACTTAGTAGGCATCATACCAGGAGTACAGGGATGATTCATTTTTAGAAAAATTATTGACACAATTGAACATAACAATAAAAAAACAACAAAATTATATTATTTCAGTAGATGACAAAAAGGCTTTTTACAAAACCTAGTCCTATTAAAATACTAATAAACATTAGGATAAATGGAACATTCATCAATTTGTTGAGTAACATTTATCTAAAACCATCTGTAGTTATTATCTGTACTGGGGATAAGCTAGAACCCTTCCAATAAGATAACGAATGGACTTCATCTTCACTATATTATATTAAAAATTGCTATAAATAGCAGTAAGAGGAGAAGAAATTGAAATACTTAAAATAAGTACTGAGTAAATAAAGTTGTCACAATTTGAAGATGAAATGATAGTATGCATAGAAAATCCTAAAGAATTAGCCAAAAATATCGACAAGTAACAACTTTCATAAAGTTACAGGATATAAATAAACCCCCAACATCATCAGTATGACTCTATACAACCAATAAAGCCCAAAAGCAACAAACAGAAAGAAGAAATTTGCCTTAAAATAACTATAGGCAATATCAATACCTGAGAATCTACTTCCCAAGAAAAATCTTGGAATTATATTATTACAACTACAAACTTTTACACAAATAAAGTTAGATTGGAACAATTGTAAGAAGAAGAACAAAACATGAGTCAAGGCAATATAATTAAAATGACATTTTCCCCTAAATCAATTTACAGTGTCATACTAACCAAACTACCCAAATATTACCTCATGGAACAAAATAAAAAGAACAAAAAATCATCCAGAATAATAAAAGATCTAAAAATCAAAGAAATTACTGAAAAAAATCTAAGATTGTTTATCTGTAAAGGATTTCAAACTATATTATAAAATGTCAATCAGCAAAACAATAATACTGTTCCAATGGAATCGACTAGGTACACAAAACAAAATGGTAAATAACAAGAGTAACCTAGTGTTGGAAAAGTCCAAATATCCAAGCTTTTATAAGAAAAATTCAATATTTGACAAAATCTTGGGGAAACTGGAAAAGAACATGGCAGAAACTAGACATAAATGAATATCTTCTTTATACCAAGAGAAAGTAAAAATGGACACAAGATATAAAAATAAAGAGTGATACTATAATGAAATTGAGGGCATATAAAATAGTTTCTTTGTCACATATATGGATAATAAAGAATTTAAGTCAAAACAAGACAGAGAACCTTATGAGAAAATGTTTCTTCATTACAAAAACAATTAAACCAAGGTTAAAAAGTAAACAATCAACTGGAAAGAATCATTGTAGGAAGTACATACATCTGTCAAGGGCTTCATTTCTCAAATATATAGAGAATTGACTCAAATCTGTAAGAATACAAAGCATTTCCCAATTCATAAATGGTCAAAATATAAGAACAGGCAATTCTCAGGTGAAGAAAATACAATTATCTACATTAGGAAACAAATGCTCCAAATCATTGTTGCTTAGAAAAATACAAATTAAAATAATTCTAAAGTACCAACTCATACCCATCAGACTAATATGACAAAAGAAAAAAATGATAAATGCTAGAGGGAATATAGAAAAATCAGGACACCAACACACTGCTGATAGAGCTGTTAACTGATACAACCATTCTGGAGAGTAATCTTTGCCCATGACCAAAGGACCATCAAACTGTTCATGCTCTTACCCAGCAGTATTGCTACTATATCTACATCCTAAAGAGATTAAATCTAGGGGGAAAGAACCTATTTTTATAAAATATATATTTTAGACACTCTTTTTGTAGTAACAAAGAACAATAAACTAAAGAAATGTCCATAAATTGGGGAATGGCTTAAGAAATTAATGTAAGGGCCAGAATGTAAGGAGTTAATATAAAAGGTTAGACTGAATTATTTAAGAGTAGGGTTGCCAGGAATTTAATCAATTCCAAAATGATTTTTTTAGAAATTTATTTATAAAATATAGAAAGAGTGAAAGTAAGAAAAATCAGAGAGAGAATCAGGTAAGATATATAACCCAACACACTAAGTATTTGCTCCAACCCCTGGCTCAACCCAGACAGGGCTAATTAGTCCTTAGCTGGATGGGGCCTCAGCCTTGAGCTAAGGATCTGGAAATGTGGAGGACTCTTCTAAGGCTAGTCCCTTCAGAAAAATCCAGGAAAGGTCAGCCTTTTTCACTCACCCCACGTGGTAGTTCTAAGGGAAAAATTTAAGAGCACTTCAAGGTCCTCAGCCTGAGCATCTCCAAGGTCAAACTGAAAGCAAAAGATGTCTTCAGAGAAAGTTCTTGGCATTTTTAAAGACCATTCCTTTTCATTACTTCCTATGACTTCCTTCCATTTTACAGGTACCAATTACAGTTAAAGATTTGCTTAGGACTGCCCAGGGGGCAGTCATTCAATTCTGATTCATCACTCACTATCACACATGACGGTCACAGACCTACCCCACTCAAGTGTAAGTGGGGTATAAAAGCTCCTAATAATTAAATCTAAAAATGGGCAGGGGAAAGTTAATCTCATTTTCACATTGTGGTATTTGCTTCTAATGGAATACTATTGTTCAATTAGAAATAACAAATATGATGATCACAAAAATAACCTGGGTAAACTTATATGAAGTAACACAAAGAGAAGTGAGCAGAAGCAAGTGATTATCTTCCATTATATCAATAATTTATGATGATCAACTGAAAATGGCCTAACTATTATCAATAAGGCAAAAATCCAAGAAAACTCCAAGAAACTCATAATAAAAAGAATATTCAAAACCAGAGGAGCAAATTCATAATATAAATTGAAATATGCCATTTTTTATTATCTCCATTAATTTTTCTCTAGAGTAAGCAATATGTTTCTTGTTTCACAACAGGATGAATATAGAAATATGTATTATGTGAAAATACAGATACAACATATCATACTGCATGATTTCTTGTGGAAGGTAGAGGAGAAAGATGATCTGGATTACAAAATATCAGAAAATATATATTAATGAATTGTATTGAAATATAATCTCAAAAAATAAAATTTATAAAAATATATTTAATAACATTTAAACTCCATTTCTCTGGACTATAGCCTGGGTTCTATCGATCTTACTTCAGAAGGGTAGAGACTGAATGGATCAATCCATTTATGACATGTCCTGGTTCATACTAAACTCCCCACATGTAGGGGATTGTTGATGTCAAGAAATGTGGCCCTTTTTGTTGCTTTCAAGAAAAAAGTTGCTCACTAACTCTGATTTCCATTTGCCAATATGAAGTAATTTGCTATTTTATGGTATTTTTGTATAACTAGCATTTGGTAAGAAGGGGATCTTTGAATATATAGCTTGGAATATCCATTGTACTAAGAATATTGGTTATAGGGTTGATATATATTCCTAGCTGGTACTCATTTTCTAAGGAGAACAAAGGGAGGCAGTTTCATAGCCCAATATTGTGCTCTGTTCCTGACTACAATCTTTTGATCACTGAGATAGAGGTGGCAGAAAAGGAATTTAAAAATATCTTTTGAATCTTCCAATGATCCATATCTACAGTGTGACAAGGGAATCACTTTAATAGACTGATATATATTAATTTAAGGTCGCCAAGGAATTCAGCTATGTAATTTCTAAATGAAAAACTCAAGTCAGCCGTCAGCCTTTTTTGGAGTTTAATTACAATAGGAGCAAGAAAGGAATTAGAGATAGAGAGAGAGAAAAAGGGAGAGAAGGGAATAGGGCTTAAATACCCCTTCTGTTTAGGCTGGGCCAAAAGGCCCAAGCCCTTAGATAGCTGGGGCAAAGAAAAGAGATCAGTCCCTATCACTCACGTGACCAAAATGGAGAAACAGTCTCAGAGGCCCCCACCTTCAGCTTCCTTCAGCGCAAGCTTCTCCGAGTCCACCGCAATCACCCCGACCAAACTCCTCAACCCTCCTCTCAGTTCTCCCATCTACCAATCCCTGTTCATCAATTTCCCTGTGCCAATGGAGGCTCTAGCTTAACCCAGGACCGCCCAGAGGTTTCTGGCTTTTTCACATGTCTGTTGAAGGTCATATTTTCAAATGATTAAATCTTTGATCTAGGCTGCAGCCCTTACTCAATCCTATTAGGACTGAATAGGGTGGAGATTTATTCCAAGTATCTCCATTGTATCAATTCTAAAATCAATCATGATTCAAAGAAATTCCTGTTCTATGCTTAAGCATAGGTCAAAGTCCTTTCCATTGTTCAG
Organism: Monodelphis domestica; assembly: GCF_027887165.1. Classification (NCBI taxonomy): domain Eukaryota; kingdom Metazoa; phylum Chordata; class Mammalia; order Didelphimorphia; family Didelphidae; genus Monodelphis; species Monodelphis domestica. Next base: position 246,336,806 of record NC_077229.1, on the reverse strand, counting down.
CAAAAGGTTTCTGTCCTAAAGTAATCTGAAGAAGGAAAGAGAAGGAACCTCCCATGCCAATGGGGTTCCCATTCCAATAGACTATCAGTAAGAAATTTTCCAAGTATGAAATATCCCAATGGTGAAATTTCCAACATTTATAAGTCTAAGGAATTTTGAGGTTTACAACAGACAAACATGGACACATATAACCCTCATGGTCACATACACTATATTGTTGATGGGTAAATAATATGTACACTATGTCCTGATTACTTGTTCATCATGTATCCAATGACACTGACTCTGATTACATTGATGCAGTTAATACCTCATTCTATCCTCTGATTCAGACACTGAACATGGGATCCTCTTGAAAGCTCTGGAAGGCAAAACCATCTAGGTGACAGACAAAATCCTCATAGCAGCTATTTCTATCCTATTCACCATTAGGTGACTTCAGCACTACTTCCTTGCTTTTGATAATGTGATGGTTATAGGAACATATTTACATGATGAGTACATTATCAAAATATGGCACTTACAAAATATTTTATTTATTTTTCCTGTCATTTTCAATTCTAAGTTTTCTTCTAATCTTATTAATATTTGTTTTTCTTTTTTTGAACTTTCCCAAGGGTTCATTTGAGCTTGACATCCTTTCATATTTTCCTTTCAGACTTCCCTCATTTTCATTTTTGTATTGTTGTCCTCTTCTGAGCCTGCATTTTGGTCATCAGTGCTGCTAATTTTTTTTTTCTAGTGTTTGATTTTTTCTTTGTCTTTTGATCAGTGTTGGGTTATTTCCCCTTCATTTTGTCTATATACTAAAGCTTAGTAATGTTCCTATGAGGAAGAACTGTCCTCCTATTGTACTATGCCTGGGATTAATTCAGTTGTTTGGGTCTCATATTGAGCCTTTGACAGAGGCTGTCTGGTTGGTCTGATTTGTGAAGGTCTGTAGCTGTTCAATTCAGTCGTTTTGACTTGGATTCTGCCCAGTTCTTCTTGGGCTGAATTCCTCCTGCTGCTGCCTGCACTGAGTCACTCTCAGCTCTGTTTTGGCTGGACTATGTATAGTCACTTTTCTCCCACTGATACTTGTTTTGTATTCCATTGATTTCCACTCAACTGAGACATGTTCCTCACTCTCTCCTGACACCCCAGTTAGATGACTCTTCCTTTCTCTCAGATGCCATTCTGGGATTGAGAACTACTTCACCCCTTCTCCTACTGATTCCACATCTCTATTATTCCTTTTGAACACTTTTTATTCTTTTGTTGGCATTTTAAGGGTGATTGGTAGGCTTCAAGTGTTTCTTTACCATTTTGGTCTGATCTGCCATTGTCTCCCTCACTTCACTGGCATGCACACACTATGCATATGATTAGCAGTGAGATGCAACTAATATGGGCTTCAAAAATGTGCATCATGTTTTAGTAAAATAAGAATTAATTTCTTCTATTTGGCACAATTTTATGATGTCTTTTTATCTGAGAAGGCCATTAAATCAAAGTTTTGAGAGAAATTCAAGAAAAATAACAAAGTAATAAATTTGGATTTTCAGAAATGAACACATTCTATAAGCAGCATGTCTGGATGTCTTTCAGGAAATTATACAGTTATTTTATTGACTCAAATGTTTCCATGTAAACAAAGACAAAATCTTTTAATATTAGCGTTTTATTGATGTCTTCATATTGAAATAGTCATATATAACTACTGGTTCCAAAGAATCAAAGTTGAATGTCACATATGAGGAAATGAAAGATGAATGGTAAATGGGAACAGATTTCAACAACAATTTTAAAAAAAATGAAAATCTCTAAAGAACAGGAATAAAGGATGTTATTAAGGAAATTTAAAAAATGGACTAATCATGAAGCAATTGCAGTTGATGTGAGGTAGAACAAAGGATGCTCATCGGTAATCTCATCATATGAAAAGAAAATGAATAAAACTTTTCACACATTCATAGGCCTTCTGTGGCAAACTGGTGAAAATGAGGTTATGTCACACAGAATCAGCAGACATAAATGTGTTGAGCCTTGTAATGTTAGAGGAAACTTCTAAATTATTGAGAGCACAACTCCTTTAGAATGCTTGAATATTCAATTTCATTGTTCTCACAAAATAACATCTTATTAGAACTAATTTTAGTAAGAATCAAAAATGTTATAATAACAAAAAAGAGAATATTTATTAGAACTTGTTTAATCTTTATCTCATTTTTTAAATATATGCATAATGTTAATTATGTATATATACTATTTTAAATTTGATGATAAAGCATAAAATTTAAATCTATTATTATATAATTTAGTTAAAATATAAATTGTAATTTATGAATAAATAAAAATACACATATTTGGCAAGCATATTTAAATAAAGTGCTAAAGGATCAAAGAAATTCAAAGACAATTAGAAATCAGTAAGTTAAAAAATATGGTATGTAAGACAGACAATAAGAAAGTGGCATTACTTACATAGAGGGTTTATTTTCAGAGTAGGAAGAGTTAAAATAACATTTAAAATGCTATATCTTCATTAAAAGACCTGAATATTAATTGCATACTTGATCTGAAAGGGAAAAATGAAGTCATTTCTGGTCCCTGAGTAAGAAGAAACATGATAAAAATTGTATCTGAAAAACAGTAATCTGATATGACTACATTATTAAAATAGAGGGAAGAGAAAAGGAAGGTAAGGAAATACATTAGGAATTTATAGACTATTACTATAATCTAACTATAATAAGATGAGGGCATGAGCTATCTAGGTTTAGGGCAGGGAAACTGAAGACAAAGGAAGAATTTAACATATGGTAGAGAGAGGATAGGCAGAAACTGGGGAATGATTAGACTTATTATTCCATAGGTTTACCCCAATGAGATAAACTGAAGGAGAGAAGATAGTATAATATTCCCCAATTATTTTGGCACAATTGATTGGAGGACCAGGAGTATTCTCAAGACAATAAGGATAGTAAATTCAGAAAGATTTTAACCTATATCTTTTGGACTCAATTCAATGAATATTCAATTATATCTTACTTGTCTCTCAATTCTAAAGCTAGCACATGTGTCACTGTACCTTACAGATGCTCTTCTTTTGAACTTCCATATTCAGTACCTTAGAATTATGTTAAATATAGATTCAAAGTATTGTAAGGCTTAAAAGTAGGAGTTCAACAAAAGTGAGGAGAGCAGTTGAATAAAACACTTAGTCTAATTTGAGAAGTACAGATAGAAAATAGAAAAGGAGGAAAGAAATATCATTATTCTAAAACCCTATTATGATATCTAAATTCCTAACACTCTATAAAATTTCTAATAACCTACCTCTGTCTTCTGAGGACAGGTTCTTCTTGCCTGGCAAATGTCATGCCTGCTCTAACCTACAGTATCTAAAAATTGATTCACTAACTACCTATCTTCCTAAATAATCAGACATTAATCCTTCAATTAGTTTTCTGCCACCCAACAGTCAGTAGCCAACTGCCAATAGGCCTGTGCCTCAGAGACAGACCTCCTGCTCTCTCAAGATCCAGAGACAAAAGCCCCTAACTGTCAGTGCTCCTTCCTTACTCCCTGGTAATAGAATCTTCAGCTCTGGCTCACTGAGTCCTGTCAGTTCTCATCTACTTAGAAATCCTGCTCTCTTGCCTCTTAAGGAGACAGAAGGAGAGGTTAATAAAATCCCTTTAACAGTGCCATAAAATACTTAATGAATTTTTACACTACATGGAATCTAATATTTTATTTAACTGCTGCTTTATTCCCTGCAAACCCTGAAAATACTTACTCTCTACTACTAACAATTAAAGTTTATAGGAACTGCTTGTCAGCTTTGGGAAGGGAAAGGAGAGAGTGAGGGAAAAGGAATTATGAATCATTTAACCATGAAAAAATATTCTAAATAAAAATTAAAACAAACAAGATAATTAAACGTACTTTAATTATATAAAACTAATACAATAAAAACATAAAGATTGTATTTAGATATGTTATACTTCTTAAGAAAGATATGACAAGAAGGAGGAGGAAGAGGAAGAGGAGGAGGAGGGAAGGAGACACAAGAGGAAGTGGAGAAGAATAAGAACAAGAAGAAGATCAAGAAAATCAAGATGATCAGGAATAAGAATAAAAATAAGAGCAAGAAGGAACAAGAACAAGTATGCACAAGAAGATTAAGAAGACCTTTAATATTACATTAGACTGTCTGCTATAACTCTCTAATTAATAAATTCACCCTATTAAAATGACCTACCTTGTATAACTACTGATTATAGGCCAAGAGCAGGTATAGATGGCAATAAAAAAGTCATTACCCTTTTTTTAGAATATCCAGAAATTGTTATAGTCTTGTGATTCCAAGATCCATTTAAAAGTCTTTATGTCCTGCTATACAGATGGCATCAATGCAGGCAGAGGGAGCATTATCAGTGACTTCCAGAAATACTGATTCTATTTATTGTTATTAGTCTATATTGCTATTGTGCTTTTTTTGGCAGCCTGAGAGATTACACAGAAGGTTTGACTGCTGACATTAGACTGGTGACACCTAAAAACCGGCTTTGTACTGATGGAAAATATCTGCAACACCATTGTGCAACATCTTCTCTAAATTTAGGAACATTCTGGTATTTTTATGGAAAACTTTTCACTTTTGATAATGAAAATTCATATAACAAGGAGTTGAAGCTCATTGAGATTGATCCATGTGCTATGTTTCCTCATTTGAACACAATTTAATTGTAGAGTGGATAGGGAATATTTATTTTTTTAATTAATATAATGCATAACATGTTAATTTTGAAATAGATACAATTAGTTTTAAACAAGTGCTTATCAAATTAACATCAAACTGAGAGTATAAAACAAAGAGACTAAATAATATCAGTACATAGTGAATTATTAGACTAAGATTTCTCTGTAAACAAGACACCAATAACCCTGTCACAGAAGACTATCAATAAAAATGATATAGGCTTTTTTCTAAGTTACTTATGTAAGCATTTTGGCAGATGTTCTTTCCTAACATGAAGTGTATGTTTCTGAGAACTTATTCTTTGAGGCCATTCAGGTCTTTATGGCTTCAGTAGCTGACACACTACCCTTAATAACAGGATGTAAACAACAATATCCCTCATTAGCACATAGGCCAATATTGCATTGTTGCTTTTGGGGATCTTCATAAGTTTTAAAAGTAAAGGTTTCAGTTAATCTTGAGTAAGATGAAAGGTGGAAATACATTGAATTTCAATTTGTAATATAAATTTAAAATCTTAGAGAAAATGAAGCTACATGTTCTTTGAACATAAGACCAGAACATATTCACATGTTTTTAAAACTAGCTATGATTATGGAAATCTCTAGGCAAGGACTTAAGGGGACATTCTATATTTAGGATAAGGTCCTAGACTTCAAAAACACATGACAGTGTTAAAGATGATACATAAAAATTATAAGCTGAATACTGAAATGTTATAAAAAATATAGGGAATATTAATCTATTAAAAAACTAGACCTGAGTGACAGGCGAACAATTTTATGGCTTCAGAAGAAAGCAAGGAATCCCTTTAGAATATGTTATTCTGGGTTGTAGACTGGGTCTTGAATTATTAGAGGAATTGAGTCCAAGGAGAGCAGTCTGGGGGTAAGCCATAGTAAGAATTTAATGTCAAAATAATGACACAGAAGAAAGAAGGAGAAGCAATATAAATATGTTTATTATGAAATTATTTTTTTTAAAAAAAACTACTTTTAGGGCTTTAAACTATGACAAGGGTCCATTGAATCCAATCAGTTTTTGAATACAGCTTAAAATATTCTTAGAAAGTTGACTGAGGCCTAGAGAAGTTAAATGACTTGTCTATAATCTCAGAGTTATGCTGTTAGATGTAAAATCTTAACCCTGTTGTTCCTGTTCACTGGTCCTCCACCCTATTCAGTTATACCTAAAAATGATTGTTGAATGAATACATGCATAGGATTAAATGAAGGAATGTCATGGAATATTTAAATATATTGTTCAGTATTTCACAATAGCTTTGGAATTTTACAAGAATGTGTATAGATATTCTGAATATAAGATTTCCATGGCTTCTAAGATGCCTTATGTAGCTGACATAGACTACAAGCTAAGAATATATTTTTCCCCATATTCTCTGATTCTAACCTTTAAGGTAATTTTCAAAATGGTACAAGAATTGCTTTAAACTTTAAGCCATTGCTTTTTTCTCCTCTTCCTTTTCCTTCTCATCTTCCCTCTCTTCCTCTTTACTCCTTTTACTCTTTCTATATCATTTGGACAGCTTGAGATTATGCCCAAATTGAAATGAAATTTTGATTTTCAAAAGTTTCCAAGTTGACTCAGATTTTCTGTTTGGGGAAATTGGGAAGTGTAGTTGAATGAAATCATTATTAGCAATGTTATTTTTGTCACTGACTGCTCTGTAACCTACTCGGCAGTTTCATATACAGGAGCAATTGCTGCTTTCAGAAACATTAAAGTCTGATAGAAAATAGCCCAAAATATATGCATTTATTTTCTTTTTTTCTTTCCTTGCACTTTAGCAAAACATTCATTCAAACAGTATCACAAATATACAAGGACTGGAGTAATGGAAGAATGTAAAAAATGAAGTCCCTTTTTTTTTGTAAATCAGTAGCAGTGGTAACTATGCTTCTGTTGTTATATAAACCTCATCTTAACCTTGCTTTTTGCTATCCCACTGGAGTGTCTGTTACAGCAAGCACAGCTGAGACTCTAGAAAGACCGTTACAGTCCATTTGTCTTCAGTATTGAACAAATGGCCTAGCTACTTGACCTTTGTGCCATTGTTTCTGCTTGCAGTATTTATTTCTCATTTCAGTTATGGACAGTTGAGTGGTACATTTATGTGAATCCTGTAGGTATTGGCTGTAAAAGTTATATATCAAAAATCACATTTGGAAAAAAAATACAGCATATTAAAACAAAGGAAGATTTCTTTCTCTTATAATTTGAAAGTTCAAATTAAATTGAACAGTAGGTCCAAAAAATAACATATAAAAGTAAAATATACAGAAGTAGAAATAAAATATACATTAAAAATATTGACATGAACTTCTAAATACATTTGAAACATCATTGTTGTAGGTACTCTTTTCCCCATTATACAGTCATATTGTGTCTCATTGATAGAGACCACTAAGCCTGGAGTCAAGAAGGCCTGAGGTCAAATCCAGTCTCACACACTCTCTAGTTGTATGACTTTGGGTAAGTCATTTAACCTCTATGCTAGGAGGCATCTAAGTGGCTTAAATCCAACTTTGGACACTTACTACCTGTATGACTGTGCTCTTATCACTTAACCACTGATTGCTTTATAAAAATATCCCCCAGATCCACTGAAAAGTATATGGAAAGCTACCAGTACCCTTCTCAAGAAAACTCGATGGATAGCTATGGTTCAATGTCGTGACAGAGTCAGAAATGACTGGAAGACTGAATGACAACAAATACCATGAACTATACCAATTCATCTATCCCTTCTAACCTGTGGAATTTTTACATATTTTTTTACATTTTTTTTTATTTACATAACATATTTTAGACAAAATTTATCTGGTTGCCTTCTTTGGGGTCTTTAAATATTTGATTGAATTCACTGAAGTCTTAAGGATTATTCCTTACAATATTAGATTATGGATATGCTCACCTACTTTCTTGTTCATCCATGCTTGTGAAGAACTAACATGTATGATTAGAAAATCCTTTTAATCTACTGCTTTAACTCTGTTACAACCTCTTTCAAATGTTCTTTTGCATACTTTATTTTTAAATTCCTTTTCAATGGCCCTCATCCTATCTTACAATTTGGAATTTACCCATCTTTTCATTTGCACTTTCCCCCTCCCCATGTTTCCTCTTGTTTAATGGTTGAGTTAAATGTATTTCTACACCAAATTATTACTGAGTGTGTATTCTACCTTTTGGTTCTCCAGTTCAGAGGAAAATGAGTTTCAGTTGCCAGCTGTTCTAAAAAAGACCTTTTTTTGTTTATATTGTCCTAGTTTAAATATCATGATTATATATTTTCTGTGACCTTTTCTCCTCCTCTCCCTTTGAGAGGATAAAGATTCAAGAAATACATTCTCCTTTTTATATTTAACTCTTTTTTGCTTGGCTAAAATTAGTCTTAGGAGAAGATACTTATTTTATTATCCCATTAGAATGTAAATGCTTCATCTTTGTTTTTAAGTCCATCAATTGCTCATTGGTCTTCATAATTTTAGGATTGTCTTGGCTTCTATGTTAGCATTTCAGAGTTTTTCATCAGATCTTGTTTTAACTAGAAATGTTTGAAAGTTATCCACTCTACTTAAAGTCTATATTTTGTATTTTGAGGTTACATTTAGGCTTTATAGATCAGTTATTTCTGGTTGAGCTTTTCCCAACATTTCCATTTTTAAAATATCCTTAAACAAGTAATCTCTTCAGTTCCCACCTGGCTACACTCTTTTGGAATTATTTGTCATGACCAGGCCACCTTATCATATTACAAGATCAAATCAGCCTTTGTATGCACACATTATTAGTACAGTTTACCCTGGGACACTTATGAATGGAGGAGGAAGTGAACAGCTTTTCCCTATAACCTCTTTTTAAGAGGAGCCCTCAGGCCAGCCATCTCCTCATTTCCCTTTTGACTGCACTACTTTGGACATCTTCATTCATAACCCCATGTTAAGGACCACTTCTTCTCCCTGACCTCCATTTTAGTTCCTTTTGTTTGATATCTTATCCCATTAGAATGAAGCTTCTTGAGGACTGTGTTTCTTTTTTCATATTGTCTCCACAGACCTAGTACTTAGTAAAATGTTTATTGACTGACTTGTCTTTAAACCTTCAATTGTTGGCCATTTAGAATATTGTACTTCAATCTTCCTACTTATTAATTTTCAGAGTTTATAAATATTGTCTCAACCTTACATGACTTCTAAACTAATTCTGTCTGTTTTCACATTTTCTCTTTGACTGGAAAGCTCTATATTATTATTATTTCCTTCCTGGTTAGAAATAGTTAGGTAATAAAATGAATAGAGTAATAAGCTTGTAGTCAGAATATGTGATTTCAGAAAAGTAATCTTACCAGCCTAAGATTCTTCGATTATAAAAATGGGAATAATAGCAGCACCTACCTAACCAGTTTTTTTTTTCCTTCCTCAAGGGTCAAATTAGATAACATTTGCAAAGAATTTAAAGCAGTTCCTGGAATATATTACAGAATTAACTGCTGCTTGTTCTTTTTCCCTTTTTAAATTTCTCCTTATTCTATTTTTTCAAGATTGATTCATTTTATTCAAAATACTTCATTGACAAAATTATTTCTTTTTTTAAAAAGTATTGTTATTTTATGTAGCCATTAAATTCTTTCTCTAAAGCTCACTCTAGATTTAAGTAGTTTGTTGCATGTATATTTTATTTCTTTCTTTTATTAAGTTGTTAATTCTCCTTCCAAGTTTTCATTTCTTTGCCAGTTCAACTTCATATGACTAGTAAAATAATTTTAGCTATCTTATTAATGCTGGCTTCAACTTTTTTCAGGAATTCTGATTGACTTTCTCTCCATTTTTTGGTTTGGTAGACATTCTCTTGGGGATAATTTCTTGGTGTCCTTTTGACCATAAGATTTATTTAATGTAGGAGATAATATTTTGTTATCATTATTTGATTATTCCTTCTTTTAATTTTATTTCTCAGGTTGTGACTCTGTTCTAAGCCAGCTGTGGTTTGCCTTCTTATAAAGAGAATATCTGGGACTTAATTTATTTTAGTTTATATTCTCTGGGGATTCAGCTGATGATTTCTCTGGGACTGGGGGTATTTATTGTTCTTTAAGGTCTTAAAGATTCAGTCAGACAGGATATTTATGAACTTTGAGTATGATCAGAATTGTCCAATGTAGGGTAAAATCTAACTGGTGTCATTCAGGTAGGAGCTTTGTAAACTCCTGACTCCATTTTGAGTTTGGTAAACAAAATTGCAGACTTACTCCTTATTGGAGCTTCTCTAAACTTTTCTTGACATACATAATCCTATGTCAGGTAGCAAAAAGGCTTTGAAGGATAAGAACAAGAGTTCTTCAGGCTTCTCTTTCATCTTAACTCCCTGCAAGGCTCCCACTGGAATCTTTGAATAAGAGTTCCTGTGCCAGTATCATAACCACATAGATCCTGCATGCTTTTCTTCTTCATACTTTCCCAGTACAGAGTTCAGTACTACTCCTGACCTAATTTGTTCTTGTTGAGGAATTCAGTTTTTGTCTGGGTCTCTGTGATCTCACGGACCCTAGCATGCTAATATTGTTAAGGGAGTTTTCTTGACAAAGATCCTGGAGTGATTTGCTGTTTTCTCCTCCTGTAGATTAAGTCAAACAGAGATTAAATGACTTGCTGAGGGTCACAGAACTGTAAGTGCTTGAGTCTGAATTTGAACTAAAGACTTCCTGACTCCAGGTCTAGAAGATAGAGAACCAGTCAGGAATTTACTGACTCCAATACCTATGACATAACACTTATGTATAATTTCCTTCCTCCATTTACAGTTGGCTCCTGTTCTTTTTCCTTCTATAGTTTCAGGCTTTCCTCTCCTGAATCTATTAGCACTTTTCACCTTTCTTTATGATGCAAGTTGTACTTAAGCCCTTAGGCTAGAACATCCTGAATGATACCTTTCTTGACATTCCATCCTTAGGACTTCAGATCTCTCTCTCTCTCTACCTTGCTAGGTTAAAAAGTAATTTGATGCATAACCTCTTCAGATTTACTGATTGCAATGTATTCTGGTATTCATGCTACTTCTTTTATGGAGTAGTTATGAGTGCTGGAATATATTGCATCTTTCTTTTGCCCCAACTTTGCTCTCATTTTGAAATTGGGTCATCTTTCATGGATTGCTTATACTTGTGCCCACAAGGTATAAATCAAACTTAATATTCACATGAATACCACTTTCTTGTTTGTACTAAGTTTTTCATTTTAAAATCTGAAGGCTCCAATTTATTTAAACTGCATTTAAGTACATTAATCTTCCCTGATTTATCAAGATTCTTCTCAAACTGGTGTGGCCAAAACTGGGCTCAGTAATCAAGAAGCATCACCTGGAATCTCGGCCCTTTTTAAGGAACTCTAAGATTACAGTAGATTTTTTGGTTAACACATATAGTATTAGAATATCTCAGATATTTTGGTAAAAGTTAGGCTAACATTATGTATTCCTTCCCCCAAATCTATAAATTTAGTACCCTATCACAAAAGGATTCATGGTCAGTCATAGTCTATTCTTGATGAAGCCATGACATATCCTTGTAAATACTACATCTACTTACTGATGTTAAATAACTATTTCTTTTAGAATCTGTTTTAGAATTTACCCATATATTAAAGCCAAACTTAGTAGCTTAATTTTGGAAGATGATATTTTCTTCCTTTTTATGGAAACATAGTCCCACCCATATTTACCCTCAATAGTGAAACAATCTAATTCATATTTCATAAATTCCCTGTAACAAAAAAACAACAAAAAGTAAAGCACAACCCTTTTTAAGTTATTAGCATTTTCTCTTACACTCTTAGCTTGTTCTGACTTTAACAATCGAAAATAATAGTTCTATAGATCTTTGATATATTTTTTTTTCCTTCAGAGAAAGTCAAATCTGCAGACTAAAGCCTATAAGCTTGACTTTAACTCCTGGAATCATCCTTGAAATATATCATTTAATAGGTCATTTTATTTAAAATATTATACATTTTCACAGGCTTCCAGGGGTGGAGCCAAAATGACAGAATAAACCAGAGCAGTTCCAGAGTAACCATGATAATCCTCTCCAACCCTTATTTAAATATCACCACAATGTGAAGGCAAAAGTGAAAGAACCAACAAGGAGACAGAGGGAAACAACTTTCAAGAAAAGAAAAACCCAAAACATAGACAAAGAACATCTGGGACTCTGGTATGAGAAGAGAGTACAATCTCCAAAATTATAGAAAAGAGTGACGAGCAAACCAAGAGCAACCTCCACACCCCATATCTGCTATCCCAGGTTTGGAACTTAACCCTAAGCTGATATTCAGATCTGAGATCCTACCTGGGTAAATAGTTGTCCAAGCCAACCCACACTCATTGAAATTTCAAAAATGTGGAGAAGTCCAGTGTCCCATCCAAGGGCAGTCTAGGTTTAAGTGGGCTGATCCACGTGAACCCAAAGCAAAGCCAGGAATCCCAGTTTGGGCTTGGGATTAGGACATAGTTCACAATTTGGAGAGGCTGATAGTACTAAGGGGGTGGGTCCAGACCTTTTTGCCTAAAATTCAGGGAGGAACTCCATGATAGGGTAATCAAGTATGTGTCTGAATAGAACAAGTACACAGAAAGACCAAAAACTTATACCTAAGCCTAAGGCTACAAGTTAACAATTTCCTGACCTAAAATATAATACACTTTTATTTTTTCAAGATTATATGTGTATAGAATTTTTTAATATTCATTTTCTGATATTATTGCAATCTATCAACCTATAATCCCTCTCCCTTTTCCCCTTCCTCCTCCACAATGAGGCAGGTAATAAAATATAGGTCATACATATATTGTCATATAATATATATATTTCCATGTTCATCATATTGTGAAACAAGACACATATTGTTTGCAATAAAGAAACATACATGGAAGAAATACATTTTCAAAAAATGTTATTTCTTGAATTGCATGTGGATACCAGATGATTTTTCAGTGGTGTGGATATTAGGTGTTGTTGTTATTGCTGCTGTTGTTTTTGTCGTGTGTCTATTGAAATTGTCCTACATACTTGCCTTGTTGAAAATAGTTGTCATTCACAGTTAATCATTATTACATTATAGTTGTATAATTGAAAATCTAAAAAACTCTAAAAAAGAACTACATTTCCTGGAAGCCCACTGACTTCCTGTGATTACATACTTCCTGTAGAGAGGGGATATTAGGTGGGGACATAGAGGGTCCCATGTCTTTACTTCCTGTCCCAAACTTGGTGGTGGTAAGGAGGGTGTTTAAACTGGCTGATCGGCCATGGGCAAGTGGTCTTTATTTTTTATCCTCTTTATTCCTTGATTTCTAAAGATCATTAATAAATCAATTAAAATATAATATTTTATTTATTGAGATTTAGTTTTAACTTTTATATTGATGGCAACCATGAAGAGAGAAGAGCTTCTAAATTTTTTAAGATAGCCTAGATAAATTTTTTTAAGCCACATTTCTCCTGCCAAGGATTTTCACCCACCCCACTGTTATAGAGGGTATTTTTAGTTGGTAAAGAATCAGAGAGGGAGAATAGAGTGCCCCCCCCCTCAAGACAAGGCAAAAGTGGTATCTATTCTTAAAGTTGATCCAGAAAGAAAAGAAAGGCTAGGCTATTTTTAGCTAGGGGACTCTTGGAGAAGAAGAGATAAGTCACTTCTCTTGCCCATATGCTCACGTCCTTGTTCCTCAGTTCTTTGCTGCTGCCTCTGATATTGCTGATACTATTTCCTCCTAAACTCTGGCCCCAGCCCCAGCCCTGGATACTAGACTGCTGGTACGTGCTCCTGTCTCTTTGGAACTCATAAACTTTGAGCCACTGTTTGGGTAACTGGTAAAAAACAGGGTGCATTTTCCTTGGGCAAAAATTAGTCTCCTAACTCCCTCTCCATGTGGCTGTGGATATAGTGTTTTTCCTCTGGGGACAAGGGAAGAAGGAAGTTACTCTTCCAAACAGGAAGTAAATTACAATCATCGTGTATGCTTTGAAACAGAAGTATCTTGCCTATTTCAAACAGTTTTTACCATTCATGAGTGCACTGATCTTTTCACTTATCTTACCTGAGATTCAGGGGAGAAATTCATCTCCCTATAACCCTTTGCCACTTGGGTTTTCCCAGTCTCTAAGATTCATCCAGTTTGAGATTCCTCAAACCCATGTTCTCCCTTGCTATGAGAAATATGACAGTTCTGACAAAAGGAATCTGAACGGATAGAGAAAGGAACTTTAAAGAGACTTGATGTGAAAATTTTAAGCCTCTTCAGATTCCATTGCTTCATGAAAGCTGTTGTATTTTGCTGAATGTCTGCTTTAAGATTTAATTTTATTGTTTTAAGTTCATATATTAATGTATTCAATACTATTCTGTTACACTGAATCAGTTTAATCTACTGTGTTTTAACTATTAGTTATATTCTGTTACCTTTCCCCTATAACTGAATAAATAGTCTTGAATAAGCTCATAAAAATAAAGGGTTTTTTTTTCCATTTTGCTTTTGTTAATTGTCATACAGATGATGGATGGACTCACCCTGACTAACAACCTTTGAAAAATTTAAAAAGGTAAGAATTTACATGGTAATTCTAAGGGATTTTCAGAAATAATTATAATTAACTAGTGGTTTCTGAATGGATGAGATAATTTTTAAATATTTGTATTATAAAGAATGTTATAATAAATGTAGAGAAACAAAGAAATGTTCCTACCAAGGTGTTTCCATGAAGCAGGAAGTCAAAAAGAGCTCTTGCCAAACTCTGCAGTTTAATTTATTTCCACCAGAACAATTAGATTTCTTGGTGATGTTCTAGACCTTTGTTTAAAAATATATTTGCCAAGGTTGAAATATTTGCTACACCTGTAAAAATTGTGACAAATATCCATCAGTTCATAGGGTTTTATTTTTTTGTCTTACATCAACTTATATGAGATGTGATAATGGGTTTGTTTGCTTTTGTATTTAACTGGGATCTTGTGAAATTGGGGGACTTTGGAACTTCTATGAATGTGCATTATCTACTGTGTTAGTGTTTTGTTCTGAAAATCATTTGTATTCACATATTGGTTAAGTTAAAAAGGAAATGAATCACATTATTTTGGTGAGAAACCTTTGTATTCTACCTCTCTTTGGCTGACACAGTGTGTCACTGATTGTAAGGTATATTTTTTTGATTTTTAAAACTCTTTTTTATTATTGTTTTACCTTGCATGTACAATATCGTATCTGAGTTTTATTTTTTCTCTCCTTTTTGTATTTGAAGCACATTTCAACAGCACTGAGATTTTTCTTTAATTATTTTTTATTTTGCAGTAATATAAGTTTACAATACATTTATTCTAATATTAATGAATACTCAAAAAACTTTAGACTATAAAAATGATGCCACTGATTGTTTAAAAAAATGGGACTTTGTGTAATGATTTTGTCTCATTCCAGGAGAAGGGAATACAAAAAGGACCATTTCACAGTTCCAAAGAAGCACAAAGCTAAACTGCATGGTGCCAATTGAGCACAAAGTCAAAGAGGCCAATCAATCCCAATGTGATTGATGAAATTTTGAGCCAAGACAAGAGGACTTGAATTTGTTTGGGGTTTAAGGTTGTGGCCCATGTTCTACCAAATATCTCAACCTTGGCTCCTACCTGGCTCCTATAATCTAGTCTCTATTCTGTCTTTCATTGTGTAGCAAAATTTTCTGAAGTCCTGGATGCTGATTGGTTAAATGCATAATTACTTAAATTAATTTAATTGGACCCTGATTCAAGGACTTTGATAGTCTATATTTCATACACAAATTATTTTGTCTTTTATTTGGATTTTTTTGATTTTTTATTTCTCTTGCCAATTGATTCATATACCTAATATCTCATTCATGAATTTCTAAGTAATCCCTGTGTTTTTCAAAACCCTCTTCAAGGGGAATACATTATTATTATTCTTAATTGCAAAATTTAAATGAGAGTAATTTTAGGATAAGAAACATGCTACCTCTCCAAATGCAGAAAGTGAACTAATTGGAGAAGGCACCATTAAGATGCCTGCACAGACAACATACTGCACCAGAAGATCCAGTGTGAACTTTGGGATGTGATGATTTGAACCCCGTGGGGTTGAATGCATTTGTTTTTGTATGTATACTCCTATGCCTAAGGGAACTGCTACCTAACTGGCTTTTTTTTCAATGCTCCTAGCAATAATTGGTTTTGTTCTCTTTTCCTTTTATTCCCAAATTATTGTAATTTCAAACTTGGTTATGGTTTATAAGATCCATTGGAGAAACTAGTCTTCCATGGGTCTCAATGGGGAATGTATAATTGAAAATCTATTACCCTAAAAAAGAACTACATTTCTCAGGAACCCACTGACTTCCTGTGATTACATACTTCCTGTAGACTATGGATATTAGGTTGGGATATAGAGGGTCCCAAGTTTTTTACTTCCTATCCCGAGCATGGTGGTGGTAATGTGGGAGTTTGAACTGGCTGATCAGCCATGGGCAAGTGGTCTTTATTTTTTATCCTCTTTATTCCTTGATTTCTAATGATCATTAATAAATCTCTTAAATATAATATTTTTATTATTGATATTTAATTTTAACTTTTAGATTGTAAAAATGTAAAGTGTTCTTATTCTGCTCACTTTACTTTGAGACAATTCATATTTCATTCCAAGGTTTTTTGGTGATTATCTACTTTGCCATTTCTTATTGTACAATAATATTCTGTTTCAAAAATATAGCACAACTTGCTCAACCATTCCCAAAATGAAGGACATGCCTTCAGTTTCCAATTCTTTGCCACCAATAAAAGAACAACTATGAATATGTTGCACATGTAGGTTATTTTCCTCTTTTTTTATCTCTTTGGAATAGAAACTTAATAGTCATATTGGTAGATAAAAGGATATGCACAATTTTATAACCCTTTGGTCATGTTCTCCTGAAATGGTTATATAAGTTCACAGGTCAACCATAAGTGTATTATTATTGTCTAGATTTTTCCACAATTTAGTCAACATTTATTATTTTTTGTAATGTTAGCCATTTTGATGTGTGTGAAGTTGTAACTCAGGGTTTTGTTTTGTTTTTTTCATTCCTCTAATCAGCATTCTTTTCATATAACTAAAGATAGTTTTTATTTCTTTACTTGAGAATTGTCTCTTCATATCTTTGACCATTTGTCAACTAGGTATGCTTTGTATTCTTATAAATTTAAATCAGTTCTCTATATAATTGAGAAATGAAGCTTTTTCTCAGATACTTTACATAAAGATTAATTTCTGAGTTTGTTTATATTTTAATTCAAGGTACATTGATTTTGTTTATGCATAAACATTATTAATATAGTCCAAATTACCTATTTTACATCTTATAATATTTTATATCTTATTCAGACAGAAATTCTTTCCTTATCTATAGATCTAACAGATAAACTAGTATGTGCTCCCCTAATTTACTTCTTATAACACTGTTTATTTCTAAATCATTTATCTCTTATGATTTTCCCTTGGAATATGCAATGAGTTGTTCATTTATGTCTAATTTCTCCTACACTGTTTTCCAGATTTCCATGCAGTTTTTTGTCAAATAGTGAGTTCTTCTTATAAAAGCTTAGATTGTTATGTTTGTCAAAGACTATTTTACTATTATAATTTACCATTGTATGTAAAGTATCTAGCCTATTCCATTGTCCTTCCACTCTATTTCTTATCCATTAACAGATTGTTCTGATGAATAATGCCTACCTGGTCAGAGGTATACTTCTTATGATATATTGTAATAATCTTCCTAATATTTTGTTTAAAATTTTTGTATCAATATTCATTAGGCAATTTGGTCTATAGTTTTCTTTTCTTTTCTCTTTTTATAAGCATATATATACATGCATATATTGTATATACATGCATACATACCCATATTTTTCTAGCTGTATCTAAATCTTTTTGTCATTATGGTCAATATGATGAGAAGCTTTTCCATTCACCATTATATTGTTCATTGTATTTTCTTTCTGAAGTTACTTGAATAGTTTGCTATTTCCTTCTCCATATCATATATGTATATGTATGCATGTATATATATGTGTGTGTGTTTGTGTGCATGTATATGCATGTTCATTGATAGTTTTATATATAGCTCTACATACATACAAAGTGGTATATACATGTATTAATACATAAACATGTATACACATATGTGCACATGCATAAATAACCAGTATTCATATTCCAAACATGGAATAATATGCATTTCTCGATTTCAGGTTTACTTCAAGCATATTTTAAAATATTATTGGCAGAGTGCATCTCAGGGAATGGACTCTGGTTAGAGGAGGTCTCCATTTGTCTGTCTGTTAAAAAAGAGGGGGACAAGGCAAATTCTCATCTGGCTAATTACCTTTCATCTTCTCCTTTGCCAAGAAACATGATATCTAATAAAATTCTTAACAAAAGAACACTTAAACTATAATATATCTTTCCATTCTAAAAACCAAAATATCTTTCCCTGTTAACACTCCTATCTTACACACTTTGCTAGTATTATTAACAGTGACACCATCCTCTCAATCCCTCAGGGTCACACTCTTTGAATTATTCTAGAATTATTTTTATCTCTAAATACCCCATATTCATCCTTTCCCAAGTCATGTGGATTTCACTTTTGGTATCATCTCTCAAATATGTACCCTAGTCTCCATTAAAACTGCTACTATCTTAGTGCAGGTCCTCATTTCATAATGCCTGAATTACTCCAATATTATTTTTGTTGATTGTCCTGCCATAAATCTCTTTTTACTCTAGCACTTTATTCTCCATTCAGCCACCAAAGTACCACCCAAAAGTTCCAGTTCATCCAGATCACCCTCATAGTCAGTAATTGAATTCACTTCCTGTCCAGGAAAAGGAATCATAGACTGTTGCATTTTAAAACTGGACTCCTTAAGTTATTTGTGTAAACAAACTATAATCAAAATTAAAAAGCACACCAGTAGAATATACCGATAGGTGAACAAAGGCAAAAATAAGCAGGGAGGTATTGGAGAGAGATCAGGTCATTAAAAAGTGAAATAATTTTCATAACCTAAGTGTAGAACTTACTGAAGACCAACTTCCATGATATGACAATGGCATTGTGAGCTACACTAGTTTATCTTTCTCTTACATGAAAAATGTATTTCATTCCTGTTTAAAGTATGTATTATGATATTAGTCAGAAAACCTTGAGTAACAAAGTGTTCCCTGAATATTTAGTGTAACATGGACAGTTTGTCATTCTTGTCATTGTTTGCTGGAAATCCATTGTTTTTCTTCTTCCATCATTTCAGTTGTGTCTGACTCTTCTTGACCTACTTTGGGTTTTTCTTGGCAAAGATACCTAAATAGTTTCCTGTTTCCTTTTCCAGTTCCTTTTTCATATGAGGAAACTGAAGCAAACATGATAACAAACAACTACTAAAT
This sequence comes from Monodelphis domestica, assembly GCF_027887165.1. NCBI lineage: Eukaryota > Metazoa > Chordata > Mammalia > Didelphimorphia > Didelphidae > Monodelphis > Monodelphis domestica. Next base: position 246,317,545 of record NC_077229.1, on the reverse strand, counting down.
GTCTGAGGATGGATATGAACTGACTTCTTCCTGACTACAGGTTCAAATGTACCACTTAGCTGCCCTTGAAGTCCACAGCTATTATAAATGAAATAATACTTCTTTAAGTTACAAAATACAAAAATTTTATCTAACTCAACATTTTTTGGTTTGTGAAAATTCAATTCAATCAGTAGTCTGTTGACTCACCTCTTGTCATCTGTTCTCCATGTGTATGTAAACTACATTAGGCTTGCCCTACAGGTGTTAATTCCATACATACTATTGCATTATAATCTTTGATTTTACAAAAAAAAATTGACACTGCCTTTACCCTGAGGATAATTGCAAGAACCAGTACAATTGACTCATGGAAAAATTCACTAAGATTTTTCATTTTAGGACAACTATGTTTGAAATGGACATGCTTGGTATTTGGGTCACAGACCATGTGTCCACAGTGGCATCTCTTGTCTCTTCCTACCTTCTTCTCCATATCCAGCTGTCTCTGGTTCATTACTAAACTTTCTCTTGAGTACTTGCTGAATTACTGTCTTTATAACTTCAATTCTCCCTTTTGCAGGTGTTTGTAACTAGAATAGGTTATGAAGATAAATATTTCCTCAAATATTCAATAGATTTCCATCTATGTGGATAATATAAGTGTTTTCTAAATGAAAGCAGGGGAATGGTTTTTGTGTCCTCTGTAAAAGTTGCAATGTTATATTTGTGAAGGAAGCAGCTCAAAAATAGCTAATCATTTAACAAAAAACAAGAAGAAAAATCCCTAAGCATCAATCTGCCATAATAATTTTCTGCCTGCCCAGTTACCTGGATGAAAGATTCTTCAAAGGATCAGCAGGTCTAATACTTACTTTCAAATGAATTTAGTTGACTAGGATTAAGCTTCAAAAGAATATTTACCATAGAAAGTGTCAGGTAATTCTGCCATCAAAGAGTATCATAACTATCCAGTTCACCTTACTTCTTCCATCACCATTTTTCTTTTTCCCCATATTCTCACCCAAAGCCCTCATTAACCCTGCAAAATACACAGCACCAAAAGGCAGGACAGAAACCATACATGTTATTGTTACTATCAATAAATAAATAATATAGTAACTTCACATTTCCATGAGATAACATAACTCTGGAGGACAAGTAACAGGATATAAAGGTATATACTGTGAGATCCAATAGCTTACAATGACCCTAGAGATTTACTTAGCCTCTGCTAATTTCCTTCACCTATTTCTTCCCTGAAAAGACGAATTTTTATTATTTGTAAAAAACCATATGCCCAATCTCCAGTGATTTTTTATATAACCCTCTCTGCCCCAAATAAAAGAAATCATATTCACCAAAATTAATGCAAATATCATTTCTATTAATGTCAAAAATATGTAATTTCTTTATTTACTAGGAAGACATGGGTGTGAGGCACAGTTCAAGGGCTAGGTTTATATCAGATACCTAAGAACTAAAAGAATAATTGATAAACCAATTTTCTTATAAAAATTGAACTGGCAAGGAAAATAACATTGCTTAGAATTGTATAGGATGTATAGAATTGATTTTCTGTTGCTGGAAAACTTTCTACCTTCCTATTTGGAGACTAATAATCACTGCCTAAAAGTATAGGATGAATTTCCAGAGGGAGAACATGGGTCCTTTTCTTATTCCTTCAGAAGTAGCTGGCTTCCTGGAATTGTATGTAAGGTACAACTGGTGTACCTCTTTCAGTATGCCATGAGAGCATTGGTTAGGCCATAGGTTTATATATGTACTGGGCTCACCTTCCATCCTATTCATATTTTATCCTGTTGTCTACTGAAGTTGACTTCTTGCCATCTGCCCTAAAGATGAATTTCCTGAAACTTCTGGACCACCATATTTCCACGGACAATGGCCAAACAATCTAAATTATTTAGTATATAAACTATTTTGTTTGACATGTGGAGGAACTGATTTAAAAGCCTTCCTCAGACACTTTTCAACATGTTATCTTGGCCAAATCACTTAATTTTTCCTCCCTTCTAAAATAGGGATTAAAATATCTATTCAATAGGGTTGTTTTGAATACTGAATGAAATAAAATGTCAAACACTTTTCAAATTTTAAAGAGGGCATTTTTCCCAAAGACAATATTTTTAATTGTCTATGGTGCCTTTTATCAGGGTATAATTTCCTTCCATATCTTTTGATTACATCAGTTAGATTAAATTGGGATAAAAAATAAAACTTCTGTGAACAGAAGAAAAGAAAGAGGGAAAGGTAAAAAGATGAAAAATAAGATGGAGGGAAATACACAATTAGTAATCATAGTGTGAATATGAATGGGATGAGTTCACCCATAAAACAGAAGTGGCTTTAAAACCAGAATCCCAAAATATTCTGTCTGCAAGAAAACACAATGAAAGTAGTTAGACACAAGCTAAGCAAAATTAAGAGGCTTAAGCAGAATCTACTATGGCTCAGTTAAAGTAAAATAAATAAATCGATAGATAAATAAATAAACAAGCAGGATTAGCAATCGTGATTTCAGAGAATACAAAAGTAAAAGTTGATCCAATCAAAACATAAATTATATAAGGAAGGAAATTACAAATGGATAAAAGGCACCATAGACAGTAAAACAATATCAATACTAAATATATAGGTGCCAAGTTATACAATATCCAAATTCCTATAGAAAGAAGTTGCATGAGTTACAGGAGGAAAGAAATAATAAAATACTAAGGTACACCAACCTTCCCCTCTCAAAAATGTATAAACCCAACCAACCAATAAATAAATAAATAAACCAATACAAAAGTTAAGGAGTAAAATAAGAACTTTTGAAGTTTAATAAAATAGGCCTCTGGAGAAAACTGAATAAGAATAGAAAGTAATGCACTCTTCTCAGTAGTACATGAAAGTTTCATAAAAATTGAAAATATAATAGAATATAAAAACCCCACAAATAAATGTAGGAAAGCAGAAATATTAAGTGAATAATTTTAGACCATAATGAAATAAAATTGCATTCAAAAAAGGGCATCTGAAATACTATAATGGTATACCTAGAGAATCAACCAAAAACTCAATAGAAAAAATTAAAAACTTTCCCAAAGTTGCAGGAAACATAATAAATCCATATAAATCACCTGCATTTCTATTTACCACCAACAAAGTCCAACAGTAAGAGATATCAAAGAAAATTCATTCCAAAATTACAAAATTTATCTGGAAGAACAGAAGATCAAGAATATCAATTTAATCAATGGAAAAAATATGAAGGAAGGAGACCTCAGTGTCCCATATTTCAATCTATTCTATAAAGTGGTAATCATAAAAACAATCTAGTATTGACTAAGAAAAAGAATAATGGATTAAGGGAATAGGTCCAAAGGGTCCTTAATGTCCATAGCAGCTTAGAGTCTGATAAATCCAAAGATCTAAGCTCTTAGAGAAAGAACTCACAATTTGACCAAAAAAAAAAATTCTGTGAACCTGGGAAAACAAAATGTCATAAACTAGGCATAGATCAATGATTCATTCCATATACCATAATAAAGTCAAAATAGATTTTGGATCTAAACATGAGGTGTGACATCATAAACAAATTAAAGGAACATAAAAATTAACTGCCAGAGTTTTGTCAAATAATGAGTTCTTTCTCCAAGAGCTTGGATATTTTGGTTTATCAAAATCTAAACTAGATATGCAAGTTGTTGTACATGGTTATAATGGAATGCTATTATAACATAAGAAATGATGAACAGAATAAGATCAGAAAAACCTGGAGTTTTATTACCTAGTACAAAATGAATTGCACAAAAGAAGGAAAATAATATAGACAGTAAAAGAAATATTATAAAGTGATCAATTATGAAGAACTAAACTACTAGTAGCAAAGGCAAATTCTTCTTAATTTCATCAAAACTGAAAGAGAGCCATTCAAGGTCAGAGACCACTTTGCATTTTTCTTTGTGTTATGACTTGTCCAAAGACTAATAATTCATCAACTATTACTAATGAATCTTTTTATATAAGGCCAGGCCACTCTTTCAAAAGAACATGCAATGTCACCAACAGTATAATAGGGCTTATAGATATTCCCTAAACTATAAAATTAACCAGAATTTATTCTCTGATAAAAATGTTTGAAAATCTATGGTTATTTCTTTGTGATAATTAGTTTTTCAATATGATTTTGTAGGTATCCTTCCATAGGTAATATATTATTTTAATGTAATACTAATACCATTTTCTCCATAATCAGGAAAATTCTTTAGATTGACTCTATTTATAATTTTATTAGGACACTGATCACAATAAAAAGAGAAATAATTTATTGTTGTTGTTTTGTATCATGAAATTATATTAACCAGAAGTTGTCAATAAATAGTTTGACAATAATCATGTATATAATATATTCACCCCTTGCTCTTCTCAATACTATCTAGTAGCTAGGTGGCCCAGTAGGATCTTGGGAAGTCATTTCATCTTTTTTTCTGCTTCACTAATTTGTAAAAGGAAGATGATAATAATAGCATCTAATTCCCAAGTTTGTTATGGGAAGAAATTAAGATAATATTTTTTAAAATTTATAAATTGTAAAGCACTTTATAAATTCTAGTTATTGTAATTTTGGGGGACTCACACTTTTAGTTGGAGAAATGTGGGCTGAGGGTAGTGATGAAAAAGTTGATGAAAATGGCTTCCCTCACTACTCCCTCCGGGAGTCCCTGAATTACTTGAGGGAGATAAAACTGATTGAGGCTTGCCTCTTGGTGGTCCTGCTGGCCCTTAAGGGAGGTGGGGACGTCTTTTCTACAAGGAGAGGTATGTGGGACCCCAATCTGAATATGCTCTTTGGGGCTTTCTTGAAAAGTGGCAACAAGATGGAATCTGCCAATGGGCTTACTCTCTAGATGTAAATAAACAAGGTTGAATTCACTATCTGAATGCTTATTTGATTTAGCTGTTGATTGGGGAAAAGGTTAGAGGTTAGAGGGGGGGTTTGGGGTCACCCTACATCTCTTTCTTTTTTTTAAACCCTTACCTTCTGTCTTGGAGTCAATACTGTGGATTGGCTCCAAGGCAGAAGAGTTGTAAGGGCTAGGCAATGGGAGTCAAGTGACTTGACCAGGGTCACATAGTTGGGAAGTGTCTGAGGCCAGATTTGAACCTAGGACCTCCCGTTTCTAGGCCTGTCTCTCAATCCACTGGGCTACCCAGCTGCCCCCACCTACATCTCTTTCTAAATGAAACTAATTACTGAAGTACAAGATTTTCTTGTAAGTAGGGGAGAGGTAGAAAAAAGGGAAGAGAGCACTGCTCACCGATTTGAGTCCAGTATCTCAATAGTTCATGAAATGAAAGTCTTTGGAGAAGTTAGGGTTTGTTCATAGGAATTAGCAATGTTAGAATTTCTGTCAGAAACAGAAATCTCCAAAGGTGTCTTGAAAAAATGACACAGAGAAACAGCTCCTCCTTCCACTCCCATGTGTGTCTCCACACTCAAGACCCCCTCCTCAGGAAAATTTCCCAGAAGTCTTTGTTCAGTTTCCTCTCAACATTTCCTTTTCCCAATGGCTCTTTTGTCCTACTCTCCATCATTACATTATTATTATTATTATTATTATTATTATTATTATTATTCATATCACTATTATCTTCAAGTTTTTAATTATTATTACTTTCAAGTATCAGAGTTTTCTTTAATGCCTAATACTTCAAGGTTCTGGACTTCTAGAAAAAAAATAAAATGATCAAGATTTTACTGTTATTATTTCTTTTAAGGAAATCTATCAGAGGTAACTCTCCAAAATTTTTTGTAGTAATTTTAGTAGTAATGTAGTAAAGTAATTTTACCAACTTCACCTATGCAATAAATTTTATCTTAATATGGTGAATTTATTGGTTTGTATAAAAAATCTATTTCAAGACAAATGCTTTAATTTTTATCAAAAATAGATCATTTTATCCACTGTTTTTATAAAGTACTTTCACTTAAAACTCTTAATTATGCTGGCAGGTGGTTATTTATAGGCTAATTGATAGGTAATTTGATTGCAGGGAATCAGAAAGGAGAATAATAATAACTGAAATACAGAATAGGCATTCTTCCAGAATTTTAAAATGATGCTTTCACTTGGCTATTGTTTGTAATGATTAGGCAAGATTTTCCATTGGATTAATGGATATCAATCTGCTCCTTGTAGCTAATGTAATTTAATGTGATGGCTAGGGGATCAGGATAAGAAATATGAACACAGGAAAACTAGCTTGGATCCAAAGATAACACCTGATTGCAAGAGAAACTATGAAAGCTGTTTTTCCATTCCTTCCTTAATCTTTTGCTTAGATGGGAATCTGTTGGGCTTTAGTAGAGTATTTATTAGGGAACATTCCAAGTATTGGATACAAATCAGGTGGGCCAAAGGTAGGAAACCCTGTGGAATAAAGAAAACTTGAACTGATTAAGGTGTAGAATCAAATCCTGTTCAGATGCTACCTGTTTCACCTAGGAAACATAAATTACTGTGATTATTATTGTCAGTATTACAGCAGGGTAGACTGACTTAACAGAATAAAAAGACACTTTAGAAAAAGATAATGACAAATAATTATGTTTACATTAAGAGATAAAAGAAGTTGGGCTCTAGAGGCATGAAGGTTGCATAGATGGGATAGAGAAATCTTAGGATCAGAGAGATGAACAATATCAAATAAAATGATCAATTCTTTAGTATTTTTTTTCTTGGTAAGTTTCTGATCATATCAAGGTAAGCAAGTGAATTTTTCTAGATAACATTCAAATTCATATGCTAGTGAGTATTATTAAAGAATATGCTAAATTCTCATAATTTTTCAAAGAAACAAAAACTTTAGGTATAGCCCCTGACATATGTTAGTTTTGTGGAACACATTTCATCCAAATCTAAAAAGTTTTGTATACTGAGAACCTCTAGCAAAATTGAAAGTATATGTGCAATATCTCTCCAGTGGCATGAAAAACTTCATGCCTCAGAGTCTGTGTTCTTATACTCAGCATGCCAATTTCTGATATTTTCTCTTTTCTCATTAAAATGTTTATTCTTGGGTTGTTTGGAGAATCATTATCTGCTGAAGGGATAAAGAGACTTGGCCTGGACTGTAGTTTGTCTCATTCATTTATATATGTAGTATGTGTGTGTGCCATTCCCTATATAGAGCTCAGTGGAGTAGGTCATATCATATATCTCTATAAATTCTACACATTAGAATTCTCATACCAAATATTCTTTTACAAATTCAGGGATATTACAGGGGTTTGAAATTTATCGATTTCTCTAAACAACGTACAAATTACTTGTCCCAAAGTTAGTAAATTTAATGGGTAGACCAAAACAAAATATTAAATTTAGATATTGAGTAAAATTAACTATGCAAACTCTCTGTTGTAACTTATGGGGAAATTGCAGAGATTTCTCATGGCACCACAACACATAGATACATGCTTTCTCATAGTAAGCATGGAATCTGACAACATCCTGATGGAGAATCATTTTAATAAAGGGCAAACATCCATACATTCTTCTTGAAAAGTGTCATATAGGCCTTAATTATTTCATATTTTAGGTACACTCTAGATAATATGATCCATGGATAATATTCAATGAACAGTGAGTCAAAAACATCTATAAAATTAAAACTTTTAAACAAATTTGTAATCTTCAACATGGAAGGTATATTCCACATTTCAATAAGATTTTACTTCCAGATTATGCCTCTAACAAAGCTTATTATCAATCCACACTGCTTAATTTTTTAAATTTATTATAACACAAGATGTGGTTTATTTGGTAAAGGAAAAAGAAAATCTGAAGGAACTTTTCCAAGAAAACTCATAAATATCTCTGTGTTAAAATCATACAAGATTCTTTAAAAGTTGCACCAGCAAATGGGATTAACTTTATTCAATCATCTTCTGGTTATTTATGTTGAGAAACATGAAAGGCATAAGGTTTAAGAATTGTAATGGAGGGAATGCCCTACAGATTATAAATGGAAGAGAGAATCAGTTTAGAAGGTGAGATTCTCCCATTGGGATATTGTGGTGATTTTGTGTGATTGGGTGATATTGTGTAGATTGCAATGATATCAGAATATTGCAAGGTCTTCTAAATAATATACATAACAACTCAAAACTGAAAGTTTTTCAGCCTCTCAATACAGAGAATACAAAACAAGGAAAAGCAAAATATACCTATAATTACCTGGGCCCAAGAATAAATAGAAGTCTGAAAGCCAGTTGGATTGCAAATGAGAGATTGCATGGCTTTACAATGAACCTAAGCTTCTACCTGGAATAAAAATCAGGGGATGCTATATGATTGTGAATATGATATGGCATAGTGTCAATAGAGAATTGTCCACTAAGATGGTCTAATGGTTCTTCTTGAGAAAAAGTATTGGACAGAAAGGTGGATCAATCATATATCAAGAAACAATAATCAGAAGACAGTTCTTATGCTTTTTTGTTACCCATAAAATGTAACTAGATCTAATGAATGATATCTTCACTTTTATTTCATGGACCCTTTGAGTGGTTTAATGATGCTTATGGACCCATTTTAAGAATAATTTTTGAAATCTATATTCATAATAGAAGGAAATACTAAATTAGAAGTAAATAAAAATTAAGATATTTTCCCCCATCAGGTTCATGGAACCCCTGAAATCTATCTATAGATCACATGGAAATCCTATGTTAAACAACTGATATAGAAGAGAGCCTCTAATGTGGGTGGTAGACAACTCATGGAAGAATTTATCTAGCTCATAAACCTGGAAGAATGAAAAAGTGCACATGATGTGTGATCTTCATTGCTGGAGGGAAAGAGTATTCATATCCACCAGATTATACAGTCAATGAAGCACTGAAGCATAATGGATGTACATGTATACATAATCAGATATATTCATCGTCAAGGTAGAAGTAAATAAGTAGGAAAATTTAGAATATATTCATTTCAAAACATTGTTCTTTAACATTGGAAAACAAAATAATGCATTTCTCAGACATTCATTTATATGTCAATGAATTGGAAGCTCCTTACTCTAATTCATGAGCTCCATTATCTGTCATATAAGTTTGCTGGAATAGAAGTTTTGACCTTTACTCAGTCCAGAATGGACCTTCATTTCTCTGCTGCCCTTATAAGTTTCACAGCCACCTCAAGGCTGCTAATTAAGCAACAGCTAATGAGTATATATTAACCTCTTGTACCCCATTAGGCCATCAGAAATTTGTTCATCAGTAGTCTGCTATCCCTCCTGCTTTAGCTTTTTGTGATATAGAAAGTTGGAGAAAGAAAAGAAGCTCAGAAGTTATTATATTCAGTATATATACAAACACAGATTTCAGGCAATGTATCATATTTAATTAAAACTGAAAAAAGTTAATTGAAAATGATTAATCAATACCAACTCAATAAAAGTAAAGTACTGATCAGATTTATTCCAAAATATTGTCACTATTAGAGTTTCTAATGGACATACAGGATTTAAAGATCTTCTAGTTCGTTGATTATAGACTAAAATAGAACAAAAAGTCCCTGAGGCCTGAATAATAGCTTAGTAAAACAAAAATTGACATTAATTGTGTTATATGGTGGCCAGGTAGATAGCTCTGTGGACACAGTGCTGTGCTTGGAGTAAGGAAGACTTGAATTCAAATTTAGCCTCAGACAGAATGAATATGTGACCCTGAGAAAGTCACTTAAATTCTTTATTCCTGAATCCACTGGAGAACGAAATAGCAAACCATTCAAGTATTTTTTGCCAAGAAAATCTCATTGGCATGTATGCTATATATGGTCCAGAAAATCACAAAGAGTTAGACATTACAAAATAGCAACATATTACATTTCACTTTTCATTATTTTGATAAATATTTCCATCTAGATGTGATTAAGTTTGAAAATTCTGAGTATAAACTGTTCACTAGACAAGTGTCAAAATGTCAAGGTATTACATTAAATTAAAGGATTTGTCCAAGATCAGAAAAATTAATTTAAACAAAAGGCATTTACTTGTAGATTCAGTCATCACTCTAAAATGTAATACTTCTTCATTTTAAAACAATGGAACCTTTCTTTCTTTTCCATTTTGAGACATCACTATATCTTTACAGAACACCTATCTACTACCAAAGTGAGTAGTCATACAAATTATTTAAGCCTAGGAAATTAATAAAGGGTGTTGTGTAAAGTATTTAATTGGGGAGAACATGCAATATTGCATTTTTCATTATACTATAAAAGTTTTAGTTATAAATCCTTTGATTTGATTTGAAGTCAGCTTTGTAATAACATTTTATATACAACCTTTTTCTTGGTATTCTAGCAGTGTTACACACTCCTAGGTCATAGACTATGGAATTACTGAATCTCAGAGTTTGAAGTCTGAGTCAATTTCAGTTAATTTATACCTTGAATTCTTCTCTATAAAACACAACAAAGTGGTAATCTAGCCTTTGCTTAAAAATCACTACTGAGAGAGAACTCATTAGTGCCAAGACAGACCAAGATAGTATTGAATATTAGGAAATATGTCTTTTTTTTTTCTTTAAGCTAAGATGTATCTATTTCTTTGTAACTTCTGCTCATTTATTTGGTTATACTTCTGTTTCCAAGAAGAATAAGTTGAAACTTGCACATGACAAAACTTGCATATTAGACTTAATCTCAACAAAAATGCTAAATGTCTTGCTTTTCCCCATTTTTAGATTCCTTTCATATCATGTTGTTATTGAGTAGGGAAAACTCCATCACTGGTTAATGCCCCTGAATATGAAGCACTCATTAAACAAATATGAAATATAATTTATTATGGAAACATTGAATTGCTTTCCTTATCAAAATACATCAACACAAATTGGCATCTGTCATGTGACTTCTTTGTAAAAGTACCTGTTTAGCACCATATAGCATAGTAATAAATAAAGCTCAAAGCAATGTACATTTTCCTGTTTCAATTCAAAGGAAGAGATTGCTTCATTATATCAGGAGAATTTTAAAAGTCATATTCTTCTTTGCAAGAAAATCCTGAAACAGAGAATTGTTTTTCTTACTTTAGCAATGTTAGAAGCTCTATGGAAATAGAGCTTTTATCCCAACATAATATTCTCCAGTAATTTGCTTAAGGGAGAAGGAACATAGGGTAGAAGAGATTACACTAGACTTGGAGTAAGGAAGAGTTGAGTCTTTATTCTGATACTTGTTAATTGCATTACTTTAGAAAAATAAAGGCAGCCACTGAGATTTTTTTCCTCATCTCTAAAATGGAATAGGAATTGAACTATCTCCCTCAAGTATTAGTCATAAAGATCAAATAAGATAACACATGAAAAGACTTCCAGTTAAGATGGCGGCTTAGAGAAAGCTGAAGTTCAGATCTCCGGAAAACCCTTCCCAACCGATCTCAAACTAGAAGCTCCTAAGGCGCCGAAATTCAAAACGATCAACAGCACAGACCCTGGGAACCCTCCTCCTGGACCTGGACCCGGTTCAAAAGGTACGGTTCCCCTTAAAAGCCAGAACCCGAGATCCCTCGGACCTCAGGGGTAGGAGCGCAGAGTCCAAGGCTCCGGGAAGCGGCAGCCGCGCTGGGCTCAGAGAGCAGGGTCTGAGGAACAACAACCCTCAGGGTCTTCTACCCAAGTCCCAGTCCGGGTGAAAGTTACTGCCTGGGGCTTCCGCTGCAAAGAGCCGGTCAGTCCGGGTGAAAGTTACTGCCTGGGGCCTCCGCTGCAAAGAGCCGGTCGGTCCGGGTGAAAGTTACTGCCTGGGGCCTCCGCTGCAGAGAGCTGGTCAAAACAACAGCAACCCTCAGGGCGGGCAAGACAGCCTCACGGGCTGGATCCTGCTATCCAAGTCTCAGTGAAAGTCTGTGCTCTCGGAGCTTGGGGAAGCGGCAGCCCATCCCCCCGCAGGCCAACGAAACAGCCTCACGGCCAGGGATTCTGAAGGCAACTTCCGGAAATCAAGCCAGGGGGAGAGTGTGGCCTCGTGGTCCGACCCTTCCATTCCAGTTCCAGTGAGGCATATTCAGTTTAACCCAGGGAACGCTCATAGAACCAACATCTGCCCAGGACTAAAGCCTCTGATCACCAGACAAAGACAAGAAAAGCCAATCCTCCACGTTCAGAGATGACAAACTCCACAGAAGCACAGAAGCCCCAAAATACCAAGAAAAATAAGAAGAAAGGGGCGACTCTGGACACATTCTATGGAGCCAAAATACAAAATACAGAGCAGATAGAAGAAGATATACAAGAAAATTCTCCAAAATCTTCCAAAGGAAATAGAAACTCTCCACAAACCCATGAAGAATTTGAATCAGAAAGGACCAAAAAGATGGAAGCCCTCTGGGAGGAAAAGTGGGAAATGATGCAAAAGAAATTCACGCATCTACAAAACCAGTTTGACCAAACTGTAAAAGAAAACCAGGCTTTAAAGCAAGAACTAATAAAGCAAAGCCAAAACACCAAGAAATTAGAAGAGAACATAAAATATCTCACCGACAAGGTGATAGATCTGGAAAACAGGGGGAGAAGAGAAAATTTAAGAATAATTGGACTCCCAGAAAAGCCAGAAATAAACACCAAACTGGACATGGTGATACAAGATATAATCAAAGAAAATTGCCCAGAGATTCTAGAACAAGGGGGCAATACAGCCACTGACAGAGCTCACAGAACACCTTCTACACTAAACCCCCAAAAGACAACTCCCAGGAATGTAATTGCCAAATTCCAAAGCTATCAAACAAAAGAAAAAATCCTACAGGAAGCCAGAAAAAGACAATTTAGATATAAAGGAATGCCAATCAGGGTCACACAAGACCTTGCAAGTTCTACGCTGAATGATCGTAAGGCATGGAACATGATCTTCAGAAAGGCAAGAGAGCTGGGTCTCCAACCAAGAATCAGCTACCCAGCAAAACTGACTATATACTTCCAAGGGAAAGTATGGGCATTCAACAAAATAGAAGACTTCCAACTTTTTGCAAAGAAAAGACCAGAGCTCTGTGGAAAGTTTGATACCGAAAATCAAAGAGCAAGGAATACCTGAAAAGGTAAATATTAAGGAAAGGGGAAAAATGTTATCTTCTTTTACTCAAACTCTCTTCTATAAGGACTACATTTATATCAACCTATGTATACTAATATGTGGGGAAAATGTAATGTATAAATAGGGGGTAAAGAAAGACCAAATAGAATAATGGTTCTCACACAAAGATTCACAGGGGAAGGGGAGGGGAAGAAAACTCCTATAAGAAGGAGAGGAAGAGAGGGGGGGGGGTTTACGTAAACCTCAATCTCAGGGAAATCAACTCTGAGAGGGAAAAACATCCAGATCCATTGGGATCTTGAATTCTATCTTGCCCAACAAGGGTAAGGAGAAGGGAAAACCAAGGGGGGGAGGGGGAGAGGGAGAACAAAAAGGGAGGGAAAGAGAGGGGGGAGGGGGAGGGAACAAAAAGGGAGGGACTAAAAAGGGAAACATCAAGGGAGGGGACAAGGGGGACTGATTCAAAGTAAATCACTGGACTAAAAGGTAGAGCCGAAGAAGAAAAGGTTAGAATTAGGGAAGGCAATCAAAATGCCAGGGAGTCCACAAATGACAATCATAACTTTGAACGTGAATGGGATGAACTCACCCATAAAACGTAGACGAATAGCTGAATGGATTAGAATCCAAAACCCTACCATATGTTGTCTTCAAGAAACACACATGAGGCGGGTTGACACCCACAAGGTCAGAATTAAAGGATGGAGTAAGACCTTCTGGGCCTCAACTGATAGAAAGAAGGCAGGAGTGGTAATCATGATATCTGATAAAGCCAATGCAAAAATAGACCTGATCAAAAGGGATAGGAAAGGTAATTATATTTTGTTAAAAGGGACTCTAGACAATGAGGAAATATCATTAATCAACATGTATGCACCAAATAATATAGCACCCAAATTTCTAATGGAGAAACTAGGAGAATTGAAGGAAGAAATAGACAATAAAACCATACTAGTGGGAGACTTAAACCAACCATTATCAAATTTAGATAAATCAAATCAAAAAATAAATAAGAAAGAGGTAAAAGAAGTGAATGAAATCTTAGAAAAATTAGAATTAATAGACATATGGAGAAAAATAAATAGGGATAAAAAGGAATACACCTTCTTCTCAGCACCACATGGCACATTCACAAAAATTGACCATACATTAGGTCACAGAAACATAGCACACAAATGCAAAAAAGCAGAAATAATGAATGCAGCCTTCTCAGATCACAAGGCAATAAAAATAATGATTAGTAATGGTACATGGAAAACCAAATCTAAAATCAATTGGAAATTAAACAATATGATACTCCAAAACCGTTTAGCTAAAGAAGAAATCATAGAAACAATTAATAATTTCATCAAGGAAAATGACAATGGCGAAACATCCTTTCAAACCTTTTGGGATGCAGCCAAAGCGGTAATCAGAGGCAAATTCATATCCCTGAAAGCTCATATTAACAAACAAGGGAGAGCAGAGATCAATCAATTGGAAATGCAATTGAAAAAACTCGAAAGCGATCAAATTAAAAACCCCCAGCAGAAAACCAAATTAGAAATCCTAAAAATTAAGGGAGAAATTAATAAAATCGAAAGTGATAGAACTATTGATTTAATAAATAAGACAAGAAGCTGGTACTTTGAAAAAACAAACAAAATAGACAAAGTACTGGTCAATCTAATTAAAAAAAGGAAGGAAGAAAAGCAAATTCACAGCATTAAAGATGAAAAGGGGGACAACACCTCCAATGAGGAGGAAATTAAGGCAATCATTAGAAATTACTTTGCCCAATTATATGGCAATAAATACACCAATTTAGGAGAAATGAATGAATATATACAAAAATACAAACTGCCTAGACTAACAGAAGAGGAAATAGAATTCTTAAATAATCCCATATCAGAAATTGAAATCCATCAAGCCATCAAAGAACTTCCTAAGAAAAAATCCCCAGGGCCTGATGGATTCACCTGTGAATTCTATCAAACATTCAGAGAACAGTTAACCCCAATACTATACAAACTATTTGACATAATAAGCAAAGAGGGAGTTCTACCAAACTCCTTTTACGACACAAACATGGTACTGATTCCAAAACCAGGCAGGTCAAAAACAGAGAAAGAAAACTATAGACCAATCTCCCTAATGAATATAGATGCAAAAATTTTAAATAGGATACTAGCAAAAAGACTCCAGCAAGTGATCAGAAGGATCATTCACCATGATCAAGTAGGATTTATACAAGGGATGCAGGGCTGGTTCAACATTAGGAAAACCATCCACATAATTGACCACATCAACAAGCAAACTAGCAAGAACCACATGATTATTTCAATAGATGCAGAAAAAGCCTTTGATAAAATACAACACCCATTCCTATTAAAAACACTAGAAAGCATAGGAATAGAAGGGTCATTCCTAAAAATAATAAACAGTATATATCTAAAACCAACAGCTAATATCATCTGCAATGGGGATAAACTAGATGCATTCCCAATAAGATCAGGAGTGAAACAAGGATGCCCATTATCACCTCTACTATTTGACATTGTACTAGAAACACTAGCAGTAGCAATTAGAGAAGATAAAGAAATTGAAGGCATCAGAATAGGCAAGGAGGAGACCAAGTTATCACTCTTTGCGGATGACATGATGGTCTACTTAAAGAATCCTAGAGATTCAACCAAAAAGCTAATTGAAATAATCAACAACTTTAGCAAAGTTGCAGGATACAAAATAAACCCACATAAATCATCAGCTTTTCTATATATCTCCAACACAGCTCAGCAGCAAGAACTAGAAAGAGAAATCCCATTCAAAATCACCTTAGACAAAATAAAATACCTAGGAATCTATCTCCCAAGACAAACACAGGAACTATATGAACACAACTACAAAACACTCGCCACACAACTAAAACTAGACTTGAACAATTGGAAAAACATTAACTGCTCATGGATAGGACGAGCCAATATAATAAAAATGACCATCCTACCCAAACTTATTTATCTATTTAGTGCCATACCCATTGAACTACCAAAATACTTCTTCACTGATTTAGAAAAAACCATAACAAAGTTCATTTGGAAGAACAAAAGATCAAGGATATCCAGGGAAATAATGAAAAAAAAAACACATATGATGGGGGCCTTGCAGTCCCAGACCTCAAACTATATTACAAAGCAGCAGTCATCAAAACAATTTGGTACTGGCTAAGAAACAGAAAGGAAGATCAGTGGAATAGACTGGGGGAAAACGACCTCAGCAAGACAGTATACGATAAACCCAAAGATCCCAGCTTTTGGGACAAAAATCCACTATTCGATAAAAACTGCTGGGAAAATTGGAAGACAGTGTGGGAGAGACTAGGAATAGATCAACACCTCACACCCTACACCAAGATAAATTCAAAATGGGTGAGTGACTTAAACATAAAGAAGGAAACCATAAGTAAATTGGGTAAACACAGAATAGTATACATGTCAGACCTTTGGGAGGGGAAAGGCTTTAAAACCAAGCAAGATATAGAAAGAATCACAAAATGTAAAATAAATAATTTTGACTACATCAAACTAAAAAGCTTTTGTACAAACAAAACCAATATAACTAAAATCAGAAGGGAAACAACAAATTGGGAAAAAATCTTCATAGAAACCTCTGACAAAGGTTTAATTACTCATATTTATAATGAGCTAAATCAATTGTACAAAAAATCAAGCCATTCTCCAATTGATAAATGGGCAAGGGAAATGGATAGGCAGTTCTCAGATAAAGAAATCAAAACTATTAACAAGCACATGAAGAAGTGTTCTACATCTCTTATAATCAGAGAGATGCAAATCAAAACAACTCTGAGGTATCACCTCACACCTAGCAGATTGGCTAACATAACAGCAAAGGAAAGTAATGAATGCTGGAGGGGATGTGGCAAAGTAGGGACATTAATTCATTGCTGGTGGAGTTGTGAACTGATCCAACCATTCTGGAGGGCAATTTGGAACTATGCCCAAAGGGCGACAAAAGAATATCTACCCTTTGACCCAGCCATAGCACTGCTGGGTCTGTACCCCAAAGAGATAATGGACACAAAGACTTGTACAAAAATATTCATAGCTGCGCTCTTTGTGGTGGCCCAAAACTGGAAAACGAGGGGATGCCCATCAATTGGGGAATGGCTGAACAAACTGTGGTATATGTTGGTGATGGAATACTATTGTGCTCAAAGGAATAATAAAGTGGAGAAGTTCCATGGAGACTGGAACAACCTCCAGGAAGTGATGCAGAGCGAGAGGAGCAGAACCAGGAGAACATTGTACACAGAGACTAATACACTGTGGTATAATCGAACGTAATGGACTTCTACATTAGGGGCGGTGTAATGTCCCTGAACAACTTTCAGGGATCCAGGAGAAAAAAAACACCATTCATAAGCAAAGGATAAACTATGGGAGTGGAAACACCGAGAAAAAGCAACTGCCTGAATACAGAGGTTGAGGGGACATGACAGAGGATAGACTTTAAATGAACACTCTAATGCAAATACTATCAACAAAGCAATGGGTTCAAATCAAGAAAACATCTAATGCCCAGTGGACTTACGCGTTGGCTATGGGGGGTGGGGGGGAGGAAAAGAAAATGATCTATGTCTTTAACGAATAATGCTTGGAAATGATCAAATAAAATATATTAAAAAAAAAAGATAACACATGAAAAGTACTTTTCAAATCTTAAAGCATTATGTAAATGTTATCTATTATAATGATGACTGGCCCTGAAGCTCCTCCATATAAGATGTTGATGTTATTCCCCACTTTGCAGAGATTCTGAAGGGCTTACTACTAGGAGAGTCCTGATGATATTTCATAGACAGGACTTGAAGAAACTTTGCTTCTTGAATAAACATTATGTAACTGGCTCAAGTCTGATAACCATAGAGTAGGGCAGAGCATTTTTTTTTATTATATTGAGATACATTCAAAAGTCATTAATCTATGAGAATATCAGTCTTGTCTGTCATGTTTACACTTTCCCATTAATGGCAATGAGTGAGTTAAGAAAGACAATGTTATACTAGGACATTTTTTTCCTTCTGTCCTCTTCATTGGATGACAATATAGTCTATGTATATGGCTCTGACTTCATTGTCTTGATATTTATTCTTTAATTTTAGGTAAAGGATGTTAATCCAGAAACTATGACCTTGTGATTTATCAAAGATCTGAAATCATGACCCTCTTTAAATTTTCAGATTTAAGTCCATGCCAGGTTTTGCAGCCAATCCAGCAACAATGGCCTGAATTGCATCTGAACCAATAAATTCAATAGCTTTTTTCTATTGTATTAAACCATCCCTTCATTTTTTGGTATAAATTCTGCTGTATTATCTTTGTGACATATTGTACTCTCTGAGTTGGTGTTTTGCTTAAGATTTTTGCATCTGCATTCATTGAGATTGCTCTATAATTTTCTTTCTTTGTTTTAGCTCTTCCTGGTTTAGGTATCAACAACATATTTGATTAATGAAAGGATTTTAGTAAAATTGCTTCTTTGCTTATTCTTTCAGATAATTTGTTTAATATTGGAATTATATGATCCTTAAATAGTTGGTAGAATTCACTTCTAAATATAACTGGTATTGATGGTTTTTTCTTAGGAAGTTCATTTGCGACTTGCTTATTCTTTCAGATAATTTGTTTAATATTGGAATTATATGATCCTTAAATAGTTGGTAGAATTCACTTCTAAATATAACTGGTATTGATGGTTTTTTCTTAGGAAGTTCATTTGTGACTTGATTTTTTTTTAATAAATTTATTCAGCTTTTCTATTTCTTGTTCTGATAGTGTTAGCAGCTTATTTTTTTTTTGTATGGGACACAAATATAGTCAAATCTAAATAAATGGAGAAATATTCATTTTTCATGATTGGGCAGAAACAATATAATTAAAATGCAATCTTACTTTAACTGATCTACTCATTCAAAGGCATCCCATTTAAATTGTCCAACAATTATTGAATTGAATAAAATAAAATAATAGCAAAATTCATTTGGAAGGACAAAAAACCATGAGTATCAAAGGAATCAATGGGTGAAAATGTAAAGGAAGGAGGTCAAGAAGTACCAGATCTTAAATTGCATATAAGTTAAATTGTATAAAAGCAGTAATTATCAAAACTATCTGGTACAGTCCAAGAAATAAACAGGTAAAGAAGTGGAACAGAACATACATGCAACAAATAGTAATAAAAATATAATAATCTAGTATTTAATTAAATCATAAATCCAGGATTTGGAAAAAAGCCTGGGATAACTGGAAATTAGTTTGGCAGAAAGTAGGTACAGAACAATATTTTATAGCATTCACTAAGATAAAATTAAAATATATACATGATCTAGCCAATAAAGAGATTTCTAAGTTAATTAGACGAGTGAACATACTACCTATCAGATTTATAGATAGGAAAGGAATTTATGAATAAACAAGTGATAGAGCATATTATGAAATGTAAAATGGATAATAAATTTGAATAAATTAAATTGAATACATATTTGGAAAAATAAAATAAAAGCTGCCAAGGTTAGAAGGAAAGCAAAAAATTAAGAAATAAATTTTTATAGACTGGCCCCTCAGATAGAGGTCTTATATCTAAAATATATAGTGAAGTTTATTAAATTTATAAGAATAAGAGCCAACCTCCAATTGATAAATGGGCAAAATATATAGATAATTTTTAATAAATAAATTAAATATATATCTATTTAAAGATATATGAAGAAATTCTGCAGATCGCTACTAACTGGAGAAATGAAAGCCAAAACAATTCTAAGTTATCACCTTACATCAACCAGCTGACTAAAATGAGAAAGAGGCAAAGTGAAAAATGTTGGAGATGAACAAACATGGAGACACTAGTGCACTG
Organism: Monodelphis domestica; assembly: GCF_027887165.1. Lineage (NCBI taxonomy): Eukaryota > Metazoa > Chordata > Mammalia > Didelphimorphia > Didelphidae > Monodelphis > Monodelphis domestica. The sequence continues at coordinate 246,297,551 of NC_077229.1, read as the reverse complement.
TTGGTGGAGCTCTGAATTGACCCAATCATTTTGGAAGGCAATTTGAAATTAAAACCATAGAATTATAAAACTATGTATACACTTGGACCCAGTAAATACTAATGCTAAATCTGTTTCCCAAGGAGATTAGAGAAAGAGGAAAAGAACCCTATGTTCCATAATATTTGAAATGGTTCTCTTTGTGGTGGCAAAGAATTGGAAATGAAAGGAGAAGCTTAACAATTGTTGAATGGCTAAACAAATTGTACTATGTGATTATGATGTAATACTACTACATCATAAGAAATGATGAACCCAGTCTTTTAATGCCCTTTGGGCAGTAGAACTAGGAGAACATTATACACAACTACGGAAATAAAGATAAAAGATGAATGATTAAATTTATAATAACATTTTGGACTTTATGATGATATTCTATGTTTTTCAGAGAGATAGGAGAGGGTTTGGGAAATTATTATGTAAATATGAAGACAAGTAAGTTAAACATACAGGAGACCTGTGATTTCATTTGTAGAATATCTTCTTTTTTATATATGGAAATGCTTGTTTTGTTTGGGTTTGCAAACCTGTGGAGTAATGATAATACTACAACTAAAAATAATAAACAATAACATCTCATAAGACAATGATGCCAAATTTAGGTACTTAACTCAATGGGACCAGTGTCATATAGAAACTGCATTAAATCTATGCCCATTCACTCTGGAGAACAAAATTAATATGTTGAGGAGTATGTGCTGAAAATGTTTGTACTTCCTGATATATCATCAAGTTAAATTTATTTAATAACTTAAATGGACACTAAATATCAGAATTTAATTAACTAGATATCAGACTATAGTTACTAATAGTGGGAATAACATACCTTAGTTTCATTATGGATAAAATGGAGGTTTGGAAAGGATTGATAACATCTAAGTTTTCAGCAAGATGATTACTTAGTTCTATAAGCATGTCCCAACATTTCATTTCCCTTTGCCTATGGAGGCCTTTGTTTACACCAAGGAAATCTGGTTTCCTATACATTTCCTTCTATGAACAGAAATCACCATACCCTATGACTTAATAAATCAGACCTAGAGTTTCTCAAATAATGTAATGGATAAGTTTTCTGTACATAGTTATTGATAGTAAAGTGTCAGCAGACAGATTTGAGATCATCTCTTAAATTCAAATTTAATATATCTTCTAGAATGCCACATATCTTAATGTTGGTATTTAATTTGACCTATGTTATGATAACATTCACATAAAATAGTACTCTTTTCTAAGTTAAATAATTCAAAGAAAGAAAAACTAAAAAAAAAAAAAGAACATACCCAAGGTTTTAGCTTTTCTTTGACATAGTTTTTGAGAAAGTAGGAGAAAAGAAAAAATGTAAAATGAAGACTGGAAATTTTCTTATTACTTTGAACAATTAATTTAATTTAATTTAACTATACCTCAATTATGTGCAAAAAGTGATTTTCAAAATTTTAACAGAATTTTGAGTCTCAAACATTCTCCCTCTGTCCCTACTACACCCACTCCCTATTGAGATGGTAAGAATCTGGCATTGATTTTGCATGTACCATCATGTATAATATTTTTCTACATTAATTGTTTCTGCAAAAGAAATTTGAGTAATAAAAATGAGAAGTGAAAAAAAAGTCTGCTTTGGTCTGAGTTCAGAGTCCATCAAAACTTTCTCTGGAAACAGATGACATTTTTTATCATGTGTACTTAGTTATGTTTAATGTTTTTGGTAATTTATATTTTTCCATGTTTACATGATTCATTTTCTTTCCCTCTCCTCTTATCTCCCCCCTCCCAGAGCTGACAAGCAACCTATTTCCATATTATTCATTTTTGCTATAGAGTAATTTTCAAGGTCTAAACCCCAAATCACATACCTATATATACATGTGATAAGGGATGTCATATATTTTGCTTTTGGATTTCTACTCCCATATTACTTTCTCTCAGTGTGGATAGCATTCTTTTGCATAAATACTTCAGGAGTGTCCTATCTTGTTGAATTGTTACTAGTAGCAAAGTTGGTTTGTTCCACCATGTTTTACTTTCTGTGTACAATGTTCTCCTGTTTCTGCTCATTTCAATCTGTATCAGTTCACTGTGGTTCTCCCAGTTCATATAGAAATCCTCCAGATCATCATTCCTTAAAGTACAATAGTATTCCATCCCCATCATATACCACAATTTGTTCAGTCATTCCTCAATCCAGGGACAACTCTTCATTTTCCAATTTTTTGCCACCTCAAAGAGCATGGCTATGAATATCTTTGTACAAGTATTTTTTTTTTCTTATTATCTCTTTGGAGTACAAACCTACTAGATGTATTGCTGGATCAAATGATATGCATCTTTAAAAATCCCTTTGTCATAATTCCATATTCTCTTATAGTATGGCCAGATTAATCCATAACTCCACCAGCAATGTATTAATGTCCCAATTTTGCCATAACCCCTCCAACATTTATTATTTTCCTTTACGGTGATATTGAACAAACTGCTAGGTGTGAGGTGGTACCTCAGAGTTGTTTTGACTTGTGTTGCTCTAATTATGAGAGATTCAAAATGCTTTCATGTGCTCATTGATAGTTTTGATTTCTTTATCTGAATATTGCCTATTTGTGACCCTTGACCATTTGTCAGTTGGGGAATGGCTTGACTTTTTTGCACAATTGACTTAGCTCCTTATAAATTTGATAATTGAGACCTTTGTTAGAGGTTTTTTTATACCCCCCCCCCATTTTGTTGCTTCCCTTCTAATTTTGTTTGCATTTGTTTTGTTTGTACAGGAACTTTTAAATGTAATATAATCAAAATTATTCACCTGCTTGGTCTCAAATTCCTCCTTTCCCCATAGATTTGACAGATATACTATTCAATGTTCACCTAATTTGCTTATGGTTTCCCTCTATATATTTGTCATTTATCCACTCTTGGATAAATGGAGTTAATCTTGGAATATGATGTGAGATGTTGATCTAAACCTAATTTTTGCCATAGTGTTTTCCAATTTTCCCAATAGCTTTTGTCAAGTAGTGAGAGCTTATCCCAAAAGCTGGGATCTTTTGGGTTTATCGAACACTATTTTGATACTATCATTTACCTCAAGTCTATTCCATTGATCCAAACTTCTATCTCTAAGCCAATACCATATTGTTTTAATTATCACTGCTTTATAAAATAGTTTTAGATCTGGTAACTCTAGACCTCCATCCTTTACTTTTATTTCATTATTTCTCTTGATATGCATGATCTTTTATTCTTCCAGATGAACCTTTATTAATTTTTTCTAATTCTATAAAAATATTCTGGTTGTTTTATAGGTATAGCACTGAATAAGTAAATTAATTTAGGTAGGATTGTCATTTTTATTATATTACTCATCCTACCCTTGAAAATTTGATGTTTTTACAATTGTTTAGATCTAATTTTATTTGTGTGAAGAGTGTTTTGTAGTTATGCTCATATTATTCCTAAATTTATCTTGGCAAGTAGATTCTCAGGTATTTTATATTGTTTAGAGTGATTTTAAGTGGAGTTTCTATTTCTAACTCTTGCTGCCAGATTTTGTTGGAAATATACAGGATTGCTGATAATTTATATGAATTTATTTTGTACCCTGATACTTCACTAAAGTTGTTGATTATTCCTATCAGCTTTTTAGTTGATTTTCTTGGATTCTCTAGGTATACCATTATGTCATCTGCAAAGAGTGATAGTTTAGTTTACTCATTGCCTACTTTAATTCCTTCAACTTTTTTTTTCTTCTCTAATTGCTACTGCTAGCATTTCTAGTACAATATTAAATAATAGTGGTTCTAATGGGCATCCTTGCTTCACTCCTGATCTTATTGGGAAGACCTCTAACTTATCTCCATTTCATATGCTAGTATTTTATTTAAGATTTTTGCATCTACATCTATTCAAGAGATGGGTCTACAGTTTTCTTTCTCGATTTTTGGTATTCCTGGTTTGAGTATAAGACGATAATTGTGTCAAAAAATAGAATTTGGTAAGACTCCTGCTTTTCTCATTTTGTCAAATAGTTTGTATAGTATTATGATTAGCTGTTCTTTAAATTATTGATAGAATTCATTTGTGAATCCATCTGGCCCTAGGGATTTTTTTGTAGGGAGTTCCTTGATAAATTGTTCAATTTATTTTTCTGATATGGGATTAGTTAAGTATTCTATTTCTTCTTTTGTTAATCTACATAATTTGTATTTTTTAAAATATTCATCCATTTCACATAAATTGTCATATTTATTGTCTTATAATTGGATAAAATTTTACTTAATAATTTCCTTAATTTCCTCTTCATTGGAGATGAGATCACCCTTTTTATTTTTCATACTGTTAATTTAATTTTCTTCTTTTTAAAAACTAGATCAGTCAATGCTTCATTTATTTTATTTCTTTTTTTAAAGAATCAACTCATAGTTTTTTACTTTTAATTTTTTAAATGTCTCCTTTTATTTTTAGAATTTCAAATTAGTTGCTATCGGTGTTTTTAAAATTTTGTTCTTTTCCTAGTTTCTTTTTAAAGTTCTATGACCAATTCATTGATTAGGTCAATATAAGCATTCAGGAATATTCCTGGATGCTTATATTAACCTAATATATTAGGTTAATATAAGCATATGTGTATATATATATATATATATATATATATATATATATATATATATATTTCCCCTGAATACTGCTTTGCCTGTTGTAAACGCCAAAACTATAAGGATAATTTTAGTGTTTTGACTTAAATTCTAAGTAAGTGGTCACCATGGGAAATTCCCAAATATGAAAATATCCAAGTCAGCTAGGGATTTATGGAGATTTTATTTAACAAAGAGAGAAGGAATTAAGGGAAGGAGAGAGAGAGAGAGAGAGAGAGAGAGAGAGAGAGAGAGAGAGAGAGAGAGAGAGAGAATTATTTTAAACTGCTCTGGCTCTATCTGAGCCAAGCAGTAGTTAAAGGCCTAGGCCAAAGTGGCCTCCCTGAGCCTAAGGGAAAGCCAGTCAGTCTTATTACTTACCACAAAAACTTTTCCAAGCAAGCCCCAATCCTCTACTGAATTTCCTGAACTCCAATTCAGAATCTCCCTCCACTCTGAACTGAATTGCTCTCCAAACTGAATTGACCAAATGACCTTTTACCCCTTCCTTTTAAAGAAATGTTCTCTTATGTCACCTCCCCTAAATTTTCATGTCTAGTAAACACAATAGACACTTTTTTTTTCCAGGACTGCCCATTCTTAGTTCTCACCTTCTTTGGTTCTCACCATCTCTGGTTAGATTATATCTTCTGAGTACTTCACACCTCTTTGTTAAGCATGCCTTTTGAAATTTACTTGACCTTTTTATGATTAATTTAACCTTCACAGGTGCTAAACATCTTTTTTTATTAGATCTAAAAATAGACCTAGCTTAATGTTCTAGCTTTACTATAAGGTATGAGTTAGGGACATTCATTGTTCAATCAGGAGTTTACAATTTTATCTTCTCCTAAGGCATTGTCTGAGTAGGGTGGAGTAATTTTAATGTTCCTAAGACATTCCTGATTCTTGTTAGACTAAATATCTCCATTGTTATAATATAAAAATAGCTAAATCAAATCTTCTAAAGTACAGTCTGAGTAGTTTTTAAGATTCACACTGTATCCCTTAGATTTTGATATATTGTCTCTTCATTGTCATTTTTTCAATGACATTACTAATTGTTTCTTTGATTTGCTCTTTGACCCACTAATTTTGATGAATTACATTATTTAGTTTCTAATTAATTTTAAATTTGCCTCTAAATGAACCCTTAATAATTATAATTTTTATAATCTTATTATCTGAAAAATGTTTCAAATATTATATTTTTCTACATTTGTTTCCAATGATTTTATGTCCTAGTACATGGTAAATTTTCATATATTTACCATGTAATGGTGAAAACAAGTTATATTCCTTTTTATTCCTATTATTTATTAAGTCTATTTTAAATAATTCATTCATTTCCCTCACTCCTTTCTTATTTATTTTTTAATTTGATTTTTCTAGTTATGGTAGGGGAAGATTGAGGTCCCCCACTAGTATGTTTTTTACTATCTATTTCCTCCTTAATCTCCTTTAGTTTCTCCTTAAAAATAACTGGATGCTATACAATTTGGTGCATATATATTGAGTCCTGATATTTTTTTCATTATTTATACTGCCTTTCCTCAAAATGAAATTACCTTCCTAATCTCTTTTTTATACAATCTGTTTTTACATTAGCTTTGTCTGATATCATTATTGCTACTCCTACCTTCTTTGTATCATTTTCAATCCATTAGATTATGTTCTATACTCTTAACTTTACCCTGTGTATGTCTACTAACCTCAAATGCATTTCATGTAAAGAATATGTAGTAGCATATTGATTTTTATTTTTTTATTTCATTTTATTTTATTTTTAAATAATATTTTATTTGATCATTTCCAAGCATTATTCATTAAAGACAAAGATCATTTTCTTTATCTCCTCACCACCCCCCATAGCCGACGCATGATTCCACTGGGTATCACATGTGTTCCTGATTCAAAAACATTGTCGAGTTGTTAGTATTTCCATTAGAGTGTTCATTTAAAGTCTCTCCTCTGTCATATCCCCTCAACCTCTGTAGTTGGGCAATAGCTTTTCCTCAGTGTTTCTACTCCCACAGTTTGTCCTCTGCTTATGAATAGTGTTTTTTCTCCTATATCCCTGCAGATTGTTCAGGGACATTACACCACTAATAATAAAGAAGTCCATTACATTAGATTATATCACAGTATATTAGTCTCTGTGTACAATGTTCCCCTGGTTCTGCTCCTCTCTATCTGCATCACTTCCTGGAGGTCGTTCCAGTCTACATGGAATTCCTCCACTTTATTGTTCCTTTTTGCCCAATAGTATTCCATCATCAACATATGCCACAATTTGTTCAGCCATTACCGAATTGAAGGGCATCCCCTCTTTTTCCAATTTTTGGCCACCACAAAGAGGGCAACTATGAATATTCTTGTACAAGTCTTTTTGTCCATTATCTCTTTGGGGTACAAACCCAGCAGTGCTATGGCTGGATCAAAGGGTAGACATTCTTTCATCATCCTTTGGGCATAGTTCCAAATTGACCTCCAGAATGGTTAGATCAGTTCACAACTCCACCAGCAATGAATTAATGTCCCTACTTTGCCACATCCCCTCCAGAATTCATTAATTACCTTTGGTATCATGTTAGCCAATCTGCTAGGTGTGAGGTGATACCTCAGAGTTGTTTTGATTTGCATCTCTCTGATTATAAGAGATGTAGAACACTTCTTCATGTGCTTATAAATAGTTTTGATTTCTTTATCTGAAAACTGCCTACCCATGTCCCTTGCCCATTTATCAATTGGAGAATGGCTTGGATTTTTATACAATAGATTTAGCTCTTTATAAATTTGAGTAATTAAATCTTTGTCAGAGTTTTTTATAAAGATTTTTCCCAATTTGTTGTTTCCCTTCTGATTTCAGTTACATTGGTTTTGTTTGTACAAAAGCTTTTTAATTTGATGTAGTCAAAATTATTTATTTTACATTTTGTGACTCTTTCTATGACTTGCTTGGTTTTAAAGTCTTTCCCCTCCCAAAGGTCTGACATTTTTACTATTCTGTGTTTACCCAATTTACTTATGGTTTCCTTCTTTATGTTTAAGTCATTCACCCATTTTGAATTTATCTTGGTGTAGAGTATGAGGTCTGGATCAATTCCTAATCTCTCCCACACTGTCTTCCAATTTTCCCAGCAGTTTTTATTGAATAGTGGATTTTTTGTCCCAAAAGCTGGGATCTTTGGTTTATTGTATACTGTCTTGCTGAAGTCTCTTGCCCCCAGTCTATTCCACTGATTCTCCATTCTGTCTCTTAACCAGTACCAAATTGTTTTGATGACTGGTGCTTTGTATTATAGTTTAAGGTCTGGGACTGCAAGGCCCCCATCATTTGTCGGTTTTTTTGTGTTTTTTTTTTCATTATTTCCCTGGATATCCTTGATTTTTGTTATTCCAAATGAACTTTGTTATGTTTTTTTCTAAATCAGTAAAGAAATATTTTGGGAGTTCCATGGGTATGGCACTAAATAGATAAATTAGGTTGGGTAGGATGGTCATTTTTATTATATTGGCTCGTCCTATCCATGAGCAATTAATGTTTTTCCAATTGCTCAAGTCTAGTTTTAGTTGTGTGGAGAGTGTTTTGTAGTTGTGTTCATATAGTTCCTGTGTTTCTCTCGGGAAATACATTCCTAGGTATTTTATTTTATCTAAGGTGATTTTGAATGGGATTTCTCTTTCTAGTTTTTGCTGTTGAGCTATGTTGGAGATATATAGAAATGCTGATGACTTATGTGGGTTAATTTTGTATCCTGCAACTTTGCTAAAGTTGTTGATTATTTCAATTAGCTTTTTGGTTAAATCTCTAGGATTCTTTAAGTAGACCATCTTGCCATCTGCAAAGAGTGATAACGTGGTCTCCTCCTAGCCTATTTTGATGCCTTCAATTTCTTTTTCATCTCTAATTGCTACTGCTACTGTTTTTAGTACAATGTCAAATAGTAGAGGTGAAAATGGGCATCCTTGTTTCACTCCTAATCTTATTGGGAATGCATCTAGTTTATCCCCATTGCAGATGATATTAGCTGATGGTTTTAGATATATACTGTTTATTATTTTTAGGATTGACCCTTCTATTCCTATGCTTTCTAGTGTTTTTAATAAGAATGGATGTTGTATTTTATCAAAGGCTTTTTCTGCGTCTATTGAGATAATCATGTGATTCTTGTTGGTTTGCTTGTTGATGTGGTCAATTATGAGGATGGTTTTCCTAATATTGAACCAGCCCTGCATCCCTTGTATAAATCCTACTTTATCATGGTGGATGACTCTTCTGATCACTTGCTGGAGTCTTTTTTTTTAGTATCCTATTTAAGATTTTTGCATCTATATTCATTAGGGAGATTGGCCTATAGTTTTCTTTCTCTGTTTTTGACCTGCCTGGTTTTGGAATCAGTACCATGTTTGTGTCATAAAAGGAGCTTGGTAGAACTCCCTCTTTGCTTATTATGTCAAATAGTTTGTATAGTATTGGGATTAACTGTTCTCTGAATGTTTGATAGAATTCACTGGTGAATCCATCGGGCCCTGGGAATTTTTTCTTAGGAAGTTGTTTGATGGCCCGTTGGATTTCATTTTCTGATATGGGATAATTTAAGAATTCTATTTCTTCTTCTGTTAGTCTAGGCAGTTTGTATTTTTGTATATATTCATCCATATCACCTAAATTGGTGTATTTATTACCATATAATTGGGCAAAGTAATTTTTAATGATTGCCTTAATTTCCTCTTCATTGGAGGTGATGACCCCCTTTTAATCTTTGATGCTGTAAATTTGCTTTTCTTCTTTCCTTTTTTTTAATTAGATTGACCAGTATTTGTCTATTTTGTTTGTTTTTTCAAAGTACCAGCTTCTTGTCTTATTTGTTATATCAATAGTTCTATCACTTTCGATTTTATTAATTTCTCCCTTAATTTTTAGGATTTCTAGTTTGATTTTCTGCTGGGGGTTTTTAATTTGATTGCTTTAGAGTTTTTTTATTTGCATTTCCAAATGATTGATCTCTGTTCTCCCTAGTTTGTTAATATATGCACTCAGGGATATGAATTTACCTCTGATTACCGCTTTGGCTGCATCCCAAAAAGGTTTGAAAGGATGTCTCACCATTATCATTTTCTTTGGTGAAATTATTAATTATTTCTATGATTTCTTCTCTAACTAAACAAGTTTGGAGTATCATATTGTTTAATTTCCAATTAGTTTTTGATTTGGTTTTCCATGCACCATTACTGATCATTATTTTTATTGCCTTGTGGTCTGAAAAGGCTGCATTTATTATTTCTGCTTTTCTGCATTTGTGTGCCATGTTTCTGTGACTTATTGTATGGTCAATCTTTGTGAATGTGCCATGGGGTGCTGGGAAGAAGGTGTATTCCTTTTTATCCCTATTTATTTTTCTCCATATGTCTATTAATTCTATTTTTTCTAAGATTTCATTCACTTCTTTTACCTCTTTCTTATTTATTTTTTGATTTGATTTATCTAAATTTGATAATGGTTGGTTTAAGTCTCCCACTAATATGGTTTTACTGTCTATTTCTTCCTTCAATTCTCCTAGTTTCTACATTAAAATTTGGGGTGCTATATTATTTGGTGCATACATGTTGATTAGTGATATTTTCTCATTATCTAAAGTCCCTTTTAATAAAATAAAATTACCTTCCCTATCCCTTTTGATCAGGTCTATTTTTGCTTTGGCTTCATCAGATATCATGATTGCAACTCCTCCCTTCTTTCTCTCAGTTTAGGCCTGGAAGGTCTTACTCCATCCTTTAATTTTGACCTTGTGGGTATCTACCCGCCACATGTGTGTTTCTTGAAGACAACATATGGTAGGGTTTTGGATTCTAATCCATTCTGCTATTCATCTACGATTTTTGGGTGAGTTTATCCCATTCACGTTCAAAGTTATGACTGTCACTGGTGGACTCCGTGGCATTTTGATATCCTTCCCTAATTCTAACCTTTCTTCTTCAGCTTTACCTTTTAGTCCAGTGATATAGTTTAAATCAGTCCACCTTGTCCTCTCCCTTGATATGTTTCCCTTTCTAGCCCCTCCTTTTTTGTTCACTCCCCTTCCCCCCTCTCCTTCCCTACCTTTTTGTGTTCCTTCCCCCCCTACCCCTCTTAGTTTTCCCTTCTCCCTACCCTTGTTGGGTAAGATAGAATTCAATATCCCAATTGATCTGGATGTTCTTCCCTCTCAGAGTTGATTTCCCTGAGAATAAGTTTTAAGTAAAACTTCTCTTCCTCTTCTTCTTATAGGAGTTTTCTTCCCCTCCCCTTCCCATGTGAATCTTTGTTTGAGAATGATTATTCTATTGGGTTTTTCTTTTCCCCCTATTTACACATTACAATTTTCCAAATATTAATATATATATACATATATATATATATTGATATAAATGTAGTCCTTATAGAAGAGAGTATGAATAAAAGAAAAGATAACAATTTTCTCCTTTTCCCTTTCCTTAATATTTACCTTTTCATGTATTCCATGCTCTTTGTTTTTTTCGATACCAAACTTTCCACAGAGCTCTGGTCTTTTCTTTGCAAAAACTTGGAAATCTTCTATTTTGTTGAATGCCCATACTTTCCCTTGGAAGTATATAGTCAGTTTTGATGGATAGCTGATTCTTGGTTGAAGACCCAGCTCTCTTGCCTTTCTGAAAATCGTGTGCCATGCCTTACAATTATTCAGAGTGGAACTTCCAAGGTCTTGTGTGACCCTGATTGGCATTCCTTTATATATAAATTGTCTTTTTCTGGCTTCTTGTAGGATTTTTTCTTTTGTTTGAAAGCTTTGGAATTTGGTAATTACATTCCTGGGAGTTGTCTTTTGGGGTTTTAGTGTAGAGGGTATTCTGTGAGCTCTGTCAGTGGCTGTATTGTCCCCTTGTTCTAGAATCTCTGATCAATTTTCTTTGATTATATCTTGTATTACAATGTCGAGTTTGCTGTTTATTTCTGGCTTTTCTGGGAGTCCAATTATGCTTAAATTGTCTCTTCTCCCTCCATTTTCCAAGTCTGTCACCTTGTCAGTGAGATATTTTATGTTCTCTTCTAATTTCTTGATCTTTTGGCTTTGCTTTATTGATTCTTGCTCTTTTACCTGCTCGTTGTCTTTGAGTTGCCTAATTCTGACCTTTAAAGCCTGGTTTTCCTTTTCAGTTTGGTCAAACTGGTTTTGTAGATGCGTGAATTTGTTTTGCATTTTTTCCTACTTTTCCTCCCAGAAGGCTTCCATCTTTTTGATCCTTTCTGATTCAAATTCTTCATGGGTTTTTGGAGAGTTTCCATTTCCTTTTTAAAGTTTCGGAGCATTTCCTTGTGTTTCCTATTCTATCTCCTCTGTATTTTGAATTTTTACTCCATAAAATGTGTCCAAAGTCGCCCCCTTCTTCTTGTTTTTCTTGGAATTTGGGGGCTTTTGTGCTTCTGTGGAATTTGCCATCTCTGAGTGGGGAGGACTATCTTTTCTTATCTCTGTCTGGTGTTCAGAGGTTTTAGCCCTAGGCAGATTGTCCGTTCTATGCATTTGTTGTTCTGTCTCCCTGGGGAAGCTAGGAATTGTTGGTGTTTCTGTGTTACTACCCTCCTCAGTTCCCTCCCGATGCTTCTCTGTTGCCTTACGCCCACGCTCTGAGCCTGGCTTGGCCCTTTCTTTGGGGTGTTTGTTTCTGTCCCTTAGCTGGCCAGGAGAGCCAGCACTCTGAGGGGGGAGGGATGGCGGCTTCCCAGAGCGCTGAGGGCTCCTGATAAGATTAACTTTCTCTGGGTTGAAGTGAGTATGCTTTGAGGCAGGGACCTTGAGACTCGGATGTTAGGATCCAGCCAGGGGGCTGCAGGCTCCCCCATCTCTTTCTTTTTCCCTGCTATCTGGGTGCCCCTGCGACTGGGTCAGGTTGTTTTCAGGATGTGGCCTTCAGAATAGCTGGCTCCCGAGGCCATTTTGCCAGCCCTGAGGGTTACTGTTGTTTCAGACAACCCTTCTCTGAGGGGGGAGGGGCTGTGGCTTCCTGGAGCTCCGAGGGTTCCTGATAGGATTAACTTCAGACTGAGTATGCCCTGAGGCAGGGACCTTTGGTGAGACTCAGATGGAAGGATCTGGTCAGGGAGTTACAGGCTCCCTTGTCTCTCTATGTTTCCCTGCTGTCTGGGTGCCCCCTCTACTGGGTCAGGTTTGTTTTCAGGAGGAGGCCTTCAGGATAGCAGGCCCTGAGGCTCTGAGGTTCCCTCTGCTGCCTTGGACTCAGTGCTCTGGGTTGGGGGATGGGTCCTGGGACCTTCCTTCTGCCTACCCCTTAGGTCCAAGTGATCTAGGGCTCTGGCTTTTGGGGGGCTGTACCTTTTGATCCAGGTCCAGGTCCAGGAGGAGGATTCCCTGGGTCTATGCTGTTTTTTGTTTTAAATTTTGGTGCCTTAGGAGCATATATTTTGAGTTTGGTAAGGAAGGGTTTCCAGAGATCTGAACTTTAGCTTTCTGTAAGCCGCCATCTTGACCATAAGTGCATTCTGATTTTTAATCAAATCTGTTGTACACTTCCATTTTATGGTTCAGTTCATCTCCTTTATATTAAGTTATATTTACCATCTTTCTATTCCTTTCCATTTTGACTTCCTCCTTTAATCTTGACCTTTCTCTTTTCATTTTTCCCTCCCCTCCAGTGTTTTGCTTTTAGTCAGTCCTCCTCCTTCCCCCTCCCTTATATTACTGCCCTTATTATCAATTTCCTTCTTATTCCCCTCTTACTACAGGTACTTTTGATTGCTCTATAAACCTCTCCCTCCCTTGTATTACTGACCTTTCCACCACACCATTTCTTATTCCCCTTCTATTTCTCTATAGGGTAAGATGCAATTCTATACCCCAAATGAATCTGACTTTTCTTCCCTCCCGTATTACCTGTCACAAACCTCTTCCTTTCTTTTGATATTGGACTTCCTTATCTCCCTTGTGTTTCTCTCTCTCTCTCTCTCTCTCTCTCTCTCTCTCTCTCTATATATATATATATATATATATATATATATATATATATATATATACATATATATATATATGGTGTATTTTACCCCATTTTACATCTCTTCTCCCATTTCTCTTAGTACAAGTCTCTTTTTAACCCTCCAGTTTTCTGAATTTTTTACATATCCTATACAGCTTACTAACATACCTTTTATGTATATTTATTCTAATTACTATTGTTAATTTTATGGTTGGACTGGATATTTAATTGGTCACCAGGGATTTAATTTCTAAATCCCAAAAATGTATTACTAAAATAAAATTGAATTTATGGTAGTTTATTTTATAATTAGAGGGAAGATATTAAGGAAGAGAGAAAAGAAGAGAGACAGAGACAGAGACAGAGACAGAGACAGAGACAGAGACAGAGAGACAGAGTGTAAGCGTGAGCTAGCTCCATCTTCCTCTGAGCCAGGTAGAAATTTTAAGGCCCCAGCCAGGGGGAAGCAGTACCAAGATGATGGGCCATTCCCAGGGGCTCATGCCTTCAGAAAGGGGAAGGAAGGAAGTCAGCCTTTACACTCACCAAGGTGACCATCTAAAAGGAAAGCAGTCTGAGGGCTCCTCCAGGGTCGAGTTCCACAGCCAAGTCAGAGTGTCTGTCCTTCCAAGTGTGCCTCTGGTTCCCCTTTTAAAGACCTTTTTCTCTTGTGTCACTTCCTCTAAATTTTATGTCTACCAATCACAGACCTCCCACTCAATGTATGAAATGGATGTTCATGACTATTTGTGGTTAAAATTCAAAATGGGTAGATCAACTTTTAGTACTGTGTTTACACTTTGGGGATTAAAATCTAAAAATTGACAAGAGAATATAATTTAATCTTCACAATCAAGGAAGAGCTAAATACCTTCATTGTTACAATCAGGAGAGAGCCAAATCCAATCTTCACACTAGGATAATGATAACAATTTTTAAAATCTGTAGATATCATCTTTCCATATAAAAATAAAAGTCATTTGACCTTTTTGAGTCCCTCAAAATTTTTCTCTTTCATATTTCTCTTTTTATGCTTCCCTTGGATTTTATATTTAAGCATCAAATTTTCATATTAAGTATAGGATTTTTTTCAAGGATTCTTGGAAATCTATTATTTTACTAAATGACCATACTTTCCCCCTGAAATTATATAGTCAATTTTGCTGGATAGTGTAAACCTTAAAATTTCTTAGACTTATGAATGTTGGAAATTTCCCCATTGGGAAATTTCATACTTGAAAAATTTCCTACTGATAGTAAGAACTCTATTGGAATGTGACACTCCTTGGCATGGGAGGATCCTTCTCCTCCCTACTTAAGACTACTTTAGGACAGAAACCTTTTGCTAAACAATGGAAAGGGCTTTGATCTATGCTTAAGCATAGAACAGGAAGTTCTTTGAGTCATGATTGATTTTAGAATTAATACAATAGAGATACTTGGAATGACAGAACCAGGTCTTGGAACTTACAATCTCCACCCTACTCAGAATAACAGAATTTAGGAAGGGCTGCAGCAAAGATCAAGATTTAATTATTTGAGAATATGACCTTCAACAGACATGTGCAAAGGAAACAGACCTCTGGGCTATCCTGGGTTAAGGGAGAGCCACCATTGGCACAGGGGAGACATCCACAGTGATTGGTAGATGTGAGAACTGAGGGGAGGGGACTTAGATGGTTTCCTAAAAGATAGCGGGGTTTGAGGACAGGAGGAGGAGGTTTTGCTCTGAGAGGTTTTGCTCTGAGAGGTTTTGCTCTGAAGGAGTCTGAGAGGAGAGAGGTCCTGGAGGGAGAGCTCCTGGAGAGGTCTGAGAGGAGGGCTTGCTCTGAAGGAGGCTGGAAGTGGAGGCCCCTGAGACTGTTTCTCCATTTTGGTCATGTGAGTGATAGGGACTGATCTCTTTTCTTTGCCTCAGCTATCTAAGGGCTTGGGCCTTTGGCCCAGCCTAAGCAGAGGGAGTATTTAAGCCCTATTCCCTTCTCTCCCCTTTCTCTTTCTCTTTCTCTTTCTCTCTTTATCTTTCTCTCTCTCTCTCTCTCTCTCTCTCTCTCTCTCTCTCTCTCTCTCTCTCTCTCTCTCTCTCCCTAATACCTTTCTTCCTCCTGTTTGTAATTAAAAACTCCATAAAAGGTTGACTGCTGACTTGAGTTTTCATTTAGGAATTACATAGCTGAATTCCTTGGAGACCTTAAATTAATATATATCTGTCTTTTAAAGTGATTTCCAGGTCACAATAGTTAATCCTTGGTTGCAAAACCTGTTCCTTTGCCTTCTGGAATATCATATTCCAAGATGTCTGGTTCTTCAATGTAGAGGCTTCCGAATCCTGTGTGATCCTGACTGGGGCTCCATGATATCTGAATTGTTTCTTTCAAACTGCTTATATTATTTCCTCCTTAACTTGGGAAATCTTGAACTTGGCTAAAATATTCCTGCAAGTTGTCATCTGGGGATTAATGGGCTGCAGCATAGATCAAAATTTAATTATTGCAATCTCTACCCTACTCAGGTTAACAGGATTTAGGAAGGGCTATAGCAAAGGATCAAAGATTTAATTATTTGAAAATATGACCTTCAATAGACATGTGCAAAGCCAGAGACCTCTGGGCAGTCCTGGGTTAAGCTAGATCCTCCATTGGCACAGGGAAATTGATGGACAGTGATTGGTAGATGTGAGAACTGAGGGGAGGCAACTTGGATAGTTTCCTTAAAGAGACAGGGGTCTGAAGACTCAGGGGGGTGGTTGAGAAGTTGTCTGAGTGGTTGGAGTGTGCTCTGAGAAGCTTGCTCTGAAGGAAGCTGAAGGTGGGGGCCTCTGAAATTGTTTCTCCATTTTGGTCACGTGAGTAATAGGGACTGATCTCTTTTCTTTGCCCCAGCTATCTAAGGGCTTGGGCCGTTTGGCCCAGCCTAAACAGAAGGGGTATTTAAGCCCTATTGCCTTCTCTCCCCTTTCTCTCTCTCTATCTCTAATTCCTTTCTTCCTCCTGTTGTAATTAAACTCCATAAAAGATTGACTGCTGACTTGAGTTTTCATTTAGGAATTACATAGCTGAATTCCTTGGCGACCTTAAATTAATATATATCAGTCTTTTAAAGTGATTTCCTTGTCACAGTATGAAAGGATAATCAGAGAGGTTTGGCTTTTGTTGGTCCAAAGCCACCATCTAATCATAGTGATTTAGAATATATTTTTCTGCATGACTATATACAGCTTTAACTTCTTCATCTGAGATCTGCCTGTTCATATCTTTTGACTATGTATCAACTGTGTAGTGACTTCTATTATCATACATTTGTCTCATTTCTCTATGTACTTGAGAAATGAGGCTTTTATTAGAGAAATTTGTAAAAATGTTCACCATTATGATTACTATGTATTACTATGTAGCCTATTATTCCTATTTATCACGTCCCTTTCCTTTTACTCTGTCCTTAAATGTGTTTAGCTTCTGATTACCTCTCCTCCCTTCTCTTCTAACCTTCCCCTCCTACTTCTCTGTAAGGTAAAATAGATATCTATACTTAATTGACTTTAGATGTTCTTTTTCTTTGAGACAATTATAATGAGAGTAAAGTTAAAGTGTTCCAGGAATATCATAGTCCAAGCCCTATAATACCTTGATAGAGAAACTGCTACATTTTGCCTTATCCTGACTGTGACTCTTTAATATTTGAATTGTTTCCTTTTTGATGCTTACAGTATTTTATCCTTGACCTGAGAGTTCTGGAAGTTGGCTATAATATTCTTGGGAGTCTCTTTTGGTATCTCTTTTAGAAGTGATTGGTGGGTTCTTTCAATTTCTATTTCCCTTTAAGATTCTAGAATATTAGGTCTGTTTTCTGTGATAATTTCATTAAATATAATGTCTAATTCTATGTTTGAGGCATTATTTTCTTTGAGTTTTTATGTCTCCTTTTTCTTTGTCCAATCCTACTTTTTCAAGATTTCTTTTTCCTCCATGAATTTTGTACTTCTTTTTCCATACTGCCAATTCTGCTTTTTTAAAAGTGTTTTTGTTCAGTGGACTTTGTGACTTTTTTTAACCAAGAGGCCTATTCTGAGATATTATTTTCTTAAGTATTTTTGTGACTCTTTGCCAAGTAGTTCACTTATTTTTCTTGATTTTCCTGTATCACTCTTATTTATCCAATTTTTCTTTCACTTCTCTTAATTTATATTTGAAATCCATTTTGAGTTCCTCCATTAATTCCATTTTATCTTGAGATCAATTATTATTTTATTCTTGGAGGTTTTACATTCTGAGGTATTAAAGAATGTTGTTTTCTGAGTTTTTGTTTTGGTCTTTCTTATCACCACCATAACTTTCTCTTAGAATGTTATTTTCTTAGCTTGAGATTGTTTGTTGTTGTTGTCGTTTTCAGCTGCCTTTAGAACTAGCTTTTGGGATCTCTAAGTTTTCAGTTCTTAAAAGGGAGTATAAGGAGAAGTGTGTGTTTAATATGCTCCCAGCCTCTGCTCTGGTCTGTAAGCAACCATAAGCACTATTTTATTCTTTGGATCTCTGCTAGAGTGTATTAGTACTCATGTTTGTCCTGAGGTCTTGATGCTAGATTTAAATTTGGATCTGCATGTGGGTGAAGTGCATACATCCAGAGTCAATGAAGGGACCCCTAAAATCTCCTTCTGACCAATTATCCAACCCTCATTACCATCTATAATTTAGAGCTCTAGAAAACTTCAACACTGATTTAGCTACTCTGAGGTCTGTTGCTATAATTGGGTCTTGCTTGGGGTGTTGTTTTGTGCTCCACTTCCACCATAGAGGAATAGATCTTTCAAGGCAGCATTGTTAGTTGTTTTGGGATGAAAATTTATTTTTGTCACTTCTTTTTGTAGTTTATAACACCCCCAAGGTCATTTAAGTGTTACAGGTGTTTGGAGAGTAATTTAGTAGTGATCAGTTGGGTCTCTACTTTCTCTGCCAATTTGGCTCCACTTGTTCTGAGGGACACTTTAAATGAATATTTTAAATGAATACTTTCCAAATAATATAGTTGTCTCATATAAGTTATAGATTTTTTAATGTCTACTTGTAGAAATTTAATAATTACTTAGAATCTTTTCTGTGAAATTATTCTAACCTCTCTTGAAAAACAGACTGATTACAAATTGGAGCTCAAACTATTACTCTCTTAGGCTATCAAAATGGGTTTGGTCCTTGTTTCATTTGTTGAGGCCTTTGTTAAAGATAATATGTTGAGTAGCCACTTAACTCTCTTGAGAGAGGAGGTAATAAAATCTCAGCCATGGTCCATGTGTTAGAGTACATGTGGTACAACAGGAATAGCATAAATTAAAGGAGACAACAGGAAGTCAGGATATTTTCTGGGAACAATGGACTCAGGAGACTCCAGAGTCTGACACTGGACTTTCTCAGCTGCTAATGGAGCATATGGCTCTCTCTCTACCTCTGTCTCTGTCTGTCTCTGTCTCTGTCTCTCTATGTCTCTCTCTCTCTGTGTCTCTCTCTCTGTCTCTCTTTCCCTCCCCCTTTCTCTCCCCTCTTCTCTTTCTCTCTTACTTTTTGCTATTTAATAAATAATAATTATAAAATTTAGATATGATCTTCAGAAAAGTTTAATCATTACACAATCAAATAAAACTTAACTTTATCTTAAAAGAGTTACTGATATTGTTGAGAATAGCACTATAACCAAGAACAGGCAAAAATAAATTTCTCATCTCACTTAGTTAAATAAGTTATACAGATAGGAAGATGGTCAACACCTCCTGATTTCTAACTCTGAAGATCGTCCTAGTACATCATTTTATCTCTTTTTCTAAGGATTAAGACAATGTAAAAATGGAGATTTTGAACCCTAGACTTCAAGAAATTATCTTTTTTATTTTGATTTTTTTGGATGTTTTTGATTTCTCTTGCCAATTGATTCATATACCTCATAACTCAGCCATGCATCCCTAAGTTATCCTTGTGTTTTTCAATCACCCTCTTCAGGGGGAATGTATAAATTATTATTATTTTAAATTGCAAAGTTTAAATTCCTTTTGAGAGTAATTTTAGGTTAAGAACATGCTACCTCTCCAAATCCAGAAAGTGAACTGTTTGGAGAAGACACCATGACGATGCTTCCATAGTCAACATGCTGCAGCAGAAGATCCAGAGTGAACTTTGGGATGTGGTGATTTGAACTGTGTGGGGTTTGAATGCCTTTGTTTTGAATGTGTACTCTTAACTTGCTTTTTCTCAATGCACCTAGTAATCTTTAGTTTTGTTCCCTTTTCCTCTTATACTCAAATTATTTTAATTTCAAAGTTGATATGTTTACAAGCCCATCAGAGAGACTAGTCTTCCACGGGTCTCAGGGGAGAATGTAAAAATGGAGATTTTGAGCCGTAAGACTTCAATCCCCAGAAGTCCTTAGTATTTCCCAGAATTGCCTATAATCTCACCTGAGTCTCCACCTGGGTGAGATCACAATTAGTATTTAACTGGTAGTAAAGCCTCCCAAGCTCGCTCTTTGCCATTGCAATGATGTACAAAGTATAATGGTAAGCTAAGCTAAGCGCGGGGATTTTGAATGGGATAATCAGCCATGGGCACATGTTTTTTCATTTGTATCTTCTTTATTCCTTGATTTCTAATAATCTTTAATAAAGCTCAAAAATATAATATTTTATTATTAGATGTAAATTAATTTTTACATGACTGTATTCACATGCACTTTAAAGAAAATGATCAGAATTCTCAGATCTGTGTTTTGATCCCAGCTCATTATTAACTATTCATGCCACATCAGATATCCTCAAATGACTTCTTGTGGCCAATGTTTCTGTACTTGTAGGTAGATAGCCTATAGATATCCTCACTTAACTTATACATAATATTAATGTAAAAAATTGAGATGATGTCTCAAATTGTCTTCCACTTCTATCCCTCTATGATTTTAAATTGTATATGTTTTAATAAGACAACACTTGAAGTTCAGAGTAAATAGATTATCAATTTACACCCACAAAATAGATAAAATTTGGATTAAAGATGTACTCTGAAATTATTTTAGGGAGTGTGCAGAAAAATCCTTAGACTGACAAAACAATTGATAATTGATGAATGACTTGCAGGAATGTAGAAATATGAGTTCTCCTCTACCCTCAGGTTCAAACAACAAAAATGTATTCAATTTTCAATTGCATAGTTAAGAAGGCACTTTCTAAGATAGAAAAAATGCATATAGGGCAGTAACCTAAAAGACAAAAGATATAGAGTCTTTGCAACATAAAGTATTTTGGCATCTGAAGTTCAATATTGACTATAGAGTTTGTTCTCTTTACCCCCACTTACCATTCCATCCACTTATCTCAAATTTGAAGTCATTTAGATAACAAAATAAAAAGGAATTTTAAATTTAAAAAAAGAAATAATTATGTACACATTTCATAATGTAGCAGATATTTGGCAGCAAGAAAGTTGGAAAATTGCATTAAATTACATAGAATCAGGAGAAAAGATCTACATTTTTAATCTTCTGGAAGGGTATTTCTCCCTTTTTATCAATTAGTGAACTTCTTTTATCTTATGGAATGGGAAAGAAAAAAGGGGAAATAAAAGAAAAGAAGAAAGAAAGAAAAGATTTTTAAATAAGGATTGGAGGAGAAATGGGTAGCATAGATTTCATTTTGAATAGATAAAAACTATTAATGAAAGCCATAATATATTTATGTCAAGAGGAATATGGACCTTTAAGCAATAAACTGATTCATTGTCAGCAATTGGGATATAAGTAGAGATAATATATTTCAATAAACTTAATTCAGTAGACAATCAACTTTAGAAAAAGTACTTATTGGAAAAGTCACTTGGTTCTAACAACCATGGCATTCCCCTTTTCATATAGATTGTCTTTATCCACCTCTAACTTTTTCTTCACCTCAAGTAAATTCCACAAAGAGGAGAAGATTTCTACCTATAATGAAGAGGTAAGGAATTTATATTTAAAAACCTACCTAATGTACTTGAACTCTTTGAATTTCATTCATTGTACTGGGCATCTGTTTTCATTTAGCATCTAATTTGAACATGACTGTAGTACATAGGTGAGGAAATTCAGAAATAACCACTCTGAGAACCCCACTTCCCTTATCCTTCCCATTAGCAAAAGATAATGATAAAGAATAAAATAATAAATAACAAAAAATAAATTTTAGCCTTCTCCAATTCATCAAATTATTTAAATTATATGGAAATGGAATAAAATGGAATTCTATTGCCTTTTCCCTTTTCTTCTAGATTCAAAATAATAAATTGTGCTAAGATGGAGGAAGATGACAGCTTTTTCAATATAAAATTTACCATCACAAAAATACACCCTTAGCCTTTATATTCCTTACTCTAAACAGAGCAGGATCCCAATAAGCAATGAGATTATTAGAACACACTTCTGGTTCATAGGCTGCATGCAATGAAGTGTTCCCTTTATTGTGGTTCCTGTTCAAGAAGGGTTAATAAGAGAGAAACTTTTTGCTCAATTCAAATACTAGCAAGATGATCTATTCCAGATGTATCCTTTCAAACCTCAATACCCTTTCTATTCATTGATATTCTAGTAAAAGAACTGAGCTTTGTAAGAAATGTAGCTGATCCAATCATTGATAATAGTTAGGAACTTAGATGGGGAATGATATGTTTCAATGGCAAATAGATTGTGAATCCTTAAAAATTACCATTCATCAATATATTAACTAAGATGCCAAAAAATCCTTTTGTTATTGCATAAAATACTTGGAAATTTCGATAATAAGGACAATATTGTGAAAGCAGGATAATGAAAATCGTGAAGGCACCCATGTGAAATGAAAAACAAAGTAAAAAAAATAATATAATGTTGCATTTTGGGAGCCCCTCATTTACTGTGAATCTAAGGGTCAAAGAAAGGATGACCCATGTCTCATTTCAAGTCATGAGATAAAATTTCTATAGCACAAAGTATTTGAATTCATTCCAACTTAAGGAAGATATGCTGTGGGGATTCACACCTTGATTCATCCAGGAAAAGCTGTGACTTGTTTTAATGTGTTTTCCCTGAGAATTGCTACCGTTTTCTCTAAGTCTTTAGGAGTCAAAAAGTCATTAACAGTCATATATCAAGTTTCTCATTTTTGCTTAATTGCTTTGGTAATTTCCTCTATAGACTACATGAATAAAAGGAGATTGGAGTGATCTACTTTTTGTAAAGGATATAAATGCTATTCTTCAAGGAATATATATTATAAGATAATGCTTCCTGATTATTATTATTAAAAATATTTGATATTAATAAGACACATGGAATGTTTCAGCCTTTTATTGATCAATGAAGCAGAGCTGTACACATTGACAGAATCTATAAATATCAGCTGGTGATGAAAATGAAAACAAAATCTCTATATTGTGCAATTTGGAAGATACTATTTTTCATTTCATTGTATCTTAAATGGCATTGGAATTCTCAGTACCCCTCATCAATGGCATCATCTTTGCCTTCACCAATGATAGTGGATAATTTATAAAAAAAATGTGACACACATATATCTTTGATTTTTTATTGTTTGGATCTATGGTTGTCAGAACTCCTACCCATTTGGAACTTTGCCTCTCAGCCTCTTGCCATTTAAAGCTGTGTAATTTGATTTAATAGTGAGCTAACCTGATGTGTTTGCTGCTGTTGTGTTTTTTTCCCCCAATTATTCCATTATCCAACATGCACTGGAATAAGATTCAGAGGATCAAGTTTTGAGTGTAACATTTACTACTTCTGTAACCTTGAATAAATTATTTACCTCATCTACTTTATAAAGAAGTTGGACCATAGTTAAATGGATTCTGAAACCCTTTCTTTTTTTTTCACTTTAAACATTATTTTATTTGGTCATTTCCAAACATTATTCATTGGAAACAAAGATCATTTTCTTTTCCTCCCCTCCACCCCATTCCCACCACCTCTCACATAGCCAACGCACGATTCCACTGGGTATCACATGTGTTCTTGGTTTGAACCCATTTCCATGTCGTTGGTATTTGCATTAGAGTGTTCATTTAGAGTCTCTCCTCAGTCCTATCCCCTTTCCCCCAGTAGTCAAGCAGTTGCTTTTCATTGGTGTTTTTACTCCCATTGTTTATCCTCTGCTTGTGGATAGTGCTTTTTAGATCCCTGAAATTTTCAGGGACATTGCATTGACCCTAATGGAGAAGTCCATTACCTTCAATTGTACCACAGTGTATCAGTCTCTGTGTATAATGTTTTCCTGGTTTTGCTCTTTTCGCTTTGCATCACTTCTTGGAGGTCATTCCAGTCTCCATGGAATTCCTCTACTTTATTATTCCTTTTAGCACAATAGTATTCCATCACCAACATATACCACAATTTGTTCAGCCATTCCTCAATTGAAGGGCATCTCCTCGTTTTCCAATTTTTGGCCACCACAAAGAGAGCAGCTATGAATATTCTTGAACAAGTCTTTTTACTTATTGTCTCTTTGGGGCACAAACCCACCAGTGCTCTAGCTGGATCAAAGGGCAGACAGTCTTTTATCGCTCTTTGGGCATAGTTCCAAATTGCTCTCCAGAATGGTTGGATCAATTCACAACTCCACCAGCAATGAATCAATGTCCCTACTTTGCCACATGCCCTCCAGCATTCATCACTTTCCTCTGCTGTCATGTTAGCCAATCTGCTAGGTGTGAGCTGATACCTCAGAGTTGTTTTGATCTGCATCTCTCTGATTATAAGAGATTTAGAACACTTTTCATGTACTTATTAATAGTTTTGATTTCTTTATCTGAAAACTGCCTATCAATGTCCCTTGCCCATTTACCAATTGGAGAATAGCTTGATTTTTTGTACAACTGATTAAACCTTTGTCAGAGGTTTTTTATGAAGATTGTTTCCCAATTTGTTGCTTCCCTTCTGATTTTAGTTATATTGGTTTTGTTTGTACAAAACCTTTTTAATTTGATGTATTCCAGATTATTTATTTTGCATTTTGTGAATCTTTCTAAGTCTTGCTTGGTTTTAAAGCCTCTCCCCTTCCCAAAGGTCTGACATGTGTACTATTCTGTGTTCACCTAATTTTCTAATAGTTTCCTTCTTTATGTTCAAGTCAATAACCCATTTTGAATTTATCTTGGTGTAGGGTGTGAGGTGTTGATCGAAACTTAATCTTTCCCACACTGTCCTCCAATTTTCCCAACAGTTTTTATGAAATAGTGGATTTTTGTCCCAAAAGCTGGTATCTTTGGGTTTGTCATATACTGTCTTGCTGAGGTCACTTACGCCGAGTCTATTCCACTGATCCTCCTTTCTGTCTCTTAACCAGTACCAACTTGTTTTGATGACTGCTGCTTTATAATATAGCCTGACATCTGGGACTGCAAGGCCCCATTCCTTTGTACTTTTTTTTCATTATTTCCCTGGATATCCTTGATCCTTTGTTCTTCCAAATAAACTTTTTTATGGTTTCTTCTAGATCAGTAAAAATATTTTTTGGAAGTTCCATGGGTATGACACTAAATAGATAGCTGAGTTTGGGTAGGATGGTCATTTTTATTATATTGCCTTGTCCTACCGATGAGCAGTTAATGTTTTCCAATTGTTCAACTCTAGTTTTAGTTGTGTGGAGAGTGTTTTGTAGTTGTGTTCATATAGTTCCTGTGTTTGTCCCAGGAGATAGATTCCAAAGTATTTTATTTTGTCTAAGGTAATTTTGAATGGGATTTCTCTTTCTAGTTCTTCCTGTTGAGCTGTGTTGGAAATATATAGAAATGCTGATGACTTATGTGGGTTCATTTTGTATCCTGCAACTTTACTAAAGTTGTTGATTATTTCTATTAGCTTTTTGGTTAAATCTCTAGGATTCTTTAAGTAGACCATCATGTCATCCACAAAGAGTGATAACTTGGTCTCCTCATTGCCTGTTTTGATGCCTTCAATTTCTTTTTCGTCTCTAATTGCTACTGCTAGTGTTTTTAGTACAATGTCAAATAGTAGAGGTGATAATGGGCATCCTTGTTTCACTCCTGATCTTAATGGGAATGCATCTAGTTTATCCCCATTGCAGATGATATTAGTTGATGGTTTTAGATATATACTGTGTATTATTTTTAGGAAAGACCCTTCTATTCCTATGATTTCTAGTGTTTTTAATAGGAATGGGTGTTGTATTTTATCAAAGGCTTTTTCTGCGTCTATTGAAATATTCATGTGATTTTTGTTGGTTTGCTTGTTTGATGTGGTCAATTATGTGTATGGTTTTCCTAATATTGAACCTGCCCTGCATCCCTGGTATGAATCCTACTTGATCATGGTGAATGATTCTTCTGATCACTTGCTGTAGTCTTTTTGCTAGTATCCTATTTAAGATTTTTGCATCTATATTTATTAGGGAGATTGGTCTATAATTTTCTTTTTCTGTTTTTGGCCTGCCTGGCTTTGGAATTAGTACCATGTTTGTGTCATAAAAGGAATTTGGTAGAACTCCCTCTTTGCTTATTATGTCAAATAGTTTGTATAATATTGGAGTAAGCTATTTTTTGAATGTTTGATAGAATTCACTGGTGAATCCATCAGGCCCTGGGGATTTTTTCTTAGGAAGTTCTTTGATAGCCTGTTGGATTTCATTTTCTGATATGGGATTATTTAAGAAATCTATTTCTTCTTCTGTTAGTCTAGGCAATTTATATTTTTGTAGATATTCATCCATATCACCTAGGTTGGTATATTTATTGCCATATAGTTGGGCAAAGTAGTTTTTAATGATAGCCTTAATTTCCTTTTCGTTGGAGGTGAGGTCCCCCTTTTCATCCTTGATGCTATTAATTTGCCTTTCTTCTTTCCTTTTTTTAATTAGATTGACCAGTACTTTGTCTATTTTGTTTGTTTTTTCAAAGTACCAGCTTCTAGTCTTGTTTATTAGCTTAATAGTTCTGTCACGTTCGATTTTATTAATTTCTCCCTTAATTTTTAGGATCTCTAGTATGGTTTTCTTCTGGGGGGTTTTAATTTGTTTGTCCTCAAGTTTTTTGATTTGCATTTCCAATTCATTGATCTCTGCCCTCCCTAATTTGTTAATATATGCACTCATGGATATGAATTTTCCTCTAAGTACTGCTTTGGCTTCAACCCATAAGGTTTGAAAGGATGTCTCACCATTCTCATTTTCCTAAATGAAATTATTAATTGTTTCTATGAATTCTTCTCTAACTAACCAATTTTGGAGTATCATATTATTTAATTTCCAATTAATTTTTAATTTGGCTCTCCATGTACCCTAACCGATTAATATTTTTATTGCCTTGTGATCTGAAAAGGCTGCATTTATTATTTCTGCTTTTCTGTATTTGAGTGTCATATTTCTGTGACCTAGTGTATGATCTATTTTTGTGAATGTGCCATGTGGTGCTGAAAAGAAAGTGTACTCCTTTTTGTTCCTATTTATTTTTCTCCATATGTCTATTAACTCTAATATTTTTAAGATTTCATTCACTTCTTTTACCTCTTTCTTGATTTATCTAAATTTGATAGTGGTTGGTTCAAGTCTCCCACTAATATGGTTTTACTGTCTATTTCCTCCTTCAATTCTCCTAGTTTCTCCATTAAATTTTTGGATGCTATACCATTTGGTGCATACATGTTGATTAGTGATATTTCCTCATTGTCTATACTCACTTTTAACAGAATATATTTACCTCCCCTATCCCTTTTGATCAGGTCTGTTTTTGCTTTGGCTTTGTCCGATATCATGATTGCAACTCCTGCCTTCTTTCTATCAGTTGAGGCCCAAAAGGTCTTATTCGATCCTTTAATTCTAACCTTTTGAATATCAACCCTCCTCATATTTGTTTCTTGAAGACAACAAATGGTAGGGTTTTGGGTTCTAACCCAATGTGCTATTTTTCTACATTTTATGGGTGAGTTCATCCCATTCACGTTCAAAGTTATGATTGTTACTTGTGGATTCCCTTGCATTTTGATAACTTCCCCTAGTTCTGACCTTTCTTCTTTATCTATATCCTTTTGAACCAGTGATTGACTTTAGGTCAGTCTCCCTAGTTTCCTCCCTTGATATGCTTCCCTTTCTAGCCCCTCCCTTTTTATACTCCCTCCCTTCTCCCCCTCCTTGATTTTCCTTTCTTTATTACCCTGTTGGATAAGATAGAATTCAGGATCTCACTGGATCTCGATGTTCTTCCCTCTCAGATTTGATTTCACTGAGAGTAAGGTTTGAATAATTCCACTTCACGCTTTCTTCCTCTCCTTCTCATATGAGAGTTCTTCCCCTCCCCTTCCCATGTGTATCTTTATATGGGAAAGAATATTCTATTAAGTCCCCCCCTATTTCTTGAAGTAAACCTTAGTATTATCGATGGTTCCCTCCTCCCTCTTTCTTTCTTTGCCCTCCCTTCACCAAATCTTCTTGATGCCCCAATCTTTCCCTATGAATGATTCTTCTAACTACTCTTATGATGCATACAATTTTTGAGAGTTAAACAATATATTTTCCCCACATATTAATATATATAAAATGATATAAATGTAGTCCTTATAGAAGAGAGTTTGACTTAAAGAAAAATATAAGATTCATCCCCTTTTCCCTTTCTTTCATATTTACCTTTTCATGTTTCTCTTGCTTTCTGTGCTTGGATATCAAAATTTCCACTAAGTTCTGGTCTTTTCTTAGCAAATGCTTGGAAATCTTCTATTTTATTGAATGCCCATACTTCCCCCTGGAAGTATATAGTCAGTTTTACTGGGTAGTTTATTCTTGGTTGGAGACCCAGCTCTCTTGCCTTTCTAAATATCATGTTCCTTGCTTTGCGGTCTCTTAGTGTGTTAGCCCCTAAGTCCTGTGTGATCCTTATGGAAGCCCCCCTATATCTGAAGCTCCTCTTCTTGGCTTCTTGTAGGATTTTCTCCTTTTCTTGTATGCTCTTGAATTTGGCGATTACATTCCTGGGGGTTGTCTTTTGGGGATTTAGTATAGAGGGTGTTCTATGAACCCTTTCTATTTCTATTTTTCTTTTTCAATTCTCTTCTGTAATCTCCTGTAGAATAGCATCAAGGTTTTTGTTTATCTCTGGTTTTTCAGGGAGACCAATAATTCTGAGGTTATCTCTTCTTCCTCTGTTTTCCAAGTCTGTGACCTTTTTTCAGTGAGATATTTCATGTTTTCTCCTAATTTATTAATTTTTTGGCTTTGCTTTATTGATACTTGCTGTTTTGTAATCTCACTGTCTTCCAGCTGCTTAATTCTGGTCATTAGGGACTGGTTTTGCTTTTCAGCTTTGTCTGCCCTTCTATTAGATGCTTCCAGCTCTTTCTCCAATTGTGAAGTTTTGTCTATCAGACTGCTGATCTCTTTCTCCCATTTTTCTTTCCAAAAGGTTTCCATCTTTTGTGCATGCTCTCTGTCTTTCAGCTGCTTAATTCTGGTCATTAGGGACTTGTTTTGCTTTTCAGCTTTGTCTGCCCTTCTTGTAGATGCTTCCAGCTCCTTCTCCAGTTGTGAAGTCTTGTCTATCAGACTGCTGATCTCTTTCTCCCATTTTTTTCCCAAAAGGTTTCCATCTTTTGGGTAAGCTCCAGTTTGAGATCTTCCAGAGCTTGTGGATAGTTTCCTTTTTGGGAGGCATGTTCTGATTTTGTTTGGATTTCATCCTCATTCTCTTCTTTTCCTTGGGTACTCCCTCCATAAAAGTTTTCACTTTCCCCCCACCCCTTTCTTCTTGGAGGCTTGATTTTGGGACATGTGAGCCATTCCTTTGGTGGTTTTATTCCACTTACTCTTTTTGGTCTGTGGTCTGGGTGATGTGGGTGGGTTTCTGTGAATTTAGATTGCCTCAGACTAGTTCTTCCCAGCCTCCGAGGTTTCTTAGAGAGCAGGTCCCTGTACTCAGCGCCTCAAACCCTTTGCTCAGCACAGCTTCTCAGCACGGTCGCCCCTTTGCTCAACGTTGCCTCTCAGTGCCCCTTTGCTCAGTGAAGCCACTCAGAGCAGCCGCCTCTTTGCTCAGTGCAGCCACTTAGTGCCCCTGCCCCTTTGCTCAGCACAGGATTTTCCTGTGAAACCACCCTGAGAGGTCATTTCCTTGCAGTTTTTGGATCCCAAGGACCCTGGTGTGCCCC
The DNA here is from genome assembly GCF_027887165.1 of Monodelphis domestica. Lineage (NCBI taxonomy): Eukaryota > Metazoa > Chordata > Mammalia > Didelphimorphia > Didelphidae > Monodelphis > Monodelphis domestica. Next base: position 246,267,729 of record NC_077229.1, on the reverse strand, counting down.
CCCCCCCCCCAGACAGAGATGTTCCTCACTCACTTGCTGTCCCAGTGAGCGCACTGATAGCTTACTCTGGTTTGGTTGGGGGGGGGGGTGGCTCAGTTCACATTTTTGTGTGAGCTTTTCCTCCTCCTTATAGTGTGGAAATGTTCAAACCCCACATACCTTTGTTTCCGTGGGTTACTGGGGAGTCCCTCTGTTCTTCCAAAGGTGATTTTTATGCTCTTTTGAGTTAGTCTATTTCATTTGGTGCTGGTGAGGGGAAGTGAGTCACATCTAGGTTGCAGGCATGTTTACCCGGAAGTCCCTGAAACCCTTTCTTGATCTATTTATAATACCATAATCCATAAATGATATCTCAATGAGATTTTATTAACTTCAGAGATAATATAATTGAATTTAAAAATTATCATTATTTTCTTTATGTTTTCCCTTTTTTGTTTGTAATTTTACTTGTCATTCCTTTGTGCTTTTCACCCATACTTTTTGGTCAATGCTAAAGCTTGTGAAGTTAGGGCTCATAGCGTATTATATTTCTTGTTAGATACCATGCCATCCTTCCAGGGAAAGTAATATTTGAGATAGATTCCCATAGTCTAAAAACCAATTTACTCATGGTTCTGGATAAACAAATCAAAGTATAGCATGTTTTTCTTTTTTTTTTAATTATATAGAAGGGTTTTTATTAGTTTATCTAATTTTGACTTTTAAAAATTCAAATGTTAACTCAGATACAAAAGATAAAGATATGATTCATTATTTTCTATTTTTGGGAAAGAACATATGTATACTGTATATTTTCATATTACAGTAAAAATGATATTGATATACTGCCATATTTATAATTCAACCTTCTTGTGACTTATAACCTTCTTATAATTCACCATTAGATCATGACGATTATTCAGAATGTGTTCAATATGCTATTTCTAAATAAGTGTATAGTTATATTATTTCTTAAAAATTAAATGTTTAAAGATATTCCAGAAAATGTAAATAGTTATTAGTGTTGGAATTACTCTGATTCAATTTAGTTTTATTTATATTATTTATTTATAAATAATTATTTATTTATAAAAATACACCTTTCTTATAACTCATCAACATCTGAGTTAAAATGAACTAAATTTAAATATATATACATACATATTGCATAGAGACTCAGGAGTCTTTGTAATTAGAACAATGATATAAAAATTGGATAATAAATATTTTTGAAGGCACAAATATAAAATTGAAAATAAGTCATTGAAATGTTGTGTTTGGAAGTATTTGCTTTCTGTGAAAATAAGAGTCAAAGAAAGTGTGATCCATGTCTCATTTCAAGTCAGGAGATATAGTTTTTACAATAACAATATATTTGCATTCATTCCAGCTATAATTAATTAATATTAAGTAGAATTGACATAATGTAGTTAGATAAAAATATTATTTTCTGTACAGTAGAAAGTAAAACAATCTTTAAGAATATTTGTTGTATTCAGGGAAATTATAATTTAACACAAAAAGGTGATACATAATTTAGAATATGACAATAAAACAAATATGCAATCACAGTTCATTAAAGGGCAAATTATATCTAAGACTCATTAATCTAATCTTGTGTTCATCACAGCTTTGTTGAGGACATACTTTTCTTCTTTCTCCCATTTTTTTTTGAAACATGTTCTTGTTTTTTTTTTTTAATTACAAACTTACTAGCAAAAAGAATATAATATTGGAAATTAGACACAATAATGTGTAAATATGATTCTTGTAAACAATTCATAAATATGCCCAAAATACAACTAAGGATGACAATGCATTCAAATTTATATCAGCCTTTTTCAGATTGAAACCCTCAAAGAGGTTGTTGAAATCAAGATTTTCATCAATTTCATCAAATGTCAAAAATCTCTTGAGCTTTTCCTTAATTAAAGTTTTAATTGGCTTATAGAAAAGTTTTATTTTGGGCACATTTATATAGATAAGGATGAGTAGTTCAGTTGATATAGTGCCTGGCCTGCAGTCAGGAAAATCTGAGTTCAAAACAAACCTTAGAAACTTTAAAGCTCTGAGATTGAGAAAGTAACTTAACCGCTATTTGCATTATTTTCTCAAAATATAGAAAATGATGATCCTAATTGTAGCTGTCTCCTAGCTTGGATAGGTGAATTTAATAAGAAAATATATTAGTATGCTCCCATTTTATAGATTAAGGAGGTCCCTTGTATATTGATGATTAAATGAGACTGAATTGATAATTCAAAGAGAAATAGACCACAATACAAAACAAAAAGTATAAAATTTTGATTTACATTAAATTAAAAACTATTAAACACATAACAATAATGTATCTAAATTATAATGAAGTTTGAAAGAAATACACATAGTAATCAATTGCTTATAGTTTTGCCTTTTCTGAATCTCCATTTTTAGTTTAGTAACTAACATATAATAGGCAATTCAAAATGTCTAATTCCCATATTTTGTAAATCTCTAGTTAAATGAGAAATTCAGATGAATCAAATGAATCAAATCAAAATTAACACCATATCTAATAACTTGTCAAATAACATAAAATGAAGGGAAAAAAACTAAAAATACTGTTGTATCTGATGGGAAGAGTGCTATGGGGAAAATGTCAGCAAGTCAATGAATTAATTCAACTTTTCTCGAGAACATGTTAGTATTGAAGGGGAAAGTCATTGAATGTATTCATAAAAAGATATTTCACTATTGAATCAAAGCTGCAACACTATATACCAAAACAGTAATAACAACATTCTTTATGGAAAGAAAAGAAAACAATTTAGAACAAAGTAGGCACTTGCTGATTCTGGAATGGCCCCCAAACTCACATTATGTGTCATCCTTTAGCCTCAGCTAGGAGATGAAATGAATATCATACATACTACAATTAAAACCAGGAATACCTGAATTTATATTGTACTTCAGATATTTACTTAGCCTTGTGACCAAGGGAAAATCTTTTTACCTCCTATTGGAGATGATAACAATGTATCTCTTATAGGATTATTTTAATAGAAATAATGGGACTAGTATATATGTATATACATATATATACATACATATATATATATATATTTTTTTTTTTTTTAATCCTCACCTTCCATCTCAGTGTCAATACTGTGTACTGGTTCTAAGGCAGAAGAGTGGTAAGGGCTCTGCAATGGATGTCAAGTGACTTCCCCAGGGTCACAGAGCTAGGAAGTGTCTGAGGCCACATTTGAGCCCAGGACCTCTTGTCTCTGTCTGGGCCTGGCTCTCAATCCACCGAGTTACCAGCTGCGCCATTATGTATGGAGAGAGAGAGAGAGAGAGAGAGAGAGAGAGAGAGAGAGAGAGAGAAAGAGAGAGAAAGAGAGAGAGAGAGAGAGAGAGAGAGAGAGAGAGAGAGAGAGAGAGAGAGAGAGAGAAAGCTATTTAAACCTTAAAGTATTATACACATGTTCACTATTATGATGCTTGTTATTTCCTTTACAACCTTTCAGTCTCATCAATTCCTTTCTCTGATTTTAAGCAACCTTTGCCTTAATTCACGTTCTCATCACCTCTCATCAAGACTATTGAATAGCTTCATCATTTGTCTCTCTGATCCTAGACTCTGACAAATACATCTTGTATAAAGTTGTAAAATAATTCTTCTTAAGACATAGAAATGACAATGCAATCCTTCTATTCCTAATTGTTAGTACTTCTCTTTTTCCCTACAATAAAATACATACTCAACAGCTTAACTCATCCTGGTTCACATCTCCCTTTCCTATTGTTCCTCCTATCAATTGCAGACTGGGTAGTTGACAAGCTATTGCCCTTAACATACTATTTCATCTCTTCCCTCTGCCATTGCACACTTGATATTTTTTCATATAGAATGCACTTTCATTATCCTTCCTTCACCATATGTATGTGTGTGTGAGTATGAGTGTGTGTATGTGTTTTCTTAAAGGCATAGCAGAGGTTTTTTTGTGTGTTTGTTGTTGTGTTTATAACACCTATATGTGTGTGTGTGTGTCTGATTTCCCCAGTTATTAGCAATCTCTTGAACTATGTTAGATTACTTGGTACCCACTTTGGCATTTGTTTTATACCTCCTACTAGAATAAGGCAGTTAGATACCTCAGTGAATAGAATGTTGGTTATAATCAGGAAACTTGAGCTCAAAATTGACCTTAGAAACTTATTGAGTTTTTAACCCCAGGCAAATTATTTAATTCCTATTTGCCTTAATCCACCACAAAAAGGAATAATGAAATACTCTAGTGTCATTGCCAAGAAAATGCCATGGGTAATAATGCCATTATATGGTTCACTGAAGAATATGAAAAAAATGAAGAATTTCTTTTTTTTAATTTGAATCTTTTTATTTAATTAATGAATTTAGAATATTTTCCCACAGTTATATGATTCATGTTCTTTACCTCCCTCTCCTCCCTCCTTCCATGCTCCTACCATTGCCAACAAGCAATTCCACTGGGTTTTACATGTGACATTGATTAAGAACTATTTCCATATTATTAATATTTTAACCCAGATGATAGTTTAGAGTCTACATCCCCAATCACATCCCCTTGAACCATGTGATCAGACAGTTGTTTTCTTGGGTTTCTACTCCCACAGATTTTTCTCTAAAAGTGGATAGTGTTCTTTCTTATAAGTCCCCAAAAATTATTCCTGGATGATTGCATTGCTCCTAGTAGAGAAGTCCATTATATTCAATTGTGCCAAAGTGTATCAGTCTCTGTGTACAATGCTCTCCTGGTTCTCCTCCTTTCACTCTGTATCAATTCCTGGAGGTCATTCCAGTTCACATGGAATTCTTCTAGTTTATTATTCCTTTCAGCACAATAGTATTCCATTACCAATGGGCATCACAATTTATTCAGCCATTCCTCAATTGAAGGGAATCCCCTCATTTTGCAACCACAAAGAGTGGGACTATAAATATTTTTATACATAACTTTTTCCTTATTATCTAAAAGAAAATTTTCTTGAGGAAATAGACTGTTTCATCATTGTCTTTGTATTCTGCATTTAATAGTACCCCACAAAAGTAAATAGCAATACTCATTGAAATGCATTGAATACAAATAAAATGAGTTTACTGTAGCAAAAGAAATAATAGTTATGAAGAAATTGAAAATAGCAGAGCAAAAATGAAGACCAGGAGGATAATATACATAATATAGTAAAATATGTAAAAACATTAAGAGGTATCGAACCCAGTCTACATTCAGTGAATGATCAGATAATTAAAAATTTCAAAAAATAAAAATTCCTTCACTCCCTATAGTAAATTAAACATGAAAATATGATAGCATGGTAATAGGTAGTAAGTATTGTTAACTTTGATGTTTGTTTGTTTTAGGGGAGGATTTTGTGAGGGAAGATAGGTTTTTATGTGGAGAAAGTGGTATAAATAAAAACAGAAAAATATCAAATTAAAAAAGAAAGAGGTTTCATAGTTATTGCTTACATCCCGTTACAATACATATAAACTTATATTTGGATTTAACATGGCTAATGTGAAGATTAAAGTTAAATACCCTGATTGTGAAAATGAATTTAATTAACTCTCCCCTTATTGTGAAAATTAACTCCCCTGCCCTTTTTTAGATCTAATCACCAAAAGTGTAAACATCCCTCTCATTCATTTAGTGGGAAAGTCTGTGACCCACATGTATAATAGTGGGTGACAAATCAGAATCAAACTGACTGCCCCTGGGCAGTCCTAAAGCAAAGCTTCAACTGTGATAGGTTGACATCAAATTAGGGGAAGGCACAGGTAGTGATGCAAAAGAAAGTGTCTTTAAAAGGGAGTTACAACCTCCTGAGTGGATGTCTAGTTGGAGTTGAACTTCCTGTGAGAGGGAGTTCTTCATTCTTTGCAGTGGAACCTGATGAAGAATCTACTGAATGAACCTGAGACCCTGTTCCTTAAATCTCTCCTTTTGGACTGACACATGGTGAGTTAAAAGGCTGACTCCTTTTCTGGATCTTCTAAAGAAATTAGCCTCAGGAAAGACCTACACCTTGAAAGAGACTTCTCCAGGTCCTCGACTTTGCAGATGTCTCTCTGGCTAAGTACTAACTCTCCCTGCCCAGGTTGAGTCAGGGGTTGGGAGTAAATTAATTAGTGCTTATTAGTTAGTGCTAGGCTAGATATCATACCCTATTCTCTCTCTGATTTCCTATTTCATTTTTTTTCTATATTTTGTAAATAAATCTATTTGGAATAATTAAATTCCTGGCAACCCTATTTTAAATATAATCCAGTCCAACCTTTTTATAATTAACTCCTTTTCCCCCCTTACACTAATTAATAGGTGTGCTGTCTTCTTCACACAATGATGGTTAATCCCTTTGACAGCTGAATGAAACCTTTGGATCATTTCATACAATGTTTTTAAATAAATTAAGTAAATACATAGGATTTCAAAAGAAACCAATTATACTGAAATAGTTATCAAAATATTGAAGAAAAGTTCATGTAGCATGTAACCACATACCAATAGAATGTGCCATGTATCCAATATGTGATAGTTTTCCAATACACATGAAACCCAATATTGGCTTATCTGTATGGGAATAAATGATACCTCCAAAATTATCTTGGAAAGTATCTAAAATGATCTTTACATACTGTCATGAAACTGAAGGATTTTGGTGTATTGATCACTATGTTGATTTCATCTGTTCCATTTAATGTTTGAGAATTTGGAAAATAAAGGTAGAATATTAGGAACAGCTAGTTATGCATTGTTACATAGAGAAGGGGACAAAAGGAGAGATAGGGAAAGATAGAGACAGAGACACACAAAGAGAGATTGCTTTTTAACAGGGCAAGATAATACATTAAGAAGAGTTGGAAAATCAGTACTGGGGATGTTTTGAAGTGTGAGGTAAGGGTGCTATTGAGCAACTAGAGAAGCTCAGAGAGTGAATTGAGTCATGAAAGAAGGGAACATGAGAGCATGATCCCATGATAGTTGGAGCTATGGTGTATTTAATCAGGAGAGTGGACTTTGGGGCAAATGCTTCTCAAGGAAGAAAAGATTGCTGAACCAAAGGGGTCAACCAAAGGATATAAGAGTAAATATTAAAGCATTAACATCATAAGATTATAAATTAAAGCAAATGACAACCTTTGAATTCCAGAAGCTTTTCATTTTGCATATGAAGAAACCAGGGTTTAGAGAGGTCAATTCAATTTCCTAAGATAAAATAGATTATTTGTGATTTTCAGGGAAAGTAATATCTTTCAGTAATCTGGATCTTGTCTTAAAACACTTGAAAACTGGTCCTTGGTTAAGAATAAAGGAAAATATTTAAAAACTGAGATGATTAAGTTCTGACAACAGATCTAAATGTCTCTTTAATTTTTTAAATTACCAAATAGTTTTAAACTCTAAATTTAATAAATGAAAATAAATCCCAAACCCAGTAATTAAAGAAATATTATGATTGAAAGGAGATAACATAAATAAATAGGAAAAATATATAATGTAACTAATAATTCATTAGAAGAAAAATTTAGGAGACTTCCGGTCAAGATGGCGGCTTAGACAGAGCTAAAGTTCAGATCTCCGGAAACCCTTCCTTACTGATCTCAGATTGTATGCTCCTAGGGCACAGAAATTTAAAATGAACAACAGGATAGCCCCCGGGAACCCTCCTCCTGGACCTGGATCAAAAGGTACGGCCCCTCAAAAGCCAGAACCCTAGATCACTTGGACCTAAGGGGTAGGCAGAGGAAGGTCCCAGGACCCATCCCCCCCAACCCAGAGTGCTGAGTCTGAGGCAGCAGCGGGAACCTCAGAGGCGGCAAAAGGACCTCAAGGCTGGCTATTCTGAAGGCCACATCCTGAAAACAACCTGACCCAGTCGTGGGGGCAACCAACACAGACAGCAGGGAAACAGAGAGAGATGGGGGAGGGGGAAGCCTGTAGCCCCCTGGCTGGATCCTTCCATCTGAGTCTCACAGAAGGTCCCTGCATCAGGGAATACTCAGTCCAACCCAGCTGAAGTTAATCCTGAACCTTGAGGACAGTGCCAAGCCAGGCTCAGAGCGTGGAAGTAAGGCAACTGAGAAGCATCGAGAGGGAACTGTGGAGAGCAGTAACACCGAAACACCAGCAAATCCTGGCTTCCCCAGGAAGACAGAACAGCTTTGGAGAATGGACAATTTGCCTGGGCCTAAAGCCTCTGAACACCAGACAGATATAAGACGAGCTAGTCCTCCCCACTCAGATAGAGATGGCAAACAGCACAGAAGCACAAAAGCCTCAAAACACCAAGAAAAACAAGAAGAAAGGGGCAACTTTGGACATATTTTATGGAGCAAAAAATACAAAATACAGAGGAGATAGAAGAGGAAACACAAGCAAATACTCCGAAACCTTCGCAAGGAAATGGAAACTCTCCACAAACTCTTGAAGAATTTGAATCAAAAATGATGAAAAAGATAGAAGCCTTCTGGCAGGGAAAGTGGGAAATAAGGCAAAAGGAATTCACGCAACTACAAAATCAGTTTGACCAAACTGAAAAGGAAAAACAGACTTTAAAGGTCAGAATCAGGCAACTGGAAGACAATGATCTTGAAAAAGAGCAAGAATCAATAAAGCAAAGCCAAAAGATCAAAAAATTAGCAGAGAACATAAAATATCTCACTGACAAGGTGACAGACTTGGAAAATAGATGGAGAAGAGACAATTTAAGAATAATTGGACTACCAGAAAAGCCAGAAATAAAGAGCAAACTCGACATTTTAATATAAGATATAATAAAAGAAAATTGCCCAGAGATCCTAGAACAAGGGGGCTATACAGGCACTGAAAGATTTCACAGAACACCCTCTACAATAAATCCCCAAAAGACAACTCCCAGGAATGTAATTGCCAAATTCCAAAGTTTTCAAGCAAAAGAAAAAATCTTACAAGAAGCCAGAAAAAGACAATTTAGAAATAAAGGAATGCCAATCAGGGTCACACAAGACCTTGCAAGTTCCACTCTGAATGATCGTAAGGCATGGAACACGATTTTCAGAAAGGCAAGAGAGCTGGGTCTTCAACCAAGAATCAGCTATCCATCAAAACTGACTATATACTTCCAAGGGAAAGTATGGGCATTCAACAAAATAGAAGATTTCCAAGTTTTTGCAAAGAAAAGACCAGAGCTCTGTGGAAAGTTTGATATCGAAAAAACAAAGAGCATGGAATACATGAAAAGGGAAATATGAAGGAAAGGGAAAAGGAGAAAATTGTTATCTTTTCTTTTATTCAAACTCTCTTCTATAAGGACTATATTTATATCAATATATATATATATGTATATATATTAATATGTGGAAAATGGTAATGTGTAAATAGGGGGAAAAGAAAAACCAAATAGAATAATCTTTCTCACACAAAGATTCACATGGGAAGGGGAGGGGAAGAAAACTCCTATAAGAAGAAGAGGAAGAGAATTTTTACTTAAACCTTACTCTCAGGGAAATCAACGCTGAGAGGGAAGAACATCCAGATCAATTGGGATCTTGAATTCTATCTTACCCAACAAGGGTAGGGAAAAGGGAAAACTAAGAGGGGTAGGGGGGGAAGGAACACAAAAAGGTAGGGAAGGAGAGGGGGGAACGGGGAGGGAACAAAAAAAGGAGGGGCTAGAAAGGGAAACATATCAAGGGAGGGGACATGGTGGACTGATTTAAACTAAATCACTGGAATAAAAGGTTAGAGCTAAAGAGGAAAGGTTAGAATTAGGGAAGGATATCAAAATGCCATGGAGTCCACAAGTGACAATCATAACTTTGAATGTGAATGGGATGAACACACCCATAAAACATAGACGAATAGCAGAATGGATTAGAATCCAAAACCCTACCATATATTGTCTTCAAGAAACACACATGAGGAGGTAGACTCCCACAAGGTCAGAATTAAAGGATGGAGTAAGACCTTCTGGGACTCAACTGATAGAAAGAAGGCAGGAGTTGCAATCATGATATCTGATAAAGCCAAAGCAAAAATAGACCTGATTAAAAGGGATAGGGAAGGTAAATATATTTTGTTAAAAGGGACTTTAGATAATGAGGAAATATCACTAATCAACATGAATGGACCAAATAATATAGCAGCCAAATTTCTAATAGAGCAATCTAATTTAAAAAAAAGAAAGAAGAAAAGCAAATTAACAGCATCAAAGAAGAAAAGGGGGACAGCACCTCCAATGAAGAGGAAATCAAGGCAATCATTAAAAATTAGTTTGACCAATTATATGGCAATAAATACACCAATCTAGGCGATATAGATGAATATATACAAAAATACAAATTGCCTAGACTAACAGAAGAAGAAATAGAATTCTTAAATTATCCCATATCAGAAAAATGAAATCCCACAGGTCATCAAAGAACTCTCTAAGAAAACATCCCCAGGTCCCGACGAATTCACAAGTGAATTCTATCAAACATTCAGAGAACAGTTAATCCCAATACTATACAAACTATTTAACATAATAAGCAAAGAGGGAGTTCTACCAAAATCCTTGTATGACACAAACATGGTACTGATTCCAAAACCAGGCAGGTTAAAAACAGAGAAAGAAAATTAAAGACCAATCTCCCTAATGAATATAGATGCAAAAATCTTAAATAGGATACTAGCAAAAAGACTCCAGCAAGTGATCAGAAGAGTCATTCACCATGATCAAGTAGGATTTATACCAGGGATGCAGGGCTGGTTCAATATTAGGAAAACTATCCACATAATCGACCATATCAACAGGCAAACCAACAAGAATCACATGATTATCTCAATAGACGCAGAAAAAGCCTTTGATAAAATACAACATCCATTCTTATTAAAAACACTAGAAAGCATAGGAATAGAAGGGTCAATCCTAAAAATAATAAACAGTATATATCTAAAACCATCAGCTAATATCATCTGCAATGGGGATGAACTAGATGTATTCCCAATAAGATTAGGAGTGAAACAAGGATGCCCATTTTCACCTCTACTATTTGACATTGTACTAGAAACACTAGCAGTAGCAATTAGAGACGAAAAAGAAATTGAAGGCATCAAAATAGGCAATGAGGAGACCAAGTTATTGCTCTTTGCAGATAACATGATGGTCTCCTTAAAGAATCCTAGAGATTAAACCAAAAAGCTAATAGAAATAATCAACAACTTTAGCAAAGTTGCAGGATACAAAATTAACCCGCATAAGTCATCAGCATTTCTATACATCTCTAACATAGCTCAGCAGCAAAAACTAGAAAGAGAAATCCCATTCAAAATCACTTTATACAAAATAAAATACCTAGGAATCTGTCTCCCAAGACAAACACAGGAACTTTATGAACACAACTACAAAACACTCTCCACACAACTAAAACTAGACTTTAGCAATTGGAAAAACATTAACTGCTCATGGGTAGGAAGAGTCAATATAGTAAAAATGACCATCCTACTAAATTTATCTATCTATTTAGTGGTATACCCTTGAACTTCCAAAAATATTTTTACTGATTTAGAAAAAAAAAACATAACAAAGTTCATTTGGAAGAACAAAGGATCAAGGATACCCAGGGAAATGATGAAAAAAAAAATACAAAGGAAAGGACTTGAAGTCCCAGATCTCAAACTATATTATAAAGCAGCAGTCATCAAAATAATTTGGTACTGGCTAAGAGACAGAAAGGAGGATAAGTGGAATTGACTTAGGGCAAGTGACCTCAGCAAGACAGTATATGATAAACCCAAAGATCCAAGCTTTGGGGACAAAAATCCACTATTCGATAAAACTGCTGGGAAAATTGGAAGACCGTGTGGGAAAGATTAGGTTTGGATCAACACCTCATACCCTACACCAAGATAAATTCTAAATGGGTGAATGACTTGGACATAAAGAAGGAAACTATTAGTAAATTGGGTAAACACAGAATGGTATACATGTCAGAACTTTTGGAAGGGAAAAACTTTAAAACCAAGCAAAACATAGAAAGAGTCACAAAATGTAAAATAAATAATTTTGACTACATTAAATTAAAAAGCTTTTTTACAAACAATCCCAATATAACTAAAATCAGAAGGGAAGCAAGAAATTGGGAAACAATCTTCATAAAAACCTCTGACAAAGGTTTAATTACTCAAATTTACAAAAAGCTAAATCAATTGTATAAAAAAATCAAGCCATTCTCCAATTGATAAATGGGCAAGGGACATGAATAACAGTTTTACGATAAATAATTCAAAACTATTAATAAGTACATGAAAAAGTGTTCTAAATCTCTTATAATCAGAGAGATGCAAATCAAAACAACTCTGAGGTATCACCTCACACCTAGCAGATTGGCTATCATGACTGCAGAGGAAAGCGGTGAATGCTGTAGGGGATGTGGCAAAGTAGGGACATTAATTCGGTGCTGGTGGAGTTGTGAATTGATCCAACCATTCTGGAGAGCAATTTGGAACTATGCCCAAAGGGCACTAAAAGACTGCCTGCCCTTTGATCCAGCCACAGCACTACTGGGTTTGTACCCCAAAGAGTTAATAAGGAAAAAAAGACTTGTACAAGAATATTCATAGCTGCGCTCTTTGTGGTGGCCAAAAATTGGAAAATGAGGGGATGCCCTTCAATTGGGGAATGGCTGAATAAATTGTGGTATATGTTGGTGATGGAATACTATTGTGCTAAAAGGAATAATAAGGTGGAGGAATTCCATGGAGACTGGAACAACCTCCAAGAAGTGATGCAGAGTGAAAGGAGCAGAACCAGGAAAACATTGTACACAGAGACTAATACACTGTGGTACAATTGAAGGTAATGGACTTCTCCATTAGGGTCAATGCAATGTCCCTGAACAACTTGCAGGGATCTAAAAAACACTATCCACAAGCAGAGGATAAACTGGGAGTAAAAACACCAATGAAAAGCAACTGCTTGACTACAGGGGCTGAGGGGAAATGACTGAGAAGAGACTCTAAATGAACACTCCAGTGCAAATACCAACAACATGGAAATGGGTTCGAATCAAGAACACATGTGATACCCAGTAGAATCATGCATTGGCTATGGGAGAGAGGGAGGGAGGGGGTTGGGGGGAGGAAAAGAAAATGATCATTGTTTCCAATGAATAATGTTTGTAAATGACCAAATAAAATAATGTTTAAAAAAAAAGAAGAAAAACTTAGGAAATAGACATGAGTTATAGTTAAATATTTATGCATAATAAAGCACAGAAGAATGCTCATTTAAATAAATTAATCTGACATATTATCAAATGGAGGTAAATCTCCTAAATATACTGACACTTTCTTCCTGCCCAATGAATAGGATGAAAGTCAAGGATAACACACAGGAATGAAAGAGAAGACTTTATTCAAAATAAATGACTAGTTCTGACAAGAGATAGAATCTTTATCAGGAAGATATACATCTTCACGGAAATCCACGAACCTGAAGAAAACATTTTCTTTTTAATAAAAGATAAAAAGAAAGGAAGTGAATTTATAGACTGCCAAGCAGATAGGTGATATTTACAAAGCTTCTTTTACACCGGTAATGAAGCTGGCAGAAACAAAATATATAGAGTTGTAATGAAGTAGTTCAACTATCTGTACAAATGCAGGAAATCCAGTTACCCTCAAGTAGAGCATCTGATAAACTTTCAGTATGCCTTACTGACATGACAGTTTCAGTTATCATGAAGTAGAGGAAATGAGTAAGTAGATGACCTTCTTATGATCAATATTGAAGAACTGTTTGGTGAAGTGGAAGTGACTACAACCTTGGGAGAAAGTTTTATGTCATGTTAGATTCTGTAACAACCAAAGAAGTCACACTGAGAAGAGCATTTGTGTGTAAATGAAAGTTAAAAGGAAAAGAAGTGGAAGAATTTTCAGTCTTTTCCAGATGTCCTACCCAAATAAAGAATAGTTTTAATGCTTTCCTTGTTCAGTTATGTTCTTATAAATTTCTTTTAAAATTATGGAATAGTATAGTTGTGATTCCACGATGAGAGGAATGTAAAATAAACAGGAAATAATGAAAACTAAAATTATGATAAATCACAATTAATTCTCATTAAAAAGGATAATGGCTAGAAATGACTAATGGCAAGAAAATGTTTCATAAATTTAAAAAAAATTATACATATAGCACTTTAGTGATTATAGTCTAGGGAGAAATATGTCATTCCCAGTCAAAATTTTATTAAAAATTAATTCTTAAATGGATGTTTTGAGGGCATTTATATTGGGATAACTAGGATATAGTTTAATACAATTAATTGAGCAAACTTTTATTATTTAATATGTGCAAGACTTAGTAAGAGTGTAACAGACAAAAAGAAAATAAAATGTAATAAAACCCCCCACATATATATGGCTGAGGTGATGGGTTAGGAGGACCTGAATTGGGGCACTGTCTATGTACAAGGAAAAAGACAGAAGATAGAAATGCCATGGAGATAGAATCATTATAACCTGGCAACTGATTGGATATAGCAGGTGAAGGAGGTAGAAAAGTCCAGCATGGCAGGAAGATTACTAACTTGGGTGAATAGAAATATACAGGGGTTATAAGAACAAGAAAGTTTGGGGGAATTGTAAGATAAGGAAGGGAAATAGAGGAATGTCTTTTGGAAATGATATATTCTTTGGAGATAAATAGCAATTTGGGAAATGGCAGACAAATTAAAAAGAGGTTAGACCAAGATATATAGATTTGAGAGTTATCTGTTAACATTATAAAGTAGATATTGTAAAGAGAGCTGGACCTGTTGTCAGGTAAGATGCTCATATCTCAAATTTGTCTATGAACAAGTCATTTACCTCCTTGAAACAGAATCTGTTTTATTTTAAAGTAGGAATATCCATGCTTGTAATGCCTATCTTTCTTCGGTAAGTTAACTTTTTAAATACTTAAACTCTTAAAATACATGAACTTTACATAGACTGTATATAAGTTGTTGCTTAAATTGTCAATTTTTTAAATTTTGTTTTCTTCCACTCTTCCCACCCTGTGTAAAAATCTCTTCTTTACATTGCTATTCATATCTAGAATCTTCAAACCTTTGAAATCCCATTTCTGTTCTAAATCTTTTCTTTAATGCTACACAGTGCCACCTCCATTTTCTCAAGACAACATTAAAGGAATAATCAAAGGTAACCCACATAATCACAATCAATGACAAATTGAAAACAAAGTACTAACTTGTATAAAAATAACTGTTGTTGGTAGTCTTTTATATTCCATTTGAAAGTTGAATATAAGAAATTCTATTTGTGGGCAACCCCAGAGCTCTGAAATGAGCCTTCTCTTTGTTCTACCCAAACTTTTCTCTTCCCTCCTCCTCTTCTACCTGCTGCTCCTCTTCTACCTCCCTCCTCCTCCTCCCCCCCCCACTCCTATGGATTCATTCTATTCAAATGGCTTCTAAATATTCATTTTTGCCCTCATCTCCCTCCTGAGCTCCATTTTCATATCACCATCTGCCTTCCTGACATATCCATCTGGATGCCCTGGAGTCATATCCAATTCGACATGCCCAAAACAGAATTCTTTCTTTATGCCCAAGACTACCTCTCCTAAATTCTCTATTTCTGTCAAAAACACTACCCTTTATTAATCTAGATTTACAACTCAGTCAGAAGGAAAGTCCACTTGAGTGTCTAGTTAAAGCCACAGAGTTAAAGCCTCATTCACTTTGTGAGGAAAAATTCTCTATTTGATATCAGTTGCATAACTTAGTAGGTAATCAGGGTTAATAAGAGGAATAAACCAGAGAGAGAAACAATAAAATTCCAGAGTATTTATGTTATACTATATACTCATGAAGAGAGTGAGGCACTGAAATTTTACACAAGATCAGAGGAGTAGCTGCCCTTGGACTTGAATGTGTGAGAACACTGATGAGTTAATAGCTAAATAGCTTTGGATCCCTGGTAAAAGAATTTCTGATCCACAGAATGGCAAGAAAATGATCTTTGTTGTCATCCAAAGTCTTTAAGGGTAAAGCAATCAGTTAGCATTGGTATGACCAACCCCATCCTATTATAGAAACCAAGGAGTCTTCTTTGGCTATTCAATCAATTTTTAGAGCTAATCAATTGTCAAGTTTTATATATTCTACATTCACAACATCTGTTAGGCCATTCCCATTTTTTCCACTCATACAACTACCATCCTAACTCAAGTACTCATCCTCATTCTAAGGCTATGATTAAAATTAACTGCTAATTGATTTCCATGTCTCTAGTCTCTCTTCTCATCAATCCATCCTCTATAAAGCTGACAAAATAATATTCCTTAAGCACATTTTTGACTTAAGAGGCTTCTTAAGTGGACAGCTGTTGCCCCTAGGAAAAAATAAAAATAAGAAACAATAATAAAAAACTCCCTGTTTAGCATTAGTCCTTCACTTGCAACCTTTCATTCCAGTTGGATAAGGTATTACATCTTCTCCCATGCATTATTTTCCATTTTAAATTGATACACTAGCTATTTCCCATACATGACATTCACTTGAATAACTACTTTTGCATGCATTTTCCTCAATAACTACATTGTTCTCCCTTCACTCCTTTGTCTCTTGAAACTCCTTTTGATGCTCAAAATTCAGTTCTAATGTTATCTCCTATAATGGGTTTTTCCTTGTTCTCCCAGTTCCCCATCATTCCAGAAATTGTTCTGTATTTATTATGTGTGCATATTATATTGTTTATATATTGATTTTTTCCCAAAGGAAATGCAAGCTCCTTGAAGGTGAGTTATTTCTGCTAATGACTTAGTATCCTCATTTGTAGATATGAATAAGTTCTTGTGGTGTTGTTTAACTGAATATATTCAATTTTTGAAGAATGTTTTGGGTTCTTTAGATATTTATCTCCCTGATAGATATTTTAGTATCTTTCATATATATGACATTCCTACATTTATCTAGAGAAATTATTTCAAGAAATGAATGGATATAATATGGCCATATTAAGGATATTTATGTTGATATATAGTCAGGGCATTGCTTGTTCTATCTGTGAGACTTGACATTGAAATGAAGGGAGCATAATAAGAGAGAAACTCTAAATTTTGAACTCTGATATGAATTGTCTATGCCCCTAATTACAAATTTCATAAAATCCCCTTTTGGAGGCCAGTACTATGCATATAGTAATAACTAAAATAGATCACACTTTTGTCATGATTTATATTTTGCAAAACACTTTCTTCAAAATCCTGTGATAGAGACACTGAAAATATTTTCATCCCTGTTTTATAGATGAGGAATTCATCTTACAGAATGTAATTAACTTTGATTAAAAAATAACATATATATGTGAATAATTGTTTTGATGTTCAATTTTTGGGGTCATTAGATAAGAGAAACAACAATGAAACAGCAAGAAAAAACTTTCAAAATGTCTTTTGCCTAATTAGTAAAAGATGTCTTAGTCATTCAGTGGAGATCCTACATGCTGTATATCCACACAACATGAACATTCTTTCATACAATTTTCACATATCTATTCTACATTGGAATGTGTTGCTATTAATTAATGTGATCATATACATATCAGCTTCTGTATATTTAGATAACTTTTATTCTTTGAATATTTCTTTAGTCTCATTGATGACACATTTGATGTTATAATACATGTCAAGGCAAGATCATAAGATCATAGAACTTAACTATGGTTATATTCTGGTTAACTATGGTACTAAAACTAAAAGAAAGATTACCATAATGCCAATTTTATAAGTTTGACAGCAAGAAGAAAATAAAGTATTGTAGAATGGCATTCAAGCAACTGTTGGAAAGCAAATGATAGAGAAATATTCTTAGTATATCTTCTAAAATACTTTAATGGGATTTTGAGATATGTTTCAAGATCTCTTAAACAATAACATCAAGCAACACCACAAAAAGCCTTCATTTGTCTTATACATCAGCTCAAGATGACAGTTTTAGTCTGTTTTTCCTACCTTTCACTTCCAGACTTTGCCAAAAAAGAGTTGTCTCTTTTAATGCCACTATTTCTTCTGATTCTCTCCTATACCCCTTATCAAAAACCATAATCAACTAAATTCTACTAGAAATTCTTAGTCTCTATTCTTTTTTACTTCTCTGCAGTTTTTGTTCCTGTCAACCACATGATCCCCACAGATATTATAAATTCCTTTGACTTATGTGCCATTGTTCTCTCGTGGTTGTCCTACCAATCTGACCATTCCTTTTTAATTTTCTTAAACTGTAATGAAATGATGGAAATTCTCAAGTGGCAGTATTCTTTAATTTTTGAATAATTTATTAATTGACCACTCAAGGCATCCTAAATTGGTGAACTGACTCCTTCTGTAGTCCAATAGACACCAAAGAAAATTATTAGGGCAAAGAAAATGTCAGACTCCCCCTGTGCAGGCCAACACATACCCCTCATGAACTGATCACTCAGTTCCCTCCCTTAGATACGCCAAGACATACTTGATTGATAAATATGCACTAAGGAGTTAGAGTTAAAAACCACAACTCCTCCTTCATTACTTCATCACAGTAAAAAATGTCTTTGTCCATAGATGCGTGATGCCAATGTGCCATTTCCTCCCTGTCATCTGGCCAATTCAGTCCAATATATCTGTAGAGTTTACTCTTAATCAGGTTTCACCATGGCTGAGTAGCCCTCCTTAAAGGCAAAGACAAAAGATCCCAATCAATTTTGATTTACTGGTAAGGGAAATTGGGTGTAGCCTCAGCTTAGATCCAAGCTATTGCATCCTTTCCTTGAAGTGGGGCTAATGGCAAAAATTATTTCAAGAAAATATGATTCGATATTAATTTTCCATGAAGTTAAGTTTCAAATGAGTATGTTGCCTACATATAAATGGTCACATCATTAGAGAATCATGGAAGACATCCATTTGCTGATTCTTTATACATCAATGAAATCTTATATAGGAGGGTCAATAAAAGATTTATCTTCAATGGTCTTTACTTTCTATCATTTCTCTCTTGTTATTTCATCAATTTCTAAATGTTTGGTTAAATTAATTACAACAACATAATTGACATTTATATCATTCATTGGGCTTTGCAAAGTCTTTTGCTCATAATAAATTTTGGATAGAGTATTTTCTCCTTATTATATAATACTTATGGGTGAAAAACCTGAAACCATGAGAGGATAAATGACCTACCTCTGATTAGACAGAAAGTAAATGTCTGTGGTACCATTCAAACTGAGACCTATTCCACTATCCTATGCACGATGCTACCACTACAAAAATCTGTGATTTTAAGTTCTGGATTTAGAGGTAAAAGGGAATTTAATTCAATTCTACCATTTTATATTTTAAGAAACTGAAGATTCATAGAGAAAGAGGGATAACTATTTTCCTAATAATACTTCATTTACTGAGTTTGATAGCACTTGTTTGAGATAGATAATATAGTTATATAAGTGTAAGTATATTTTTGCTACCCTAGGAGAGATGAATTGTAGTATATATGTACATATATGTAAGTACAAGTATATTATATTTAAATATAATATATAACTATAAGATGGGTAATATACATTTGGTAACAAGTAATCCCATTTTGCATATTAGTTCAGTCAAAGTTTATTGAGATGAAATTATTTGACCATAGTAGATACCCAGGTAATATTAAGGGCTACAAAAAAGGCAAGTGGATCAGAATTTTGGCCCTGTGGTGGAGAAATTAGAGTGTACAAAAATGTAAATATACATTCTAAGAGCATAGAAACAATTAAGTTAAACACCAATTAGCAAGAAGAGTTTGTTGTTTGGTTTTTTTTAAATAGGAAATTATTTAATTTTTTCTCCTGCATTGATTTTTATCTTGCTCTTTTTATTATTTTCATATTATGAATTTCAAAGTTGTTTTGAGTTGTCTTTTTTGCTTCATGCTCTTGGTGAGTTTCCATTTGCCTGCCCTGGGGTAACAAAAATTTTCCAACTGCAATTCTACTGGTATGTGTCACAGATGTTTGATTCTAGATCTTCTGACTTCCATATCCAGTTCATTTTCCACCCAAGGTCTACTCCCATGATGGTGAATCTATGACACCCTTGTCAGCAGTGACACATGTAGCCGTTTTTGATGACATGGCCTTATGCGGCCTCATACAGAGAAGCATGAGGTTGCATGCCAAGAAGGACATGTTTTTTTTTTCCTCTCAAAGTGACACACCACCCGAGTTATGCTAGTTTTTTTGGCAAACTTTGACACACCAAGCTCAAAAGTTTGCCCATCACTGGTCTATTCTATTTTCTCCAAATCCACAAAATTAAAAAAAAATGTTTGCTAGTATTCACTAAATCATAAAACCTTAGCACCACAAGGAAATCAATTTATATTTTTCTATTAATTCACTTGCCTCCAGGCATATAGAAACAAATTTCCAACAATTATTTATCTCCAGGGATTTCTTTAACCAACCTTATCATCCTCAGAGTATACATCTTGTCTGGGCTTTATAGTTCTTGCTTCACTTTCATCCTATTTTTTTCTTTCTCAATGCATGAGGGAAATTTTATTGCCCTTTTTCTTCTTTTGCTTTTATTTCTTAGAGTCCTACACTCCATTAAACATTGATGCCAGTACACTTTGACACTAAATCCACCTTTTCCAAGTCCTAAAATAAGAAAATGCACTTTCTTCTCAAAGTAGCATCTGGTATGTTGGTGTTTGGCTGTCAAGTGCCTTTTAAATATTCACTAGGCATGGTATCTGCAATTTAAATGTCTTGTTATCATTAATAAGAGTTGTCAAAGAAACACATTAACACGCCTTAGGGATTAATTCAGACTTTTACAGACTGTATTTGTGCAAATAAGGCAAGCCCATAATATGAGCTCCCATTCCCAAATGATTACACCTATATTCTTCAGACAATTTGTTAGAACCAGAAAAGATTATGACTTTTTAATTAAAAAAATAATTCTTCAAACATATAGTAATGGAAAGACACTAAAATGTTCATTCTGCACACTGATTTATGAATCAATATTAGCACAAATCCACTTAGGTCATTATAATGGATATAACTTCCAACTTCAAACTGCAGGAAAAAAGTATGAAATTGGGGGCAGCTGGGTGGCTCAGTCAATTGAGAGCCAGGCCTAGAGATGGGAGGTCCTAGGTTCAAATCTGACCTCAGACACTTCCTAGCTGTGTAAACCTGGGCAAGTCACTTAACTTCCATTGCTTAACCCTTGCTATCCTTCTGCCTTGGAACCAAGTTGTTGTTGTTGTTTTTTTAATACAATATTAATTTTGAGTTAACCTAATAAACTAGGCTAAAGATTTCTTCAAGGGACAAATAAAAGCTCCTTTATTTTTTCTTTACTATTAAATTTTTAAAATGAAAATAGACTACCTCAAACATGGAGAAATGGTCATGTGTATATTGTTTTATGAATTTACAAACACAAATGTAATAGATCCTCAACAAATCAAGTTAAATTTTAAGAGAAATAAAAATTTGCAGAGAGCCCAACAATATTTTAGCAGAAAAACTGGCATGGTATTAGGGAAAAGGCTGTCTATTTTAAGTCAGTAAATCTTCATTTCTATCTCTATCTGGGATACACATTACATGTGTGACTTTGGGTAAGTCACTTAATATTTCTAGATTCTATTTGGAATGAATTTGATAACCTATTAAATTGTTTGCAGCTCAGATTTGTTATCTGAGCCTTTCCCTAATAAACTAAGAGGCTAAAAAGCCAAAAGAAAAAGAGTAGTTAATTTCAATCAAGCTACTATTTTTTGCTAAGATTCTTTTGCACTTGACAGCAACTATTGATGAGCAATGTTCATTCCTTAGAGAGATCTTGGAAGTTTTAAAGGACACTTTGAAAGATGGATGGTATTAGAATAATAATGCCAGGTAGACAATTGTGACTAGAATTTTAAATTAAAAGGAGTAATTTTGACAAGTTAAATATTCTTGACAGCAAAATGCTGACCTCCAAGAGCCTTGTTTTATTTAAATTCAATATCTTATAAAATCTTACCTTGTTCAAATAAAGAAGAAAATCTCTATACTTAACATGTGGCATTTATACTCTGAATAATTGAGATTAGGCATATAAGAGGTAAAGGGATTTTACATGTATAGATGAACATATTTTTAACTGAACTTCCCTACATTATGGCAGAAGACCTAGAATTGAGTATATTCTTACTATATTTTTCTCCTCCCCTTCTTAGCCTTTATTGTATGCATATAATATAGTTTATCTATGCCTACTGAAGTGAAAAATTAAGCAAGCTCAAAGACTATATCTACTATACTTTTTTGACCCCCTATCATAAGATTAATGCTTTTAGTATTAAAATAATGGGAATAACAATTATAAATCTTATGAGAAATAAATTTCTTAACATTGAAAGTGCAGTTCATTTATTAACTATCTCTTTGACTACAGAAACTGTCTTATTTTTGCATTTTGCACTTATTTTTCACTAAGTGATGAATACTCTTTCATATCCAACAGTCTGGTTAGCAACAAAACCTTTTTTATAAAAAGTTGATAAAGATATATTCTAATATCAATGTCTGAATGCTGTAAGTGTGATTGAGATTTTATTTTTATTTTTAATCAATGGAATTTCATCTTGTTGAATTAAGTTGAATTAAAAGCTTGTTAGAGCACATAAGATTTTTACAATAGGTATTGGGCAATAGAGGTTATGAAAATATTAACTACCTAGAAAAGATAAATCCAAAGGTCTAATAAAATTTTCATAGACAAAACAACTCAAATCATTAACTTATTTTGCTACTTTGGTGACATATATCATGCATTCATTTTTAGTCTAAGTGACTAAAATTTGCTCAAGAAAGCTAATACATTTTTTGGTGAAAATTCTCATTTGATAACCATTTAAGGTCTGCTTTGTTCTTTCTAAAAGCTATACGTTTTATAGCATAATTTGCCAAATTATTGCAATGAATTATTTTAGAATGAAATGGTTCTTCTACATTCAGTTCTTGCCATACCACAACTTTATTTGACATGGACTCTTATCTTTGGTCCATTTTCCAAGGCTATGCTTCTTTTTCTAGCTGTTCACTAAAGATATACAGTCTATATTGTCACAATCATTATTGTCCTTATAATTTAGTAGCACATTCTATTTAAAATTCATATATTCTCTTGTTATATCTTAGCACCTAAATGAACAAAATAAGATAAAAATAGTGGTATCAGTAAATTGGTAATAATTGAGACCCCTATCAAATTTCAGATGTGACTCACTCTTAGATTACAGCTATATTAAAAATTTAAAAAGAAAAGGTATGATTGATTTTTTTCTCTTTGTCTAGGATTGAAGTATTTTTCACTCTAGTAATAGTTCATTGTTTGTACTGTAAAAGCAAATAATTATATGAATTTGTGATCTCATTGATTCAGGAATTTCTTTCAGTCATGAAGGCCATAATCAAGGCCTTTTTAACCTCTATTTGTTTTGCCCATATTTTACCAAAATTTTGTAACAAATGATCAGTTAAATAAATGGTTGCTTTTGATGCATTTTTCTGATGCCAAGAGTGTATCAGCAGAATTCTCTGGTTATATATCTGCCATCCCTCCCTTTTGCCATATGGAGAGAAATATTCATTTCTACCACACAATTCTTTGATATTCCTTAGTCCCATTCTTATTTAGATTATCTTGTTAGTCATTCATTATAATCTGTTCATAGTCACTTCATACCTTCAGTCATTACTCTATGAAATAAATATTTTTCTTTGAATGCAGGCATATTCCATATCTCATTCTTAAAATATAAGCATTGAAAAGATAAACCTTCATCTTCATGGGAAGGGTTGGGTCTATAATAGTTTTTCAATTTCCCAAAAGCAATTGAGCCCACTTATACTGACTAACCAACATGTATTTACTTTTAATAATTTCTATAGTTTATCCAAACAAATGTATGCTGGATGGGTAATACAAATACTTCCTCAATTTCTTTTACTTATGTGAATGGAAACACAAAACATTCAACACAAACATAATACTACACATAAACTTGACTGCATCATCCGCAGGGAATAATACATCCATAAGAACTCAATTTTGGATCTCCTCCATTAGAGTGATTCATGTGTTTAATGATCATACATTTCCCCATATATACATCTATTAAAGATAAATAATAATAATGAGCTAAAATGTTATTTTAATTTTTATGTGCCAGGCATGTGCTAAGTGCTTTATAATTATTACCTCCCACAACATTTTGTACATAATGAGTGATTAATATAAGAATATTATTTTAAAATGTAAAATATTGTGAAGACATTCGGTGAATAACTCAGACATGGTTGTTGAGATACCTGTGAAAAACAAGGTTGATAAAAGTCTTACATACTAGAAAATTAAAACAAACATCCTTGTCCTCTCTTTTTCCCTAAGAAATCCTCAAAATTTTATAGGCTGTACTCTTCTGTATTAATAAAGGGATTTTATTTACTTGGAGACCCTTATACTAATGGACTGACAGGCAAAAAATAGCAATTAAAAATTCCAATTACTTAAGGATATTTAAAAACAAAAAAGATCTGTTCCTACCTTCAAGAAGTTTATAATCTAGTAATAGTGAGATATATATGCTGAAAATAATATAATGCAAATTAAAGAAGGATAAGTATAAATGAGGAATAGAAATTAGCATAAATCAGATGAGGAAAGAATTCATTTCCTTTTGAATGGGATCAGAGAAATTTTATAAAGGACATAGCATTACTGCTATCTGAAGTGATTTTCCAAAGGTAGGTTTAATGTTACCAAGAAAGGGAATAAAATATAAAGAACTTGTACTTTTATACAGAAATTATGTTTCCATACTACCTATCATCAACAAATTATATGACCTTAAGCTAGCCAATGACTACTTTTCTCACTTTCCTTCACCTCATCTTTAAGTAAGATCAACAGATGATTTGATTTTTAAGATTTCCGCAGGTTCTGAAATCTGATCATTCCAATAAAGGCAAGAAGAGGTTATCACAGATGTAGGAAAAAGTGTGAATGAAAGCACAGGGGACTGGAATGACAGGATGGATTCGATGAGGATAGGGTGCCAAGAGTAGCCAATAATACTTCTCATTTGGGTCATAAAGTTTGTAAGTATATATGCATACTTAAAACTATATATGCACATGTCTATATACACATATGTGTCCTATGCAATATACTGTAATGTTCATCTGCACATATGTTTCTGCATAGATATATATGTTTAGATATGTGAAATCTATGTATGCATTTGTATTCATATGAAGGAATTTATTTATGTATAGCAAATGTCTTTGCTAGTCAGATTATAGATTTTTTAACTAGAAAGTTAGAGATTAATTAGTTCAATTCCTTTATCTTATAGTTGAGGAATCTGAAGCACTGAGACTAAAGTGAATGACAGGCATCAAGGACAGAACCCAGAATCAATTCCCGGTATTGTGGTTTCAAATTCAGTACATTTTCCAATATATTATGCAACTTCATGACTCAAGAGTTGTCCCTCTTCATAAGATTAGGTTAGTAAATGAAAAATATATCTGTCTCTACCAATGGAATCAAGAGGGAAATGTTAGACAAAGCAATATAATGAAAAGGCAAATATAAGGAAAATAAAAATGTATCACAATCCTCTATGTTACAGAATATATTAGGGGCAGCTTTTATAAGTATGGAAAGCAAAGATATTTAATAGACAAATGAAAGATCAAGACATCTGTCAGCGAAGAGAAAATATGAATCTTTCTTAAGAAGGAATAAACTATTTTCCTCATAATTCCTAATTCCTAATGTTTCTGACAAATTAGTTTTTTTAATCCAATCATCCTGAGACAGCCTCTCTTTATACCAAGAACATTCTTGAGAATGCTGAAGAATTTAGTTTTTAACAATCTGTGATTTTTACCATGGAAATACCCATTATTTCAGTACGATTTAATGCGATAAAATTTTTCAAAAATTCTAGAATTTGCTTTAATAGATTCAATTCAAAACACTGATAAAATAATAAGTTTTTAGATAGAAAATTCCAAGGCCACAGAATCCCTTTTAGGTCCAGTAAAGTTCACTACTGCTCGATGAATATCTTGGAAATACTTTAATAATATTTTTATTCAAACATGGTATTCATCACCACAATTTGTCTCTTTTTTGATGTGCCATATGCCAACTAATAAGAAGATTTTTATTTCAGACAACAGAAGGGCTATTTTTGCCATTGCTTTGTGGCTGATTTTATTTTCCAAAATGCAGCTGCCTTTATTCACAAAACGCTATTTGAAAAAATCCTAAGTGTTGATTCATTTTGAATAAACAAAACTGAACCTGTTGAACTGTTGAATAGTATGTTCTATTTATACAGCATACCTAAGTCAGAATTATAACTTACATATCTGGTTCAGAATGCAGGAATCTTCAAATTTGTAAAAGCCTCTAACCTCAGGTCACAAGGTTGCATGGTAAAGATTTCAGAGTACTGACCTGGGATGGAGAAATGGGCATCGTGAACATCAGCTGCTATAGTTACATAAGTATGCTATGTTAGGGAAGCCAGTTAAGGGGAGAAAACTGGAAACAAATAATCTTGGGAAGGAAATACAAATTCTCTGTTGAAAGTATGAACCTTTTTGTCACTTTTAGAACTCAAGTGTATGTACCTTGTTGACTTTCCAAGTTTTACCTCTCATTTTAATTAAGCAAACTCCATGTGTGCAAATAATTAATTTAGTTTTCTATTTCTCCTGCCACTTTATTATCTCTCTTCAAATCCCTTTATTGAAAAATATGGTTTCCTTGCAGATACATTCATATAGCATCTGCAGAAGTCTTTTCTCATTCCTCTCATCTCTAATTACTACTTTTTTTCCATTTTAAGCTTATCTTCCAATTACTCCTATATCTTGCATATCTCAAGTTATATTCATGTTTTCCCTCTCACAAAGTTAATAAATGCTTATGTATTGACTGAAACTCTTCTTGATTTTCTCACCCATATTTAGGCAACATGAGAGTGTTATAGATTAATATATCCTCAAGTGCCCACCTATTTACTATTTTCATCAGCTTACTATAAATTTAAAATTATTAGCTGAATTTAATTGTGATTTTTTTCTTTTGTAAATATCTTCCAAAGATAAAAGATAATACCAAACTTTTCTCACTTTCATTGAATCTTTTCACAATATTTTGTACTCAAAAGCAACTGTCAAAGGCATTTATAACTTTTGTATACTTAACAAACCCAATGAAATAAATATTTAGGTTCTTACATCAGAAAAAAAAAAACAGAAAAAATTACTCCTGAAGTAGATATTCAGAAGTAATAGGAAGAAAATAATTTCCAAAATCAGACCATTACCCAGAGGAAATAATGGAAATATAATATTAATAATAGACTAGGGTTCTAGTTAGTAAGGTAATCAACAACAATGTCTTATTCAATTTCTAAATCAAAACATAGTGTTCATAAACTGGGAAGCTAGTTTTATCAATGAATCTAGTGTCAGGCCCGGAGTCAGGAAGATTCATTTTCTGAATTGAAATTTGACTTCAGACACTTACTACTTATGTGACCATGGGAAAGTCACTTAACCTTGTTTGCCTTCATTTTCTCATTTGTAAAATGATTTGGCAAAGGAAATGGCAAATCATTTCTGTGTGAATTGGATATCTGGATGACTTCCAACCCACTCCAATTCCAGAAAAGACTCACCTCAGGGAATGGACAGAGGAGTGAGAGAGTCACACTTCAGCAAGTGCCAAGGAGGTCAGGAGGCAATGAAATATGACAAATGAAGGCCACTGGAAAATCAAAGAATCTGGAAGGAGCTGGAAGAGGGATTGAGATGGAGGTTTGAAAAGACAGAATGGGAAGTTCACTAGGGCTCTTTTCTCCCATTCTTCTTTCTGCTCTGTTTCTCTCTCTCTGGACTTGCTCTTTCTCTGACCTTTCTTTTCTTGTATTTTATCTCTGGCAAGCAGGGGCTGGGATCCAGGACTAGATTATTAATTATACAATTAAATATTAAATTAAATATTTTAATTTAATTTATTTTATATAAAATATTAATATGCTTATTAATATATTTTAATATAATATAAAATACAATTTTAATTTAATAATTAAGTTAGAAAGGCTGCAAACCTTATTTCTCCCTTTCTTTGTCTTTACTAATAAATACTTATAAATTTAATATAAAGCCTTCAAATTAATTTTTATTCATAACCCCTTATTATCTTTGCCAAGAAATGCTAAATGAAGTCACAAATAGTCAGAAACTACTGAAAGGACTGAACAACTAAAAATTATTATTTTTTAAATCTAGAATAATTTTTCCATGGTTACATGATTCATCTTCTTTTCCTCTCCTCTTCCCTCCTGCATCCCTTAGCTACAAGCAATTACATTGGGTTAAACCTGTATTATTCTTCAAAATCTATTTCCATTTTACTCATATTTTCAAGAGTGACCTTTTAACACTAAAACCCCAGTCTTATCCCCATTGAACCATGTGACTGATCATATATTTTACTTCTGTGTTTCTACTCCCAAAATTCTTTCTCTGGATGTGGATAGTGTTCTTTCTCTTAAGTTCTTTGGTATTGTCCTGGATCACTGCACTGCTACTAGTAGAAAAGTCTGTAACATTCACTTGTGCCACAATGTATCAGTCTCTATGTACAATGTTCTGGTTCTGCTCCTTTCCCTCTGTATCAATTTCTGGAGTTCACTCAGTTTACATGGAATTCCTCCAGTTTATTGTTTCTTTTAGAACAATAGTATTCCATCAACATTAGATATCACAATTTGTTCAGTCATTTCCCAATTGAAGGGCTTCCCCTCATTTTCCAATTTTTTGCCACAACAAAGAATGCAGCTATGAATATTCTTGTACAAGTCTTTTTCCTTATTTTCTCTTTGGGGTACGAACCCAGCAGTGCTATGGCTGGATCAAAGGGAAGACAGTCTTTTAGTGCCCTTTGGGCATAGTTCCAAATTGCCCTAGAGAATGGTTGAATTACTTCACAACTCCAACAGCAATGTATTAGTGTCCCAATTGTGACATATCCCTTCCAACATTTATCACTTCCCTTTGCTGCTACATTGACCAATCTGCCAGGTGTGAGGTAGTACCACAGAGTTGTTTTGATTTGTATTTCTCCCTCTCGGGAGAGATTTAGAACATTTTTTCATGTGATTATTGATGTGATTTCTTCATCCCTTGATCATTTGTTGATTGTGAACTGTCCTGATTTTTTATGAATTTGACTTAGTTCCTTATATATTTGGCAAATAAACCTTTGTCAGGGAGTTTTGTTATAAATTTTTCCCCAATTTGTTACCTTACTTTTAATTGTAGTTTCATTGGTTTTGTTTATACAAAGCCTTTTACATTTGATATAATCAAAGTTATTCATTTTTTGTAATGTTCTCTGTCTCCTGCATGGTCTTATATTCCTCTCTTTCCCACAGATCTGACAGGTTACTATTTTATGTTCATCCAAATTATTTATGATTTTACTCTTTATATTTAAGTCATTTACCCGTGTTGAATATATCTTGGTAAAGAGCATGAGATGTTGATATAAATCTAATTTTCCTCCTCCTATTTTCCAATTTCCCAGTATTATTTTTTTGTCAAATCATGAGTTCTTGTCCCCAAAGCTAGGCTCTTTGGGTTTATCAAATACTAGCTAACTGAGGTCATTAACCCTAGTCTATTCCACTGATCCACCCTTTGGTCTCTTAGCCAGTGCCATATTGTTTTGATGACCAATGCTTAATAGTACATTTTAAGATCTGGTATTGAGAGACCACCATCCTTAACAATAAAGTTCTTAAGAAACAGGTAGCAAACTAATAGAAAGTAAAATCATCTTGTTTGCTTGCACACACTTATACATATAAACATACACTTTAAAAATATATAAATCATATCTTTAACCAATATCATTCTTTAGATAGTTCATGAAATTCAAACTCTTACAATGGATAAATATATTGAAAAAGACTAGTTAAGTTTACTTCAATTTGACAAATATGTAAGGAGAATTTGTTTAATGCCTCCTCATAACACTTTTAAATCTTAAAATAATAGATAAAAAATAAAATTTAAAATGTCATAATCATGTAATGTCAACAAGTATTTATTCAATATATATTTCAGATATTATGAAAATTAATGGATGCAAAGAAAAGAAAAATATATAAAATAAAAAGTCCATGATGTTAAGGAATGAATTCATAGTTTACTAATTTTTTGTCATTTGTCAGAACACTGCAATTAATTTCTTTAAAATATATGAAATTTTAACTACATATGTGATACATATCAGTAAGAAAGTGTATTTAAAATTAAACTATCAATCAATTAATTTAGTATTAATAATTCAAAGGAAATCAAGATAAACAAACTTAAAATTATATAATTATAAGTTGTTTCTTCCTGAATGTTTTGATTAATATTGCTAATTCTGAACATGTTTCCTTTTACATTTGAAGATATGGAATATTGTGATGTATATTTCTACAACCCCTTTGACTTTGCAATCCACTGTATTTGTTTGTAATAGTGATGGTTCTCATCATGGTCACTTTGGACAATGAACTGTTGACTTGGGTGGCACTTATTTGAAGATGACTGTTGACAGAGGTGAAAGTGCAGACTGTGACTACTGACCAAGCTCTATCTGCTTTCTGCCTCTGCAGTGAACAGCAGCTGCTGTGCATAAATGTTATGCAGAAGAGGAAAATGTATTGTTCAGATTTCTACTTTGAGTTCACAGAGAGCCTATTCAGTTTTCCCTACCTCTGTGCAGCATTTCTGAAAATGTAGTACTTGTTTAGATCTTTCATCTTTTTTGATTACTGGGGGGGGGGGAGTAAAGGAAGAAAACAATAAAAATTATACATTGCTTTTTGTTGTTTCAACCGCTTTTTATCATAAGCCTAAACCAATGAATGGCTATCCAGTTTTATTTTGATGTGTGAATTAAATATCTAGGGGATCCCAATTCCAGGAAAGACCTCATAGATAGACACCATTGAGTCACATTTTTTAATTTGTCAGAGTATCAGTGCAGTTCTTGACTAGTTGAAGTCAATGTAGGTGATGTGTCTGCTAAAATTGGATTGAAGTAAAACTCTGGCCAATTAGAAACTCTGAATAGGAGTGGTTAAACTAGGTTTAAAAGGCCAGGAGGACAAGTGTGAGCTCTCTATCTCTGCCATTTTCCCCTTGATTGATTAGTAGTCCTGTCTTGGCCAGTTTGAAGCTGCTATTATTTGACCTTATGATCTTTTCTGGCTGGGCCAAAGCCCAGGGCAAGGCTTGGGCTTCCTGCCATCTATCCAATCTATCTTGGAAAAGCAGTGGCTCAGAGCCCTGATGGCAGAGAAACCAGGTCAGAGCAACCAAAGAGACATGGTGCAACTTGGAAACCTTCTAGTTAAATTGCTCATTCTTTCTCTCTCACACTTTTACAAATAATTATAATTTAATAGTCTCCTGGATTAATTTTAATTATAACAGGAATAATCTAGAACACATTCAAGCTCTGTATAGCTACTATAGGAAGAAGCAATTAATTTAGATACTTTGGGAGGAGGAGAACTAAAAAAAGAATCTGATATGAAACCAGCAAAACAGTGTCTGGATTGAATTAAAAACTTTTTCAAGTCCTAATACATGCTATCTGTACAAATTAATTAAAATAACTATAAAATGTATTTTGTGAAATAATATTTACAAAGTATGCAGATAGAATTTACTCCCCAAGACTAGTCTACCCATCATCCATTTGTGTGCAAATGCTACGTGAATGCATAAGAATGAGGGAAGATGGAAGATATGGTTTTGGTGTGACCCTGTCTCTCTCTCTGTGTTTCCTGGAATGTGGCTGAGGAGCTGGGCTGAGAGCCAGATGGTGGTTAGTTAGGTTAGATTTTTATACTTCTTTCTTTTTTGTTTTTTCTACTTTAAGTGATTATTAATAAATTGTAAAAAAGTAACACTTGGAGTTATTGATATTAATTTAAATCTTACAAAAGCAATATATATATATAGGTATAATTTCATTTGAGCTTCTCAAGAATATTGTTAGCTAGGAAGTACAGTTATTGTTATCTGTATTAGAGAAGATAAGTAATTTGCCAAGGCATCAGCTAGTTAAGTAATAGAACTATAATTCAACCAGGTTTTCAAAGGCCAAGGATGATGTTATTGTACATGCTTCTAATATAATTGTCATTCCAATTTTCTCATCTCTCCTTTCTATTTCTCACTAGCTGAGGGTCATATAGACATGATTAAATTTGTGATGAGTTTGGTATTCATCTGTTGAACTGATACTATTAATAAATAA
The DNA here is from genome assembly GCF_027887165.1 of Monodelphis domestica. Taxonomy (NCBI): domain Eukaryota; kingdom Metazoa; phylum Chordata; class Mammalia; order Didelphimorphia; family Didelphidae; genus Monodelphis; species Monodelphis domestica. The sequence continues at coordinate 246,235,314 of NC_077229.1, read as the reverse complement.
TTATATCTATACCATCATATAGAAAAAAAATTTTAAAAAGAAAAATTTACTTTTCCACCCTGGAAGCCAATTTAATCTATCTTTTTTTTTTTTAAGAATCCTTACTTTCCACCTTAGAAGCAATACTATATATTGGTTCCAAGGCAGAAAAGTCATAAGGGCTAGGTAGGGTAGATTAAATGACTTGCCCAAGATCACGCACGTAAGATGTATCTGAGTCCAGTTTTTAACCCAGGACCTTATGTCTCTAGGCTTGACGTTTAATCCACCAAAGCACCTAGCTGTCCTGCCCCCACTACCAACCTAATAAACCTTTATTGCAAAATAATTTGGAACTCACTATATAGATAAGCTTGAATGTTCTTTTTCTTTTTTTAATTTCTTCATATTTTTCTTTCTTTCTTCCTGTCTTCACAAAATGCAGCAAATTACCATGCATATCATAGAATTTCTATTTAAACTCCTTGTTTAATGTCATACACTGAAAAAAACCCATAAGTATGTTCACAATTAGACTAGGAATAATGGGAGAGAGTATTATAAAATGTAAGTATTATTGGATATACCACAAACTTATACAATATCACTTGACTGTAATAGTGGAGAAGCATCTTAAAAATAAAAGTATTAGATAACTAAGAAACACTCAAATGGGATAGGGGATGGTAAGAGTTCAACATATATATATATGTATATATATATATATATATATATATATATATATGAAGAAGGAGATAGACAGGTAGAGATAGGGACAGATAGAGATAGAGAAACAAAAAGATTGGGAAACAGAGTGTAGAAAGGGAAAGAAAGGGAGAAACACAGAGAGAAGAGAAGCCTAAAATTGAATGTTGAGGACATATTTCTGTACTGGTCACTAAAAATGAGTAATATATATTGTGGAGGAAAATTTCTTTTCAAGGGTGAACAATTTCCCCATGAAATATCTCACAAAATTCTCTGTTTTTTCTGTGATATAATTTCATTCTCTTCCAAAAAATCTTATTTATGAAATGAAACAATGTTAAGGAGCATTCATTAAGCTCTTCCTATGTATCTAGTACTATGCTAAGCACTGTTCATAAAAATACAAAAGATAAGCAAAAACAAACTCATACATACACACATACACAGGAATGGCAGTGGTTGCTCTTATAGGAGAAAATTACACTATAAGTCAGAAGATAGTGTATGAAATGAAGCTGGAGTGGGTAATATTCAGTATGGGAAAGGGGAGAATGATGGAAAAATCTGGAATCATCTGATAAGAAATAATAGCATTGTTTTCCTGGAAACTCCCCTTAAATGGTGGTTCTGTGAGGAGACACTCAATTAGAATTAGGTACTATAGGAATGCAGGGTATCTGTGAGATGTGAATTTAGTATTCATCAGAAAATGAAAACTTGAGAGGGATCCTCCAGTTGTGCCACATACTATTTGAGTAATGAGAAAATCATTTCAATTTATTCACCTTAGTTATCTCACCTGTAAAGTAATAGATTTGACTCAATTGGTTCTATAAGGGCATTGTAATATTTTTCAGGTAGGAAACTGTCATTGTTCATTTGTCACTTTTGTTCTTACCACAAAGTCTGGTATACAGTTGCAGCAGAGTAAATATCTATTGATTGGTTTTATTCTATGATTATATGAATTCCTTTTGCTAATTTCCTTTATTTCTTATAATAGGGAGAATATCAGCAGATCCTGCTTCAGGAAAAAAATATCTGTATGTGGGCATGTGTGTAGAGTTTAAATAATTTTGTACATCAAAACTGATGGGCAAATCTGTGGGAACATTAAGATACAGAATAGTGGGAAGAAACCAAAACCTTTTAAAAAAAGTACAAACGTAAATGCCAAGATTTTTTTTTTAAATCATCATTATGAACAGAAAGAAGAGGAAAGAACAAAGAAATTTTTTAACTAGGCAAATGTTTTAATGAACTATATGGAAGCATTTTCTTAATCTATGCTGTCAAATCTGCTGTAGGCACATTAATCCATTTATTTCCAATTAGCATTAGAAAATATGCATATAAACCCTCCAATATGAAAATTAGATTATATGACAGCATCCACCCATGTTCTAATAAAAAACAAATAAGGTTATTTCTGATAATTAAACAACAAACCTGTGATCACATGTATTATTTTTATCTGAATAATTAAATGTTAGGGAATATTAAAAATTCAAAATTATTGAAAAATAAAAATAATGAAAGTATTGAAGAGTAAAATAATTTCTATAAAAACATGACTAGTTCAGTTGATTGTCTGTCTTCAAATGATAATGACATAGCAACAATAATATCACAAACACTTTAAAATAATAGCTAAATTTATCTTCACAATAACCATAGGATATAGATGCCACTATTATTTCCCATTTATAGATAAGGAAACTGAGGCAAACAGGCCATGTAACTTGCTCAGGGTCACACAGTTCTTTTTTTTTTTTTATATCCTTACTTTTTGTCTTGAAGTCAATATTGTACATTGGTTCCAAGGCAGAAGAGTGGTAAGGGCTAGGCAATGGGGGTTAAGTGACTTGCCCAGTGTTACACAGCTAGGAAGTGTCTGAATTTAGATTTGAACCCAGGATTGGCTGTCAATCCACTGAGCCACCCAGCTGCCACTCACACACACACAGTTATTAAATATCTGAGCCTGTGCTCTACTTTACTCTAGGTCTAAAAGTCTATTTATTAAATGTCAACCATGAGTAAAAACAATAATACAAAAGGGAGCAATATTTTGTGAAACAAGAATCAATCTTATAATCAGGAATGTATGTCATCCTGAACCAGCAATGCATTCTCTCAGGTCTTTGTTAAAGTCTACAAAACTATTCCTTATAAAAAGTTCCTACTCTGCATCAGGTTTGAGCATTTCCATATCAGATATTTCAATGTCGGGAATTTTCACACTGCGATCAATCATGGGGCTGGCCCTCATCAGAGCATTATGTCAAAGATTGAAGCATCTTCCAAGGCTGGTAGTGACTCTGTTGCTAGAATGCTAGGGATGAAGTCGCGAACAAATGTATTCAAATTTGCCTTTAGACACTATCACACTCGGTGACTTTGGACAAGTTTCCTCAAATATAAAATGAAGATAACAGTAGCAACTGGTTTAAAGAGTGAAGATCAAATAAGATAATAGGATGGGGCAGCGAGATGGTTCAGTGGATTGAGAGGCAGATGTCCTGGGTTCAAATCAGATCTCAGATTCTTTCTAGCTGTGTGAATCTAGACAAGTCACTTAACCCTCATTGCCTAGCCGTTGAGGCTCTTCTACCTTGGAACCAATAGATGATATTGATTCTATAATAGAAGGCAAAGTTTTTTTGGTAAATTAATAAATAAATAAGGGAGGAGAGAAGATTAGGCCATTTGGCACAAAATAGGTGTTACATAAATGTTTATTCCTTTTAGTTCCCTTTCATATTTCATATTTACCAATATCAACATATATATACATATATAAATATACATAATCATAATGTGTATATATATTTATATACATATAGGCATATTGTGGGTGGGTATATTTAAAGTTTACAGAGAACTTTCCTTTCAATAACCTTATGAGGTCACAAATTCAGGAATGATCTCCAGTTGGTTTAGGGTACAGAGCACTAGGTGTGTAGTCATAAAGACATGAGTTCATATCCTGTCTCAGATTGCTTAATATATGACTGCTCAAGTTACTCAATCTCTATTTATCTCAGTTTCTTCATCTGTAAAATGAGGGTAATAATAGCATCTGCTTCTCTGGGTTTTTGAGAGGACTGAGTGAAATAATATTTATAAAACATTAGCATAGTACATGAACTAAAAAAACTGACATAATTTTAAATTATTATTGCTGCTTATATTATAAATACTGTATAACATTTTGAGATAAAGACACTGAAACTCATAAAGTTTAAGTAGCTTTTCTAGAACAGCTCATCTAGCAATCAACAAACGGGTTTAAAAACCATGTATTTTGATTAAACTTGTTCTTTTATTTTTTTTTTACTTTTTCCCTCAATTACATGTCAAAATCATTTTCTAATGTTCATTTTTTTCAATTTTGATTTCCAAATTCTCACCCCTCATCCCATCCTCCTTTCCTCAACCCTTCTCTAAAAATTAAGCAATCTGATATTGATTTTTATATGCTAATCATGTAAAGCATTTTCCCACATTAGTCATTTTATGGAAGAGATTTTGTTTTTTTAAGAAAAACATAGTTTGTTTTGGTGTGTGTACAGACTCTCTTAGTTGTTTCTCTGAAGGCAGATGGCAGTTTTCCTTATGAGTCCCTGGGATTGTACAGGGATCCAAGGATCACTATCTTGTTGAGGGTAATTAGGTCATTCACAATTATCCATCAAAAATATTTTTGTTACTGTCTACAATGTTCTGATTCTGTACACTTTACTATGCATTAATTTATGTAAGTCTTTTCAGCTTTTTTCTTCAAAAATATTGTTCATCCTTTCTTATGGCACAGTAATATTTCATTATAATCATATAACATTACTTAATCAGTCATTCTCAAATAGATGGACAATACACCTCAATTTTCAATTCTTTGCTACCACAAAAAGAGCTCCAGTAAATGTTTTTATGTAAGTACATTGGTTTATATTTTTTATGATGGTTTTAAAGCCCCTTGGGCATAGTTCCAAATTACTCTCCAGAATAGTTGAATCAAATCACAACTACAGGAACAGGGCAAGAATGCCAATGTTCCTGCATTGCCAATATTTTCCTTTTCCTTCTGTCTTATTGGCCAAGCTAATAGGTATGCAGTGGTACCTCAGAATTCTTTTAAATTCCATTTCTCTAATCAAAAGTGATTTAGAGCATTCTTTTCATATCTAATATTTCTACTATGATATTAAATAATAGTGCTTACAATTGGGATTTTTGTTTCACCTCTGAGCTTATTAAGAAGATTTCTTGTTTGTCTCCATTATATATAATGCTTGCTGATGGTTTCAGATAGATACTACTCTAACATTTTAAGGAATAATTTTTATTCCTATTATCTATATTGTTTTATATGTTTATATATATATATATAATTTTGACAAAAGTCTTTTCTGCTTCTATTGAGATAATTATATGATTTCTCTTGGCTTTTTATTGATATAGTCAATTATACTAATATTTTTCCTACTATTATGCCAGCCTAAAATACCTGGTCTAAATCTCACCTGCTCGTAGTGAATGATTCTTTGGATATATTGCTATAATTTCCTTGAAAATCGTATATTTAAAATATTTGCATCAATAATTGAATTATACTTTTTCTGTTCTGGTTCAGGTTTCATCTTCTAATGTGTCATAAAAGGAATTTAGTAGGAATTTTGCCTATTTTTCAAAATAGTTTCTGTAATATTTGATTTTTTAAAATATTTGGTAGAATTCACTTGCAAATACTCATGTCCTTAGGTATTTTTTCTCGGGGAGTTTATGGATAGCTTGTTCAATTGCTTTTTCTAATAGGAAAATTTATAAGCATTCTATTTCCTCTTCTGCTAATATGGATGGACAGTTTATATTTTCATAAGTATTCATCCATTTTACTTAGATTATCATATTTATTGATATATAATTGGGTAAAAATATATTTCCTCTTCAATGGTGGCTAAATCACCCTTTCCCTTTTTTGATACCAGCTATTTGATTCCTTCTTTCCTTTTTTAAAAATCAAATCAACTGTGTGGGAGGAGATTCAGTGTGTAATTCTCAGAGAAGTATTTGGCTTGTTGTAATCTCAATTTTCAAGACCTCTTCCTGTTACTATTCTTTAGACTAAAACCTTCCCCCACCCCCACCACATCAAATTTTTAGTTTTCCTGACCTATTTTGAAAAGCCTTGAGAGGAGTTTATCTGTACCTTGGGCAGAAAGCCAACTATCAGATGAGCTGAATGAGGGAAAGTAGAGTGAGTTTCAAAAGTTTCTTTTTGTCCTCGGCTTGGAATCCCATGATAGTCACAGGATTTTTCTTTGATCATGGGGGGGTCTTTATGGGTATATCATGTTAAAAATCATGCCCTCAAGACTGTAAATGCCACAATTCCCGCCACCCCCCACCATGGGATTGGACAGAGGGGAGGAGGAGAGTCTTGCATCAGGATCGTTATAAAAGTCTGTGATTGCACCTAGGAGAGGACATTTTTGTCCTGAGCAAGTCACTTGTGTGGGCAGAATCCCTTTTCCTTCCCTTCCCCTCAGCTTCCGCCTCCTTTTCTCAGAATAAAGCATCTTTTTCTCTGCCAGCATCTTATCAAATCTCCTGTCTGATCATTATAGTGATTTCTAGGGGTACGAACCTCTCAGAATTCCACTCCACACATCAATTTTTTTGGTATATTTTTATTTATCTTTTTAAAATTTTTATTTATTTATTTATATTTAATTTTTCATACTACCAGATTTAGCATGATCAATTAAGGAAGCAGAGAAAGGAAGAACACAATCGATTAGCTGTTCCTTTCTTAACACAAAGGCCTTGCATTTTGTTTTTTTGACTTAAAAAAAAAATAGCCTTGGTTACCACTAATTGTGTTTTAACCTCTTCTCTTGTCCCTTATTTTGCTGACCAGCCTGGCTCTAGTTGCTACTCTGCTAAGCTGGAGGTGGGGAGGGAGTGATTTACACCCTCTGGAGCTTCACTCCTGGTCCACTCCTGAAAGTGGGCCTTCACTGGGGAGCACTACTCTAGAGGAGGCCTTGGGCATTGCCTAAGGCCAAGTATTGGTTAAGGCCTCACCGCCCCCTGGTGAGGTGAGGCCTGCCGCCTAGATGCCTATCTGCCTCAGACCAGGTTCCCCTCTGATACAGAAAGAGAATCATCCCCTCCTCCTCACTCTCCAGGCCTTTCTGGGTTGGGAACTTGCTTCCTTCTCTGACCCAAAATTGGATAAAAGCCTCTGGTTTCTAGTGGTTTTGGGGATGGCCATTTTAGGGGAAATAGATAAATTCCCTCCTCCCTTGGCCATCTTGCCACTGAAAGTACACTTTTTATTACTTTTTTTAATCACATCTTTTGACTGAATGTCTTGTTCTTTTAATTTTATCACACATTCTCTGTGACAACTTTTAGATAAAATTATTATAGAAATGATAAATGTTCTGGACGTCACGTATATACGAAGCTATTCAGAAAGCAAGCACACTTTGTTTCTCTTTCATATCCACTGCCACTTAGAGTTTAGGTTAGAGGGTGGAATGAATGCTTTAATGTAATTCACTGAATTTTCTGCTTACCCAGACCATACTTCTGGCTTTCTTCCTTTCCCTCTTCTTATAAGGGTGAAAAGCTATTTCATTAATGTTTCTGTCTGCCCGCTTTGACCTCCTCAGTTATCCCCACATTTTCCTTCTTGTTCTCTAATAGCAATTGTCAGTAAGCCTGAAAGCCAGGCAGAAAGCTATGAGTTTACAAATGGTTTCTAAAGCAAAATGAAACAAAAATGGGAAGGAGTAGCAATATGCAAGCTCAATACACTGACTTGATTATTTTTCTATTATTATTTTGTACAAAAATTACTGTAAATATACATGTCAAAACTTTACCTAGAATACTAATTATACTTTTAAAATAATAAAAAATCATGCTATTAGGTACTGTCAACATGGAATTTAGGAATCCCAAACTTGTGGCCTAGTGGGATCTGATGAATCCCAATTTTAGATTTAGCTTGTAGATTGGAGACCCCAAAAACTTGTCCATGTTCCCTGTTCCCATGGAATATACCCTGAAGGGAAATGATAATCCTGTTTGGGAGAGATAAGCATATACTAAGGACATTCTTTGTTTTAGGTAGCTTCCCCTATTGTATTAAAACCTCTCTCAGGAAGGTCAGACTTGGGCCTGAACCATCCTTTAGTAACTTTGTAAGCAGCCCCCTTCTCTTGCACCCTAGCTTCTAGCTTGATAGTATCTTGTCAGTGTAGTTTGAACCCTACCATTTCCTTGTAGCCATAGTGATGTCAATCATCTTTCCCTGCCCCTGGATTTCCAAAGGGTATATAGGTTCCCCAAGTTCTTTTGTTCCCCGGAGTCCATCCTGAGTCGGTGGCACTCCCAGGGCCTAGTGACCAGGGCGTCTTGACTGTGCAGTCATGGGAAGCAGCTCTGTTGGCTTATTAGTAGCGCTAACCCCTTTTCCCTTGATTAAAGAGTGATTTTGACTATTTAATATTCTGTGTTTTTTTCTAGTTGACAGTAGTTAAAGCAATCCAGAAACACAAACAATATTTTTCCCCCTATCACACCATTTCATCTCTAGCTCATCACCCCTTGATTCACACCACCTAACTAATTCTCATTATTGTTCCAAAATTTGATTACAAAACCATTGTTTGGTCTAAAAACAACAAAAAAAGGGATAGGGATGATATACATAATTATGCTTTCTCAGAAGGTACATTATAAGACTACACAGTTTATTTTGTCATGGAAGAGGCCTAGTCGCTTGTATAGTACATATAAGACATAGACATAATTTTAAATATTTCTCTAAAGTTAGAATACTCCTGGAAATGCACACAAATCACTTTGAAATAAAATAGATTTATTTATTAATTTTTCATCTATATTTTCTAGTGAGTGATTGGTTTTATACATTTCTTATACATTTTGTATTCATATTTCTTCAAATTAAAGCTTTATTGCCTTGGCCTACCTATAAACAATGAACATTACTCCGTGTTTAGATATATCTTTATTTGCATAAAAAGTGTTTTGTAATTGTGTTAATTTAATTCCTGTGTTAGACTCTTGAGAATTTAAATTGTCTGTTGTTTTATTAAGTCTACTTCTTCCTGCTGGTTATTTTTTTTTGGTAATTTATAGAAATGCTGATGATTTACATGGATTTATTTATTAAGTTGTCAATTATTACAAATAATTTTAGTTGATTCTCTAGGGTTTTCAATGTACGGTAGAGTGAGAGTTTTATTCCCTCATTGCCTATTTTTTTTCTTCAATATATTTTTCTTATCTCATTGTATTTTTAGACAATATTGAATAATAGTAGTGATAATGTATTTCATTGCTTTACCCTTGATCTTATTGGGAAGACTGCAAGCTTAATCTGTATTAAAAATAATATTTGGTCTTAGACTGATATTATTTATCATTTTTAAAAGCTTTTATTACTATGCTTTGTGGTATTTTTCAGAGAATTGTTATATTTTGATAAAATATTTCTATATCCTAAGACATAATATCATTTATATATTGGTTGATATAAAATGATTGTTTTTGTTATTGATATACTCCATTTTTCTGATAACAGAACCAGCACTGCATTCCTAACACAAATCCATCTGGTCATAGTGTATAATTTTTGGGATATATAGCCTTTATTTCCTTGCTAGTATTTTATTTAATAATTTGGCATCTATATTCATCAAGAAATTTGGTCTGTAGTTTGCTTTATTTTCCTCTTCATAGCTTATCTATTCAAAACATGTTTGTCACAAAAGGAATTTAGCAAGACTTCTTTTTGCCTACTTTTTCATATAGTTCATTAATCTATGATTGATTTTTCCTTAAATGTTTAATGGAATTAAATTGCATATCCATCTGCTCCAAGAGTTTTCATTCTCTCCTGCCCTTAAGGAACTTAGATATAAGTTGTTCAATTTCTTTTTATGTGAAAGGGCTGTTTAAGTACGTTATTTCCTTGTTTGTTCATCAGGGCAGTTTATATCTGGAAATATTCATCCATTTTACGTAGACTATCACAATTTTGTTGGCAGATAATGGAGCAAAATAACTCCCAATAATTTCTTTAATTTCATCTTCATTCACACTTTTTATATTTGGAGCTGATAATATAGATTTCTCCTTTACTTTTTAAACAAATTCACCAAAGGTTCATGCATTTTTTTATACAACCAACTACTACATTTCTTGTTCAATATTTTTTTTTAATTTTAATTATATTAATCTCTGCTTTGATCTTTTCAGGATTTCCTTTTTTGGTATTTCCTTTTTTATTTTTTTTAAATTTTTAGTTGCATGTTCATTTCATTTATATATGTTCTACTTCTCTTTTTTATTGATGTGTATTTTGGAGATAATACAATTTTCACTAAGTACATCTTTGTCTTTACCTCAAAAATTTTAATACATTTTTATTTTGAAATTATTTGAATGAAATTATTGACTGTTTATGATTGGTTATTTTACCCTTTCATTCCTTAGGATTCGATTATTTAATTCCACATAATTTTTCATGTTTATCTTAGTGACCTTTTGTTAAAAGTATTTTTATTGAATCATTGTTTTTAAAAAGTGCATTTTATATTTCTCCTTGTCTACATGGGTTTGTGAGGATATTTTGCTCTAATATAAGGTCAATTTTGTGAAGGTACCCTGTATCACTAAGAAAAAATATATTCCTTTCATTTCCCTCTCATTTTTATCTAGAATTTTAGCATGCTTGTTTTGTTTTTAATTCTATTTGCCTCCTTAACTAATTTTTCTTATTTGTGATAAGAATTATCTTGCTCTGAGAAGGGGGATTTGGTATCTTTTTTCTTTTACTGTTTCCTTTTGTAACTCTTTTAATATTTTTTAACAAATTTAATTACTATTTTATCTATTGTGTATACATTTCAGAATTGATATTATTTCATTGTCTATAGTAGTTTTCCAACAAGATACAGTTTGTCAGCTTAATTCTTTTAATTAGATCTATTTTTGCTTTTAACTTTCTCTAAGATAATGATTACTAAATTATTTTTTAATTTTAGCTTAGGTATATTAGATTTTTTTCTAATTCCTAATTTTAACTCTGTATTCTTCTGTATCAAGTGTTTCTTACAAAAAATATTTTGTTGGATTTGCTTTTCGAATGCATTCTCCTTTTATAGGTGAATTCCTTGAATTAACATTCGCAACTATGATTACTAACTGCATTTCTTTCCATCCCATTTTGCTCTGTTTATTCTTCTCTCTCTCTTTACCTTTTCCTTTTTCAAAATTCTATTTTGCTTCTGACAATTGCCTCCCTTAATCTTCTTTTCTTTTCTCATCACCTTTTCCATTATGCCTTTTCCTCTTATTTCGTTATTGAGTAAGATAGATTTCACTACCTGAATAGAGTATGTAAATGTATTCTTCTCTCTTTAAAAAAATTCTGATCAGAGCTAGAGTTAGATACAAGTATTGCCTTCTTCCCTCCATTCCTTACTCTACTGTAAAACTTCTTCTTTATATACTCCTTTTATGTAAATAATTTCACTATTTTCCTTCTCCTTTCAGAATCTATTATCTCATCCCTTTTTTTTTCAGCTATCCAATTGGTTTGAAATCATCTCTGAATAGTTGAGCTCACTTCTGTTCCCTCTGCCCTAATAATCATAATGCTCTTAGGATTTATTCACATTATCCTCCTATATAGGAACAAAGAATGTAACCATATTGAGACCACTATGTTTTCATTTTTTTGCTTGCCTTTTTAGGCTTCTCTTGAGGCTTTTGTTTTTAAAAATGTTTATATTCTGTTATTTTCTTCAAGAATGTATAAGAGTTTCATACTGAGAACTAAGACAGAAGAGTAAAGGGCCCTTCATTCACCTAATCCTTCCAAACCCAGCCCCCTGAAAACAACAACAAAAAAATAAATCACCTCAAAACAAAGGAAAACTAAATAAATATGTCTCACTGGGATAAGAAGAAAAATGGTGCAGGCATCACAACTTCATAAAGGATCAGTAGAAATTGGAGCAGCCCTACATGATTCAACTCTGCTAGAAATAAATGTTGCAGAATGGGAAAAAGCCTAGCCTGAACCACTCTACACAGGTATAGAAGGCAGAAAAGACAAGAACTCTATCTCACTCCCATGTGGCAGAACCCTGAAGGTAAAAAACAAAAATAAAAATCTCAAGGAAGAAAATAACTCCCTAAAATTAGAATCAGAAAAACAGAAGCTAATGAAATCATGGCATTAATCAGATGTCTTTTTTAATTAATTAATTAAAAAAACTTTTTAAATTAAAAACAAAATAGCAGAAAATTTAAAAGAAATGTTTAAAAGTCCTCTGTTTCATTAAATTCTCATTATTTTACTTGAAGGTAAATTATACTTAGTTTTTCTGGGTTGATTATTCTTGCTTATAATCTTGGATCCTTTGTATTCTCCAATTGACAAATGGTCAAAGGTTATGAACAAGCAATTCTCACATAAAGAAATTAAAACTATCTTTAGTCATCCAAAAAAAATTCTTCAAAATACTCTTGATTAAAGAAATACAAATTGAAACAACTCTGAGGTACTACCTCACACTCCATAGACTGGTTAACATGACAAAAAAAAAAGAAAAATGATAATTATTGAAGGAGATATGTATGATTCAAGACAATAATACATGGTTGGTGGTGTTTTAAACTGATACAACTATTTTAGAGATCCATCTGGAGCCATGCCTCAAGGTCCATAAAACTGCATAGTCTTTGACCCAGTAATTCCACTACTTTTTCTTTATCACAAAGAAATCGAATTTAAGGGTAAACGACCTACTTGTACCAAATTGTAAATAGTAGCACTTTTAGGGGTGGCAAAGAACTGGAAACTAAAGAGATAGCCATCATTTGGGGGTTGATAATGTCATGGTATGTCATGAATGTAATGGAATACTACAGTACCATAAGAAAAGACAAAGGAGATCATCAAAAAGGAAAAACAAACAAACAAACAAAAAACTTGGAAAGACTTATATGAAGTGATACAATGTGAAGTGAGCAGAAACCAGGAAAATGGTTTACACAATAACATCAATAATGTGTAATGATCAACGGTGAATGACTTAAATATTATGAACAAGGCAAAAATCCAGAACAACTCCAAGATAACAATGATGAAAAACGATCCACCATAGAAGAAAGAGAGTCCAAATGAAGATTAAAGCATACTATTCATTATTTCTTCTATGAATTCTTTTCTATAAAAATAGTTTGTTTCACAGCATGACAAACATGGAAATATGTATTATACAATAATATATGTACAACCTATATCATATTACCTGTCTTCTTGTGGGAGGTTCAGGGGTATGAGGGAGGGAGAGGACATGGCTTTCAAAATGTCAGAAAATACATAGTAAAAATTATATCAACATATAATCTGGAAAAAATAAATTTAAAACACGAAAATAAAACTTTTAACTTTTGTCTTTTAGTATAACATATTACAAGTCCTATGTTAATTTAACACAGTAGCTACAAAATCTTTTTGTGATCCTGATTATTACTTAATGGTAATTCAAAGTTTTGTTTTGTTTTGTTGTTCCTGGATTTTTGAAAGATCTTCTCCTTAACCTGAGAGTTCTGGCATATATTATAATATCCTTAAATTTTGTTGTTGTTTTTGTTGTTTGTGGGGGATCTCTTTGGGGTTTTGATTTTTGGATTCTGGTTTTTAAAATCATTTATTGAAATATGAGGCTTAAGTTCTTTCTCTAATTGTGGCTTTTAAGTAGTCCAATAATTCTTAAGTTATCTTTTCTCTATTTTCAGGTCATTTATTTATCTAATGAGATATTTTCATATTTTGTTCTATGTTTTTAATCTTTTAGCTTTGTTTTATTATTTCTTTATGTCTCCTGGATTCATTAGGTTATATTTGTGCAATCTAATATTTAAGAAAATGTATTCTTTAGTTAGCTTTTGTACCTCTTTTTAAAAATTGCTTAATTCTACAAAAAAAATTGCTTAATTCAGCTTTGTAAGGAATTATTTTCATCAGTGAAATTGTTTATATAACTCTTTTACTATTTGTCCAATTATTTTAAGGTGATATTTTCTGGAGCATGTTATGCCTTAAAAAAAGATGTTCATTGTGTTTTCATACTTCTATTACTGTCATTTATTTTCCCAATTTTCCTCTACTGCTAAATTAATAAAAGATACCTTTTGCAGTAATTTGTTATGGGGATTTTGAACAATTCACATTTTTTGAAACTTTTTGCTTTTAGATGTACTTTGACAACATTGTCTTATTGAGAATTTCTTCATTTTCCTTGTCATTGTAGGAAGTTTTAATTTGTTGCTATTCAGTCATTTTAATTTTATCTAGCTCTCTTTGGACCCTTTTGCAGATTTCTTGGCAAATATACTGGAATGGTTTATCTTTTCCTTCTCCAGTTCATTTTGCATATGAGATGACTGAAGTAAACAGGAGAAAGTAAATTATCTAGCATCATACAACTGGTGTCTGATGCCAGATAAAAACTAGGGAAGATGAGTTCACGTTAGATATAGTGCTCTGTCTAAAGTACTACATAATAATGTTCTGTTGTTTGTTTACTCAATTTTCTAGTACATTTCTTGACCTCAAACTTCATGTTAAAGGTTACATCTGTTCTCACAATGAGAGAGATAAGATATTATACCAAGATTTGGGTTTTTTTTTCCCCCACTGATGTTTTTGGAGCTATTTCTGCATTTTGGAATGTTATTTGGTGGGGAATGTTGGAAGAGTTCATCTTTAGGGCTTCTGCCTCTGGAAATTCTTGGGTTTTTAATAGATTGTTAAATATGGTAAAAGGATTGGATGTTTACTGCTGTGAACTTTTGATTTTTTATTACCTTTCATGGGGGTGCTACTATGTAAGAACAAATTAGAATAAGTCTATAAAACAAAGGCTTCATGGACTGGACTGTGAGAACTGCAAAAATAAGAAATGATAAGTCCTTTAAAAATGGAGTGAAAGTATTATAGAGAGACTTCCAGGTAAACATGGCAACAGTGTACACCCAGGATTCTTCCTTTCCTCACCACCTACTGATATAGACCAGCTCAAAGGGCCAAAAAACAACAACAACAACAAAAAACTACATTCATATGAATGAAGGGACTCTACAATATGGCACAGCATTGAAGGTATGTGGGATTTGGGAATTTCCACACTATAAGTGGGTGGAAATAGCTTCCACAAAAATGTGAGCTGATCAACCCTCCCCCACCACACCTATGGATCAAGAGTCAGAACCAGTGGTCTAGAATCAGTGAGTGAGTAAGGGGTATCTCTAGAGCAAGTGAGGGGAACCTCTCATTCAGACTTCTGACTGGAAAGGAAAGGAAAAACCACCATAGTGATGGCAAACAATGCCCAGGATAAACCACTTCCAAAAACCAAGAAAAACAAGTTGAAGTCATTGACCCTGGATAATTTTTGTGGAGGAAAAATCCAGATTATAGAGGAAATAGCAGAAGAGGACATACAAATAACTGCATCCATACCTTCCAAAAATTGAAATTGGTCACAAACTCTTGAAGAATTTAAATTGGAACTTATAAAAAAGATGGAAGGATTTTGGCAAGAAAAGTGGGAAATAGTTTAAAAAGAAAATAAGAGTTTAAAAGACAGGAAGTCCCATTTGGAGAAATAGCTAGGAGCCCTGAAAAGCAGGATAGAACAAACTGAAAAGGAAAATCAAAAGATTATAGCAGAAAACAAGTTCTTAATGATCAAAATTATTTAATTGGCAGCCAATGATCTTGCAAAACAACAAGAATTAATAAAGCAAAGTCAAAAGACTGACAAAATAGAAGAAAACATAAAATATCTCACTGACAAAATGATAGATCAGGAAAACCAGTCTTAAAGAGACAATTTGAGAATCATTGGTCTACCTCAAAACTCAGAAATGAACTGAAATCTTGACATCATACTATAAGATATTATCTAAGAAAACTGCCCTGATGCTCTTGAACAGGGGGGTGGGGGGGAATAGGCATCAAAATAGTTCATAGGATACCCTCTACACTAATTCCTCAAAAGATAACCCCCAGTTATATAATTGCCAAATTCAAGAACTTCTAGGCTAAGGAGAAAATTTTACAAGAAGCCAAAAAGAGATAATGTAGATATCAATGAGCACCAATCAGGATTACACACTAACTGTCAGCTTACACACTAAAAGACCACAAGGCTTGGAATACAATATTCAGAAAGGCAAGAGAATTGGGTCTTCAAGCAAGGATCATCTACCCATTAAAATTGACTATATACTTCCACAAGGAAAGTATGGGCATTCAACAAAATAGAAGATTTCCAAGCATTTGTAAAGAAAATACCAAAACTAAGTGGAAAGATTGATATTCAAACACAAAAATCAAGAGGAACATGAAAAGGTAAATAAGAAAGAGAGAGGAGTGGGAAAATTATTTATTTAAATTTTCTTTAATGTCTTCAATAAGATCAAATTGTTTATATTATAATATGGAATTTATTATTTGTAACTCAAAATTATATTCACTATTATAGTAATTAGAAGAATCATTCACAGGTAGAGATTGGGGTAATAAATGATATAAGATGTTATGCAAAAAAGAAAGAAAAAGGGAGGGGGGAATAGAAGATGGCACCAAGAAAAACTTGAAAGAATAAGATAAAAAGATAATCTATATCACACAAAGAGGCACATGGGAAGGGTAGGGGAAGAATACTATGTTAAGAAGTAGAGGAAGAAAGTGCTAAAAGGGAAATACTTAAACCTTACTCTCAGTGAAATCAATTCTGAGAGGAAGAGCATCTAGATCCATTGGGGTATGAAATTCTTTCTTACACTTCAGGGAAAGTGAGAAGGGAAAACCAATGTGGGGAGTGGAGTGGGAAGTACAAAAATGGAGGGAAAGAGAGAGGAGAGAGAACTTAAGAGACCCTAAAAAATAAGAAGGGAACCAAAAGGTAGGGGGCATAAATGAAAGAATAATAAGGGTGGGGATTAGGCGGACTGATTAAAAGCAAACCACTGGTTTAAAAGGATATAATGAAAGAAGAAAGACATAACTATGAGAGGATGTCAAAATGTTGGAGAATACATAAGTGGCAATCATAAGTTTAAATGCGAATGGAATGCACTCACCCATAAAATGAAAGCAAAAGTAGAGTGGATTAGAAACCAAAATCCTACCATATGTTGTCTACAAGAAACACACATGAGATAGGTAGACACTCACAGGGTTAGAGTTAAAGGTTTGAGCAAAATCAATTGGACCTCAACTAAGAAAAAAGGCAGGACTTTCAATCATGATATCTGACAAAATCAAAGTAAAAAGAGATCTAATTAAAAGATATATGGAAGAAAACAGAGAAAGAAAATTATAGACCAATCCCCTTAATGAACATAGATGCAAAAAATTTTAAATACACTAGCAAAAAAAAAAACTGCAGCAAATGATCACGGTGGTTATTCAATAGGGTCTGGTGGGATTTATATCAAGAATGCAAGGATGGTTCAATATAAGGAGAACCATCCACATAATGGACTGTATCAACAAACAAACCAACAAAAATCACATGATTATCTCAATAAATGCAGAAAAAGCTTTTGACAAAATACAACATTCAGTCCTATTGAAAATGCTAGAAAGTATAGGAATAAAAAGAACTTTCCTAAAAATAATGAGTATATATCTAAAACCATCAGCAAACATCATGTGCAAGGGGTATAAATTAGAAGTATTCTCAAGAAGATCTTGAGTCAAACAAGGATGCCCATTATTGCCTCTGTTATTTAACATTGTACGAGAAATACTAGCAGTAGCAATTAGAGAAGAAAAAGAAATTGAAGGTATAAAAATAGGCAATGAGGAGACCAAGATATCACTCTTTCCAGATGTTATAATATTCCACTTGAAGAATCCTAAAAAATCAACAAAAAAGCTAGTAGAAATAATAAACAACGTTAGCAAAGTTGCAGGATACAAAGTAAACCCACATAAGTCATGAGCATTTCTATATATTTCCAACATATCTCAGCAGCAAGAATTAGGAAGAGAAATCCCATTTAAAATCACCCTAGACAATATAAAATACTTAGGAATCTATCTCCCAAGACAAACACAGGAACTATATGAACACAACTACAAAACACTTTCCACACAATTAAAACTAGATCTAAATATTTGGAAAAACATTTATCCTCATGGTTAGGACAAGCTAATAGAATAAAAATGAAAATCCTACCCAAACTTATCTACTTATTTAGTGCCATACCCATCAAACAACAAAGAAAGGTATTTTTAGTCAATTAGAAAAAAAAAACATAACAAAGTCCATTTGGAAGAACAAAAGATCAAGGATATTAAGGGAAAGAATGAAAAAAATATGAAGGAAGATGACCTTGAATCACAAGATAGCAATCTAGACTAAAGCAGTGGTCATGAAAACAATATGGTACTGACTAAGTGACAGAAAGGAGGATTGGTGTAATAGACTTGGGGTAAGTGACCTCAGCAAGACTGTCTATGATAAACCCAAAGATCCCAGCTTTGTAGACAAAAATCCACTATTTGACAAAAACTGCTGGGAAAATTGGAAGACAATAAGGGAGATACTGAGTTTGGATCAATATCTCACATCTTATGCCAAGATCAATTCAGAATGGGTGAATGATTTGAATATAAAGAAGGAAACTATGAGTTAATTAGGTGAACATAGAATAACATTTTGTCAGATCTTTGGGAAAGGAAAGATTTTAAGACTCAGCAAGAGTTAGAATAAATTATAAATTGTAAAATAAGTAAATTTGATTACATTAAATTAAAAAGATTTTGTAGGAACAAAATCAATGCAACCAAAATCAGATGGGAAGCAACAAATTGGGGAAAATCATTATAACAAAAACCTCTGACAAAGGACTAATTCCACAAATTTGTAAAGAGCTAAATCAGTTGCTAAAAAATCAAGTCATTCCCCAAATGATAAATGGGTAAGGGACATGAAAAGGTAATTTTCAGCTAAAGAAATTAAAACTATTAATAAGCCCATGAAACATTGTTCTAAATCTCTTATAATCAGAGAGATTCAAATCAAAACCACTCTGAGGTATCACCTCACACCTAGCAGATTGGCTAACATGACAGCCATGTAAAGTAATGAATGCTGGAGGGGATGTGGCAAAATCGGGACATTAATGTACTGCCGGTGGAGTAGTAAACTGATCCAACCATTCTGGAGAGCAATTTGTAACTATGCTCTAAGGGTGCTAAAATCTTTCTGACCTTTGATCCAGCCATAGCACTGCTGGGTTTGTACCCCAAGGAGATAATAAGGAAAAATACATGTACAAGAATATTTATAGCTGCACTCTTTGTGTTAGCAAAATATTGGAAAATGAGGTGATGCCTTTCAATTGGGGAATGGCTGAACAAATTGTGGTATATGTTGGTGATGGAATACTATTGTGTTCAAAGGAATAATTAACTGGAGGAATTCCATATGAACTGGAAGGACTTCCAGGAATTGATGCAGAGTGAGAGGAGAATCAGGAGAACATTGTACACAGAGACTGATACACTGAGGCATAATCGAATATAATAGACTTCTCTACTAGCAGCAATGTAATGATCCATGACAATTCTGAGGGACTTATGACAAAGAACACTATCCACATTCAGAGGAAGAACTGTGGGAGCTGAAACACTGAAGAAAAACAACTCCTTGATCACATGGGTCAATGGGGATATGATTGGGGATGTAGACTTTAAATGATCACCCTAGTGCAAACATCAACAATATGGAAATTGGTTTTGATCAAAGACACATGTATAACCCAGTGGAACTGTGAAGGCTAAGGGAGGGGGTGGGGGTAGGAGAGGGGAAAGAACATGACTCTTGTAACCAAGGAAAAAAATTCTAAATTGACTAATTAAAATTTTAAAAAGGAGTAAGAATTTATTATCATAAGCTAGTATTTTGTAAAGTGTGTGCTTGTCCAAATATCCCTACTAAAATTCTTCTCTGATCTTTGAATGCTTGACTTTCTTTCAGATTCAGCTCAAATGCTAGCTTTTTCAAGAGGCCTTTCCTAACTTGTCTAATTCTGCTCCACTTCACATGCCAAAAAGCCTCTCTAAGGTTTTCTTCAATTTATTCTCTCTGTCTCTCTCTTTCTCTCTCTGAGTCACTCTCTGTCCACTTCTCCTCTCTCATATATGTGTCTGTATGTATATATGTATGTTTGTGTATGTGTATGTATATATGTATGCAAATCTGTATATATGTGTATATCTAGTTATATATGTACAAGTTCCCCTTAATTATCCCATCCAAAGCTGGAATATATGGCAGATTTTTTCTTTATATTTGACCTCAGCATAGTGCCTGAAACAGAGAAAGAACTTAATTAATACTTACTGGTATATTGATTTTTACAGATGCAAAACTATGTTAATAGGTTACAAATTACCACCTCAGACAGGGTTTCAGATCTGGAAAGTTGGTGTGGCTAGGTGGAGCACTGATAAGTATAAGCTGTCATAAAAGGATATGAGCAACTGATCCTAGAGAGAAACTGATTTTACACCAAAGGATTAACCAACAGAAAATGAATTGCCTTAGCCACAGCTGCTGAATAAAACATCTGGTAAAGAGTATAAAATATGTGCTCTGTTTCAGGGTAGGGAGTAGATCCATGAAATATTTGAAATCTTAAAGTATAAAAATGTATTAATATCCAATCCTTGATTTTTAACAAATTCTCTTTCTTAAAAATGAACTCAGGGGGCAGCTGGGTAGCTCAGTGGATTGAGAACCAGGCCTAGAGACAGGAGGTCCTAGGTTCAAATCCGGCCTCAGCCACTTCCTAGCTGTGTGACCCCAGGCAAGTCACTTGACCCCCATTGCCTAGCCCTTACCACTCTTCTGCCTTGGAGCCAATACACAGTATTGGCTCCAAGACAGAAGGTAAGGGTTTAAAAAAAAAAAGAAAGAAAAATGAACTCAACTGTTTCTTCATTTTACCTATATTTGTCAGACTTCCTTTTCCTTTCAATTTAATTTAATCACTAGATCCAATCCTGACCATAGATGGTCTAAACTTTTATTAGATAGATCTTAAAATAATTTTAACATTTTTCAAAGTATGAAGTATGCATTTATAAAAAAATACTATTATTCAATTGAATTTTGTCTAACTTCCCTATTATGAAATTAAGAGAAATCATATTTTTTATAAAAGTAAATTTTTATATTCATATTTTTGCAGAATTTTGATAACAACATTTCCATTTTTAGGTCTGCATTTTTAGTATAGATGCATTTCTATATTTGTGCCATAAATTTGTGCCATAAAGTTGCAAAACAACTCTCATGCAGTCAATTAAAGTTATTATGTAATGACTACAGTTCTATATATCTAGCCTATTCTCTCTTGTGCATCAGTCCTTGCATAAATCAGTCCTACCATTTGCTAACTAGCTAATGGATGTTCCATTGGTATTTCAGCTTCAATGTATGAAGAACAAAAATTGTTCTCTGCTTTCTTTACATATAAATGTACCCCATCCTTCTGAAATTCTCTTTTTTTTTCACATCAAATGCACTATACACTCAATAATGTTCATAATTTCAGGGTAATCCTTGACTCCTCATACTCACTTCAAATCCTTCAAACTCCCTCTATTGAATCAGTTATTAATATTAATAGATTTCACCTATAGGATCTCTCACATCCCCTTCTCTATACTTATATAGCTATCACCCTTGGTTAGGTACTTCTCACTTCTCACCTGGATTGTTACAATATCCTTCTTTCTGCCTCTAATTTTTCCAATATCCAAAGAATTTTGTAAACTTAAGCAAAAGGGATACCCATAAGCAGAGTCCTATAAATCAGACCTTCTTTAATCTCTTTGGGACACACAACCAGTAGTGATATTGCTATATCAAAGGGTATGCATAGTTTTATGACTCTTTAAGCATGGTTCCAGAATGCTCTCCAAAAATGGTTAGATAAGTTCATTGCTCCACCAACAATATGACAATGTCCTAATTTTTCCACATAACCAAAATTTATCATTTTCTGTTTCTTCATGTTAGCCACTGTGATTGTTATGTGCTTGTATTTCAGAATTGTTTTAATTTGCATTTCTCCAATTAATAGTGATTTGGAAAATTTTTATGTGACTAAAAATAATTTTAATTTATTCATCTGAGAATTGCCTGTTCATATGCTTTGACCATTTGTCAGTTGTGGAGAATCAGGCATCATATTTCAGTACATGCTTCATGGCACCACAACCTTATGAATATATGTATCAAAATTAGAACAATAAATATTATATTATACCATTCATTTCACAGTACAATTACTACAATTATTGACAAAATTTGCTATTAGAATTTTGCTTTTAAATAATTTCAGAATCTTTTGGATTTCCTTACAAATTTTGCTATGAATGAATGAATAAATAAATATAAACTTTTATTAAGTATCTAGAATTTTCCAGGCACATTGCTAAACTGTTGGAGATAGAAACAGGAATAATTCCTAGACCTCAAGGTCCTAACAGAAATATGGACTAACTTTGCATTTACCTAGAAAGTATAGTTATGTAAATATCCAAATTATTTGTTATCATTTTATGAGACATATAATATTTAAGGTTGTTTTAGCTGAATAAACCAAAATAAAATAAACATAGGAAATGTGCATTAATGAAGCATGGACTTATTTTCATCTGATCAAAAAATTGATAACATAATTTCTGTTTTTTTTATTTCTTAATTCTAATTTTCTTGAAAATCAAACCATTACATGCTTCTTCACTCTATCTAAAGTTCAAATATGCTCACATTAGAAAATATCCCTGTTTTTTTGATAATCAGAAATATAACTCAAGTGGCACATATTTCCATTGGCTTCTTATGCCTAGTTTCAGCTTCATTATATTTTACAAGAAAACAGAAGACTTCCATGGGTTCTATAAAACTTCTCATGTTGCACTTGAGCATTAATGATGGCAATGGAGGAAAGCAATGATAAAGCACAGTAAGGCTAGCTCAACTGCCTTTATCTGACCATGGATTCTTTTATTCCTGTTTTTTTGTTGTTGTTTTTCTTGTTATTTTTCAGAGATGAGTCATCAGATTTATTAAATTTGCCAAAATTATAGGAGACATGCACACATAATCTAGTTTGTATATTCACATTATTATAATGTTTCATATATGCATGCTCTAGAAAAATCAATATTTAAAACCCACATAGCCCCCTTTTGTACAGAAACAAAATGGTTGCTTTCATCAAACCTTACTTAAAAAAAGTTTTGCAAAAAAAAAAAATGTTTTGCCATGCTCTGGTTTATCGAGTTGAAGGATGATACTCCATCTTTTTAGGTGACTAAAGTATCTCCTTCAATCTCTTGGTTGGAGTATTATAAAAATATGAAGAAAATTATCAGGGTAGCTCAGATGTTCATTTAGCCACTGCAAATGTGTCTCCAGCATTGGTTCAATTCCATGAATCATAATTTGATTGTGTTTTTTTTAACCTCATTTTCAAGAGTAGTAATTGCAGAAGCACAAACTTCTTTTTATGAAATCTCCTGGTATGTGCAATTGTCCAAAGCAACTGCTTGAAATAACTTCAAAATGAAAGGTTGCTCAGTTGTTGCCGGATATATTCCAAATGGTAAGTATTGTATCTTCTGCAGGAAAATCTATGAGATGACTAGTTAAAAATAAAATTATTTAGAAATTCAAAAACTGATTTTTCCAGTGTTTAAAAACTTAAGTAAAGGTAATATTGAGAAGCAGAGGAAGGATGATGTTGGTGGAAATCTGATTCTCAACTTTAAAAAAAGCCAGTTCTCCATTAATGGAAGAAGGAGGTTCTTGCAATCTAAATTATTCAAATCCTTCCTTTCTCTTTGTACACATAATATAGGGAATCAGTTAAAAAATGAATTGCTTAAATATTAAAGGAAATTGACCTTTTCTTGCATTTGGACTAATTCTGCACATGATATTTATTGGTAAAATAAATTGACTATGACACCCTTGTCTTCAAAATAGAAATAGGGACTTCTGGGTAAACATGGCTGCAATCTAGATGCCACACGCTTCCTCTCCCCGGCACCAAACGAAATAGATTACATCAAAGGAGCATAAAAATCACCTTTGGAGGAACAGAAGGACTTCCCAGTACCCCAAAGAGGCGAAGGTATGTGGGGTTTGAACATTTCCACACTATAATAAGAAGGAGAAAAACCTTGCACAGAAACGTGAACTGAGCCGCCCTCCCCACCCCCCACAACTCCCCCACCAAACCAGAGTAAGCTACCAGAGCTCTCACTGGGAGAGTGAGTGAGTGGGGAATGTCTCTGACTGGGGGGGGCACTACAGGGTGCTTGGGATCTGGGGGCTGCCAGGAAACAACATCTCAGGGAGGTTTCACCGGAGAATCCTGCTCTGAGCACAGGGACCACAAAGTGGTAATCGGGGTAGTTAAGCTGAGTATCTGGGCAGAGCTAAACACCAGGGGCAGATCACTCCCTGATTATCTGGGAGGAGCTGAACACCTGGGCAGTTTGGCTGTGATCAGGGCCCCAGCCCTCTAAGGAACCTCATAGGCTGGGAAGAACTAGTCTGAGGCAACCTAAAATCACAGAAAACCCACCCACATCACCCAGACCCCAGACCAAAAAATAAAGTGGAATAAAACCACCAAAGGGATGGCTCACATGTCCCAAAATCAAGCCTCCAGGAAGAAAAGGAAAAAGGTGACTATTGAAAACTTTTATGGTGGGAATACCCATGGAAAAGAAGAGAATGAGGATGAAATAAAAAAAAAAACATCAGAACATGCCTCCCAAAAAGGAAACTGGAAGATCTCAAACTGGAGCTTACCCAAAAGATGGAAACCTTTTGGAAAGAAAAATGGGAGAAAGAGATCAGCAGTCTGATAGATAAGACTGTACAATTGGAGAAAGAGAAGGAAGCATCCAATAGAAGGGCAAAGCTGAAAAGCAAAACCAGTTCCTAATGACCAGAATTAAGCAACTTGAAGAACATGAAATCATAAAACAGCAAGAGTCAATAAAGCAAAGCCAAAAAATTAATGAATTAGAAGAAAACATAAAATATCTCACTGAAAAGGTCACAGACTTGGAAAACAGAGGAAGAAGAGACAATCTCCGAATCATAGGTCTCCCAGAAAAAAAAACAGAGATAAACAATAACCTCGATGTTATTCTACAGAAGATTATTGAAGAAAATTGCCCACACGTTCTGGAGCAAGGGGGCAAAATAGAAATAGAAAGGGTTCATAAAACACCCTCTATACTAAATCCCCAAAAGACAACCCACAGGAATGTAATTGCCAAATTCAAGAGGTTCCAAGAAAAAGAGAAAATCCTACGAGAAGCCAAGAAGAGGAGCTTCAGATATGGGGGGTGGGGGGCTCCTATAAGGATCACACAGGACTTAGCGGCTAACACACTAAGAGACTGCAAAGCATGGAACACAATATTTAGAAAGGCAAGAGAGCTGGGTCTCCAACCAAGAATCAACTACCCAGCAAAACTGACTATATACTTCCAGGGGAAAGTATGGGCATTCAACAAAATAGAAGACTTCCAAGCATTTGCTAAGAAAATACTAGAACATAGTGGAAAATTTGATATCCAAGAACAGAAAGCAAGAGAAACATGAAAAGGTAAATATGAAAGAAAGGGAAAAGGAAATGAAACTTATCTTTTTCTTTAAGTCAAACTCTCTTCTATAAGGACTACATTTACATCAAATTATATATATTAATATGTGGGGAAAATATTTTGTGTAACTCTCAAAAATTGTATGCATCATAAGAGTAGTTAGAAGAAACATGCATAGGGAAAGATTGGGGCATTAAGAAGATTTGGTGAAAGTGGGGGCAAAGAAAGGAAAAGGGAGGGGGGAACCATCGATAATACTAAGATTTACTTCAAGAAATAGGGGGGGGACTTAATAGAATATTCTTTCCTATATAAAGATACACATAGGAAGGGGAAGAACTCTCATATGAGAAGGAGAGGAAAAGAGCGTGAAGTGGAATTACTCAAACCTTACTCTCAGTGAAATAAAATCTGAGAGGGAAGAACATCTAGATCCAGCAGGATCCTGAATTCTATCTTATCCAACAGGGCAAGAAAGAAAGGAAATTTAAGGAGGGAGGGGGGGGGAGTATAAAAAGGGAGGGAAAGAGAGGGGGGAAGGGAAGGGAGCACAAAAAGGGAGGGGCTAGAAAGGGAAGCATATCAAGGGAGGGGACTAGGGAGACTGACCGAAAGTAAATCACTGGTTCAAAAGGATATAGCTAAAGAAGAAAGGTCAGAATTAGGGGAAGATATCAAAATGCCAGCGAATCCACAAATAACAATCATAACTTTGAACGTGAATGGGATGAACTCACCCATAAAACGCAGACAAATAGCAGATTGGATTAGAACCCAAAACCCTACCATATGTTGTCTTCAAGAAACACACATGAGGCTGGTTGATACTCACAAGGTTAGAATTAAAGGTTGGAGTAAGACATTTTGGGCCTCTACTGATAGAAAGAAGGCAGGAGTTGCAATCATGATATCTGACAAAGCCAAAGCACAAATAGACCTGATCAACAGGGATAGGGAAGGTAAATATATTCTGTAAAAGGGAGTATAGACAATGAGGAATTATCACTAATCAACATGTATGCACCAAATGGTATAGCATCCAAAAATTTAATGGAGAAACTAGGAGAATTGAAGGAGGAAATAGACAGTAAAACCATATTAGTGGGAGACTTGAACCAACCACTATCAAATTTAGATGAATCAAACCAAAAAATAAACAAGAAAGAGGTAAAAGAAATGAATGAAATCTTAAAAATATTAGAGTTAATAGACATATGGAGAAAAATAAATAGAGACAAAAAGGAATACACCTTCTTTTCCACACCACATGGCACATTCACAAAAATAGATCATACACTAGGTCACAGAAACATGGCACTCAAATGCAGAAAAGCAGAAATAATAAATGCAGCCTTTTCAGATCATAAGGCAATAAAAATATTGATTGGTAAGGGTACATGGAGAGGCAAATCAAATCAAAAATTAATTGGAAATTAAATAATATGATACTCCAAAATTGGTTAGTTAGAGAAGAAATCATAGAAACAATTAATAATTTTGTTGAAGAAAATGACAACGGCAAGATATCCTTTCAAACCTTATGGGGTGCAGCCAAGGCAGCACTTAGAGGAATTATCATATCCCTCAGAGCATATATTAACAAATTAGGGAGGACAGAGATCAAGGAATTGGAAATGCAAATCAAAAAACTTGAGAAAAAACAAATCAAAACCCCCCAGAAGAAAACCAAACTAGAGATCCTAAAAATTAAGGGAGAAATTAATAAAATTGAAAGTGATTGAACTATTGAGCTAATAAACAAGACTAGAAGTTGGTACTTTGAAAAAGCAGACACAATTGACAAAGTACTTGTCAATCTAATTAAAAATTAAAAAAAGGAAAGAAGAAAGGCAAATTAACAGCATCAAGGATGAAAAAGGGGATCTAACCTCCAATGAAGAGGAAATTAAGGCAATCATTAAAAACTACTTTGCCCAACTATATGGCAATAAATATACCAACCTAGGTGATATGGATGAATATTTACAAAAATATAAATCGTCTAGACTAACAAAAGAAGAAATAGATTTCTTAAATAATCCCATATCAGAAACAGAAATCCAACAGGCCATCAAAGAACTTCCTAAGAAAAAATCCCCAGGGCCTGCTGGATTCACCAGTGAATTCTATCAAAGATTCAAAGAACAGCCAACTCCAATACTATACAAACTATTTGACATAATAAGCAAAGAGGGAGTTCTACCAAATTCCTTTCATGACACAAACATGGTACTATTTCCAAAGCAGGTAGGCCAAAAACATAGAAAGAAAATTATCGACCAATCTCCCTAATGAATATAGATGCAAAAATCTTAAATAGGATACTAGCAAAAAGACTCCAGCAAGTGATCAGAAGAATCATTCACCATGATCAAGTAGGATTCACACCAGGGATACAGGGCTGGTTAAATATTAGGAAAACCATCCACATAATTGACCACATCAACAAGCAAACCAACAAAAAATCACATGATTATTTCAATAGACGCAGAAAAAGCCTTTGATAAAATACAACACCCATTCCTATTAAAAACACTAGAAAGCATAGGAATAGAAGGGCCGTTCCTAAAAATTATAAACAGTATATCTCTAAAACCATCAACCAATATCATCTGCAATGGGGTTAAACTAAATCCATTCCCATTAAGATCAGTAGTGAAAAAGGATGCCCATTATCACCTTTATTATTTGAGATTGTATTAGAAATACTAGCAGTAGCAATTAGAGAAGAAAAAGAAATTGAAGGCATTAAAATAGGCAAGGAGGAGACCAAATTATCACTCTTTGCAGATGACATGATGGTCTACCTAAAGAATCCTAGAGATTTAACCAAAAAGCTAGTCAAAATAATCAACAACACTAGCAAAGTTGCAGGATACAAAATAAACCCACATAAGTCATCAGCATTTTTATATAATTCCAACACAGCTCAGCAGCAAGAACTAGAAAGAGAAATCTCATTCAAAATTACCTTAGACAAAATAAAATACTTAGGAATCTATCTCCCGCGACAAACACAGGAAATATATGAACACAACTACAAAACACACTCCACACAACGAAAACTAGACCTGAACAATTGGAAAAACATTAACTGCTCATGGGTAGGACAAGCCAATATAATAAAAATGACCATCCTACCCAAACTCATCTATCTATTTAGTGCCATACCCATGGAACTTCCAAAAATTTTTTTTTTACTGATTTAGAAAAAAACCATAACAAAGTTCATTTGGAAGAACAAAAGATCAAGTATATCCAGGGAAATAATGAAAAAAAAATACAAAGGAAGGGGGCCTTGCAGTCCCAGATCTCAGACTATATTATAAAGCAGTGGTCACCAAAACAAGTTGGTACTGGTTAAGAGACAGAAAGGAGGATCAGTGGAATAGACTTGGGATAATTGACCTCCGCAAGACAGTATATGACAAACCCAAAGATGCCAGCTTTTGGGACAAAAATCCACTATTTCATAAAAACTGCTGGGAAAATTGGAAGAAAGTGTGGGAAAGATTAGGTTTAGATCAACACTTCACACCCTACACCAAGATAAACTCAAAATGGTTGAATGACTTGAACATAAAGAAGGAAACTATAAGAAAATTAGGCGAACACAGAATAGCATACATGTCAGACCTTTGGGAAGGGAAAGACTTCAAAATGAAGCAAGACTTAGAAAGAGTTACAAAATGCAAAATAAATAATCTGGAACACATCAAATTAAAAAGTTTTTGTACAAACAAAACCAATGTAACTAAAATCAGAAGGGAAGCAACAAATTGGGAAACAATCTTCATAAAAACCTCTGACAAAGGTTTATTTACTCCAATATACAAAATATACAATATATACAAAAAAATACAAATATACAAAAATATGCAAAATCGATTGTACAAAAAATCAAGCCATTCTCCAATTGATAAATGGGCAAGGGGCATGAACAGGCAGTTCTAAGCCAAAGAAATCAAAACTATTAATAAGCACATGAAAAAGTGCTCTACATCTCTTATAATCTGAGAGATGCAAATCAAAACCACTCTGAGGTATCACCTCACACCTGGCAGATTGGCTAACATGACAGCTATGGAAACTAATGAATGCTCGAGGGGATGTGGCAACCTAGGGACACTAATTCATTGCTGGTGGAGTTGTGAATTGAGCCAACCATTCTGGAGGGCAATTTGGAACTATGCCCAAAGGGTGATAAAAGACTGTCTGTCCTTTGATCCAGCTATAGCACTGCTGGGTTTGTGCCCCAAAGAGATAATAAGGAAAAAGACTTGTACAAGAATGTTCATAGCTGCGCTCTTTGTGGTGGCCAAAAATTGGAAATCAAGGGGATGCCCATCAATTGGGAAATGGCTGAACAAATTGTGGTATATGTTGGCGATGGAATACTATTGTGCTAAAAGGAGTAATGAAGTAGAGGAATTCCATGGAGACTGGAACAACCTCCACGAAGTGATGCAGAGCGAAAGGACCAGAACAAGGAAATCATTATATACAGAGACTGATACACTGTGGTATAATCGAAGGTAGTGGACTTCTCCATTGGTGTCAATGCAATGTCTCTGAACAATCTGCAGGAATCTAAAAAATACTATCCACAAGCAGAGGATAAACAATGGGAGTAAAAACACTGATGAAAAGTAACTGCCTGACTACTGGGGTGGAGGTGATAGGACTGAGGAGAGACTCTAAATGAACACTCTTAATGCAAATACCAACAACATGGAAATGGGTTAGAAACAGGAACACATGTGATAACCAGTGGAATCATGTGTCGGCTATGGGAGAGGGAAGGGTGGTGGTGGAAGGGGAGGAAAAGAAAATGATCTTTTTTTCCAGTGAAGAACTTTTGGAAATGACCAAATAAAATAATGATAAATATGTAAAAAAAATAGAAATAGACCATGAAAGGAAGACAACTTGTCTATAGAAGTAAAAACAGTTACCATTAAAATGATACTTGATAAAATGTATGATGCATTTGGAGAAATATATTATTCTGTGATAATTTGTGATAATTCTTATATTTATATATATGTGGTTTAAAATATATGTATTTTTATAAGTCAAATAGATTGAGTATATTGGTGGAATAAATTTTCAGTAAACAGCTAGAATGTCTTTGTCTTTCATAAATCTTCTTGATTTTTCAGATTAATTAATTCTTACTCATCTTTCCCTTACTAGAAGAAATCCTCTTAACTAATAGTGAACTTCCCTTTCTATGCCAGCCAATTCAGCCATAATATACAGGAAAGGGTTAAAAGTCTAAGCTAGAACTTTAATGTTTTTATAGGAGTAACTATGGATAGAAAATAGAATTTTAATAAAATGATGAACAAGAAAACATAATAGAATGATCAATCAAAATGAGTATGAAATGCAACCAGTCAATTATATGATTATAGGACAAGCAAACATTCTCCTCAGAGATAACCACAAGTTGATTTGCTTAATATGAGATTTATTTTTTTTTCAGGGATCTGGAAGATTATGCTGGTCCTATGGTAATTTGAAATATTGAATTATATTTAGAGATGTAGATTTGAAACAAAATGCATATTTATAGAAGCAAATATTTACAGTTTGACAATGACCAAAATTATTCTGTAAAAGAGAACCTTAATTTACTAAAAATGCTTGTCAATTTATTAATTAATTGAATTCTGGGAAATTAAAATAAATTTTATTATTATATATATCCTTTGTTATTTTAAGTACTTTCCCTCAGTTTCAATGATTATCTATTGTTTATGTTTATATAGTTCATTAAGTTCTTGAAGTATATTTTATTATATCCTTTTATCCTTACAAAAGTATGGGATGACAAGGCGGGGAGGAATTTGTATCATACTACAGAAAAACAAAAACTAAACCACAAAAGGATTTTTTCCACTGTCACATGTTAATTTGCCCAAATTATTATTGATATAAGGAGCCTAGGGTTCTTCCAATAAAAATAGGAATGTTTTGCTATTTTATGTTATATTTCTTTTAAAAAACAAACAAAAATTGCATTCCATCTTAGAGACAATAGAAAGTACTGATTTGAAGGCAGTTGAGGAATAAATGAATAGGCAATGAAGTTTAAATGAATTGTCCAAGGTCACACAGCCAGAAATGGTTTGAGGTTAAATTTAAACCAACAATCTCCCATCTCTGTGTCTAGCTCTCAATTCATTGAGCCACCTAGCTGCTCCCTAAATTATGGTTCTTATTGGACTCTTGTATAGGGCAGTTATTTATTCTATATTTCTCAATAGCATTGACAATAGGCTATCTTATCCCTTTTTAATTTTTAATTATATTTCTTTTTGTTTGTTTATGTGCTTTCAAATTAACTGTGTAAAAAAAATCAACTGAAATTGGTGAGAGGTAAAAGTTTGTTTTTATTCATGAATCCCAAATGAACTCTCCATTAATCTTTAATTCTGCTACCTTGCCATGACATTGAGGTGACACTGTATACTCAAGGGCTATGTTGCAGAAGATAAATTTTACCAACCTAAAAAAGTATTCATTTCATTTCATTTTGACTCTTGACTTATTGTATATCTGTGGTACAAGGACCAGCCAATTTATTTGTAGAGACTCACCATTAATTTGACTGAAGATTTATAACATTTTTTTTCTGGCCCGAGTTGTTAAAAAATGTTGCAGTACATGGTAAAGCTGACTCACTGAAGTCACAGATCCTTGAAATATTGTAATAGTAAGTATAAAATGAACAGCTAATTGAAGACCCCCAGTATAATTATTTAGAGAAAAAAAACCTATTCAATGTATTGTATGGCAGAGGAGAGAGGTGATTAGTAGAAGAGAGAAGCATTTAGTCTTAATTTGTTTTTTTGTCACCCTCCTTCCTCTTCCCCATCTCTTCAATTAGCTTCCTCCTTCCCTTATCGAATTTCCCTTCTACTTCTCTGTAGGGTGATAGAACTCTATGCCCCAATTAATATACTAATTTTTCTCTCTCTGATCCAGTTACAATGAGAGTAAAGTTGAAGCATTGCCCATCACCAACCTTATCCTCCCCTCTCTGAAATGACTTTTCTCACTTAATCCATTCTATTTCTCCTTTTCCCTTTCCCTAAGTGTGACCCTCTCTTTTAGCCCTTTATTGAATTTTAACATATCATTCAAATGCATACATGTGTCATATATACATATTGTTCCATATCATCACATTTACATATACATCAGATCATTGCAATCACCTTACTTCTCCACCCCCTTTCTGAGTAAATTCCTTCTATTTTCTTATTTTTTTGAGAATTACAAAAATCCTCTTTATATTTAGATATATAAATATTTTTACCTTAATGAGTCCTTTACATTTTCTCTTTCTTATTTATTTTTTGGGCTTCTCTTGTGTCTTGTATTTGGACTTCAAATTTTTTGGTTTCAGTCTGGCTTATTTCTCAGGAATGCTTGGAAATCTTCTGTCTTATTGAATGACCATTTTCCCCTCAAAAAATAAAAGAATATACTCAGTTTTGTTGGATAGGTGACTCTGGGTTGAAAAACCAAATCTTTTGCTTTCCTGTAGAAGCCTGTAGGTCCTGTATGATCCTGATTGTAGCTCCATGGTATTTGAATGGTTTCTGGAGAATTTTCTTCTTGGCTTGGTGACTCTTGAATTTAGCTATTACATTTCTGGAAGTTGTCATGTGAAGATTTCTTTCTGGAGGTGATCTGTGAATTCTTTTAATTTCAATTTTGTTTTCTTGTTTAAGGATCTCTGGTTAATTTTCTTTCATAATTTCTTTTATTGTGATGTCCAAGGTTTATTTCTTGAACATGACTTTTAGGTAATTCAAAAATTCTCAGATTTTCTCTCCTGGATCTATTTTCTATGTCAGTTATTTTTTCAATAGGATATTTCATGTTTTCCCCTATTTTTTCATTTCTCTGATTCTGCTTTATTGTTTTTTTTTATTTCTCATGAAATCATCAACTTCTAGATGGTCAGTTATGATTTTAAGACCTGATTTTCTTCTATCAGTTTTTGGTTCTCCTTTTTTCATTTCACCCATTTCTTCTTGCATCACTTTCATTTCTCTTCTCCACTTTTCCTACACCTCTCTTAATTTTTTTTGAGGCTTTTTTCTTAGCTCTTCCAGACTTTGTGTTCAATCCATATTTTTATTTTTGAACATTGTGTGTGTTTCCTTTGCATTTGCTGTTCCTTTCTGTGTCTGTTCCTTGCTCTGTCTCTATAAAATTATTAATAGGTACTTTTTTGTTGCTTGCCCTTTTTTTCCTATCTAATCATAAATATACTCTGTTTTCTGGTAAGCTGGTCCTAGCATAACAAAAGGTTGTAGAAGATGGGAGTCATTGTCTCATAACTATGCCATTCACCCAAGTTCTCTAAGTACTAATAGTCATCCCCCTGACTCCTATAATTAGAACAATTATAACTTGGCTGATCATAAGTTTAAATGTGTAGTCTAATACTTTAACAGGTTGATCAGTAAACGTTTACAGGTCAGGTACTGTTTTAGTGCCTTCTTCCAGAAATCGCTACGTTAACCTCTCAGAAGGCTCAGTTTGCAAGTATAGGTAAAGAGATATATTCACTGCTTTCTGCCATCTCTGCCTTGTTTTAAGGACTCTAGACTTTAGATAGTTTATTATGCATAATCTTAAAAAAGAATAACTAATTAACCTCTACTAATGGATATTTACTTTTATCAACTAGATATTATGAATGTAGTTTATGATAAATTATTTAAATAATTAGTAATATAAATAAACCATAAGTCTGTGGACTTATTTTGTATTTTTTAATTATTTCACTGAAATTGTTTTCTTTGTCTTATATATTTGATTTTATTTAGTTGAAATCTTTATTTAAGAAGTCCATATGTTGCAATAGACAGTTTCAAGATATATGGCAAAGATTAAGAGCATCTTCCATAGATCATGTCTCCCTAACAGCCTATATACTCAAACTTTTTCTTACCCCAAAATACATTCATTGGCAAAGGTGAATTTTTATAGGGATTTTGTTTGGTTAGGGAATTTCAGTAAAAGGAATGTAAGAGAAAAAATCAGCTGGTAAAAATGAAGAACAAAGAATAGCAATTCCAAACCTCCTACTGAGACCAGCATGTGAAGAATATTTATGCTTTAAGATACATTCTTGAAAAAATGACTCATGCTTCTAAAGCTGCAAAAGTGACTAAAACATCTACTAGTATCCTCAAGCTACTCTGTGCAATCATGTTCCAGGACAGTGTTGATCTCTGCTGCTCTGTCAGGCATTTTCTTGTTACTCTCCTCCAAGAATTGTTTATTGCTGGTTTCTTTTATGCATTGCTTTCTGTTCTAAAAAGTCATTAACTCCATCTTTCCCAGGGTCATATACCTTGCATGGCTTCTATTATGGAGACTATGGTTATAACTCTTTTAACATTCCCACTAAGTTATGGGAACAGATAGCAGAGTGGTCCTGTGGATAATAGGCTTTTCCCCTGCAGTAGAAGACATGACTCTTTAATCTGTTCTCTCAATCTGCCTTTTCAGCTGCCTTCTTTGTCTCTATAGCTATAGACTTCAACTGAGGTCCTATTTACTCCTGATCACCAAGGATTCAGACATTCATTTACTGGAGGTGCTTTCATTAGCAAACTTTTCCCCTGAAGGGAAGACTACATATAGATGCTCTAAATCAGCATTCTTCACCTGTATCTCTGAAGCCTATTATAACATTCACCATACCAGACTTCTGAAGCCAATGGCTATAAAAGTCTCTGTAGTGTTTTTATAATCAATTCTCTCAGCCAATAAGCAATAAGCTTTCTCAAAGCCAGACTACCCTAGAAAGTAGACAACTATCTCAGTTTAGTTCTTACTTTATTTATAGTGGAAAAAGCAAATTTAGTTTTTAATACTTATATTACCTGACCAAGATATTTCTAGAGAGAGCACAACTTTACAAAAGGAAATATTGAGGTTAAAAGAAAAAATAGTGGTTTAGTCTTATCCCACTAGTTTTCATCATCTGTGCAAATAATAATGAATTATGATTATAGCAGGTAAAGAATTCTGAAAGTCACCTTGTCCTTTCTCCCACTTTCATCATAATCTGGCAGCTTTCTCACACATTTCATGCTATAAAGCAGAATGAATCTTTTTTTTTTTAATTCTACTTCATATTAAGATATTTGAATAACTTTAGTTAAACTATTTCCATAACTCTCCTAAAAATAATTATTCTCATTTTACCAATTTCTTTGATGCCTTTAAGATATGATTTTGTGCGAATGGACTCAGGCTTCCAATGCCAAGAGAGTGGGACTGTCTCTGTGCATCGCCTTTTCCACTTAAATCTTCATGCACAAGTGTCTTTGTGCACAAAAACGCACAAAGACAATTGTCATCCTCGGTTACTGAGAGACTACTACTACTACTACTAGAACAAAAGAAAAATAAGTGCCATCTCTACAGAAAGAGGCTATTGTAGGAAGCATTGCATTTGTATCCTTACCCAATCTCTTCTTTTTTTCATCTTATCTCAGAGGAAGAAGTAATTCAAATACTTTCCATACAATCCCACTATATTGTTTTTGACCCTCTCTTGTTTGACTTATCTTGCTTAACCCTAGCTCTAGAATTTTAATATTATAATCCTCAAATTCAGTTTACTTAAGTTCAGTACAATTCAATAGTCATTGGATAAGTTGTTACTATCTGCAAAACATTAAGAATTGCTATAAAAATGGAAAAAAATATATTGGTCCCATAGGAAAATATATATTACACCTAAAATGGGGAGGCGATGGGAATGATGTAAAAATTTCTCACACTCCCCAAATTACAATAAATGTCCTTTACCTTAATTGAGACCTCTCCTCAAGAAATGATCAGGGGGGCATATGAACCTTAATTTTATCTGAGTTGGTTCAATGAGGGAAAAACATGCAATATCAATTGAGACAGAAACATAGCTTACCCTGAAAGAAAGTAGGAAAAGAAGGAGATAAGAGAAGGGTATGGGGGTGTGAGAAAATAAGGCAAATTGGGACATGTGATACCAGAAACTAAAAAAGGCAGAAATAATATGAAGAGAGTAATACAGAGTAATCAGAATTGTGCAAAAAAAACAAAACAAGTTTCTCAAATAAAGGCCTCATTTCTCAAATACATAGACTGAGTCAAATATATAAGAATACAAGTCATTCACCAATTAATATATGGTCAAAGTATATGAACAGACCATTCTCAGACAAAGTAATTAAAGCTCTCTATAGACATGTGATATTAGAGAAAACACAAATTAAAATAACAAAGTAAAGAAAATATTGAAGATTTATAATTGATGTGGGAGGAAAGATTCAGGAAATTAGATGTCTTATATAATGTCATCATTTAGTAATTATCACTGTACTTGAACTTTGAAGGGGTGTAAGGATTCTGAAATATAATTGAGACAATAACTTCTGGGCAAAAAGGAGAGCTTATGAAGAGGGGCAAAGATAGGAGAATGGACTATTACGAACCAGTAGCAAATAATAAGTAGCCCAGTTGGTCTGTACTGCAAAATTCTTAATAGTAGAAATAATTTCTAACAAGCATAGAATTGTAGGCTGAAGTCAGATTATGAAGGGCTTTAAATGCTAATCAGAGAAGTTTGTTAATAATTGGAGAGTTGTTGAACAGAATGGTCTCTATTGTAAAATTTCATCAAGAATATTTTATGATTTTAATATATACATGAGAGGCTTCTTGATAGAAAAGAGTCTCAAGACTCTGAGTCAATTAATTTAATATTTATAAATAATAACTGTAATTTCTTAGTTTTATCTTTCATCTAAACATGTAACTATGAAAATGTTATCTCTTCTTTCTTTAAAATATTTTTTGAACTGAAAGATAAGATAACCAAGTCTCCCAACTAGTGGTATTTCTTTGTTTTTATTTATATGAAGAATCAAACTTTGTCAGCATTTAAACTGATCCTCTGAGGAGAATCCATTACTTGTCTCCTCACTTAGTTGACCTATTATTTTTTATTTATAGAGACAAGTAATTCTTGTTAAATTTTAGTTGCTCAAGAATTGTAAAAACTTACTGGCCATTAGATAAGGGTTTTCCAAACAAAAATCCAATCAGTATGACTTTTTTCTGGAAAAACTCTAAAACATATTATGAAAATGATTGTTTCATGATCATTTAGAAAAGAGAGAAGGAATTATAAAGAAAGTGAAAGGTTTCATCCCGAACAGATTGTTCCATATGAACAATAATTCTTTTTTTTTAATTAATAGGATAACTGACCAGAATAATGCTACAATAAGGGATTAAAAAAAGCTTTTATGGAAAGATGACAATTTCCCATGAAATGAAAACTAATTTGCTCTTGATTCAGTCTCTGCCAACACTAAGAATCTTATATTTGCATTAAAAATACTCTCATAAATGTAAAATGGAAGAATAACTTTTCTCATAGAAAAGTATATTTGTAAAATATCTAGGTATTTTAATGTCCTACTCAACATGAATCAGAAGGATATGAAAACCAAATATGCCAAAAATAATAATGAAAATTTGGGTTTCCCTGAGAGATGTAATATGTAGGATGAAGGAAATATATTCAATATATTTTCTGCCTGGTCAAATAATATTTAGGGTAGTGTTTAATTCTAGACCAATATTAAAAATAAATATATTGGTAAGAAAATAGCTAGAAGAAAGCCAATAGGATAGTGAAATTAATGTCATATAAGAATTAATAAATTAAAGGAGATCAATATAACTCTTTTAGAAGGAGATTGGGGTGAGGATGAGAGAATGCAAAGTCTGTAAAATTATTTGAAGGTTTTTCATGAATAAGAGAGATTAGACACCATCTGATTAATCTTATAAGACAAACCTTTAGTTTTGGTAAACGATAAAGTTATAGATAAACACTTATGCATGACATAAGTTAAAACACCCAGGAACTTAGAACTATTGAAAATGAGAATAAATGATTTTCCTTATTAGATCTTTAGACAACTGGAGAGTCTTTGAAAGAAACATTTGTATTCAGTTTATAGGATTGACCCATTGCCCTTGGTATTTACTACCAATCGTGAAGTACTTACTGAAGTGGTAGAACATGATGAGTTAAATCAATATTTATAAATTTGTGGAAAACAGTGATTATTAGTATTCTCTCTTCTTTTTTCCCTATTCTGTCACTGTTCCTAGAGAATCAGAAGATCAAAGGGATCAAGAGAATTGTTTTGTTCTTTGTTTCTTCAGTTTCTGAAGGTAAAGAATTAAAAATCTAATGATTTTTCTTCACTCTACTTATTCATGTAAAAAGTTAATGGAGACACTCATCAAATTGATTTTAGTTATCAATGTTCACAGTATACTGGCAATTGGGTCATACGTTTAATATATCACTGGTATCATATTCCAATCTTTTCTAAGTTAAGATCATGGGATTATTGATTCATGCTAAAAAAAAAATTAAGAGGTCATCCAACCCAATTCTTTTCATTTTATTAATGAATAAATTTAGTCTCAGGTTTATTAAATTATTTCTCCAAAGGCATCAAATAAAAAGCAAAGAAAAAGTTAGAATTTAAACTGAGGTTTTCTGATTTTAGGTACATCTAGATTTTTATATCCCCTCACAGTTTCTTTTGGTATAATTCAATCTGCTAGAATTTGCAGATATCTAATTTGACAGAGTGAAAAATGAAAAGCACATGGGTTGGAGTTCATAGGATTTTGGTCTCTAGAGCCAGATTCAAATTCTGAATGTAATTTATACTCTTTGACCTAAGGAAAGTCACAATTGGACCTTATTTTCCTCATGTGAAAAGGGAAGGCAATTAGTGATGTAGATAATTTTCAAGTTCTTGTCACCTCTACATATTATATGTCATTTTCTAAAGACCAACACAAATAAAACGCATTACAATAAAAATAATTCTGCTCCTAAGGAATAAGCAATACTAAAAGCTTTCTTAGATCAATATTTCTTGGTGCTTAAAATTGTTTAGATGTCTACTTCTAAATGGGAGCAAGAAGTATAATACAATTGGAGGACACATTTTCTGAACCATGGTTACAGAGAAGAATTAAAAACTGAGAAAATATTATTTGGTCAGGTTTCAGGATGGAGGAATCTGAATTGGGGACTTTACGGAACAAATACTATTGGCAAGAAAAATTATTAAAATCTCCTTTTCCTCACCAATTTATATTAAATACTTTGTAGCTGAGTGAATTTATTCAATAAATTAGTTCAGTTTTTTACTACTATAGGGTATCTGACATATATTATATAGATCAAAAAGTAAGTAGAAGGAAATAAAAAGATAACTATAAAAGATACTCACTTCTTACTCTATGCCTTGTTAAAGCCATGCATTTTTTCCCTTTTGAAGCTTGGGAAAACATCAATGTATATTGGACAGAGTATTGGGAAGAAAAAGGAAAAGAACCTCTAGAAACTGTACCATTCTACACACTATAGTCTTCATCCAAATTGAATTATTCTCTGTCTCCTCCTCCTTCAATATATATTTGTTCTCCATTCTTTCAGGCTCATTCATTATTTGACCATCACAATGACGGTTGAGAATTCCTGCATCTGCTGATATAAAGGGTAATATCTCATCAGCCTACTTCAGACTAAATTCAAGTTTGATCCTTCTGAAAAACAAAAGTCTTTTTGAACTAAATGAAAAATGACTTCTGCTATGACTAAGGCTAGAAAATATTATAAAGAACATTTTGCCCTGAAGGAAGAAAAGTGAAATGGAGAGTTATACTATGTTGCCACTAGTGGCTAAGAAATTCCAGATCCTTTAACTGAATGGAATTTAGTATACAAAGAGGAAAGAGGTGGATGATGACTAAATTGCCTGCTAATTCTGTCATATCTCAAGAATTGACCATATAAATAACCTTAAAGCTTCAGAGAATTTAACCTGGAAAACTGTTATTGGCTTCTCTACTGGCCCAGAAAGATACTTTAGATGATGACAACCTTGTGGATCATCAGAAGACTGCATTTTATTTAAGTTCATAGGTAATAACTATGTGAACTTAGAAAGGCAGTTTCCCACTTGATGCCTCATAATATGCAGACTTTAAAAATCACAACATCTCAAATGATTTAAAAGAAAGGATCTAATTAGTCGTTCAGGTGGTGGGTGGTTTAATGGTTCTTGTTCCATTGAAGTGACAGAGCCATTTACATTTCATACTCTTTTATTCAAAACCATTGATTACAAGATAATTGGACCTGAATATATCATGGGCTTCTATATGCCCCAAAGGCTTCTCTGAGCTAGGACCCATTTATGCTTCAAAATTATAAATAAAGATCAAGGCAAGGGGATACATGGGAAGATAACAAGTAAGAAGAATTGCCCTGAATGTCATTATTCATGATACATGTCTGTGAACTAAAGGATGAAAGCCATGCTTTTTCTGTAATATGTATTTTAGTCAATTATTGTAATTTTTTTTGTTAAGTGATAGATAACACTGCTAATGACTACTATTTTATAATGATAGAGAAGTTGGAAATATGTCTTTATATTCCAATCAATAACTTTGTGATTAACTGTTGATCAAAGTTCTTATACTGTGTAAATTGCACTCATAGGGTGTAATTATTTGGAATAATAGTCCTAATCAGTCTGTAAACATTTATTAAGTACCAACTATGTGTTCAACTCCTGATAAGTATCTGTTTTGGTGCAGCTAAGTAGCACAGTGGATACAGTGCTGGGTCTATAGTCAGGAAGACTTAAGTTCAAATGTGGCCCCAAACACTCAATATCTGTGTGATCTTGAACAAGTTATTTAACCCCTGTTTTTCTGTTTTCTCTTTCCAAAACAGGAGAGCACTATGGCAAAGTACTTTTGCCAAGAAAATCCCAAATGGAATCACGAAGAGTCAGGCATTACTAAATGACTGAACAGCAACAAATGTTTCATGAATTATCCTTGGTGCTATGTATATAGATATTAATTTTTCCATCTAATCATATGATGTATGTTGATAATGTCAATTCCAAACTCTTTTGGAAGTCAGTTTTCCCCAAGGTCAAGTGTATTTCCATTAGATGTATCAAGAAAAAAATTATATATATATATATGTGTGTGTGTGTGTGTGTGTGTGTGTGTGTGTGTGTGTGTGTGTGTGCATGGCTGTGTATATGTGTGTTTGTATGTATATACCCTTTGTTTGTGTGGCACCAAATGGCAAGTGATTTTGGAAGCAAGAAAATGTTAATCACTGTCCTATTCCAAATATTGACATTTATTCTCAACTCATGCAAATTTGTGTCATGAAGAGATACCACAGTAATGTCAAAAAGAACTAGAAAAGACCAATTCAGGAATGGACAACAATGTCTTCTACAACATTCCTAACAAGAGGTTGAATTTAGTCTTGATGGGGCAGGGAGAGACAGAATGACAGGCAACTCTAATTAAACAGGGAAATGTTAGTGTTCAAAGTATTGGAAGTGAAACATTTTTGGATGGTGGTGAGACAAATCTTGTGGATGCATACCAGTTTGAGACGTTATAAAAGTTATAGAGATTAATGAAATGAGTGACCAAATTAGAAACTGTGATCATGAAGAGAATGGAAGTCACCAGGATGAAGAAAGGGTTTTGAGTTAAGGGAAGGCCTGGTAATGTGGTACTAGGTATATTGAATTATCACAGAGATTGCTATGGAGAGAAATATATTATTGCCAAATTATTCAAAGTAAGTAAGTAAATGATTAGTAAACACTTCTAAGAAGGATTTCTTAGTTAAATAAAGAGGATTGATTAAAAAATAAAAATTCAAAGAGGAGTACAAATTTTAATATATATTGTTTTTGTATAAATAATTTCTTTTAAGTATTTTCATTGTTTTATTACTAGTTTGTTTTATTATGGCAGGAAAATCATTTTATCACAATAAGCAAACAAAAAGTCATGTAACTCTATAAAATAAAGTTAGATTTTTATTATATGTGCAAAAGGGAGAATTGTAGTAGGAAAGTTGTCATGTGCCTTTTTCATTAGTTCCAGGTCCATAGGTCCATTTCATTTTATCCAGGCCTGACCTATTTCAAAGAGTGTGCTTTGTAGTGACAGAGGGAATTAGGACATGCATCCTGATTTAAGCTAAATTCCATGTTTACCCTCCAAGGAGACAAACCATATCACGAAGTATTTCATTCTCACTTCAGTCATTTATTTATTTATTTATTTTTGGGTTGGGAGGAGGTACATTAGAAGAGAGAGCCATGTGAGTATGGGAAATTGGGAATAAGGAGTAATGGCAGTTCTGGCATCAGAGACCAGTGGAGGACCACTGGATGAGGCATACTACTAGTGGCCACAGTGGGGAGGAAATACCTAACTCAAAGGAGAAGGCTTATGATCCTTGATGTGTGTTAGTGTGTGATTGGGGGGGTGCAGTATGGATTGGGGCTGCTCCATAATATTATT
Source organism: Monodelphis domestica (assembly GCF_027887165.1). Lineage (NCBI taxonomy): Eukaryota > Metazoa > Chordata > Mammalia > Didelphimorphia > Didelphidae > Monodelphis > Monodelphis domestica. The sequence goes on along the minus strand of NC_077229.1, from coordinate 246,192,362 downwards.
GTCTCTGATTGGGGAAGTCACTAAGTAAAATAATAATACTAATTAGTATTATTATCATCTGCCTTCAGAACATGGAGGAGGGGGGGGTTGAATCAGTAATCAAAGATGAAATTAGGTAAGGCAACAGGATTTTATAGGAGTGCCAAAATCAGAGAACTTAAGACAGAAGTCAGAAGTGTGGAAATAAGCTATGGTTTCAGGTCAAAGATAGAAATAATGATTAGTCTAATTCAAACTGCACTAACAGATGCTAAGATACTCTGTAAAGTATTTTGGTAGTTATATGGGGTTAACAGGAAACACCAGTATCTCTGGTGTGAGGGTTTGCTGAGCCCTTTTCAGGACTTCTCCTCTACCTTTGGTGGTCATCTTTTATCCAGCTCTCATCACTGGCTCCAAGAAGCTGGTACATTTGCAGAAGTTACATCCTGGTAAAACATTTTTAGCAGATTAAAATCAGATCCAAGGAAACCAGTCTTGAATCTCTCAGATCTCTGGGTAAATTAAGGAAATATCTATCCTGAGCATGTGAAGACTTCTGCAGTGACTTGGATGGATGAAAACAATTTATTCCAGTAGTTACAAAGCACTTAAAGCATATGTTAAGGATCACTTAAAGTTTGGCTAGACAATGAAGATGCCAAAACTATTTGCTCTAATGCTGCATTTTAGATCACCACCAATCATCTTGACTTTTGTCTTACTGATGGACTTCAGTGACTTTGGAAAAGTGAATGAGCCTGATGATTGTGCAACTCTGTCTCACTTAAATCTGATTCATGCACAAGTTAAGACATCTCCTAATTATATCATTTGTCTTCTTCAAAATTAAAGATGAACCAAATGCATTACAGTTATTTCTAGAGCTATTGTATCTATTGTCATGCACAGATCCACCAGGACCCTATATTAAGAGTATAAAAATATGTAGGAGGTAATAAATTCTAGCTTCTTGATTTTCTCTTTGAATCATTTTCGGGGCACTCCTTCCTTTCATCTTCTTAAATAGTTGTTCTTTAATGTTATAATTTTATCTTGAGGTGGTAAAGGTGAAGAGAAGATAGAATAAATAGAAACTTTTACCACCCATTTTCTCAATTTCTGTGCTTCTCCAACTTTTTTAGAATTTTTTTGTCTATCATTATGCTTAAAGACATATAAGAACAAAAGCTCTGTCTCTCTTTTTCTCTCTCTTTATCTGTGTCTTTTCCATAAACAGATAGATTAGATAGATACATTACATAGATAGATAGATAGATAGATAGATAGATAGATAGATAGATAGATAGACAGATAGATAGAAAGATACATAGGCACATAGATAGGCAAATCATATATTTAAATGACATGCCTAAGATTGCACTGATGGTAAGCATCATAGTCAGAAACAGAATCTGAAGTCTCAGCCTACTAGAAAAGATCCAGTATTCCTTCTCTTGTCCTATTGCTTCCTCTTTCAAATACTTGGTCAGTGAATGAACAAGCATTTCCCTAGCTATTAGGAATATAGACAAAATGAAAAACTCCATACTTTAAACATTCTTCTAAAAAATACAGCATATACATATATAGGCCTATGTAAAATAAATAAAGGATAATTTTGAAGGAAAGTACTAGATGCTGGAATAATCAGGAAAGACTAAAGGAGTTAAATATGATTCTTAAAAGAAACTAGGACTTCTACAATCAGTTTGTGCCTGTTATATAAAATTTTGATGTTTTGTAAATTAATGTAGTTATTTAAGAATGATTTTATTCTTCACTAGTCTGTTCTATAATCCTTCAAAGTATACACTGGATTTCCACTAAATAGTCTTTTGCCTAAGCTTTGAAAAAAAAAAAAAACAAGGGAGAAGACTTTTCCTTCCTTTTAAGTGGAGTGGACCAAATGGCTTTGTCTCACTGGAAAGATGTAGGCTACTGTGAAACAGTTGAGGAAAACTGGGGAGGCTGAAGTGTGATTGGCTGGTGGAGAGAAGATGGTGAGATCTCTCCCTCCCTAGGGTTAACTGTAACCAGAGCTTGAGGGTCTTCTAGAGAGACAGAAAAGAAACCTTCTGTTTCTTCCCACAAGGGATATTTTATAACTGTATCCGTTTGATTACCAATGTGGAGACTATCTGAAGAGAACATGTCTGTATTCCCAGCCAGCTGCAATAGAGCAGAGGTTTGTTGTCAAGACACATCTCTATGGAGGATTGTGACAGACCAGGTCTAGTTTTGCCACAGATGCAACATGATTCACTCTTAAATCCTGCTTTCAATCACCCAACTCTCTCTTGTTATGGAACAGGTCAACCCCAAATCTGATTTGAACTAAAGAATTATTTAGCAAGGGAAAGGAAGGTAGGGAAGGGGAAAAGGAGTAGGATACTCTGACAAGCTAAAAACCCCAGATAGCCAGATCAAGTGGCAGGAGTGTGAGCCAAGGACACATCCTCCTTTCCAGCTGTCTGTGCTCTTTATTTTATGTTACTATTTATCTACTCTCTAAATCTAAAGCAGTTGAAGAAAAGGCAAGGAGAGACTCACAAAGAAGTCAGAAAGATGGCTCAGATTTTTTTTTTTTTGTGAGAGTCCAAGCTAAACTTCTTCAGTCAGTGGCTCTTGCTGGCAGATGGAAGAAGTTAGTAGAAAGTTCTTTAGATGACAACAGCTTCAAAGAATAGGCAGAAACATCTGAGTCTCTCTCTCTCTCTCTCTCTCTCTCTCTCTCTCTCTCTCTCTCTCTCTCTCTCTCTCTTGTTGGTTTTGGATGTCCTTCATCCACATAGAAAAGGACCAGGCCCCTTCCAGTTTAGGGCTGGAAGTCCTGGGGCTGGCCAGAATTCTCCTCAGCTCACAGTTCTCTAGTTCTCTACCTACAATCCTTTGCTGTTTCTAAACTGCCACCTTTGTGCCTGTCTGTCAAAACACAGTTTCTGCCAAGATCTCCCTTGCCATTCTTACAGCTTTTAACTTTCAGTGATAAGCTTTAATATGAAGAGAATCTTAGGCTATATGGAAAAGTATTTCCCTCTCTTAGTCTAGAAATTGATTTATTACATATTTAATATTTAAAATACAAAAAATAATATGTCTACATGTATACTTGAACATATACTTTTTCTTTCCCCATTATAATCACTCAGAAGCTAGTGAGAGTTTCCAGGACTTGTTATATCAGTGGTCTATGTGCCATTTTTTCTTTCTTTTACTTTACAGAAATGTATTTTATTACTAGCTTCTGAGACTCCTTCTATGACCTCAAACATAGTTTTAAAACATGCATTGAATAAAAGTAGACTTATTAATTGTAAATAATATTTTATTAAGGACAAGTAGGAAAAAAGGAGCATAAATATCTGTGATATGATTTATAGGATCTTTTAGAAACAGTTTTAAAACTAACATTTTATGTTGTTTTTAAGGCACTCATTAAGAAGACTGCTAGAATTTCCCACGTTTTTCTTTTTTCTTTCTTTTTTTTCTATTACCACCCAGGACCAGAAATTTAAAAACCTTCTCTTTCTTTAGGTCATGACTGGTATAACATTTCATTTGCACATTTCAGTTCAAGGACTTTAAGAAACCCCATCTTATAAAAACCTGAGATTCTGCAAAAACTGTCAAGATCAAATGGACACAGTGATTGACATTTAACTCATTCTCCCTTGTAAGACTTCTAAAAATCTCATCACCTTCATCTTGGAAACCTAGAGGGAAAAATCATTCCTTTGTCCTTGGACATTTGTGTCAAATCAGTGTAATTTAGTTGATGAATATAAATAAATTCAGATATATTTTATTTTAGTGCATAGATGCTTAAGTGCAAGAAGGCAGTATTTATTACTATACCATTTAGGATTCAAAAACTTGCCAGGTTTTACACCTCTGATTTTCCCCTGACAGTGCATTAAGCTCTTTATCTTCTCACAGTCCATTCCATAGTTGACATTTAGACTCTCTTTTTCTCTCTCTCCTGTCTATGAGAAAATAAAATGTTCACTAAACTTAGTTATTTCTATGAGAAATTACATTTTACTGCTAACTTGATAGCTTCCTTTGCCTTTCATTTTGATTAATTTTATTTTTTTAAAAAGACACCTATGTGTACTACATGGAATTTTACTATGTTGAATTAAAATGATTCAAGAAACACACAAAATAGTAAAATGTATGGCAATTACATGAAGTGAAACATCCTGTGTTGAAGGATGAAGACTGTTCAGGAGGTGAGCATGAAGAGCATACCTGAGAGTTGAGAATAATTCTGGGAAAAGAGCAAAGGAGTATGACAAACTATATTGAAGTGAGCTGGGGTCATTGAGGGCTAAACTGATGTTTAATATGAAAATGTTTCCAAGAGTATGTGACCACCCTCTTCTCTACTTTATAAAGTACTCTCTTAGGGAACACCATCCCCATTGTCAACTCAAGCAACATCAAATGTTGGATCTAAGTCCAATTGATTTTGCTGAAAGGGTCACTAATTTTTTAAGTCAAAGATGTTTCTCAATTCAGGTAATACAAAATATAGGAAGTATGATCATGCATTTTTTTGTTAAATGAACAATATTATCTGTTTAAAACACCCACCTTGTTCAAGTAGTAAAATAGTCAGTCAATTAGTAAACATTTATTGAGTATTTGCTATATACCAGTCACTATGCTAAGCACTTCAGGTATAAAGACAAAAGAGAGTCCATGCCCTTAAAGACCTCATAGTCTCTCCAAGAAAAACATAAGCAAATTTATGTACAAATAAAGAGATACAGGATACTTTGGAATAATTAAAAAAGAAATGGCATTAGAATAAAAAGAGATCACTTAAAATTTACTAAGGAAGATGAAATTGTATCTATGACTTGAAGGAAGTCAGAGAAACCAGAAGGTGAAGTTAAAAGGGAATATCATTTCAGGAATGGGAGACAATTATTGAAAATATCTAGTTAGTGGGAAGATAACCATATTCACACTTAATGTTCATATTTTGATGCTGTAGAAATCAAGAAGCAAAAGGTTTTGTAGTTTGTTGTTGTTGTTGTTTTTCTGAGAAAAATAAGAAAGGCCTTAAAGGCATTCATTACCTAGATAATTTTTTCTTGAGAATATTTTTAGGATTTATTATTTCTATTTAATCATGGAATAATAAAGGTCATTATCGCAAAACAATGGTATAAATAATGGTTTAATGGGCAACGAGTGAAAATATTTTTGAGAATGCATAGGGACTGGACTTGAAATTTCATTGATATAGGAAACTCCAGGATGAAGGAATTTGATACTAACAACTAGATCCAAAGGAGTGATCATCTTCTCTGAGCAGAGGAGTAACTTCAGGTTTTGGGGGGAAGAGAAGTGGCAGTTGGTGTACTTGAAGGATCAAGAGATAAGAAGGTCTTTCTGGTCTCTCAACTATAGCTGAGACCAAGAATGGAAACTGTGTGCCATTTCACTAAAGCTCTTGCCTCTAGTTTTATCCTCCAACTCCCAGAACCAATCTTTGAGAAGTCATAGTCTTTCCCTCCCGGAGACAAAGCCAGGTTACCTTCCCCAAGGGGAAGAGAGGGGAAGATCAACCTCTTCCCCCTCTCCATTCTCTCAACTGTCTCTCTCTCCCTCCATTTCCTCTGTGTGTGTGATCCTCTTACTGGACATATATATATTACATACTATCTATCCATATTTATATCTACCCCTATATCTATCTCTATTTATATTTCTCTGCATTTGTCTCTGGCTGTCTATTGTGAATTGCCAGCCTCTGTCACACTTTGTCTACCATTCTCTGTCTCTCTGTCTGTCTGTCTGTCTGTCACTCTATAAGAGATCTGTATCCCCAAAATACATATGGCAAGTACTCAGTGTTCTTATCTAAGAGAAACATCAGGCATCAGTGTGAGTAGTAAAATGGAAAGAAAGATTGAGCTCTTATTTTCTTCAGTCAGGAACTCTGTTTTTTAATACAATTTATTCTTAGGAATTTGGCTTTTCTTTTCACGTGTAACTGAATGAGACCTTTTTTTCTCTATATTTGACAAGAAACTTCATCCTTTTTTAATTCCAGGCTAAGAATTATCTCCTCTGGAACTTGCATCTTCCAATAGCCATCTACAGGGAGCTATCAAAGAAACACATATGTTCTAAATTAAACATAATTAGGGATTTCTTATACACCAGATTACTCATTATACCCTTTGTAAATGTGATAAGAAATAAGGGGTAGGATATCTCTTTCCAATAGGACAGGTTTAATTTTATTTGAGAAATATATTTTAAAAACTTCTTCCATTCAACTAGAACCTCAGGTAAAGTTTTTAAAACGAAACAAAACAAAAAAGTCAGTAATCAATATTCAACTATGTTTTCAAACTTCTGTTAAAGAGAACAAGAGAGAGCTATATAGAGATAGAGATAGAAAGAAGACAGAAGTAGAGAAAAAAGAGAGTGAAAGAGAGAGGAGGGAAGAGGGGAAGAGTGGGAGAAAGAGAACAAAATAACCTTTGAGAAATGATAAAATAAAGCCAGAATAATATAATTTATCTAAAACCCCACAGACCACTGGCTAGAAAATGTATGCATTTCAAGCCTGAATTGGAAGGAATTTAAAATGTGACACTGAGTATCAATCAGGGGGCAGCAGCCAGTGCTAAGTTTAATAACCTATTCCACCTATGTTGATGACTACACAAAGAAATTTATGAGCTACACACTTTTATAACCTTTTCCACTTATTCTGATAGCAATTAAACTGGGTCTTTTTCTGAAGCTCTATGAAGTTAAAAAGAGGTTTAATACAAGTCACAAAAAGAATATCTTTTCAATTTGTAAGGAAAAAATGTAGAAAAATATAACAAATAATTATGAAACTCCATGGCTCTCCAAAATGGAGAACATGCATATTAACACTTTTACCTGTTACCATTAGAAACTTGGGAAAGATGGTTTTGGGGCTTCTGTTTCCTCACCTGAGTTGGTTAGAAAAGATCATCTTAGAATACTAAATTATTAGATAGAAAGGCCTTTAAAATCATTGAATCCATTATTCTCAGTTTACATAGAAGGAAACTGAGGTCAATGGAGGTAAAGTGACTTGTCCCAAGACACAGAAATGATGAATGGAAGAGATGAGATTCAAATAGCAAATTAAGTGCAGTTAAGAAACTTTACAACTTTAAATTCTAAAGTCTTCAGTATTAGTGACTTTTACTCAGAATATTATCCCAACCTTCTGCATGACTGACTGAAAAAAATTGTTTTTCTCAATTACTTCTACAGCATTGAATACTTACAATAATTAAAAATATAGTGTATAGTGATTTTAAAATCATTACTTTCTAAAATTGTAACACAAACAATTTTGAAATTCATATTTTGTGAATTGAGTGCTTGGGATGCTAAATAGTATTTATCACTGCTATTAAATTATGCTCATTAGTAATGTAATTCTTAAGTGAAAACATTGCATATTTTCTTTTTTAAAAAAAAGAACCAAATAGTCTCTCTAATCATGAAAGTTCTATAGACCTACTCTCTTAAGGCAGCCCTAGGTACCTTACTTAACTTTGTGCTAAAAGACAAGGACACTTGATTTTTAGTCTATGCAGCTTGCAAGTAAATCAGTGCCTTAGGTGAAATAAGATGATCAGCCCTGAATCACTGGCCCAATTAAATAATTATGAGTCCTTCACCAAGGAAATGCTTTTTCCTCTTCTTGATAGCATTGCAAAAGCTTCAAAAGTTATCTTTTAACAACTAAAGTAAGACAAATAATTTTTAAGTAGAGGTTTCTCTCTAAGGACAACTAACTTTCAAATTGTTCCTCAGTTGATACAATTTTGATGAAGTTCCACTGCCATCTTTAAAAATAATATCACCAAAAATTTCTTAAAGAGTAACATACAATAAAAATAATAATTTCATATAGTGATCTCGTTTTAAAATCATCAAAGTTTCTGTTCTTAGGTGATACAATTTAAAGGAAAACAAGGAATTATTAGAGGAAAGGAATTATGATTTTTATGAAAAATGATGTGGCATTCAATGACCCTTGGAAACTTTTCATTTTAATTCATTTTTTCTTTAAAGAAAATCCTACACATCGTTTATACCAGCAGTGACTCAAAGTTGATTTTTACCTTGACTTTTTAGTTTTATCAATAATGATTGTTAAAACTCCCAGAGGTCTCTGTGTGAATGAAATTTTGATATAAGAATGACTCTTTTTAGCAGAATCAAATATTTAAGTTTATCCTTGAACCACATATAATAAAATGAAGTTCACCAGTTAAGAGGATTTTTTAATTTTAATTTTATTTTTAGTTTGCAAGTATACTTTCTTAGGCTCGGAGAGGGAAGAAAAATATTTAAAGAGGAAACTCAAGTATGCAAGTGAAGAAAAAACAGATATCAAGAACTTGATCAGGGTAACTGAAAATAACTTCAGTTGATAAAAATAAAATAGCAATTCTCTCAAGGGTATATAGCATTTTCATTTTAAACAAATAGGCATTTTTGTTATCATGTATATATGCTAGAAAATTCCTTGCTGATTCTCCTTGAGAAACTATTATAAAAGTGAAATACATTTAGTTAGAACTTCAGATTCAGTAGATGATCACATCAAAAACATAGGTTTAGACATAAAATAAACTTTTAAAACTGATGAAACACATGAGTTCTGCCATCCACTAGTCATTAAATGCAAATGACAAATCACCATACTGTGCTTATAGTTTCCCTACCACAAATGAAAAATTTTCAATTAAAAAAAAAACTCATAGAAATGGTAGGTTTTTATTTTCTTTAGACAAATTTTTTTTTTTGTGAACCAAGGATAATTATAAAGGAAGGTATTTAGGCCAGATTTTTAAAACATTTAGTTGTAATATCAAATGCTTTTAGTTTTGAAAATAAATAGAAAAATTAATTACAATAGTTCAGAATATTCCTTTAGAATTTATTTGTTTGAATTGAAAATGTTACAATACCATAGAAAACTCTGTAAAAGGTGATACTGGAAGATAGAACAGCAAACATAGAATATAGAAATAATTATAAAATTGATTTTTTAGAAATATTATCAGTAACCCAAGAAAACATACACATTATTTAAATTCCATACTTATGAAAGAAAATCATGAGTTGATTTTTAAAGTGCAAGAATAAATCTGTGATCTCATTGTAACTGTTTTCTATTCAATATTGTAAAAAATCCCTTCTTCCTGTATGATTTTTCCTGAATGTAATTAAATATGAATGTATATATGCATGTGTATCTTTATATGTGTATGTGAAAATGTTTATATGCATGTATTTGTATTTATGTATATATATATATATATATATATATGATAGGGAAATTACTCCAGGTCATAGAACATACCACCAATATCATACATTATCCAGGGTTTTCCTCTTTTATCTCACTCTCAAATAATCCCCACCAGTGTCATTTATGTACTTCATTTATGATATCATTTGGGCAAAAGAAAATAAATCACTACTTAGGAACCCTAACAAGTTTCTACAATATGCATGAATATGCACTTATTTGATAACTGTGTGCTACATATCATCAATACCCACAATTTTTGAAAGAAGAAAGGAAAAGAAGAGAGGAAAGGAGAGGAGGAAGAAAAGAGGAGAGAAGAAGAGAAGACAGGAGAGAAGAAAGAGAGGATTAGACATAGTATTATATAAGCAATGAATATTTATGATGTGTATTTATTCTAAGATTCTATGATAGATAAAATAGATGGATAGATGTGGCAGAAAGGTAATTACAAGGAGCTTTATGGGCAGATTCCAAAATAACACAGGGAGCCTATCTCATCTATTTTCTTGGTGGATGCTTTAAATTTGAAACTTCAATTATTTTAATTCTACCTTTCAGTTGCTAGAAATATTTATGTTGCTAGCTAAATTAATGTGGGAGAACATGTCTGCTTATATGCATTCTAAGTACCCAGAGGATTAATAATTAATTTTTACTATGAAATAATATTTTAGATTTATCTTTGCATTTGCATGAAATTTTAATCTTCAAGTAGTTTATAAAACAAAATAACTTATTTTTAATCTCACTTCCTTTGGATAGAATAACCACAATAGATTTTACCTTTCTATAATTCACGCTTCAGAGCAATTCAATGGATTATTGGAAAAATAAAAAGTTCATGACCTATTATCATGCCCTCTGAAATGAGGGATATAACTTTATGAATTGATATTTCTAATTTTTTAGGTAATACAGCTTTTCTGACTTCAGACTGTCTTGGGAAAACCCAAGATGTTCTTTTCCTACTACTCAGCATTTTTCTCTCCTACCCTGCTCCTTATATTGAACCTTTGTTATATCAACGCTCCTAGTCCTTAAAGAAAGAAAGAAAGAAAGAAAGAAAGAAAGAAAGAAAGAAAGAAAGAAAGAAAGAAAGAAAGAAAGAAAATGAAAAAAATTAAAAATGGGAATTTTCAAATGTTTTACATTGTTGGTACATGACATCAGAAATGGTATACCAATTGTAAATATTTGAACTTAACTAGATCCTTCATTATAAAACCGTTAAGCTTCTCAGCCTTTTCCCAATGTATTAAAAATGACCACAGAATCCTCAACCATCCAAAGGCAAGCATTCTGTTTTATTTTTCCATTTGTTAAATTTTATTTTCCCTGATTACATGAAAAAATGGCTTCCAACATTTTAAAAATTATTTTGAGTCTTAAATTCTCTCTCCTCCCTCCACCTTAGCCCTCCCTGACATGATTCTTAATCTCACATAGATTTTATAAGTGCTATCATGTAAAACATTTTTTTTCCATAGTAATCTTTTTTTTTTTTAACTTTTGATAAGGGAATTCAAACAAAAAAAAAACTTGAAGAAAGTGAAAAAGTTTGCTTTGATCTGTGTTCAAAGTGTATCAGTTGTTTCTCTAGAAGCAGATAGCACTTTTTTGTAATGAGTCCTTTGTTTTTGTTTTTGTTTTTTTTTTCAATCATTACATTGCTGATATTAGCTAAGTTATTCACACTTGTTGATTTATAGTATTCCTGTCACCATGTACAATGTTCTCCTGGTTCTGTTTATTTCACCCTGCTTCAATTTGTGTATGTCTCATCAGAATTTTCTGAGCTCCTCCTGCATATCATTTCTTATAGCACGATAGTGTCCCATTACAATTATATACTATAACTTACTCATATATTTCTCAGTTGATGGATCGCATCATGTTCCAAATATTGGGGCTAGAACTTTGTGGTTCAATATGCCAAGTTCTGAAAATAATTACTTCCAAGTATGTCTTAGACTCTGAATTCAAAAGAAATTTATTTGCAACTTAAAGAATCTGTGGAAACCCTCAAGTCAACTTTTAAGGCACTCTCATTGTGGAGAGAGAAAAAGTAGAATATAGAGTTATAAACTAGTAAGTAATTATCAGAATAAAAATCTATGAGGAAGAGAAACTGAAGCACAAATGTCTGAGAATGATCAAACTGTTTTTAGCAAGGCTAGCAAATACAAATAAAATTCTCCTCTGTAGCCAAAGTTGCATCTAACAAGCAGAACAACTTTTTATACAGTTGATTTTACATAAAGTCAATGATGCAATATAAACTAAGATTGTGATTGGTTTATAGAAGACACACTGACTTGCACAAGGGAGCCTACACAATTATTGTAATTAGAAAACATGGAATTGAACTACATCCTCTGGAAAATCACATGCTAAATACCACTTAATTTTGGAAAGATTCATTGGGAGGCAAAATATATCTGGTCCAGATTGAGTCAACTTCTACTCATTTTCCTTATCTCCTTGAGGTAGGACCATATTGTAGCTCATAAAACTAAGGAATTCAAACTCTTACATACTTTACTACTGAAGCCTTTACAAATATGATCCAATTAGTTACAATATTGGATCCAACAAGTCCTATAATTAAAAGTCTTAATCATTAATCAATTAATAATTAATAAATTGGAAAAAATAAAATATCTTAAAAAAAGAAAAGTTGACACTTTTAAATAAGGTGCCTTTCTATCCAACTAACCCATTCTCAATTTCCATTTAATCTCTAGTTGAGTTTCAGATGTCTCAAGTATCTATGTAGTCCCTTGAAACAGCTTCTTAGGGTCTCATTCTGGAGTGGGGTCTCAGCTGATGGAGGTTCTGAAGGTTGCTTTTCTTAGAAGGGTTGCTTGTTTAATTTAAGATCAGTTGCCACTATTTTCTGCATGTTCCTGTTAAAACTTTTACAAAAATGATCTTAATGCAATTTAGTAACTAGTCGAATTGTTCAACTACAGAGTATTGAATTAGTAAACCATACATCAAACTACAGAAAAAAGTTCTACCTAACTCTGGTTATTTTTAAATTCTAATTTTATACCTTATATGAACCCTACTACCAAATCTTAAAAGAAACTTACAAGGGCCTTACTTGTAAAATGAACCTTCATAAATGTTTCAGTCTATTGCTGAATTAAAATTCATAAAAGAATAAAATAGGAAGTTTTTTTTAAATCAGAAAATAGAACAGTAGACCACTACATATTCCACAAAAGTCATTTGTATTTGAGAACCAATGGTGTAACCACACAAAACTGTGTATTCCTAAAGTTCTGAATTCTATTTAATTTAAAGATTTCTTTAAGGACATTTAGGTGGTTCATTAGATAGAGATCCACAATGGGAAATACAAAGTCCTGGGTTCTAATATGGCCTCAGACACTTACTAGTTGTGTGACCCTGTGCTTTAATCCCACTTGTTTTAACATCCTTCTGCCTTAAAATCAGTACTTTGTATCAATTCAAAGACAGAAGGGCATGGTTTAAAATAAATTTTATAATCATCTTCATTCATCTTTCTCTTTCTCTAAATCCAATTCCAATTCATTTCTCCTTATGAGGATATTATAATTATATTAACAGTATGAGATGATGTTGTAGTATCGAGTTGGTATAAAATAAATATACTATCAATTATAAGGCTTCACAGTCTCACACCAAGAAAAGCAAGAAGAAGGGGTAGACTTTGGATTGTTTTTTATGGAGGAAAAATACAGAATGCAGAGGAAATAGCAGAATAGGAAACCCAAATAAATCCTCCAAAACCTTCCAAAAGAAATAAAATTGTCCACAATCTCTTGAAGAATTTTAATTTGAGGTTATCAAAAAGATGGAAGCCTTCTGGCTAGAAAAATGGGAAATAATGCAACAAGAATTTAACAATCTGAGGGACAAAAACTCCCAATTGGAGAAACAGTGGGAAGACTCAAAAAGCAGGAAAGACCAAACTGAAAACGAAAACCAGTCTTTAAATACCAGAATTAGGCAACTGGAAGAAATGATCTTGCAAAACAGCAAGAATTAATAAAGCAAAGTCAAAAAATTGATAAATTAGAAGAAAAATTAAAATATCTCACTGACAAGGTGACAAATCAGGAAAACAGGAAGGAAATACAATCTAAGAATCATTGGTCTACCTGAAAAGCCAGAAATAAACAGGAATCTTGACATCATAATACAAAATGCCATCCAAGAAAACTGACCTGAGATTCTAGAACAAGGGGACAAAATAGACATTGAAAGGGTTCATAAAAAACCCTCTACACTAAATCCCCAAAAGACAACTCCCAGGAATATAATTGCCAAATTCCAAAGCTTTCGAGCTAAGGAGAGAATCCTACAAGAAGCGAGAAATAAACAATTCAGATACCAAGGAGCTCCAATCACGATCACACAAGACTTCACAAATTCCATACTGAATGACTGCAAGGCCTAGAACACGATATTCAGAAAGGCAAGAGAGCTGGGTCTTCAACTAAGAATCAGCTATCCATAAAAACTGACTATATACTTCCAAGGGAAAGTATGTACATTCAACAAAATAGAAGATTTCCAAGTATTTGTAAAGAAAAGTCCAGAACTCAGTGTAAAGTTTGATATCCAAACACAAAGATCAAGAGAAACATGAAAAGGTAAATATGAGAGAAAAGGAAAAGGAGAAAAATGTTCTTTTTTTCTTTTATTCAAACTCTCTAATATAAGGTCTACATTTAGATCAAATTACATATATTAATATGTGTAGAAAATGTTATGTGTAATTCTCAATAATTTTATGCATAATTGGAATAATTAGAAGAATCACTCAGGGAAAGACCGGGGCATAAAGATGACAAATGGTCTGGTGGGGAGGGTAGCAGTACAAGAGAGGGAGGGGGAGGGGGATAATTTTAGAAAGACTACAGGGAAAATAAGGGGGGAATAAGAAGGGAGGGGGTAGAAAGGGAAGTAAAATAAGGGCAGTTACAAGGGGGACTGTTTAAAAGCAAACATTGGTGTAGAAGGAAATAGTGAAAGAAGAAAAGGCAGAAACAGGAGCAGAAATCAAAATGCTGGGAAATACACAGCTAGTAATCATAATTCTGAATGTGAATGGAATGAACTCACCCATAAAACTCAAGTGAATAGCAGAGTGAATTAGAATCCAAAACCCTACCATATGCTGTCTACAAGAAACACACATGAGGAAGGTAGATACACATAGGGTGAAAGTAAGAGGGTGGAGCCAAATCTATTGGGCATCAACTGACAAAAAGAAGGCAGGAGTCACAATCATGATACTAGCTAAGAGACAGAAAGGAGGATCAGTGGAATAGACTTGATGTAAATGATCTCAGCAAGACAGTTTATGACAAACCCAAAGACCCCAGCTTTTGGGACAAAAATCCATTATTTGATAAAAACTGCTGGGAAAACTGGGAGACAGTGTGGGAGAGATTAGGTTTGGATCAACACCTCACACCATACACCAAGATAAACTCAGAATGGGTGAATGACTTGAACATAAAGAAGAAAACTATAAGAAAATTAGGTGAACACAGAATAGTATACATGTCAGACCTTTGGGAAAGGAAAGATTTTAAAACCAAGCAAGACTTAGAAAGAGTAACAAAATGTAAAATAAATAATTTTGACTACATCAAATTAAAAAGTTTTTGTACAAACAAAACCAATATAACTAAAATCAGAAGGGAAGCAACAAATTGGGAAACAATCTTCATAAAAACCTCTGACAAAGGTTTAATTACTCAAATTTACAAAGAGCTAAATCAATTGTACAAAAAAATCAATCCATTCTTCAATTGATAAATGGGCAAGGGTCATGAACAGGCAGTTCTCAGCCAAAGAAATTAAAACTATTAATAAGCACATGAAAAAATGTTCTACATCTCTTATAATCAGAGAGATGCAAATCAAAACCACTCTGAGGTATCACCTCAAACCTAGCAGATTGGCTAACATGACAGCTATGGAAACTAATGAATGCTGGAGGGGATGTGGCAACCTAGGGACACTAATTCATTGCTGGTGGAGTTGTGAATTGATCCAACCATTCTGGAGGGCAATTTGGAACTATGCCCAAAGGGTGATAAAAGACTGTCTGCCCTTTGATCCAGCCATAGCACTGCCGGGTTTGTACCCCAAAGAGGTAATAAGGAAAAAGACTTGTACAAGAATATTTATAGCTACACTCTTTGTGGTAGCCAAAAATTGGAAAATGAGGGGATGCCTTTCAATTGGGGAATTGCTGAACAAATTGTGGTATATCTTGGTGATGGAATACTATCGTGCTCAAAGGAATAATAAAGTGGAGGAATTCCATGGAGACTGGAACCACCTCCAGAAAGTGATGCAGAGAGAAAGGAGCAGAACCAGGAAAACATTGTACACAGAGACTGATACACTGTGGTACAATCGAAGGTAATGGACTTCTCCATTGGTGTCAATGCAGTGTCCCTGAATAATCTTCAGGGATCTAAAAAACACTATCTATAAGCAGAAGATAAACTGTGGGAGTAAAAATACTGATGAAAAGCAACTGCTTGACTGCAGGGGTGGAGGGGATATGACTGAGGAGAGACTCTAAATGAACACTCTAATGCAGATACCAACAATAAGGAAATGGGTTCGAACCAAGAACACATGTGATACCCAGTGAAATCGCGCATCGGCTATGGGAGAGGTGGTGGAGGGGAGGAGGGAAGAAAAGTAAATGATCTTTGTTTCCAATGAATAATGTTCGGAAATGACCAAATAAAATAAAATAAATTTAAAAAAAGGCATCAGCAACAGGTGGAAAGAACACTTCAGCCAGCTCTTCAACCGACCCTCTTCAGTCGACCAAAGAGCCCTTGACCAGATCCCCCAAAACCTCATCATCAAGCAACTTAATGTCCCTCCTTCATTAGAAGAAGTCCAAAAAGCCATTAAACAAATGAGTGCAGGCAAGGCACCCGGGAAAGACGGGATCCCAACCGAGGTGTACAAGGCCTTAAATGGAAAGGCTCTTCATGCATTCCATATAGTGATGACCAGCCTATGGGAAGAGGAAGACATGCCCTCAGAACTCAGAGATGCCTCCATTGTAGTCCTATACAAGAACAAAGGCACACGAGCAGCCTGTGACAACTACAGAGGCTACTCTCCACTACTCTCCACTGCTGGAAAGATCCTCGCCCGTGTTATATCAACAGACTCCTGTCTTCTATTTCAGAGCAATACCTGCCTGAATCACAATGCGTCTTCCGACCAGATCAGTGAGGCAAATGCAAGAAAAATGCCTTGAGAAGAACCTGAGTCTCTACATTATCTTCATAGACCTGACAAAGGCGTTCGACACAGTAAACAGGGACGCATTGTGGGTGATCCTTAGCAAGCTCGGTTACCCAGCAAAATTCGTCAAACTGATGCAGCTCTTTCATGTTGACATGACAGGGGAAGTCCTATCTGATGGAGAGACTTCCAGCCCCTTCAACATCTCCAATGGCATGAAACAAGGCTGCATCCTTTCTCCGGGGCTATTCAACCTATCCTTCACCCAAGTATTACGACATGCTGTGATGGATCTAGACCTGGGCATCTACATCAAATACCGCCTGGATGGCTCACTATTCGACCTTTGTTGCCTGACCGCAAAAACAAAGACAACAGAGAGACTCATCCTGGAAGCTCTCTTTGCAGATGACTGTGCTCTCATGGCCCACCAAAAAAATCATCTCCACACCATTGTGGACAGGTTCTCTACCTCAACAAAACTGTTTGGCCTTACTATCAGACTCAGCAAAACAGAGGTGCTGTTTCAACCCGCACCAGGGAGGACAACTAAATAGCTATGAATTCCAATTGACGGCATGCAGCTTTCTAATGTCAATACTTTCAAGTACCTGGGCAGCACCATTGCCAACGACGGGTCCCTAGACCATGAGATTAATGCCATATCCAAAAGGCCAGCCAGGCACTCGGGCGGCTACTCTTCAAAGTCCTCCAACACAGAGGTGTAAGCACTGCGATGAAGCTCAAAGTGTATGACGCAGTGGTCCTCAGCTTGCTCCTGTACGGTTGTGAGACATGGACACTGTACCGGAAGCACATTAAGCAGTTGGAGCAATTCCACCAACGCTCCCACCGGTCAATCATGAGGATCCTATGGCAGGACTGAATCACCAATCAGGAAGTCATCGACAGAGCCAACTCCACCAGCATCGAAGTCAAAGTCCTCAAAACCCAGCTACAATAGTCTGGACACATCATCCGCATGGACCCACAGCGAATACCAAGATAGGTATTCTATGATGAACTGTCAGCTGGACTCAGGAAACAAGGTCGACCAAAGAAAAGATTCAAGGATCAGCTAAAGTCCAACTTGAAGTGGGCTGGCATTACACCAAAGCAACTAGAACTCGCTGCCTCTGACAGAAGCAGCTGGTGAACCCACATTAACCATGCTGCCACCACCTTTGAAGATGAGTGACATCGAGGTCATGCCGCTGAGCTTGAACGCTGACACCAGGCCACAGCCGCACCTCCTGTAACAACTGGCGTCTCATGTCCCATGTGCCACAAACTGTGCACCTCAGCCTTTGGACTTCAAAGCCACATGAGGGTACATCAATAAGTGATAATGCACAAAGAAAATAGTCATTCTTGGCTTCTGAGAGACTACTAGTATTTGGTGGAGTTGTGAATTGATCCAACCATTCTGGAGGGCAATTTGGAACTCTGCCCAAAGGGCGATAAAAGACTGTCTGCCCTTTGATCTAGCCATAGCACTACTGGGCTTGTACCCCAAAGAGATAATAAGGAAAAAGACTTGTACAATAATATTCATAGCTGTGCTCTTCATGGTGGCCAAAAATTGGAAAATGAGGGGATGCCCTTCAATTGGGGAATGGCTGAACAAATTGTGGTATATGTTGGTGATGGAATACTATTGTGCAAAAAGGAATAATAAAGTGGAGGAATTCCATGGAGACTGGAACCACCTCCAGGAAGTGATGCAGAGCAAAAGGAGCAGAACCAGGAGAACATTGTACACAGAGACTGATACACTGTGGGTCAATTGGACATAATGGATTTCTCCATTAGTATCAATGTAATATACCTTAACAATTTGCAGGGATCTAGGAGAAAAAACACTACCCACAGGCAGAGGACAAATGGTGGGAGTAAAAACAATGAGAATTGGAAACTGTTTGACTACAGGGGTTGAGGGGACATGATTGAGGAGAGGTTCTAATTGAACACCCTAATGCAAAAACCAATAACATGGAAATGAGTTTGGATGGAGGCCACATTTGATACCCAGAACAATCATGCGCTCGCTCTGGGAAGGGTGATTTGCGGGCGGTGGGGGGGTTGGGAGGGTGGGGGGGAGGAAAAAAACGGTCTTTGTTTCCAATAAATAATATTTGAAAATGACCTAATAAAATAATATTTAAAACAAAACAAAATAAAAAATAATAAAAATAAAATCTCAATGATTCTCTCATTGTTGAATATTGAATAATATAATACATCTCACTAAGGAATCAAGAAAGGTCTTGAACAAAAATAAATAAAATTAATTTAAATGAGAGGATATTTTGTGTCATATGTTTAATGATATACAAGGCAATCTTAATGAAAATATGTCTATAAACATTTTTCTAGGCCTAACCCTATAATTAATATTATAGGTAAGGAATCATTTTGTATTCCTAGCTAAGAAATTAATATTCTTATGAAATATATATATATATATACTTTTAACCAATTTTGGCTATATGAAACACTCACCATGACATAAAAAGCTTTTTCCAATTTTTCCAATTGTTAATGAATGATAGATAGCTGGCATTTACCAGATTGTAACCAGAACATTTTATCAACTGATAATCAAAAGAAAGATACTAGCTGTTCCATGTGGTATTTGTAGTGTTATTAGTCTATGGTCTCTGTATTGGTAAGTTGATCTTTTGAATGGCATCTGATATCATACTTCTATGGTCATTTAGCAAGATGGTTATTAAAATATTGACATTAGAGTGAATCTCCAGGACATTTAGTAATACTGGAAATTATATCTCAGAGCTACTTGGCAGGAAAATTCACATTTTGTCAGAATATTTGGTAAAAACAGTGAGATTCTATGAGATGATTTTATTATCAATAACTTCCCCCCTTTCCGTGCATAAACATTATTTTAGGATTCTTAAACCTAAATGATTTTATTTTTAACCACTCAACATTGTGAAAAGTTTAAAATCAAATCTTTGTGGACATTTGTATTGTAACAACTTCTGTCTTAATATTAAAGTTTATATAATACTTGTGTAACACTGTAGTATACTGTCTAGAGTGTTGGCCTCAAGATTTAGAAAAACCAAAGGAAAAAAAATAGCTTTTTGACCATGGAAAAATTTCTTACATTCTCAAGGTTCCAATTAACTTCCTAATATTTTAATCAAACTATAAGGATATCCCATGTTCCTTCTATGTGACAGGTGTTTCATTGAATGCCAGGAACTCTCATTTGTCCTTCATTTTGAAGAGGACCAATGACGTCATGGGGGTGTCTGGATTCTTGCATGAATCATATTTAAGTGAGGCAGTGGCACAAAGTCATTTGCCTCACTGACTCTTCCATAATCATTGGAATCCAGTGACAAGGCAAAACTCAGAATGATTGTTAGCGGCCTGGGATGAAACGGATGACCTTGCCATCTCTAATGTCTGACCGAGCTCTAAGCACTTCATAGAAAATTCTTCAGCTGCCTTCATGGTCATTTGAGCACATTGTTCTAATATTTACATGCTTGAGGTGGATAGCTTTCTAACTCACTGATGAATTTGAGGTCTATCACCTACCAAAAAATAATTTTACCTGAGTGTAAATACTGCATGTGCTATAGCTTCTTAGAGCCACAAGTGAGTGTTGGGTAAAAAGTAGAATCCAAATGTAGATAAGCTACTCTGAATAGATGGTGACAGACCCTTGTACTAGAGTCATTATTCTTCCCTGCATACCCTGTACACCAGAGACACAAGTTCAATAAATGAAACAATCCCCACTTACAAATAACTTATGTTAAAATGAGGGAGGTAGAAATACTTATAAAAATAAAAAAGTTTTCAGATATAACTAAAGGTATAAATAAGATAAATAAGTAGTGACAAGTAAATAGTAAATAACTCTAAACATATTCCTATGGACAAATAAAGAAAAAGTAAGTAAATACAAAGTTTTTTTGTGAGAAAGGATATTGGAAGTTAAGGAAGAAGAAAAGGCTTAAGGCAAAAGATGGAGTTTAAGCTATGTTGACAAGAAAAAAAGAGATTTTACAAGGTAAAGGTAAGTGTCAAATATATTTTAGGCATGGAAGACAGTCAGTGCAAAGGCATAGAGAGAGATGGAATGTCTCTGGTGAGGACGAGAGAGAAGATCACTTCAGCTGGATTGATTTTCAATGTGGTGGAGAGCAATGCCCAACAAGCCTGACAACTTATAGAGGGCCATTGGATGAATAAGTAGGCAGGTTAAACACTTTCACTGTTCTCTATGAAGTTTTGCAAAACAATCAACCAACAAGCAAGCAAACACAAAATTCTAGAAAGGAATTATATACCAGAGGTAGAGCAATTAAAAGGATCTTTATTAAATAATAAAACAAAAAAAACCCAAAACCAAATGATAGCTTTATGAAATAACAATGAAAAAGACTAATCTCTAATGTGCTGGTTGGTCATAAATAATGGAGATATCTGTGTTTGAGTAGTCTCAGGAGACCAAAAAAAAATTTTTTTTTAAAAACTATTCAAACCTACATTACAAGCAGATTGAAAACCATCAAAGGTACCAAAAGGAAAGGGGTAATGGGTAATAAAGACAAGTAGAAAATGAAACCATCTCTAAAAAAACCATTCAAAGCAAATCAAAATTTACTAAGAATTTGTGAAATACTGAATCCTACAGATTCCAAAGTAATGTGTGATTCCATGCTTTATTCAAAAATTATTCAAGACATAAATATGAAGCTTGGAAAAAAGTATTTATATGATAACAAATGTCAGAATTGTCCACACAGAAAAATTATTATTAGAATAGAAAATTTGAATTCATGATAGTAAATCACTCTACAGATATAAAAGAAAAAAAACAAGTAATTTTACAAGTCATATATTATACTATGAAAGATAATTTTGAAGATGAAAAATATGAAACAATTATTGTAAAGAATGCTTCATGTCTATAAAACCCTTTGATCTCTTTTTAAGTGCTTAGAAATAGCTTTAGAATCCTAAGGCTCTCAGAAGAACATATATATATATATATATATATAATTCAAGAAAAAATGTCAAGAGAATTACCAAGAACTGAATACAAAAATCAAATTGCTAATGGAAACAATCTCTAAATTCTACCTAGAAACAAACAAAACATAGTTTTAAATTCCATGGTAAATGTTGATTAAATTTAACTATTTCAATGATGAACAACAAATTTTGTAGAAACTAGGAGAGTCAACTTTGAATAAAAAGGAAAGGAAATTTCTACAACACAAAACTACCATAAACTGTGTGGCAAAAATGTATTAGCAAAGACACAAAAAATAAAAACCAAGTCTCTGAGCCAAAAAGAAATAGGTTTATTGAAAGAAGTGTCCAGGGGGCACCTGTGTAGCTCAGTTGGTTGAGAGCAAGGCCTAGAGACGGAAGGTCCTAGGTTCAAATTTGGTCTCAGACACTTCCTAGCTATGTGACCCTGGGCAAGTGACTTGACCCCCCATTGCCTAACCCTTACCACTCATCTGCATTGGAACCAATACACAGTATTGATTCCAAGATAGAAGGTAAGAGGAAAGAAAGAAAGAAAGAAAAAAAAGAAAGAAAGAAAGAAAGAAAGAAAGAAAGAAAGAAAGAAAGAAAGAAAGAAAGAAAGAAAGAAAGAAAGAAAGAAAGAAAGAAAGAAAGAAAGAAAGAAAGAAAGAAAGAAAGAAAGAAAGAAAGAAAGAAAGAAAGAAAGAAAGAAAGAAAGAAGGAAAGAAGGAAAGAAGGAAAGAAGGAAAGAAGGAAAGAAGGAAGGAAGGAAGGAAGGAAGGAAAGAAGGAAGGAAGGAAGGAAGGAAGGAAGGAAAGAAGGAAGAAGGAAGGAAGGAAGGAAGGAAGGAAGGAAGGAAGGAAGGAAGGAAGGAAGGAAGGAAGGAAGGAAGGAAGGAAGGAAGGAAGGAAGGAAGGAAGGAAGAAAACATACAGTTTCACAGTAAAGCCAATCTCCAGTTAGTCTTGAGAGAATAGCTCTTTACGTGGGCAATTTTAGCTAGAGACACAGTCTTGGTGTGAGAAATACAATGGGATTTGACAGGGTTGGGCCTATGTCACTTGGCCTATGCCATCTTGAAACAGGTCCTTTGACCCAAGACCTTTGGCTGAGTGTCATGTTTACAGTGTGTATAGCCCAGTGTCATGCATGCATGCAGCATGTACAGAAGAAGATGTGAGGTATATACAAGTTTATTGGTCTAATATGAATAAGATCAGAAATTAAAAATAAAGGGGCACAGTATCAGAACAAAATAGATATATATTTTTTAAATTATTACAGAATTGAATCATGGGGGATCTGGGTTTTCACATAAATATACATACAATTGTAAAAAAAATAGAATAATTTATTCTGAAAAACAAAGTAGCTGAAGCTGCAACTACAAATGATATATCCTGGATATTTAAGCATAATTTTCAATAGAGAAGTATTGACTTGCAATAGAGGAATGTTCATGAAACATCCCTAAAAAGGTGATTGGATTATTAATTTATTATTAATTTTGTAAACAGCCTAAAGAAAGGAATACCAGAAAGGTAAATAAACAAAACTATATATAAAAGCTTAAATTACAAAATTACTTTATCTCTAGGGATTATTAAAGGAAGAAAAAAAGTGAAGGAGAAAGAAATCTTTAGGGATGAAAATAAAGAAGGATATAATAATAGAGGGATAATAAAATATTTATTTCTAAAACTATATAAATGGATTAAGTGAATGGAGAATTGAAATAAATTGAAACAAGGGTAGAGGAACATTTGGGGAAACTCCATGACATGAATCTGCAACAACTTCTACAGGTAAATCATTTTATTTTGTGGAACTAAATTGAAGAATAAGAGGGTATCTACAAGGGAAAGGATAAATGTAGAATAGAGAGCAATGTGTGAAGTATTCTAATCAAGTACATGGCAGCTATGAAAGGAAAATTACAGGTAGTAATTCAGGAAGAATAAGAACTACAGGAAAATGGACAAAATAACAAAGGGAAATGGTCACTTCCTCAGAATGAATAATATAATTTCAAGAATAATTAATAACTTACATCAAGAGAAAGTAAATCAGAGTTGCTGGGGTAATTGGATTTCAGAAACAGAGAGCGGCATGGATCCAGAAAGAAGATTAAATGACAACTGAAAAAAGTAATCCTGGGTAAAAGAAAAGGTTACATGGATCACATAATCTGGATCACCATCAAATTACTATAATGGGGAAATATTTATATCTTTCATGTGAATTAATGCTCTTAAGGATCAGCCAAAAAAAGAAATAAACTCTATATCTATCTGATTTTATTTAGCTATTTACATGTTATATCCGTCTCTAAAATATAAGTTCTTTGAGCAAAGGAATTTATTTTTTGGCTTTTTTACATATCTAGCTTTTAGTAGTGGGTCTGGCATCTGATAACTATTTTCCCTACTCATCTATTCAGTAACAACTTAATGATTATATACTCTTGAGTTTAAAATTTTTTGTAGAATTTTATGTCCTTTCCAATAAAAAAGGAGAAAACTGAAACAATGTGGGAATCTCATATCATTCTGCCTTTACCATTGTCTGTTACCATAGTCAATCCTGAGTAAGAAAAATATTCCTTTTTTATCTTTATTTCAGTATAATTTCCTGCACCAAAGTCAAAGCATGACATAGTCATTGGTCATTGTTACCTTTTCTTAAGTACCCTTTGAGATTTATATTTTATGTTACTATTCTTTCAGTATTATGGTAGTTTTATATTTATCGAACATTTATTGCTCTTACTTCTATATTCTATTCATGCTTGAAGTCATGAAGTCAAAATCTCAGCATAGCTATGAATTTGTAAGAATTTAAATTTATGGATATCTGGGTAAGCATGGTGGCCAGCTAAGCGTGGCTTGCTCACTCTCCCTGACACATGTGGACATACACCGATAAGGATCACTCCAAAAGACCTTAAGAATCCATATAAGAGGAGTGGAGGAGCTGTAGAGTAGGGACCAGCAGTGAAGGTGCATGGGATTGAGGCTTTGCTAGCCTATAAAAGGGGGAAAGGGCTTCCACCCAAATGCAAATGCAAGTGGATCCATCCTGCCCAACCCCCACTTACAGGGCCAGAGCTGGAGCCAGTGCATGCCGAGATGAACAAGCAAGGGGCAACTTTGAAGCAAGGAGAGGGCACTTCTGAGCCCTTGTGAACTGACTAGGAAAGCAGGGAACCCTCCCTCCAGCCAAAAGGCAGCTAGGCAGAAAAACTCAAGATGTGAGAGAGAGCAGACTTCAGGTGCCCAGAGACAGCGTGCCTGATGGAGCCAGGGAGTGAGACAGGAGTCCCTCTAGAATGAACAGGGAGTGGTTTTTGTTGTTGTTTTTTTTTTTGGGGGGGGGGGTCCTTGGGAATTAACCAAGTCTACCAGAAAACCAGGCTGGCAAAAGAATGCAGACACTAAGTGCCCCTGGAGGAAGGTACCTAGAAAAGCCACAAAGGACTGAGGAAAACTGAGAGCCTGCTCATTAACTCCATACACAAAAAAATCAATCTGATTTCTGACTAAAGAGGGAACTGGAAACATCCAGAAAAAATGGCTAACTATGCACAGGAGCCTCAAAATCCCAGCAAGAAATAAAAAAAGAAAGCTGTCAACCTTGAAACTTTTTATGGAGGAAAAACCCAAGCTACAGAGGAAATACTGGACAAAAGTCAAGCAAAGGCAAAACCTAAAAAAAAAATGAAAATTGTCCACAAGCCCTGGAAGAGTCTCAAATGGAGTTTATCATCAGAAAGATGGAAGCTCTCTAGAAAGAGAAGTGGGAAATGGTTTAAAAAAAAACCCAACAAATTATATTAGAGAACTAAAAAATTACAGCTGAATGCCAAAAGATTAAAGTAGAAAACCAGGCCTTAAGGACCAGAGTTGACCAACTGGAAACCAATGATCTTGCAAAACCGCAAGAATTAATAAAGCAAAGTCAAAAAATTAATGAATTAGAAGAAAACATAAAATATCTCACTGACAAGGTGACAGACCAGGAAAACAGAGGAAGAAGAGACAATCTGAGAATCATTGGTCTACCTGAAAAAAAAAAAAAAAACAGAGATTAACAAAAATCTCGATGCCATACTACAAGAAATCATCAAAGAGAATTGCCCTGATATTCTTAAACAAGGGGGGAAAATAGACATAGAAAGGATTCATGGAACACTCTCTATACTAAATCCGCAAAAGACAATGCCCAGGAATGTAATCACCAATTTCAAGAGTTTCCAAGCTAAGGAAAAAATCTTACAAGATGCTAAAAAGAATAACTTCAGATACAGAGGAGCACCAATAGGAATTACACAAGACCTTGCAGCAAACATGCTTAGAGACCGTAAAATTTGGAACATGATATTCAGAAAGGCAAGAGAACTGGGTCTTTAGCCAAGAATTAGCTATCCATAAAAACTGACTATATACTTCCATGCAAAAGTATGGGCATTCAACAAAATAGAAGATTTCCAATTATTTGCAAAGAAAAGACCAGAACTCAGTGGAAAGTTTGACATCCAAATACAAAGAGCAAGAGAAACATGAAAAGGTAAATAGGAAAGAAAAGGAAAAGGAGAAAAGTGTTTTTTTTTCCCTTTTATTCAAACTCTTCTATAAGAGCTACAACTAGATAAAATAATATATACTAACATATGGGGAAAATGTTATGTGTAATGTTCAAAAATTGTATGTAATAATAGCATACCCTGAAGAATCACTCATAGGGAAAGATTGGGGCATTAACATGATTTGGAGGGGGGAACAAAAAGAAAGATAAGGGGGAATCAATGAGTGTACTAAGACATACTTGAAGAAATAGAAATAAATTAAATAGAATAATCTTTGTCACACAAAGATACACATGGGAAGGGGAGGGGGAGAATTCTCTCATAAGAAGGAGAGGAAAAGAGTGCTAAGAATTACTTAAACTTTACTCTCAGTAAAATCAACTCCAAGAGGGAAGAGCATCTAGATCCATTGGAATCTTGAATTCTATCCAACAGGGCAAGGGAGAGAGGAAACTAAGGGGGGTTGAGGGGAGGGAGTACAAAAAAGGAGGGATGGAGGGGAGAGGGCAAGGGAACAAAAAGGGAGTGGCCAAACATGGAAGCATGACAAGGGAGGGGACCAGGGGACTGATATAAAGTAAATAACTGGTTTAAAAGGTTATAGTAAAAGAAGAAGGTTCAGAATTAGGGGAGGATATAAAAATGCTGAGGAATTCACAAATGTAAATCATAACATTGAATGTAAAAGGGATGATCTCACATATAAAACCTAGAGGAATATCAGAATGGATTAGAATCTAAAACCCTACCATAGGTTGTCTTCAAGAAACACACATGAGGAGGGTAGATACTCACAAGGTCAGAATTAAAGGTTGGAGTAAGACCTATTGGTCCTCAACTGATACAAAGAAGGCAGGAGTTACAATCATGATATCTGACAGAGCCAAACTAAAAATAGACCTGATTAAAAGGGATAGAGAAGGTAAATACATCCTGATAAAAGTGATTATAGACAACGAGGACATTTCACTAATCAACATGTATGCACAAGATGGTATAGCACCCAAATTTCTAAAGGAGAAACTCTTAGAATTGAAGGAGGAAATAGATAATAAAAGTATACTAGTGGGAGATCTGAACCAACCACTATCAAATTTAGATAAATCATATAAAAATAAATAAAAAGAGGTAAAATGTGTGAATGAAATCTAAGCAAAGAGGGAGTTCCATGAAATTCCTTTTATGACACAAACATGGTACTGATTCCGAAGTCATGCAGGTCAAAAATAGAGAAAGAAAACTATAGACCAATCTCCCTAATGAATATAGATGCAAAAATCTTAAACAGGATACTAGCAAAAAGACTTCAGCAAGTGATCAGGAAGGTCATTCACTACGATCAAGTAGGATTTATACCAGGAATGCAGGGCTGGTTCAATATTAGGAATATCATCCACATAATTGACCAAATCAACAAGCAAACCAATAAAAATCACATGATTATCTCAATAAATGCAGAAAAAGCCTTTGATAAAATACAACACCCATTCTTATTAAAAACACTAAAAAGCATAGGAATAGAAGGGTCTTTCCTAAAAATAATAAAGTATATATATCTAAAACCATCAGCCAACATCATCTGCATGGGGATAAACTAGATGCATTCACAATATGATCAGGAGTGAAACAAGGATGCCCATTATCACCTATATTATTTGACATTGTACTAGAAACACTAGCAGTAGCAAGAGAGAAGAAAAAGAAATCCAAGGCATTAAAATAGGCAAGGAGGAGACCAAGCTATTACTCTTTGAGGATGATATGATGGTCAACTTAATGAATCCTAAAAAATCAACCAAAAAGCTAGTCGAAATAATCAACAACTTTAGCAAGGTAGCCTGATACAAAATAAACCCACATAAGTCATCAGCATTACTATATATTTCCAACAGAGCTCAGCAGCAAGAATGAAAAAGAGAAATCCCATTCAAAATCACCGTAGACAAAATAAAATACTTAGGCATCTATCTCCCGAGACAAACACAGGAAATATATGAACACAACTATGAAACACTCTTCACACAACTAAAACTAGACTTTAGCAATTGGAAAAACATTAACCGCTCATTGGTAGGATGAGCCAATATAATAAAAATGACCATCCTACACAAAATTTCTCTCTATTTAGTGCCATACCCATTGAACTTCCAAACTTTCTTTTACTGAATTAGAAAAAAACATAACAAAGTTCATGTGGAAGAACAAAGGATCAAGGATACCCAGGTAAATAAAGAAAAAAAATACAATGGTAGGTGGCCTTGCAATCCCAGATCTCAAGCTATACTATAAAGCAGTGGTCATCAAAACAATTTGGTACTGGCTAAGAGACAGAAAGGAGGATCAGTGGAATAGACTTGGGGTAAGTGACCCCAGCAAGACAGTCTATGGTAAACTCAAAGACGCCAGATTTTGGGACAAAAATCCACTATTTGACAAAAACTTCTGGGAAAACTGGAAGATAATGTAGGATAGATTAGGTTTGGATCAACACCTCACACCATACACCAAGATAAATTCAAAATGGGTGAATGACTTGAACATAAAGAAGGAAACTATAAGTAAACTAGGTGAACACAGAATAGTATACATGTCAGACCTTTGGGATGGGAAAGACTTTAAAACCAAGCAAGACATAGAGACACAAAATGGAAAATAAACAATTTTGATTATATCAAATTAAAAAGTTTATGTACAAACAAAACCAATGTAACCAAAATTAGAAGGGAAGCAACAAATTGGGAAACAATCTTCATTACAAAAACCTCTGACAAAGTTCCAATTACTCAAATCTATAAAGAGCTAAATCAATTGTATAAAAAATCAAGCCTATTGATAAATGGACAAGGGACATGGATAGGCAGTTTTCAGCCAAAGAAATCAAAACTATTAATAAGCACATGAAAAAGTGTTCTAAATCTCTGATAATCACAGAGATGCAAATCGAAACAACTCTGAGGTATCACCTCAAACCTAGCAGATTGGCTAACATGACAGCAAAGGAACGTAAGGAATGCTGGAGGGTATGTAGCAAAGTCGGGACATTAATTCATTGATGGTGGAGTTGTGAATTGATCCAACCATTCTGGAGGGCAATTTGGAACTATGCCCAAAGGGCGATAAAAGACTGTCTGCTCTTTGATCCAGCCATAGCACTGCTGAGATTGAACCCCAAATAGATGATAAGGAAAAAGACTTGTACAGGAATATTCATAGCTGTGCTCTTTGTGGTGGCCAAAAACTGGAAAATGAGCGAATGCCCTTCAATAGGGGAGTGGCTCAACAAATTGTGATATATGTTGGTGATGGAATACTATTGTGCAAAAAGGAATAATAAAGTGGAGGAATTCCATGGAGTCTGGAACCACCTCCAGGAAATGATGCAGAGCAAAAGGGGCAGAACCAGGAAAATATTTTACACAGAGACTGATACACTGTGGTTCAATCAAATGTAATGGACTTCTCCATTATTATCAATGCAATGTTCTTGAACAATCTGAAGGCATCTTGTAGAAAAAACACTATCCACCAGCAAAGGACAAACTGTGGGAGTAAAAACACAGAGGAAAAGCAACTACTTGACTATAGAGGTTGAGGGGATATGTTTGAGGTGAGACTAAAAGAATACACTAATTCAAATACCAACAACATGGAAATGGTTTCAAATCAAGGACACATCTGATACCCAGTGGAAATGCGTGTTGGGTATGGGAGGGGCTAAGGGAGGGGCAATGGGAGGGGAGGAAAAGAAAATTATCTTTTTTCCCAATGAATAATATTTGAAAATGACCAAATAAAATAATGTTTAAAAGGAAAAAAAAGAATTTAAATTTAGCTTTTATGTTAAATATGAGAATTCTAAGTCATATTGTATTTTCTCATTTAAGAGACTATAGCTTAAGTAAAAATGACTTTCAGCATCTTTATTTACAAAGTGGTGAAAAGAGTGAAATTGGAAAAATGTAGATAAAGAGAAGGATTCTCATAAGCCTACCAGCCCTTCTCCTGAGAAGCTAGGCTCAGCCCCAACAGGACAGATGACTCTGTCTCCATGTGGATTTCCCAGCAATTATCAGCCAGAAGTCTCAGTGGTGTCTTCAACCAGGGTTCCACCAGCACAGCCTCTCCAAAGTCAAGGCAGAAATCTCAGTCGCTCATCCAGAAAGCTGATGCAGGTTCCAGGGGAAAAAGTCTCCTTCAAGCCAGGAAAGGAATCTCTAGAACCAATCTTTCCAGAAGCCAGGAAAGGAATGCATGCTAGACCATGTTGGTTTCTTTTTATACTTCTTTTTTCCACATCACTTCCTGTCACTTCCTGTCACTCCTCCTTCCTCACAGAAACCAATGTCAGTCTTCCAATTTGCCTAACTCTGCCTGGGGGAGGAGGGAGTGACCTTTGGAGCTGTTACTTTCTCTAGTAAGTGACTTGTGAACTCTCCTACTTAATAATAAGTAGGGGTAGTTTAAGTTCTTGATTTGATTAGCTAAAAATAAATAAGAGGAAAGTTATTCCTATCTTTACAAAAGTAAGATTATAATGTGTATTGTGGCTTGAACACTGTTAAGATATTTTAATAGGCTCTAGGTGGGATACATCTTTTAATCAATGGTCACTGTAATGCTATTTTCTTAAGTCTTGGATAATACTGGCTTCATTAAAAAAAAAAAACAACTTTCTATGCCATCACCTACAAATTATAATTAATTTGGAAGTTTTTTAAAAATATTAAGCCTGATATATGGCTCTTGATATCTTTAATTGTATTGGGGCAGCTAGGTGGCTCAGGGACTAAAATAAAAGGCAAGGAATCCAGAAGACCTTAACTCAAATCCCTCAGACATGTACTCTCTGTGTGGCCCTGGAAAAGTCATTAAACTTCATTTGCTTGACCCTTGCTGTTCTATCTTAGAGTTGTTACTAAAACAGAAAGGAAGGGTTTAAATATACACATAAACACACACACAACAAAATCACCAATAAAAACCATATCCATTTGTTCTGCTCCAGAGAGGCCATGTACAATGAGGATAGCTTGAGTTAGGAGTATACTTCTGAGCTTCTGACACCAAATTCTAATAATCCTCTAACCATTCAAATATCCTGAGAGAATATCATATGCTAAATGTAGATATATGTATTAATTCGAACCCATCATTACCCAAATAATTAAATGTCCTGTATGGGGCATTAAGATGTCCTTCTGACTAAAGCTAATTATTTTAAATTGTGTCACCCTGGAGTTCACAAGCATAAACTCTAATTAATCTAGGCAAGTGCCTTGTTTCAAAAATTTCTTTGGAATAAATTGGAAACCATATGGTAAATAAGGAAGCTTATTTGAATAATAAATGAAGCAAGAGAATTTGAAGCAGATAACTTGAAAAATAAATGCAAAACCAGGACATGAATGAGAATTTCAAAAGTGAAAGGGTGTGGGAAAATATATGCAATAGGAATGAAACAGCAAAACAAAGCCAGTTCACTGTCTTGGTATAAACTCAGGATAGTGTCAAAATACTCAGAGATACAGTTCAAATTCTGTGCAAGCCAAAAAGGAAATTAGAATCAAAGGACAGTACCCTTGGTGAGTTATTCACAGACAGCAGATAATATTTAAAGGCATCCAGATAAGAGCTTTCTACCTGGGCCCTCAGGTGGGTAGCACTTATGTATGAAGGAATATTCTCCTATTAAAATAAGTCAAGAAAAGAAACCAAATGTTTTTCCACATATACTCCGAAAATTTCTTCAACAATACTTCCTGCCTGAGCAAAGAATTAAAATTTTCAATTCACTTATAAGTATTTTGTGTGCTAATACATAACCACTATAATCATTGGGCAAGCATATTTCAACTTAAGACTTCAAAGTAATAAAAGCAAAGTGAAACTATTCTTGCATATCTTTATGTCCATTGTTAAAATTTTTATGTTCAACATAAGAAAGTAGAAAATAATAGGTCATTAATTATATAATAATTTCTA
Organism: Monodelphis domestica; assembly: GCF_027887165.1. Lineage (NCBI taxonomy): Eukaryota > Metazoa > Chordata > Mammalia > Didelphimorphia > Didelphidae > Monodelphis > Monodelphis domestica. The sequence continues at coordinate 246,160,170 of NC_077229.1, read as the reverse complement.
TGTAAATTTACTTTGTAGAATTGAACTCCTTTTTCTTAAATTAATAGAAAATGTGCTAATTAAAGAATGAACAGGAAAATGCCCTTTCCTGCTCCATCTCAAATACCTAGATTTCTATATTTCTCTGTAATAACTCTAATACATAGTGAGCTAGGTAGGATAAGTATAGCAGGCATGTGCATAGCAATGTAGGATTATGAAATTCTTTGCCTATGTAATTTCATTTTATGTTTACAACATTGCTGCAGTCTGAATGTTAAGAATGTTATAAAATTATTGTTATCCACTTTTTATAGTGTAGGAAATTGAGATTTTCTAAGGTAAAATGACTTTCTTGGGATAAAAAAGCAATCGGTGGTTGTTGAAACCTCACAATCAACTCTTTAGATTCAAAATCCTGAACTCTTTTTACTACAATATTCCACTTGTTACATCATGAAAGTATAATGTTATGTATAAATAATAAAACAATAAATATTTTGTATAACATTAATTAGATGGTTCATATTCTTATAAAATCTCCCAATCAGGGTATTAATTCTTTGAAGATGCTATTTAATAAATGCTTCTTTCTATAGAAGTAATGGTACTTTTGTAGACAAAGAACTGACCCAGAAGTTTCAAAAATATCTGGATTCAAATTTTATGAATTAAATTCTCTCAGTTTAAGTAATTATTTGTTTTCCCCCCAGTTTCTCTTCCCCCAACACTTTCATCTCAACCTTACTCTAGCTACATTTGTGATTGTTATTCCACTAGTAGTAAGCAATGTCCTTGAGATGGTCCTTGGCCATTTTCTTTTCTTATATTTTTGTCTTCAGATCTATCTCTTCTGATTCCTGATTGTATGTATTGAGATAATATTGATGGAGCAATTTACAAACTTTAATGTGCTGTATAAATACTAATTATCATCATCATTATCTTTACTATCACCACAGCCAATATTACCACCATCATTGGTATTGGTATTAATAATATTATTAACATTAGTATTGTGGACCTAAATAAGGCCATTAACTTCCATGTTCTGAGAGTCAACTTTCTAAAATATTCAGTTTTTAGAGAGGATGATTCCCTTGAGAATCTCTTCAAGAAGGTCCTGAAAACCTCCAAATCACCAAGTAAGGTTCTATCTCTGTTTTCCTCCAGTAGATCAAAGATACTGATAGAAGGGTGATATCTTGATGACCATAAATTGGATTTAAGTGAGAAAGAGTTTCTCAAAGCCATTAACCTTACTTTCTCTTCCAAAATTATCAAAGTCTAGGAGCAAGGCAAAAGTCAGGATGACTGGCAATGGCCAGGAATGTAGTAAATGGCATTGATGACATCAGGTTCTTTGATATCTGATCAACCTCTAAGCTCTCCACAGTGCCTGCTTCAACTGTCTTCATGGATGCTGGAACAAATTGTTCTGCCAGGGGAAGCCTTCACAAGCTGGGTTGGACATTCCTCTTATTCACCAACAAGTTTGAAGTCTCTTAGTTACCCAGAGCCTGGTTTAACCTATCTGTCAAGAGAGTTTTACGAGTGTGGTTTCTGCACATGCTATAGATTCTTGAAGCCAAAGATGAGAGTTTGGTCAAAAGTAGGCACCTGTCATGGATGAATAGTCCTGAAAAATATTCTCCAAGCCCTCATAGTAGATGCTATCCTCTGTGAACATCCCATAGGCTGGTATAGCTAATGTACTTCCCAAAGAACTTAGGGAAAATATTTTTCCTATAAACAATTTATTTATTATATAATCTTAATTAATTGGAAAGGAGAAGGGGAGCATGAAAGAGACAGAGCAGAGGTAGACTAATGTTAGGGAAAATTTACCCTAATGTAACTTCTCCATTTAGATTGTTGTTCCACAGCAGTCATTTAGGTTCCCCAATCAACACCAACCCAGAAGTTGAGATACCAATATCCAGTACAGCCTCAGTTCATCAACCTTTCTCTCCACTCATTGACTTTCACACATCAAGCATCTTGAGCCACATGTCACCTTTCTACTTTGCCTGGGTCACCTAGGAGGCCACCCAGGGAACATCCAGCCTGCCTCTTGTCTCATTGACCCTACTTCAATTGCTAGCTTTCTTACTTATTACAGGGGACATTGGAGTTTTGATTTTATCCTCTTGATCAAAGTCCCCTCAATTATTTCCTTTATGCTGCTTAACTGTGTAATTTTAATGAACTTTTAGGTTACAACACATTTTAATATTATTTCTCTATATATATTTTTCTTTTATATAGTATTTATTTTGGAATAAATCACTTTCACCTCCTCTACTCAGTAGATAACTCCTTGAAAAAAGGTTAATAATGAAAAAGGGAAATAAAAGTTACATTTTGGTAAAATCTAATGTACTGTGCTTGACAATATATGCAAAATTCAACTTTCTTAGTTTCCGTTTTTTAATGAGAGGGAAATTTGATTTCTTGACTCTATTGTAACCACATTGATCATTATAATTGTAGGACTTTCATTTTCATTTTCTTTTTTTCTTCCATTTACATTAATATAATTATTGTATATTATTTTCTGGTTCTGTTTACTTATTTGTGTCAGTTCTTCATATTCATCATTTTTTAAGGTGTGGAATTTTCCATTGCATCCATATTCAAAAATTAGTTTAGTCATTTTTAAGCTATTGATATCTCCAATTTCCTTTCCTTGATATACCTAGGTAAAATGCCATTTTGAATATTTAAATTTCTATAGGATATAATTGTTCTAACTTTGACCTCCTAGATGAACAAACACTAGGTCAAAGGTTATACTTTTTTGTTTTGATTTGTTTCTTTATTTCCTTAGCCCAATGTGAAATTGCTTTACAGAATTATTGAACCAATCCACAGGTAAAAAAGAGCATATAAGAAAGTCACAGGAACTCTTAAAAGTTATTACTAAGTTAAAGAAAGGTATAGGGGGGTTTGCAATTGGCTTAAATGGAGGGAGTACTGATATGGATTGTATTATAATTTCTTGATGTATTTTAAAGTATTATTTTCCCTAAACATACACATTCTTTGAACAGATATTAACCATCTATTTTTGGCCAAAAAAGAATATATTTTATATGTAATTAAAGTTGATTTTCATAAAACCTAATATAGATTAGCTTTTCATGTATAATACCATAGAATGATAGAATATTATAACAGTAAGAGACATCAGAGATTTAGCCTCTTTGTACAAAAATCAGGAGGAACAGGTTATGACTTGCCCAAGGTCACACAAATAAAAATTGAATTAAATGAATTTCAATCCAGTTCTTTAAAAAGCACTATTTTTTTAAAGTTAAAGCTTACATACTTGGCTTAATTTACTTCCTATACCTAATTGATTCTCAGAGAAAAAAATTTCTAGGCTTCTGAAGACCAAAATAATATCCCTATGATCTCATGAATGCTAACCAAACATTAAACCTAATAGGTCAAGTGGTTCATATTTCAAAACCATTTTTAAATACCTACCTAAAGATATAATTTCACTTTCATTTCTATTAGTTCTTTATCAGTTTTGTATTACTTATCAAAAGGTATGAATAATTAATTTGTAGAGAAGAGCTAGTTATATCAATTATGCTTTTTAGAAAAATAAGCCAAAATAAATATATGATTTTTAATGAGATATTAGGTCATTATATAAAGCATTTTCCAAACTTCAATGAAATATATGAAGGTAAATCGTTACTCTTTTCAATTAACTTGATACAAGATTCGAGCCATTAAAAAACATCCCATTATGTTGCCATTGCTTTTCTTTTATAATTTACTTTATGGCTGAGTCTAATACTATTCCTTTAAATCACTCCAGTGCTTATTGGGAATATTTGTGGAATATATTTCTTGTGACATCCATCATCTTACTGAGATGTTTCTGTCTTCTCATTCAGTTTCCTTGGCTACTATTCCCAGAACTGAGTCTACTTCTACTCCATGATCCATTCTTACTGCTTATGATGACTGAATTTGATTTTTCCTTGTTCTCCACAGCCACGTTCAGCTTTTCTCTCTATAACATAATTCCTTTTTTGAGGTTCATTCAATTTGTATTCATCACTTAATCAAAATACTGGTATTTTTTGTCAATATGTCCGTAATCTATTCTACTTCCTTCCTAAATTATTTCATTATCTGGTTCACAGTCTTTCTCTTTTCCCCAACTTTAAGCCATCCCTTTGAATATTTTTTCTTATTTTCTTCTCAATTATATGTAAAAAAACAAAACACACTTGTTTAAAATTTCAAATTGCAATTTTTCTTCCTCCTTTCTACTTATATGGTTTTGAAAAGGCAAGCAACTTGATTTACATTATACATGTGTAATTATGCAAGAGATTTTCACATTAGCTGTTTTGCAAAAGAAAACAGACAAAACAGGAAAAATTTTAAGAATAAGTTTACTTCAATCTGTATTCAGATTCCATCAATTATTTCACTGGAGGTGATATCCACTGGAGGTGGATAACATTTTTCATCATTCATCTTTCAGAATTTTCTAGTGTTGTTCAGGACAGGCATACTTTGGAGATATTTTGGGTTCAGTTCTAGGTGATTGCAATAAAACAAATATTGCAGAGAGATGAATCACACTAATTTTTTCTAGTGCATATAAAAATGTATGGTTCCTCTACTTTGTAGTTTATTAATTGCGCAATAGTTTTGTGCCTTTTAAAATTGTGCAAAACTATATTTAAATACTATTGCTAAAAAAATGTCTAACCATTATCTGAGACTTAAATGGTTTATAATCTTTTTCCTGATGTAGGTTCTTGCCTCAGTGTTGATGGATGCTGACTAAAAAGGGTGGTGATTACAGTAATTTCTTAAGGTATGATAACATTGAAATTTGCCTCATTGGTTGATTCTCCTTTTACCTGAACTCTTAGAGGCCATTGCAATGCTATTTATGAACTAATTTTAATATTGTTGTGTCTTGGGGAACAAATAATCCTGAAAGAGAGATGGGGATGGTCATGCATTGGAGAAGTAAGAGCACAAACAACATTTATCCATTATGTTCACAGTCTTAAATAGGCCTGGTTCATAGCATCCCAAAACAGTTACAATAGTAATATCAAAGATCATCATATGATATAATAATAATGAAAAAAGTTTAAAATATTGTGAAAATTACCAAAATGTGAGTCACGATGTAAGCATATGTTTGGGGGGGAGGATGGTACTGATAGACCTACTTAATGCATTGAACCTATGATTTGTAAAAGTAAAATGTGATATCTGTGTGGTATAACAAAGTGAAGTACAATAAAATGCCTATATCACTAAGAGTAGCTGTCAGGCATAACTGATCATCATATAATATTGCTGTTACTATGGAAAATTTCTGCCTCATTCTACTTACTTCAGTTTGTATCAATTTATGTAAGTCTTCCCAGGCTTTTTCTGAAAACATTGTACTTGTCATTTCTTACAGTACGATAGCGTTTTACCGCTATGATATTCTACAACTTGTTCATTCATTCCCTAATTGTTGGAAATCTATCCATTCCAATTATTTGCCATCACAAAAAGGACTACTATAAATATTTTGGTATATCTAGGTCCTCTTCTTTTTTTAAAATTTCTCTGGATTTCAGGCTTAATATAGATATTGCCAGGTGAAAGAGTATGGACAGTTTTACAGTTCTTTAGGCATTGCTCTCCAGAATACTATTAGTTTACAACTCCAACAATAGTGCATTATTTTCCCAATTTTCTGACATCCCCTTCAACATTCATAATTTTCTTCTTATGTCATATTATTCAGTGTAATAGTTGTGAAATGGTACCTCAGATTTGTTTAGTTTTCATTTATGTAATCAATGGTGATTTAGAGTGTATTTTCATAAGATTATAGTTAACTTTAATTTCTTCATCTGATAACTGTATGTTCATATCATTTGGCCTTTTATTAACTGGAGAATAATTTGAATTCTTATAGGATTGACTCAGTTCTCTATGTATATGAGAAATATGAGCTTTAGGAGAAAGACTTGTAATCTCCCCTCTCTAGTTTCCTACTTTCCTTCTAATCTTAGATTAATTGATTTTTATTGTGTAAGACATTTTGGGATAATAAAATAAAAATTATTCATTTTATATCCTATAGTGCCCTCTATGTTTTGTTTGGTAATATATTTTTTTCTCTTTTTTTATAGATTCCAAAAACATATTTGATATTGTGGAAAGGAAACTAGACTGACAGTTTGTGGGGGAAGGAGCCAACTGGGAGTGGCAGTTGGGTTTTGTGACTAGCACTTCCTTCCTGTCAGGGGTGGAACTTGCTTCCTGGTGGTGGAGGAGGTAGGAGCTTATTCAGCCCTGTCTGGAGTGGCATACTCTTCTTGGTTCAGCCAGAAGATACAGGCTTCTGAAGGTTAGACTGGTTCTTTTTTGTTTTCTATCTACTGCTAAGATTCTGAATTATACAAAAGTGGTCTGATATAGAGTAGACAGGAGTGGGACAAACCCTCCGCCAGCCTCTGGGGCCTGTCTTCAGGTCTGAAGCTGAGAAAAAACTCCAATTCCAAATGGTTATTAAACTTTATATTATTTGAATTCACAGTCAGATAAGTGGCTATCATTTCTGGTTATAGAGGGAGCTGAACTTCAGTCATCAAGGCAAAACAGACCTTATTGGACCCCTGCTGTTTCCTCTCAGCAGGGGTCATCTCCCTCCCTTGCCTCACCAAGCAATATATCCTCTCTCCCCTCAACCTCCTCCATACCTCATACAAACCTTACCAAATCCCTTTTTTTTTTCAATCCTATTTCCTTTCCCAATAAATATTACAGTTTTTGGCAGAGCCAGCCAGGTTTTCCAACCTATTTTGTCAAGAATTTGAAAAAATAAGGCCTGCATACATTTCAAAAGCCTGTGTGACTGTGAAAATTAACCATTTTGAGAGTAGTGTTGAGTGCAACTAATCTGCCTAGTGATACCACACCCAAAAGAAACCACTCCTCCTCAAGGGAGGAGGCAACTCTTAAAGGCCAAGACACAAAAAACATTTTTTCTGTTGCAAAAAGCTTGTTAAGATACAAGACGGCAAAGAAACTATTACTTGCCATGGGTTATCTAGGTTGGATTGCATATTTCTTGTATATGTTTTACAACTTATTTTTTGTCACAATTCCGGATTATATTTATTTTCTGCTTAACATCTATGAAAATTTGCAATGGATGAATATAAGTACGTGTCACTTGATTTCATTCATTCCCACATATGCTGTAGCATTATTCTTTGTAACCCAAATATACTATGCTCTAAAAAAGGGTGTGCATCTATTTTATGGGAAAAAAGCAAAAGATAATGAAATTGAGATGATTTTAGCCAGGAAGGAGGAGATAATGCAATAAAGGAAATGATGAAGCAACTGACTGAAGAGAAACACTGTTGCAAAGGTAATAACACACAATAAGACATACCTAAAAATAACAATGTACTTCAGCAAGAAAATACAGATGGGGCTCAAAGGGGAATACCAATATTGCCACTAAGAAATCAAACAAGCCAACAACCAGATAGAGGCATAATTCATATTAAAACACATAAGCCATTTACAACAGCTGACTTTGAAAGTCTGAAAAGACAGATGCCTTCCTGGTTTTCAGAACCAATGAGATATTTAAAAGAATTTAAAAGAGCAATTAGGCTTTATGATCCAGGTTTCCAGGACACTGAAATTCTTCTCTCAGAATTATTTTCAAAAAGGGAAAAACAACAATTCCTTGATGAAACTAGAAAAAAATCCAAATTTAACATCATGGCTAGAGGAAGGAACATACTTAGAGTTATCTAATAATGAAAATCTACATTATCTAAGAAAGGCCAGAGAAGATCTATTAGAGGCAATGAAAAGTTTTTCAAAAAGACCAGATACTTGGGGAAAATTTGAGAAATTGAGACAGGAAAGTGGGGAACATCCATCAAAGTTCCTCAATAGAGTTATTGAAGTAGCAAAGGATGTGCTTGGATTTGAAAATTTAACTGAAAAAAAATATCCAACACATAAGGAGACAATTTGTGAAAGGCAGTAACACACCTATTAGATCGTATTTTAAACTTCAATGCCCAGATTGGGAAACACCAAGTCTGGAAGATTTAAGAAAAACTGCAACTTACATATTTTCAGGTCATAAAGAAATGCTCGAGGAAAAGGATGAAATAATAAAAGACCTTAAAGTCAAGCTCAAGGAGGCAAATAGCATAACTAAATATAAAGGAATTGAAGTAATAAAAAATCTAGCCACTCTGCAATCATACAAACCCACAAGAAATTACACACAAAGCAATCAAAGGAGAAATTTACCCAGATGTTTCCTCTGTGGAAAAATGGGTCACATGGTTTGAGACTGTTATTTAAAGGCATAATTATTCCAAGCTAATAACAAACTGAGGTCTTGGAAAAGCAATGTAAAGTATAGAAGCAATAATACACAAACAAATACAAAATATTGTGATTGTAATTGCAAGAAATCATTGCAAGCACCAAATTTAGAAACCATGGAGAGATACATCCAACAGGGAGTCAAACCATGTTATTCGTAAGTTGTCTCAGGTGCTGCCAAACAAAGTCAGTTATGAAGCCAGGTGCATGGGGTAACATCAAAAAGGAAAAATGGGAAATGAAAAGGGAAAAATGAAAAGGAAGGAGACTGCATGCAAATAGAACTTGAGGTTGCAAAAGCACAAAATAAAACTAAAGAACAGATAGAACAAGAAATTCAATTAGATAATGATGTAACAGAGATTAAAGAGAAAAATTTTGGAATAGTGGAACAAGCTACAAAGAAAGAGAAAGAAACAGAAGTAGCAATAGTCTGTAATTCACAAACTGTACATGAATTAAATGAAGCACATGAGCAAACAACAGAAGGGTCCAATGGGGAAGAAAATGCAATAACAGAGAACATTCAAATTAGTAGACCTCCTGGAGACAATGACTCTGAAAGCAGGGATGATATTACAAAAGAAAAGTCCAATGATATACTAGAAAAGTCAACAATAAATCCTTATGCAGAAGAATTGCAACCAATAGTAACTGCACAAGCAAAAGCAAACTCAAACATTGTTATGCCATCCTTAAGACTCCATGATAATGCAATTCCATTGCAAAATGATGATGAATTGCAAAATGAATGTTCAAAGCAACAAGAAAAGTCTGTAGCAGAAGAACAAAACTGATATTTGGACAAAATAGAAATAGAGGCACCTATGGTCCAAGTGTGCCAACAAAATGAGAACACAGAACCAAAGGTCATGATAAAAGTGGGTAATGAGATATACCCAGCTCTTATTGATACAGGAGCAACTAAATCTGTTTTAAAAACATCTCCTGAAGACAGCAAAATCACAGGTTATGTACAAATAATGGGGACTACAGGGAAAAAACAAAGAGTACCAAAACTAAAATCGAAAATGGTAACACTAGGACCCCTAATAACAGAACACTCATTCTTGTTAATCCCAGAATGCCCAATCAACCTTCTTGGGAGAGACTTTTTGAGTAAAATTGGAGCAACTATTCAATGTGATAAATCTGGGAAAATCTTTCTACTTCTACCCAAAGACTCTTTAAAACATTATCCATTGCTGTTCATGGGGCAAGTGGATGATGAACAAGTTCAGAATGAAGGTACAATATTTGAAATACCAAGTGATATACCTGAAGGACGTTGGGCTACACATTCTTCAGATGTAGGGATTCTAAAGTCAGCAATACCAGTAAACGTAGAAGTTAAAGAAGGGACACCACCAAAGATACCACAATACAAACTAAGTAAAGAAGCCATAGATGGAATCAACCCAATTATCCAAAGCTTGTTGGATCAGAAAATTCTAATCCCAACTATTTCAGAATATAATACACCAATAATACCCATAAAGAAAACAAAATGTGACTCTGAAGGAAAAGTTCAATGGAGATTGGTCCAAGATTTAAGGGCAGTAAATAACTTTGTGAAAAAGTCCCATGCAGTCCTTCCAAGCCCATCTAAAGTAATTTCTGAAATCCCAAGTAACTCTAGATATTATACTGTCATAGATCTGTGTAGTGCTTATTTTAGCATTCCAATTGCAAAGGAAAGCCAAAAAATCTTTGCTTTCACTTGGAATGGTACTCAGATGACATGGGGAAGATTACCAATGGGATTCTGTGATAGCCCAACAGCATTTTGCCAAATCTTGCAACAAGATTTACAGAACATTAGATTCAAGGAAAGCAAAATTGTGCACTATGTGGATGACATTCTTCTTGCATCCCTATCTGCTAAAGTTTGTTACCGGGACAGTAAAAATCTCCTCCTAGAGCTATATAAGAAAGGTCACAAAGTTTCCATATCAAAACTACAATGGGTCATGCCTAAAGTGGAATTCCTCGGATTTATCTTGGAAAAGGGAACAAGAAAGATTTCCAAGAAAAGAGTAGAGGACATACTGAAGCTCAGTGTGCCAAAGACTAAGAAACAACTGAGAGCCTTTTTAGGAGTGACAGGTTTCTGTAGACAATGGATCCCAGGCTATAGCCAAATAACAAAATGCCTTATGGACTTAACCAAAAACACAGTCACAGAACCTATGAAACTAATGAAAGAGTACCTCCAAGCTTGGCACAGCTCAAAGAAGCAATCATAACAGATCCAGCCTTAGGTATTCTAGACTACAACAAAGAATTCCATCTCTTTGTACATGAAGTAAGAGGCATAGCTTCTGGAGTGTTAGTCCAAACTTTAGTACCCAATTTTAGGCCAGTGGCATATTATAGTACACAGCTAGATATAATTGAGAAAGGAATGATTCACTGTTTGAGAGCAATCGCAGCCACAGCAACCATGATCCAAAAGTCATCTGATTTGGTATTAGGATCAAAACTTAATGTCTTCTCTGCACACCAACTAGAATCCATATTGAAGAAATGTTATTTACAAGCTTTCACACAGCAAAGACTTTCTCAATATGAAATTGTGTTACTAAGCAATGAAAACATCACTTTAAAACGTTGCCAGCCATTGAATACGACATCCTTGATTCCAGATCTGCGGTTAGAAGGGGAACCCATACATAATTGCCAAGAAATAATATCAGTAGTAGAAAAGCTAAGAAATTATTTAAAAGACACTCCCATGGAACAACCCAGCATTGAAATGTATACCGATGGTTCGAGCATGATAGTTAAAGGAGAAAGGTATACTGGAGCAGCAGTGGTAACACTAACAGAGACATTATGGTATGTGTCCTTACCAAAGCACGCAAGTGCTCAAGTGGCAGAGCTAGTTGCTTTATTAAATGCTTTGCAAATCGGTAAAGATAAATGGGTCAATATTTACACAGATTCCCAGTATGCATTTTCAGTAATTCATGCCACTGCAGAAATTTGGAAACATAGAGGATTTTTGACAAGTGCAGGTAAAGAGATCCCATATGCCAAAGTAATAATGCAACTTCTTGAGGCTGTACAACTTCCCAAGGAAGTGGCAATAATCCACTGTAGATCACACACAGGGGCTAATGATCATGTGTCTTTAGGAAACCATAGAGCTGACATTACAGCAAAATTTGGAGCTAGAGAAGGACCTTTTCATCTATTGAATTTCTCAATAGTTGAAACAGGACGATCTAACTGATGACTATAATAAGCAGGAAATTCAATCATGGATAAAGAACTTAGGAGCAAACCAAATAAGAGGAATATGGTTTTCACAACTAGGCAAGCCCATCCTGCCTAAAAATTTATTTTATCACGTGTGCAATGCAATACATGCACAAGGACACTGTGGAACCCAAGCTGTTATTGATCCAGTGAGATGATTTTGGACTGCACCAGGAATATCCTCGTATGCCATAAGAATTTGTCAAAAATGTAAAATTTGTATGCAATTCAATCAGGGAGTTTATAAGACCAAAGGCTTAGGAGGTTGTCCCTTAGCATATACTCCATTTGAATGCATACAGATATATTTTATCAATATGCCAAAAGACAAAGGGTTTAAGTATTGTCTTGTCATCATAGACAGACTGACTAGATGGCTATAAGTTTTTCCTGCCAAAATGAACAATGCAGCATTTGTGGTCAAAATCCTATTAAAAGAAATAATACCTAGATTTGGGATTCCCTCAAAATTGGACTCAGACCATGGAAGTCACTTTACTCAGTCAATATTAAATGAAATTTAAAAAAAAATCTAGGAATACAAGCAATATACCACACACCATATCATCCCCAAAGTTCAGGGCAAGTGGAAAGATTAAATAAAGACATTAAAATATTGATAGGAAAATTGTGTGCAGAAACACACCAAAAATGGACAAACATTCTGCCATTAGTTCTGTTCGATCTTAGAACATGACCCAGTGGAGATTTGCACATCTCTCCATTTGAGATGCTATATGGACATGCAATTTGGCAAGGAAGGACTTGTAAACCAGCTTACATTGCAATGATAGGTGGAGACTGTCAATTAACAAAATATATACAAGCTTTACAGAAAAGAATAGCAGAATTGCATGAAATGGCCTTAATACAACAAACAGTACCCCTGGAGTACAATTTGCACAACATCAAACTAGGAGACATAGTATACTTAAAACATTTCAATAGAAAATTGGCTACAGACATAAAATGGACTGGACCACATGAAGTATTGCTTACTACCCCAACAGCTATAAAAGTTGCAGGGAAAGACTCATGGTTTCACTGTTCCCACGTGAAACCAGAAAAAGTTCAACATCACTGTAAAAGACATAGAAGATAATTAGACAAAAGATAGGGCTGAGAAATGAAAACAAAAACTGATTAACATAAAAAGTACAACACAAAGAAATAATAGTGACACATAATGTTCGAGACAACTTTCCAGCCCAGAGGAAAAGCAACCCAGAGGAAAAGCAGCCCAGAGGAAAAGCATCCCAGAGGTAAAGCAACCCAGAGGAAAAGCATCCCAGAGGAAAAGATGAAATGGACATTTGAACTTTGTAAATTTGTTTATACAAGAAGAGGAAAGATTGAAAAGGAGACATGTGTAAGACTGAGTGTGCTGAAATAATAAAACAAAAGTAATTTCACATATTGGGGAAACAGCATGCATCACTACATAACATGGAAGAAAGAAGAGATCCATCAGTCAACATGAGAAGTGGAAATCTGAAGAAACTTGATAAGTATTAATTCAACACAACACTATTAGACACAAATCACAACAGCACAAACTGACATATTGAGAGACCTTGTTTATATAAACAAGTGTCTGAAATTGTATTTATGCAAAATGCAAATATGTATATAGTTAGTTCCATAGGTCTTAGGCAAATAGATAGATCAATAGATATTTCTATTTGACTGACATCATGATGTGGAACAATGTATATTGTTGTATTATATGTAAATAATTTCTAAAAATAATGTATTAGTTTTAGTTAACTTAGAGTAAGTAGTATTAGCACTAAGATTCAAATTTCTTGTAATAGTATTGTTCAACATTTATTGTACTGAATTTATTGTAAAACCCCAAAATTACCCTTACCCTTGCTTTCCTGCAAAGAATCCTTAGAGTAGATTTAGTAAATTGGTAACTATAATATAAATATATGACTTTGGGAAGGTCACAACAAAAAAAGGGGATGATTGTAGAAAGGAAACTAGACTTACAGTTTGTGGGGGAAGGGGCCAACTGGGAGTGGCAGTTGGGTCTTGTGACTAACACTTCCTTCCTGCCGGGGGTGGAACTTGCTTCCTGGTGGTGGAGGTAGGAGCTGATTCAGCCCTGTCTGGAGTGGCATACTCTTCTTGGTTCAGCCAGAAGACACAGGCTTCTGAAGGTTAGACTGGTTCTTGTTTGTTTTCTATCTACTGCTAAGATTCTGAATTATACAAAAGTGGTCTGATATAGAGTCGACGGGAGTGGGACAAACCCTCCGCCAGCCTCTGGGGCCTGTCTTCAGGTCTGAAGCTGAGAAAAACTCCAATTCCAAATAGTTATTAAACTTTATATTATTTGAATTCACAGTCAGATAAGTGGTTTATCATTTCTGGTCATAGAGGGAGCTGAACTTCAGTTCAGTCATCAAGGCAAAGCAGACCTTATCGGATCCCTGCTGTTTCCTCTCAGCAGGGGTCATCTCCCTCCCTTGCCTTACCAAGCAATATTCCCTCTCTCCCCTCAACCTCCTCCATACCTCATACAAACCTTCCCAAATCCCTTTTTTTCCCTAATCCTATTTCCTTTCCCAATAAATATTACAATACTAAGTAAAACACTTGAACTTCCCTAATTCCTGCACTTATTAATTTCACAATAACCTATTCATCCACCCCACTACAATTACACACATAGATGATCCTATATTTAATCCAATCATAACCCACAAATATTCCATAATTATGTTTAAGAAATCTGACTTTTCCTCATCTAATCACAGCCTATTGTAGTTCTATCTTTTATCTGCCTTTAACTACAAAGCCTTTTCTTCCCTCTCATATCATGACATTCAATCCTTACACCCATCAGTTCTTTTCCTGATCATTACTCCAGCTCTAGCTCTATATTCTTCCCCTAATTAACTTGAACACTTGGGGAGCTAGCGGGCTTTACACTGTCCTCTTCCTGAGTCCCTTTTATCTTTATTCTGTTGAAGATCTTGTCCTGCCAATCCTCAGGATTGAATTAATTAAATTATCTTTTTCTCTTTTTCACATGCTGCTGAATGAAGATGGATAGATTTTTTGCTGACCAGGTCTATTGTAAATTTATGGCACATAAATTCAACTGTATCCTTCTCTGCAGTAAAGCTATCCTATTAGACCTCCCTAATTCAAGTACCAATAGCATTCACTACAGTGACTACCAAATATATATATATTTTTATTTTTTTCCTCCAGATTTTCAGGGTTTCTATTCTAGATCTTCTCATCTGAGATCATTGCCTTGTATTTTAGTCAAAAAGTTAATTCCTCTTGCAAAAGTCCTCTCTTCCCCTTTGTTCTTCATCTCAGATGGTTGCTACCATTAACTTCTTCATCTTCCATGAAGAGATCACCCTACTCCTTGTCCAGGCAAATCCATTTTTATGCATGTGATCTCGTGTGGTCCTGAAGACCATCCCCTCCATTATAACTACTTTTTTACTTATCTTCAGTCACTTTTGTCTACTGGTTACTTTCCTAGTGATTACAAATAAGTCCATCTATTCCCCTTTAGTAAAAAACAAACAAAAACAAAAACAAAACGAAACAATCATTTGATTTGAAGGGTCATCTAAATAGGTGTTTCTGTTTCTTTTATTTTTAGTTTCCTGTTGATCTCCTACTAACTCTTTAATGTCTGTTTTTCAGTCTTATCATTCATAAAATAACTACTTTCTCTATATGCAATAACATTGTACATTATTATCTACAATGATCAACTGTGAGTGCCTTAACTTTTAGTATCAGTGCAAGAATCTAAGAAAAATCCAATGCACTCAATCTGAAAAATGGTATCCATTGCTATAGAAGTAACTTATAAAGCATGAATAGAGTTGAAAACAAATCATTTTTACTTCATTTCTTCATGAGTATTTTTTCTTCCATAAGTGAATGTGTCTTCTTTCTCATGAGGAAGATGGAAATATTCATTGCATGATAGCTCATGTATAACCCATATCTTTTTATCTGCCATCTCAGGAAGAGGTGAGAGGAAGGAGACATGGATACCAAAATGTCAGAAAGTAATTAAAATTATATCTACAAGTAATTGGGGAAACTATTGAGGTATGTGAATTAAGACAAAAATATAAATGTTTTTGCCCTCAATAAAACACCAAAAATTATTTTTCTAAAGAAATTATTGACATCTACATTTTCAAATCTAAAGGACTGTTCTTTATTTTCATTCCTCTTGAACTCTCTGCAGTCTTTGACCCTCTTGATCAATTTTTTCCATTATATGATATTTTCTTATCTGTAGTTTTCATGGCACTATTCTCTACTCATTATCCTCTTAGCATTCTAAACACTCCTTTTCTGTCTTCTTTGTATCTTCATCTATATTATTCCTATTAACAGGGGGAACTCTGAGGGCTCTTTCCGGGGGATTTTTTCTCCCTATCATATAGTGGTCTCATCAACTCCTATAGATTTAATAATAATTTCTATGAAGCTGACTTTCAGACCTACTTGTAGAGCCCTAACCACTGTTCTTTGCTCCACTCTTAAATTTTTAGTCCTGTAATAAAATCTTCAACTGGATGGACCACAAATATGTCAAATTCAACATGTCCCAAATGAAATTCATTTTCTATCTCCAAAAACTCTCCCGTGTTCCTTACTTCCCTATTCTTATAGTGGATACCTCCATCCTGTTAGTCACCCAGGCTTTCAATCTAGGTGTCATCTTTGAATTTTCACTCTCTCAGCCTTCCTCCCATATCAGATTAGCTGTGAAGTATTGTCATTTCTACTATCATGATATCTTTTGATATTCCACCTTTTCTCCTATGACATTGTCACTATATTGGTGCAAACTCTTATGCCTAGAGTATTGTAATACCTGTTATTCTCACTGGTTTGAGTTTCCTCATTGCAATCCATCTTCTAATCAGCTGTCAGAAATGCAAGTCTGACCATATTATTCAATATATACACATGCAATAAACTCTAGTGACTACATCCAGCATCAAATATAAAACTGTTTCACTTCTAAATAGGTTTATAACTTAGTCCCTTCTGACATGTCCAGTCTTCTTACACCTTACTCCACTCCATGTACTCTGTGATACCATGCCTGACCTCCTTACTATCACACACACACACACACAAACACACACACACAATGCTTCAACTACCAACTCTGTTTACTTGCTCCCTTCAATGACTGTATTACTTTCCCTCCTCTCATCCTCTCACCTTTCTTCATTTCCTTTGAGTATCAGTTTATGCCCCACCTACTACAATTAAGCCTTTCTCAATCCTTAATCTTAGAGCTTTGCCTATAGGCTAGTAACAATCCTTCTTGAGTATTATCTTTTATATACACATTGTTTCCTCCTTTAGACAATGAGTCCCTTGAGATTAAGACCTTTAAAAATAATTGAATTTTCTTTTAATTCCCAACGTTTAGATAATTTGGGGTATATAGTAAGTATTTCATAAATGTTAACAGATTAGATTGATTGATTGACCCTTGGAATCATATTCCAATAATAGCTCTCATAATGGAAAAACAAATGTTTTATCTGGAATTCTTAATTCTACATGCCATTTCTCCCCCCCCCCTTCTTTTCTTCTTATTATAATTTATCTAATTAATTAAGTCAATTTAGGGCATTATTCCTTGGTTATAAAAATTATAATCCTTCTCTCCCTTCCCTCCCCCCACCCTTCCCGTAGCTGATGGACAATTCCACTGGGTATTACAAGTGTCCTTGACCAAAACCTATTTCCATGTTGTTGAGGTTTGCACTGGGATGTTCATTTAGAGTCTATATCCCCAATCATATCCCCTCGACCCTTGTCATTAAGCAGTTGCTTTTCTTCTGTGTTTCTACTCCCACAGTTTTTCCTCTGAATGTGGATAGTGTTTTTTCTCATAAATCCCTCCAAGTTGTTCAGGATCACTGCATTGCCACTAATGGAGAAGTCCATTACATTTGATTTTACCACAGTGTACCAGTCTCTGTGTACAATGTTCTCCTGGTTCTGCTCCTTTCCCTCTGCATCACTTCCTGGAGGTCATTCCAGTTCACATGGAATTCTTCCAGTTTATTATTCCTTTGAGCACAATAGTATTCCATCACCAACATATACCACAGTTTGTTCTGCTACTCACCAATCGGAGGGCATCGCCTCATTTTCCAATTTTTTTGCCACCACAAAGAGCACAGCTATGAATATTCTTGTACATGTCTTTTTCCTTATTATCTCTTTGGGGTACAAACTCAGCAGTAGTATGGCTGGATCAAAGTGCAGACAGACTTTTTTAGCGCCCTTTGGGCATAGTTCCAAATTGCCCTCCAAAATGGTTGGATCAATTCACAACTCCACCAGCACCTAATTAATGTCCCTACTTTGCCACATCCCCTCCAGCATTCATTACATTCCTTTGCTGTCATGTTAGCCAATCTGCTAGGTGTGAGGTGATACCTCAGAGTTGTTTTAATTTGCATCTCTCTGATTATAAGAGATTTATGACACTTTTAAGGCACTTATTAATAGTTTTGATTTCTTCAACTGAAAATTGCCTATTCATGTCCCTTGCCCATTTATCAATTGGGGAATGGCTTGGTTTTTTTGTACAATTGGTTTAGTTCTTGAGTAATTAGATCTTTGTCAGAGAGTTTTGTTATGAAGATTGTTTCCCAATTTGTTGCTTCCCTTCTATTTTTTGGTTGCATTAGTTTTGTTTGTACAAAAACTTTTAAAATTGATATAATAAAAAATATTTATTTTACTTTTTGTGATTTTTTTCTAGCTCCTGCTTGGTTTTAAAATATTTCCTTCCCCTGTACATGCCATTTCCAAGGATTACAGAACAGAGACAACTGTTGAGGAAGCATAAAAAAATGAAAAGTAGATATTACTGAGGTATTGGCTGTTGGATTTTATTAATAACAGTAGTTTTCTGTATTAGTAGAGAGGACATTATTTTTGGTTTCTTGTTAATGTTCCTGAAAGACTATCCCATTTTAATTTTTTTAAATTTCATTGGTTAATTGGTTAATATGGTTTTGATTTTTTCCTATATATTACCCATTGAAATTCAAAAAGAAAAATATATACATATATTCATAGCTAATCCTCCTGCTTCTCTGTGCATTTAATTCATTTTATTTGTTTATTTTTATTTGTTACATATATCTATATGTAATACATATATTTTGTTATATTTTTATTTAATTTATTGTTAAATATTATTTGATTACTTTTAGTTTTTATCCATGTATAAACTGTCTTCCGTAGGAAAATCTTTCCAAAATTTTGCTTTTATCATTTACATCTGTGATTTACTCTAAGTAGAAAACTCCTGGTAAAGAAATCCCTTCTTCTAATTAAATCTTCCACTAATAGTATATTTACTACTCATAGTCTTAGAGAATTGCCTGGGACAATGGGGAGCTTAAGTGATTTGTTAAGGGTTACAAAGTCAGTATGTGTCAGACTTGACCACAATTCTTCTTGACTTCAAGGCTAATTTTCTATCCATTATGCCACTCTGAATCTCCAAGCCTCATTCTACTGAACAGAATATTGTCTGCTAGGTTAAAGGACTCTGATCAGGATTGCTATTCTTAAAGGAACTTATAATCTACCAGGTCAGGGCAAGATGCAGAAAGTATTTATGTGTATGTTGAAAATAGAAAATTATGATATTCTAATTCTGAGAGATATTTCAGAAATATATTTCAGGCATGAATTCAATTTTTTTGGCCTCATTGCCACTACACAATAAATTAAGTATACAAGTAGGATATGTAGGCATAAAGTGTTGCAAGATTGCTATAAATTGTGTAATTTGGATAAGTATTTAGTAAACTTCTCAATATTGCAGAATTGATATAAACTAGTAAAAAAAAAACCAATATTTTGAGGAATGTTGTAATCCTTGCCTATATATTTGGCAGTCTCTATCCTCAAACTTTTATTTTCCCCATATCAACACCAATCACTTTAATTCACCTTAGCTTAATAGAAACTTGCTCCATTTTGTTCTTTTTCTTAATCTTTCCTGGGGACATCAGTGGCTGAAATATTCAAAGGCATTAAGAGAAAAGAAAACTAGGCTTGAATTCATAAAAAAGTGGAGCTCTTAAATGTACTCCCTGTGTCATTTTCAGCAGATTACTTAATATATCTGCATACTTAGATCTCCTCCTTTTGTTGAGGCAGAGTAAGTCTCCAATGGATTTATCATTCTAACAGGAAAAAAATAAGGAAAAAATGAAACCATAAGGGATGATCTATGGAAATATAGAGAGACAGAGGAGGCACTATTGAGTTCCGAGTACACTTGTTTTCATTTAGGTGGAACATAAAATGTGAAAGCATGTATGATGTGAAATAAGATACAATAGATTGGAAGAAGATTGTACAGGGTTTTAAATCCTAGTCTAAAAAGTTAATAATTTGTATTATAACTATCTCTGTTGATCTATTAAATCCATGAAAATAAGGGATGTTATATATGTATATGTATATGTATATATATATGTATATTATTCATCACTGCATACTGCTTTGTACACAGGAAACATTTAATTAGAAATTTAGTCTCATAAAGACAAAAGTAGGAATCATAGTTCTTTCTCCACTGCCTAGAATCATGAATATTAGAATGACAGAGATGAAAAGTACTTAGGAGATCACCTTGGCCCAGTTCCTTGTTTTTCAGATGAGGAAATCAAGATTGAAAGATGTGAAGTCTAAAGGCACAAAGCATAGTAAGGACTCAAATCTAGTTTTCTTCACTCTCAACACAGTTTTCTTTTTATTACTACTATCTATAACATGTCAGATGATATTCACATTAAATTGATTATAATATAAACAGCTATTTAAAGCAAACTATTAAGATTACTTTAACCTCAAGATTATAAATATGGCAGAACATGGTCCTTCATATTAAGATCGTTGGAAAGGTAATCAAGCCCCATCAACAGAAGCATTTAGAGAACAAGATAAAATGTAACATGAGATATTTAATACATTATAAGATATATATATATATATATATACATATATATATATTAGATAGCAGCTGTGTAAGGGTTTTTGAATTGTTCAAAAGAAGAGACTCCAAGTTGTTATGATAATTGCATTGTACTATGCCTTAGTGGAACCTTAAACTGTTACCTAAGTCATTGTACATTCTTCCCTGTGAATCAGTGTAAATTTCATATCTTTATTGTTCAGCATCTCTAGGGAGAAGCACAACAAAGTCCTTCACTTTGATATAATAAAATGTAAGGAATCTGCCTTATTCCTTAGTCAAGAGTGAGAGACCATTTTCTCATTCCAAGTTTATGCCATATGCCCCTTGAGTTCAATAGTTCTTCTCTTGACCTTGTCTTAATTAAAAGAACCAAGAGTATTTGTACCTTCCTTAGGCAATAGAACAATGTGTGTCTTTCTGCCAAATTTATGCAAACTTGATATTTTCCCCTAGTTTGCACATTTGCATGTCCTGCAGAGTTTGGATCACTTTTAGGTACATATTTTCCCACTTGGTGAAAACAAAACATTGCCTTTTTGCTCTACATCAGACTTTGGAAGGAAGTTTGAGATGCTCAGTAGAAGAATCATGCTTATAAATGGATAGTAAGGCATCATCCAGGGTGATATTAGTGCTAAAATGCCAGATAAGACATTTCTCCTTAGGGATAATTTTGTTTCATTGTCCTATTACAGTTCTCTTCACAACTTCTCCCCATAAAAATATCCCTGCATTATTCACTCTTTTGGTTTAAGGCACCGTAAGCTGTTTTTATCTGGGAAGAGTAGGAAATTAAGTCATTATCACCAGCTAATACCTTCATTAGAATCAGTGTATCAATTTAGCATTAGCAGTAGCTAATTGAATCAAATTGTTATGCATTGGATGCAGCAAGCATCAATGAAGCAAATATCCACATTACTGCAATGGAGAGTAGGATAAATGCATTTCAGAATGGGAGAGGGTTGGAAGAGGAAACTTTGAAAGGATCCAAGTATGGGGTTCATACAAAGGCCATGACACAGTGTAATGGGAACAGAATGAAGACAATAGAGACTGAAAGAAAGCCTTGGGAAAAGGATAGATGGGATGCCACTATGAAATGTTCCATTGATAATTTTTCCAAGGTCTTTCTCTGCTCAAAGATTAACCTTCTAGAGGCCAGTAGATACATTTCATGCCTTACCAACTGAATTCAAATTAATGTAGTAAAGATGTATTGAGTGAATTGGCAGCAGAGTTTAGTGGATAGGTAACTGACTCAGATACAGGAAGATCTGAGCTCAAATCCTGCCTCTGCAACATAAGGCTATGTAGTCCTTGAAAAGTTACAAATTTGCACTGCTCTAACCAATCTTCCAAGTCAGTTTGCTGAAGAGGAAATATTGATTTTTATGGTGAGATGGGATTTAGTTTAATTTTAGATTTTGTTTATGTTTTCATAAACATTAAGGATGATTGAAGAGGAAGAAATAAGGAAAGAGGGAGCCAAATGGAGATGATCTATGAAATTACATAGAGACAAAAGAAGAGCTATTGAATGCAGAAAGGATACTATTTCCACTTTAGGTAGAAGATAATCTGTGAAAATTTCTGTAATGTGAAATTTGATAAAGTAGATCGTACCCAGATTGTACAGGTTCTTAAATATGAGACTAAAAAGTTTGAGCTTTATCAATTTATTATTTTTATAAGAAGAGCCCCTCTTTCATACAAGTAAGAAAATGAAAAGGGTCAGATTAAATAAGCTTGCCAAAGTCATTACTTCAAGGGAAGAGCAAAATTCATTAATCAGGTACTTTTTATAGAATCACACTGTATTACCAATGTCTTTTTAAATGCCTTTATTATCGAGACCATGAGTAAGATGCTAACTAGTGCAACAAACATAAAACCCCACTGGCAATGAGGACTTGGGTCTTTAGAATATTTCTAGTAGATCTCCCTAAGGACCTAGTGATATTACTGACACTTAGGTTGGTGGAATTTTTTTTTCTTATGTGGTCTCTCTCCTCTATGATCTCCAGTGTGTTTCAACCCATGATTAATGATTATAAGTTGATAATCAGTCAATTAGTTTTTAGAATAGAATATTTTAGTGCAATGGTATATATAGTTGATGTGAGATCACCCCAAAAGTGACTTTCTTTCTTACAAATATCACCCCAAATCAAGGGAATGCATCATTATCATCATCATCATAATCATTATTGGTAATGATACCTACCAAGAAATTTGTAAAATACTTATATATATATATATATGTATATATATACATATATGTATTTACATATATATCCATGGAAATATATATTATATGAATCATATATATGTGTTAGTATATAATGCATATGTGAATATAATATTTGCTCCCATGAGTATGTACAGAGATCCAGGAAAATAAGTAAATTTGCATTTAGAGATCCTATATATAACTAAGGGGTACTTCATAGGTCTTGAATTCCTTTCTTCCCTTTCAAAAGGCTCTCAAAAAGTTCTACATAAGCTTGTTGTAAATATACTCTAAGTCTCTTTATGAAACATTAAATTTGCTTTTCCTCAGTGTATCTACTCAGGCTGTTCCTGACCCTCCATGCAGATATTCCTGCAATATAATGCTATTCTTAGAATACTGCTAAATGTAGATTAAAAACTCCAATTCCTCTAATCCTCCTAAATCCATGAAATTCTCCTCTCATCAACGATGGAAGGAGCAAAGACTCCCTCTTCCCCTTCAAATAACTCTACCTCTAAAATTTATCCAGAACTACCCCCATCTTGTCTTAAATCCCTTCATCCCAGAATAAGAATATTCTTTGGTTAACCCATGGAGAATGATAATTCTTCTTTAACCCAATGATGGCAAACCTTTTAGAAGCTGAGTGCCCAAACTGAACCCTTATGTAGTATGTGAGCTGCCTCCTTACCCCAGACAGGGGAGGGAGGAAGCACTTCCATTGGGCTACTGATCATAGTGGAAGGTGCTGTAAAACCATGTCCTCAGATGAGGGGGAAGGGGGCAGCTCCTCTAGCACCTGTGCTATAGGTTCACCAACACAGCCTTCAACAATCCAAACACATTAACCATAAGATATCATTCTAGTATAAATAGCTTTGACACACTTAAATTGATTGAGATGTATTTTCCCCTTTTAAAATGTCAAAGTAAGGCACTTTATAACTTACTTTAAGTAAGATGGAGTTTATTTATTGGAATATTTGATTTCTCTATCCTTTCATTAGCAATTAGATCCATGCTCAAGATTGCTGACTAGTAATTATATCAGCTAAATTTTACTTTGTATTTTAAGGTTTTCAAAGCACTTTATATATACATTATTCCTTTTGATTCTCAGGAAAAACTCTATGACATAAATATTATATATGATTATCTGTAAGAGAGGAAATTGAAAAAGAGGGAGATCAGATGCAGTAGAGCAAGGAGCAGTTCATGCAGGGAAGAGGCAAGAAGAAAAATCCCAGGATTCCAGTGAGAGAAAAGAAGCTGACAGAATTGAAAAACTGTCAGTTCACCTTAATCCTCCAGCTGAGAGCCTGAGAAGAGGATCTCTGAGGCTGGGGAGTCCCTCTGGATATCAACTACTTCCCAGTGAACCCCTGAAGTCTCTCACTCAACTTGAGACACTGTAGACTGAGATTTTGAAGGAAGTCATCTACTGAGAAACTCCTTTCCAAAGATTATTCTCCACCTCTCTCCCCAACTTGTTCTGAACTCCATTACTCTAGATAAGCTCAGAAGTAGGGACCAGCAGCTGACCAGAAGAGGGGTCAAGGCCAAGAGCCTGGACCCCCTAGATTTGGGGGATCAGTCTTTCAATTAATAGGAATTCCTGCTATCCACTTTCCTCACCTAATACCTTCATCTCTCCCTTCCCTGAGTGATCCCAAATAAAGTGTTACTACTTAGATCAGGTCTTCCTAGTTCCTGACACTAAGGAAGGGGTCTGAAGATTTAGGTAGAACCATACCTCTCCCCAAAAGGGAGAGTTAGCTTATGATCCTAGGGATCCAAATAACTAGATCCAAAGGAGTGATCCTCTCCTCTGGACAGATGAGTAATTTCAGGTTTTGAGGGGAGGAGAAGTGGCCATTGGTGCACTTGAAGAACCCAGAGACAAGAAGGTTCATCTGGTCACTCAACTATAGCTGAGACCAAGAAGGGAAACTGTGTGATATTTCACCTACACTCTTTCCTCTAGTTCTTAACCTTCCCCTCCCAAAACCACTCTCTGAGGAGACATATTCTGTCCCTCAGGAAGACAAAGCCGGGTTACCTTCTGCAAGGGGATGAGAGGGGAAAATCTACCTCTTCCCCCTCTCCATTGTCTCAACTGTCTTTTTCTCTTTCCCTCCATTTCCTCTGTGTGTGTGACCCTCTTAGTGGCCATGTATTACAGATATAAATATTAAATATGATTATCTGAGTTTTAAATATGAAGAAACAGAAGCTCAAAGTGAGAATTGCCCAACGTCAGCATTAATTACTGTGAAATGTCAGTTTCAACCCCAAATGTCTCCTCTATAAATGTATTATAAGTGTAATTCTCTCTCTCTCTCTCTCTCTCTCTCTCTCTCTCTCTCTCTCTCACTCTCTCTCTCTCTGTCTCTCTCCCATTTCCTCTCTCCATATTCATACACACACTATCTATTCCTGTACACACACATATACAGATAAAAGCCTATAGATTCTCTGTATACACATAGAAATGTGTATGCATATAAATATAATATGTATTGTAGACTAGAGTGTGATCAGAGTTGTACATAAAGTAAATAGTAGTGCAGATCTGTGAAAAGTGAAGGGACCTTTTATCTGAGATTCCTCCTTAAATGGAGATTCTGGGAGAACCCCTCTACTCTCTCTTTTCAATTTCTTTTATTGTTTCCTCTCTCATGAAGTCATTATTTTCCATTTGTCCAATTCTAATTTTTTTGGGAATAATTTTCTCCTTTGAGACTTTATACTTCCTTTCATAGGGAGTTATTTTCCTGTTTGTAGTATTGCATTTCCTTTTTCTGGGAAACTATTTTCTTCAGCAAATTTTTTGTTCTAAGCTGTTGACTCTTTATATAATTCTCTTCTTAAAAATTTCTTCTACATTTCATGTTGTTTTCTATCCTTTTCTTAGAGTTTTTCCAGAGATTCATTTTGTACTTGATATCTCTTCACATTTTCCTTTAAAGCTTCACATATTTTCATTTCTGTTTTGCTGTACTCTACTGAGCTTGTATTTTGGTCATCTTTCTTGCAGATAGAATTTTCTAGTTTCAGATTTTTCTCTGTCTTTTGCTGATTTGGGAGCTATTTTTCCCTTGATTTTATCTATGTGCTGCAGCTTAGCTCTACTCCTGTGCTAAAAGGAATACTGTCCAGAGACTGTACTATGCCTGGGGTCAGCTCAGCTCCCTCCATCTCAGATTGAATACTCTTCCACGGAAACTTGGTCAGCCTACTGTGTTGAGCTTTACAGGTGTAAAAATTCAGGTATTTGGAGTTGAGTTCTGCTCCATTCCACCAAAAGTGAACTTTGGTGGGCTGAGTTCCTCTTATTGTTGTCTATGTTGGGTTGCTCCTGGACCTCTGTACTGGATATGTTGGGCATGGTTATTTTCCTCCTACTGTTACTTTTTCTCTATTGAATTGGTTTCCACCACTTTTACCCTTCTGAGGTTGGTCTGAGCCAGATATTTTTTTTTCTTGTACCATATTTCATCTGAGTCTTGCTGAAGGAGAAATACACCACTTTTATCACAGTGAGGTGTCAAGGTATGAAATTCAGGGCTAAAAAGATGTTTTACACTAAAATCCTTTCCAGGGCATGATGGTGAAATACAAAGGAGTACAATCAGGAGTCTTTTAAAGAAGGTAAAAAAGGTACATGGAAATTTGTACTAGGTTTAAATATTTCTTCATATTTACCAGGAACATAGTCTACAATGAATAAGAGAAATAATTTTTTTTGTTGTTGTTCTTTGGTAGATTTCACTTCTAGGTAAGGAATGCAAAACAAAGTACATACTTCTTTTTTTATATAATGTAATTTTTATTCTGCTCATTTCACTCTTCATAATTTCATGTAGATTTTTCCATTTTTTAAAATATATTTTATTTGATCGTTTCCAAGCATTATTCGTTAAAGACATAGATCATTTTATTTTCCTCCCCCCCACCCCCCATAGCCGACGTGTAAGTCCACTGGGCATTAGATGTTTTCTTGATTTGAACCCATTGCTTTGTTGATAGTATTTGCATTAGAGTGTTCATTTAGAGTCTCTCCTCTGTCATGTCCCCTCAACCTCTGTATTCAGGCAGTTGCTTTTCCTCGGTGTTTACACTCCATTGTTTATCCTTTGCTTATGAATGGTGTTTTTTTCTCCTGGATCCCTGCAAATTGTTAAGGGACATTATACCACCATTTATGGAGAAGTCCATTACGTTCGATTATACCACAGTGTATTAGTCTCTGTGTACAATGTTCTCCTGGTTCTGCTCCTCTTGCTCTACATCACTTCCTGGAGGTTGTTCCAGTCTCCATGGAACTTCTCCACTTTATTATTCCTTTTAGCACAATAGTATTCCATCACCAACATATACCACAGTTTGTTCAGCCATTCCCCAATTGATGGGCATCCCCTCGTTTTCCAGTTTTTGGCCACCACAAAGAGCGCAGCTATGAATATTTTTGTACAAGTCTTTTTGTCCATTATCTCTTTGGGGTACAGACCCAGCAGTGCTATGGCTGGGTCAAAGGGTAGATATTCTTTTGTTGCCCTTTGGGCATAGTTCCAAATTGCCCTCCAGAATGTTTAGATCAGTTCACAACTCCACCAGCAATGAATTAATGTCCCTACTTTGCCACATCCCCTCCAGCATTCATTACTTTCCTTTGCTGTTATGTTAGCCAATCTGCTAGGTGTGAGGTGATACCTCAGAGTTGTTTTTATTTGCATCTCTCTGATTATAAGAGATGTAGAGCACTTCTTCATGTGTTTGTTAATAGTTTTGATTTCTTTATCTGAGAACTGCCTGTCCATGTCCCTTCCCCATTTATCAATTGGAGAATGGCTTGATTTTTTGTACAATTGATTTAGCTCTTTATAAATATGAGTAATTAAACCTTTTTCAGAGGTTTCTATGAAGATTT
Organism: Monodelphis domestica; assembly: GCF_027887165.1. Taxonomy (NCBI): domain Eukaryota; kingdom Metazoa; phylum Chordata; class Mammalia; order Didelphimorphia; family Didelphidae; genus Monodelphis; species Monodelphis domestica. The sequence goes on along the minus strand of NC_077229.1, from coordinate 246,132,318 downwards.
TTTCCCAATTTGTTGTTTCCCTTCTGATTTTAGTTATATTGGTTTTGTTTGTACAAAAGCTTTTTAGTTTGATGTAGTCAAAATTATTTATTTTACATTTTGTGATTCTTTCTATATCTTGCTTGGTTTTAAAGCCTTTCCCCTCCCAAAGGTCTGACATGTATACTATTCTGTGTTTACCCAATTTACTTATGGTTTCCTTCTTTATGTTTAAGTCACTCACCCATTTTGAATTTATCTTGGTGTAGGGTGTGAGGTGTTGATCTATTCCTAGTCTCTCCCCCACTGTCTTCCAATTTTCCCAACAGTTTTTATCGAATAGTGGATTTTTGTCCCAAAAGCTGGGATCTTTGGGTTTATTGTATACTGTCTTCCTGAGGTCACTTTCCCCCAGTCTATTCCACTGATCTTCCTTTCTGTTTCTTAGCCAGTACCAAATTGTTTTGATGACTGCTGCTTTGTAATATAGTTTTACGTCAGGGACTGCAAGGCCCCCATCATATGTGTTTTTTTTTTCATTATTTCCCTGGATATCCTTGATCTTTTGTTCTTCCAAATGAACTTTGTTATGTATGTTTCTAAATCAGTGAAGAAGTATTTTGGTAGTTCAATGGGTATGGCACTAAATAGATAAATAAGTTTGGGTAGGATGGTCATTTTTATTATATTGGCTCGTCCTATCCATGAACAGTTAATGTTTTTCCATTTGCTCAAGTCTAGTTTTAGTTGTGTGGCGAGTGTTTTGTAGTTGTGTTCATATAGTTCCTGTGTTTGTCTTGGGAGGTAGATTCCTAGGTATTTTATTTTATCTAAGGTGATTTTGAATGGGATTTCTCTTTTTAGTTCTTGCTGCTGAGCTGTGTTGGAGATATATAGAAAAGCTGATGATTTATGTGGGTTTATTTTGTATCCTGCAACTTTGCTAAAGTTGTTGATTATTTCAATTAGCTTTTTGGTTGAGTCTCTAGGATTCTTTAAGTAGACCATCATGTCATCCGCAAAGAGTGATAACTTGGTGTCCTCCTTGCCTATTTTGATGCCTTCAATTCCTTTATCTTCTCTAATTGCTACTGCTAGTGTTTCTAGTACAATGTCAAATAGTAGAGGTGATAATGGGCATCCTTGTTTCACTCCTGATCTTATTGGGAATGCATCTAGTTTATCCCCATTGCAGATGATATTAGCTGATGATTTTAGATATATGCTGTTTATTATTTTTAGGAATGACCCTTTTATTCCTATGCTTTCTAGTGTTTTTAATAGGAATGGGTGTTGTATTTTATCAAAGGCTTTTTCTGCATCTATTGAGATAATCATGTGGTTCTTGCTAGTTTGCTTGTTGATGTGGTCAATTATGTGGATGGTTTTCCTAATGTTGAACCAGCCCTGCATCCCTGGTATGAATCCTACTTGATCATGGTGAATGATCTTTCTGATCACTTGCTGGAGTCTTTTTGCTAGTATCCTATTTAAGATTTTTGCATCTATATTCATTAGGGATATTGGCCTATAGTTTTCTTTCTCTGTTTTTGACCTGCCTGGTTTTGGAATAAGTACCATGTTTGTGTCGTAAAAGGAGTTTGGTAGAACTCCCTCTTTGCTTATTATGTCAAATAGTTTGTATAGTATTGGGATTAACTGTTCTCTGAATGTTTGATAGAATTCACTGGTGAATCCATCAGGCCCTGGGGATTTTTTCTTAGGAAGTTCTTTGATGGCTTGTTGGATTTCATTTTCTGATATGGGATTATTTAAGAATTCTATTTCCTCTTCTGTTAGTCTAGGCAGTTTGTGTTTTTGTATATATTCATCCATTTCTCCTACATTGGTGTATTTATTGCCATATAATTGGGCAAAGTAATTTCTAATGATTGCCTTAATTTCCTCTTCATCGGAGGTGCTGTCCCCCTTTTCATATTTAATGCAGTTAATTTGCTTTTCTTCCTTCCTTTTTTTAATTAGATTGACCAGTACTTTGTCTATTTTGTTTGTTTTTTCAAAGTACCAGCTTCTTGTCTTATTTGTTATATCAATATTTTTTTCACTTTCGATTTTATTAATTTCTCCCTTAATTTTTAGGATTTCTAGTTTGGTTTTCTGCTGGGGGTTTTAATTTGATTGCTTTCGAGTTTTTTCATTTGCATTTCCAATTGATTGATCTCTGCTCTCCCTTGTTTGTTAATATAAGCATTCAGGGATATGAATTTACCTCTTATTACCTCTTCGGCTGCATCCCAAAAGGTTTGAAAGGATGTTTCGCCATTGTCATTTTCCTCGATGAAATTATTAATTGTTTCTATGATTTCTTCTTTAACTAAATGGTTTTGGAGTATCATATTGTTTAATTTCCAATTGATTTTAGATTTGGTTTTCCATGTACCATTACTAATCATTATTTTTATTGCCTTGTGATCTGAGAAGGCTGCATTCATTATTTCTGCTTTTCTGCATTTGTGTGCTATGTTTCTGTGACCTAATGTATGGTCAATTTTTGTGAATGTGCCATGTGGTACTGAGAAGAAGGTTTATTCCTTTTTTCCCTATTTATTTTTCTCCATATGTCTATTAATTCTAATTTTTCTAAGATTTCATTCACTTCTTTTACCTCTTTCTTATTTATTTTTTGATTTGATTTATCTAAATTTGGTAATGGTTGGTTTAAGTCTCCCACTAGTATGGTTTTATTGTCTATCTCTTCCTTCAATTCTCCTAGTTTCTCCATTAGAAATTTGGGTTCTATATTATTTGGTGCATACATGTTGATTAATGATATTTCCTCATTGTCTAGAGTCCCTTTTAACAAAATATAATTACCTTCCCTATCCCTTTTGATCAGGTCTATTTTTGCTTTGGCTTTATCATATATCATGATTACCACTCCTGCCTTCTTTCTATCAGTTGAGGCCCAGAAGGTCTTACTCCATCCTTTAATTCTGACCTTATGGGTGTCAACCCACCTCATGTGTGTTTCTTGAAGACAACATATGGTAGGGTTTTGGATTCTAATCCATTCTGCTCTTCGTCTACCTTTTATGGGTGAGTTCATCCCATTCACGTTCAAAGTTATGATTGTCATTTGTGGACTCCCTGGCATTTTGATATCCTTCCCTAATTCTAACCTTTTCTTCTTCGGCTCTACCTTTTAGTCCGGTGATTTACTTTGAATCAGTCCCCCTTGTCCCCTCCCTTGATGTTTCCCTTTTTAGTCCCTCCCTTTTTGTTCCTCCCCCCTCCCCCCTCTCTTTCCCTCCCTTTTTGTTCTCCCTCTCCCCCTCCCCCCTTTGGTTTTCCCTTCTCCCTACCCTTGTTGGGTAAGATAGAATTCAAGATCCCAATGGATCTGGATGTTTTTCCCTCTCAGAGTTGATTTCTCTGAGATTGAGGTTTAAGTAAACCCCCCCCCCTTCCTCTCCTTCTTATAGGAGTTTTCTTCCCCTCCCCTTCCCATGTGAATCTTTGTGTGAGAACGATTATTCTATTTGGTCTTTCTTTACCCCCTATTTATACATTACATTTTCCCCACATATTAGTATACATAGATTGATATAAATGTAGTCCTTATAGAAGAGAGTTTGAGTAAAAGAAGAAGATAACATTTTCCCCCTTTCCTTAATATTTACCTTTTCAGGTATTCCTTGCTCTTTGATTTTCGGTATCAAACTTTCCACAGAGCTCTGGTCTTTTCTTTGCAAAAAGTTGGAAGTCTTCTATTTTGTTGAATGCCCATACTTTCCCTTGGAAGTATATAGTCAGTTTTTCTGGGTAGCTGATTCTTGGTTGGAGACCCAGCTCTCTTGCTTTCTGAAGATCATGTTCCATGCCTTACGATCATTCAGAGTAGAACTTGCAAGGTCTTGTGTGACCCTGATTGGCATTCCTTTATATCTAAATTGTCTTTTTCTGGCTTCCTGTAGGATTTTTTCTTTTGTTTGATAGCTTTGGAATTTTGCAATTACATTCCTGGGAGTTGTCTTTTGGGGGTTTAATGTAGAAGGTGTTCTGTGAGCTCTGTCAGTGGCTGTATTGCCCCCTTGTTCTAGAATCTCTGGGCAATTTTCTTTGATTATATCTTGTATCACCATGTCCAGTTTGGTGTTTATTTCTGGCTTTTCTGGGAGTCCAATTATTCTTAAATTATCTCTTCTCCCTCCATTTTCCAAATCTGTCATCTTGTTGGTGAGATATTTTATGTTCTCTTCTAATTTCTTGGTGTTTTGGCTTTGTTTTATTAATTCTTGCTCTTTTACACGATCGTTGTCTTCCAGCTGCCTGATTCTGGCCTTTAAAGCCTGGTTTTCCTTTTCAGTTTCATCACACCGGTTTTGTAGATGCGTGAATTTCTTTTGCATTATTTCCAGCTTTTCCTCCCAGAAGGCTTCCATCTTTTTGGTCATTTCTGATTCAAATTCTTCATGGGTTTGTGGAGAGTTTCCATTTCCTTTGGAAGGTTTTGGAGCATTTTCTTGTATATCTTCTTCTATCTGCTCTGTATTTTGTATTTTGGCTCCATAGAATGTGTCCAAAGTCGCCCCTTTCTTCTTATTTTTCTTGGTATTTGGGGGCTTCTGTGGAGTTTGCCATCTCTGAATGTGGAGGATTAGTTTTTCTTATCTCTGCCTGGTGTTCAGAGGCTTTAGTCCTGGGCAGATTGTCGGTTCTATGAGCTTTCCCTGGGTTAAACTGAATATGCCTCACTGGAACTGGAATGGAAGGGTCGGACCAGGAGGCCACACTCTCCCCCAGCTCTCTGGGTTGGGTTGCTTTCTTGAAGTTGCCTTCAGAATAGCTGGCCGTGAGGCTGTTTCGTTGGCCTGCGGGGGGATGGGCTGCGGCTTCCTGGAGCTCCGAGGGCAGGGACTTTCACTGAGACTTGGATAGCAGGATCCAGCCTGTGAGGCTGTCTTGCCTGCCCTGAGGGTTGCTGTTGTTTCGACCCTGCTCTCTGCCGGGGGAGCTCTGAGGGCAGTGACTTTCACTGGGACTTGGATAGAAGGCCCTGAGGGTTGTTGTTCACATGACCCTGCTCTCTGAGCAGGGCGGGGCTGCGGCTTCCCGGAGCCTTGGACTCTGCGCTCCTACTCCTTAGGTCCGAGTGATCTTGGGTTCTGGCTTTTGAGGGGGGCCTTACCTTTTGATCCGGGTCCAGGTCCAGTAGGAGGGTTCCCAGGGTCTATGCTGTTGATCCTCTTGAATTTCGGCGCCTTAGGAGCTTATAGTTTGAGATCGGTCGGGAAGGGTTTTCCAGAGATCTGAACTTTAGCTTTCTCTAAGCCGCCATCTTGACCCAAAGTACATACTTCTAAGAGCAATGCTTAGACCTACTTGCATCCACCTATACATTCCATATCAATTTCAAGATCTGAGGCTATTTCAATGCTGACACATAGAAGGAAGTCACCTCTTCATAGTGTATAATTTAGCATCCAACTTGGGTGTGTTGCAAAACCTTTTAAATAAATTTCCCTAGAAGGTAGGGCCCTACAGATTTAAAATACTGCAGAGTATTTTACATTTCCCATGATGTTTCACTAAAAAATCCTGTTGTATTATTTTCATAGTACTTTAATTCAGAAAATCCATCAATGTCACTTTGACCTTCCCTGACTTTTCCTTTCCTGTATTTCTGTCGTGAGCAATATTAATCTTTTCCATTCTTCATGGTTGATTATTAATGGGCAATTTTCAAATCCTTCTGCAGAAATGTCCTAAAATCCTGCTAAGTAAATAATATAGCATGCCTCCTCACCTGTCATTTTAAATCACAGTTGCATATGCATTCAGACCATTTATTAAGCAAGTGATCCAAAAACATTTCAAAATGTGACGTCAATGAATTCTAATTATGAAAATTTTCTACTTTTCTTATGAAATATACCTGACCATCAGATATAGTTTGGTATAGCATTGGCAAAGAAGGGAGGATATGATAAAAAGTATTTTTTTTAAACAGAAGAGAAATAAAGAATGTGTTTATGATATCAACAAAAAAGTAAGGCTTTTTACTGTTATCAGCATATTTCCCAACAGTGATTCCACTTTGGAAATGCCTAAAATACTCCACAAACATTTGTCTATAATAAAAATATAATGGATTCTTTTTAAAATTAATTCTCATTTTTTACCTTAAAAATTCCAAGCAAAATCAATAATTTGTCAGGTTCCATATTCCTTAGGGAGCACAATGTTTGTTTGGGTGGTTTGCCATGAATGTTGCTAGTTGACAATAACCTTATAACTATATTTGACAGATGCTGTCATATAACTGATTGCATATATAGTAGCCAAAAAATGCGATTATAAAAGTAGGAGATAAACTGGATTTAGTGCTGAGTTAGTTGTCAGGAAGACCTAAGTTCAAATATTGCCACAGAAACTTACTAATTATTTGACTATGCAAAGCATTTAATTTCAGTTTGCCTAAATTACTTCTTCTATAAAATGTGGATTGTAAAAGCACCCTTTTCTGTTGTTTTTGTGAAGAACAAATGATATTTTAATTGTAAAGTATTTAGCACAGTACTTGACACATAGTAAGCACTCTGTCTTAATCATTATTATTAATGTAAATGCTGAAACTATTTCAGTAGCTACTGATCTCATTATTGCAAAAATAAGTGGTAGGCAGAATTGTAGGTAGGACAGTTAGGGAGAAAACATGGGAGCTGGTATTCTAGATATCCTAAGTTTTCTTTTTCAATATTTTGGGAGGTAGTGAGGGAGAAAAAGAGAATTTGGGGCTCTAATTGCAAGATGGAAAAAATGGTTTGAGGATTTTTAGGAAAGAAAAAACTTCCACAGGATTATGATTCCCAAATGAACCCCCTAAAGACATATTTTCAGAGTTCAGTGCATTAATTAAGAATTTCTACCACTTTAGTTAAGTGCTTTAAGGCCAAACATGGAAAGATTTCATAGGACAAGCAATCTGAGCTTTGAAATAGAAGACCTTATTTAGATAATTTACATGGTTGAATGAAATATTAAAATGCTTTCCAAAAATCAAAAGAATTTGTGGCAGCACATAATATTTAAATAATTATTACAAAAAAGAATAATTTAAATAAGATATCTTCTTCATCTCAAAGCAAATCTATTTCAAGTGAAATTAGATGAGAATTTTTCTGTGTGGAAACTCTGCTGTCAAGGTAAGATTTATATGGTAGAGTAGGGGTAATGGCTGAGGAAACCACATTAAAAAGGCTTTGTTCTTGGAAGACTTTCAATCGAATCCTATTTCTCCAGAAAGTCTTGTCCAAGTTTCAAAGTAAGTGGAAATTCATCATTCTAGTTATATTAAATATGAGCTAGACTAACTTTCAAACCTATTAGGCTAATGAATTAATATGGACACGAATAAAAAGATTAACAATGATTCTGAAGCTCTTTGTTTTGCCAGCTTTTATCATTGACTTAATGTTATTTAAACATATTATTTTTAGTATATTTTAAGTACCCAAATCCCTCATATGTGCTATTTTGAGGAAGATACTAACAGCACGGCATCTGATAATTGGCAGCTTGCCTACAATTCTCAATAGCTGCAGGGTTAGTGAGGCAGTGAAAATATGTAAACCGGTAAGCCAAAAACACTGCGATCTGTTAGGCTGGGAAGAATTTATTTTAGACTTAAAGGGAAGCAGACAGTGCTTTTTGGCAAGGCTGAATCACAAAGTCCATGTTTCTGAGCTTGGAGAAAGCTTGGGAACCTGAGCCATCTTTAATACCATGGTGTGAATGACTCAGGGGCACTATTCTTAATCACACCTGCACCTGCAGACACACCTGCTGTCTCTTTTTGTTTTTTAGGAAATTGAACCCTATTCATCCCACTTTCTCTGACTCAAACCTCCACTAAACACCTTCCCTTCCTTGTTATTAATTTCTACTAAATTAATCCTATACTTGACCCTTTAAGTGAATCATTTGTTAATGCATAATGGGAATATATTATGAGTTTGATAGAGACACAAAGAAACTGAAGTTTGGGAGAAGTATTTTGCTGGTATATATACCATACCATGGAATCACTGAATCACAAAATCTCCCAGTTGGTAAGGACTTCAGATGCCATCTAGATCCAGTCATATCTGAATAATTAATAACTGCAATAAAAAGAAAAACAATGTTCCCCAAAAACAATTTTTATAGTACAAAGTTGTAGTGACAATCATATAAGAACCTGTAGATATTGTGAATACAACTGAGGATAAGGAAAATTAAATTGATTTGCCTAAGGTCTTATAATTTCAGTTCCTGAGGAAGCATTCAAACCCAGTTATTCTTGATTTGAAATCTGGTACTCCCATCCACTATTAAATATTAATTCTGTAACATACATGCCTGACAAGTGACCATCCAGCATTTGTCTGAAAACTTCCTTTGAGGAAGAAGCTATTACTTTCCAAGGTATTCCATTCTATTTTTGAGAAAGCCATTAAACATTCATTGAGTACCTGCTATATACCATGCACTATGCTATGTAATAGCAACACAAAGAAAGACTTCTTTTAAAGAGCTCACAGTCAAATGAGGGACTGTGATGAATTGTCTTTAGCAGTTCAGCAAATAATATGGAGTCCTTCTCAGGAGAACCTTTTTTAATAATTGAAGGAAATATTAAATTTAATTTAAAGCTTGTCATCATTATCAATTCCCTGAAGTCTTTCCGGAAATCCCTTGGATCCAGTGACAGCTTTTAAAGCCCTTCATAGTCTGGCTCCTTCCTATATTTTCAGTTTTCTTAAATCTTATTCATTTTCACTCACTCTATGATCTAGAGACATTAGCCTCCTTGGTCTTTCTCTCACATTATACTCCATTTCCCAAATCTGCATTATTACTTGTTGTCTGCCATTCTTGGAACTCTTCCTATTACCTCTCTGCTTCCTGCCTTCTCTCATTTCATTCTTTTCTCAGTTAAACACTTTCCTCTACAAAAAATAATTTTCCAGTTTTCCTTAATGTTAATGTTTTCCCTCTAAGATTATCTCAAATTTAGCCTTTTCTATGAAATTTGTTCATCTTTGCTTTGTCTCCCCATTAGGCTGTGGATTTCTTGAAAGGAGACTTTTTTTACTTCCTTTGTATCCTAAAAGTTGAATACAGTGCCAGGCACATAACAGGAGCTTAATAAATGCATTTTTAACTGACTCAAAGTCTAACTTAATAACTCAATTGTTTCTGTTTCCTGACCAATCTATGATTTTATCCACCAGATTGGAAGAATGGATTTATGAGAGAATGTCCTTATCAAGTTCCTAATTACATTTGTTTTGTTCTAGTCTATCAATAATTTTTGTTAAATTTTAAATATCATTAATCAATTAGCTCTCTCTCAGCTATGTGTAATCTTGACATTTGATAATTCCAGTGAATATTTGCTATGCCTTAAGGTGAGTTACTACAAAACAATGGAAAAGAGAACAGAGATTAGCACAGATCCTGGAGGTCATCCATTGGAGACCTTCTAATTCTTCATTGAACCTGCAAAACTCATTTGGGGTCCAACTACTTTGACTACTTATAATCCATTGATCCATATGATAATATTGTTGCCTGGGACACTTCTCTGCATCTTATCTCAAAAAGATCATGATATAGTTTCTTACGTGTTTTATTAAAATTGATTAAAACAATATTCAAAAATCTTGGTACATTATTTCCTTCTTGAATACCTGAAAAATATTTCCTTTAAAAATACAAAAATCTCACAAAATTCTTTAAAACACTGGAACACAGACATAATACTACCATAGACACCAGTATCAATTTTTTTAATTTGAGGACACTTATTTTAGTATAATGAAACCCATTCCTGAAAAAGAATGTCCATTTCAATATACCCAATGTTTGGCCATAGGTTTGAAGACTTTAAATGAAGTAGAAACAAACCACCTTCAGAAACAATGCCCAATTTGCATTTGGCCTACTGCAAATATAGTGAAATTTGATTATATTCTCCTGGAAAGTCTAAATCTAATTCTGTCATTTTTACTCATTGCTCTTGCTTCTTTCTGAGACCACAGAGAGCAAACCTAATTTCTCTTCTAAATGCCATTCCTTCAAATAATTAAAGAAAGCCATTCTGTCTTCCATAAGTCTTTGCTTCTTCTGGCTAAATATCACCAATTTCTTAAATGGATGTAGCAAAAGTTTCATGAATTCAAGATCTTACTTCCTCTTGCAATAATGATGGCGCCCTTGAAATTAGCACTTGAAAGCAACTCCCAGGACTCCATTGTTTTATATCCTCTTCTTGAAGAACCAAAAAAGATCACAAAAACCTTCATTTTAGAATGTAACATCCATTAGTGTTGGGACTGTGCCATGAAAACATACATGCATGTATGAATGTATACATATGTGTGCATGTGTTTGTGTATGTTTGTATATATACATGCATGTATGCTATTACTATTTAAAAGTTGCCTTCAGTTTAATAAATGCATATTAAGATATATATAAAATATATATAATATAATTATATATAATATAAAAATATTAATACAATAAAATAATAAATGCATATTAAATATGGATTCAATTGATATTGCAAAATATAATTGTTTAAAATGTATGACAATTATCTTGATAGCTATCTTGGTAAGCTAGATTTGCCTACTAGGATGATGATGGGAATGCCTAAAACTGACCCTGTTACATGGGACTATGAGGGATTCAAAGAAACTGATTTGTCTCTGAAAATCACAGCTTGTCTGGATAGCCACAATTAACTAGCTTCTTTCACACCTTCTCTCTGAGACCAACATCACTGCGCTTTGCCTCATCTTAGACTTGGTATCTCTGGCTTCTGGACCCAGAATCTCCATCTCTTTTTTTTAAACCTTTAACTTCTCTCTTGAAATCAATATTGTGGATAGGTTCCATGGCAGAAGAGTGGTAAGGGATAGGCAATAATTGTTAAGTGACTTGCCCAAGATCATACAGCTGGGAAATGTCTGAGGCCAGATTTGAACCTAGGAGCTCCTGTCTCCAAACCTGGCTCTCAATCCACTGAACTACCCAGCTGCCCCCTTTCCATCTCTGATTGAATTTATTGCTTGGCCTCAGCTATGGAACATCTGGTCCCAAGGTTCAGTGGCTCAATGTATTGCTGAAACCATGAGTCTTAGACTCTTCATACCCTTATCTTGCTCTCTTGTGCTAAAAACATGTACCAGAGATACTTTTGTTCCCCCTTGCACCTGAGAATCTATGACCCCATTCTGAGAACTCTTTACCACCCTGAATCCTTCCATCTATCAGCCCCTTTAGCCCCTTTCCCATCTCCCTTCATAAAGACTTATAAAAGTAGCAGCCAGTTAAATATATTTTGTGAGTTTTTTGGTACTATTTGGTACAGTTTGCTCCCATGTGCAAGTTCTTGCTTAATAAAAAATATCTTTATGCTTATAAGGCTCCTTAATTCTCAGTTATGGAAAAGTAGGATAGAAGTCTCAAGGGGCCTCAGTGCTCCAAAATGTTTCCTCCCCATTGGGGAAAAAAGACCTAAGTTGTGAGAGTTTTTTACTCAGTTTACAATGGATTTCTATGAATATATCAGTGCCTGATTAGTTTACACTTATTCTGATTCTCTATATTAGTAAACTCTGAAAGTGGAAAAAGGTGGCCAATTTTCAGTCATTTACTATGTTTTGGGAACTCAGTTCCAGTTGTTATGGAGCAGAGAAGTAGTCACAGATGATTGAGACTACTGATAAACTGTAACAAAGAGAGTAGCAGGAACTTGCCAACTGTGGAAACTGAAGACTATTGGAAAAGCTGAAGCAAAATCTAATGCAAATACTTTTCTCCTATTCATCTAAGTTTTAATTAGATTGTGTTTTTATTTTATTACAGCTAAATCTTAGCATCATGAAAAACTAGAACTCAGAGGGAACTTGGAAGTCTTATAATTCATATTTTTCATCTTACAGATAAGGAAACAGAGACCTAGAAATATTAATGGTTAACCTGGGATCATGTAGTTAGTATAAGAGTTTTCATTTGTTTGGTATTGTCTAACCTTATATAAAATTATAATTTCAAATGTAGAACAAATCTTTGCTCTGAATTTCCACATCAAATTTGTCTATATTTTCCATATCAAAATGTAATTGAAATATAGAATTGTAGCACTGAGGAAACATAATGGATTAGAGTAGTTATAAGAAGTTTATCACAAATCATTCAAATTTATTCAACTAATCAAATTATTTTTGTTCATATACAAGAAGACTAAGTGATCTTGGCTTCTAACCTGAGGTTTCTATGATTAACAATCTGCTAAAGAAGCAGAGAAGTTTTTAAGGTATGGAAATAGAAGATTACATTCTATACAAAGAGGGAAATATATATATATATATATATATATATATATATACTTGAAAGTCAAAAACAATATGGTTTTAAAACAATGGTATAAGACTATATTACCTGAAAAATTAGTGGTATTGGCATATTAATTATGATATGAATATGATTAAATATCAGTTATTTGAATACATTAATCATTAATTTTCCTTTTAAAAATGAACACTCCTTGAGGTTAGAGATTCTTTTGTCTTTCTTTGTATCTCTAGCACTTGATATAGTGTCTAGCACCAAGAAAGCACAGAGTTAGCTGGGGGCAGTACTGGTTAGAAAATTAGACTTAAAGTGGAAAGAGACCTTAATTCATATACTGCTGAAAAAACTCAATAGCTGGGAGAAGTTAAATGGCTCAGTGGATACAGAGGCAGACCTAGAGATAGGAGGTACTGAATTCAAATCTAGTCACAGGTACTTCCTAGATTTATGACTCTGGGAAAGTCATTTAACCCTGATTTTCTAGCACTTACCAGTATTCTGTCTTGGAACAAATACTTAGTACTGATTCTAAGAAGGATGGTAAGGATTTTAGGAAAACAAACAAACAAACAAAAAATCTTACTAACTATAAGTTATGTGGTCTCACTGTGCCTCTGTTTTCCCATCTTCAGAATGAGGATATTAATAGCAACTATCTCTCATTGTTGTGAAAATTAAATAAGAAAACATTTGCAAGGTGCTTTGCAAACTTCCATAGATCTTATTATTCCTTGAAAAAACACTTATAGTCTAGCTATTTTCCTGAATGAATAGCAGGATGTGTTTATTAAATTACCTTGAACCTCCTAATCAATCTAAAATGCCAAACGTTTTTTTTATCACAGTCACTTGAATTATTTTATAGGTAGAACAAGTTCTATAAATATTAAAAGTCAAATAAGGAACATTTAAAGTGTTCCTGATGACATATATAAAAAATAAATAGTTTACCAATACCAGATAGGGAAAGAAAATATTCTACTACCATCTTTGAGAAACACAATTTTATTTTTCCCCCTGTTAAGGAGAGGAGTACTGTGATACAGTTTTTTTTATAAGAAGTGATGACATGTAAAAATACTCTACATCAGAATCAACCCTATTTCTGCTTTTATTTTTTTCTAACTCAACTCCTGTGGAAATTAGGAGTTAAAGCAATGTAATAAGCTAAAATACAAAATCATCATGATTTTTCTGTTTATAGGCCCAGGCCTCTGGGTGCTGGAACTTTCTGCAAAAACAGGTTCTGATCTCAAGGGACCCTTAACAGATTACATTCAGTAGAAATGGTGAAGTAAAATTAACTTTTTCTCCTCTAGGGAACCTCTGAGTGTTACCTGTGCACTCTCTGACAACTCAAAATTATTCAAATCAATAGCTTTCAAACTTTGCTGTATTTTAATCTTTGGAAGCAAGAAAAATAATACCAGGTTGAAGAAAATTTGTGAAACATGTAAAAGTTATGAGAACTTGGTTATTAGATCTTCAAGGTACAGTAAGTGATAAAAAGGTATGTAGTCTCTATTTTCTAGAAACTTTCAATCCAGTAGGAAAGATAAAGTGCATACATAAGGGCCTATGAACCAAATGTATATGTGAAAAGTCACATAAGAGCTAGAGATAATAAGTCCTATAGGAAACTGTAGGAAAAGAGTTAACTTATAGCTAGACTATTAATCAGGAGAGTCTCACTAGAAAGGCTGAAATTGAGGTTTGACAAACAATAGGATTTTGATAGGTTAAGAATGATAGATTTAGTACTGGAGGCAGAGGACATGAGCATAGACAAAGAAGTAGAAAATTATGAGGAGTATTTAAGGACTGAGTAGGTCAGTTTAGTTATAATGAAGTGTATTTCTGAGCAATAATGGAAAATAAGATTAGAGGCATTTAGGGGCCAAAGAGGCAAAAGTCATGAATGACAGATGTGGAGTTTGGATTTTATTATGTGGTAGTGGAGAATCATGAAGGTTTTTAAGCATGTAATTATAATGATAATACTGTTTCAAAAAGACCAGTTTGGTGATCTTGGGAATGAAGAATTGGAAGAGAAGGAAAACATGGAGTAGTGTTTCACACAAGAAAGTAAAACATTAATCCATACATATATACACATACATATATATGCACACATATTCACAGATAAATATATATATATATATATGTATATATAATTTGAAAACCTGACAGGAAATGAGAAATGATTATTTTTAGTATGTAAATGAAAGGCAAAGTTTAAAGATCATTCCAGGATTTTGAACCTGATTTAATAAGAATCCAATTTTGGGATATTTTTTGATATCTGATTTTAGTTGACTTTTTAAAAAATCATGTTATAGGTCATAAGTGAAATCTCTGCAGAAAAATACAAAGAAAAGAATAAAGAGTCCAAAACAAAACATAGCAAACAATAAAAACAAAGGTAATGACAATAACAACAATAAAAGCATCATGGGAAATTGCCAAAGTTGTATATAGAGGTAAAGGAAGGAAGTGATACTAAGAAAAGAAAACAGAAAAAGTATAATAACACAAAGAGGAGAATCAAAATAATTTATTTTTTCAGTTAAAAGATTTTTTTCAGTTATATGTAGGAACAATTTTTGACAAGTGTTTTTTTACATTTTAAAATTAATTTTATCCCTCCTTCTTCTTCTCCTCCTCCTCCCCCTCCATGAGGTGGTGAATAGTAAGATAGATGTTATACTTATACTTTCATAGAACATATATTTCTATATTGTTCATGTCATGATAGAAGACACATGCAGTATAAATCTCATGACAGAAATGTAGTGGAAGATGCCATGCCAGAGAAGAGATTTTCAAAGTGTAAAATGTTACAAAGAGAAAATAAGATGAAAAAAGGAAGGTTTATTTAAAGACAAGTAAAACCATTTTAGCACCCAATTATAAAATGCCTATTAAGAATTAAGGACTGTGGTAAGCACTGGGGAAATAAAGGCAAAACCCCCCAAAATGCTTGACCTCATGAATCTTAAAGTCTAATGTAGAAGAAAAATGCCTATACATCTATATACTAACAAAATTTGTAGTTGAAAAACTTGAAATTATCTCAGAAGGAAGGAACTAAGAAAAAAAGAGAGTTTGAGAATAAGCTTCTTTCCAAGCTAGAAATTTATCCAATTATATAAGACTATCATAGAAGCAAGGAGATGGAGAAAAGGAAGGTGGTTCAAGTTATGTGAAGCAGTGAGTAAAAATGGACACAGTTAATAAATGGAATGGGATGTATGAGGAAAAGCAAAGTTTGGTTTCGTTGGATAAAAGAATATGTGGGAGGGAATAAAGTGCTGAAGAGTACACAGGTAGAAGATTGCAAGGCTATTTGTGGCTTTAGAATCTAAGCATATTTTATATTTGTTCCTGGGGACAATAGGTTTACTGGAGTTTATTTAATAGGAGAATGAGATGGTTAGACTTGTGCTTAAGGAAACTCAATTTGAAAATAAGTGGAACATAGAGTTGAATGAAAACAAAGTCAAGATATGGAGCTTTATAGGTGGGGCATTGAAAGAGTCTAGGCTTGAGATGATAAAAATCAGCTCCAGGGTGGTAGCAGTGTCAAAGGAGAGAAGGATTTATGTTATGAAGGCAGATTAACAGAACTTGGAAATAAATTAGTTGTGGGGTGAGAATAAAGAGTAGATGACACCTAAGTTATAAGCCTGTTTCCTTCAACAGTATTGGGGAATAAAGTAATTTACATATTCAGTGCCATACTAATCAAATTAACATATAAAATCATACCAAATCAAAATACATCCAGATTATATCATAGCTATAAAGATAATAATAAAATTCATTTGGAAGAAGAAAAGGCCAAAAATATGAAGGGAATTCATTTTTTAAAAATATGAAGGAAGGTGGTTTAGCTTTACTGGATTTTGAACAGCATTATAAAGTAACAACCATAAAAAAAATCTGCTACTGACTAAGAAACAGGATAGTGGATCAAAGGAATACATTGGACACTTAATATGCAGTAGTAAATGACCACAGTAACCTAGTGTTTGACAGATTCAAGAATCAAATATTTTGGAATACACTACTACCAAAAACTGCTAGGAAAGCCAGAAAATTGTATGGCTGAAATTGGGTACAAACCAACTCCTCACACTACATAGCAAGGAAAAGTCAAAGTGGATACATAATTTAGAAGTAAAGAATGATACCATAAACAAATTAGAGGAGCACAAAATAGTTTGCTTGTCAGATATATGGATAGGGGACGAATTTATGTCTAAACAAGATAGAGAGAACATTAAAATGTATGTTAGAGAGACTTCAGGTCAAGATGGCAGCATAGAAGCTGCAAAAGTTCAGACCTCAGAAACCCTTCCTTACCAATCGCAAACTGAGAGCTCCTAGGACACCGAAACTCAAGCTGAACAACAGGACAGACCCAGGGAACCCTCCTCCCAGACCTGGATCAAAAGGTACAGTCCCTCAAAAGCCAAAACCCTAGATCACTTGGATCTAAGGGGCAGGCAGAAGGAAGGTCCCAGGACCCATCCACCCCCCCAACACAGAGTGCTGATCCCAAGGCAGCAGCGGGAATTTCAGGGTTGGCAAAAGGGTCCCAGGGCTGGCTATTTTGAAGAACACACCTTGAAAGCAACCTGAGCCCGTCTCACACAGTCTCAGGGAAGTCAGCAGGGAAACATAGAGAGAAGGGGGAAGCCTGTAGCCCCCTGGCTGGGTCCTTCCAACTGAGTCTCAAGGGAGTTCCCAGCTATAGGGCACCAGCTGAACCCAATCCCATCAGGAGCCCTCAGAACTACTGAAAGAAGAGAGACCTTAGGGCCGGCAAAGGGGTTTCTCTGAAGAGCTTACCTTGAAAGTAACCTGGGCCAGTCTCTGGGCATTCAACACAGATTGTGGAGGAGGAGGTTGTTTTTTTTTTCTTTTTTGGCTCTGGGATCATTTGGCCTACACCAGCTGAACCTAATCCCATCAGGAGCCCTCAGAGCTTCTGAAAGAACAGAAAAAGGGAAGGGGAAAGGCTTACCTTGAAAGCAACCTGGGTCAGTCTCCTGGTATTCAACAAAGATTGTGGAGGAGGAGGTTTTTTGCTTTAGGGCTCATTCAGTACAAACAAGATGAACCTAATCCCATCAGGAGCCCACAGAGTCCAGGGAGGCCATGACCCCTCCCCCCTTAGAAAGCAGAGTCTTCTGAAAGAACCAGCTAAACCTAATCACATCAAGAGCCCTCAGAGCCCAGAAAAGCCATGACCCCTCCCAACTTAGAGAGCAGAGTCTTCTGAAAGAACCAGCTGAATCTAATCCCATCAAAA
The DNA here is from genome assembly GCF_027887165.1 of Monodelphis domestica. Classification (NCBI taxonomy): domain Eukaryota; kingdom Metazoa; phylum Chordata; class Mammalia; order Didelphimorphia; family Didelphidae; genus Monodelphis; species Monodelphis domestica. The sequence continues at coordinate 246,114,653 of NC_077229.1, read as the reverse complement.
GTCTCCAGAACCACAGGGAAGCACAGGCTCCCCACCCATCCTCGTTGAATGCTGGACTTTAAGCCAATAAAAAGCCTCCAGAGGACAGGGAAGCTCAAACCCCCAAAAGCCCTCCCCCAGAGACTACACCAAAAGATCTTCTGTTAAAGCTCCAATAGGGGAGACTGATAGAAGTCCCCCAAAAAACAAAGAAAATGAGAGGAACAAGAGCACAGACAAATACAGGGAGGAAAGAAGGGGTGAATTTGAGCAAACAACAGAAAAAGAAGAAAGAAACTACAATAGACAGCTACTACTCAGCAAACAGAACAGAGGGGGAGAGATCAGCAGACTATAAACCAGAAATCCCATCGAATTGGATACAGGCTGTGGGAGAACTCAAAACACGACTAGGAAAGGCTGAAGACAATTGGGAAAAGAACTTAAAAATTAAGATAAGTCATCTGGAAACAGAGGCACTTGAACTAAAAAGAGAGAATAGTGTCTTGAAAGCCAAAATCAACCAGCTGGAAAATGAGGCAAAGATGAAAGATGAGGCAAAGGAGATGAAAGATGAGGTAAAGGGGATGAAAGATGAGGTAAAGAGGATGAAAGACGATCTTCAAAGAAAATCAGACCAGAAGGAAAAAGACGACCAAAAAGCCAGAGATGAAATCCAATCTTTAAGAACCAGAATACAACAACTAGAATCAAGTGACTTCACAAGGCAGTAGGAAACTATAAAAGCAAACAAGAAGAATGAAAAAATTGAGGAAAATGTGAAGCATCTCATTCGCAAACAGACGATTTAGAAAATTGTTCAAGAAGAGACAATTTAAGAATAATTGGACTACCAGAAGACCATGACAAAAGGAAAAGCCTGGACATAATACTAGAGGAAATTATCCAGGAAAACTGTCCCGAGATCAGAGAACAAGAGGGGAAAGTGGAGATTGAAAGAATCCACAGATCATCCCCTGTATTTAATCCCCAACTGACAACACCAAGAAATGTTATAGCCAAATTCAAAAACTATCAGATGAAAGAAAAGATATTACAAGCTGCCAATAAAAAGCCATTCATATACCATGGAAACACAGTGAGGTTAACACAGGATCTGGTTGCATCCACACTGAAGGACCAAAAGGCAGGGAATATGATATTCCAGAAAGCAAGGGAACTAGGTCTACAACCAAGAATAAAATACCCATCAAAACTGACTATATTCTTATAGGGGAATGTATGGTCATTCAATACAACATAAGAGTTCCAAGCATTCATAAATAAAAGATCAGACCTGAACAGAAAATTTGATGTCCAACCACAGAACTCAAGAGAATCATCAAAAGGTAATTAAAAAAGAGGGGAAAAACAAACAAAACAACAACAAAAATTTTATAAGAGGCTCAATAAGTTAAAATGATATGTATCCCTATAAGAAAAGAGGTCATTGGTAATTCTTAAAAACTGTTGCTATCACCTGAGCAGCTAGAAGAATTACACTCAGAGGGAAAAGTGACAAACTGTATAGGATGAAAGGACAAGACATAAATAGGTATATAGATATATGCATACATAAATACATATACATATATATATATGTATGTATGTATATACATGACTAGAGCTAAAAAGAAAAGAGGTTATGACTAAAAGAAATGGGAAAAGAAACAAATGGGGGTAAATTTATATGTCACAAAGAATCTCATGGCAGGAGGGAGGAGAATATCTATACACTGGAAGGGCAAAGAGGTTGGAGACAGTAAATACTCAACTGTTACGTACTTTGAAACTGACCCAAAGAGGGAAGAACAACCCAATCCATTGGGGAAGAGAATAGATTTGCACCCTATAGGGGAGTAGAAGGGTAAAAAACAGACTGGTGGGGAGGGAAGCAGTATAAGGGAGGGAGAGGGTGGGGGGGAATTTAAAAAAGACTACAGGGGAAAATAAGGGAGGTAATAGAAAGGGAGGGGGTAGAAAGGGAAGTAAAATAAGGGAGGGAACAGGGGGGGGGTTGACTATAAAAAATATTGGAGTAGAAGGAAATAGTGAAAGAAGAAAAGGCAGGACCAGGAGTAGAAATCAAAATGCGGGGAAATACACAGCTAGTAATCACAACTCTGAATGTGAATGGAATGAAATCACCCATAAAATGCAAGCAAATAGCAGAGTAGATTAGAATCTAAAACCCTACCATATGCTGTCTGCAAGAAACACACATGAGGAAGGTAGATACTCATAGGGTGAAAGTAAGAGGATGGAGCCAAAACTATTGGGCATCAAATGATAAAAAGGAGGCAGGAGTAGCAATCATGATATCAGACAAAGCCAAAGTAAAAATAAATCTAGTTAAAAGAGATAGTGAAGGTAATTACATCCTGATAAAAGGCAGTATAGACAATGAGGAAATATCTGTACTCAATATGTATGCACCAAATGGAAGAGCATCCAAAATTTTAAAGGAGAAACTAGAGGAGATCAAGGATGAAATAGGTAGAAAAACTATACTAGTGGGAGATCTGAACCTTCCCCTATCCGAACTAGATAAATCAAATCAAAAAATAAATAAGAAAGAGATGAGAGAAGCAAATGAAATCTTAGAAAAATTAGAGTTAGTAGACATATGGAGAAAAATAAATAGGGACGAAAAGGAATACACCTTCTTTTCACCAGTACATGGTACATTCACAAAAATTGATCATGTACTAGGGCACAAAATCATTGCAAACAAGTGCAAAAGGACAGAAATAATAAATGTAACCTTCTCAGACCACAGTGCAATAAAAATAATTAGTAAGGGTATATGGATAGATAAATCAAAAACTAATTGGAAATTAAACAATATGATTCTCCAAAACCAGCTAGTTAAAGAACAAATTGTAGAATCAATTAATAACTTCATTGAAGAAAATGACAATGGTGAGACATCCTTTCAAAACCTATGGGATGCAGCCAAATCAGTACTCAGGGGCAAATTTATATCCTTGAGTTTATATATAAACAAATTAAGAAGGGCAGAGGTCAATGAATTGGGCATGCAAATAAAAAAAAAACTAGAAAATGAACAAATTAAAAATCCTCAGATGAAGACTAAATTAGAGATCTTAAAAATCAAAGGAGAAATTAATAAAATTGAAAGTCAAAGAACTAATGATTTAATAAATAAGACTAGAAGCTGGTACTTTGAAAAAACAAATAAAATTGACAAAATACTACTCAGTCTAATTAAAAAAAGGAAAGAAAAAAAACAAATTGACAGTATCCAAGATGAAAAGGGAGACCTCACCTCTAATGAAGAGGAAATCAAGGCAATTATTAAAAACTACTATGCCCAATTATATGGAAAAAATTTGGCAATCTAGGTGATATGGATGAATACTTACAAAAATATAAATTGCCTAGACTAAAAAAGGAAGAAATAATTTTCCTTAACAAACCCATTTCAGAAAATGAAATTGAACAAACCATCAGTGAACTCCCTAAGAAAAAATCCCCAGGTCCAGATGGATTCACAAATGAATTCTATCAAACATTCAAAGAACAGTTAACCCCAATACTATACAAACTATTTGACAGAATAAGCCAAGAAGGGGTTCTACCAAATTCATTTTATGACACAAACATGGTACTGATCCCAAAGTCAGGCAGGTTAAAAACAGAGAAATAAAACTATAGGCCAATCTCCCTAATGAATATAGATGCAAAAATCTTAAATAGGATACTAGCAAAAAGACTCCAGCAAATCATCACAAGGGTTATCCACTACGATCAGGTAGGATTCATTCCAGGAATGCAAGAATGGTTCAATATTAGGGAAACCATCCACATAATTGACTATATAAACAAGCAAACCAACAAAAATCACATGATTATTTCAGTAGATGCAGAAAAAGCCTTTGACAAAATACAACACCCATACCTATTGAAAACACTAGAATGTATAGGAATAGAAGGGCCTTTCCTAAAAATAATGAACAGTAGATACCTAAAACCATCAGCAAACATCATCTGCAATGGGGAAAAACTCAAAGCCTTCCCAATAAGATCAGGAGTCAAATAAGGATGCCCATTAACACCTTTATTAATTAATATTGTATTAGAAACACTAGCAGAAGCAATTAGAGGAGAAAAAGAAATTGAAGGTATTAAAATAGGCAAGGAGGAGACCAAGCTGTCACTCTTTGCGGATGACATGATGGTCTACTTAAAGAATCCCAGGGAATCAACCAAAAAGCTAATTGAAATAATCAACAACTTTAGCAAAGTTGCAGGATACAAAATAAACCCACATAAGTCATCAGCATTTCTATATATATCGAACCTAGTTCATCAGCAAGAATCAGAAAGAGAAATTCCATTTAAAGTCACCAGACAATATAAAATACTTAGGAATCTATCTGCCGAGACAAATACAGGAACTATATGAACACAACTACAAAACACTCTCCACACAATTAAAACTAGATCTAAACAATTGAAAAACATTGATTGCTCATGGGTGGGAAGAGCTAACATAATAAAAATGACCATCCTACCCAAACTTATCTATCTATTTAGTGCCATACCCATTGACCTACCAAAAAACTATTTTACTGAAGTAGAGAAAACCATAACAAAGTTCATTTGGAAGAACAAAGTATTTGTTAAAAATTTCTGGGAAAATTAGAAGACAGTGTGGGAGAGATTAAGTTTGGATCAACAGCTCACACCCTACACCAAGATAAACTCAAAATGGATGAATGACTTGAATATAAAGAAGGAAATTATAAGTAAATTAGGTGAACACAGAATAGTATACATGTCAGAACTTTGTGAAGGGAAAGATTTTAAAACCAAGCAAGACTTAGAAAGAGTAACAAAATGCAAAATAAATAATTTTGACTACATCAAATTAAAAAGTTTATGTACAAACAAAACCAATGTAACTAAAATTAGAAGGGAAGCAACAAATTGGGAAACAATCTTCATAACAAAATCCTCTGATAAAGGTCTAATTACTCAAATCTATAAAGAGCTAAACCAGTTGCACAAAAAATCAAGCCATTCCCCAATTAAAAAATGGGCAAGGGACATGAATAGGCAATTTTCAGTTAAAGAAATCAAGACTATTCATAGGCACATGAAAAAGTGTTCTACATCTCTTATAATCAGAGAGATGCAAATCAAAACAACTCTGAGGTATCACCTCACACCTAGCAGACTGTTCTACATGACAGCAAAGGAAAGTAATGAATGCTGGAGGGGATGTGGCAAAGTAGGGACATTAATGCATTGCTGGTGGAGTTGTGAATTGATCCAACCATTCTGGAGGGCAATTTGGAACTATGCCCAAAGGGCGATAAAAGACTGTCTGACCTTTGATCCAGCCATAGCACTGCTGGGTTTGTACCCCAAAGAGATAATAAGGAAAAAGACTTGTGCAAGAATATTCATAGCTGCACTCTTTCTGGTGGCAAAAATTTGGAAAATGAGGGGATTCCCTTCAATTGGGAAATGAGTGAACAAATTGTGGTATATGTTGGTGATGGAATACTATTGTGCTAAAAGGAATAATAAAGTGGAGGAATTCCATGGAGACTGGAACAACCTCCAGGAAGTGATGCAGAGTGAGAGGAGCAGAACCAGGAGAACATTGTACACAGAGACTGACACATTGTGGTACAAGAGAACGTAATGGACTTCTCCAGTAATGGCTTTACAATGTCCCTGAACAACCTGCAGAGATCTACGAGAAAAAAAAAACAACAAAACTATCCTCAAGCAGAGGACAAACTGAGGGAGTAAAAACACCAAGGAAAAGCAGCTGCTTGACTACAGAGGTTGAGGGGACATGATGGGGGAGAGAAGCTAAATGAGAGCCCTAATGCAAATAGCAACAACAAGGAAATGAGTTCAGAGCAAGGACACATGAGATACCCAGACGAATTGTGTGTTGGCTAGGGAAGGGGTGAGTGGGGGGGGGGGTTTGGGGGGAGAGGAAAAGAAAATTATCTGTTTCCAATGAAAAATGTATGAAAATGACCAAATAAAATAATGTTTAAAAAATTCAAAAAAATGTATGTTAGAAAAATATATTAAGTTAAAATGTTTTTTGCACAAACAAAACCAAAACAACCAAGATTAGAAGGAAAACAACAAAGTGCAGAAAACTTTATAGCAAGTTTCCTTGACAAAGGCCTTACATCTCAAATATATAGAGAACTGAGTCAAATTCATAAGAACACATGTATTCATCAAGTTGCATGTGATCAAAGGATATGGGCAGGCAAGTCTCAGATAAAGTAATTAAAATTATATTTAGTCACATGAAAAGATGCTCAAAATCACTATTACTTAGAAAATGTAAATTTAAGAAAATTCGGAGCTACCACCTTGCATCTATTTGAATGGCTAATTTGACAAAAAGATAAAAAGAAAAGGGAAATGGTATATGATGGAGGGGATGTGATAAAACTAGGACATTAATAATACACTTTTTTGTTGAATTGTGAACTGATACCACCATTCTGGACTGCAATCTGAAACCATGACCAAAGGAAAAAAAATGTGCATTCTCTGAGCAGCAATAGCACTATTCATTCTATATGGCAAGAAGATCAAAGATAGGCAGAAATATTAAATATATATTCATATATATACAAATAAATATATATATATATATATATATATACTTACAGCAGCTATTTTAGTGGTGGCAAATAACTGGAACCTGAAACCCATCAAATGAAGAACAACTAAACAAGTTGTGGTGTATGATTGTAATAAAATACTATTGTAGAATAAAGTATGAAAAAGAAGATGATCAAAAAAACAATAACAAAAACAACCTGGAAATACTTTTGTAAATTGATAAAAAATGAAGTGAGCACAACCAGGAGTCTGTTGTACATAGTAATTGCAATAATGTATTTCAATTAATTTTCAGTGGATTAATTATTATAAAAAATGAAAGTATCCAGGATAATTCCAAGAGAGTCATAAAGAAAAAGGCTATCCACCATCATAGAAGGAAATAATAATGTGAAGGAGAAAATGGTGATTGGCAATGTTGAAGGCAGTAGAGAGGTCAAGAAGAAAGAGGAATGAAAAAAGGATATTAGATTGCACAATGAAAGATCATTGGTATCTTTGGGGAGACCTCTGTGATTAAATCAGATATCAGGATGGAAAGAGATAAAAAGAGAGTGAGAAAAGGAGAGACACCAACTATGAGCATTCTTTTTGAGGAGTTTTATTTTTTCTGGGAAAGAAAAAAGAAGAGAGATATAAGATGATAGATAGCAAAGATGTAGTGACCAAGGGTTGATTTTTTTGAAGATAAGGGGAAAAAAGGAATGTTTGTTAGCAGTATTAGCTAAACTATTTAACAGGAAAAGATTGAAAATCAGAAAGAACTGATAATAGAAGGGACTGTGTGTGTGCTGAAGAAGACTGAATGGAAGGTGATCACATAAACATCTAGACATTGGCCTTTCAAAGTATATTTATATGGAACAAGGGTGAAGGAAGATACCGTGAGTCATCTGAGTGACACAAAATCAGAAGGAAGTGATAAAAAGGAACTCAAGGCAAATGGTCTCAATTTTTCAGAGAAATATGAGATAATATTCTCCACTGAAAGTATGTTGGAAGGGGATATTTGAAAAGTGATTAAAATGATTTGGATTAGCTCCTGCATTCAGTGTCATAGACCCTGGAGAAATGCTAAATGATTAGTTTGCTATAGAAGGGTAAACAACAAAGTTGAGATTAAGTTAACCTAACTTTGAAGGGGATCCAAAAGTATTTTTAATGATTTTCTTCAACTTTCTTCTACAATATAGGAATAGGATGAAAGGCAATGAATGCTATTGTGAAAGTAAAAATGAATAGAATCCAAATATTTTAAATATATAGGATTTGATAACAACAAAAATGAGAGAGAAAGGGGTTAATTTAGCCAAGTGAGAAGAGCACAAGTCTAAAGATCCATATCTGCCACACTTTACCAAAGCACAAGTTCAAGAAGAGTCCCTCAATATGGGTCTCAGTCCAATTTGTCTCCCAAGCCTCCATACGTAAAATGAGGACATAACTTAAAAGGATTCTGGATAAATGTAGTTCAGGTATAACAAATTTCTACTTGCACACTATGAATAGTTCAAAGCTGAGACAATAGGATTGACCTGATTCATCAAAGAATAAAAATGAAGAAATAAAGGGAATAAAGCCAGTGTAAGAATCATGGATTAGTGATGAAGTTAGGAATTGAAATTAGAAGAAAGAAGAAAGTTTCAAGTTCATGAGCTTGTAAGTAGAACATTTGTGGGTGATGGCAAGATTCATGATATAAACTTTATTATGTGTAATTGAGATAGGGTAGAACAGTAAATAAAAGAGAATTAATAAGTTGAGGAATTTGGAGATTAGAATGTTTAGAAGATTTATGTTCAAGTATGGTATTATTAGTGTGGATGTTCAAGAGGAAAGGTTATGAACCAGGCCTGAATCAGTGTCCTGGTGATTAGTATTCAATGTATATTCTTTCCCTTTCTTGCTGGAAATGTTTTTGTTTACATTTTTAGAATTTCATTTTGGATACTTTTCTATCCAACTTGGCCTGCTTTCTTCAATAAAAATTTAAACCAAAATGCACCACTTATTTTTTGTCTGAAATTCTTGAAATATAACTTCACAACATTGGTAATATTTTGTAACACTATGCTATTATTATTCTACTCTTGGGTTCCCAAATTTGGATACATTTACAATCAGGGAGGTATGTAGTATAGATGGATTAGCACCTCTGGTGTGAGGGCTTATGGGTCACTTTCAGGGAAACTCATCCATCTTTGGTGTTCACCTTTCATCTAACTTTCCACCTGTGTCTCCAACATCTGTATTATGTGCAGGGGCCACATCTGAGTAAAATTATCTTGGCAGATGGAATAAACCTGGTTTGAGGGTAAGCAACTAGCCTCAAAACCATCAATGAATTTGGGGGAAAGCAGCATCTATATGAAGGGTGTGAAGATTTCCTTCAGCAGAACAGGTTGATGAAAATAATTTGTTTCCATTGCCATGAAGGTAGCTAAAACTGGAACCATGGAGTGCTTTGAGCTTGGTCAGTCATTAAAGACAATGAGGTCATTGCTGCCCAGGCCATAATCAATCATTTTGGTATTTGTCCTGCCACTAGACTTTAATGGTTCTAGTAGAGAAATTACTGGTGACTTTGCACAACTCTGCCTCAACTAAATCTAACTCAGGCTCAAGTCAACAACATCTTGGTGATGATATCACTTATCAACTACAAAAACAAGCAACAAACAACATGTTTAATAAGGGTATAAAAAGAAGCTTGTTAGGAGTGCAGAAAAAATGACATTGCATCAAACTGGAAAAAAGATTATACTTTTTAAATCCAAACCTTTGTTATTCAAAGTTGTTCATAACCAGAATGTTGCTCAACGCCACTAACTCCTCAGAAATTGTGAATTTTAAAACTATTCCACCCTAATCAGACCATTCTTTAAAAGATGTGATTTAGCTATTTCCTGATCAGTAACAATGAAGATACTTGGAATAACAGAATCAGGTCTGGGAAACTACATTTCTCCTCCCTTCTTAGTTTAACAAAATTTGGAAAGTCTGCATCGAACTCAAGATTTAATTATCTAAGGAAATGGCCTTCAATAGACATGTGCAGAAAAACGGACAGACCTCTGGGCTTTCCTAAGTCAAGCTAAATCATCATTGGTACAGATGAGATGCAGGAAAGTGATGTAAAACTGTCTATATAATGCACGTCACTTCCTCTCTCCTCTTTCCCTGGAGAGGTGACTCTGGCTGAGAGTGTGCTAGAGGTTTCGACATCTTGGAGTGTTGGTGGTGAGTTTTGCCCTTGAGCTAATTCAGGTTTGGGCATCTTAGCTGAGCCCCTTTGGAGGTCAGGCTGATTCTATCCTCCTTCACACTCAAAATCTTATTTTCTAGATCTCCTAATCTTCCCACCAGGTACTAGCCCCTTCCTTCTTTCTTCTTAAATCTCCTCCACTATATCAATTAAATCATCATAAAATTTCCAGCTGAGTTTGGGTGATTCATTAGGATTTTATAAATAAAATCCTTGGCAACCAAATATAATTATCAAATTCAGTCTCAACCATAAATTTTAGCCCTGACAAAATGTCACATATAGATTCAAGGCATTTCTAATTCCCTCCAGGCTTCATAGCCATTTAATGCCTTCTTGTTCTGGATTATAATGTCATGCATGGGAAATCCTAAGGGATACATCATAAGCTTCTGCTTTGGGTCACATATCTATCTCAATCTGCCAAGCTTTCAGACTGCCCCATTGACAAAATTGTTTAGTTGTATATATGGGCTGAAGATGCTGTTGGGAGTTCCTGTGTAGGAAACCTTTGTTAAAATCTATATAAATCTTCTAAAGCAGTAATGGTGAACCTATGGCATGCATGCCACAGATGACATGTAAAGTGGTCTCTGTGGCCACTCCCTTCCCCTCCCTCCATGTCATTACTAGAAAGGCAGAGGAACACAGGCGGAACAGCTCTCCTTCCCCTCTCCACCATGCCTGATGATATTCTTTCACATCATCCATCTCTCTGCCCAGCAGTCCAATGGGAGCACTCAGCAGGTAAGGTAGGGGTCTCATAGGTGGCAGAACTGGAGGAGAGGAGAGAGCATGGGCCACCCTCCTCCCTCTCTTCATCTGTGCTGAAGATATTCCTCCCATCACCCACCTTTCTGCCCAGCAGGCCACTGGGGGTGTTTCCTCTCTCCCCTCTCTGGGGTAATGAGCAAGGTAAGGAGGGGTCAAGGTTCAGCACCAGGTCTTTGGAGAAGGGGGTGTGGCATGACCCTTGATCTCAGAAAGGTTCACCATCACTATTTTAGAGACTGGTGAAGAGAGATGTGCAAACTCTTTCCAGCTCAGTCTCTAACAAATGACATAGTAGATTTATTTTTAAAAAACATTTTGTCTTTTAGGCTTTTTTCCAAAAACAACAAAAAAAGGAATACACAAAATATTTGGGGAAGAACTACATATTCCTATTAAAATCTTTGAAAATCTAATAGTGTTATTAGTACTTGTGGATTAGAACAAAAATAATGAAGAGACTGTGGAGGTTGTCAGAGTAGGAAGGACAGGGAGCATTATAATGAATCTGAAAAATCTGTTGAAGGCAACTTTTTACTGATGATAATTAAACAGATGAGGTTTAGATATGAAACTCTTTTAATAGTGTGATAAAAATGAATAAAGCCCAGGGAAGGAAGAGTCAATTGATCTCTGTGTCAATCAGAACATCTTCCAAATAGATTTCCAACTAATTTAGAAATAAAAAAAAATGTTTCATCTTGTAAAAGCATATCCAACTCTTGATTCTTCAGAAAGGTTTAATTATACACATAACGACATATGTCTTTGAATCAGGATTATCTTCCTTCTTTCAACTACATCCAAGCAAAAACAAAGTTGAGACAGGACATGTAAGTACCTTTCCAAAACTATGCTGAGAATAATGCTGTTGTTTCACAAGGAAAAGGATCAAGATTTTCAGTATTTCAATTAGGTCCTTATTAGTGTAAATGACAAAGTCCCTAAAGTGGGGTACATATTCAAATTTACTATTTTTTAATTTATAATTATGCAAATTTATAGTAATTGGTTCAAGCCCAATGATAATATACAGTGCTAATTTGATTAATACAACTGTTTCATGGGATTAAATATTTACACTAATATAGACTTAGCTCATAAACATTTAAGAACATTCTTTACTGAAAAATTTTCTTTGTAAATATTATTAATGCCTTTATAGCATTTCTTATAATTCACTTGTAATTCACTAGTAAACTCTGGGATGTATTTCTTTTCTTAATAAATAAAATGTATATGAAAGTTTAATATATGTAAAGATTTGCAATGTTTAGGAACATTTGGGATCCCCTGCTCTAGTACATAGTCATTAAAAGAGTTATCTGATCCCTTTACTTGTAGTAAAAAAAAAAAAGATTATCACTATATATTATAAAGCATTTCATTTTTGTTATGCAGTATCATGTTCAGAGAGTTCCCTTTGTTTCTTTAACTTTTTAAGAATTATCATATGAATAAGACAATAAATTTTCAGCTTCTCTGACTCTGGAAGAGAGAGTTTCATCAGTTGTCTGAATAATTGAATTATCCTAAAACTCCAATATCATGCCTTCCAGGAAGACTTGTGAAGTTCCCAAATTCTTCACCTAGCTTTATTTTTGTCCATCTTCCTCCTAAGAAATACTCAAGGATAATTTACTATTATCTGATTTCTAAAGACTTTCAGAATGGTTTGTTTATACAATTTGCAATTATAATATAAATTGTTTTTAAGAACTTCATTTCTTATTTTTTCATGTCAGAATTTATGTGAAATTCTCTCAATTTCTTATATCACAATAGTATATAATTATTTTAATGTACCATGAATTGTTTAGCTGCTTACTATTAAGGGTGAGGTTTAAGCCATCACTCTATTAACTGAGTTTTCTATTGGTCTCTAGATATATTTATGTGGCTTCCTGGTTAAAAATTAGACTAAAAATCAGGTTAAAAATAGCTATAAAAGGCCTACAAATATAGACTTGGAGTCCTTTAGACTTTGTGTATGTCATAAAGCCATTTAAGTAACCACATCCTGATCTACTCTTCAGATAGGTTTTAGTATAGATATGATGAGGTTGCTGTCATCCAAGACAAATCTGAGATATACTTGCTTAATAGACATTCTATAATCTGCCTAAATAAACCTCTCTCTTTTTTTAAGTCTTGGGCGATGCATTTAATTATTTTCTGATTTTATTGTAACATTAAATATAAACTAACTGACTGACCTGAGTTAGGCTCTCATATTACAAAGAAGATGATAAAAAGATTATGAAAAAGATTATCCTGAGATTTTTGGGAAGATGGAGAAATTGACAAATTTTGAGTAACTAAGAGTGGAATATATTTGAAGGAAATGTGTTAACATTTGGTCATGTTTAGTTTAATTTGCTGATAGCATTTCTTGGCAGAGATATCTAACAGGAAGTTGAAATACAGTACTATAATTCTGAAGAGAGGTTAGGGGTGGGCATGCTGATTTAGAAAGTAATCAGCTTACAAATGTTATCTGAAATCATGATATTGATGAGCTCCTAAGTGGAAAATATGCATATATATATATATATATATATATGTGTGTGTGTGTGTGTGTATACATGCATATGTGTATCTATATTTATGTATTTATAAAAATAGGAAAAAGGTGAGATCATTAAAGAATTTCCATCTTTAACTGAGAGAAACCTGTTATTTATTTATTCATTTTATGTTTTTGTAAATGGGTTATGCTACATTACAAATTCTCTATATATTTTTAATTTATTTTGAATCAAATATATATTTTAAATATAGCTATATATGAAGCATTGACATCCATTTTTTCACATCTGAAAAATAATATAGAAAGTCAGACCAATTCATGTTAACAAAATATATAGTCTATAGTAAAAAATTAAAATGTGATAGTACATATCAGGTTGGAATAATAAAAAATTAAAATACTGAAAAATCATCTATAAATTTCAGTTAGATACATGGATTGTGAGAGCAAATCAATTGCAGTCATTAAATTGTTAATGGTATTTTGTTAAAAATAAAACAGAAAAAATTCATTAAAAGACATTAAAACCTGCTGTCTCAGAACAGAAGAGAGAGAGAGTCATAGCTGTCTAAATGCATGATATTGCCAGGAAATATTTCTAAAACAGTAATCACGAAGTAAATCTGTATTTAAGGCTAAAAGCTGTTGGAAACAAAAGGAACCACAGTATTATGAAATATATGATAGAATTGTAGACATATAATATATAACCAGTTATATGTGAATATAATTTTAATATTTATTTTCTGATAATTTGCAATCTATATTCTTTCCCTCACACTATTACCTGGCCCCCTTTCCAAGACAGCAGGTAATATGACTATGTAATGCATACAACACATATTCCCATGCTCATCATGTTGAGAAGGAAAACATGTACATCTTCTATAAGAGAAAAATTCATGGGAAAAATAAAATGAAGAATATTATGCTTCAATTTGAATTCAGACCCCATCAGTTCCTTCTATAGTGGTGAGTAACCTTTTACATAAGGAATCCCTTAGAATTGTCCTGGATCTAACTTAACATTGCTTATAATAGTGATGTCATTCAGAGATGATCATACATTATTTCTCTTACAATGTACAACATTCTCCAGTTCTGCTCACTTCACATTCTATTACTTCATATAAGTCAATTCTGGAATTTTTGTAATCATTTTGTTCACCATTTCTTATGGCACAACAATATTACATTAAAAGCATGAACATTCCCCAATTGTTAGATTTATATTTTAGATGTTTAGATGTTTAAATGTTAGAGTTATATTTTGAAGAACAAGCATTAATGCATTCAAAATATGTATACCTTTTTTTACAATATTTTATTTAAATAGAATTAAATGTTTATTACACACAGGAAAGAAAAGAAATAAGAATATTTTTGACTTTGTACATTAGGTCTAAAGATTTTAATGTCAGACATGTTTCTGTTGCAAATGTAATTGGGCTAAAGTGTATGAAAATTTACCAAGTGAACCATAGTATCTATTATGCTCATATTATACATAACAAAACCTTTCATTTTCATGTGATTTATATTCAGAGATTAAGGTCTTACTGCTACTTTTGAAAGGTGTTTTTTTTAGGATTATTATTCTTTGTCATTGAAGTCATTGAAGTGGCTGGAGGGTAGGAATCACATTTTCTTTATCTCTATGTCTCCCAGAGTGTAATGTGATAGCAATTTGCATATGTATATTTATATATAATGAGTGAATAAATGGGTGATAGGTATTAGGTATATAGATTTTATGATTTGAGTTCAAAAGAAGAACTCCTTGAATGAAGGAAAATTATTTAAAATGTTCAAATAAATAAAATTGCTATCTCAAATATTAATGGGATGGTGTGCCAACAATTAAATATTCAAATTAAAAACCATACATAAAACTAAAAATGAAGAGAAATCTGCCAATCTACAGATTCTTGGTTTTATTAGAGAAGTGCTCTTTCAATAGTTTCCATTGGATTTCTTAGATTTCCATTATGTTTTGTGCTTTTCAAAAGAAACCTTTCTTATTCATTTTCTCAGTTCATTCAGCAACCAAGTGAGAAATTTGGTGAAAGCACCATTATTTCCAAGGTACATGCATACAGGTACATTGTGTAACACGTGTTATACACTGTAATTTTTTCATTCCTAATTGACGGGCTTATTTCTCCCCATTTCTGATATGACAGAAAGAAGCATACTGTTTTTTCCATGAAATGCAATATCAGCATTTTGGTGCCAATAATCAATAAACATTTATTAAGTGCCTGCTAGGTTTCAAGACAATGTCCTAAGTGCTGAGATTACAAATAGGAAAAAAGAAAGTACTTGCCCTCAAGAAGGAAGAACATACATTTAAAAAAACTGAAAAAAGTCAATGGTAGAGTAATGAGGGGAACAGGAGATGATAATATAGGAAAGAAAGAAAGTACTCAGCATAGGGTGGGGTATTTGGAGAAGACAAAGAAATGCAAAATGACTGCCATCAGGAAAGTCCAAAACATAGAGGTCCAAAAGGAGTGTGGGTAGGTAAGGAATGAGGAGGTACAGGATCCCTCCATGTAAATGATGATGAGGCTTCTGTCTAAATCCTTAGGAGAGTATCTAGTTTAAAAGTCAGCATTCTGAATTAAATTTTGACAATGTGATTTAACAATGATATTAGCTATCTGTGGATGAGAGGAGGAGCTGTAGGGTATCTTCAGTTAATTAAGAGCTGGTGGTGATTAGATACATCTGATCTCTATCATAAACACATTTTCTTGCATTTTTCAATTTGTTTAATACTAAAATTGCCCTAAGAATTAATTGCCCATTCTTCTGCTGATTGTCTTTTTTTACATTCTAGTGAAGCTTATTTTAATTATATAGCCATGAGATCTTTATGCCATTTTCTTTGTCCACCAGTGACAAGCAAGCCAACACTTGCATAATTAAAACATTGTGATATCTAACCATTTTACTTCATGATTAGCTGAGGTATCACATGTAGATAACAAGCTAAAAATCTATTGCTTTCTGTAGGTTATTTATATCCCTTTTCTTTTCAATTATTCACAGCTTTTCATTTCTAAAGTGACTTTCTTTCTTACAAATATCTTTCTGCTGTAGTTTTTTTTTTTGATAGATAGGATAAAGCTAAACCATCTGTTCTAGTACCTTTTGCTTCTCCAGATTAGCATTAGAATTATTGTTTTCATCATAAACACATAGTAGGATCAAAACAGTGACAGAAAAATGCAAATATAAATGATTAATGCATATATAAGAACATTATTAAAATTTCCAAATCAACACAGGCACTTCTCTGTTTTATATAATGATGCCCTGTCTCTGAATCAGACGCTAACATCCTCCTAACAATGTCAGGCTTGTAGATCTTCCTGTTCTTTGCCAAAGATGTCTACTTTACAAAGTCCCAGGGCAAATCATGCTCATTATTCATGTTTGAGTTGTCCAATAAACATCAGATGACAACCTGGAACCATGAAGTAGTGAAGGATATTCTCCCAGAACATCTGCATTTTTACTAGGCTTCTGGTTTTTTGGCATTAAAATTCATTTTCCTTATACTGGCATATGAAAGCCCAGAGGGTGCTCCATGCCTCATTGCTTTAACATATGCTGTTTCTGTTACTGGAGAAGATGGGAAGGCAACAGATTTTTTTAGGGAAATGCAGCTTCCATCCAGCTGTGATCAAAACCATTATCAAGAAACATCATGTCCAGATAAAACATACAGGACCTATATATCATAAGGCAAAGAGGCCAATTTAAAAATTATGCCTGTTTGTATTCATTGAATGCCTCTGGGAATTAGATGTTATGTAGAACTTCTACAAGATTTTCCCTGAAGAGTTTCCACTGAGCACACAATGCTGAACTAAGATAAATTGTGATTTCTTCCTTGAATAAACTGTTTTTATTGCCTAGTGTATTTAATTACATCAACTTCCTCATTGACGTTAGCAGAAATACTAAAGAAAACAATGAGAATTATGGTATATATGCTTATGTGAATATGTGAATAAACATGAATGTCCTTTTACTTTTATATATGTGTAGAAGTCTAGTCTCTATGTATACATATATGTTGTGTATGCTAATGTGTGTATATAATCATATATGTATATGGGTATGTATATATCTTTATACACACTTAATTTTGGTACTATATATGTGTTTATGTACAAGTATATAAGTATTATACTTTACCTGTGGATATGTTCTTATAAGCATGAATATCCATATGCAAATATAAATGTATATGTTTTCATATATATGGATATGTTTTATATATATATATATATTTTTTTTTGCCTAGTTAGTCCTGAAAAAAGAACTCAGAGATTATTTCTCATTTTATTGATGAATAAACTGATTTTAGGAATCTAGAAAAGCTTTATCTGCATATTAAACCAAAATCAGTTTTTGTAAACATTTTGTAAACTACAGTTTGTTTTTCATTTTTTTTCATGTATGTGTGTGTGAATAACTCTATATACAAATGTATGTGGTTGTCCTAGCCCAATGTGTACAGCCTAGCAAGAATGATCTCTACTCACACAGATACTTGAATTGTTAATATTCATTCTCAGTATTAGGTTCTCTAAGGTAATCCAAGGATATACTTGGCTATATCCTTATCAATCATCAATGTTACAACATCTTTCTGAATAAGTAAATAGGCATGTCTGAGACCCTGTGTCTTCTCTATCCAGCCATAAGAGATAATGCTCCAAAATGACAGTTATGCTTTTCCAATCCCCTCAGACTCCTCCCAGAATTCTCTTCATAATGCTTGTTCAAGACAGTATGAGTTAAAACAATTTTCCTTGAAAACAAAAATTGTAGTCAACTATGTTCTTAGCTTCTCTCAATCCATCTGTTTATAGTTCTCATAAGTTTTATAGTTTTCAAGATTCTATAGCCTCTTAAAGTAAGACTATGTGTATATATATATATATATATATATATATACATAAGAATATAAATGTGTGCATATGTAAGATATTACTGTATGCTTAATTTATTTCCTTTTTAGCATTAAGAAAAATACCTAGAGATTAAATAATTCCCTCAAAATACTTCTAAATCTAAAGTCTTGCATTTCCTTTAAAGAAAAAAAAAAGGCCCCTGGGATTTAAGAATAGGATGTAGAGTATTTACATAACCATGATTTTTTTTCAGTAAAAAGCCAGGGAGAAATCCAAGCTCTAGTTACTTCCATATAAGAAAGTCTATAAATCTGTGTGGAATCTGGCATTGTATGAATAAGGAAAACTGAAACTCTAATCCAATGCATAGGTGGAATAAATTTATAGAGAGAAAGAGGACTCAAGTTGCTGCCAATATATATTGTTCATGAAAACTAAGACTACAATTCTTAAAAATTTTGCCCAGTTCAAGATGGATTAAATACCCATGCATGACTCCTCAGAATTTGTGTTTTCTGTTTTCTGTACTTTTTTTATTCCAGAACTCATTTTATAGACATTAATTCATTTTTCATTCTGTCTAAATATGGAGGTCAAAAAATTGGACTCCAATATAAGGCCTTGATATAAACATATAGGAGAGTGGTATCTGATGTAGTGTATAACACAGTGGTCCTCAGTTCACTCCTGTACGGTTGTGAGACATGGACACTGTACCGGAAGCACATGAAACAGCTGGAACAATTCCACCAACGCTCTCTCTGGTCAATCATGAGGATCCGATGGCAGGACCGAATCACCAATCAGGAAGTCCTCGACAGAGCCAACTCCACCAGCATCGAAGTCATGGTCCTCAAAACCCAGCTATGATGGTCTGGACACGTCATCCTCATGGACCCAAAGCGAATACCAAGACATATTCTATGGTGAACTGTCAGCTGGACTCAGGAAACAAGGTCGAACAAAGAAAAGATTCAAGGATCAGCTAAAGTCAAACTCAAAGTGGGCTGGCATTATACCAAAGCAACTAGAACTCGCTGCCTCTGTCAGAAGCAGCTGGCGAACCCACATTAACCATGCCGCCACCACCTTTGAAGATGAACAACGACCTCTTGCCGCTGCGCGTGAATGCCGACACCAGGCCACAACCGCACTCCCGTAACAACTGGCGTCCCATGCCCCATGTGCCACAAACTCTGTGCCTCAGCCTTTGAACTCCAAAGCCACATGAGGGTACATCAATAGATGATAATGCACAAAGACAATTGTCATTCTCAGTCACCGAGAGACTGCCACTACTATAGGAGAGTGGAAAACTTGTCTTTCTATCCTCAACCCTGGGACTGTGTCTTTCAAATACTTCCTACCCAATAGGGAAACTCAAACCCAGGAAACATGAAAGATGGCCATCAGTCAGACTTGAAGAGCAATGATTAATAAAGCTGGTGAGAGTGGTGAACAATAACTTGGACTATTAACTTTGCCTGATTCAGTCAGTTAATTATCAAAAAAAATGAGATAGCCTATTGGTTAAGGGGCATGTGTTTATGATTGTTGTCCAAAATACTGTGGTGTACAATAGGCAAATTAATCTAAGATTACTTGAACTCCTCAGAGTTAAAGATATTTTTTAAATGCACAGAAGGATAATTTAGTTTATTTTTTCTTCAGAATGCAAAGATTTATCTTTTAAAAATAATGCACATATTTGTGTGTATGTGTACAGGAAATGTAAAATGGAAATATTTAATAGTTTTATTCTGGAAATCCTTTCATTTGTGCAAAGAATTTCAATTTAGAAAGACCTGTATATCAGTAGTATTCAAATAAACTTCTACTGATAGAAGTTAGATAGATAGAAAAAACAGCAGAACAGAGACTGCTGAGTTAAATGTTTTTTCTTGAATGTATTTATTAAGATATTTACTAAGCATTAGCTGTTTACTATAAAAATAAAAGCAAGAACTGTAAAAATAATAAAATAATGGATTAATTATTGATTATAACTGATTTGATCCTCTGCTGGCTGTGCTTACAAAATATGTTCAGTTTATATAAGTGAAGTGAAGCTCATAAGTGAACTCTTCAGGACCAGGTGTGAGGATGCTAAAGAGACTTTTGATATAAAAAATAAAATATTAGTTGAAAATATAAGGATAAAAAGGATTTCTAATTCTAAGGGATTCTAATTCCACCCAAATAAAATTCCCTGGTTCCGTAATGAACCTCTTCCCCTGTTTCCACAGGCTACACTGATCCTTCCTTTTCTGACTAACCCAAATTTTCATTATTCTACAATAAACTAACATGATTATCCTTATAATTCTTAACTTTGTATCCGTTATAAAAATAACAAAGGCTATCTGGTTGAATGTCAACAAGGACCAAGTTAGGACTCTGATTCTTAGGAGACTCAGAGTCCAAACCAAAGACCAGGCTTTTCTTTGGTCTTCTCTGACTTAAAACAATCAATAAAAACAGCACTAATGTTTCCCAAGTTGGAAAAGGAAAATACTTACCTCCTTTAGGTCTTTCCCTCCTTTCCTTCTACCTCAGATATGAGAATAAAAGAAAAGATGTTACTTTCTCCAAGCCATCAGAGAGATAGAATCTGACTCTTTCAAATGCCAGAGATCAACTGCCACAGTAACTGTCACAGAAAAAGAAAAACTGTTAGACTTGAAACTGACTCTGTCTCAGCTCTGTTTGAAACTCCAATTCTTTCTCAAGCCAGCTTCTCTACTTCTTATCCTTAAACTAATATAACAAGACTTAATTTCTAATATCATCCTCATAGTACTATTATTGACATTATCATTTTCAACAATATTTTTGTTCTGACTTCATTACAATATATATTTATTAACTAGGGGTCAAAGGTATAAGAAGCATCCTGGTCTCTGTAATGCTGTTTCTTCAGTCTATCTAACTTCTATCAATAGAAGTTTATTTGAATAGAGATTAGGTAGCAATAGATTTCACAACATAATACAGCTGAGGCAGCTGAGGGAATGGGGCACTTTATAATTATCTGTAGTAATAGTGACAAATATCTCCTGGGTAAACTGTTAAAGATTCTTTTTCTTTTTAATTCTTGTCTTCTGTCATAGAATTAATATAAAGTATCAGTTATAAGGCAGAAAAGTGTTAAGAGCTAAATAATAGGGTTTAAATGCCATGTCTTAGGTTATCCACCTAGGAAATGTTTGAGATCAAATCTCTCTTAATGATTGCTGTGCCTATGATGAGCAGAGTTCTGCTAAGTATGTGTGTGAGGCAGGGGGGCAAAGATATATTAAAGCATGGAACTAAAACAAGGGTCCAGCATGTAGAGTTATTGTTGGCTTCATGTCTCATCTCTTTACATTTTTTGGTAAACACTTGGAGAATTCCATCAATAATTGCTACCTTCAGTTGTTTTTTTTTTCTAACTTTTCCCCAAAAATCAATGGCTGGTTTTAAATATGCTCAATTAACTGAACCTATTCTTTATCAAATTATCAGTAATTTGAATTCCAGGTAAGCAGGGTGGCAGTCAAGATGCAGGATGCTTCCCCTCCTCAGACACACTGATATAGATTACCTAAAAAGATCCCAAAAAACATTCTCAAAAGAACTAATGGGCTCCACAGTAGGGCCCAACATCAAAGGTATGTGGGATTTGGGCATTTCCACACTATAAGGGAGTGAAAAATCTCCAACCCAATCTTGAGCTGATCTCCCCTCCTCCACCCCACCTATGGAGCCAGATTTAGAGCCAGTGCTTGCCAGAATCAATGAGTACCTCTGCAATGAGCAAGGGGCTGCTCTAGGTCTTGGGAGCTGACTAAGACCACCAAGGACCTACCTCAGACACCATTTACATTTGAAACCCTGACAGGTGAGTGGGGGAGTGCAGACCTTTGGCACTCAGAGCCAACATGTATCAGAATGAGTGAGTGAGTAAAGGACAACTCTGGAGTGAGCAAGGGGCACCTCTAGGTTTTGGGAACTGACTAAGACCACATAGGACATAGCTCTGAGAACAATTTCACCCAAACCCCAGTGGGTGGGTGAGTGCAGACCTTGGGCACCCCCAGAAACTTCCCAACACCAAGTAAAAGAAGAAGAAGTGGTTGATCTTGGATAATTTTTATGAAGGAAAAAATACAGATTAAAGAGGAAATAGCATAAGAGGAAATCCAAATAAATGCTCCAAAACCTTCCAAAAGAAATGGAAATTGTGCATAAACTCTGGAAGAATTTAAAGTGGAACTTATCAAAAAGATGGAAGCCTTCTGGCAAGAGAAGTGGGAAATGGTTCAAAAAGAAAATCAACAAATTATTTTAGAAAACCAAAAAATTACAGCTGAATGCTAAAAAATTAAAGCAGAAAACCAGGCCTTAAGGACCAGAATGGAGCAACTGGAAACCAATGATCTTGCAAAACAGCGAGAATTAATGAAGCAAAGTCAAAAGACTGACAAAATAGAAGAAACAAAAAAAAATATCTCACTGACAAGGTGACAAATCAGGAAAACAGAGGAAGGGGAGACAATTTGAGAATCATTGGTGTACCTGAAAAACCAGAAATAAACAGAAATCTTTACATCATACTACAAGAAATCATCCAAGAAAACTGCCCTGATGTTCTTGTACAAGGGGGCAAAATAGACATTGAAAGAGTTCACAGAACACCCTCTATACTAAATCCCCAAAAGACAACTCCCAGTAATGTAATTGCCAAATTCCAGAGCTTTCAAGCTAAGGAGAAAATTCTACAAGAAGTCAAAAAGACAATTCAGATACCAAGGAGCACCAATTAGGATCATACAAGACCTTGCAGCTTCCAAACTAAAGGACCTCAAGGCCTGGAACATGATATTCAGAAAGGCAAGAGATCTGGGTCTTCAACCAAGAATCACCTATCTATCAAAACTGACTATATACTTTCAGGGGAAAGTATGAGAATTAAAAAAAAAATAGAAGATTCCCAAGTATTTGTAAAGAAAAGACCAGAACTAGGTGGAAAATTTGATATCCAAAAACAAGGAGCAAGAGGCACATGAAAAGGTAAATAAGAAAAAGAGTGAATAGGAGAAAAATGTTTTTCTTTGTATTCAAACTCTCCTCTTTAAGGGCTACAATTAGAACAAATTTTATACACACACAAACATACAAACACATATTAATATATGGGGGAAATGTTATTTAAGTCTCAAAAACTGTATTCATTAAAATAGTAATTAGAAAATTTACTCATAGGAAAAGATTGGGGCATTAAGGGATATAAGATGTTATTCAAAAAAAGAAAAAGGGTGGGTGGGGGAAATCAAAGAGAGTACCAAGAGATACTTGAAGAAATAAAATGAAGAGAATAATCTTCACACAAAAATACACATGGGAAGGGGAGGGGAAGAATACTCCTATAAAAAGGAAAGGAAGAGAGTGCTAATAGATAATACTTAAAGTTTACTCTCAGTGAAATCAACTCTGAGAGGGAAGAGCATCTAGATCCATTGGGATTTTGAATTCTATCTTATCCTACAGGCTAAGGGAGAAGGTAAGACTAAGGGGAATAGGAGGGAAGAAGTACAAAAAGAGAGGGAAGTAGAGGGGAGGAAACTTAACAGACAATAAAAATAACAAGAAGGGAACAAAAAGGGAGGGACCAGAAAGGGAAGCATATCAAGGGAGGGGATTAGGGGGAATGATTAAAAGTAAACCACTGTTTTAAACTGGTATATCAAAAGAAGAAAGGACAGAACTAGAAGAGGATTTCAAAATGCTGGGAATTCACAAATGACCATAACTTTGAACATGAATTGGATGAACTCACCCATGAAATGTAGATGAATAGATGAATGGATTAGAATCCTGAACTCTACCATATGTTGTCTACAAGAAACACACATTAGCTGGGTAGATACTCACAAGATCAGAATTAAAGGTTGGAGCAAGACCTATTGAGCCTCAACTGATAGAGAGAAGACAGTAGTTGCAATCATGATATCTGACAAAGCCAAAATAAAAATAGACCTGATTAAAAGGGATAGGGAAGGTAAATACATTTTGATAAAAGGAAATATAGACAATGAGGAAATATCACTATTCAACATGTATGCACCAAATGGAATAGCACCCAAATTTCTAATGAAAAAAAAATAGTACAATTGAAGGAGGAAATAGACAATAAAACCATACTAGTGGGAGAACTGAACCTACCACTATCAAATTTAGATAAATCAAATAAAAAATTAAATAAGAAAGAGGCAAAAGAGGTGAATGAAATCTTAGAAAAATTAGAGTTAATAGATATATGGAGAAAAATAAATAGGGACAAAAAGGAATACACCTTGTTTTCAGCAGTACATGGCAGATTCACAAAGATTGCCCATATACTAGGTCATAAAAACATGGCATACAAATGCAGAAAAGCATAAATAATAAATACAAACTTTTCAGATCATAAGGAAATAAAAATAATGATCAGTAAGGGTACATGGAGAGCCAAATCAAAAATTAATTGGAAAATTAACACTATTATTCTCTAAAATCAGTTAGTTAGAGAACAAAACATAGAAACAATTAATAATTCCATTAAAGAAATTGATAATGATGAGACATCCTTTCAAAATCTATGGAATGCAGCCAAAGCAGTACTCAGGGGAAAATTTATATCCATGAGTTCATATATAAACAAATTAGGGAGGGAAGAGGTCAATGATTTAGACATGCAAATCAACTTTAAAGTGAACAAATTAAAAATATCCACAAGCAAACAAAATTAGAGATCCTAAAAATTAAGGAAGAAATTAATAAAATCTAAATTGATAGAACTATTGAAGTAATAAGTAAGACTAGAAGCTGGTATTTTGAAAAAACAAACAAAATAGACAAAGTAATAGTCAATCTAATATAAAAATGGAAAGAAGAAAATCAAATTAATAGTATCATAGATGAAAAGGGAAAACTCTCCTCCAATGAGGAGGAAACTAAATCAATCAATACAAATATTTTGCCCAATTATGTGGCAATAAACATGCCAATCTAGATGATATGGATGAATATTTACAAAAATATAAATTGCCTAAATTAACAGAAGAAGAAATAGAATTCTTAAATAATCCCATATCAGAAAAAGAATTTGAACAGGCCATCAAAGAACTCCCTAAGAAAAAATCCCCAGGGCCTGATGGATTCATAAGTGAATTCTATCAAACATTCAAAGAACAGCTAATCCCCAACCTATTACAAACTATTTGACATAATAAACAAAGAGGGAGTTGTACCAAATTCATTTCATGACACAAATATGATATTGATTCCAAAGCCAGGCAGGTCAAAAACAGAGAAAGAAAACTACAGACCATTCTCCTTAATGAACATAGAGGCAAAAATCTTAAACAGGATACTAGCAAAAAGACTCCAGCAAGTCATCACGAGGGTTATTCACTATGATCAGGTGGAATTTATACCAGGAATGCAAGGATGGTTCAATATCAGGAAAACCATCCATATAAATGACCATATCAACGATCAAACTAACAAAAATCACATGATTATCTCAATAGACAAAAAAAAGTGTTTGACAAAATACAACACTCATTCCTATTAAAAACACTAGAAAGTATAGTAATAGAAAGGCCTTTCCTAAAAATAATAAACAGTATCTATCTAAAAACATCAGCCAACATCATCTGCATTGGGAATAAACTAGATGCATTCCCAATAAGATCAGGAGTGAAACAACAATGCCCATTATCACCACTATTATTTAACATTGTACTAGAAGCAATAGCAGTAGCAATTAGAGACAAAAAAGAAATTGAAGGAATTAAAATTGGCAATGAAGAGACCAAGCTGTCACTCTTTGCAGATCATATGATAGTCTACTTAAAGAATCCTAGAGAATCAAAAAGAAAGCTAGTAGAAATAATCATCAACTTTAGCAAAGTTGCAGGATACAAAATATACCCATATAAGTCATCAGCATTTCTATTTATTTCCAGCACATCTTAGCAGCAGGAATTAGAAAGAGAAATTCCATTCAAAATCACCCTAGACAATATAAAATACTTAGGAATCTATCTCCCAAGACAAACACAGGAACTATATGAACACAACTACAAAACACTTTCCACACAACTAAAACTAGATCTGAGCAATTGGAAAAACATTAACCGCTCATGGGTAGGATGAGCTAACATAATAAAAATGACCATCGTAGCCAAAATTATCTATTTATTTAGTGCCATACCCATAGAACTTCAATAAAACTTTTTTACTGAATTAGAAAAAAGCCATATCAAAGTTCATTTGGAAGAACAAAAGATCAAGGATATCCAGGGAAATAATGAAAAAAAAATACAAAGAAAGGTGGCCTTGGAGTACCAGATCTCAAACTATTCTATAAAGCGGTGGTCATCAAAACAATTTGGTACTGGCTAAGAGAGAGAAAGGAGGATCAGTGGAATAAACTTGGGGTAAGTGGCCATAGCAAGACAATCTATGACAAGCCCAAAGATCCCAGCTTTGGGGACCAAAATCTACTTTTTGATAAAAACTTCTGGGAAAATTGGAAGACAGTGTGGGAGAGAATAGGTTTGGATCAACACCTCACACCCTACACCAAGATAAACTCAGAATGGGTGAAAGATTTGAACACAAAGAATGAAATTATAAGTAAATTATGTGAACACTGAGAAGCATACATGTAAGACCTTTGGGAAGTGAACAATTTTAAACCAAGCAAAACTTTGAAAGAGTCACAAAATGTAAAATAAATAATTTTGCCTACATCAAATTAAAAAAAAAAATCCAATTCAACCAAAATCAGAAGGGGAATATCAAACTGGGAAACAACCTTCATAACAAAACCTCTGACAAAGGTCTAATTATTCAAATTTCCAAGAGCTAAAAAAAGCCTCCAACTGTACAAGCTAGCTGCCAAACCCCCATCCCCATTGTAAGCCAGAATCTAGCCTCCACTGCCAGGGCAAGCCAACAGTAAGACCCTCCACTCTGAAAGGAATTAATGTGATTCGCTCTTGCACAAAGTCATAGCTGGAGGCCTGCAGTATACAAACCAGCAGCAAGGACCCATAACTTATATATATATATATATATATATATATATAACTATATATATAACTATATATATATATCAACAATCAGACTCCACAAACCTCCCATATTGTGCAAGTCAGCAGGCAGGTCCCCCAAAAGTTCAAGTCAACAGTTAGACCTTGAACCTTATATAAGCTAGAAGTAAAGGCCTAAGTCCCAAAAAGAAGAAACTTGGGATAGTGACTTCTTCAAACCAGGAATATAGCACAACTTCAATATAGAATGAAAATTATGTATTTAACTAGAAAATGAGCAAAAAACATATCCTAAATATAGAATGTCATAATGGTGAGAGGCAGGATCTTGACATAAACCTAGAGGAGAACAAGGTAAAAATGACTACAAATGACATCTCAAGAAAAATGAGAATTAGAGTCAGACTCAAAATGAAATTATAGAAAAAAATTTAAATATAAAATTTAAAATCAAATTTAAAAATTAGGAGAAAATTTTGGGGAAAAGTGACAGAAATATATGAAAATCAATAAATCAGAATCAATAGTATGTATAGTATGTATAGAAAAAGAAATAAAAAATAATACAAATTATTAAAATTATTAAAAATTTAAAAATTATTATAAAAAAGAAAAATATACAAATTCACTGAAGAAAGCAACTCCTTAAAAAGTAGAAATGACCAAATGGAAAAAGAGGTTCCAAAATCAACTAAAGGAAACAGTTACTGAATAAATAAAATTGGTTAAATGAAAAAGGAAGTATAAGAGATCATTGAAGAAAATAATTTCTTACCAATTTAAACAGGGAAAATGAAAGCTAATGACTCCATGAGACATTAAGAAACCATCAAACAAAATCAAATTAAAGAAAACTACAATAAAAAGTAGTTTTTTATTCAGTGAAAAATAACTTATCTAGAGAATTATTTAAGGAGAGAAAAATTAAGAATTAATAAACTAACTGAAAGTCATGATCAGAAAAAAAAGAATCTGGACATTGTATTTCAAGAAATTATCAAGGAAAAATGCTCTGATATCTTAGAATCAAATTCAAAATTAAAAGTGAAAGAAACCATCAGTCAACTCCAAAATTCAAAATGACATTTAATGAAATTGAGAATTTCAAAAAATTTCTTATTAAAAGAGCAGTGTTGCAAAGAAAATTTGTCATTCAAATAGAAGTCTCAATAGAATCATAAGAAAATAAACAGGAAAGAGAAATCACAAGGGATTCAATAAGTTTGAATTTTTATATTATCACATGGGAAGATAATTCTTATAATTATTGGGGAAATTTAATAATATTAGGGTAATTAAAAGGAAAATACATAGGCAGAGGATGTGGGTATGAATAAAATACAAAAGAATGCTATAAAAAATTTTAAGACATAAGGAAGAGTGCTGCAATTGGAGATGAGAGAAGAGAGAAATACAATGTGACAAATTATCTCAAATAAAGAAGGGATAAAACTATATTGTCAAACACAACAGAAAAAGAATATGAAAAATGTTGAAGATGATATGGAAAAATTGTGAAACTAATACACTGATACTGGAGCTATGAACTGATACAATTTTGGAGAGCAATATATAATCATACTTAAGAGGCATTTGCTTTGACTTTTGATTCTGATTAAGCAATTCTACTAAGAACACTACTAGATCTGTATCCCAAAGAGATTAAAGATGGGGGGAAAACATACCTGTTCAAAAACACTTATAGCAGCTCTTTTTTTATGGTGGTAAAGAACTAAAAACTGAAAGGAAATTCATCAATTTGGGAGTGGCTAAACAAGTTGTGATATATGCTCATAATGGAATACTTTTGTGACATAAGAAATAACAAACCAGATGATCACTAAATAAATAATTTGTAAATAAATAAACAAAGCAAACAGACAAATAGCACAACAACAACAAAACAAAAAGGGTAGCATTCACAGTTGCTGGGGCAGCAGCAGGACAAGAAACCAAAATAAGAAATATTGAAAGCCCGCCAAACACCTTCCAAATGACCACAGAAGAACAAAAACTCCTCAAAATGAATATTAGAATGTTTAAAAATAAATAAAATATTTAGATGGAAAAAATGTTCTATATAGGTTTAAAACTCTTCAGATACTTTTGATAGATTTAATCAAAATTAACCTCAATGATGAAATGAAGCTCAAATGAGAACTTCCCTTCAGGGCCAGGCTCAAGGATGCTAGAGACTCATTATAAAAATAAAATATTTATTGAAATATATAAGGATAAATAAAGGATTTCTAATTCTAAGGGATTCTAAATCCACTCAAATAAACCCTCTGGTTCCTCAAGTAACCACATCTCCTGTGTTTCACAGGCTACACTAATCCTCCCTGATCTGACTTAACCAAATTTATACTATCTAAATAAAAACTACCACTATTATCCTTATAATTCTTAACTTTGCCTTCAAATAATAAAATAACAAAGGCTAGCTGGTTGAATCTCAACAAGAGTCAAATTAGGGTTAACAAGAATCAAATTAGTTTAACAGACTCAGAGTCCAAACCACAGACCAGATTTTTCTTTGGTCTTCTCAGAGTTAAACAATCTATACAAACCACAATAGATATTCAATAGTATTTCTCAAGCTGGGAAAGGGAAACACTGAGCTCCTTTAGATCTTTCGCTCAGACATAAGCAAAGATGTTACCTCCCCCAGACCTGAGATATAGTCTCTGAGTTTGTCTCTGCCAACTGCCAGAGACCAACTCCCAACTGTCAGAGAAAGTAATTGACCCAGAAAAAGGATTTTAACTGTCAACATCTGAAATCAACATGCTCTCTCAACTCTGTTTCAAACTTCCATTCTTTCTCAAGCCATCACTCTACTTTTTGTTCCTAAACTAATAAAACAATACTTGTTTTCTAATATCATTCTTACAAGTGGCAGAACAAACAGAATATGGGTAGAACAGAACTCCAGTCCAGAAAAAAATTGAGAGACAGCAAAAAATGATTCCTTTCTCTAGAGTACAAGAAGGGAGTTCTGCTCAGTGGATCTGGGAGAAATATATAGTACAAGGCAAAGAGAATGAGAACAGGTGGCTTGGTGTAGCCTTAAGAGAGTAAGAGCAGAAATCAGTTCAGTATAGAACAAGAAGTAGTATTAGCAATGAAAAGGAATATATGTATATTTTGCAGAAAATGATTTTGCCAAAAGAAATGAAGCACAGGAAGAATTCAGAAAATCCTGGAAAGTCTCATATAGAGTGATACTAAAGTAAAACCAGGAGTCCAGTGAATACAATAACAAAAATATTATATGATGATCAACAGTGAAGAACTAAACTATAATCAGCAAAACCAAGATAACCCCAAGAGACTTATGAAAAAAAGACATCCACAGTCAGAGCGGGAATAATTGGAATCTGATTACAAATCAAAGCATGCCAGTGTGAAAGGAGAAAGAGAAGAATAAACACAATGAAAACAAGATGGAGGGAAATATATAATATAAGTAAAATTGATAAGTATTAATATGAACAGGAGAGTTCACCCACAAAACAGAAGTGGATAGCGGAATGGACTAAAAAAAAAACAGAATTCAACAATATGTTGTATACAAGAAGCACATTTGAAGCAGGAAAACACATACAGAGAATAAATATAAAAGGCTGTCGCAAAAGCTATTATGCTTCAGCTGAAGTAAAACTATAATCAAGAGTAGTAATCATCTCAGAGAAATATAAAGCCAAAATAGATTCCATTAAAAGACATAAGAAAGGAAATTTTATTTTGCGAAAGACAAGAGACAAGAGGGACAAACTCAGATTATTTCTTTCTCTCCCATTTTTATTAGTAAATAATTATTAATTAATAATAAATTAATATAATTATAAAATATTACAAAATAATAAGTACCCTTATAGTTTTAATAATAATACCAGTCAATATTTTATTGTGCTAGGTATTACAATCATAGTAGAAAAAAGAGAAGGAATTAAAATAGGCAATGAAGAAGCAAAACTATCATTCTTCATAGATATGATGGTATTCTTAAGAAACCTAAGGAATCTACTAAAACATTTTAAATTTTAAATATTTAACATTATTTGAATTATATATGTAGTTATAAAATTTAATTTATAATTATATGTGTATAATTATAAATTTTAATTTATATAATATACATATAATTATAAATTAAATAATTCAGTAAAGTTTCAAGATCTAAAATAAACCCACATAAACAATCAGTATTTTTATATATTACCAAGAAAGCCCAACAGTATTAATAAGGGGGGAAAAACACTTAAATTAACAATATAAAATACTTGGGAGTATACATGCCAGGAGAATCCCAGGAACCATATGAATTAAGTTACAAAAGTCTTAAAATATGAATAAAGGCTAATTTAAACAATTTAAAAAGTATTAATTACTCATATGCAGACTGAGCAAATACAACAAAAATGTCAATTTTACTTAATCTACTTCAGAATTATACTCATCAAACCATCTATAAATTATTTTATAGAGATATAAAAGTATTACAAAATTTATCTGGAAGAACAAAAAGTCAAGAATATCAAGGGAGTTGGTAAAAAAAATATATGTGAGAAGGTTGTCTAAGGTTACCAGATTTCAAACAGTATTACAAGTATTAATCATTAAAGCAATTTAGTATTTATAAAGCAATATAGTGTGTTGGATCAGTGGAATAGATTAGAGGCAAAATACCTAGTAATAAATGACCATAGCAATTCACTGTTTTATAAATGAAAATATAAGCTTTTGGGACAAGATTTCACTATTTACATAATCTTATAGGAAAACTGGAAAATGATATGACAGAGATTGGTGATAGACAGTCTCACAATGTATACCAAGATAAAGTCAACATGGGTACATAATTTAAACACAAAAGGTGATACCCTAAGCAAATTAGGGGATGATGGAATAGTTTTCCTGTGAGATCTATGGATAAAGAAAGAATATGAGAGTGAAAATAGAAAGAATTAGAGTATGTTAATTGAATGATATTAATTACATTAAAGAGTAAACATAAACCTCGGGTAGAGGAAAATTATGGCAGGAATCTCTGATAAAGTTCCCATTTCTCAAATATATAAAAAACTAAATTAAATTTGTTAAAACTGTTAAATGGTCAAAATATAGAAATAGTAAGTTCTCAGATGAAGAAATCAAATCTATCTATAGTGTTATAGGGTGGGTTAAAAGAAGGGTTCAAACTAGCTATATATATATATATATATATATATATATATATATATATATATATATATATATAGAGAGAGAGAGAGAGAGAGAGAGAGAGAGAGAGAGAAAGTCATTTAACTAAAAGGAGAAAGGAAGGGAAGGGAATCAGGGATTAACTTATTTCTAACCCATACCAGATATTAAAACCCTAAACTTTCTATAAATATACTAAACTAACTAATTAATTTAAGGAAGCATTGGTAGAGGCAAGGTCAAAGGGCCCAAATAAATCCTCCAGAGTCCACCAAGTGCCAACAACTCTTCTGTGTTCTGTTCCTCACCTCCTGAGAGCTTTGAGATGTTTGCCCTGTCATTGCCCTGTGGGATCTCTTTGCTTCTTGCTTTTAGCAAAGCTAATCCTTTACAACAATAGTCATATCAAAAATAATTTAAATCACTCCTGACTACACAAATGCAAATTAAAACAACTCTGAAGTACTATCTCACACCTATCAGATTGGTCCATATAAAAGGAAGGGAAAATTATTAATGTTGGAGGGAATGTCAGAAAATTGGGACACTAATGTAGGATTGCTAGAGTTGTGATCTGATCATTCTGGAGGACAATTTAGAACTATGCCCAAAGGGCTCCAAAATTTTGCATACCCTTTGACCCAGAAATACAAAAATACCTCCTCAGTTTCCCCCAAAAAAGGGGGGGAAGACTCATTAAAACAAAAATATTTATTGCAGTTCTTTTCATAGTGTCAAAGAAGTGGAATTTAAGAAGTCTATCAATTGAGAAATGGCTAAATAGATTGAAGCATATGATTGTGATAGATTACTTTTATGCAACAAGAAATGATGAGCAGGATGATTTTTGTAAAATCTGGAAAAACTTACATGAAGTAATCCAGAGTGAAGTGAACAGAAGCAGAAAATAATTGTACACAGTGAAAGCAATATTTTTTGATAAACACCTGTGAATGATCTAATTATTCTCAGCAATGCAGCAATCCAGGATAATCCAAGTTACTCATGATGAAAAATACCATCTGCTCTTCAAAGAAAGAATTTATATACTTAATATAGATTAAAACATACTATTTTCACTTATTTTCTTTTATTTTGTTTGAGATCTCATCCACAAGATGACTAATATGTGAAAACGTTTTACATGATTTAACATGTAGAATGCATATCATATTTCTTATTATCTGGGGGAGGGCCAGGAGAGAGGGTGGGAAGACAATTAGAAGGGGGGAGGAAATCTAGAACTCTAAATTTTAAAGAAAATGAATGTTGAAAATTGTTTTTAAATGTAATTGGGTAAAAATAAAATATTTTAAAAAAGAAATATAAATGACTATAGTAGCTAATGATCCTACCCTGTGGTTAAAACACATACACTCACACACACACACACATACATGCAGAAAGACATCTATAAAACATTTGTGAAGACAATTCCTCTCAATGTAGAATATTGGCATATTCATGGACAATATCAAATCTAGCAGACCCAAGAGACAAACAGCTCTTATGAGAAAACTCAGAAGGAATTGGAACATTACTTGAGAGGAATAATGATGCTAAAAGTCAGATTGCAGGAGAAGTAAAGTAAGTGAAAATTTTAGATACTGAATGCAGATAGCATCATCAAAGAGTGTCTGAGAGGCTGAGGAGATATAAAAGGCGATAATTTGGGGAAATGATAGGATTAAATGAAAGTTTATTAAGGATAGGAGATATCTGGTTATGTGTTTAGGTATCTGGGAAGTGTCTGAGACAGAATCCAGGTTGAAAGATAATTTCCTGTTAGGTCCTCTGAACACTCCTCTTTTTGAATGTTAAACTTATTGCATAAAGCTGGAGAACACTTGAAAAGATCTCAAATGATTCAATGGCTTGTCCATCCACAAAGAAAAGAGCAAATAAATAAAGAGCATAATTCTGTGTATGACTAGTTCATGCCAGTTCAGTGTTTGAGATTCAAGACTAGAATGCAGTGAGGTACTGAAGAAGACCAAAAAAATACAATAAAAATGAACTTTAAAAAATCTATCTATCTATCTGTCTATCTGTCTGTCTATCTATCTATCTATCTATCTATCTATCTATCTATCTATCTATCTATCTATCTATGCTATTTCCTTCTTCCTTTACATTCATACCAGCAATTGGCAATATTCAAGAAACAAATATCCATGGAAATAGGTCTTGATCAATGACACATGTTAAACCCAGTGGAATTGCCCATTGGTTATAGGAATGGGGTGGAAGAAAGGGAGGGGAAGAAAATTAATCATGTAAACATGATTAATCAATTTAATAAAATTAAAAAAAGAAATACATATCCATAGAGCTGTGAGAATTCCCCTATAATCTTCAGAAAACTACTTCCTCAGCAATAGTCCATTTATGCCTCAAATAATGAAGAAACTAAATCAATTATTCTAGTGCTAGTCATGACCATATTTATTATCCTTATTTACACAAAAAAGATACTTTAAAATATCACAAATATCTGTTGAGCATATTTTAGCATTCATTTGATAAATGCTATTATAAAAATTATCCAGAATTATGTCCACACAGGATACAAAGTACTGCCTAAAAATTATCTGGTCTCAGAAAACAACCAGAAGAAAGTCATAGACTGCAGAACTTTTAGGAAATTGAAAGATATCTTTCTATACCCAACCTTCTAATGAAAGCAAAGGCATATATGTGTGTAAGTATGTATGAGTGTGTATATATCCACACATACAAATATACATATTGATAGTTAGAGTTGTGGCTCTGAGAGAAAAATACTTTACTCCCTTATATGAGGATTAGATTTTAATATTAGCAGTAGTATTGTTAATTATATGATTTTAGAAGTCTTTTGATGATTATTTTAGTATAATTATTAATATTTTGAAGAAAATAAAATGAGTGCTTTAGCATAGACCTTTGTGTTAGCCTCACCCTTCCGAATTGCTGTATTATGCACCTTCAGAAATCATGGTCTTGAATTTGTGACTGGACCTTCATTAGCATAGAGGCTTTTGCCTCAGTTAGAAGCCTGGTCACACCCCTTCACTTTTGTATGCACCCCTTATAGATCATCAGGTTTTTGCTCTATTTTGGGGCCTGGCACCTCCTCCTTACCCTGGTCATCTTAGTATATATTAGCCTTGACATGGTCAGGCTTAGAAAGTAGGGTTCAGTCTCCCCCACTCCCCCCTTGTCTATCAAGTGACTTCTATCAATGAGAAGTATTTTCCGATTATTTCAACCAATCCACATCTCTCTATTTTTATCACTGTCCTGAATTATTTTTGTACTTATATAAAAGTTGTTTATTTCTTTGAGGTATATAGGAAGGTCTTTCACAGTGCTTGGGGTCTTTTGGTCTTGACCAGAAGCTCAGCTTTGTTGTGAGACTGGCCCTCTTACAATAAACCTAATTGTTTATGGCTTAGAGACTTTCATTTCTGTTCCTGTGGTTAGAATTACACAAGGGGCTTAGAATAGTATTGAGAGATAGAAATACTTGGGCATCATAATACATTCAGAGGTTTAATAAGACTGAAGCATCAGAAGAGATAAATTGATAAAATTTTATTTAGTAATCAGATAAAACAATTTTGAAGTTCTTTGGAAACTTACTTGTGAGGGATATGAAGATCAAATAATATAGAAAGCAGAACATCATAGTTTTGCAATGTTAAAAATTTCTGGATTTGAATTTTTGAAGTCTAGGTTAAAGGTTATAGAATGGCCATATACTTGAGGTAAAAAATAAAATCATATTCACAAGTACAGAATGTGGAAGGCATGGCTTTGTGGTAGATTTTTCTCAAAGAGCTATAGGGGTTGCAGAGAAGATTGAAATATGAATTGGAAATGTGAACCAAGTGTGATATGGTCACTAAAAATGGTTATGAGATATTTAACTACATACAGAGTTACAGTGTCAAGGAATATGGAAGTGATTATTCAAGTTACACCCTGGTCAGGCTAACTCTATAGTATTATGTTCAAATCAGTGTCATATTTTTAGTAAGTACATAGATCAATTTTAAAATGTAGAAAGAATGGCAATCAAGGGAATGAACTGCCACAGTTGATGTCATATGAATAATTGTGGAAGGAATGAGAGGTATGCAACTTGGAATGATACAGACATGAGTCTATTAACTGTTTCTAGTTTAAAAAACAAACAAACAAACCTGAAACAAATGTCAAAGCACTAAGAACAATAATACTCTTGGCAAATAACTTTACTCTTTAGAGGTGAAATGAACTTAAGAGTTCATCTAGTTTGACAACTTTATTTTACAAATAAAATTATTAAGGCTTAGGGGAGTTAAGTTGATGCTGTTAGTGTCAGAAATAGAACCCAGGTACCCATTTCTGAGCTATTTTCAGTCCTGTTTCACTTGCAGGAGCCTTTTCCTTTTCAGTTCTCCAAAAGGAAAAAGTGATTGGAAATATATTTCCAATCCCAATGGAAAGAACATATACTCACACAAACACACAAACACACACATCAGGAAAAATAGAATTATGATGCATTTATTCTGGCCATTTTCCTTCCTTTTAGATCAAACATCACTTCAAAGGAAATAATATTTTATCATGACTAGTGCCATTCTTTAATATATTCTACTTATCCTCTTCCCAAACCTCTCTTCCCTATCTGACTGCTCATCAACATTTTCTTTGCCTTATATTGCCTGGAATATTCTTCATGTTTCTATTTTCTCTACCCTATTTCATTTGGGGAAGAAAGGAGATGATGGTGAATAATGCCAATTGGTAGCTTCTCTCAGGGCAGAAAGCTGTTGGACAAGGAATTATCTTATCTAGAAACTCCAAATCTTGTGGCATATCTGCAGGCAAATAATTGATTGCTGACACTAGTTTTCTCTCTGTTCCATAGGGATCATATTGACTATATAATACTCTTTCCTTAGCCAGTACTTCCTGCAAGTGTATTGAATGTAATGAATATAAGGCCAAATTCTCTGTAGAATGAAGCTCTTAAGATGATACATTTCCACTTTTCCCACCAAAGAGCAGTTATTTGTAAGAATGCAATTTTTCTGCCTCTGTCTTTTTCCTGTTTCCAAATTAGAATCTTCAATGGAACATTCTAATACAGTATATTCCTATTAGAAAAGCAGAGCTTTCTTTAATGGTATCATAATAAGAATACAAATGAAATGTGACGATGTTAATTTCCAAACCTTACAAATGCCATTTCTCAATTATCCTGAAATAAGTGTGTGTTGCATCCATTGTGGAGATAAATATAGTAAACCACATGAGTAGACAGTGAAATAACTATCACAGCAGTCCTCTTCTATTATGCATACTCCCTTCTGTGGAATATAGAATAGGGCAGCCAACACATTTATCAGTGTTAGTGCCAGATTATTTCTACTTAAGTAAAATACTACATTCCAACAATGTGCTTCTGTAACACAGTTCTTTTATAACAAGATTGACAAATTCACGCAGAGAGGATTAAAAATAATTATGAACTTAATTGAATATTATCATTTCAGGAATTTAAGAAATCTGTAAACTGAATTCAAATGCACCAAATTTTCAAATGTGGCTAATATTAAAACTGCTTCTATCACCTGTAATGTGAACACTCTTTGTAAAAGCAGAGCAATTTAAGTGCAGGAGGCATCCAACAAATGCTTGTTGAATAAGTGACTAAAAAGCAAAGAAATGTGGATTTATTAAATAAAGGCTATGTTCAAAGCGCTGTGCTAAATAATTAATATTAACTCATTTATTTCTGACTATTGATTTAGGTAGATAATAATATTATTTCCATTTTAGAGTTGAGTAAATTGAGGGAAACAGGGATTAAATGACTTACCTAACATCTCACAGCTACTAAGTATCTGAGACTGGAATTGCACTTCCTGATTTTAGGCTCAGAACTTTATACACAATACTATTTAGTTGATTCTTTCCTCCTTCCCTCTATCCTTTACTTCCTTCCTTCCTTCCTTCCTTTCTCATTTCTGTCTTCGGTACTTAAATGAATAAGAACAATATTTTTAATTTCTCTCACAAACAAATATTTTAAAATATAATTAATAAATTCATAACTGTCTAAATATATACTAAAAGCATTTTCAAGTGTGTTTTTCAGGGAGGATCCATACTTCTGGTGCAAGGTCTTGTTGAAACCTTTTCATCGCTGCTTCCCTCCTTTACCACCTGCTACCCAGTTCTCACCTGAGACTCCAAAAAGTTGTACCATTCACAGTGGGCCACATTCACATAAATTCTTTTGGCATACTAAACCACATTGAGGATAACTATTAGACCTCAGATCTTTCAGTAAGTTAGGGGGAAGTGTCTACCCCAGAAATTTGAAGACTTTCTCCTACAGCATATGTGGATGAGAATAATCTGTTCCAATGGCCATGAAGGCTCCACAGAACACAGTCACAGCTAGGTTAAATACCAAAGGAGGCAAGGTCATCCCTTGCATTCTTGACCATCACCAAGCATCTTGACTTTTGTCTTATTATTTGACTTCAATGTTTATTAAAGAGAAAGAAGCTAAAGACTTTTTGCTACTCTGCCTCAGTTAAATGCAATTTATGTGCAAGTGAAAATACATCACCAGTGATGTAATTTTTGGTCCTCTGAGTACTAAGGAAAACAACCAAACCTCACAAGAAAAAGATAGTCTTTGTGGTTTAGAAACCTTTGATTTTCTTCTAAACATGTTTTAAATGGATGAATAAATTGGTGGAAGAAAGAATAAATAGATGAAAAGTGACCAATGATCATTGTGATAATATAGAAATTTGAGCTGAGAGATACCTTAGCTGTTTTCTTTTGTGGCTGATGTAAAAAGTCTTAATTAAAGCTGACTATTGTATGTTGAAGGAGGTTGAAAGAGCTGGGATTTTCCATTTAACATTGTCTTTATTTCATATTATAGAAAAAAGCTCTACTTAAAGTGCATTTGTGAAAAGCAAATAAAATTAAAGTGAATTTTACTACTAATTTGATTAAAGGTCCAATGGAATGGTTACTGTGAAAACTTTTAGAAGAACTGGGTTCTTCTGAATGTTCCAGTTTTACCAAAAGATCATTCAAAGGATCAAATACAAATACCTACTCTGGGTCCAGAATTAAGAGATGCAAGAAGAAACATCATCTGTAACCTAACTTCAAAAGCCTTATAAACAAATATGGAATAAAAAGTTGATTTAGCAAAAAAACAAAACATTTAATGATAAATTGCAGTTGCAACAGGAATTCAAAGAATATGGGTACTTTAGAGTTAATAGTAGTAAAATAAAAGTTTAGAAAGGGAAATATTATTTTGTAATCTTGTTAATAGCTACTTCTTAACCTTTTGGGGAGTGTAGTAGTAAGCCTGTGGAAATCCAGTGAATTCTATGGATGCATTTTCAGAAAAAAATATTTTAAAATGTATTAAGTACCATATGTGATATTAGGAAGGAAATGAATTATATCAAAATATTGTTATTAAAATACTTTTTAAAATATTTCAAAAATGCTTAGTTCAGAGTCACTGCTCTAGATATCTATCTGAAAGTAGAGAATACATTCCGGGACATTTTTTAAAAGTAGCTGCTTTTGTTAATTGACATTGAATGACTATTGAAATACTTGTAAAATTTCTTTTAGTAGTTTTAATTATGAAAGTTCTAATGACTGACATAACCAAATGTAATATTTGGACATGATTTTTGTAAAGGGAACAAGCACGGGGAATATGTTCAGTAGATATCCTTCATTAAATGAGGGGAATCTAGGTAAACTAAATCATAGACTCAAAATGTACACAGCTTACATAACAGATAAGTGAAATGAGATTCTAATGCATAGACATAATTTGATTACATAATTATCGCTGAGAATTTAGGCATGAAATCAATGATTCCACTATGACCTTGGAAGAATAAGTTTATTCAAAATTATCAAATTCAACTGACCATCAGTTGATCTTGCTGCTGCTGACTCAGATGATTTCACCACAAACTGTCTGAGGGTAGATCTTGCCATTGCCCTCTTACTCAGACACTACTTACCCAAACACCAGAGGCTACCTATCCCTGTCTTCTCTATTGATCATGTACAGCTTCTCTAAGCTACACCACATAAAAGCCTATGTAATCCTGCGACCCTCTGTCCATTTTGGGTACCCCATTTTGGCTACTGTGAGGGACTTCAGATTATAATCTTATTGCCTTGATTAAAGATGCTTCATTATTACTTCTTTGGATTTTTTTTTTCATGTAGACAAAAGAAATAGATTAAGTAAAGGAGGATGGTTAAGTGCATGTACTAGCATAATTACTATATCCAGGCTCAAGGTCAAAGGATCAACATTGATAATGAGAAAGAATTTAAGATAATCTCTGGAAGAGAAGAATTCTTTGTATTAACAGGTTGAAGTTTTCCAATAACTAAAATAGTAAGGCAGAGTTTTAGAACGGAATGGAAAACTTTTTTTTTAACCCTTATTATATGCCAACTACTATAGAAAATGCTGGGATTACAAATAAAAAGCACTGGACTCACATCCATGAAGATTTCAATTTAATTACAACCCTGGCACTCATCAGCTGTGGGCCAATCCCTTGACATTTTCCAGACTCAATTGGTTCATCCGTATTAATAGGAATAATGATATCTATAGCATTTATCTCAGAAGCTTATTTGCTAGGAAGAAATGAGAAAATATATATAAGATCCACCTTAAAAAAATAAAGTATTTTTAAATGTCAATTTTATGGGTTGATATCAGTTAAAATTAGCTATACAACTTCAAAAAATCTTAGTTATTAAATGCAGTTATGAGGAGGGGCTATCTTCACCCCTCTGACCACTTATTTGGAGAAAGTCTTATGATATCTTTGGAAATTTACCACTAATAGAGCCTTTAATTTGATCAGACTTTAATCTCTTTAAACTCATCATGAATTTGATTTCAACAATGTTAGTCTCTCCTTCCCTTTGTTGCCTCAGATTGTTGCCCTCTCTGATAAATCTGCCCTGTTGAAAGTTATTTAAAACAGCTCCATTCCTGTTAAAGTAAGTCCTCCCACACTCCCCTGTCCTGTGGTCATTTGGAACTGCATTTCTTTTGCTCTGATTAAAGATCTTCATTGTGTGAAAGAGTAAATTGAAGAAAACCTGCAAACAGAGGCAATGGATGGAGGTTTGCAGAGCTGTCCATCAAGTAGCATTCCAAAGGAGAATGGGACCAGGAGGAGGCAATTGAGAGAAACACTCAAACTGCTAAAAAAACAAAAAAAACCTTTTTCTCCTAACACCTGAAGGAGGAAGGACTAAGAAGATCCTTTCCTTTTTGGACTGATTTTCTCTCTACCTCATCAAGAAATGACCCAAAGTTCCTCAAACCTGTCAGCCACATCCCTCATCCAAGACCCTATAATTTTATTTCTCAATTTAGGATTACTTAAAATCAGGGAAACACTAAATCATCTCTCCTATCCAATTTCCTTTTCCTTCCCCTTCCTTAAATAAACACCTTGTTCCAACAACTTAAAGAGTGAGTTATCCATCAGATATATCAGGTGACTTACTCAGAACTGAATTCCCATTTGTCACCAACTGAAAAAAATTAACTGAAGTGGGAGGGAGAAGGGAGGAGGGAGACAACAGGAAGGAAGGAGGCAGATCTGATTCCCCATTACCATAATCCATAAAGGAACAAATACCTAATACAATTGCTACTTTGATAGTCTCCTTTATTTTCAGTTAACATTGTTTATTTCCCAGTTTGTCCTATTTGATAGTGATATTAGAAACATGACATAATCTAGAATATTTTAAAGATCTAAGAAAGAGATAAAAATGACTACACTGAGGGGCAGCCACACCTAGAGATGATAGATCCTGAGTTCAAATCTGTATTCAGACACTTTCTAGCTTTGTGACTGTAAAGATTAAAATTTAGGGGAGACTGAGGCAGGTAGAAATTAGTTTCTCTCTGCAAGGAGTATTATATTTTTAGAGGTTTTATTGAAGATTAAGGATTAAAGAAAAGACAGGATAAGAAATACGTGCCTAGGCCAGAGTGGCTTAGACAAGATAATCTCACATCATGGAATAGATGCCTTTGCTCCAAAACGAAAGTCCAAAAAGAGACCACAAAAGCCTTTGCCATCAGCTTAAATCCTTCCTCGATCTTGGCCCACCTCAGAATTGCGTGAGATTACAAAGCATTTTGGGGAAGTGGAGCAAGGGCTTGTGGGGATTGAAGTCCAGAGTTCTAGTCTATTTTTTACAATTCCCTTGTTTGATCATTTGAAAAAAATTATTTTTTTCCAAAGGATCATGAAAACATAATCAATTTAAAGATTACAATAATTTGAGGATAAGAGAAAAAAAAGAATAAAACCAATAATTGCTGAACGCATTGACAAAAAGCCAGTTAGGGGGCAGTCCCCTTTGGCATGAAAGTATAGATACAAATAAATATTCAATCAACCACACCAAAGTTCAATTTTGTGCAGCTGACTGGTCTGGAGGTTTCTTCATGGTATCTTCTCCAACAGTTCAGTTCTAGATTCAGAGAGGTAGCATCTTCTTTACCTAAAATTCTTCTCAAAAGGAATTTAAACTTTGCAATTTAAATAATGATATTTTTACATTTCCCCTGTTAAGAGGGTGATTGAAAAACAAAACGGATCACTTATGGATGCATGGCTGAGGCATGAGGTATATGAATCAATTGGAAAGAGAAATAAAAAAAAAACATCAGAAAAATCCAAAAGAAAAGAAAAAAAATTCTGGATAAAAATATAGACTATCAAAGTTTTATGTGTTAAAATTCCAAGTAAAAGAAAACTAAATCTATAACAGGTTCTTGAATCAGGGCCCAATCAAAATGATTTAAACAATGATGCATTTACCCAGTCAGTAGCCAGGACTATAGAAAGTTGCCACACTGTGAGAGGCAGAAAAGAAAGGGACTAGATTATAGAAGCCAAGTAGGAGCCAAGTTTGGGGATACTCATCTGTGAGTATCTTCATAGTGAGTGTGGACACAAGGAAGGCCTACATCTTAATATAAGTCAAGTGTCGCAACCCCAAGTCTCACACTAGGTTCAAGACCTTTGTATTGGCCTAGAAGTGCATCAATCCATCCTGGATTGGCTTTTCTTTGGCCCTGTGCAATGGCTCTGTTGTGTATATCTTGTCCTGGAATCAGACAGAATCATTAAGCCAAG
This sequence comes from Monodelphis domestica, assembly GCF_027887165.1. Lineage (NCBI taxonomy): Eukaryota > Metazoa > Chordata > Mammalia > Didelphimorphia > Didelphidae > Monodelphis > Monodelphis domestica. The sequence continues at coordinate 246,071,028 of NC_077229.1, read as the reverse complement.
TCCCATAATTTTTAAAATAATTAGTGACATCATTTTTATAGTCACAAGCTTTTTAGGACATGCATTAGCAAATGTATCTTAAACTTGTAGTACTGAGAAGTCAAAAAGTTAAAGAAAATCTTAATGCTGGTGACATGTTCTTGAAATATAAAAAGGAGAGAAAAAAATAGAAAAAATAGTATATTGCACATGCAAGGAAAATATAATAAAAAAGAGCTTTAAAAATTCAAAAATATAGCTTATAATCATTGACACTCTGTGTCAGCTAAGAAAATATAAAATGCAAGGCTTTCTCACCAAAAATGAGATCCATTTCCTCTTAATATATGGCCATGCTCACTGTGAGTAGAAGGCAAATGAATTGAACAAGGTTAGCAATTTTTCATTTTTAAAAATACAGTAGTACAAATATATAGTTATCAATATCCCCAAAATTCTCAATAGCCCAATTAATTACAATAGCAAACAAACACACTTTCATATTTCATATAAGTTGCTGTATGGCATTATTTAAAGCCTACGAATTGATGGATATTTGTCACAAGTTTTTACAAATGTAGCAATCCTTCAACCTTGGTAATTAAACATATTTTTAAAACAAAGTAAAACTCATCTTGGGTTAAGAACATAATCAAGAAATCTATATATCATTCTGGTACAAGTAAAATAGTGAGCTGAAGAGTATAAATAAAGGGGTGCTCCTTTTTTGGGGGGAGGTTTTTTAGGGATACAAATGCCCTGAGATTAACTGCCCCAACTTCCATTCACATATTTAGAAATGTGGGAAGGTTGGGGGTTATAAAATGTATTTCACTTCAGCTACTAGAATGGGCCTTACCTCATGGTAGGGGCAGGCAAAAATAACCAGAGATTATTTAAAAACAAATTCCAAAAATCATATTTAAAAAAACCCTTAAAATCATTTGAGGTACTTAGCACATTAAATTTTCCAAAGGTTGTTAAACAATTATAACCAGTCCTGAAGTCCATCCATCCTCTATGTGACAATTTGCAAAGTAAAAAATAGAAAAGGCTGTTTTTTTTCATATGAGTTTAATTACAATAATATTTGTTCAGCACAGTTATAGGGGAAAAACAACAGAATTTCAAAACTCAGTACATTCAAAATAAATTCAATCAACCTTCAGTGTAAGGGAATAATATTGAATCCAGTAATATATGAACTTAAAATCACAAAGTTAAATATTAAACCAAGCAAATATCAAAATGCAATAGAAATACAGAGATTTTTATAAACCATTGGAGTCTGAAATGTCTTAGAATATAGCCTCTAGTCTTTAAAGTTCCTTAGGTGTGTTTATCCATTTAAATGCCTATTGTCCGAAGGCAGAGTAGTAAGGGCTAGGCATTGGGGGTTAAGGGACCCGTCCAGTGCCCCACAGCTGGGGAATATCTGAGGCCAGATTTTAACCCAGGACCTCATGTCTGTAGGCCTGGCTCTCAGTTTGCTGAGCCACCCATTTGCCTCTCCAAAGTTGAATCTTTGGGCTGAATCTTTCTTCTGGCATGCAGGTGAAATCAATGAAATTACCAGAAGAGTCAAAAGGTATCCTTTTAAACAGTCAATTGATTTTTAAGTTTCTGTTTGAAAAGTCTGTTTCTTCTCTCTCCCGTTTCGCTCTCCCCTGTTCTGATACCTCCTTGTGCCCAAGTCCACATGGAGCCAATACCGCGCCCACCCCCTCCCCATTTTGTTACCAGTTGATAGAAATGTTACTAGCTGCTCCAAGGAACTGGGTTTGTTGGGCAGGCAGATCATCAAGTGATTGCAGTCTTGGTTTAATCAGATGGGCCAGGTGAGCAAGAGAAAGACCGCGGGGTGGACAGGGCTGGGAACCAGAGAGCAGACAAACAGGGCCGGGAGCTCGGGCACCAGGTGAGAGGCCAGGAGTAGAAGCAGGAAAAGCAGGCAGGCAGAACTTAGCAGCCAGGGGCCAGGTGGGTGGCAAAAGCAACACATATGGATTTGGGGACTGCAGCTTTGCTAGGGTAAAAAAAAAAAACTTGGCCAGAGAAATGTGGCTCAAATTAAAAGCTGAACTAAAGATCAGAAAAGAAATCAGAAGATTGAGAGTTTTGTTTCTCCCATTAGGTCGCCAAACTGTAAAGATTAAAATTTACGGGAGACTGAGGCAGGTAGAAATTAGTTTCTCTCTGCAAGGAGTATTATATTTTTTAGAGGTTTATTGAAGATTAAGGATTCAAGAAAAGACAGGATAAGAAACACGTGCCTAGGCCAGAGTGGCCGAGACAAGATAATCTCACATTATGGAAGAGATGCCTTTGCTCCAAAACGGAAGTCCAAAAAGAGACCACATAAGCCTTTGCAATCAGTTTAAATCCTTCCTTGATCTTGGCCCACCTCAGAATTGCATGAGATTACAAAGCATTTTGGGGAAATGGAGCAAGGGCTTGTGGGGATTGAAGTCCAGAGTTCTAGTCTATTTTTTACAGGACCCTGGGCAAATCACTTAAACCCCTTTTCCTATCGCTGACCACTTTTTTTTCTTTACCCTGGAATCAATAAACAATATTGATTCTAAGATGGAAGATAAGGGTTTATTGAAAAATAAATAAAATAAAATAAAATAAAATATCTGCATTGCATTCTAAATACAAACTATTCCAATATGCAGAATTATCAAACTAAACCAATGATATAATTATAAATAAATAAAATTATTTTTTAAATTATTTTTTAAATCTTTCATCATATTTTTAGATTTTTACTTATTTCTTAGAATATTTTTCCATGGTTCCATGATTCATGTTCTCTCCCCTCACTCTTCTCTCCCCACTCCTGGAGCTGACAGACAATTCCACTGAGTTCTACAAGTCTTATTACTCAAAAACTATTCCTGTATTGTTTATATTTATAATAGAGTAATCTATTAAAAATTATAACCCCAAAATATATCCATATAGTCTTGTGATAAATAGTATGTTTTTATTTTGTGTTTCTACTACCATAGTTTTTCTTTTTTCTCTAGATGTGGATAGCATTCGTTTTTATGAGTTCCAAGGAATTGTTCTTATTTATTGCATTGCGATTACTAACAGAGTATATTACATTTAATCACTCCACAATGTTACACTTTCTGTGTACAATGTTTTCCTGGTTCTGCTCATTTCACTCCACATCAGTTCATGGAAATCTTTCCAGTTCATGTAGAAATTCAAGTAGTTTATCATTCATTATAGCCTAATAGTATTCCATCACTATCATAAAACACATGTGGTACTGAAAAAGAAGGTATAATTTTTTTTATCCCTGTTTGGTTTTCTCCAGATATATTTTAATGCTAATATTTTCTAACACTTTCTTATATTGCTAGCTGGTTTCTGATTTTCTCTTTGCCTTGGGGTCTCTTGAATTTAGCTATTATAATCCTGCAAGTTCTTGTTTGAGAATTTATTTCTGGAGTTGGATCTATGAATTATTTCAATTTCAATTTTATTTTCTTGTTCAAGGAAATCTGGGCAGTTTACTTTGATAATTATTTGTATTATGATGTCCAAGGATATTTACATTTTTAATTTTGATTAACTGATTAATTAATTAATTTTAGCATGGCTTTCATGTAGTCCAGTAATTCTTAAATTATCTCTCCTGGATCTATTTTCTAGGTCAATTTTTTTTCAATATGAAACTTAATGCTTTCTTCTTTTTTTTATTCCTTTGATTTTGTTTTATTACTTCTTGATTTTTCATGAAATCATTAGTTTCTAGATGTTCAATTCTGATTTTTAAAGCCTGATTTTTTTTCTATCAATTTTGGGTTTCCTTTTTCATTTGGCCCATTTATTCTTATATTCTTTTCACTTCTTTACCTCACTTTTCTTCTGCCTCTCTTAATTAGTAATTTTTGAATTTTTTTCTAGAATCTATAGCCAATCCATATTTTTCTTTTGGACTTTGCATATCTTTGTTTTGATTTCATGGTCCCCTGCTCTACCTTTACCTTGCATTTTGTCTCCATCAAATTTCTTGAGAGTTAAGTGCTTTTTTTGTTGTCTTCTCATTTTCCTACCTTGTTATATCACCTACTTTATTGAATATCTAAAATATGTACAGAACTCAATTATTTGTGATTATCTCCCTCTCTGTCTTTCTCTAGATTGATTGATATAGTTTATACATACATGAATACATACACTCATATGTATACAAACATGTGGACATATAAGGGTACTAAGAACTTAGGATCCTAGAACCCTCCATCTTCAAAGTGAACTAAGCAAACATTGATCACTATCTTTGTACTTCCACATATCTGTATTTTATTTATGGTGGAAAGAGAAATTTCCAAAGCTATATTTAAGCTTCCTCTAGAATTTGAAGATAATGCAATTGAATGAGATAAGGATAACATAAGAGAAGGGTTATACCTATAGGAGCAATGCATACACTTTGAATACCATTCATTATTAATATTGGAGAAAAGCTGTTATTAAGGGATATGTCCTCTTTTTCAGGGAGCAGGCCATAATTCTAACCCTCTTCATAAATACTACTCTTCCAAAAAAAAAAAAAGCTTATATCACATGTATTTATCAAAATTCTTAGAAAATTTATAAAATTGATCAAGGACTCCTCTGATCATTCCCCTTTACCTATGAAACAATTCCTGAAAGTGAGAAAGTATGACTTGCCGAAAGTATAACGGAAAGTATTCTCCAGGAATTGTAATCGGAAATATGTTTTGAATGAAGCTAAGTAGTTCAGAAAATTATCCATAGAGTTGCCTTTTGTAATATCATTTTTAGGTTGTACATATATTATCTCATAATACATATTTTCATGATTGCTGTGTTGTGAAAAAAGATGAATATTGTTTACAATTCAGAAAAATTCATAGTGGAAATAAAGAATATTATCTTTCAAGTTGTATTTAGACTCCAACTGTTCTTTCTGGTGAATCTCATTACGTTATCATGAATCTTTTGGAGTTATTCTGGATCCTTTCCTTGACTGCAATTAAGTTATGCAGTTGACCATCATATATTATTATTATTATTATGTACTTTCTCATTATTTTGCTCATTTCACTTTGCATCATTTTATGTCTTTACAGACTTTTTCAAGATCATCCTGTTTGTCATTTCTTACGTCACAATATATTCAATTTATGGATACTCATTCAGTTTGTACTTCTTTGTTACCGCAAAAAAAAAAAAAACAACAACATAGTTACTAAAAAATTTGGTACAGGTGGATTGTTTTTTCTATCTTTAATCTCTTTGGTATAAATAACATATACAAAATTTTATGACTCTTTGAGCATGGTTCCAGATTGTTTTGCAGAATGATAGCATCCATTCACAGTTCCATCAGTTGTGATTTGTGCTCCAATTTTTCAGCTTCTTCTCTAAAAGTTTAGCATATTCTATTTTGTTAAATCACACTACCTGTCTGATTGGTGTGAGGGGATATCTCTGAGTTGTTTTAATTTGTACATATCTAATTATGATTTGAAATATTTTTCATATGATTAAGGAATTTTATCTTTATCTGAGAATTGCCTATTCATATCCTTTGACCATTTATCAGTTGGGAATACTTTGTACTGTAATTTTTACTTAGTTCTCTATATATTTGAGAAATTAAGTTTTAGTCAAAGAGATTTGGTTTAAAGATATTTTCTGTTGGTTGTTTGCCCTTAATCTCGACTGAATTGCTTTTGTTTGTCCAGAAACTTTTTTAATTTAGTGTAAACAAAATTTGACTACATATCAAGATATAAAAATATTATAGTTAAATGTGGAAAAGCAGAAAATTAAATGCATCCTTTTCTCACCATAATGCAATAAAATTATGATAAGGGACCATGGAAACAAAAAAATAAAAACTAATTGAAAACTATACTACTTAATCTTTTTTTTTTTTTTAAACACTTACCTTCCATCTTGGAGTCAATACTGTATATTGGCTCCAAGGCAAAAGAGTGGTAAGGGCTAGGCAATGGGAGTCAAGTGACTTGCCCAGGGTCACACAGCTGGGAAGTGGCTGAGGCCAGATTTGAACCTAGGACCTCCCATCTCTAGGCCTGGCTCTCAATCCACTGAGCTACCCAGCTGCCCCCTATACTACTTAATCTTAAGGAATTAATGTGTTAAAGAACAAAATATAGAAAGAATGAATTATTTGGTTAAAAAGAATGACAATGAAGCAAAATAATAAAACCTATGAAGGAATAAACAATAATTAAGGGAAAGTTTATATATCTAAATGATTATAATAATAAGAAATATAGAGAAAAAGTACATGAATTAGAAATTAAATTAAAAAACTTAAAAAAGAACAAATTAATCTCTAACTAAACAGTACACTAGAAATCCTCAAAAATAAAAATGAGATCAATAAAATTGAAGGTTATAAATCCATTGAATTGAAAAAATAATTCTAGGGGATTTTCTTATAAAAATGAAATAATTAATTGGTTAATATGGTAAAAATAGAGAAGAAAACCAATTCAATAGCATTCAAGATGAAAAATGGGAACACATCATGAAGGAAGATGAAATGAAAGATATTTTAGGAGTTATTTTGCTCTATTACATGAAAAGGAATTTAATAATATAAGAGGAATATAGGCATACTTATTAAAGTTCCCAGAGTATCAGAGAAGGAAATGCAATTTCTAAATAAGCTTATTTTAGAAAGAGAAAATGAACAAGCAATAAATAAACTTCCTAAATATACCATCAAGATATGACAGATTTATAAGTCATTTCTTTTTTTTTAATCTTATGTAATTAGTCAATTTAGAATTTTTTCTTTGGTTATATAGAATCATGTTTTTCCCTCCCCTCCCTCAATCCCCTCAAGTAGCCAACATACAATTCCACTGGGTTTAACATGTTTCCTTGATCAAAGGCTCTTTCCATATCATTGATTTTTGCATAAGGGTGATCATTTAGAGTCTATAGCCCCAATCATATCCCCATCAACCCATGTGATCAAGCAGATGTTTTTCTTCAGTACTTCTACTCCCACAGGTTTTCCTCTGGATGTGGAAACATTATCATAAGTCCCTCAGAATTGTCCTAGGTCATTGCATTGCTGCTAGTAGAAAAGTCCATTACATTTGATTGTATCACAGTGTATCAGTTTCTGTGTTTTCCTGGTTCTACTCCTTTCACACTGCATCAATTCTTGGAGGTCATTCCATTTCATATAGAATTCCTTCAGTTCATTATTCCTTTGAGTACAATAGTATTCCATCACCAACATATACCACAGCTTGTTTAGCCATTCCTAAATTGAAGGACATACCCTCATTTTCCAGTTTTTTGCAACTACAAACAGCGCAGCTATGAGTATTCTTATACAAGTTTTTTTTTTCCCCCCAATTATCTCTTTGGGGTATAAACCCATCATAAGGGCTATGACTGGAGAAAAGGAAAGCCAGCCTTTTAGAGCCCTTTGAGCATGGCTCCAAATTGCCCTCCAGAATGGCTGGATCAATTCACAACTCCACCAGCAATGCATTAATGTCCTAATTTTGCCAAATCCCCTCCAATATTCATTAGTTTTCTTTGCTGTTTTGTTAGCCAATTTGCTAAGTGTGAGGTGGTACCTCAGAGTTGTTTTGATTTGCATTTCCCTGATTAAAAGAGATTTAGAACACTTTTTCATGTGCTTATTATTTTTGATTTCCTTATCTAAAAATTGCCTATTCATGTCCTTACTGATTTATCAATTGGGGAATGGCTTGATTTTTTTGTACAACTGATTTAGCTCTTTATATATTTGAGTAATTACACCTTAGTTAGAGGTTTTTGTTATGAAGTTTTTTTCCCCCAATTTGTTGCTTCCCTTCTACTTTTGGTTGCATCGGCTTTGTTTGTACAGAAACTTTTTAATTTAATGTAATCAAAATTATTTATTTTACATTTTGTGATTTTTTTCTAACTCTTGCTTGGTCTCAAAATCTTTCCTTTCCCAAAGATCTAACAAATATACTATTATGTGTTCACCTAATTTACTTATAGTATCCTTCTTTATATTCAAGTCATTCACCAATTCTGAGTTTATCTTAATTGTGGGGTGTGAGATGTGGATCCAAACTCAATCTCTCCCATACTGTCTTCCAATTTTCCAAGCAGTATTTGTCAAATAGTGGATTTTGGTCCCAAATGCTAGGATCTTCGGATATATCATGAACTGTCATGCTGAGGTCACATACCCCAAGTCTATTCCACTGATCCTCCTTTCTGAATATTAGTCAGTACAATATTGTTTTGATGACCACTACTTTATAGTATAGTTTGAGATCTGGTACTGCAAGGCCAGCTTCCTTCACATTTAAAAAAATATTATTTCCCTGGATATTCTTGATCTTTTGTTTTTTCAAATGAACTTTGTTATGTTATTTTTTTAATTTTATTTCAGTAAAAAATGTTTCTGGTAGTTAAATGGTTATGGCACTAAATAAGTAATTTAATTTGGGTAGGATTTTCATTTTTATTATGTTAGCTTGTCCTATCCATAGGCAATCGATATTTTTCCAATTGTTTAGAACTTGTTTTAGTTCTGTGGAGAGGATTTTGTAGTTGTGTTCATATATTTCCTGTTTTGTCTCAACAGATAGATCCCTAAGTATTTTATATTGTCTAGGGTCATTTTAAAATAATTTCTCTTTCTAATTCTTGCTGCTGTGATGTGTTGGAAATATATAGAAATGCTGATGACTTATGCAGGCTTATTTTGTATCCTGCAACTTTCCAAAAGTTGTTGATTATTTTGACTAGATTTTTAGTTCATTCTCTAGGATTCTTTAAGTAGACCATCATATCATCTGCAAAGAGTGATAGCTTGGTCTCCTCATTACCTATTTTAATGCCTTCAATTTATTTTTCTTCTCTAATTGCTACGGCTAGTATTTCTAGTACAATGTTAAATAATAGAGGTGATAATGGACATCCTTGTTTCATTCCTGATCTTATTGGGAAGGCTTCTATTTTATCCCCATTGGAGATGATATTAGCTGATGGTTTTAGATATATATTCTTTATTATTTTTAGGAAACACCCTTCTATTCCTATACTTTTTAGTGTTTTCAATAGGAATGAGTGTTGTATTTTGTCAAAGGCTTTTTCTGCATCTCTTGAGATAATCATGTGATTTTTGTCACTTTTCTTTTTGATATTGTCAATTATATACGATTGTCCTAATAATGAGCCATCCTTGCATTCCTGGTATAAAGCCCAGCTCATCATAATGAATACATCTCACAATCACATGCTGTAGTCTTTTTGCTACTATGCTATTTGAGATTTTTGCATCTATGTTCATTAGAGAGATTTGTCTATAGTTTTCTTTCTGTTTTACACTTTCCTGCCTTTTCAATTAGTACTATATTTGTGTCACAAAAGGAATTTTGTGGAACTCCTTCTTTGCTCATTCTGTCAAATAGTTTGTATATTATTGGGATTAATTTTTCTTTGAATGTTTGATAGAATTCATTTGTGACTGCATCTGGTGCTCTGTTTTATTTTTTTCCTTAGGGAGTTCTTTACTGACTTGTTCAATTTCTTTTTCTGATATGGGATTATTTAGGAATTCTATTTCTTCTTCTGTTAGTCTTGGCAATTTATATTTTTGTAAATATTCATCCATATCACCTAAATTGCCACATTGATTGCCTTATAATGGGGCATAATAATTTTTCATGATTGCCTTAATTTCCTCTTCTTTAGAAGTGAGGACTCCCTTTTCATCTTGGATACTGTTGATTTGGTTTTCTACTTTCCTTTTTTAATTAGATTGGCCAGTACTTTGTCTATTTTATTTCTTTTTTTCAAAGTACCAGCTTCTCATCTCATTTATTAATTCAATAGTTCTTTTACTTTCAATTTTATGAATTTCTCCTCTAATTTTTAGGATCTCTAATTTAATATTCATCTGAGGATTTTTTATTTGTTCACTTTCTAGCTATTTAAATTTCCATGCCCAATTCTTTGGTCTCAGGACTCCATAATTTGTTAATCTATGAATTCATGGATATAAATTTCCCTCTGAGTACTGCTTTGCCCATAACCCCTAGATATTGAAAGGATGTCTCATCATTGCCATTTTCTTCAAGGAAATTTTAATTGTTTCTATGATTTGTTCTTTAACTAACCAATTTTGTAGAATCATATTATTTAATTTTCAATTAATTTTTCATTTGCCTCTCCATGTACCCTTACTAATTATTATTATTATTATTGAAATAGGATCTGAAAAAGTTGCATTCATTATTTCTGCTCTTTTGCACTTGTTTGCAATGTTTTTATGCCCTAGTACATTGTTAATCTTTGTGAATATCCTGTGTGCTACTGAAAAGGTATATTTCTTTTTATCCGTATTTATTTTTCTCCACATATCTACTAACTCTAATTTTTCTAAGGTTTCATTCACTTCTCTTACCTCTTTCATATTTATTTTTTGTTTGACTTATCTAGATATGATATAGGAAGATTCAGGTCTCCCACTAGTATAGTTTTACTATGTTTTTCATCCTTGAGCTCAACTAGTTTCTCCTTCAGAAATCTGGATGCTATATCATTTGATGCATACATGTTGAGTACTGATATTTCCTTATTTTCTATACTGCCTTTTATCAGGATGTCATTACCTTCCCAATCTCGTTTAACTAGATCTATTTTTACATTGACTTTCTCAGATATCATGATTGTGACTCCTGCTTTCTTTTTCTCAGTTGATGCCCAACAGATTTTGCTCCATCTGCTTATCTTTACCCTGTGTGTGTGTGTCTACCTTTCTCATGTGTGTTTCTTGTAGACAGCATATGATAGGATTTTGGTTTCTAATCCACTGTGCTATTTGCTTGCACTTTATGAGTGAGTTTATTCCTTTCACATTCAGAGTTAGGATTATCAGCTCTATATTTCCTAACATTTTGATTTCCACTCCTAGTCCTGACTTTTCTTCTTTTACTATTTCCTTCTACATCAATGTTTTTTTTTTAATCAGTCCCCCTAATTTCCACCCTTATTTTGCTTCCCTTCCATCCCTTCCCTTCTTATTTTTCTTTAGGATCTTTTAAAATACCCCTATACCTTCCCTCCCTTGTACTACTTCCCTCCCCACCAGTCCATTTGTTACCATTCAGCTTCTCTATAGGGCACAAATCAGTTCTCTGCCCCAAATGATCTCATTGTTCCTCCCTCTTAGAGTCAATTTCAATGTTTGTAAAAATTATGTATTTTCTATTTCCAATCTCTTTACCATTCCACTCTATTGATGTTCTTCCCCACTCCTGCCATGTGATTCTTTATGAAAATAAATCTACCTGCTCTGCTGATTAGTCAGGTTGAGCCCTGATATCAGATCTTCCCCAGCTGGCTGCAGAAGATGAAATGGAGCTGGGCTTCCCAACCTGCTATCAATGTTGCAGCCTTTGCCCTTGGACCTTAGTCAGCAAGACTCTCAGAGAAGTCTGGGGTGGGTATTGGAGCCTGAGCTTCCCTGAAGTCTAAAGGCTTCTAATCTGCCCTATTGATAAGATTGAGCTGGGGGGGGGTTGATCTGTGAATCTGGATGTGCCCTGAAACCAAAACCTTGAGAATGGGGGGAAGGGGTTAAGATGAAGTGTTGTGGCTGAGCCTTGTTTGCCTACTCTGCACTTCTCCTCCAGCTGCTTCCTTAACACCTGTGTTCAACACCTTCAGCCTGGCACAGCTGTGCCAGCAAGGTACTCCCTCCAGACTAGCACCCTTGCCTGCCCAGAGATTACAGCCATCTCTGGAGGCTCAATACTTTAGGTGGGGGAGGAGTCCCGGGACTTTCTTTCTTCCTTCCCCTTAAATCCAAGTACTCTAGAATTCAGGCTTGGGGGGGGGGGGCATACCTTTTGTGTTTATTCCATCAGGAGGGTTCCCAGCTCTGTCCTGTTGTTAGATTTGGTTTTCAGTCTCCTCAAAGCATTTTGTTTTTAATTGGTGAAGAAGGGTTTTCAGAGGTCTGAACTTTTCCTACCTCTCAGCTGCTATATTGACTCCACCCCCTAGAAGCAATTCCTACCAAACACTTGTAAATCTTGAAATCTCTCAGACTTGTGAATGTTAAAAATTTTCCCATCTGGGAATTCTTAATTGGAACAAATTCCCTACTGAGAAGCATTCCCCATTTTGATGTGAGAACTCGCCAGGATCAGAAATGGGAGGACCTCTATTCCACCCATACTTAAGACTGCTTTAGGGCAGAAAACTCCTTGCTAAACAAAGAAAGTACTTTGATCCATGCCTATGGTGGGGCAAGGAGTTCTTTGAGCCAGGCCTGTTTTTAGAATTGATACAATGAGATGCTAGGTACCTAAAAGGGTCGGGCAAGTTTTGTCTTAATGAGATTAGTTGACTCAGCTGTGTTTTCACTGGTTCAAACTTACTCAGGAGATTTGTTGACTTAGCAGGAATTCAGATGGGCAGTCCTTTGGAAAGCGTCTACAGTGATTGGTAGATGTAGGGACTTAGGGGAGGTGACATGGGAGAAAAACCCCTATATAAGAAAAAGCAGAATCTCTTGAAGATATCCTTTTGGAGGAATTCCTTTTGGAGGATCTCTGATGAGGACGGCCTGGGAAGAATCTCTTGAGAGAGGCTCTGGAGAAGGGAAGCTCTTGGAGGACAATCTCTAAGGAGGTCTTGCTGGAGGGCTCTCTGGTGAAGTCAGCTGAGATGGAGCTGGCCTGGTGTCACTAGAATCCTTGTTTAGGCAGACCTTGTGGTGAGTGTTAAAAGACTGACTGACTGATTCTCTCTCTTAAGATTCAGGTCTAGGCCATATTGGCTTGAGGCCCTTCATAATTATTCCTTTCCTACTCTTTCTCTCTTTCTCTAATTCCTCATTATATTATTAATTAAAAATGTCTATAAAACTCATTTGACTTGGGTATTTGAATAATTGGTAATATTTCCCTGGCGACCACCTTATATTTGATTTAAAAACCAGGACACTGTAGTGAAACATATTTTCTGTGGTCAAATTTACTCACCCTCTCTTATATCTATCACAATTTATATCTTCCACTATTTTAATCACTACAGTTTAAGACCTCAACCATTTTAAATCTCACACACTTAAGGATCACTTAAGGAGCTAATTCCATGATTTCTTATAGCATAATAGTACTCCAACAACTTCATCTATCCAAATTTGTTCAAACATTTTCTAATCGATGGATATCTCCTCCGTTTTCAATTTTTACCACAATAAAAAGAGCTGCTATAAATATTTTTATACAACCCCCCTATTTTTATGATCTCTTTGGGATACAAAATTAGTAGTGGTATTAAAGAATCAAATAGGATACATTCTTTTATAGCCTTTTGGGCATAATTCCAACTTGCCCTGCAGAATGGTTAGATGAGTTCCCAACTCCATCAACAATGAGCTGATGTCCCAATTTTGCCACATGTTCTCTAATGTTTTTCACTTTCCTTTTCTATCATTTTGACCAATCTGATAGGTGTGACATAGTATCTCGAAGTTGTTTTCATTTGCATTTCTCTGATTAGGAGCTGTATAGAACATGTTTCCATATGATTATTGATAGCTTTGATATTCTTTGAACATCTGTAAATTACAGAATGGCTTGTATTCTGATAAATTTGGCTTTGTTCTCTATGTATTGTAAACCTTAAAATTTCTTAGACTTATGAATGTTGGAAATTTTCCCATTGGGAAATTTAATACTGGAAAAAATTTCCTACTGATAGTAAGAACTCTAGTGGAATGTGAAACCCCTTGGCATGGGAGGATCTTTCTCCTCCCTACTTAAGACTACTTCAGGACAGAAACCTTTTGCTAAACAATGGAAAGGGCTTTGACCTATGCTTAAGCATAGAACAGGAAGTTCTTTGAGTCATGATTGATTTTAGAATTAATACAATAGAGATACTTGGAATGACAGAACCAGGTCTTGGAAAATACAATCTCCACCCTACTTAGAGTAACAGGATTTAGGAAGGGTTGCAGCAAGATCAAGATTTAATTATTTGAGAATATGACCTTCAACAGACATGTGCAAAGCCACAGACCTCTGGGTGGTCCTGGGTTAAACTAGAGCCACCATTGGCACAGGGGAGACATTGACAGTGATTGGTAGATGTGAGAACTGAGGGGAGGGAACTTAGATGGTTTCCTTAAAGATAGCAGGGTCTGAGGAGAGTGGGGAGGTTTTGCTCTGAGCAAGGTGGCTCTGAAGGAGGAGAATTCTCTGGAAACATTTCTTGAAAGGAGGCTCTCTTGAAGGTGGAGCCTGAGGTTGGCATGAGAAGCTTTACCTAGAGAGATCTTCGGTGAGTGATAAAACCAACTGACTTATTCATTCTTATTCCTTTCTTACTTTCTCTCTTTTTTCTATTGATTAATCAGAGTATTATAAATTAAATTTCTCTATAAAACTCAGTTGGCTTGGGCATATTCATAAATTGGGAATATATTCCCTGGTGACCATCTTATATTTATATAAAATCAAGACACAGTAGAAAACATATTTCAGTGGTCATAATTTATATATATATATATATATATATATATATATATATATATATATATTTCCCTTTCTCCCAGACATTTTAATTATCACAGTTTATGGCTCCCACTCTCTTATCTACAACAATTTAAACCCCAAACTTATTTTAAATCTAACAGTATTTAATAAATAATACATTAACAAGAGAAATTCCTTTTAATTCCCCACAAGTTTGTTGTATCTCTTCTAATCTTAGTTACATTGATTTCATTTTTACAAAAAATTTCAAACTTAATAGTCAAAATTATTCATTTTACATGTTGAAATGTTCTCTTGTTAGATCATAATATTTTTCCCTTCTCAGATCTAACAGGTAAAAGTGTCTATGTTAGCCTAACTTACTTATGATATCATCCTTTATGTTTAAATTATATACCCATTTTGACCTTGGCATGGTATAGAATATGAGAAATTGAGCAATGTCTCATTTCTGCCATACTGTTTTATAGTTTTACCAGCAGTTTTTGTCAAATAGTGAGTTCCTATCTGAAGCTGGGATCTTTGGGTTGATCAAGTACTGGTCAATTGAAGTAACTTACCCTAGGATATTTTGTTTTCAATCAGTTGCATTCATTCAACATTCTAGTACTTATCCATTTCTTCATTGTTTTTATAATTACTGTTTTACAATAATATTTCAGATCTATTACTACTAAGTCACCTTCCTTCACATTTATTGTCATTAATTCCCTTGATATTCTAAACTCCCTTTATGAAACAAATATATTTCTCATTCTTAAATCAGAGAGAGGAAAAACAGAAAGATAAAATTATAGATCAATTTCACTAATGAATATAGATGAAAACATCCTAGATAAAATAGTGGCTAGGAGACTACAATAATATATCATGAAGACAATTCATTGTGAAAAAAGAGGATTTATACCATGAATCCAGGGATAGTTTAATATAAGAAAATCTATGAATATAATTAATAAGTTCAATAGTAAAAGTAATAAAAACTGTTGCATAGATGCAGAAAATTGCCTGTGATACAACACTAAATATATTTCTATTAAAAACATTAGAAAGCATATGTATAAAGTATTTTTCTAAATTTGATAAATGTTATATTTAAAATCATCATTAAGTATTACTTATAATGAGGAGAAGCTAGAAGTCTTCCCAATAAGAACAAGAGTAAAACAATGATAACCATTATCATGAATATTATTTACCATAGCATGAGAAATGTTAACAATAGCAATAAGACAAAAAATTGATGGAATCCAAATAGGCAACAAAGTAATAAAACTATCTTTGTTTTCTGGGGACATGATGGAATATGTAGAAAATTTTAGAGATTCAATTAAAAGTGAGTTGAAACAATAATTTTAGCAAATTAGCCGGCTATAAAATAAGCCCACATAAATTATCAGCATTTTAATATGTTATTAGTCCAGTCCTATAAGAAGATAAAGAAAAAGCTACTCCATTTAAAATAAGCACAGATAGAATAAAAATACCTTGGAGTACACCTATCAAAATCAACCCAGAAATTACATGAACATAATTATATAACATTTTAAAACAAATAAAATCACATCTAAATAATTGGAGAAATATGAAGTATTAATGGTTTGATAGAATGAATATAATTATAATAGCAATCCTAACTAGTCTACTTCCATTCCATATAAATGATCAAAAATAATGTATTGATTTATAAAAATAATAATATTCACTTGAAAGAGCAAAATATAGAAATATTAAAAAATTAATATCAAGGAAGGAGCAAGTAATGCTATATTTTAATTATTTTGTTAAGCAGTAAGTAGCAAAACTTTCTTGTGCTGGCTAAGAAATAGAAAAGTCACTACATATACACAATAAACAGTAGTAAAAGATTATAATAACCTTTTATTTAACAAAATATAGCTTTTGAGGAAAAGACATTATTTGGTAAAAGTTGTTGGAACAATGAGAAAGTTATAATCTAATATCGTACACTACTCACTAAAGTGGATATATGATCTAGATATAAAAGGAGATAAATAAATTAGAACAAAGAACATATTATCTCCCAAATATATAGATAGAATAGGAATTTATGAGTTACAAGAGATGGAGAACATTATGAAATGTAAAATGAATATTTTTGAGTACATGGAATTGAAAAGTTTTCATGCAAATAAACTTTGCAATGATTAAAAGAAAAAAAAAGAGTAAATTGTGGGTGGGGGATTTATATAGATAACCCCTAAGATAGGGTTCTCATAATTAAAATATATAGCTATCATTGACATATTAGAAGAGTAAGAACCATCCCCTAATTGACAAATGGACAAAATCTTTGAATAGTTAATTTTCCACATGAAGAAATCAAAGCGATATCATTGCCATTGCTGGGACAGTGATGCAAAGAGAACAGGGTAAAAGGGAAAGAACACATACAATCTAAAACATTTATAGAAGCTCTTTATGGTGGCAAAGCATTGAAAATTGAGAGGATACTTATCAATGGGGAATGCTTAAAATGGGGTATAGAATTGTGATAGAGTACTATTATGCCATAAGAAAATATGAGCAGGTTAAAAACAAACCAACTAAAAGATCTACATGGGATAATGAGCAGTGAAGTGAGTAGAACAAAGAGATCATTATATTCATCTACATAATACAAGAAGAAGAAATTGTGAATGTTACCTCAAGAGATCAAACTTAAAAGGAAACATGAAAAATTTAATTTTGTGTAAATAATTTGGTCTCTCAGATAATACCTTCTATGACACAGGAAGAGTTAGGAGGGACTAGGACACTAGTGTATAAATTTTATAAATAAATAAATGAAAAGAATGGATTATTTGAAAGAAAACATAAACAAGCAAGAAAGTTTTAAAAGTATTGTGTAGAATTTATTATGTATATATGTAGGAAAGTCAGTTAAAATATAAGATATTTGTGATTTCATTTATATACCATCTTTTTCTTTGTATATGGAAATGCTTATTTTACTTGGTTTTGTAAAATTTGGAATTAATAAAATTTTTTAATTCAGAAAAATAATGTTTTCTACGTCTTATTTTAACACAAATTCTTTTTTGTCAAGAAATCTAACAACTAAGCTATTTTGTGCTTCCCTAATTTGTTTGTGATGTAACTGTATTTTTAATTTCCACACTATTCATTTATATTAGTGAATAATCTTATAAAATCAAACCACAAAACATACATCCAAATAAACACATGATAAATCATATGTTTTCATCAGCATTTCTACTCCAAAAGTTCCTCCTCTGGAGGTGGATAGAATTCTTTTTCAAAAGTCCCTCAGAATTGTCCTGTATGATTGTATTGCTGCCAGTAGCAAAATCTATCACATTTGATTATTCAGCAATAATGTACTTAGTGTGTATAAGTTTTCCTGGGTCTTCTTATTTCCCTCAGTGTTAGTTCATGTAGGTCTTTTCATCTCTTTCTGAAATCATCCTGTTCATCATTATTTTTAGCACAATAGTATTTCATCACCATTATATATTGCAATTTGCTCAGCCATTCCCCAAGTAAGTGATATCCTTTAGTTTCCATTCTGTGCCACCAGAAAAGGAGCAGCTATAAATATTTATGTTCAAATAGGCCCTTTCCCATTAAAAAAAAAAAAAAAAACTCTATAGATTTGTTGTAAGGATTTGCTAAGGCAAGGGAAGGTTTTAGATCCAAAAGCATCGACTTGATTTAAAGGTCTTTGTAGCTGGATCAGGTTCATCAGGGGTAGCCTTGATGACAAACAGCAAAACAGGAAATCAGGAAAAGGATAGACTCCAAGAAAACTTTAGCTGAACCTCCAGAGATTTTTCCAGAGACTCAAGCTGTCTTTCTACCAGCCTAAACCCCTTCCAAACTTCTAGAATCCTCCTGCTGGTCTCATAACACTTCCCTGCAAAATGTCATAACTTTCCTTAAATCAGTATATATACAGTAGTGGCATTACTGGATGAAAAGGTATACATTCTTTTATAATCCTTTGTGCATAATTCCAAATTGCCCTCCAGAATGGTGGGATCACTTCACAACTTCACCTGCAATAAACCAGTATCTCAATTTTGCCACATTCCCTCCAAAATTTATCATTTTCCTTTTTCTTTCCTAGATTTGACTCATGATTTTATGATAAAATCTACTTATGATATCACCCTTTTTGTTTAAATCATATACTCATTTTGCCTTATCTTGGCATAGGTATGAGATATTGATCCAAACATAATTTTTGCTATAAGCTTTTCAAATTTTCCTAGGAGTTTTTGTTGCATAAATAGTTCTTAACCCAAAACTTGGGATCTTTAGGTTTACCAAACAATAGAGTGCTGACATCATTTACCCGTAGTCTAATTACATTGCTCCACCCTTCTATTTCTTAGTCAGTACCAGATTGGGTGATTATTATTTTATGGTACAGTTTATGAATTGGTACTGCTAGGCCAACATTCTTTATAATTTTTCTTTAGTTCCCTTGACATTCTTGACCTTTTGCTTATATGGATAGATTTTTATTATTTTTTAATTCTATAAAATAGATTTTAGCAGTTTGATTGGCAAAGCACTGAATATGTAAATTAATTTAGGTAGCATTGTCATTTTTATTATATTAGCTTGGCCTACCCATAAGCAATTATTGATTTTCCAATTGTTTAGATCTAATATTATTTGTGTGAAAAGTGTTTTGTAATTGTATTCAAGTAATTCCTGCATTTGTCTTGGCAAATAGAATCCTAAGTAATTTATATTGTCTAGAATAATTTTAAATGGAGTTTCTTTTTCTAATTCTTGGTGCTGAGTTTTGTTGGAAATATAGAGAGATTCTTATGATTTATGTAGGTTTATTTTTTTATCCTTCAACTCATTCATTATGATCTAAAAAAAAAAGGTGCATTTATTATTTCTGCTTTTCTACATTTGGTTGAGAAGATTTTATGCCCTGTTACATGGGCAGTTTTTTGTTTTGTTTTGTTTTGTTTTGTTTTGTATGTGCCATGTGTTACTGAAAAAGGGATACTTTTTATCCCTATTCAATTTTCTATATATATGTACTAAATCTAATGTTTTCTAAAATTTCAATCATTTCCTTTGCTTCTTTCTTATTTATTTATTTATTTATTTGGTTATATTTATATAGTTCTTATAGGGTTTGAGTTCTCCCCCCAGTATAGTTTTACTGTCTATTTCCTACTTAAGTTCTTTTAGTTTCTCTCTTAAAAATCTGGATACTATACCATTTGGTGCATATGTTAAGTACTGATATTGCTTCATTATCTATACTACTTTAATCAAGATGTAATTACCTTCCCTATCTTCTTAATCACATCTATTTTTACTTTAACTTTGTCTGAGATCATGATTTATACTTCTGCTTTTTTTGTCTCAGTTGAGGTCTAATACATTCTGCTCCAGCCTCTTACCTTTACTCTGTGTGTCTAACTGTCTCAGATGTAGTTCTTGTAAACAACATATGGTAGGATTCTGTTTTTTTAATCCACTCTATCTGCTTCTTATCTGCTTCTGTTTGTGGCTGCATTCAATCCACTTATAGTTATGATTACTATCTGTGTGCTCCCTTCCATCTTGATTTCCTCTTAATCCTGCCCTTTCTCCTTTCAATATTTATCTCAATTGCAGTATTTTTCTTTTTATCACTTCCCCTCTCTTATATTATTCCTCATCCCACCACTACCCTTTATATTACCCTCCTACTTTTCTATAGGGTCTATTAATAACCATTCTAACTTCTCCCTTCCTTATATTACTCTCCTCACCACCATCCCTTTATTTATTCCCCTCCAATTTCCCCGTAGTGTAAGATAGGATTCTAAACTCCAATGCATAAAGCTGTTGAGTCTCTTTTTGAGTCAATTATAATAAGAGTAAGTTGTAAGTATAGCCTGTCAACATCTTCATCCTTCCCTCTACTATAATAGTGCCCCCCATAATTACTACCTATTTTTATTTAACTTAAGATGAAGTATAGTAGATTTTGATTTCTCCCTATCCCTTTGATTTGTGTGTATTTCATTGCTTTAAAGGAATTTATCTTAGATAGAACGTTGTGGATTCTGGCTTTAAATCCACTCTTCTATATTCTTCTATTTTATGGGTGAGTTCATCCCATTCACATTCATTGCTATGATTACTGTGTTTACCTTAGTCTAGTTTTCTTCAGTTCATCCTCTTCCTCTTCTTTTATTAATTAGAACAAGCCTCAGTGTTCAATATATCTAATCTATACATCCAAAAAATACATCTGTAAAGTATTCATCTACTGACATATAACAACATCAAGAGAGGAAAAACTCCTTAACTCCTAAGGTAGTTCATGCTAATTTTGATGAGCTATAATAATTATTAAGATTTTCCTTCAATCCAACTTAAATTTTCTCTGCATTATTTAAAAACAAACTGATCCTATTTATCTTCTGAGTCTGAAAAGAAGGAATATAATTCATCAGTCTCATAACTTCCCCTTAAGTATTTAAATATTCCTTGTAAGTTTTCTTTTTCCTATGATGGACAAACCCAATTCCTTCCATTAATTCTCATATGGAATAGTCCATCACCATCCTGGTTGGATACTATCCAGTTTATCATTCTCCTGGCTAAAATGTAGCACATAGTTTTAAAGATACTGCCCCACATGTATCTTGAAAGGACAAAATACATATTGACTATTTTCCCCTTATTTCAGGGTATTAATACATCTTTATTAATGTAATTCATCTGCAATTCATCTGTCTTAGAAGTAAAATCACAACATTGAACCACACTGAGAAAAGAGACTATGGGTGCCAAGTTGGTGAATGATTATATCTGAGGGCCATTATAGCTGTGAAGAGTGAGAGGCTACAAGTTAAAGAGAAAGTGAGATAAGAAAGAGAGCAGGAAAGGTGGGGGCTAGCATGCCTTGAGAAGGATCAAGCAGAAGAAAGAGAGCACCTTACTAGGTATTATCTACACACAGACTCCTCTCCCCCACACATACATCTTTAAGTTTAAAAAAAAAACAGAATTATTATTTTTAAGTGATGAAATGCTTTTTCCTCTTTTAATTTCTTTCTTTAGTCTTTACCTCAATTGTTAAATACATAGAATGATGTCCTTTACCTCAATTGTTAAATACATAGAATCATGTCCTGCCTGGACAACAATCTGTCTGCCACTCACTGGAAGCTCAACTGAGAAATGGAACCAGTTCAGAGACGCAGTGAAGGAAACATCAAAGGCAGTCCTAGGCCCCAAACAACACAACCACCAGGACTGGTTCAACCAGAACAACACTGCTATTGAAGACCTATTGAGCAAAAAGAAGAAAGCCTTTATGGAGTGGCAAAATAACCCAAACGCTGCTCCTAAAAAGGACAGATTCATGTCTCTCCAAGCCACGGCACAGCATGAGATCAGGAAGATGCAAGACCAATGGTGGGGAAAAAAGGCAGAAGAAATCCAGCATTTTGCTGATACGAAAAACTACAAACAATTTTTCAGTGCCCTCAAGACTGTCTATGGGCCATTAAAATCCACCACTCCCTTGCTATCCACTGATGGTGACACTCTCATAAAAGATAAAAAAGGCATCAGCAACCGGTGGAAAGAACACTTCAGTCAGCTTCTCAACTGACCCTCTTCAGTCGATCAAAGAGCCCTTGGACCAGATACCCCAAAACCGCTCCATTGAACAACTTGATGTCCCTCCTTCAATAGAGGAAGTCCAAAAAGCTATTAAACAAATGAGTGCAGGCAAGGCACCCGGTAAAGATGGGATCCCGAATGAGGTGTACAAGGCCTTAAATGGAAAGGTGCTCCAGGCATTCCACATAGTGCTGACAAGCATATGGGAAGAGGAAGACATGCCACCAGAACTCAGAGATGCCTCCATCATAGCCCTATACAAGAACAAAGGCTCATGAACAGCCTATGACAACTACAGAGGCATCTCACTACTCTCCACTGCTGGAAAGATCCTTGCCCCTGTTATACTCAACAGAATCCTGTCATCTGTCTCAGAGAAGAACCTGCCTGAATCACAATGTGGCTTCCAACCAGATCTCAGCACCATCGACATGGTCTTCATGGTGAGGCAAAAACAGGAAAAATGCCTTGAGCAGAACCTAAGTCTCTACATTGTCTTCATAGACCTGACAAAGGCATTCGACACAGTGAATAGGGACACATTGTGGGTGATACTCAGCAAGTTCGGTTGCCCAGGAAAATTCATCAAACTGATCCAGCTCTTTCATGTCCACATGCCAGGGGAAGTCCTATCTGGTGGAGAGACTTCTGATGACTTCAACATCTCCAATGGTGTGAAACAAGGCTGTGTCCTTGCTCCAGTACTATTCAACCTATTTTTCACCCAAGTATTACAACATGCTGTGATGGATCTAGACCTGGGCGTCTATATCAAATACTGGCTGGATGGCTCACTATTCGACCTTTGCCGCCTGACTGCAAAAACAAAGACAACAGAGAGACTCATCCTGGAAGCTCTCTTTGCAGATGACTGTGCTCTCATGGCCCACCAAGAAAATCATCTCCAAACCATTGTGGACAGGTTCTCCACCACAACAAAACTGTTTGGCCTGACTATCAGCCTCAGCAAAACAGAGGTGCTGTTCCAACCTGCACCAGGGAGGCCAACTAACCAGCTGTGCATTACAATTGATGGCACACAGCTTTCTAACGTCAACACTTTCAAGTACCTGGGCAGCACCGTCGCCAACGACGGGTCCCTAGACCACAAGATTAATGCCAGAATCCAAAAGGCCAGCCAGGTACTAGGGCGGCTGAGCTGCAAAGTCCTCCAACACAGCAGTGTAAGCACTGCGACGAAGCTCAAAGTGTATAACGCAGTGGTCCTCAGCTCGCTCCTGTATGGTTGTGAGACATGGACACTGTACCGGAAGCACATGAAGCAGTTGGAGCAATTCCACCAATGCTCTCTCCTGTCAATAATGAGGATCTGATGGCAGGACCGAATCACCAATCAGGAAGTCCTCGACAGAGCCAACTCCACCAGCATCGAAGTCATGGTCCTCCAAACCCAGCTACGATGGTCTGGACACGTCATCCGCATGGACCCACAGTGAATACCAAGACAGGTATTCTATGGTGAACTGTCAGCTGGACTCAGGAAACAAGGCCGACCAAAGAAAAGATTCAAGGATCAGCTAAAGTCCAACTTGAAGTGGGCTGGCATGACACCAAAGCAACTAGAACTCGCTGCCTCTGACAGAAGCAGCTGGCGAACCCACATTAACCATGCTGCCACCACCTTTGAAGATGAGCACCTCGATGTCTTGCTGCTGCGCGTGAATGCCGACACCAGGCCACAACCGCACCTCCCATAACAACTGGAGTCCCATGCCCCATGTGCCACAAAATTTGTGCCTCAGTCTTTGGACTTCAAAGTCACATGAGGGTACACCATAGATGAAACTGCACAAAGACAATAGTCATTCTTGATCACTGAGAGACTACTATATATATATATATATATATATATATATATAGAATGATGGTAGTAGTTTGATAAGATTGTTTTTCTTTTTCTACAAATTATGTTATGTGGTCAAAAGCTAAACTGATTTTTCTAGTTCCTTTTTGGCCTCTTTCATTAACAAGTATGTTCACTGTATTCATCAGCATAATTTGGCTCTCCAGGACTCAAAACAATATCTGTTAATTCCATATCAATCCCTAGTACTGTTCGGTTTTGTCTCAAATGCCTAGTCGAACTGATCCCTCATAGAGGAAACATTGGCTTTGAGACCCTTTCACTTCAGTGAACCAATCTAATGCCAAAATATTGGTTATTCCCATTTCTTCAGATTTTCACTCTCCCTTGCTTTTTACTCCTACCTGCTATTTTGGCTGGGAAACATAGTATTCTAGTTAATAAAGATTTCTAGCTGATAGAATGCTGAACAAGCTAACTTTTAGCATATATACAAGAAGAAAAGAACAAAAAAAGCTTAAGAATTCACATTACTTTCTGTATATATTAATATCCCTATGTCACATTTTATGTAACTTTATACTGTTTTCTTTTTCCCCCATTACAGGATCCTTTTATCCAATTTTTCTATTGTACTCTCCCATACATTATTTAAAATCAAAAGTGTTTTTTTTCCCATTTTATTACCATCATGCAGTTTTTCCATTTCAATTCTTCTAATATAAGAAGAAGCTGAAAGAAAACTAAAAGAAGAAGCTAAAAGAAAGAGAAATTTTTATGCTGCCCATCTTTCTTCTATTCTCCAATCTGCTGCATCAAGAAAAATCACACAAAGCTGAAACCACCTTTTTTGTTAAAGAAAGAGAAATGTAGTTATTGTTTTTTTGTCCAAATGTTTGGCTGCATTTTGTTCCACCAAATCCCATCTGCCTGATCACAGCTGCTCAGTTTCACTTGATTTCACATTTTTGGCTTTAAAATTTCTAAAATTTTAAAAGTTTTTTTTTTAAGTAAAAGCATCTTCATGCCAAGAATACTAATGAATAATATAATTTCATTGTCTCATTCCTTTCTACCTATCTAGCTTGTAAATTATTCCTATTAACTAAAAGTATTTTAATGAATTTCATCACTTTTGAAAATGCCATTGCTTTTTTATCAAGTTATTTGTATATAATTATACTCTTATAATTTTTTAATTCTTCAAAGAAAATAGATTTTTTGGTGATTTAATCCTTAAATAGAGGCATCCAGGTTGCACATCAAGGGAAAGAGGAAAAAGAGGAAGAAGAAGTGGAGGAGGAGGAAGAAGAAGAAAAAGAAGAATCATCCTAAAAGACTTGTTAAGTTGTTTGTCATAACTCTCATATCTATAGCATCAGGTATATTTTATTAATAAAATGCTATGTGAGCCATCATCTCTCATTTGCTAGGAAACAACCTAGAAATATATAGTACAATGAAATGAAGATTTTGAAAATTCTCATAGAGTCAACTACCTCTTGAAATATTCAGCAATGGAGCACCATCAAGACTTTCTGTTCACAATTTTGTGTAACCTAAAAGTGTAAATAAATACAATTAGTTAATGCAAGAAAGTGATAGTTTCTTTTCAACTGTTATTTTATGCTATCTTACTGATTCAGAGTGAAATATTGTGGGTGTAATATTTTTGAGGATTACTAACAGCTACATATCTATTTTACTCTTTTCTACTTCCTTTGAATTAATATTTTCCCTTTTTATTGGTGTGGTGACATATTATCTGGCCTTCTGTTGCTGTGATGCAAGAAAAACAAATAACACTCTTATTACTCTTGTTATTCATGCTACTCAACCACCATCCTAGAATTTTTAAGTGCTCCTTTGTTAAAATGAAATACATGTATGTTACAGTTCACACTGGGATAATAGTGTTTTGTGAATTATTTGGCTGGTAAAAGAGAATATACCCAGTTGAGAGCAGTTGGCACATCCTTGTTATTTATATTATGAGATCTCATGAGAGAGGTAATAAAGAAAGTTGCTTTAATAGCTATTTACATTAATATATGGAGACTGGCCTTCTGCCAACTAAGCTTTTTCACATTTCTGTCTAATTACTGCAGTTTTTGTTTCCTCAGTCATTCTAAAATGCTAATCCTCCTGATTAGCTGCCAAATGCTGAAGGTCTTTTGTGTATTTGACAAACAAATCAGTTTTAATATCATCAGTGAAATGATGCAAACAATTTTCTCTCTTATGAAGGATAGTTAGTGATACTATCTAGATAGCAATGAAAACACTGCTGGATTTTTAGAAAGTCAAGAATCTGGAAATATACATATTGCTTGCTTACAAACCATATAAGACTTCTCCCCATCTCGAAAACATTGAACTTTTCTATCATGGTGTTAAGGATGACATTAAAATTTACAAGTAGCTTTTCTCAAGTCCAAGGTTATATAGTATTGTCCCTTTTTAAACTGATTATAATAAATAGATAATGATGATCGTTTTAAAAACAATAAACAGCATGACAAAACTAATTCATGGCCTTATAAAATGCATTTGCCCTTCCTCTTAGCACTTCTCAATCCTCCTCTATTTTCCTCTTGTCCTTTCTCAGTCTCTTATCTCCTTTCTTTTTGATATTATTCTATATTTTGAAAAGTATAAAGAGAATTGATTCTGGAGAGTACTCTGGCTTTGTAAGAGCTGCACCAGATGCTCTGGGCACAGTCCCAAAAGGAACATTGGTGCTGGGTTAGTTACACCAACAAAACTGACAATCAAATCCCAAAGTAGCCATAGAGGTCATTTTGCCAGTATATTGCTACAATTCTGCTGTCAGAACATATTAGGACAAATGTATTTGGAGAAGCAACCATGACATAAGAGAAAGTTGGAACAAATATTTCTTGTAGGAAATAGGCAAAATTGCTTTCTAAACACAGGAGGAAAACACAAACATTTCTTATCTCTGGTAAGTGTTTGACTTGCTGGACAACAATATGATGCTAATAAGGCAGACCTGATATCATAAGTATCTTTTAATATTATAATCTAGAATTAAAATATCTGAATCACTTTCTCAAAAAAACCCTAACTTACAATAACAAAGTATATCATGACACTCTTTATTTTCTTTCTAATAAAAATAAGTTGATTTATTAAAGGACTAGAAAAAAATAAGTATAATGCAACATGCCAAGCATTAGGGATATATATATATATATATATATATGGATATATATATAATTTTTCTAATACTATGTAGTCATTGAAATAGATCAGAGATATGACAGAATTTGATCTTCTAATTCATTGTCATCTTCTGGAAAACATAAATTTTTAGCAGAAGTGTACTTAGAAGGCAAGTTATTCCAACTGGACATGAGGCAGTTATTCTATTGCCTTATGGATGATTCAATATTACAATTTCCCTAGTTTTTAAATCTGTTCTTGTAATGTCTTACTAATGGTCTATATCATGAGAGTGTTCCTGCCCTAATTTTTTGAATTAGTCCTTAAAAGGTAGCATGCTATTTATATAATTTTTTTCAATGAGTGCATGAGTTTACATTATTAAAGTGACTTTACAAGATGGAGAGATTCATAAGTAAAGTCAAAACCAACTGAACATAGGCAAAAGATTGAGAACAAAAATGTCAACATGGTATTTGGTAAAATGACATTGAAGGCAATTAGTTTCAGAGGAAAATTATTATAAATTGTTAGTTGATTGACTGCTTCATCAGTGAATTGTGCAGAGGTGTGGGAGCAGCAATTTATTATAAATTATTAATAAGAAATAAGTAAAAATCATTTGTATATTATGACATTCATAAATTATTTTGTTAACAAAAAGATGAAATTAATACATTCTTACACTCATTTAGAGGATACAAGATTTTTTCTTGTAATTTAACATTGTTATTTAACATTAATTTGTTATTTAATATGTTAAAATTATTTTAAATTGCTTAGAATATTTTATTATACCTTATCTTTAAATGTCAGAGTTGTAATGAATGCAGGTAATAAATCATAAAATCTAAAATTCATTTAAAAGATAATAAGCTTAAAAGGATAGAATTATTTATCTTCAAAAATACATGCTTGGCATCTGCTTTGAAATAAATTTATAAATAAAATTTTATTTCATTTCTTTGTTGTCATGCTTGAGCAACAACAAGCATACCCAACATAACCCCACAAATATATTTTGGGAATGTACTAAGGCAGTGTTCTTTATTTTTTGCTTTTGTTTAATATTGAAATACATTATGTCATATGCTAAGAAAACAAAGCATCTAGAGATTCCTTTTTAGCTTTGAGATATAAAAGTGTGAGACATGTTGTTTTTATTAATAAGAATTTAGGGATAAGAAAAATGATTTAGAAGTTTTCAATGTCTTATAAGATTATAAGGAAAAAGCTAAGAATTAAATAAGATAATATCAAAACATTATGATCCTATACACTTTCTTCCTTTAAAAGGAATCTTATAATATAACAATTTGGGGCACACAAAATAGTTATGCATATCATCTGTACTATGTTTAAAAACAAGAAAGTTTTTGATATGAGTAATGCACACCAAGATAGAGGATCACATTTTGTATTATGAATATTCCCACATAATGACCATTTTATGTTAGGTCAGTGAGATTTCAAGTCAATATTGAAAGATAGGTATTTATTAACAGAAGACATTATTTATAAGAGTCTTGCAGCAAAGAGTAGAGATTATTCTTGACTATTTAGAAGGTACATTTCCCCTCAGTTTCAACAAATATCAGGTTATCGTTAGCCCATGGTTGATTCCATCACCATTAATTATATCAAAGTCATTTTGTAAGTAAGTAGAATTGGATACTGACCAAGCTGTATGATTTTAGAGTCTTAGAATATCTATCCCTCAGAAAGAAAATACCCTAGCTAGTTTATCAAGGAAACAAACTTTTTACAACACATAAACACTCATTTGAAAATGTAAGTGATCTTGAAAGAGCCAACACATTGAAATAAGTTCCTACCATCGAATAATTTCCCCAAAAAAGATTTGGAAATCAACTTGATATGAGTTCGCATTTGTCCTTTGTTTTGAAGAGAAATAACATCATGTATGAGTTGAATTTAAGTGAGGTAGTTACACAAAGTTGTCAGTCTTACTTTCCATAGTAGATAAAGGAGGCCAGGGGAAAATAAAACATGAATTTAAATCTATTTCATGGATCCAAAGTAATACTTCTAGATTTTGGAATGAACGAGACCAGTTTGGGGGAGGGATAGATACGTGCTTTACTGTGGGAAAGATAAAGTATTTGGGGGTGTAAAGGCTAAAAAGTATTATCATCTCTTTTGTGAGGGTTTATTGAGCATTTTCAGGGCTGCTCATTCACTCTTTGGATCTATGTGGCACTCCTGAGATTCCAGGAAGCTGTAGCATACACAGTAGCTAGATTCTGAATAAACATCTCAATGGAAGGGTTAAAAGAGTTTCAGAGTAATTCATGGGCCCCAAATTCATTGTCAAGTTGGGGCAGTGTCTACCCCAATCATGTGAATACTTCCTCCAGTGGAATGAGAGGATGAGAACAATTTGTTCCAACTTCTGTGAAGACAACTGAAGCAGGTGCACTGAAGTGTTGAGAGGTTTGTCAGATACCCAAGATGTCAATGTCATTGATTGCATTCTGAAACATCATGAGTTGTCCTGACTTTCATCTTGTCACCGGACTTATATGACTGGAAAAATAGAGTGATATTGATGAATTTTATGCATCTCTGCTTTATTTAAAACCAGTTCATTCACAAGTTAAGCTATCACCCAGTGATGGCATTGGTCCTCTTTAAAAATGAAGAATAAACAATAACAATAACCAAATAACAGAGACTAGGATGGATAAAGTCTAGCATTATGGTACTGAAACCCTATGGAGGATAGAGGATGCATAGGTACTTGCATGTGGGGCAAAAAAGGATTGAGAGTGTGCCAGTGCGGTTGTGGGAAGTTTAATAGTTTAATACTTTTTAATGCAGTTCTAGAAATGTTAATTATCTCATATAAGTAAATAGTTTGGGTCTTTATTTTTCTGCTTTGTCCTATAGCACTTTAGTTCCCAATTGACAGTACCTAATTTCTAAGTTTACTTGACAATATGCATTCATAAATTTCCACAATGTTTGAAATTATAAACGAAATGGCTTTAATTCCAAATATATTTCTCTATGTTCTCTATGTTCACAGATGACAAAATTTTACAAATGGAAAGAGTGTCAAGATTACTTGCTAAAACGCTAAGGTAGAGGACTTTGGGTAGTTACGTGACAAGCAATAAGGTACAATAGATGGAGGCACAGTAGGTCATGGTGTCAGAAGACCTGATATTATCTCAGAAATATTCAATGTGTCACCAAAGGCAAATCATATAAACTATCAGTGTTCAGAAAACTTAAGAAGTAGAGGATTTCCAGAAGTGTCCCAGTTGCAGGGAATTCCCCACAGTATAGTCACGGGTCTAACAACAAAACAAAAATTAAACCACAACAACAGAAAAAAAAAAGATTTTCATTTTTTATATTACTTACTTCAAGATAATAAAGGTAAAGGCATGGAAAAAGCCATGTGTGGAAGGAAATGAACTATATTTCTGATCCAAAGTTTTTATCATATCATTCTCAGAATGTTTATATTATTTGAATTTGACAGATATCATCTGGAAAATCAATACATAGTTTTTAGTTAATTTATCACAAAACATTTTCTTGCATAATCAGGGCTAACTTCTGGCACTATTTTAAAGCATCTCAGATTTGGAACTTTTATTTTACCTTCTGAAAACTGTACTTTTTTTTTGGTAGAAAACAAAAGATGTGTCTAAAGACACACTATCCTGCTTATCAAAAATGAAAGAGAATCTACATTTTTTTGCATTATTCCTTTATTTTCCTTGTAATAAGTATATGTGTGTGAAATAAAAATTCTAGAAAGAACCTTTAATAAATATTTATTTAGAAATAGCAAATTTTAATGCATTAAATTTATAGTTATTTTTTTCCTTTTTTGTCTCTCAAGAATACTGTAAGATATGATTATCAGTGACTTGCCCCTTTTTTTCAATGAAACCAGGGGCAAGTTACTGATCTCTCTTTAGCTTCTGTTTACTCATCTAAAAAATGAAGATAATGACACAAATATAACTAGAGTGCTGTACTGAGAATATTCACTTTACAGCAATGATTTTTGCTTAATTCTTCTTTGTTTTTTTCATTGTTTCTTGTTTATTAAATTTACTTCAATTATTTCTGAATATTCATGACAGAATGTATCATTTTAAAATGAATTTAATTCTCCTTAGAATAACTTAAAATCTGACACAATTATTTTTAAATGGCTAATGATAATAATATTTACATAACATAAAGGTGATTTCAAAACCTTAATTGGATATCCTTTTGTGTATTAAAAGGTCTTGGTAAAATATATGATTATTTGCTTTAAATATGAATATTTTAACTATGAAAAAATTCAAAGACCAAAAGAACTTCATCATGACATAAAGAAGATAATGAAGGGAATTAAAGAATTTCTAAATTCTGCTTCTGAAAATCAGTGCCTCTGTAACCATGGACAAACCCCTTAACCATACTGAATTTCAGGGAGATCTCTAATATTTACTTACTAAAAAATAAATATAATGCAATATACATGAATGATCTGCCTACAAAATTACAGTACCTTAAAAAATTTACGTGATATTTAATCTTCAGATTCAGAAGGCCACTTCAGAAAAAAAATATCTACTTAAGTCAGAATTTTAGAAATTGTTTTATCATTTTATCATTTTTATTCTTTGCTTTTTATGAATGCTTTGCAGTTTTTCTATGAATGTTTTTATTAAATAAAACACATATCATACATCAATATGTAAAAATAAAATAGAAAATAGTCAAAATCTTACATTGTTTTCCTCTATATTAGGGGTTGTTTTTCTGTGTTCATGGATATTTGTTTTAATGCTGCCTTTGCTCATTAGATTTGTTAATTTTTTAATTACTTTTGCTATGTAATGATTCATATTGTGATACAAGACATATATAGTTAAGAAACAATTAAGACTTGATATACACTGATTATTTTCTATACACTGTTGTGACTAAAGTTATATCAAAAGACTGATTTTTGACAAGAATATAAGTTTATTTATTATATCAGTTTTATTGGTTAGGCCAGCATTATAACCAATAAATGATATAAGTCTCCATTTCTCTCTCATGACCATGAATAATCTGAGCTCAGCCTGGCAGGTTAAGAAATATAATTTTAGGAGCTTATAATTCAGTATCTCTCTTGACCATCTTTATACATCTTTAATTGGTAATAGCTGATGAAGAGGTCATACATCAATCTATCCACCTGTCTCCGTCCCTACAGATGGACAGGCCACATACACAGAAAAAAAAAAAAAACCTTCTCCACTTTATTATGTAACCAAATTATTTTTATTATTATTTCTTTATTTTTAATGTTTTTCATTGTTTCATGATTTATGTTCTCTCCCTCCCCTCTTCTGTCCCTCCTCCTGGAGTTGACAAGTAATTCCACTAAGTTACATATGTATTATCACTCTAAACCTAATTCTATATTATTCATTTTTGTAATAGAGTAAACTTTTAAAACCAAAATGCTAAATATTTTTTTGAATCTTTTCTTTGGTCGACCTTGTTTCCTGAGTCCAGCTGACAGTTCACCATAGAATACCTGTCTTGGTATTTGCTGTGGGTCCATGCAGATGACGTGACCAGACCATCTTAGCTGGGTTTTGAGGACCATGACTTCGATGCTGGTGGAGTTGGCTCTGTCGAGGACTTCCTGATTGGTGATTCGGTCCTGCCATCGGATCCTCATGATTGACCGGAGGGAGCCTTGGAGGAATTGCTCCATCTGCTTCATGTGATTCCGGTACAGTGTCCATGTCTTGCAACCTTACAAGAGTGAGATGAGGACCACTGCATTATACACTTTGAGCTTCTTTGCAGTGTTTACACCTCTGTATTGGAGGACTTTGCAGAGCAGCCACCCGAGTGCCTGGCTGGCCTTTTGGATCCTGGCATTAATCTCATGGTCATTGGCGATGGTGCTGCTCAGGTACTTGAAAGTGTTGACGTTAGAAAGCTGCGTGCCATCAATTGTAATGCACAGCTGGTTAGTTGGCCTCCCTGGTGCAGGTTGGAACAGCACCTCTGTTTTGCTGAAGCTGATAGTCAGGCCAAACACTTTTGTTGCGGTGGAGAACCTGTCCACAATGGTTTGGAGATGATTTTCTTGGTGGGCCATGAGAGCACAGTCATCTGCGAAGAGAGCTTCCAGGATGAGTCTCTCTGTTGTCTTTGTTTTTGCAGTCAGGCGGCAAAGGTCGAATAGTGAGCCATCAAGCCGGTATTTGATATAGACGCCCAGGTCTAGATCCATCACAGCATGTCGTAATACTTGGGTGAAAAATAGGTTGAATAGTACTGGAGCGAGGACACAGCCTTGTTTCACACCATTGGAGATGTTGAAGTGATCAGAAGTCTCTCCACCAGATAGGACTTCCCCTGGCATGTGGACATGAAAGAGCTGGATCAATATGACGAATTTTCCTGGGCAACCGAGCTTGTTGAGTATCACCCACAATGCATCCCTATTCCCTGTGTTGAACGCCTTTGTCAGGTCTATGAAGACAATGTAGAGACTTAGTTTCTGCTCAAGGCATTTTTCCTGCATTTGCCTCAATGTGGAGACCATGTCAATGGTGCTGTGATCTGGTCGGAAGCCACATTGTGATCCAGGCAGGTTCTTCTCTGAAACAGATGACAGGAGTCTGTTGAGTATAACACGGGCGAGGATCTTTCCAGCAGTGGAGAGTAGTGAGATGCCTCTGTAGTTGTCACAGGCTGCTCGTGAGCCTTTGTTCTTGTATAGGGCTATGATGGAAGCATCTCTGAGTTCTGGGGCATGTCTTCCTCTTCCCATATGCTGGTCAGCACTATGTGGAATGCCTGGAGCTCCTTTCCATTTAAGGCCTTGTACACCTCGGTTGGGTTCCCATCTTTACCGGGTGCCTTGCCTGCACTCATTTGTTTAATGGCTTTTTGGACTTCCACTATTGAAGGAGGGACTTCAAGTTGTTCAATGGTGTGGTTTTGGGGGATATGGTCAAGGGTGCTTTGGTCGACTGAAGAGGGTCAGTTGAGAAGCTGACTGAAGTGTTCTTTCCACCGGTTGCTGATGCCTTTTTTATCTTTTATGAGAGTGTCACTGTCAGAGGATAGCAAGGGAGTGGTGGTGGATTTTAATGGCCCATAGACAGTCTTGAGGGCACTGAAAAATTGTAGTTTTTCGTATCAGCAAACCGCTGGATTCCTTCTGCATTTTTTTCCCACCATTGGTCTTGCATCTTCCTGATCTCACGCTGCGCTGTGGCTTGGAGAGACTTGAATCTGTCCTTTTTAGGAGCAGAGTTTGGGTTATTTTGCCACTCCATAAGGCTTTCTTCTTTTTGCTCAATAGGTCTTCAATAGCAGTGTTGTTCTCTTGAACCAGTCCTGGTGGTTGCATTGTTTGGGGCCTAGGACTGCCTTTGATGTTTCCTTCACTGCGTCTCTGAACTGGTTCCATTTCTCGGTTGAGCTTCCAGTGAGTGGTCCCTTGGCAGACAGATTGTTGTCCAGGCAGGACTGGAATGTTTGAAAATAAGATGGATCTGTAAGACGACTCATGTTGTAAAATGCGCTAACTCTCTGAGCGCATTTTGGATGGCGAGGCTCAATGTACATTTGAAGAGTTGCTCTAACCAATTGATGGTCTGTCCAGCATTCAGCTCCTCTCATGGCTTTGGTCATCTTTACATCCTGGATGTCTCGCCAGCATACAATGAAGTAGTCTTTGAGATGCCACTGTTTTGATCATGGGTGCATCCACGTTGTTTTATATTTGTTCGCCATTCTGAACACAGTGTTCGTGATGATGAGTTCAAACTCTGAGCATTTGCTGAGTAGCAGTAGGCCGTTGTTCATTTTGCCCACGCCGTGTTTGCCGAGTATTCCTTTCCATCTTTCGTGGTCCTGGCCAAAGTGGGCGTTGAAGTCTCCCAGTAGTATCAGCTTGTCATTTGTGGGCACTGAGTGCAGGATGGCACTCAGGTCAGAGTAGAACTGCTCGATTGTCTCCTTTGTACTGGTCAGTGTTGGGGCATATGCACTGATGATTGTGGCATATCAGTCTTTGCTGAGAAGCAAACGGATCTTCATGAGCCTCTTGCTGATGCCCACAGGCAAGTCTGGCAGCTGTTTGATCAAACTGGTCTTGATAGCCAGGCCAACACTGTGAATTCTGTCTTTATTTGTGGCTCTACCTTTCCAGAGGAAGGTGTATCCAGTGGTGGGTTCGCTGAGTGATCCCTCTTCTGTTTCACTTAAGGCTGCAATGTCAATGTTATATCACGCCAGTTCTTTACCGATTAGACCTGCTCTTCTCTCAGGTCTTGGGGTATTCTCTCTATCAAGTAATGTTCTGATGTTCAATGCTCCTAGTAGGAGTTTCTTTCTATTTTGTTTCTTTTGATTTCGACCGCTTAAAGGGGATGACCCGCCAGCCGCGGTGTGCTGACCAGGTGTTTGTAGGGCAGGCAATGTTTGGGACACCTTTTCTAGTCCCCTCCCTTGATTAGGGTGAGATGTGCTGTCCTAGAGAGGGCTGCTCAGTTGGCCAGGATGCTGCCAAATGTCCCTGCTGCCCTACAGGGCCAAGCGACCACTGGTCCGTGGGCCGCCTACATTCAGGATCATAACTACAACTGCCAGTGGTCACCTCTACCTGTTGCGTCGCCACCCCCCCATCGCCGCAGGTCTTGAAGAATGTGGACAGGGTCAGGGTAGATGAGTGTGCACAAAGATACTTGTGCGTGAAAGAGATTTAAGTGGAAAAGTCGATGCACAGAGACAGTCCCACTCTCTAGGCTCTGGAAGCCTGGATCCATTGTCATGAAAAATTGTTACATCTGGAGACTTCCTCAGCTGCATTGGATGGCTGTGTTGTCTTTTGTGCTCCAACATGCCTTAAGTACTCCACAGTGCTTTGCTACGTCGCCATCTCAGCTGTTGAACCTTCTTATTTGTTTCTTCAACCTGTTCCTCCGAAGCAGTCTTCACATGCTGGGTGAGCAGAGCCCTGGTTCAACAGGGGTCGATGACCGGATGGCTACTCTCACAAGGTTTAGCAGGCCTATTGAAGCCGTTGCCCGGGGTGTGGCCATTGCCACATGCTAGCAGCTACTGGGAGCCACAAGTGAGAGCTGGGTGTCAGGTGGGTGTCAGAGGCTGGAGAACTGCCCTAGGAGGGCACAACAAGCCCTCCATACCAGTGATACTACCCCTCCCTGAGCACCCCAGTGTCTATTAGTTATCTGAATCTCCTCTTTTAGTTTACACCTTTGGAATCCAGATTTAGAGTTGGAAAGGACCTCACAGGACATATAATCCAAACTTCTGCTTTAACATAGAAAGAAATCAAAGTCTAAGTATCATAGAATAATTTGGTTGGCATCCCCATTGGACCCTTATGAGTGATATTATGTCTCATGGTTATTCCCAAATAGGAGGTAAATTCCTTGAGAACTGAAAAATATGGTATACCTGGGAGACTTTGATAGTTCAGGGAAACCTGGTGATAATTTTCTCTCTTTTCTCTCTCATCCTTACTAACAAAAAAATATAATTCAATAAAAATTCTACAATATTATTTTAAATTATAATAGTTACTTTAATTTGCATTTCCCTAATAATGATTTAGAGCCTTTTTTAAATGTGGCTGTATATACTTTACATTTTGAGAACTGCCAGTTCATATTCTTTGACCATTTATCAGTTGGGGAATGGTGTATTCTTATACTTTTGACTCATCTTCCTATGTATTTGAAAAATGAGACCTTTAATAGAGAAACATGCATTTTTTACCATTATAATGATTACAGTATATTTGCCATTTATCTGTTTTCATTCTGTCCATTCTCAAGTATTTTGCTTTTTACTACTGCTTCCCCCAATTTGTGTTCTCTTCTATGAGCCACTCCCTCCACTTTTTCTTTCCCTTTTCCCCTCTTCCTTTCTTTGGAGGTAAAATGAATCTTTACCATATTGAGTGTGTATGTTCTCTCATTGAGACAATTCAAAGGAAAGTAAGGTTTATGCACACCTAAAACCCTCTCCCATATTTCACTATACTGTAAAAGTTATTTTTCCTTCTTTTATGTGTGATATTTGGTCCATTCTATTTCACTCTCCCATTCTCCCAATATATTCTACTTTCTTATCCCTTAATTTAATTAAATTTTTGAATATCATCCGATCATACTTAACTCTCAAATTTGCCTCTATCTAAATGTACTACTTCAAAGTGCCCTAACAATGATAAAATTCTGAGGAGCTAAAAGTATCATGTTTCCCTGTAGGAATGTAAAAATTTAATCCCATTGAATACCTTATTTCTCCTTCCTATTTGGTTATAAATCTCTTGGGAATTGTCATGATGGGAAGTGTTTGACAAGGTAATATGTGATTTATTTCAGTTTCTATCTTATGCTATGATTCGAGAACATCTAAGTAGTTTTCCTTAATAATTTCTTTAAAGGTGATTTGTGAGCTCTTTTTTTTTTGATCATGGCTTTTAGGTGGTTCAATAATTTTTAGATTATCTGTCCTGGATCTACTTTCAACGTCAATTGCTTTTTTTCCAATGAGATATGCCACATTTTATTTTATTTTTATTCTTTTAACTTTCTTTGATAATTTATTGATGTCTCATGAAGTCATTAGTTTCCATTCCACCAATTCTAGTTTTTAAGAGATTATTTTCTTGTGTGGGCTTTTCTGCCTTCTTTTTCATTTGGCAGATTTTACCTTTAAATGAGGTATTTTCATCAGTGGATTTTTCTACTGCTTTTTTAATTGCCTTATTCTGGTTTTTAAGTCACTGTTTTATTTCATATTTTTTGCTTCTCTGTTTTCCAAGTTATTGATTTTTTTCATTATTTTCTTGCATCACTCTAATTTCTTTTCCTAACTTTTCATCTACCTCTCTTATTTGTTTTCTTAATCATTTTTTTGAGATCACATATTTCTTTTTTTCAGTGATCTAAGACTATATATATGAGGTATTAGATGTAGCTGTACTGACTTTTTTTTCTTTTTCCCAGTTTCTATTTTGGTTTTCCTTGTCACAAAAATAGCCTTTTTTCTTGTCTTTTAACTTAAAAAATATTTCCAGTGGGTTCCATTCTATTGCACAATTTCTAAGCACTGGAACACAAATAAGAGAATCAAAGTCTCCAAGCCTAAAAGAAATAGGTTTATTTAAAGAGGGCCAGTCTCACAATAAAGCCAGATTTCTGGTCAAGAGCAAATGACTGATAACCTTGTGAGAGAGCTTCTTTTATGCCCAAAGAATTAGACAACTTATATATCAGTTTAAAAATAATTCAGGACAGTGATGAAAATAGAGATATGTATATTGGTTGAAGTAATCAGAAAATACTTCTCATTCATAGAAGAAGTCACTTGATGACTTAAAAGTCACTTAATAGACAAAGGGGGAGTGGGGGAACCTGAACTGATGATTGAAATGACAATAGTTGGTGGTGTTGGGTGGTACCAGGGTTTAAATACCTGGTAAGGCCAAGTGAAATATACTGGATCACAAGTTCAAGACCATAATTATTGCTGAGGGTGCATGATACAGCAAGTTAAAGGCTAAGGCTAAAATGGAGGCTTATACTAACAATGATCACCTATGCTAAACCAGTAATTTACTTAATTCAAAACTTTAATATTTATACTAAAATAATTACAAAAGGTCTACTAAAATTATCACTTATGCTAACATTATTTAACTACCTTAGAATTAAAATTATGATTAACTCAATACTACTGCTATCATTAAAATCTAATCCTCATATAATAGGATAGGGGATTTTTCACTCATAATTCCTATGGTGGAAGAATTGTTCTAAGCTTATTATTATTATTATTTTTTTTCACAACTGATTTTAAAGTTAGTTATGAGGAATATATAAGTTTTCAGTTCTTCCAATTTGGTATAATCTAAAGAGAATTGTGTTTTATACTCTCTATCCTTATGCTCTGGTTAATGACTGATCACAAGCATTAGTCTATATCCTGAAACTATAACCAGGATCCCCTGCTCCCCTGTGGCCTCAATGCCAATGTTCTTCCTTACCCTGGAGCTATAACCAGGACTGTGATTTGGATCTATACATGTGCAATGCAACAGAGTCCTGCATTCAGATATAACAAACATATCCGTGTAAACTCCTGATGAGTTGTCTTACTCCTTTATCCTCTGTTGCTGGGAGCTCTGTAAACTCTTTCCTACTGATTGAGTCACCCCTTAGATTCTATACTGGCTTGCTGAGTTAGGGCCTAACTTGGTTAACCAACTCTTTAGTCGTATAATTGAAAATCTATTACCCAAAGAAAGAATTACATTTCCCAGGAGCCCACTGACTTCCTGTCATTACATACTTTCTGTAGATAGGAGATATTAGGTGGGGATGTGGAAGGTCCAACCTTTTTACTTCCTGTCCTGAGCTTTTAGGTGGCAAGGCAAGCATTTGAACTGGCTGATCAGCCATGGGCATGCTGTATTTACTTTGTATCCTCTTTATTCTTTGATTTCTAATGATCATTTAATACACCTCTAAAATATATTTTTATTATTGAGATTTAATTTTAACTTTTACATAGTTTGGTTGTACTCCAATCCCACCCAGCTCCAACAAACCACTTCTGTCAAGCTTCTATGTTATCTTGGCCTGACAAATTGCTTCATTCCAAACTTTTGTGGGTTTTTTAACCACAAAATTCATTTTAAGACCTTATGTCAAAATTATTTGAAAGATAATTTTTATACAGATTGATAGGTCTATATACCTTTTCCATTATCTTGGCTACATTTCATGAATAAAGCTTTAAAAAGGCAGAAATATTGATCATATCCTTTATAGAATACAATAAAAATTATAAAGTATTATTATTGTTTTTGTTCACTCTTGTGTAGCAAGTTGTGACACCATTTGGAGTGTTCTTGATAAAGATACTGGAATGGTTTGTCATTTCCTTCTCCAGCTGATTTTACAAATAAGGGTATTGAGATAAGAAGTATTAAGTGATTTGCCTGAGCCAGTAAGTATCTAATATTGGATTTGAAATTAAGTCTTCCTGATTCTAGTTCCAACTCTATGCATTGTACTTTATAGTTGAACCCAATAAAAGGCTCCTAAGTGACTCAATAGACAGAATAGAATACATATAGTTGGAAAGTTATTGGTATTTAGTTATTTTGGTCATGCCTGTCTCTTTGTTTACCTCATTTTGTAATTTTCAATGCAAAGATAGTGGAATGTTTTGCCATTTCATCCTCCACTTATTTTTACAGATGATAAACTGAGGCAAATACAATTAAATTACTTTCCCAGGATGACAGAGCTAATAAAGTGTATAAAGCCATATTTAAGATATTTTCCTAAAAGATTTTTGGCAATAACAATAGATGATATTCATATATAACTCTATTGCATTCCATGATGATCAGTCAAAATCACAGTCTCATTAATTTGAATGTTCCTTCACATATGATTGAATCAATATCTTTTGCTAGCAAAAGAAGACTTTTATTTTTTAATATTTTCCTAATTTCCTGTAGATACATGAATTAATAATAATTATCTAATGTTTTGAAGTCCATGTCTTCTTTCTTGCTCTTTCCCCTCTCTACTTGATGAAATGGCAGATAATATGATATAGGTTTTATATATGCTGTACGTGCTATCATGCAGTACATATAACCATGTTAATCATGGTGTGAGAGAAGACACATATTGTTTAAACGAGGAAAAAAACTCATGAAGAAAATAAATACAAAAATAGAATGCTTTAATTTACATTCAGAATTCATCATTTCCTTCTATGGTATATGATAGCCATTTTTATCATGAGCCCTTTGTAGCTGCCTTTGATCCTTATATTGCTGATAATAGTTAAGTCATTCGCAGTTGATCATCATTGTAAAGATTAAAATTTAGGGGAGACTGAGGCAGGTAGAAATTAGTTTCTCTCTGCAAGGAGTATTATATTTTTAGAGGTTTATTGAAGTTAAGGATTAAAGAAAATACAGGATAATGAAAATGTGCGTAGGCCAGGGAGGCCTAGACAAGACCTCACCTACATTATGGAAAGAGCCACGTCTGCTCCAAAACTGAAGTCCAAAAAAGAGAGAGCTCAAAAGCCTTTGCAATCAGCTTAAGTACCTTCTCGATCTTGCCCACCTCAGAATTCTGTGAGATTATAAAGCATTTTGGGGAAGTGGAGCAAGGACTTGTGGGGATTGAAGTCCAGAGTTCAAATCTCAATTTTATATCATACACCATTGCTATTACTGTGTATACCATTCTCCTGGTTCTGCTGATTTTACTTTGTGTAACTTCATAAAAGTTTTTTTTCCAGTTTTTGTGTGATCATCTTGTTTGTCATT
The DNA here is from genome assembly GCF_027887165.1 of Monodelphis domestica. Classification (NCBI taxonomy): domain Eukaryota; kingdom Metazoa; phylum Chordata; class Mammalia; order Didelphimorphia; family Didelphidae; genus Monodelphis; species Monodelphis domestica. The sequence continues at coordinate 246,029,447 of NC_077229.1, read as the reverse complement.
TCTTTCAGCACAAAAGTATATTACTACCATATACCACAACTTATTCTACCATTCTCAAATTGATGGACATCCCTTCAGTTTTCAATTCTTTGCCACTATAAAAAGAGCACCCACTACACATGCATGCACACACACACACACACACACACACACACACACACACACTGTGTGTTTGTTCAAGCAAGCCCATTCACCCTATCTTTGATCTCTTTGGGATACAGAATAACTAATGGTATTGCTGAGTCAAAATTTATATTGCAATAATCCAAATTGCTCACCAGAATGGTTGTATTCAACCATTCAATGTCTTCACCAGCAGTGTGTTTGTGACCCAATTTTCTCATATCCCTTCCAACATGTATCATTATACTTTTTTTGTCATTTTAGCCCATCTTATAGGTGTGATGTAGTATCTCAGAGTTCCTTTAATTAGAATTTATCTAATTAATACTGATTCTAAACATTTTTTCATATGACTAAAGATAGTGTTATTTTTCTCTATGTGAGAACTGCCTGTTCATATCCTTAGACCATTTATCAATTAGAGAATGACTTGTATTCTTATCAATTTGACACAATTCTGTATATATTTGAGAAATTAAGCCCTTTTCAGAGATACTTCATATTAACTACCACACACACACCCCTTTTCTGTTTCCTTTCTAGTCTTTGTTGTATTGGTTTTGTTTGTGCCAAAACTTTTAAAATTTAATTTGCTCAAAATTATCTATTTTATATCACATGATTGTAAAAAATAAACTCGAACTCTGGACTTTAATCCCCAGAAGTCCTTGTTCCACTTCCCCAGAATGCTTTGAATTCTCATGTGGGCCGAGATCAAGAAGGTATTTCACCTGATTGCAAGAGCTTTTGGGTCTCTTTTGGACTTCCATTTTGGGGCAGACGTGGCTCTTTCCATAATGTAGGTGAGGTCTTGTCTAGGCCTCTGTGGCCTAGGCACGTGTTTTTTATCCTGTATTTTCTTTAATCCTTAATCTTCAATAAACCTCATAAAATATAATACTCCTTGCAGAGAGAAACTAATTTCTACCTGTCTCAGATGCCTCAGTCTCCCCTAAATTTTCATCTTTACAGTTTTGGCAACATAATGGGAGAAAAAACCTCTCAATCTTCTGATTTCTTTTCTGATCTTTAGTTCAGCTTTAATAGCTAGTGCCTAGAAAAAAATTTTTAAGTCATGTTTCTCTGGTCAAGTTTTTTTTTACCCTCGCAAAGCTGCTGCTCATTCCAGTCATTAGATAGCTCCCCCACCCAGCTCAGCCACTTCTGCATGCGGGCATTCAGACCCCAATCCAGACCTGTTCGCAGATTGCAGCTCACCTGCCCACCCCAGCTGCCCACTCTGGCTCCCGGCCTCTTCCTGCCTGCAGCCCCCAATTGTGACCTCTCTCCATCCTCACCTGGTCCTGGCTCTGGCTCCTGCTCCTGGCCTCTCACCTGCTGCCCGATCTCCCAGCCCTGCCTGCCTGTTTCTGTGCCCTAGACCCACGAGCGCAACCCCAGCTGTCTCATCACCCAGATCCTTGGAGCAGACCTCTCAGGACTCATTTCTACCAGCTGGTAACTATTGACCATGTGGGCAGATGGTAGCAGGGGAGAGAGAAAAGGGAGGCAATGGGCTATTTAAAAGAATGCCTTTTGACTGTTCTGGTAATAGCATTGACTTCACCTGCATGTAAGAGAGAATATTCAACTAACATTGAAGGGGTAAATGGGTGGCTCAGCAAACTGAGAGCCAGGCCTAAAGACATGGGGTCCTGGGTTAAAATCTGGCCTCAGATTCTTCCCAGCTGTGGGGTGCTGGACTGGTCCCTTAACCCCCATTTGTTAGCCCCTACCACTCTGACTTTGGACAATAGACATTTAAATGGATATTTAAAAACAAACAAAAAAACCCAAGGAACTTTAAAGACTGGAGGTAATAAATTTTAAGGCATTTCAGACTCCAATGGTTTATAAAATCTCTGTATCCTATTGCATTTTTTGTTTAAGTTTTAACTTTGTGATTTTAAGTTCATATATTACTGGATTCAATATTATTCTGTTATGCTGTTCATTTAATGTACTTAGTTAACTACTGTTAAATTCTGTTGTTTTTCCCCTATAACTGTGCTGAACAAATATTATTGTAATTAAGCCTGTATGAAAAAAAAAAATAGCCTTTCTATTAAATTATAACATAGAGGATAGATAGACTTCAGGACTGGTTAAAATTGTAGAATAACCTTTGGAAAATTAATGTGCTAAATATCTCAAATGATTTTAAGGGTTTTTAAAATATGATTTTTGTAATTTTTTTTAACAGTCTCTGGATTTTGCCTGCCCCTACCATGAGGTAAGGCCCATTCTAGTAGCTGAAGTGAAATACATTTTATAACCCCCCAACCTTCCTGCATTTCTAAATATGTGAATGGAAGTTGGGGCAGTTAATCTCAGGGCATTTGTACCCCCAAAAAGCCTCCCCAAAAAAGGAGCACCCCTTTATTTATACTCTTCAGCTCACTGTTTTACTTCCACCAGAATGATATATTGATTTCTTGATTATGTTCTTAACCCAAGATGAGTTTTACTTTGTTTAAAAATATATTTATTACCAAGGTTGAAAGATTGCTACATTTGTAAAAACAAAAAACAAAAATGTGTGACAAATGTCCATCAATTCATAGGTTTTTAAAAATGCCATGCAGCAACTTGTGTGAAATATGATAGTGTGTTTGTTTGCTATTATAATTAATTGGGCTATTGAGAATTTTGGGGATATTGATAAACACATTTGTAATACTGTTCAATTCATTTGTCATACTCACAGTAGAGCATGGCCAGATATTAAGAGGAAATGGATCTAATTTTTGGTGAGAAAGGCTTGTATTCTATATTTTCTTAGCTGACACAGTGTGTCAATGATTATAAACTACATTTTTGAATTTTTTAAAGACTTTTATTATATTTTTCTTGCATGTGCAATATACTATTTGTTTTTTTCTCTCCTTTTATATTTGAAGCACGTATCACCAGTATTAAGATTTTCTTTAACTTTTTGATTTTTCAATACTACAAGTTTAAGATGCATTTGCTAATGCATGCCCTAAAAAGCTTGTGACTATAAAAATGATGCCACTAATTATTTAAAAAATTATGGGACTTTGCTTAATGATTCTGTCTGATTCCAGGACAAGATTTACACAACAGAGCCATTGCACAGAGCCAAAGAAAAGCCACTACAGGATGGATTGATGCACTTCTAGGCCAATACAAAGGTCTTGAACCTAGTGTGAAGACTCAAGGTTACTGTGTTTAAAATTGTTAGACATAGGCTTTCCTTGTGTCCACACTTTCTCTGAAGATACTCACAGATGAGTATCCTGGAAACCTTGGCTCATAATCTGGTCCCCTTTTCTGCCTTCCATAATGTGGTACCTTTCTGTAGTCCTGGCCACTGACTGGGTAAATGCATCATTGCTTTGATCATTTTAATTAGGCCCTGATTCAAGGACCTATTATAGATTTATTTTCTTTTTACTTGGAATTTTACACATAAGACTTTGATAGTCTATATTTTCATCCAGAAATCTTTCTTTTTTTTTATTTTTCTGATATCCTTTCAATATCTCTTGCCAATTTATTCATATACCTCATACCTCAGCCATACATCCATAAGTGATCCTGTTTTTTTCAATCACCCTCTTAACGGGGGGAATGTAAAAATATCATTATTTAAATTGCAAAGTTTAAATTCCTTTTGAGAAGAATTTTAGGTAAAGAAGATGCTACCTCTCTGAATCCAGAACTGAACTGTTGGAGAAGATACCATGAAGAAGCCTCCTGACCAGCCAGCTGCACAAAAAAATGAACTTTGGGTGTAGTTGACTGAAAATTTATTTGTATGTATACTTTTATGCCAAAGGGGACTGCCCCCTAACTGGCTTTTTGTCAATGCGTTCAGCAATTATTGGTTTTATTCTTTTTTTTCTCTTATCCTCAAATTATTGTAATCTTTAAATTGATTATGTTTTCATGATCCTTTCGAAAAAATTATTTTTTTCAAACGATCAAAGGGGGAATGTAAAAAATAGACTCGAACTCTGGACTTTAATCCCCAGAAGTCCTTGCTCCACTTTCCCAGAATGCTTTGAATTCTCATGTGGGCCAAGATCAAGAAGGTATTTCACCTGATTGCAAGAGCTTTTGGGTCTCTTTTGGACTTCCGTTTTGGGACAGGCATGGCTCTTTCCATAATGTAGGTGAGGTCTTGTCTAGGCCTCTGTGGCCTAGGCACGTGTTTTTTATCCTGTATTTTCTTTAATCCTTAATCTTCAATAAACCTCATAAAATATAATACTCCTTGCAGAGAGAAACTAATTTCTACCTGCCTCAGATGCCTCAGTCTCCCCTAAATTTTAATCTTTACATAATTATCTCTATATTTTGTTTGGTCATAATTTTTCCCTTATACTTAGGTCTGATAAGTAAATAATTTAGTGCTCCCCAGTTTATCTAATTTTACAACTCTTTATTTCTAAATCACATATCCATTTTGAATTTATTTGGATATATGCTGTTAGATGTTGATTTATGACTATTTTCTGCAATATATTTTCTTTTCCTTTATATAAAAAGCATTCAAATAATCCTTGAGACTTTATTGGCTCAGAGAACTCAATGGTTAAATTGTAGAAATCATTTTTAATCACTTAGATAAAAAATAATAAGAAATTCGCTCTTTCTTGTGGTGGTTATCATGGGCAATTGAAACAAAAGAGTATCACTCAACTGAATCAACCATAGGTGTCCTCTGTGGCTAACCTTGTGAATATTTTTCTCTTGCTATGACTATGTCAATCACCTTTTGTTTACTGTTAAATGACAAACAAATATCTTGTTTTGGTTCAATATCAAATTTAAATTACCTGAAGACTATATTGAGTCAGGATTATCCAATAGCTTCTTTATCACTGCATAACTCAAACTATCTTTGCCTAAAATCCTATGTGACTTGGACCCAGGTCTTTTTTGTAAGTTCTTCCTGTACAAATAAATATATGTATGTATGTATATATGGATTCAGGTACATGTGCATGACTACATGTAGAATTGTATGTGCATACACAGTGAACAGTTACACAATTGTGCTTCTAAAGAAAGGCATATTATCTAGAGATTTTTAATATATGCAAAGATCATTTTGTAATGGGCTTTTAATATGTGCATTACATACTGGTTATGTTACATTAACACCGCTTTGGGGGAAGTTCAAGAAAGAAAGAATAATATAATACATTAAGGCAGTACCAGAAATCAGGAAATTTTGCGTCTGAATCATTACTCTAATACTTTCTGGTTGTGTGTTAATAGGCTAGTTATTTTACCAACATAAGAATCAATTTCTTGCTACTAAATAATTAGTTTTAATGTTTACTTCACTAGTTTTCTGTGAAAGTATGCACTTAAACTATTTGTAAAGCTTGTGTCTTATTGGGTATTAAGTTGGATAAAGAGTATAAAAGAAATCCTTAACAATCACTGTTATCAAAGTAATTTATAATCTTCTGGAGATTGGGGTTAAGAAGAGATAAAATGTACATTTCTTACATATAAAAATATTCAACATAAAATATGACCAAAGTGCTAAATCTAGCATTAGAGAAAGATATCTTTTGTGATTAAATCCAATGCATGTTGAGAGAGATTTTGACATACAATAGAGTTGGTGGGAAAAATTTCATACTTGGACTGGTTCTTGAAAGATCCATTAGAGTAGGATTTAATTTGTACGGGAAACAGTGGGGCTATGTAGAAAGCAACATTGCAGAGGTCTTAGAGGCATGAATAAGTACAATATGTATAAGAAAAGTAAGAAAGATGATATATTTATTCTGTTGTGGGAATATTGGAAAGCATGATTAGACAGAAATAGTGAATTTCTATTACTGAGGACTGCTATTGCTAGGTTGAAAAGTTCATACTTGACTAGACATACATCAGGGAGACATTTAGGTTCTTGATCAATCAATAGAAATGAAAGCAGTGACAGGAATTAAAATTTACTTTCAACCTTTAAGTCTGAATGACTAAGAAAGTGGCAGAATAATTGAGGGAAATGAGGTATTTAGGAATGGGGCTGGCTTAAGAGTGAGGGTGATGAACACAATATCTTACTCTTTATAGATAAGTTTCAAGAAGTATGGCTTGATTAGATATATCTCAATTTCAGCAATAATAAACCATGTAATAATGAGAGTATTGTAATGTGGTTCACTTTTGAGCACAATAGCCCATGAATGCAAATCAAATCTACTTGTTATTAAATAAACCCCATTTTATAATTAGTACTTTTAGAGGTAATATAGCTATTTAAGAGAAAGCTGAACTCCCCACTGCCTCATCAACATTTAGCTTCATCAACATATTAATAACCAAGTTGCAGTTGCAGAATACTTATTACGTATATGAAAGAACACAGATCCTTTTGTTATCTTGGCACTGATGACCATTAGAAAATATTCACTTGACCTGGTGTCTTAATTGGTTTAATGCTCATGTCACAAGAAATACACATATTTAGCATTAATAGGTGGTAAGATGGTGATTTAGTGGGAAACAGAGAAAGATATGACACCCCAAACACCAAGTATTATATATTCTAGTCTTATTTGCTTCCCCTTCCTGAGCAAATATATAAGTTCCTTTTTAGTTTCATATAACAAAGAATCATAGTTAATAGTATAATATGTCTACTAGTGAAAATTTAATAATAGTGTGTCCAACCAACCTTTGGATATTAAAACAACAAGCTTTTACTTCTGTTCCTCTTTTTCCTTTTTCTTTAATCATGGCAATGGTGGGTAACTAAAATATTGTTTCATTTGACCTACATGCTTGTAGGATATAAGTAATCTCCAGTAGAAAATGGATGTCTCAGGGAATTGTTATAATTTATTTTCTTTTCTCTTATTTTTTGAAAAGGTGATTAATGTCTTTTTGGTGACATTTAATGAATTCTTAAATTATGAATCTATTCATATATTCTATACCAAGTCTATTGTTGTTTTAAACAAAATATGCTGAGTTGGAACATTCTTTTGTGTTACTGTCAAGTTATATATGTGCTTGTATCTTGTATGTATATGTATGCATGCTTGTATATTAGCTTAGGTCTTGGACAATATCTTATTGTCTCAAGAGGAGATTGTTGAACTCCCCTAAGGTCCATAGATTAATATTTTAAGCAATTTTATGGAAAGATTTTTCTTGTGACCTAGACCAAGTAATCAGATCTTGCAGAGAAAATTCTGTAAAAATCATTTTGATTTTAGATGGACTCAAAAGATGACAGCAAGAAAAGGAGACCATAGAAATTAGACACTATATCATGAGATTCTGAGTGAGCTTTTGGATATAATGGACTCAACAGTGGGGGTTGGATCCTGTGGAGAAAAGAGAAATTACAAGGCATGCAGCAAGACAAGAAGCTGGAGATTGATCAGCTGTCAATCAAAGGAAGATTCCATTTGGAATGTGACCTGGAAACAGTTGAAGGCAAGAGCCAACAACTGCTGACTGATTTTCTGGGCTTTTTGGATGATGATGGTGACTTTGAAGGAAGAAACTGGGTTAATCTTTGGAACTTGGGATAATCAAGGTGGAGGTGGCCTTGGCTGATTTGAAAGAAAAAGGACAAGACTTGCTCTGCTTCATGGTAATTACTGAATTGCCATTTCTCTCAATATCCTCCAACCTAACACTCGTTGTAAGTAATAGAGGAATCCCATTCCTCTTACAGTATCCTTCCTGTTTTCCCCAATAAATCCTTACTTGAGATAAACAAGAGAAAAGAGTATTTCCTCTGAAATATCATAGCTCACCCTGAGTGACATAGAAGGAGGCTGAAGAAGAAGGTGGGGAAGGGAAACAAAGGGAAAGAAGGGAGGCTGGAAGAGGGAGAAAAGGAGATATAGAGGGAGGAGGGTAGGCAAAGGAAGATAACTACTTGATCTATTAGTTATCTAGTATCCATCAAATATACCCCCTCCAATATTATCTATTACAATCCTAAATCTACTTCTGTCCTCCCCATAGGCCAATATTTTATTTTGATTGTTAAAACCTTATACCCAAAAAGGGGAATGATCCCTAATGGTTCCTTGTCAATATATCTAACAATCATTTTTAATATGTTAAGAAGCACCCTAATATAGTTAGACCTTCCATAAAATATATAACAATTGTGGACCCTCTTGTGTCCTGGTAAGAAAATTCTCAAATGTATAAATATTACATATGGAATGATTCACTGGGAAGACTACCATGATACCCAACAAATCAGAGTGTGGATTATGAAAATTTAACATTACATTGTCAATAAAACCCTTAGATTTTAAAACAATGCATCTTATTTCCAAACTTTAGAACCATATCTCTCTGAGGCAATGGGTAGAATCCCCTTTTAGTTCTAGGAGACTTTGTACTGATGTTATGCAGTTATCCTACAGGTCTGGTAACTCCCCAGTGTTGTGAACACCTGCCTCTTGCCCAAGGTGAGGATAGAGTTCTCCAACAAGAGAGAATCTGGAAATGGACATCACTAAGTGCATAAAATGGAAAAGGGAAAGTAGTTATCTTTTGCCTCAGCACTGAGGTGTAAGGAGTTGGCTAGGAGAGCACTGGCACACCCATCATCTGGCTATGCAGTGAACTCTGGGGAGGCAGCTAGGAAATTACCAGAATGGGGAATCTGGTTTGAGACTAGCTAAGGGAGTCCCAGAATGCACACATGCTCAGTCTCAGAACTAGGTAAGGGAGTGCCCACACTTCTGAGATCCATCTGTGAAACTGCAGCAGCCAGCTAGGGGACAGGAGTCTTCTAAAGCCCCTCACATGAGGCTGGAGGCCTTTTCTTTCTTTAGTCCACTTCATTTTTTAATATTTATATTTTATAATTAATTAATATTTATAAGTTAAAATCCAGTCTCCAGATAGTTTTAATCTTAACATAAATCTATAAAGGACTCCAGAGATAATATAATCCAACTCCTTTATATTTAAGATAAGGAAATAAAGGTTTTGAGAGGTTAAGTGATTTAGCCAAAGTCTCAAAGGTAGTATATATGCTCTGAACATGGGTCCTTTGAATACAGAGCCTATGAATTTTCCAAAATTCCATGACTAAATCTAAAATCAAGTAATCTTTTCTTTATCATAACCACCATGAGATTTCTTAGAAATTACTCAGTTCTATGTAACTTAAAACAAATAATACATTCATTTTGATTTGGGGATGTTAAAATCTACCTATAATTTCTAAGTCATCAGACATTTGAATTTGGTGGTCTTCATGGTTTCATATTTGTTTACTGAAATGATTAACTAAGTACATGTCACTTGAGTTCCAAGATGAACTGGTTGAGAATATCATGGGAGATAATTTTGCCAACCTTATAAAAATGGTAAAATACCAATTATTAATATTATTTTATTATCTAATTTTAATAATCTACACAAAAATAATGAAACATTATTATACTATCATGTAGTCAGGCACTGTCAGGTAGAAGAAGAGGGGAAAACTTTTTTCTTATCAGTAAAGTATGTCAACCAGGTCAGGTCAGACATACACACATATATATATATATATATATATATATATATTTATTATTAACATTAATAATTGGTATTTATTTTTCTATATCTATCCATTAAACTAACATACTTACATGGGACTATAATTGTAATTTATTGGCAAACCATTTCACATTTTTGAGATATTTATATGTATATATATATATGTATATATCTTCAATTGAGTATAAATGAACAAATATTTAGCCAACATTTGTATAATACAAAAAATAATGAAAATGAGAGTAAGAAAGATAGGAGCTTGAATATAGACTAAATCACTAACAATATGATTCTGGAAAAATCATATAACCTCCCTATTACTCCTGTTTCTTTGCAAATGAAATGATAAAGTGTATCTCATAGGATCATTGTTAAGGTTCATAGAGGTAATAAATAATATGTGGTGAGTACTTTGCAAACCTAAAACCATTATATAAATATAATTTATCATGATTATAATCATACACAAGACCACCTCCTACAACACAAACAAAATTTAAACATTCCTTAGCCTTTCTTAGCTTGCATTCTCTTGTGTACATATATTTGTGCAGATAAATGTAATGCACAGCAGGGGAAAAGAACTTCAAATTTGATCTACAAATAAATGGAGAAAAGGAAGACTGAAAAAAATTCTTCAAATGTCAAATATACTAGATATTTACAAAATGGAAGCAATTTTAGAGGCCTATGAAGAACATTAAATCATAGACTTGAAATCATAAACTTAGTGAGCTTAATGAATGATTTAAATGCATGCTAATTACAAATATGAAAGAGAAGTGAATTGTTCCTATGAGATGGTAAATCTTTTCCTGAATGGAAAAGTATAGTCATGAAAAATTTTTAATTTTTAATTTTTTTCAGATAATGTTGATACAATTTTTCATAAGCATTTCCTGACATTTTGTAATCGAAGTTTTCTCCTTCCCTCCCATGACCACATCCTCTTCAAGATAGCAGAAAATATGATACAGGTTATACATTTTTTTAAAACACATATTTTCATATTTATCATGCTGTGAAAGAAGACATATTGATTACACCAGAGAAAAAATTGTGGAGATAATAATGTGAAAAATGATATGCTTTAATCCACATACAGACTCCATCAACTCCTTTGTTGGTGAATAGACTTTTTTTCACGAGTCCCTTAGAGGTGTCCTGTAAACCTTAAAATTTCTTAGACTTATAAATGTTGGAAATTTCACCATTGGGAAATTTCATACTTGAAAAATTTCCTATTGATAGTGGGTCTTGGCTATTGGAATGTGAACCCCATTGCCATGGGAGGTTCCTCCTCCTCCCTTCTTAAGATTACTTTAGGACAGAAACCTTTTGCTGAACAATGGAAAGGACTTTGACCTATGCTTAAGCATAGAACAGGAATTTCTTTGAGTCATGATTGATTTTAGAATTGATACAATGGAGATACTTGGAATGACAGAACCAAGTCTTGGAAATTGCAATCTCCACCCTACTCAGTCCTAACAGGATTTAGGAAGGGCTGCAGCATAGATCAAAATTTAATTATTCCAATCTCTACCCTACTCAGGGTAACAGGATTTAGGAAGGGCTGTAGCAAAAGATCAAGATTTAATTATTTGAGAATATGACCTTCAACAGACATGTGCAAAGCCACAGACCTCTGGGCGGTCCTGGGTTAAGCTAGAGCCACCATTGGCACAGGGAAAATGATGGACAGTGATTGGTAGATGTGAGAACTGAGGGGAGGGAACTTGGATGGTTTCCTTTAAGATAGAGGGGTCTGAGGACTGGTGGGGGGTTGGAGACTTTTGGCTCTGAGTGGTTGGAGAGGTGCTCTGAGAAGCTTGCTCTGAAGGAAGCTGGAGGTGGAGGCCTTTGAGACTGTTTCTCCATTTTGGTCACATGAGTAATAGGGACTGATCTCCTTTCTTTGCCCCAGCTATCTAAGGGCTTGGGCCTTTTGGCCCAGCCTAAACAGAGAGGGTATTTAAGCCCTATTCCCTTCTCTCCCCTTTCTCTCTCTCTCTCTCTCTCTCTCTCTCTCTCTCTCTCTCTCTCTCTCTCTCTCTCTAATTTCTTTCTTCCTCCTGTTTGTAATTAAATGCTATAAGAGGTTGACAGCTTACTTGAGTTTTCATTTAGGAATTACATAGCTGAATTCCTTGGCGACCTTAAATTAATATATATCAGTCTTTTAAAGTGATTTCCTTGTCACAGTCCTGGCTCCTCACCTTGCTAATAATAGTTACTTCACTCACAACCGATCATTGTACCTTACTGCTATGTACAACACTCTCCTGGTCCTGCTCATTTCATTTTGCATTATTTCAAATAAGTCTTTAAATGATATTTTCTGGTTGTCCTGTCCATAATTTCTTATGGCACAATAGTATTCCATTACCATTATATATCACAATTTCTTCAGCCAACTCACTGATGAACATTCCTTCAGTTTCCAGTTCTTTGTCACTACAAAGAAAATTGCAATTAATGTTTTTATTCAAGTAGATCTTTTCCCCTTATCTTTGATCTCTTTGGGACACAAATTTAGTAATGGTATTGTTGGATTAGTGATAGGCTTTTATGCATGGAAGATGTGACACTAAACTTTCTTCTGACTAAAACTAAGTTCATGAATTAGAAATATGCATGACATGAACATGTATAGAGAGTGGTAATTAATAAAACTAACCTTAAGCTAGTGATAAAAGAAACATTTACATGGAATGAAAAATGGGACCATTATTTGGAGTAATCGCAATATAATGGGCTGGGACTAGGTAAAACCCTGATTGAAATAGGCTCAGAGTAGATTTTTGGTTCATATGAAACTGATTTCATTAAGAACAAACTTAACTTTTGGATCTTACACAAATGTCACTCTTTGTTCTGACCCTCAGGATTAGATGAAAAAGAAGTATAAAAGAGAATTTCAATGGTTAAGTTCCTACAGAGGTCATTATTAATATAATACCAAGAGTCTTTTTGTTCAACATGTCATTAAGGAAGGAAGGATGGAGGGAAAGAATAGAGGAAAGGAGAAAGGGAGAGAGGGAGAATGGATAGAAGCATGTAATAAGTCCCTACTGTCTTTCAGTCATTATACTAAACTAACAAACACACACACATATACATACATAATTATGTGTTAATGGACATATATATGTATATAAACATATATTATATACACACATAAATTGGAAATAATCCCAAAGGAAATTTTTCTTTTTATAGGATTTTTTTATCCATATTCATTAAATAAATTGGTTTATAATTTTCTTTGATTTTGTTCTTCCTGGTTTAGTTATTAGGACCATATTGTTTCATAAAATTAATTTGATAGAATTATTTCTTTACATTTAATTTCAAATGATTTATTTAATACCTGAATCAGTTCAACTTTTTCTTTGGTATAATTCACTAGGAAATTCATCAGGTCCTGCTAAATTTGTGCTAAATAAATGCATTTGTTTAATGGAGTTAATGCCTTCACTAAAAGTGTCATCTATTTTTTCCATGGCCTGAAGCTCGCTCTGGATTCTCAGACCTCAATCCCTGGCAGATCCTCTAAATCTGAGTTTTCACATAGCTATCTAGTCTGCCATTCAGTGATCAGTCTTATTCTTTTGGGGATGGAACCTTATTATCTGGGTACTGAATATCTTTCACATTTGAAGTCATCTTTACAAGATATTCCATTGTGTCATTAAAAGGAAAGAATGCACTACTGGAAAAGTAGAGAACATAAGTCAGTACAGGAATATTTACTCATCATCATCAGTGAGTCATGTCAAAAGAATTTAGTTTTCCTTTATTCTAGCCCACAGAAAAGTTTATCAAACACTGCCAAGTTTCTATTTTTTTTTTCAGTAGAAAAATGTAGAATCCACTCTGGTACATCTGTTCCCTCTTCCATATGTGACACTGAAACCTGGGGAAGATTTTTAAAGAATTGTAATAAGAATGCTTTCTGTTGACTTGATGAACAAACAATCTTATTTGCTCTGGCAGGTCTTCCATTTGGGAGTGTCATTAGAGAATGGGTCAGCTGGGAGGTGTTCCAACATAAGAAAGGCCTTTTAATTAAATTGTTTTTAATTAAAATAAGGAATAGATCTTTTGGGATATGGTGATAATGAAGAAAAAGAACTACATATTTTAAAAGCATTAATAAACAAGGCATGGATGAATACAATAGAATTTTAAAGGCAGAGCATTTTAAAATATTTGAAATATACTAGTGATAATTTCTGGGAATTGGGAATTGGAGAATCAATGGTATATTTTTGCATGGATAAATTTGAATATACTAGCACAATTTAGACTTAGGAAAACTGAAGTCACTTAAAGGAGATTTCAACAATTGAAAGAAAAAGCTTTAATTTATTAAAAAATTGCTATCACATCAACTATTAGAGAAGATAAACATGAGTCTTCTGGATATAAATGATTTCTTTAAAATTTTTTGTTTTTCATTTGTTGATGTGCACAACATATTTCAGGTAATATCTAGAGCAAGGTTAAATTTTAGCTGGAGTAGCAAGTTATTTACCAGGCTTCTTTCCCTTTAACAGTGCAGAGCTGATTTAGAGTTACATATCAACAATTTTGTAGTAATTTATCCAAGAAAATTACTGACACATACTATCTGAAAACATCAAATGAACACAGAAAAGAGAAATGCCACAGAAACAATGAAGACAAATTGTTCAATGCATTTCTCGATCCACAAAGCAATAAAAATTAATAGTACAGTCAACTGTGAACTCTGGTTTGTATATATAAATCATGGATATAAGGAAAATGCATAGTATAGCCATAGCATTGCTACTATGAAAATTCTTATTGGTAGAATCACTTTTCAACTGTTTGGCAAGTAATAATTAATGTCCTGTTCACAACCCCAAATACAACATTTTAACATATAAATATATGGCTTTTTTCACAATGTTCATGAGGGGTAAATTGTACTGGTTGGATGTACCATGTAGGTTTTACTACGAAGAACAATACTAAGCTCAGGTTCTTTTTTATGAGAGATTCTTATCAAGCCCATTTCTAATGACACTCCTGAAATGGAATCAGTTTTAGTACTATCTCATGATTCTTCCCAAAGTACTACACATATTCATGACATTTAATGCTATTGTATGAAGGTTCTGAAAACCAAGTCAGGTATCTGGGGAAAATGCAAAATTATTTTTTCAAGATTAATATTAAATTTTATTTTCTAAATGTAGTGAGGCAGAGTTGAGGATCATATATTTGAAAAATTATATTCCACCATTTCACTTTTTACATTATTTCCAATAAGTTAAAAGAAGCCTTAACTTAGAGGAAGAATTCCATACATCAGATTGTTTACTGGTTTTATCGGTAAAAAAATGCTTTAAATGAACTGACATTTGATATGTACGCTATGGCACCCTGCCTGTTTCAAAGTAGGTTTTATGGTGTTTGGCATTTAGTGGTGATTACATATGAAAGGGCTTTCAAAGCATTTAACCTAATCTAATTGTACTTCCAGAAATCAAAATGTGACAATTGAAAAAAAATCATTCTTTGGGATTATGACATATGAATTTTAATGTTGACTTTATAACTTACTACTTGCATGACTTGGGAAAAATTAATTTTGCCTTTCTAGGCTTATTTTTTTATTACTTACAAAATGAGGAGAGAGTGGATTATTTGATCTCTCAGGTTCCTTCCAGATGACTCTAGGATCTTATGTCATTTTGAAGACTTAGCTATTTCTTGCCTCTTTTTATATATAATTTCATCATTTGTATTTGAAGAGCCATGCTTAGCACAATCTCTGAAATATATGAGATGCTTAATAAGTTTGATGTTTTATTAATAACTAAAGCACTCCAATTGATAAATGATCAAAGAATATGAACAGGAAATTCTCAGAATAAGAAATTTAAAAATATCTTTAGTTGTATGAAAAAATACCCCAAATCACTATAAATTAGAGAAATTCAAATTAAATGAAACCTATGTATAACTATATAAAAATGCTCTACATCATTATATATTAGAGAAATGTAAATTATAACTCTGAGATATCACTTCATCAGGCTCATCCCTTTATATAAGATGTAGCTATTAGTGCTGGACTTCTTGTAGAATCATATAAAATTTTATTTTTTCCAGATTACATACTGATACAATTGTTATTAATAATTTGATGATGCTTTATAATCCATGTCCTCACCTTCTCTTGCATCCCTCCCCACTGTTGCCAGACCACAGATAATATACTATAGGTTATAGATGTGTTATCATACAATACATATTTTCATATTCATCATATTGTCAAAAAAGACAAATATTTTTTACACTAGGAAATATCATGGATCAAGTAAAGAGAAGACTAGCATGATTCACTCAACATTCCATCAGTTTCTTCTATGTCAGTGGATAGCTTTTTCCAACATGAATCCCTTGACGTTGTCCTAGATAATGATAATAGTTGCAATTTATATTTTATCATATTACTTTATTGCCATCACTATGTACAATATTCTCCTGGTTTTGCTCACTTTACTTTGTATCATTTCATACATGTTTTTCCAGGGTATGTTCTGATCATCCAATTTGTCATTTCTTATTATAAAATAGTATTCTATTATAATCATATGCCACAACTTGTTCAGTCATTCCCCAATTGTTGGACATCTCTTCAGTTTCACACACACACACACACACACACACACATACACACACACACACACACACACATAGGCCCTTCCCCCAATCATAGTCTCTTTAGGATATAGATCTACTATTGGTATTTCTGGATCAAAGAGTATTTACAGTTTTATGGCCCTTTGAGCATCCTTCAAAATTACTCTCCAGAATTGTTGTATCAGTTCACAGCCACACCAATAATGCCTTAGTATTCCATTTTCCCCCAAATCTCCTCTAACATTTAAAATTTTCCTACATTGGTGGGACGTGGTTCCTCAGAGTAGTTTTAATTTGTCTTTCTATTATTAATAGTTATTTGGAGCATTTTTCATATGACTAAACATAGTGTTCATTTCTTCAGCTGAGAGTTGTCTGTTCTTGTCCTATTTGAATTTATTGGTTAGGGAATGCTTTGTATTCTTATTTCCTTAAGTAATCTTGAAATCTCATTTTTCTCACTGAATGTGGTTTTTAGTGCAGTTACCACTGTGAGTCAATATTTTCTCCAAACACTCTGACCCTAACAATGCTTGTTTGTGGTTTGGTTGCTTAGGTGAAATAATTCTCTCCTAACTGATTCACAATGCCAATAACTGGGTTCTAAATTGGTGTTCTACTGTACGGAAGACCCATAGATTATGGCCAAGTTAATTCAACTAACCAAAATAGAATTTCTATAAACTAATCATGATGTCTTTGATTTATTTATCCATTCATTATGTCTAATCTTTGTTCACACCATGTTCATATGTCTTATTTTTAATGAATTTTGTATTTATTTTTTCTTTTTTTATTATTTTTTATTTTATTTGGTCAATTTCAAACATTATTCCTTGGTTACAAAAATCATATTCTATTCCTCCCTTCCTTCCCCCCTCCCTTCCTGTAGCTGATGTACAATTCCACTGGGTATTACATGTGTCCTTGATCAGAACCTATTTCCATGCTGTTGATGTTTGCACTAGGATGTTCCTTTAGGGTCTATATCCCCAATAACATCCCCCTCAATACATGTAATCCCAATCAAGCAGTTGTTTTTCTTTGGTGTTTTTACTCCCACAGTTTTTCCTCTGAATGTGGATAGTGGATAGTGTTCTTTCTCATAGATACCTCCGGGTTGTTCAGGATCACTGCATTGCCACTAATGGAGAAGTACATTCCATTCCATTGTACCACAGTGTATCAGTCTCTGTGTACAATGTCCTCCTGGTTCTGCTTCTCTCACTCTGCATCAATTCCTGAAAGTCATTCCAGCTCACATGGAATTCCTCCAGTTCATTATTCCTTTGAGCACAATAGTATTCGATCACTAATGTATACCACAATTTGTTCAGCCATTCCCCAATTGAAGGGCATCCCCTCATTTTCCAAATTTTTGCCACCACAAAGAACGCAGTTATGAATATTATTGTGCAAGTCTTTTTCCTTATTATCTCTTTGGGGTATAAACCCTGCAATGGTATGGCTGGATCAAAGGGCAGATAGTCTTTTATTGCCCTTTGGGCATAGCTCCAAATTGCCCTCCAGAATGGTTGGATCAATTCAAAACTCCACCAGCAATGAATTAATGTCCCCACTTTGCCACATCCCCTCCAGCATTCATTACTTCATATGTCTTATTGATTGCAATCCTCAAAAGGGGTATTCTCAAATGTCAAGATTTATCTTATGTGAAGTAAAATGAGCAATCAGCTCAAACACATTTGTTCTATAAGATGCAGTATTATTTTTATAGATATAGATATAGAAATAGCAAAGGTGAAAGTGATAATCCAAAGGAGCAATAGAGACAATGTACACAAATATTACATATGTGAAGAAATGTTCAACAACATGTATATTCTTTGTTTTTCTCATAGGCATAACTTTCACAGCTGTGAAAGGATATTTCATGTGTAGCGTATGGATATTTTTTACAGATGGTTTTAAGAACATGAAATGTACAGCAGCTTCAGGCAGCTCTGAGAAAATTCCAGTTAAATTAGGCAGGATGGCAATCATTCCAAATAAATGCATATGAATATGATTTGTCTTTGCAGACTTTTTTGGCTTCTTAGAATTAGCAAGTAAAAATTCTAAACTACATTTTTCAGGCACTGATCCTAAAATCCAAAAATTATTGAGGGATTGAAATAAAAATCTTTTATATTTCTCCTTTTGAATCTTATTGTCCTTTATATGCTTTGCAATAATTCAAAATTAGTTTCACAGTGGTCTAAATATAAAAGTTCATTTTGAAAGGGAAAAGTTTCCCTTTATAGCAGCAACTTCAAAACTATTAAATAATATCTTTAATGATCATACTTTTTTATATTTCCCACAAGATAAAATAATGATAAACTTCCATATGCTTTTAAGCAAACAACTGATCTGAATAGCTGCCATTGTTATTACTGTCAATTGAATTAAAAACTCATTAGCAGTGAGACTGCTGTAAACTAATGTACCACATTTTAAAATTATGGCCATCATGATTATTTGTCTTATTATGTTCACAAAAAGAAAAAAGATACCTGGAAGAAATGATCAAAATTATCATACTGTCAACTCACAAAATTAAGCTGATATAGATTCTTTATCAAGTGGGATCTTTGAGTTCTTCATTCCTATATTTGTGCCATATTCTGTTCAACTCAGAAAATCTATGCTTAAAAGAAAGTCTTTTTTTTTTAATATAAGAAATATAATAGTTGAGAACTTGCAAACGTTTTATACTCCATGAGGACCAACCACACACATTAGGTAAGAAAGATTAGTCTCTGAACTCATATTGTCCAAGTTGTGGATTTGTATTCCTGATTAAAAGAATTTATAGATATAACCAAGACAATCTGTTTTCCAAAATATTTAGCCTCCTATTTGTGCTTTGTCATCAACTTAATACCACACAAAGACATTTTCTTTATTTTGTAAAAGATAAAGATTGATATTGTTTCTATTCATTTTTTATTAGCAGAAATGTACAGTTTATCTTTGGTTATCTCATATTTGTTTAATAATATCTTATAATGGTCAGAGAACAAATTATATCTTCTTAAAAGACTTTCTTGAAAATTCAATTTAGAAGAGTTTTAGTGGACTTACAACTTAGATTTTTTTAATGGAAATTTGATGACTGACCACTAAGTTCAAATGATTATAACATACAACTATATTA
This sequence comes from Monodelphis domestica, assembly GCF_027887165.1. Taxonomy (NCBI): domain Eukaryota; kingdom Metazoa; phylum Chordata; class Mammalia; order Didelphimorphia; family Didelphidae; genus Monodelphis; species Monodelphis domestica. The sequence continues at coordinate 246,009,967 of NC_077229.1, read as the reverse complement.
TGGCTTTTTTATTTTGGGGAAGTGAATTGTTATGGTATTAAAGGGATAGAGATTATTTTAAGATAATTCATATTTGTCCAATTGTAATAAAACCCAGAAATCTTTTTCATAGTTTAGTCTCATTTCATCATCCATATGAAGAACTTTATAATTAGGTAAGTTACATTTATGTACAAGTATACATATATAAAACCATTTATAGCTGTCTCTAGGTATGAGAGAGAGAGTGCATGTACATATATAGAGAACATATTAATGTTTCCCAGATCATATTGGGGAAATATGCACATAAATGCATTTCCTTGAACATGTATATGTATACATACATACACACACACATATATACATAGTTTGGGGGATCTTATGCATGAACTCTGATTCTTTCATCATTGATGCAGATTCATAACTGATCTGCTTTTTCTAGTCAAAGAATTACTTGGGTTACTTAGAAACTGAGTATCTTACAAAGGGAAGTATAATCATTATGAGTCAGAAGTAGAACTTAAAGAACCCAGATCTTCCCTATTCTACAACCACCTTTCTTTACCCAAAGGTATGTCTTTCACTCATATATTATATATTGGGGAGATAGAGAGAGAGAGAGAGAGAGGTAGATAGACAAATACATATGTATATATATAGATATATATATATATACACGTGTGTATAGAAATTGGCACATCAGGGAATTTTCCCCAAAATGCCTTTTTCTTTTTCATAGAATTCCCATCTCTGACCAGTTTGATTCTTTTAGTAATCTCCTCTTTGATATATTTTAAAATTGTTTCTTTAGTAATTTTAAATCTATGCTAATTATTTCCAGTATTAATTTATATACTATATATTTTACTAGGTACTGAAACTCTTTCTGACTTCAAATCCTAATCAGCATCTTTATATTGTCCATCAGACATTGGGTTATTGAAGTGCAATAACTCAACTTTCATTATTATTGGAAATATATGACATTAAAAGTAAAGTATAGCTTTTCCATTTTCTTATTATTCATTGCCTTTTGACTTCATCTAGATTTTTCTCTTGACATGAATTGCTTAATTGTACCCCAGTATCTCATCCCAAACTATGTAGAGACATGTTCTCCTACAATGTTTCCCCCACCCCTGATTTTTATAAGGTAATAATACTCATCCTCTTATTTTTTTTTATTTCTTCATAGTATTTTGTAATTTAGCTCATATGTTAGGCTAGCCTATTTTGTTCCCCTTTTTAAAAGATAATTTGAATCATATGGCTGATTCAGATTTAAGTGAAATTAGATTGCTAAATTACATTATCTTGACTCTTTCTACCATGTAGCACTGCTTAATTCATCATTTCACATAAACTTTTCTAAAAACATTTGTTTTTTTTTCTTATTTTTTTAACTAAAAACTTGTATAGGTCATGACAGGACTATTGTAATGCTTTGGCGTGTACTCATCACACATTTATGCTTTCTTTTCTTTTAGATTTTACTTTGATTATTTTTCTGTCTAGTCATTTTTGACTGTGCAAACAATTGACCAGAAATAACATTTCATATTTTTTATCATAAAAACAGCCATTTCCTGTCTCTTTAGCAACAGTTGCTTCCATTTCCTTTATTTTATGCTAATCATATACATAACCTTTCAAGTCTCTTTTTTGAAGAAAGCTCTCAATATTAGTCATAATGTTTCTGGATATTGTGTGCCTTTGACTTCATTTAGTTTAGAATGATTTAAAAAGTTCTCTTTTGTACCTTTTTTTGCAATGAAATCATTGTCAATCAAAATATGTTAATTTAATTTGGAATATATTGTCAAGTTCCTCATAGAATTTCTTCAGATTATTCATCCCCTGCAATAGAAGTTGGTGACTAAGTTGCAAGTCAATTTATATTTCTTATGTTCTTAGTGAGTATGGCAAGGTGAAAATAATCAGTACATCATCAAAATTGTATTGCTTATTTTCTTTGATATTTGGCAGATCTTTACCTCAGTTCCTGTGGATGAGTTGTGAGTCACTCTTCCATTTAAATGATTTTATAATTTTTTGCTTTCTTTTATACCAAAAATGTCAAAAGTCATGTAGTTGAGCTCTTTCTGAAATGATCTCATTGCTTCTTCATTGGACAAATCCCCTTTTACATGCTGACCACTATGCTACTGTCACTGAAGAAACAGAAAGAGGACAAAAAAACATAATTGATGTTTTTGTATTTATGTCCATTTTGTTTGTTACAGAAACTAAAATGCATTATCTAGAGGCAATTCATCTGACATAAGTCTTTTTCCATCTAGTTAGGCTATTCTTCAGAGAACAAATATATAATCATCCACTATGTGTGAACTGGAAGACTTTCCACTTAGGCAGCCTATAATATCCCCATCCTTGAACAGAACTTTATTTTTTTTCTTATTATTTTATTTACTTCAATTGCACGAAAAAAATTAAGCTTAATTTTTTTTAAAGTTTGAGCAGAATTTTCATTCTGCCTTTCTGCTTCCTTCCTCTACCTCCTTATTGAGATGGCAAATAATCTGATATAGGTTTTACATGTATAACAGTATAATACATCTTTCAATATTTATGCTTTTGTGAAAGAGAAATTAAAGGAATTCTGGAGGTGGAACCAAGATGGTGGATTACTTCTCAGCAGCTCTGTGCCTCTATTAGAAATCTTCCTAACCAAGATTAACATATCACCACAAAATGAATACAGGAGTGAAAGAACCTATAAGGAGATACGGTGAAAAAACTTTCAAGAAAAGGAAAACGCAAAATGTAGGCAATCAATATCTGGGGCACTGGGGTGAGAAGAGAAGAGACCCAGCAAGAAGCTGCAACAAAGAGGGAAGAGGAAGCCAAGAGTGCGCCACACAACCCCCACCCCACATCTGCTGTCTGAGGTTCAGGAACCTATGCCCAAGACAACATGCTGGACTCTGAGACCCTGCCTGAACAAATAGAGGTATGAAATAGAATGGGTAATCTGTGTGACACTATTTCTGGTAGTGGTAACTGGTGTGTACTCTGGTTTGAGACTAGAGAGTGCTGCTACTAAGTATGGGGACACAATTGCCTATTTGCAATGGAGATAGAAGTACTTTGAGAGACACTGAGATACTGATACAGGGGAATGTTCTGGGGTTTGCCTACTGATCCCTACTTATGACTAATGGATCAATCTATTTCCTACCCTCTTCTTCCCTTCCTCCTTCCCTTAACCACCCACTTCTGGAAGCCTTTTGGCTTCTTCCCTCCCCCCTGAGTGGACTATAAAATACTGCAGTTTTCTTTCTCAGGTAAGGGATTTATTGTAATAACAGGATGGGAAACTGAGTTAAGAGGGATGAGGGATTCCCTAAACCACAAGGAGAACTTAGGAGGGTTATAGAAATAGTCAGTCTTGTCACAATTGTGACTCAGAGGGACAGACAGAGAGATGGATGGAAGACAACTGTTTAAAATCTTTCTTCTTCACAAAGTCACCAAGGTCTCTCAATCTAATTTCAGAAGTCTACCCCTCAAGGGTCCTTCAGTTTGGGACAGAAACTAAATAATATCAGTTCAGCTTCTTCCCCCTGGGCAGCTTCAACTCCCCAAGCCAGAGACAGAATCAAAGTTCCAGTTTCTCCCCTGGTCAGCTTCAAGTCCCAGAGCCAGAGACAGAATCAAAATTTCAAAATCCTGCTTCTTCTCTGTGGCCAGACCCCCAACTATCAACTCCTGGGAACATTCCCTTTGGAACCTTCTTCTTGATTGACAGGCAGGTCATGTCCCCAGTTTGTTTCTGCATCTTGGCTTGTCCTGAAAAACCTCTCTCTTTTCATTTCTCTACCACTGGTATAAGCCAATCCAAACCCCTTGAAATTAAATACCTTTGGAGAAGTCCAGAGCCCCAGCCCAGGGAATTCTAGTTTGTTTTGGGACAGGGACTTAATTCACACTTTGAGATAGATGATAGTACTAAGTACTGATCATTTTGCCTAAACCTCAGGAAAGAGCTCCAAGACAGGGCAATCAAGGGTATGCCAGATTAGATCAAGTACACAGCAGGACCAAAAATTTAAGACTAACCCTGAGGCTAGAATTGAATCAGCCCTTGACCTGATCAAGAACAGAGTGAGATCAATAATTTCCACTTAAATCTGAGGCAAGTCTTTAAGCTATCAACATCACAAAAGTCAATTGAATCAGCAGGGAGAGGGGCTCTCACAGATCTCAGCCCTCAGACCATAATTTCATCCCCCCAAGCCTACCTATAATTAGATAGGAAAAATAAGGAAACAAATAAAAAGCACCTAACTTTAAAGAATTTTTTTTTATGGAGACAAAGACCAAGGTACAGACACAGAAGAAGACAGTGAAAGCAAAGGAAATACATTCAAATTCCAAAAGAAAAATATGAATTGGACACAGATTCTCAAAGAATCCAAAAAAGAAGTTAAAAACAAGAGATTGAGAGGAAAAGTAGGAAAGAAAAATGAAAGTGATGCAAGGAGAGAGGAAAGTTATGCAAGGATAAATGAATGTGATACAAGAAAAAATGGGCCAATTAAAAAAAGCAGAAATAAAACTGAGAGGAAAAACAGGCCTTTAAAATAAAAATTGACCACCTGGAAACTAATACATTCATGAGAAATCAAGAAACAAAAAAGCAGAATCAAATATGAGAAAAAATAGAGGAAAACATGAAATATATTGTTGAAAAAACAACTGCCCTATAAAATAGATCTAGGAAAGACAATTTGAGAATTATTGGACTACCTGAAAACCATGAAGAAGAAAAAACTTTGGAAATCATATTACAAGAAATTATCAAAGATAACTTCCCCTAGACCCTCAAACAAGAAAATAAAATTGAAATTGAAAGAATTCAGAGATCACCTCCAAAAAGAAATCCTCAAATGACAACTAACAGGAATATAATAGAGTAAAATTTAAATTAATATCCAATAACTCCAACTATTATATTTTAAAGTATTTATTAATAATCACATGAAGTAGAAGAAAAAAAATAGAAGCAAAACCTGAGTAAAACTCTCCTATCTCTCACCTTACCCCACTTCTACAAATGATGATCAAGGGAATAAGAGAGCAAGGGCAGAGTTCCACAAAACTTATGCTCTCCCTATGTTAACACATAACTTGACAAGGAACATGGGAAGCTGGGAAAGAGAGTTTATGGGGAGCAAATTCTAATTATATAACCACTCTTGTGATTCCATTGGGAAACAAGCATGTAGAAATCTCCCAGACTTACATGCCTAGTTTCCCCAATCAATCAGTACACATAACCAACTGATATCTATAAAGATTTTTAACTACAGGTGCATATACTATTGCAGTTTCTAAGGGGAAATTACAATAATTTGGGAATAAGAGGGAAATAGAAGAGAAAGAGAACAAAACCAATGATTGCTAGGTGCTTTGACAAAAGCCAGTAAGGGGCAGTTGGCATAAGAGTATATATTAAAAATAATATGTAAATTAATATGTAAAAAAAATAAAAAAAATAATAATAAATAAAAATAATAAAATAAATAAAAATAATATTAAAAATAAATGCTTTCCACCCCCCACAATTCAAATTCACTATATCTCAAAGTTCATTCTGGATCTTTTGGTGTAGTGTGTGGTTTCACCAGGCATCCTCATGGTGCCTTCTCCAAACAGTTCACTTTCTTGGGTCTTGGAGATAGAAAGTTTTTTAACCTAAAATTACTCTCAAAAGAATGTAAACTTTGCATTATAGGAAAATAATACAATCTCCCCTGAATAGGGTATTGACAAACACAAAGATCACCCAAGGATACATGGCTGAGTTATGAGGTATATGAATCAATTGTCAAAAGAAAAACAGCAGCAGCAGGAACCTCTGGGCAGGCAAAAGTGCTTGTCTGGATGGTGAACCTTGAAAGCAGGGCCGTGCCTGGATCAGAGCGTTGAACACAGGAAGTGGGGAAGGAGGTGGAGAGGGAGCGCAGAACAGGCAACCTGGTCACAGAGGTAGTGACCCTCTATATTGCTCCACCCTTCCAGGAGGTTTTGAACTCATAGCACATGCAGCACAACTCAGCTGAACTTAATCTCATCAAAAGTCTTCAGAGGTCAGGGAAGCCCAAGTTCCAACACCCTTCCCCCATAGACTGCTGAACTTTATTCCAATTGAAAGCCTCCAGAGGACAGGGAAGCTTAAACTCCAAGACACCTCCCCCATAGACTGCATGGAGAGATCTTCTGTCAAAGCTCCAAGAGGGGAGACTGAGAGAAAACCCCCAAACCAAAAAAAAAATGGGAGGAGCAAGAGCACAGACAAATACAGGGAGTAAAGAAGGGGTAAATATGAGCAAACAACAGAAAAAAAGAAAGAATTTACAATAGATTGTTTCTATGCAGGCAAGGAACAAAGAACAAATAGAACAGAGGAGGAGGGATCATCAAACAATAAATCAGAAATCTCAGCTCATTAGATACAGGTTTTGGAAGAACTCAAAATGCAATTCAAAACAAAATTAAGAGAAGTTGAAGACAATTGGGAAAAGAACTTAAAAACTAAGATAAGTCATCTGAAAAAGAAAATAGTGTCTTGAAAGCTAAAATCAACCAGCTTGAAAATGAGGCAAAGAAGATGAAAGATGAGGCAAAGGAGATGAGAGATGATGCAAAGAGGATGAAAGATGACCTCCAAAGAAAATCAGACCAGAAGGGGGAGGATAACCAAAAAGGCAGGGATGAAATCCAGTTTTTATGAACACCAACATCAAATTAAAAAGTTTTTGTATAAACAAAACTAATGCATCCAAAATTAGAAGGGAAATAACAAACTGCAAAACAACTTCATTACAAAAACCTCTGACAAAGGTCTAATTACTCAAATTTATAAAGAGCTAAGCCAATTGTACAAAAAAAATCAAGCTATTCTCCATGTGACAAATGGCAAGGGACATAAATAGGCAATTTTCAGTTAAAGAAATCAAAACTATTAATAAGCACATGAAAAAGTGTTCTAAATCTCTTATAATCAGAGAGATGCAAATCAAAACAACTCCAAGGTATCACCTCACACCTAGCAGTTTGGCTAACATGACAGCAAAGGAAAGTAATGAATGCTAGAGAGGATGTGACCAAGTCTAACATTAATTCATTGCTGGTGGAGTTGTGAATTGATCCAACCATTCTGGAGGGCAATTTGGAACTATGCCTAAAGGATGATAAAAGACTATCTGCCCTTTTATCCAGCCATAGCACTGCTGGGTTTGTACCCCAAAGAGATAATGGACAAAAAGACTTGTATAAGAATATTCATAGCTACGCTCTTTGTAGTGGCCAAAAAATTGGAAAATGAGGGGATGCCCTTCAATTGGGGAATGGCTGAAAAAATTGTGGTATCTGTTGGTGATGGAATACTATTGTGATCAATGCAATAATAAAGAGGAGGAATCCCATGGGAACTGGAATAACCTCCAGGAATTGATGCAGAGTGATAGGGGAAGAACTAGAAAAACATTGTACACAGAGACTGATAAACTGTGGTACAATTGAATGTAATGGACTTCTCTGTTAGTGGCCATGAAGTGATTCTGAACAACTTAGAGGTATGTATGAGAAAAAAACACTATCCACATTCAGAGGAAAAGCTGTGGGTGTAAAACACTGAAGAAAAACAACTACTTGAATACATGGGTCAAAGGGATAAGGTTGGAGATGTAGACTCTAAATGACCATTGTAGTGCAAACATAAACAACATGGAAATAGGTTCAGATCCAGGACACAAGTAAAGTAATACCCAATGAAATTGCAAGTCAGCTGCAGGAAGGGTGGGTGGGGGGGGGAGGGAGGGAAATAAAGTGATTATTGTAACAAAAAAAATAAAATTTAAAAAATAAAATAGCCACGATCCATGGTGTGATTGAACATAATTTGAACCAAGTAACAGTTTTATAAAACAGTAGTACAGCAAAGCAGCTAATGCACATTCAAAGAAGTACCAAAATCCCCAAATTCATAAAAGCCAAGATAATGACAACAGCCAACAAACCTACTTTCATTAGGATTCATATCCACATGCTGTGTGACATTTTAAAAACCTATGGATACTTGTCACAAGTTCTTTAGGTCTAGCCAATCTTTCATCTATGAAGATTGAATTGTGTCCCCTGCCCATTTTTAGATTTAAAAACCAAAAATATATACAGCCCACTAACACTTGAGTGGGGGAGATCTGTTACCCAAGTGTGCAATAGTGGGTGACAAATCAGAATTTACTGCCTGCCCCCTGGGCAGTCCTAAGCAAAGCCTTAGCTGTAATTGGTATATGTAAAATGGAAGGAAGTCACAGAAGTGATGAAAAGAAATGATTATTTAAAATGCCAAGAACCTCCTGTGAGGAGGCTTATTTCATCTGTCATCTTCAACTTGACTTTGGAGGAGCTCTAACTGAGGTTCTTGGACTGCTTCTACTTTCTTTATAACTACCAGATGGGGTGAGTGAAAAAAGGATGGCTCCTTTCCTTGATTTTCTGAAGAGACTAGCCTCAAAAGAGAACTACCCTCTTGAAAGAAGCTTCCTGCATCCCCAGGACTTTGACTCAAGACCAAAGCCTCTCTGGATAAGGGCTAATTAGTCCTGCCTGGGTTGAGCCAGGGGTTGGAGTAAAATATTTAGTGGGTAGTCTAGATATCTTACCTTATCCTATCTGATTTTCTTACTTTCACTCTTTAACTATTTTATAAATACATTGTTAAAATAAATCTCTTTGGAATTTGACTAAATTTCTGGTGACACTATTCCTAAATAATCTAATCCAACCTTTTATAATAACCCCTCAAGGAGGTAGAGTCAAGATGGCAGCTTAGAGGCAGCAAAAGTTCAGACCTCTGAAGGCCCTTCCATAACAGGTAATAACTAAAAGCCCTATGGGACTGAAAACCAGACCTAACAACAGGACAGAGCCAAGGAACCCTCCTTCTGGACTCAACTGAAAAGGTACACCCCACAAAAAGCCTGAATTCAAGAACATTCTGGGTTTAAGGGGAAGGAAGAAGGAAGGTCTAAGGACCTCTCCCCCACCTAGAGTGCTAAGGCTCCAGTGGTGGCTGGAACCTCTGTGTGGGCAAGGGTGCTGGTCTGGAGGGAATACCTTGTGGGCAAATCTGTGTCAGGCTCAAAGCATCAAACACAGATGATGGGGAAGCAGTTGGAGAAGAAGCATAGAATGGGCAGTCTAGTTGCAGCAGTGGAGACACTCCATATTGCCACCTCTTCCAGAGGTTTTGGCCTGAGGGCACATCAAGCTCTGCTAGTTCACCTCAGTTGGGCTTAATCTCATCAGGCTTCCAGAGGGCCAGGAAGCTCAGGCTTCAACACCCCTCCCACACAGACTGATCTGAGAGATTTGCTATCTCCAAGGGTGAAGGCTGACAGAAAAGCCCCAAACTACAGATCCAACACAAAATGAGAGGAGCTAGAGCACAGGCAACTACAGGGAGTAAAGAAGGGAGTAAATATGAGCAAACAACAGAAAAAGAAAATCCCCTTAAATTCCTGCCCTATACACAATCTTGGTTGAAATATTTATAACAAAGTCTATTACTGCTATAATTCCAAAATTTGGCAAGAGAAACCAGAAAAAAAATTTAAAAAAATCCTCTGTACTACTGATGAAAACCTTTTGGGTCTAAAATGTCACCAAGAATCTAGATCATTTCATGGAAGGGTAAAGTAAGCTGAAGAGTTACAAATATAAAAACCATCCAAGAACCACTAGACTCCATGGGTAATCCTCACTGTGGGAGCAATACAGGGGTTACCACACCCCCTGGGAAAACCATTCCACCTCCCAAATGAGATTAGAACCTTTCAAGGGGTAACCAAGCCCCTTGGGAAACCTCCCTCCTCTGTTCTGAGACTGTGACAGCCATGAAAGGCATGTCTTTATATGTCCCATCCATTGCAATGTGGAGGAGAGGAACACAATAGTGAAAATCACTTCTGATATTTCATCCATTACATTTTTGTAAATACAGAGACAGGGAATACAATAGTGCTGTTGCACTTCATTTCATCTACTAAATGGACCCTTACCTCTCATTACAAACAACTCTATGGTAGGAAAATGATCAATCAGAGGTAGTGGTATAATTAGATATCTAAAAATCACTTCTGAACACTCCTTAAAATCAAAATAAATTTTTCGGTCATTAAATTCTCCAAAGGTTGTATACAGGTTGTAACCAGTTTGATGGAGTCCATCTATCATCATCTATGTGACAATTAACAAAGGCAAAAAGGAATTTAGACAATTAAGGCAACATGTGATCTCAATGGATCTAGTGATAAACTCAATATCCATAAAAACCTCTGGTTTTTACCATGGAAAAAGGTGTATCCAAATTGTTTATGGATGTGTATTATGGTATTTTCTCCAGTCATAGGGGAATGGTACAAATAAAGATAATATAACAACATATAGCTAATGGCCAAAACATGGTAGCTGATAATGACATAGTGTAACAGAAGATATTAGATTAGATTAATATATGAACTTAAAAAACAAAATTACATTTTAAAGCAAATAATCAGCAAATACAATATACGTGACAGGATGTGAGCAATGAATTCAAGAGTCTTTTCCTACAGTTCTGATAAATGCATTACCGAGACTTTTTCACTATTTAGAGGGGAACAAATCGAAACAGTTAGCACAATAAGGTGAATGTAGTCTGAAAAGGATGAAAATTCACCTCTAGATTCTTTAAGGTTTCTTTCCCAATCAAGTATCATCATCCATCTAGATTCCTTTTCTCACACTCATGGGTTTCCCCATACCTGCACTGAGCATAGGTGGATGTACCCCATATTGGGTATGTAGCAGAGATTGGGCAGGCCAAAATGGCAAGGGGCTGTAGGGAGATGAATCTCCCCTCTGAATTTTGAGATTACTCAAGCTAATAACTGCAAGATATCTAATCAGTACACCCAGGAACAGTAAGAATAGATATCCTAAAGTGGTAAGTTGCATAAACTCAGTAAGGCTTTCTGGAAACAGGAATTTTTGAGATAGTCAGGAAACTGGACCATGCTTGCAATTCTATTTATTAAATTGATTGCAAATCTACTTCCTGTCTGTAAGTGGTGCTAACCTAGTATGTGCCAACTACTAGTAAAAACTTCACAAGGAATGTTTGGGAGAAGAGTTTCATCCTTCCCCTCCTCCATGGGTAAGGCCAGTGGATACATGGTACCTCAGTCCCCACCCCCTCATTCAGGAGTGTGGAAGCCACACCCCCCCACCATTAGCCACACTGGGTTGGGATGGATAGCATGGATTGGCTGTTCCATGCTGAATTCCCCTGTTGAAAAGTGACTAGCGCAGACTTTAGACACACATGAGTGTAGGGAGGGATAGCCCAAGGGGATTTGGATCTCACCCTTCTGGCAGGAAAAAGAAGGTGCTTACAAACAGCTCTTAGACCCTTGGGCAAATGGCAGTTGTAGGGAGACCATAGCAGGAGGAAGGGGAGAGATGAACTGCAGTAGCTTGTGAACAGCAGAAACAGAGGGAGACTTCTAAAGCTAATCTGTCCTTAAAAACTGCTCTACCACTTAGAGAGGAGGTAGGGTTCTATAACTCCAGACTTCTGGTTGCCAACAATATAAAATTTAAATTAATATCCAATATCTCCAAATGTTAGATTATATAAGATTTATTAATAACCACTTGAAGTAGAAGAAAAAAGAAATAGAAGTAAAACCTGATAAAACTTTCCTGCCTCTCACCTTACCCCACCTCCACAAACCATGATCAGGGGAAAAAGAGAGCTAGGGCAGAGCTACACAAAACTTATATCCTCCCTACATTAGCATGTAACATGAGAAGGAACATGAGTAGCTGGGAAAGAGAGTTTCTGGGTAGCAAATTCTAATTATACAATAACTAAATTCAAGTTACCAAGAGAAGGAAAAATACTGCAAGAAGCCAGAAAGATAACATACAATACCATGGAGCTAAAATCAGGATCACAAAGGACCTAGAAGCTTCTACATTAAAGGATCAAAAGCCATAGAATATGATACTCAGGAAGGCAAAAGATTTAGGTTAACAACCCAGAGACACCTATCCAGCAAAACTGAGTATATTCTTTCAGGGGGGGGAAATGGACCTTCAATAAGATAGAAAATTTCCAAGCATCCCTGAAGAATAAGCCAGACCTAACCAAAAAAATTGGTAGTTTAAATATGAGACACAAGAGAAGCCCAAAAAGGTAAATAAGAAAAATGAAATTTAAGGGGCTAATAATTAAGGTAAAAATGTTTAAATGTCTACATGGAAAGGGGATTTCCATAATTCTCAAAAATTAATCTTAATAGTAGAGAAGATAGAAGGAATTTTCTCAGAAAGAGGGTAAAGAAATAAACTGATTATGATCATATGATTTTGAAGTAAATGTGATGATATGGAACATTATGTATGATATGATATGTATGCATAGGAAATGATATGTAAACAAATCAATCAAATTCTGAAAGAGAGGGTTATATTGAGAGAAAAGGGTAGGGAGAGGTAGAATAGGGTAAATTATATAACATAAAGAGGCATGAAAAATCATTGTAGAGGAGGGAATATAAGGGGGGTAATGGGCTATGCTTACACTTTACTCTCATTGTAAAGGTTTCAGAGAGGTTAAAACAAGTATACACAGTTGGGTATAGAATTCTATTTTACCCTACTTAGTGGGTTATAGAATTCTATCTTAAGTCACAGAGAAGTAGAATGGGAATAAGACAAGGGAAGAAGGAGGTTACTGGAGGTAGGGGGAATTAGGGTTTGACAAGAAGCAAAATACTTGTGAAGAGGAATAGAAAGTGACCAGAGAAGGATTTAAAGGGAATGATATGATGGAGGGCAATACACAGAAATCAAAATGCTGAATATGAACAGGACAAAATCACCCCTTAAAAGAAAGGAGATAATAGAGTGATTTAAAAACCAGAATCCTACTTTATGTTGTTTAAAAGAAAAACATGTGAGGCAGGCTGACACACAGAGATTCAAAGTAAAAGACTGGAGCAGAATTAGTTATGTGTTATTTAAATTTTAAAAAACAGGGACAGCAATCATGATACCAGACAAAGCTAAAGTAGAAATTGATCTGATTAAAAGAGATAAGGAAGGAAAATGCGCTCTCTTAAAGGGTACTATAAACAATGAAGTAATATCATTAATGAACATTTAGGTTCCAATGGCATAGCATCTAGAATTCTAAAGGAAAAATTAAAGGAGCTCAAGCAGGAAATAGATAGTAAGACCATATTAGTGGATGATCTCAAACTTCCCCTTTCAGAACTAGATAAATCAAATAAAAATAAATAAATAAGAAGGAAGTAAGGGAAGTGAATGAAATTCTAGAAAAATAGAGTTAATGGATATCTGGAGAAAACTGAATAGGAATAAAAAGGAATCTACCTTCTTCTCATCAGTACATGGTACATAAACAAAGATTGACCATGTACTTGGGCATAGAAATATTGCAAACAAATGCAGAAAAAAACAGAAATAATTAAATAGAACTTTTTCATAACATAATACAGAAAAACAGAAATAATAAAATAGAACATTTTCAGATCATAATAAGATAAAAATTATACTTAACAAGGGTCCATGGAAAGAAAAATTTTAAATTAATTTAAAACTAAATAATTTAATTCTTTAAAACTGATGGGTAAAAAAAGAAATCATAGAAATAATTATGGACTTTATTAAAGATAATGACAATGAGGAGACAACATATCAAAAGCTATAGGATAGAGCCAAAGTGATACTCAAAGGAAAATTATATCTCTAAGTGCCTATAGCAACAAAATCAAGAGGGAGGAGACCAATAATTGGGCTAGCAACTTAAAAACTTAGAAAAAGAACAAATTAAAAATCCCCAGATGAAAACTGAATTGAAAATCCTAAAAATTAAAGGATAAATTGATCAAATTGAAAGTAAAAGAATTATTGAACTAATAAATAAGACTAGGTGCTGGTTCTTTGATAAAAAACAAATAAAGGGACTTCTGGGTTAACATGGCTGCAATCTAGACACAAATCGCTTCCTCTCCCAAGCACCGAACGAAATAGACAACCTCAAAAGAGCATAAAAATCACCTTTAGAAGAACAGAGGGACTCTCCAGTACCCCACAGAAATGAAGGTACATGGGGGTTGAACATTTCCACACTATAAGGAGGAGGAAAAGCTTGCAAAAAAATGTGAACTGAGCCGCTCTCCCCCCTCCCCCACTGCCCCCCACCAAACCAGAATAAGGTATCAGAGCCCTTACTGGAACAGCAAGTGAGTGAGGAGCATCTCTGTCTGGGGGGGCACACCAGGGTCCTTGGGATCTAAATACTGCTAGGAAATGACCTCTCAGGGCGGTTTCATGGGAAAATCCTGCCCTGAGCAAAGGGGTGGCCATGTTGAGAGGCTGCTCTGAGCAAAGGGGCGGCCATGCTGAGAGGCTGCGCTGAGTAAAGGGGTGGCCACACTGAGCAAAGGGGCAACCGAGCTGAGCACAGGGGCCTGCGCACTAAGAAACTTTGGAGGCTGGGAAGAACTAGTCTGAGGCAACCTAAATTCACATAAAACCCGTCCATATCACCCAGACCCCAGACCAAAAAGGAAAGGGGAATAAAACCACCAAAGGGATGGCTCACATGGCCCAAAATAAAGCCTCCAGGAAGAAAGGGAAAAAGATGACTATTGAAAACTTTTATGGTGGGAGTACCTAAGGAAAAGAAGAGAAAGAGGATGAAACCCAAACAAAATCAAAACATGCCTCAGAAAATGGAAATTATCGACAAGCTCTGGAAGAACTCAAGCTCTAGCTTACCCAAAAGATGGAAACCTTCTGGAAAGAAAAATGGGAGAAAGAGATCAGCAATCTCCAATTCACAATTGGAGAAAGAGCTGGAAGCATCTAATAGAAGGGTGGACAAAGCTGAAAAGCAAAACTAGTCCCTAATGACCAGAATTTAGTAACTGGAAGACAGTGAGAATGCCCAAAAGATGGAAACCTTCTGGAAAGAAAAATGGGAGAAAGAGATCAGCAATCTGTTAGGCAAGACTTCACAATTGGAGAAAGAGCTGGAAGCATCTAATAGAAGGGCAGACAAAACTGAAAAGCAAAACCAGTCCCTAAGAACCAGAATTAAGCAACTGGAAGACTATGAGCATGGAAAACAGCAAGAATTAATAAAGCAAAGCCAAAAAATTAATGAATTAGAAGAAAACACAAAATATCTCACTGAAAAGGTCACAAATCTGGAAAACAGAGGGAGAAGAGACAACGTGACAATTATTGGTCTGCCCAAAAAAAACAGAGATAAAGAAAAACCTTGATGTTATACTACAGGAAATTATAGAAGAAAATTGCCAACATGTTCTGGAGCATGGGGGAAAAATAAAAATAGAAAGGGGTCATAGAACACCCTCTATAGTAAATCACCAAAAGAAAACCCCTAGGAATGTAATTGCCAAATTTAAGAGCTTCCAAGAAAAGGAGAAAATCCTACAAGAAGCAAAGAAGAGGAGCTTCAGATATAGGTGGGGCTCCCATAAGGATCACACAGGACTTAGAGGCTAACACTCTAAGAGACCACAAAGCATGGAACACAATATTTAGAAAGGCAAGAGAGCTGGGTCTCCAACCAAGAATCAACTACCCAGCAAAACTGACTATATACTTCCAGGGAAAGTATGAGCATTCAACAAAATAGAAGATTTCCAAGAATATGCTAAGAAAAGACCAGAACTTAGTGGAAAATTTGATATCCAATCACAGAAACTAGAGAAACATGAAAAGGTAAATATGAAAGAAAGGGAAATGGAGATGAATGTAATCTTTTTCTTTAAGTCAAACTCTCTTCTATAAGGACTACATTTACATCAAATTATATATATTAATATGTGGGAAAATGTATTGTGTAACTCTCAAAAATTGTATGCATCAAAAGAGTAGTTAGAAGAATCATGCATAGGGAAAGACTGGGGCATCAAGAAGATTTGGTGATGGGGGGACAAAGAAAGGAAAAAGGAGGGGGAAACATCGAAAATACTAAGACTTACTTCAAGAAATGGGGGGGGGTGAAATAGAATAACCTTTCCCATACAAAGATACACATGGGAAGGGGAGGGGAAGATCTCTCATATGAGAAGAAGAGGAAGACAGGGTGAAGTGGTATTACTTAATTCTTACTCTCAGTGAAATCAACTCTGAGAGGGAAGAACATCTAGATCCAGTGGGATCCTGAATTCTATCTTATCCAACAGGGTAAGAAAGAAAGGGAAATTAAGGAGGGGAGGGGGAAGGGAGGATAAAAAGGGAGGGGCTGGAAAGGGAAGCATACCAATAGAGGGTACTAGGGGGACTGACCCAAAGTAAATCACCGGTTCAAAAGGATATAGCTAAAGAAGAAAGGTCAAAACTAAGGGAAGATATCAAAATGCCAGAGAATCCACAAGTGACAATAATAACTTTGAATGTGAATGGGATGAACTCACTCATAAAACATAGACAAATAGCAGATTGGATTAGAACCCAAAACCCTACCATATGTTGTCTTCAAGAAACACACATGAGGCAGGTTGATACTCACAAGGTTAGAATTAAAGGATGGAGTAAGACCTTTTGGGCCTCAACTGATAGAAAGAAGGCAGAAGTTCTAATCATGATATCTGACAAAGCCAAAGCACAAATAGACTTGATCAGAAGGGATAGGGAAGGTAAATATATTTTGTTAAAAGGGAATATAGACAATGAGGAAATATCACTAATCAACATGTATGCACCAAATGGAATAACATCCAGATTTCTAATGGAGAAACTAGGAGAATTGAAGGAGAAAATAGACAGTAAAACCATATTGGTGGGAGACTTGAACCAACCACTATCAAATTTAGATAAATCAAACCAAAAAATACACAAGAAAGAGGTAAAAGAGGTGAATGAAATCTTAGAAAAATTAGAGTTTATAGACATATGGAGAAAAATAATAAATAGGGACAAAAAAGAATACACCTTCTCAGCACCACATGGCACATTCACAAAAATAGATCAAACACTAGGTCACAGAAACATGGCATTCAAATGCAGAAAAGCAGAAATAATAAATGTAGTCTTTTCAGATAATAAAGCAATAAAAATATTGATCAGAAAGGGTACATGGAGAGCCAAATCAAAAATTAATTGGAAATTAAATAATATGATACTCCAAAATTGGTTAGTTAGAGAAGAAATCATAGAAACAATTAATAATTTCATTGAGGAAAATGACAATGGAGACATCCTTGCAAACCTTATGGGATGTAGCCAAGGCAGTACTTAGAGGAAAATTAATATCCCTGAGTGCATATATTAACAAATGAGGGAGGGCAGAGATTAATGAATTGGATATGCAAATCAAAATACTTGAGAATGAACAAATTAAAAACCCCCAGAAGAAAACCAAACTAGAGATCATAAAAATTAAGGGAGAAATTAATAAAATCAAAAGTGATAGAACTATTGAGCTAAAAAACAAGACTAAAAGCTGGTACTTTGAAAAAAACAGACAAAATAGACAAAGTACTGGTCAATCTAATTAAAATAAGGAAAGAAGAAAGGCAAATTAACAGCATCAATGATGAAAAGGGAGACCTCACCTCCAATGAAGAGGAAATTAAGGCAATCATTAAAAACTACTTTGCACAACTATATGGCAACAAATAAAACAACCTAGGTGATATGGATGAATATTTACAAAAATATAATTTGCCTAGACTAATGGAAGAAGAAATAGATTTCTTAAATAATCCCATATCAGAAAAAGAAATCCAACAGGCCATCAAAGAACTTCCTAAGAAAAAATCCCCAGGTTCTGATGGATTCACCAGTGAATTCTATCAAACATTCAAAGAACAGCTAACCCCACAACTATACAAACTATTTGACATAATAAGTAAAGAGGGAGTTCTACCAAATTCCTTTTATGACACAAACATGGTTTGATCCCAAAGCCAGGCACGCCAAAAACAGAGAAAGAAAATTATAGACCAATCCCCCTAATGAATATAGATGCAAAATTCTTAAATAGGATACTAGAAAAAGACTCCAGCAACTTATGAGGAGGGTTATTCACTATGATCAAGTAGGATTTATACCAGGGATGCAGGGCTGTTTCAATATTAGGAAAACCATCCACATAATTGACCACATCAAGAAGCAAACCAACAAGAACCACATGTCAATAGACACAGAAAAAGCCTTTGATAAAATACAACAACCATTACTATTAAAAACACTAGAAAGCATAAGAATAGAAGGGTTGTTCCTAAAAATAATAAACAATATATATCTAAAACCATCAACTAATATCATCTACAATGGGGATAAACTAGATGCATTCCCAATGAGATCAGGAGTGAAACAAGGATGCCCATTATCACCTCTATTATTTGACATTGTATTAGAAACTCTAGCAGTAGCAATTAGAGAAGAAAAAGAAATTGAAAGCATTAAAATATGCAAAGAGGAGACCAAGTTATCACTCTTTGTGGATGACATGATGGTCTACTTAAAAAATCCTAGAGATTCAACCAAAAAGCTAATCAAAATAATCAACAACTTTAGTAAAGTTGCAGGATTCAAAATACACCCATATGTCATTAGCATTTCTATATATTTCCAACACAGCTCAGCAGCAAGAACTAGAAAGAGAAATCTCATTCATAATCACCTTAGACAAAATAAAATACTTAGGAATCTATCTCCCAAAACAAACACAGGAACTATATGAACACAACTAAAAAACACTCTCTACACAACTAAAACTAGACTTGAACAAATGGAAGAACATTAACTGCTCATGGGTAGGATGAGCCAATATAATAAAAATGAACATCCTACCCAAACTCATTCATCTATTTAATGCCATACCCACTGAACTTTCAATTTTTTTTTTACTGATTTAGGAAAAAACATACAAAGTTCATTTGGAAGTACAAAGGATCAAGTATATCCAGGGAAACAATGAAAAAAAATACAAAGGAAGGGGGCCTTGCAGTCCCAGATCTCAGACTATATTATAAAGCAGTGGTCATCAAAACAATTTGGTACTGGCTCTGAAACAGAAAGGAGGAATAGTGGAATAGACTCGGGTAAGTGACCTCAGCAGGACACTATACGACAAACCCAGAGAACCCAGCTTTTGGGACAAAAATACACTATTTCATAAAAACTGCTGGAAAAATTGGAGGACAGTGCAGGAAAGATTAGGTTGTGGTCAACACCTCACACCCTACACCAAGATAAATTCAAAATGGGTGATTGACTTGAACATAAAGAAGGAAACTATAAGAAAATTAGGCGAACACAGAATAGTATACATGTCAGACCTTTGGGAAGGGAAAGATTTTAAAACCAAGCAAGACTTGGAAAGAGTCACAAAATGCAAAATAAATAAGTTGGAATACATCAAATTAAAAAGATTTTGTACAAACAAAACCAATGTAACTAAAATCAGAAGGAAAGCAACAAATTCGGAAGCAATCTTCATAAAAACCTCTGACAAAGCTTTAATTACTCAAAGTTACAAAGAGCTAAATCAATTGTACAAAAAATCAAGCCATTCTCCAATTGAAAAATGGGCAAGAGACATGAACAGGCACTTCTTAGCCAAAGAAATCAAAACTATTAATAAGCACATGAAAAAGTGCTCTACATCTCTTATAATCAGAGAGATGAAAATCAAAGGAACTCTTAAGTATCACCTCACACCTAGCAGATTGACTAACATGACAGCTATGGAAATAATGAATACTGGAGGGGATGCAGCAAAGTAGGGACACTAATTCATTGCTGGTGGAGTTGTGGATTGATCCAACCATTCTGGAGGGCAATTTGGAACTCTGCCCAAATGGCGATAAAAGACTGTCTGCCCTTTGATCCAGTCATAGCACTGCTGGGTTTGTACCCCAAAGAGATAATAAGGAAAAAAACTTGTACAAGAATATTCATAGCTGCACTCTTCGTGGTGGCCAAAGATTGGAAAATGAGAGGATGCCCTTCAACTGGGGAATGGCTGAACAAATTGTGGTATATGTTGGTGATTGAATACTATTGTGCTCAAAGGAATAATAAAGTGGAGGAATTCCATGGAGTCTGGAACAACCTCCAGGAAGTGATGCAGAGCGAAAGGAGCAGAACCAGGAAATCATTATACACAGAGACTGATACACTGTGGTACAATTGAAGGTAATGGACTTCTCCATTAGGGACAATGCAATGTCACTGAACAATCTGCAGGGATCTAAAAAACACTATCCACAATCAGAGAATAAACTGTGAGCATAAAAACAACGAAGAAAAGCAACTGCTTGACTACAGGGGTTGAGGGGATATGATTGAGGAGAGACTTTAAAAGAACACTCCAGATCAAATACCAACAACACAGAAATGGGTTCTAGTCAAGAACACAAGTGAGACCCAGTGGAATCATGCGCCAGCTATGGGAGAGGTGGTGGGGAGGGGGGGGAGGAAAAGAAAATTATTTTTGTTTCCAATGAATAATGTTTGGAAATGACGAAATAAAATAATGTTTAAAAAAACAAATAAAATAGATAAAGCACTGGTTAATTTAATAGAAAAGAGAAACAAATTAACAGTATCAAAGATGAAAAGGGTGATCTCATCTATTATGAAGAGGAAATTAAGGTAATTATTTAAAACTATTTTCCTCAATTATATGGCAATAAATATGACAACCTAGGTGAAATGGATGAATATTTACAAAAATATAAATTGCTTAGATTAATAAAAGAGGAAATAGAATATTTATATAATCCTATCACAGAAAAAGAAATTAAACAAGCCATGAAGGAACTTCCTAAGAAAAAAATCCCTAAGACCAGTAGGATTCACAAGCAAATTCTATCAAATATTTAAAAAACATGAAATCCCAATACTATACATCCTCATTTTAGATCTCATTCCATCATATTCAGCTTATAACCTTATCTGTTATCTATCTATATTCTTTCTAATTTCCCTAATAATGATAAAGTTCTTAGGAGTTAAAACTTTAATCTTCCCACTTAAGGATGTAAATAGTTTAATCTTATTATTCATCTTTCCTATTTCCCTATTATGTCTCTCTTGGAACTTGTTCTTGAGCATGAAATGTTCTCTTCTGCTCTGCTCTTCAAGAATAGCATATTCTAGGCCACTGATCCTTGAATATAGAAGGTGGCAAACTTTGTATTATCCTGTCTATAGCTCCATAATACTTGAATCATTTGTTTATTTAGAATATTTTCCCATGGTTACATGATTCTTAACTTTTCTCACCCTTCTTCCATCCCCCCTCCTTGAGCTGATAAGCAATTCCACTGGGTAATAAATGGATCATTGTTTAACTTCTATTTCCATGTTATTCATATTTACAATTGAGTGAACTTTTAACATCAAAACTCCAATTATATCCCTATAGAACCACATGATCAATCATGTGTTTTTCTTCCGGGTTTCAGTTTCCACAATACTTTCTCTGAATGTGGATAGTGTTCTTTCTCATAAGATCCTCTGGATTGTCGTAGATCATTACTAGTAGAAAAGTCTTTTATATTTGATTGTGCCATTCTTTACTCTACAGCAGGGGTCCTGAAACTATAACCAGTGGACCACATGCAGCCCCCTGAGGCCATTTATCTGGCCCCCACCATACTTCAGGAAGACTGTTCCTTTTTCATTGGTGGTCAGTGAAAAGAGCACTGTATGTGGTGGCGCTGCAAAGCACAGCGTCGCTCATGTACAGTACTACTTCTGGTGACATAATCCTTTGCGTGGCACCTTGTTCTAAGAGTAACTGAACAAGAATGAGTGACTTCACAATGGAAGACTTCAGCATGGTGAACGGTGATCTGGGGGAGGGGATTCTGCACTGTGTATACTGCTTCCCTATATAGTGGTGGCAGTAATGAGCCTGTGCAAGGTGTGACAGGCCCATCACAGGCAGCACTGTAGCCTCTGCTATCCCAGACAGTGATATACAGATTTGTTCACAGTTTTGTTGTTGTTGTTGTTGTTGTTTACTCCAGCCATCCAATGGTCTGAGGGACTGTGAACTGGCCCCCTATATAAAAAGTTTGGGGACCTCTGCCCTAGAGTAATCTGGATGGGCAATGCAATAGAGTCTTCCATGCAGTGTTAGCAAAAGGATTCCTGCAACTTTCTTCTAAACCATTCTCTAACCCCATTTACTTACTATAAATGTGTAGACCTCTGGAAGCTGTTGCTGCTACTTCATCCACACCCAAGGCCTATGCTGTTTTATCAAGGTATGGTTTGTTTTGGCTTGCTAATCTGCAAACCATTCTCATCTTTGTGTGGTAGACCCCTGTTGCTGACCTTCTAAATTGTCTTATCATGAACAATTGTTTTTCCCCTGTTGGTTCTATCACTCTAGAATTCATTTTGAGTCTTTATATCAATGTATTTTAGTAATGTCATTTGTTAGATATCAGGGGGGTCCATGTAACTTACTTGTAGCCATCTTGACTCCACACTTGCTTTTACTTTTTTGATTAAAGCATGTTGGCACTATTATAATCTCCATTGTCTTTCCTAAAGGTGTAGCTATTCCTTCAATGTTCCTTTTCTGGAATTCTCCCTTACTTATAATCTCTAAACTCTATTTTTATTCTCTCTATGCTTCTATGTGTTTCTGTTTCTTTCTCTCTCACACTATCTCTCCTAACAAAATCTCTTTCTGTCTTTACTTCTTAATTAGATACACTATTGACCATCTCTAAACTTTTGATATTTTTTTTCACATTTTTTTCTAAAATCACCAACAATGGCTTAACAACTACTTTCCCCAGTTTTTTCTGGTCTCTACTTCTCTCCTTTTAAATCTTCCTACCATGTGGTTAGATATCCCAATCCAAATATACTGCTTGCTGTTTTCTTGTAAGAATCAGGGTCAAGGCTTCCTCTGCTTGTTGAGTGTCCTTGTGACACAAAACAGCATCACCAGCTGCTACCATTTGAAGAGTGGTGTAAAGGTGGGATTAAGTGATCACCTCTTGTGCTCTCTAACAAAGTAATTTAATATTCTATATAGCTAGAGAGTAGAAAAATTGGCTGGACACCAGGATTCAGAATAATCTTTCCAATGCATCTGCTAGAAACTTGTATAGAAGTTGCCATGTTGTGTTGAGAGAATGATTTTACAAATCTATATCATGTGAATTGTAAATTACAATTCTCCTTATTTCTATAGTTTAAGTATGGTATTATATGAATTAACTAAAGATATTCAGAAAATTAAAGAATTATGCTATTTTTCCCTTCTTAAAATAAGGAAAATGCTTTCAGATTTTGGCAAATCTGAATCTCTAAGAGGCAAGTAATAGACAATGAAATATTCAACTTATTCTGATTGCATTTGTGCCTTCCAAAGGCCCAAATTTTGGATGTCAGTTGGTTATTTAATACTTATAAAAGGGCCTTAAATTTCTGGTAGGTACATGTGCATGAAAATGGCAGGAAATAAATTGGAAGTAAGAGACAATTAAATTATATCAAGGCACAAATTGTCTAACTTTTGTATGCATTCTTTCTCAAGGATTAATAGGAAAACCTTTTTGAATTTTGTTGGGAAAAATGGGTAACCCTGAATCTCATAGATTTTTGGTGATTATAAGGCTAATGACCTGTTGTGGAATGGCAGTTCCTTGACATGGCTTCCCTTCCTCCAGTTTCCTTGATTTATAGTTTCACTAGTAGCTTCTTTGCTACTAGATCATTGACCTAGGGATCCCATTAATAGGGTTAGGTCTGTTAAGGGTAAAATTTTTGGTTTGTGACTGAATATATTTTTTAGTGGTCACCACGGATTTAAATTCTAAATCCCAATAAAATACTCAATTCAGAATTGAATTTTATAAGGTGGTTTATTTACAATAGAAGGAAGAAATTAGGAACGAGGGGGGGGGTGATTTGCTCAGGCCTGGTCGGAGCCAGGAGGATTTCAGAGGCCTCAACCAAGGGGTCTTCACAGAAGATTAAATCTAGCTCAGCTCACAGCCATGAGGCCTTCTCCAAGATGAGGGGCCTCCTAGGAGGTTAGTGCCTCCAGAAAAAGCCAATGAAAATGGGAGTCAGCCTTAATATTCACCACATGGTTATCTCAGGATAGCAGTCTGAGACCCCATGCTCAACCCCTCCAAGCCAAGTTCCACCTCCAAAATTCAAAAGTCCCTCTCACTGGAAAGTGACACAAAATATAAAGGCAGTTCTTTACATTACTTCCTGTGTCTCACATGTACCAATTATGGCTTAAACTTGGCTTTGGACAGCCCAGGGTCAGTCAGTTGTTTCTGATTTGTCACTTGCTAGTGCATGCAGATCATAGACCTTCCTCCCTCACAGTTAATCCTTAAATGGGGGTGTATACATTCATGGTTGCTAAAATTCTAAAGGCTAAAATCTAAACTTCACAGGTCCAAGGGTTATTTTTGAAAGAGTAAAAACCTGTGTAGGTGTATGGAATCTTGCTTTGTAATGACAAAATAACTGGAAATAACACAGATGCAATGAATGGGAGAAATGGTTGAATAGATTGTTATACTTGAATGTAATAGATTGTAGTATATTATAGGAAATGGCAAATATTGGAAACATGAAGAAAATAAGGGGAACATAAAATGAAGTGAAAAAAGAAGGAAAGAGAAACGTAATAATATATACTATGATTACATTTAAAAACAATAGCCACAGAATTAAAAGAAAAATATATCCAATTAAAACAAATCCAAAGGGAATTCAAAAGAGAAGATATTTCTATTAGCATACGCACACATAATGTGTTTTTTATATGAAAGTAAACTATGTGATTTTGCACATAATTTCTTGTGCATCTTTTTGGCGTTACTGGAGGTTACTAAGTATATAATATAAATTAAATTATTAATTTTTAAAAATCTTGTTGATTTTTCTGACATTATGATTGCTATCTCTGATTTTTTTTTAATTTTTAATGAAGCATAATAGATTTAACTACAGCTACTCTGTGTGTCCATGATTTAGGTTTTTAATTCACTCTGCTATCTTTTTTCTGATTTATGGGTGTGTTCATCCCATTCACATTCACAGTTATTATTACTAATTATGTGTTTCCCTCTATCTCCTTTTTCACCTGTTTACCCTTCTCTTTCTTTCTTTTGGCATTTCTCTATTCACAGATAGTTTGCATCCAACTACCATCTCTCCAAATTCAACTTCTTTTTTGTCTATCCCTCTTCTATTCACCTTTCTTTCCTACCTAGGTTATTATGGCTCACTGAGTGTAGATGTTGTTCTCACTTTGAGCTAATTCCAGTGAGAAAAGTTCAAGCATTATTCACCACATTATCTTCTCTAATTTTTGACTCTTAGGTGCCTCTACAGGTGAGAAAATTTATTCAATTGTATATTTCCTTTTCTCCTCTCCCTATGTGTTCTTCTTTCCTGCCTTTAACCTTTTTATTTTATATCAAAACATCCTATTATCTACTCCTTTCCTTCTTATATGTATATTTCTTTTTTACTGTGCTAATAGCGATAAAATTCTTAAGTATCTCAACTACTATAGATTGAATATTTTATGAAACTTAATTATTTCAAACATAGCTATGTTAAGTATGTTATATCACCTTTCCATGTACAATTAAAATCAATTCAATCTTATTGAAATACTTAAGTTTTCACTTTTCTGTTACATTTTAACTCACCTCTTCTTTGTCAAGTTTTTTTCAGGAAATTATCCTTTCAACTCTATTTTTTTTTTTGGTCAAAAATGCCTGGAAGTCCTCTATTTAATTAAATTTCATCTCCCTTCCCCCTCACCCCCCATACAGGAGATTTATTTTTAATTTCACTGGGTATGTGATTCTTGGTTGTAAGCATAAATATTTTGCCCTTTGAAATAACATATCCTATAGCTTGTGCTCCTTTCATGCCAAGTCTTGTATAACCCTAACTATGACTCCACAATATTTTAATTGCTTTTTATGACTGTTTGCAAAGCATTTTTCTTTGGTCTGAGAGTTGTTTTTTTGGTCATATTTTTTCTAGGATATTTTATTTTAGGAAATCTTTCCAGGAATTAATTAGAGGAGCCTTCAATTTCTATTTTCTACTTATATTCAAGGGTATTAGGGCAGTTTTCCTTGATGATTTCTTAAATATTATGTTCAGGTTCTTTTTTTTAGTTACAGCTTTCAGATTTCATATTCTGATAATCCTTAAATTATTTCTCCTAGACCTATTTTCTAAGTGGTTCCCATTTAATTTTATCAGTTTTTCTTATATTTTTCAATATTTTGATTTAGTCTCATTGTTTCCTGATGCCTTATGGAATTATTAGCTTCCATTTCCTCAAATTCTTATTGTTAAACAGTTTTTTTTTTCCCTTGAGTTTTTGTAATTCTTTATCCATTTGACCCACTCAAGTATTTAGGTATTATTTCTTCAGTTGTATTTTTTTCTTTGTTGTTTTATTTTTTTTTTTTTGCCTCTCCATCTAAATATCTAGCCTTTAAGAAATTGTTTCCTTAATTGCTTTTTTTTTTTTGCTTCAATTTCCATTTGGCCCATTCTAGTCTCTTAAGTTGTTCAATCTATCATTTATTTTATTTGTTGATCCATTAAATTGTTTTTCAGACTTCCAGGTAAGCATGGCGGCAGTCTAGATGTGGGAAGCTTCCCCTCCTTAGACCTACCAATATAGACAACCTAAAAGGACCCCCAAAACATTCTCATAAGAATGAAGGGACTCTACAATAGGGCGCAACATTGAAAGTACATGGGATTTGGGCATTTCAACACTATAAGGGAGTGAAAAATTTTCCACCCAAACTTGAGCTCATCTACCCTCCCCCAACCCACCTAAGGAGCCAGAGTTAGAGCCAGCTCTTGCCAGAATCAAGGAGTGAGTGAGGGGCACCTCTGGAACAAGCAAGGGGAACAACTATATCTCGGGAGCTGTCCAAGACCACTAAGGACATACTCCTGAGACCAGTTACACCTGAAACCCAGCAGCTGGGCGGGAGAGCACAGAATGTAGGCCCTCAGAGCCTGTGCACACAAGAATCAGGGAGTGATCAAAGAGCACATCTTGAGGGAGAAAGGGGCACCTCTAGGTTTTGGCAGCTGACTAAGACCACCAAGGACCTACCCCTGAGAGCAGTTACAACCTAAACTCTGGCAGGAGGGGGACCGCAGACCTTGGGCACCCCTGGGAAAGTAAAGCAGCTGTGGAGATTCAAGAGCTTGCCTCAGGCAAAAGCCTTGCACCTTAGCTCCATACATAGAGAACCTTCCCTCCTCATTCAGATTTCTGACTGGAAAAAGAAGGAAAAACAACCATAGTGATGGCAAACAGCCCAGGAACAACCTCCCAACACCAAGAAAGACAAGAAGAAGGGGTTGAACTTGTATAATTTTTATGGAGGGAAAAACAGACTACAGAGGAAACAGCAGAAGTAGAAATCCAAATAAATGCTCAAAAACCTTCCAAAAGAAACAGAAATTTTCCACAAGCTCTGGAAGTATTTAAATTGGATCTCATCAAAAAGATGGAAGCCTTCTGGCAAGAGAAGTGGGAAATGGTTCAAAAAGAAAATAAAAACAAAAAATTATAGCACAAAACCAAAAAATTATAGCTGAAAATCAAAAAGTTAAAGCAGAAAACCATGCCTGAAGGACTAGAATTGAGCAGCTGGAAACCAATGATCTTGCAAAACAGCAAGAATTAATAAAGCAAAGTCAAAAGACAGACAAAATAGAAGAAAAAATAAAATATCTCACTGACAAGGTGACAAATCAGGAAAACAGAAGAAGGGGAGACAATTTGAGAATCATTGGTCTACCTGAAAAATCAGAAATGATCAAAAATCTTGACATCATACTACAAGAAATCATGCACAAAAACTACCCTGATGTTCTTGAACAAGGGTGCAAAATAGACATTGAAAGAGTTCATAGAACACCCTCTATACTAAATCCCCAAAAGACAACTTCCAGGAGTGTAATTGCCAAATTCCAGAGCTTTCAAGCTAAGGATAAAATTGTACAAGTCAAAAAGAGACAATTCAGATACCAAGGAGCACCAATTGGGATCACACAAGACCTGGCAGCTTCCACACTAAAGGACTTCAAGGCCTGGAACATGATATTCAGAAAGGCCAAAGAACTGTTTCTTCAACCACAAATCACCTATCCATCAAAACTGACTACAAAGTATGGGCATTCAACAAAATAGAAGATTTCCAAGTATTTCTTGGAATGTAAAATTTTCCACTAAGTTCTGGTCTTTTCTTAGCAAATGCTTGGAAATCTTCTATTTTGTTGAATGCCCATACTTTCCCCTGGAAGTATATAGTCAGTTTTGCTGAGTAGTTGATTCTTGGTTGGAGACCCAGCTCTTTTGCCTTTCTAAATATCGTGTTCGATGCTTTGCGGTCTCGTAGTGTGTTAGCACCTAAGTTGTGTGTGATCCTTATGGGAGCCCCTTTATATCTGAAGCTCCTCTTCTTGGCTTCTTGTAGGATTTTCTCCTTTTCTTGGAAGCTCTTGAATTTGGCAATTACATTTCTAGGGGTTGTCTTTTGGGGATTTAGTATAGAGGGTGTTCTATGAACCCTTTCTATTTCTATTTTGCCTCCTTGCTCCAGAGCGTGGGGGCAATTTTCTTTTATAATCTCCTGTAGAATAATATCCAGTTTATTGATTATCTCTGGTTTTTTTCTGGGAGACTGATAATTTGGAGGTTTTCTCTTCTCCTTCTGTTTTCCAGATCTGTGACCTTCTCAGTGAGATATTTTATGTTTTCTTCTAATTCATTAATTTTTTGGGTTTGCTTTATTGATTCTTGCTGTTTTATGATCTCACTTTCTTCGAGTTGCTTAATTCTGGTTCTTAGGGACTGGTTTTGCTTTTCAGCTTTGTCTGCCCTTCTATTGGATCCTTCAAGCTCCTTTTCCAATTGAGTAGTCTTATCTGTCAGACTGCTGATCTCTTTCTCCCATTTTTCTTTCCAGGTTTCCATCTTTTGGGTAAGTTCCAGTTTGACATCTTCCAGAGCTTGTTAATAGTTTCCATTTTGAGAGGCATGTTCTGATTTTTTTTTGGATTTCCTCCTCATTCTCTTCTTTTCCTTGGGTACTTCCACCATAAAAGTTTTCAATAGTCACCTTTTCCCCTTTCTTGCTGGAGGCTTGATTTTGGGCCATGTAAGCCATCCCTTTGGTGGTTTTATTCCCCTTTCCTTTTTGGTCTGGGGTCTGGGTGATATGGGCGGATTTTCTGTGAATTTAGGTTGCCTCAGACTAGTTCTTCCCAGCCTCCGAGGTTTCTTAGAGCGCTGGGGCCCTGATCACAGCCAAACTGCCCAGGTGTTCAGCTGTGCCCAGATAATCAGCACGTCGTCCACCCCTGGTGTTTAGCTCCACCCAGATGTTCAGCGCAACCACCCCAAGTAAAGCTCCATGGACCCTCCTGCTCAGCGTCGGATTTTCCCATGAAACCGTCCTGAGACCTTTTTTCCTGGCAGTCCCCAGATCCCAAGGACCCTGGAGTGCCCCCCCCCCCCAGACAGAGACGTTCCCCACTCACTCGCTGTCCTGGTGAGCTCTCAGGTAACTCACTCTGGTTTGGTGGGGGAGGTGGGGGGGAGGGTAGCTCAGTTCATATTTCTGTACAAGCTTTTCCTCCTTCTTATTATAGTGTGGAAATGTTCAAACCCCACGTACCTTCACATCTGTGGGGTACTGGGGAGTCCTGTTCCACCAAAGGTGATTTTTATGCTCCTTTGATATAGTCTATTTTGTTGGGTGCCTGGGAGAGGAAGCGTGTGGCGTCTAGATTGCAGCCATGATTACCCGGAAGTCCTTCCAAGTATTTCTAAAGAAAAGACCAGAACTAAGTGGAAAGTTTGATATCCAAACACAAAAAGTGAGAGAAACATGAAACATGAAAAGGTAAATAAGAAAAAGTGGGAAAAGGAGAAAAATGTTTTTTTTTCTTTGAATTCAAACTCTCTTCTTTAAGCACTATAGTTAGATCAAATTATATATATTATATAATTATATATTAATATACCATATATTAATATATGGGGAAATGTTATTTTTAACTATCAAAAATGTATTCATTATAATAGTAATGAGGAATCACTCATAAGGAAAGATTGGAGCATTAAGGGCTATAAGATATTATACAAAAAAGGAAAAGGGTAGGGGGAATCAAGGGGAGGGTACCAAGAGATACTTGAAGAAATAAAATAAATATACAGAAAGACACACATGGGAAGGGGAGGAGAAGAATACTCCTATAAGAAGGAGAGGAAGAGAGTGCTTATAGATAATACTTAAACCTTACTCTCAGTGAAATCAACTCTGAGAGGGAAGAACATCTAGATACACTGGGATCCTCAATTCTATCTTATCCTACAGGGTAAGGGAGAAGGTAAAACTAGGGGGGTAGAGGGTAGGTAGTACAAAAAGGGAGGGAAGGAGAGGGGGGAGGGAACTTAACAAACACTAAAAAACAAAAAGGGCACAGGGAGATTGATTAAAAGTAAACCACTGGTTTAAAAGGTTATAGGAAAAGAAAGAAGTACAGAACTAGGAGAGGATATCAAAATGCTAGGGAATTCATAAGTGACAATTATAACTTTGAAAGTGAATGGGATGAACTCACCCATAAAATGTAGATGTATAGGAGAGTGGATTAGAATCTAAAACCCTACCATGTGTTTTCTACAAGAAACACACATGAGGTGGGTAGATACTCACAAGGTCAGAACTAAAGG
The DNA here is from genome assembly GCF_027887165.1 of Monodelphis domestica. NCBI lineage: Eukaryota > Metazoa > Chordata > Mammalia > Didelphimorphia > Didelphidae > Monodelphis > Monodelphis domestica. The sequence goes on along the minus strand of NC_077229.1, from coordinate 245,979,105 downwards.
TGGGAGCAAGACCTCTCCATTGATAGAAAGAAGACATTAATTACAATCATGATATCGGACTAAGCCAAAATAAAAATAGACCTGATTAAAAGGGATAGGGAAAGTAAATACATCCTGATAAAAGGGAGTATAGACAATGAGGAAATATCATAAATCAACATGAATGCACCAAATGGTATAGTACCCAAATTTATAATGGAAAATCTAGGAGAAATTAAGGAGGAAATGGATAGTAAAACTATTCTAGTGGAATACCTGAACCTACCACTATCAAATTTAGATGAATCAAATAAAAAAATAAATAAGAAAGAGGTAAAAGAGTTGAATGAAATCTTGGAAAAATTAGAGTTAATAGATATATGGAGAAAAATAAATAAGGACAAAAATGAATACACTTTATTTTCATCAGCCCATGGTACATTCACAAAAATTGACCAAATACTAAGTCATAAAAACATGGCATACAAGTGCAGAAAAGCAGAAATAAAAAATTCAACCTTTTAAGGTCATAAGGCAATAAAAATAATGATCAGTAAGGGTACATGGAGAGCCAAATAAAACATTAATTGGAAATTAAACTACATGATTCTTCAAAATACTTTAGTTAGAGAACAAATTATAGAAACAATAATTTATTGAAGAAAATGACAATGATGAGACATCATTTCAAAATCAATGGGATGCAGTCAAAGCAGTACTCAGGGGAAAATTTATATCCATGAGTTCATATATTAACAAATTAGGGAGGGTAGAGGTCAATGAATTGGGCATGCAAATCCAAAAACTTGAAAGCAAACAAATTAAAAATCCCCAGAAGAAAACCAAATTAGAGATCCTAAAAATTAAAGGAGAAATTAATAAAATTGAAAGGGATAGAACTAATGAACTAATAAATAAGACTAGAAGCTTGTATTTTGAAAAAAACAAACAACATAGACAAACTACTGGTCAATCTAATGAAGAAAACAGAAAGAAGAAAATCAAATTAATAGTATAATAGATGAAAAGGGAGAACTCACCTCTAATGAAAACGATATTAAAGAAATAATTAAAAATATTTTGCCCAATTAAATGACAATAAACATGCCAATCTAGGTGATGTGCATGAATATTTACAAAAATATAAATTTCCAAGATTAACAGAGGGAGAAATAGAATTCTTAAATAATCCCATATCAGAAAAAAGAAATTCAACCGTCCATCAAAGAACTCCCAAAGAAAAAATCCCCAGGGCCTGATGGATTCACAAGTGAATTCTATCAAACATTCAAAGAATAGCTCATGCCAATAATATACAAACTACTTGACATAATAGGCAAAGAGGGAGTTCTACCAAATTCCTTTTATGACACAAACATGGTACTGATTCCAAAGCCAAGCAGGTCAAAAACAGAAAGAAAACTATAGACCAATATCCTTAATGAACATAGATGCAAAAATCTTAAATAGGATACTAGAAAAAGATTCCAGCAAGTGATCAGAAGGGTCATCCACCATGATCGGGTGGGATTTATACCAGGAATGCAAGGATTGTTCAATATCAGGAAAACCATCCACATAATTGATCATTTCAACAAGCAAACCAACAAAAATCACAAGATTATCTCAAAAGATGAAAAAAAAGCCTTTGAAAAAATAAAACACTCATTCCTATTAAAAACAATAGAAAGTATAGAAATAGATGTGTCTTTCCTAAAAATAATGAATAGTATCTATTTAAAACCATCAGCCAACATCATCTGCAGTGGGGATAAACTAGATGCATTCCCAATAAGATCAGGAGTAAAACAAGAATGTCTATTATCATCTTTATTATTTAACATTATGCTAGAAACACTAGCAATAGCAATTAGAGAAAAAAAATTGAAGGTGTTATAATTGACAATGAAGAGACCAAGCTATCACTCTTTGGGGGATGATATGATGGTCTACTTAAAATATCCCAGAGAATCAACTGAAAAGCTAGTGGAAATAATCAACAACTTTAGCAAAGTTGCAGGATACGAAATAAACCCACATGTGTCATCAGCATTTCTATTTATCTCCAACATATTTCAGCAGCAGGAATTAGAAAAATTCCATTCAAAATCAACCTAGACAATATAAAATACTTAGGAATCTGTCCGCCAAGACAAACACAGGAACTATATGAACACAATTACAAAACACTTTCCACACAACTAAAACTAGATCTGAGCAATTGGAAAAATATTAACTGCTCATGGGTAGGATGAGCTACCATAATAAAAATGACCATCCTACCCAAACTTATCTATTGATTTAGTGCAATACCCATAGAATTTCCAAAAAAAAAAAAATATTTACTGATTTAGAAAAAAAAAACATAAGGAAATTCATTTGGAAGAACAAAAGATCAAGGATATACAGGGAAATAATGGAAAAAAAAATACAAAGTAAGGTGGCCTTGCAATACCAGATCTCAAACTATACTATAAAGCAGTGGTCATCTAAAAAAATTGGTATTGGCTAAGAGACAGAAAGGAGGGTTAGTGGAATGGACTTGGGGACAAGTGACCTTAGCAAGACAGTCTTTGAAAAAACCTATAGATCCCAGCTTTTGTGACCAAAATCCACTATTTAATTAAAAAAAAAAACCTGCTGGGAAAATTGGAAGACAGTGTGGGAGAGATTAGGCTTGGATCAACACCTCACACCCTACACCAAGATGAAGTCAGAATGGTGAATGACATGAATATAAAGAAGGAAAGTATAGGTGAATTATGTGAACACAGAATAGTATACATGTCAGACCTTTGGGAAGGGAAAATTTTAAAAACAAACAGGACTTAGAAAGAGTCTTGAAATGTAAAATAAATAATTTTGACTACATCAAATTAAGAAGTTTTTGTACAAATAAAATCAATGTAACCAAAATCAGAAGGGAGGCAACAAATTGGGAAACAATCTTCATAACAAAAGCTTCTGACAAAGGTCTAATTGCTCAAATTTACTAAGAGCTAAATCAATTGTACAAAAAAATCAAGCCATTCTCCAATTGATAAATGGGCAAGGGACATGAATAAGCAGTTTTCAGATAAAGAAATCAAAACCATTAATAAGCACATGAAAAGGTGTTCTAAATCTGTTATAATCAGAGAAATGCAAATCAAAACCATTCTGAGGTATCACTTCACACCTACCAGATTGGCTAACCTGACAGCAGAGGAAACTAATGAATTCATGAGGGGATGTGACCAAGTATGAATATTAACTCATTGCTAGTGGAGTTATGAATCGATCCAAACATTCTGGAGGGCAATTTGGATATATGCCCAATGTGTGCTAAAAAGACTGTCTGCTCTTTGATCCAGCCATAGCATTGCTGGGTTTGTACCCCCAAAGAGATATTAAGGAAAAAGACTTGTACAAGAATATTCATAGCTGTACCCTTTGTGGTGGCAAAAATTGGAAAATGAGGGGATGCCCTTCAATTGGGGAATGGCTGAACAAATTATGGTATCTGTTGGTGATGGAATAATATTGTGCTCAAAGGAATAATGAAGTGGAGGAATTCCATGTGAGCTGGAACAACCTCCAGGAATTGATGCAGAGTGAAATAGCAGAACAAGGAGAATATTGAACACAGAGGCTTATACACTGTGGTATAATTGAATGTAATGGATTTCTCCATTAGTGGCAATGCAGTGATCCTGAACAACCCGGAGGGATATATGAGAAAGAGCACTATCCACATTCAGAGGAAAAACTGTGGGAGTATAAACACCAAAGGAAAAACAACTGCTTGATTACATGGGTCTAGGGGGATACTATTGGGGATGTAGACTCTGAATGAAAATCCAAGTGCAAATACCAAAAATATGGAAATGGGTTCTTTTCAAGGACACATGTAATACCCAGTGGAATTGTGTGTGGGGTATGGAAGGGAGTGGGGAGGGGAGGGAGGAATAGAAAATAATTTTTGTAACCAGGGAATAATGTTTGAAATTGACCAAATTTAAAAATAAATAAATAAATGGAAATTTAAAAAACAATAAATTCTTTTGCTTTTCTCCCAAGAGTTCTTTTTGTGATTGACATCCTTTGTCACTAAGCCTAGTTATTTTGGGGTCCCTCAGTTTTGCAGTTAAAGTTTTTGGCCCAGCTGGCTTATTGTGTGGATACTTGCATCTGTTTTGTCCAGGTCGATTCCACTCTTACTGCTACAAGGTTCTCTGGAGTCTCCTCTTGATAGAGTCAAAGAGAGCTTAGGGTCTAGCCTAGTAAGAAAAGAGCCGAGAATAAATATTGGGGTCTCACCCAGTGAGAAAGAAGCCACAAATTATTCTTACAGAGAGATGCTGCTATTCTCAGCCAAAGGTCACAAGCAAAGCTGAGCTGTTATGACAAGCTTCAAGTATGTTTTCTGGGGATATGTTCAAGACTCATTCTGGTGTGTTTTTGTAAGCCTCTAGAGATGTTTATGTTCTGTCACTGGGGGAGATTTAGATCTCTTGTACCAATTGTCTATAAACAAAAAGTCTTTGTCATCTCACAGACAGATGTTTCTGTCTGCCTAATAGAACTCTCTCATTATAAAAGCTTGTCTCTTATCTATAAAAAATGGAGCTTCTGCATGGCCCCCACCTAGTCTCAGTCTCTGTTCTTTCTTTAGCATGTGGACCCTACCAAGCCCAGAAACCAGTGTCTGGTACCCAACTTGGCCCCAATCCCAACCCCAGAATGCTGCCCCATCAATATTTAGGAACAAAGTAATTACAATTTTGAGAGAAAATGGGAAAATTGTCATTAAGCATAAAATACGAGGTAGCATTCTTAAAAAAAAAAAAGATTGGAAGAGAATAGGAAATAGAATCAGTTGAACACCAGACTCAGATCATGGAAAGAATTTTGAGAAAGACTCAGGATAAATTACAGAAGAAGAGAGCAGAAATGTTTTGTTTTCCAAGAAAAAAACACAAAAAACACTTTATCATGGCCAAAAGCAACTCGGCCACTTAAAGTGCTAATGCCCTGAAAAATAAGAAATGGACAGTGTACTAAAACAGTGTAATTTTATACTGAGGCATAGGAAGAGGATATTTGAATATTCCATGACAAAATGTGAAGAAAAAGTAAATACAGTAGATAATCCTGAGAGAACACTGATTTTGAAGCAATTTAAATGTTGTCGGTGTTGTCCTTTGTGACCATCTTGTCAGATATGCACACAGGGATTGGATTTAAAGGAAATCTGTTTCTTTCTGTTCCCTATCATTCTGGAAAGTGGGGTATATACAGAGCAGAGACTGTGTTTGAGAGATTCAAAAAGAAACATGAATTATTGAACCTCAAACTTTAAGACTATCTAAGTGAAAAAAGGAAGAGAAAAGATATTTGATCCCATAATTTGATTAGATGTTTAATTAGGATTAATTTTAAAGGTTGAAATATATATATATGGATTTTGGGAAATCACTAATGATTATTTCAGATAAGTTTGATTCTGTACAAAACTTAATGGTTAAAGAATTGTCTATTACTAGGATTTGAAATAAATAATGGTTACAAATTTGAATGTCTAGACATATCTGAAATATTTGAGTTAACTGAACATTAGGAATATAATGTTTTCTCTAAAGGTAATTAATAGCCAGCCTGATGCAGAAAAAAATGATTTTTTTATTTAAAAGAAACAGATGGGGAAACAAACCCTTGATAAGAGCTGTCCTAGCTGCTTAATAGATAAGGTCTAATAAAGTAAGTGTAAAGTGTATCACAATTAGTTCCAGCTTTCTGAAAGAAGTAATTTAATCTGGAGAAAATTCTGTATGGTCTAAATTTTGAGTTTTCAAATGAGTATATAAAAGAAGTTTTAAATTTGTTAATCTGTAAGTGTGGAATGGAACAAGTACTAAGAGATTGGAATATCACAAAAAGGAATTTCTGAATTTGTAAGCATTTGTTTTAACTGATTGGAATATATGAATTGTTATCAAAATACATACTCTGGATAAGAATGATTTCATGGCTTAGGGGTAAACATGTATTAAAGTGTAATCTGTTAGAATATAATTTCTTGTAAACAAACAGTATATGAATTTTTACTGTGAAGAAAATTACTTCTTAAGATGAATGGGATAAGACAATATGTAAACATATGATATGTACATAATATAAATGATGATTCAATTGATTCAGGACTGATAATAGCAGGTGACAGAATACCTGGTGGAAGTTAAATTGAGTGATGGCAAAAGCAAGCCATAGAATGTGAAAGAGGTATAGGATAAGCATATGAAAGATATAAATTACAGGAGACTTTAATGAAATATGGAGTCTCTTTATGAAAGCTAAAAGACAGACAGGTTGTCTGAAAAATGTATGGAGATCTGTGAAGGTGTCAGAAGGAAAAAAAATAGACAATTTGGATTCTGTTTGAAGTAGAGATGTGAGGGGGGAAAGAGTAAATGTTTTGAGACTGGTGAAAAAGCAAGTAAAAGTCAGTGAGAATTTGCATTGAAAAAAGAAGTTTTCAAAATCCACTTGAAAGTTGTGGAGTTTTTAATTAAAATCCATTGGGAGAAAGGTAATATGAAGTTGTTTTTTTAAACATATAAGTTTTATAAGTGAAGAAAGAGGAAAAAAGAAAAGGTTGTTAGTAATATAAAACAATATTTTCCCTCATTTCTCAGTAATGTAAATAAACCAAGAGATAAAGACATAATAGATTATAAATAACAGCTTTGAGATAATGCTGCTAAGTAGTTAAAAAACTTTCTGCAAACTTATTAACTCTTTCCTGACATACAGAAAGAGTAGTATCTAACAAGTGCCAAAGTCAGCATCCTCTGCTAGACCTTTCCCTTCTGTGGTAAGGTCTGTGGTAGTTTGCTGCTGCATTAGCCCATGTGGAATATTTCCTTGCTCTGCATTTTGTTGCCTCAGGCTAGGTAGAAGCATATATACCTTGGTGTTGTGCTTCTCCCTATATGTGTCTTTATTGTTTGCCTCAGCACAGTTTAAAGGTAAGGCTGTTCCTCTGTCTACTGTATCATGACCTTAGGTTGCTTGGCAGCATGTTGTGTTGCTCTCCCCTTCTGCCCTTGCTTTGGATTGCTCCCCAAGATGATCCTTTATTACCTCAGGTCATGTGGAACATATAGGCTGGTGTTGGGCTGCTCCCCAACTCTGCTGTTTTATTACTTCAGGCTATTGGACAGTAGGTAATTCTGCTCTCTGCTCTGCTGTTCCATTGCTTCAGACTACATAGAAATATTTTGAGCTCATATGACTTAATTTGGTTCACCTTGATGCTACACTTGCTAGGCTACTTGCCCTTCTTAGCCCAGTGAGTTATGTCCCTTCTGCCTTCCTTTATTTTGAGGCATTTTATTCTCTATTTTTGTTGAATTTGAGGCTTTGGGTGAGCTCAACATCCCTTATTCTGTTACCTTAACTCTGATAAGTCCTTTTTCTCTCTGATCCAGTGACACTGACTTCTTGGCTATTTCATAGACTGGATACTCTATTTCTTTGGCTTCCAAGCTTTTCCTCCAACTACCCCCCATTCCAGTAATCCTCTCCCTCTTCTGTTCTACCTACTGACCTATATAGCTTCTTTAAGTTCCAACAAAAATACTGATTTTAATTGGAAACCTTCCTCAACCCTCTTCTTTCTATTGATTTCCTTCTATTAATCACTTCTGATCTGTTCTTGCCTTGCTTACTGTGTGTATGATTTCATGTTGTTTCCATTCTCTTTGAAGACATAGACTAACTTTTGTTTCTTTTTGCATTTCTAGAACTTAGCATAGTACTTGGCACAAAGAAGGTACTGAGAAAATATTAATTAATTGTTGAAAATAATGGAAAAATTATTGAATGAAAAATTTTCAATCCAAGGGAATTACTGTGGGATGACTCTGCTTTCCTAACTATGGCTTGCAGGACAGAGTATCACAGTCCTTTGCTTATTGCAGGTGTTCAATAAATTATTTTGGCTGGATTTTTTTGCTGTTATATTATCACTGAGGGGATAATCAGGGAGAAAAATCTTTGTAATTTGTTTGTAAGGTATATGTGCAACCATGAAATCATGGGTTTTTTGAAGTATTGTCAAATAGATGAGGTATATATATATATATATATACATATTAGTTAGCATTGTAATTATATGTATATGTAATGTAAATATATATGTATAGCATATTAATATATATGTAAATAATTTTTATATGTATATATATTAGTTAATATTGCTTGCCTTCATTCAGATCCTGTAGTAAAAAGCTACTTTCTCTGAAAGAAAAAGGATTCAAAATATGAATACTTGGGATATCATTCTAGAATGGTGCTAGATGCAACCCATGGAGCTGAGTAGATGTGCAAGAATATTTTTTTGTTGAAAATTAAATAACTTTCAAAATTTTGTTAATCCTAGTTTGACTTTAAATTGGATTTGGTGTTTAATAATGTTTTACACTTTAATTATAAATCAATATAATAAGCAAGTTCTTCATGAACAAATGTATTTGAAAATCACAGAATTTACTTGAATTTATATAGTCATCAAATATAATCTAAAAATGTACTAGTTTTAAAAATGGGAAAAGACACAGATACATATTTAACAAATCTCAGTCTCAAACCTATATATTTTTAAACTTTAAAATAAGTTCTCTTTTTCCAACGCTGATATTTTGTTTTAATCTAAAAAAAGCCAAAAATTCTATTTGTAAAGTGGATGCATATTTTAAATATATATATATATGTCAATAAACACATAAAAATGTTCTAAATCCCTCCTGATTAGAGAAATGCCAATTACAACAACTCAGAGATAATACCTTACACTTAGCAAACTGGCCAATATGGCAGCAAAGAAAAGTGATTAATGATGGAGCAAAGATGGCAAAATTGGGACACTAATGTAGAGTTATGAATTGGCTCAAACATTCTGGAGGGCAATTTGTAATTATGCACAAAGAGCTTTTAAAAAAATGTCTACACTTTGACACAGCCATATGTAGAAAGGAAAACTGAAGCAAGTTTTGGACTTTCTGCCAATCAGGTGGAACAAACAGCAGTTGGATTGTTAGAGAGAAGATATTGACAAGAATGACAGTTTCTGGGGGGAGGAGCAACTGGAAGTGGAAGTTGGTCTCCTGACTCAATCTCTTCCTGGCCCTCAGACTGGAAAGAGCCTCTTTCCCTAACTCAGGATAGAAGTACCTCTATTCATGATTTTTCCAACTGTTTGCTCTACCTGAATTCTGGTGATCCTATCATCAAACAAAAGGACTTAAAGGAAGCAATTTGAACACTAAGGCCAGTCTTTAGGGGTGTCAGCCTGAAAAAACAGGCCCAACCAGTTCTGAAAGTCAGAACTTTTCTACCTCTTGCTGTCTACTGCTAAGACTTGAACTTAAGAAAACTAACATAGATTAGCATAGACAGGAATAAAAGAAACCCTCCACCAGCCTGTGAGGGCTGGTCTCAGCTCAAAAGCTGAGAGAGACTCAAACCTAATCTAGGGTAATCCTGATTCCATCTTCCCTGATACCTCCCAATTCAAACTTGTTATTAAAATTCATCTTTATTTAAATAACTGAAGTCAGATAAAAGAACCATCATTTCAGGGGACACAAATGGAACTGAACCTCAGGACAGCCATTCAACCATATATGGTCCTTATTGGACCACTGCTGGGCAACCTTGGTCCCAGAAGAGGGTTATCCCTCAGGGGGTGTCAGTTGTAAACCTTAAAATTTCTCAGACTTATGAATGTTGGAAATTTCCCCATTGGGGAATCTTCTACTTAAAAAAAGTTCCCTAGCAGATAGTGAGAATTCTACTTGAATGTGAAAACTCCTTGCCTTGGGAATATCCCTACTCCACCCTACTTAAGACTGCTTTAGGACAGAAAACTCCTTACTGAACAATGAAAGTGCTTTGACCCATGCTTATGGAAAGGACAGGAAGTTCTTTGAGTCATGCCTGTTTTTAAAATTGATACAAGGGGATGCTAGGTACCAATATAGGTGGGGCAACTTGTAAACTACTTAAACCTAAAAGGGTGATAACTTATTCAGAGGTTTTTTCTTAATGAAATTTGTGGACACAGCAGCATTTTTTCTGACTTACTAAAGAGATTAAAACTACTCAGCCTTGAATTCAAAATGGGAGGTCCTTTAGAAACATCTACAGTGATTGGTAATTGTAAGGACTTAGGGGAGGTGACACAGACAGTAAAGGGAACGGAATGGAGCAAATATTTTGGGATTCAATTGAAGTTAAAAAGAAAAGCAAGAGCAGCCATCATATTCTCAGACAAAGTTAAAACAAAAATATATCTAATAAAAAAGAGATAATGTAGGAAATTACATCTTGTTAAAATGCACTATAGAAATGAAGTAATATCAGTACTTAACATGAAAGCACCAAATGGTGTATTGTCCAAATTTTAAATTAGAAATTTAATGAGGTTAAAGAAGAAAAAGATAGTAAAAACTATACTAGTAGGTGACTTCAATCTTCTCCTATCAGAGCAACCTGATTCTTACCAAAAAAATAAATAAGAAAGAAGTAAAAGAAGTGAATGAAACTTTAGAAAAAGTAAGATTTAATAGATCTGTGGAAAAAATTGATTTTGGTTAAACAGATTTTTTTTCAGTAGCACATAGTATATACACAAAAAACAACCATGTATTAGGACATATAAATTTTACAACCAAGAGGAGAAAAGCAGAAATAATAAATTTATCCTTTTCCGTTCATAATTCAATAAAATTTTGATCAATAATGGTTCATAGAAAGACAAATTAATTGGAAACTAGATAATCTATTTCTTCAGAAGGGTTGGACCAAAGAAAAATTATAGAAACAACCAATAATTTCATTAAAAAGAATGAGAATAAGGACATAACATATAAAAATTTATGGGATACAGCCAAAGCTTTACTTAGGGAAAAATTATATCCTTGAATAATTATATCCATAAAATAGAGGAAAATCAGATTAATGTATTTGTTAGGCAATTAAGAAATGAAAAAACTAAAAATACCCCCAAAATAGTTTTATCAAATTATTTTCATTACACATATATTTTTCTTATATCTAATCCAGAAAGATCAAAAATAGATAAAGAAAATTACATACCAATTTCCTTAATGAATATTTTAGCAAAAATCTAAAATAAAATACTAGCAAAGAGACTACAGCAATATATCAGAAAGATCATTCACTATGACTAGTGGGGATTTATTCCAGGAATTGAAAGCTGGTTTAATATTTATAACTCATCTTTTTTCTGGTATAAAGAATTGGAAATCAAAGGTATCTCCATCAATTGGGTAATAGCTGAAGAAATTGTGGTATATAAAAGTGTTGTAATATTATTGTGCTAAAAGAAATGATGAGCAGAATGATTTCAGAAAGAGCTGGGAAGATCTATATGAACTAATGTAGAGTGAAATAAGTAGAACCAGGAAAACATTGTACACAATAACAGCAATATTTTGAAATGATCCACTGTGAAAGACTTAAGCATTCTCAACAATACAATTATCTAAAACCATTCTGAAGGACTTGTGACAAAGAATGCCATCCACCTCCAGAGAAAGAACAATTGGAGTCAGAATACAAATCATAACGTATCATTTGTCACTTTAATGTAGTTAGGATTTTTGTTTTAGGTTTTGATTTTATATGATTATTCTCATAAAAATGAACAATATGGTGAAGTTTTCTATAATAACATATGTTTAAACCAGATCTAATTACTTTCCAGCTTTGGGAAAGGGGAGGCAAGTGAGAGAGCAATACAGTTCAGATCATATATCTTTGGAAAACTTATGTGGAAATTTGTTCCATATAATTGGTAAAATAAAATGTCTTGATTAAATGAGAAAAAAATTGTCAGTATGCATTATATTGGTCAATATAGATATCTACTATGACAGAAGAAACAAGAATCACTGCCACAGAAAATAACACTGAGCTTGATGGGAGGTCAAGTTAATCTGAAATTTTATCCTTGTTAGAGAAGATCAGATTTAAACTAGATACTGAAAGAAATTGATGCAGAAAGAGAGGGCATTTCTACCATTAGAATTTATAATATGTAATGAGCCAACAATAGAAATAACAGAAAGGTTTTACACATACTCACATTCTGGTATAGTATTAGAATGAGAAAATATCAGGAAAGCAGAAAATATATAAACTGGAATATAGAATACAAATGCTTCAAACAACTCAGATCCATGTAGAATTCAAAAGCTATTTCCATGGTTTTTCTCTGAAAGAACATGGAGGGAAATTCAGATTCTTATCTGAGACCATTACCTAATGGGTATCATAAACTAAGTTCTACAATTGAGTTTATATAAATTCTGACTAGAAGTTTCTTCACTCAGATTGTTGTTCTTCCTGTTGATACTTTGTAATATGTCACCATTTTCATAAGCAATGTGGAAGACAGGCTGTTCAAGGGTTATTTCTATTTGTCTGACAACTTCTGAAGTTTTAAGGGTAGATAATGGGTAAATGCAAGTAGAAAGTTGTTCCCAGAAGTTTAAAGAAAAATAAATCATATTGGAACACCATATGAATCTTGGAGTAATTTGGGGAAAAATATGTGTGTGTGTGTGTGTGTGTGTGTTTAGTCAGGAGTTTAGTCTGAATTAAAATCCAAAATAATTCCCACTAATGAAGAAATAACTTTTCACATGGGTGGTACAATCTTGAGATGCTTTTATACTATACTGTTTTAGTTTTTGAGAGAAAAATATGTATTCTAAGATATTGACATTTTTATTTAAATTTAGCCAGGTGAGTTGCACTGTGTATATCTTCTTTTTCAATTTCTGAAACAATAGTAAGGTCTATGATACTTGCTAGATTATTAGCATTGCAGTTTATAAGGCGGAAATAATTTTGCTCTGTAAATACATTTTACATTTCATATTTAATTAATATTTCACATCATTTGTAATTATATAATAAATACCGGGTAACAATACAGGTAAGCAGTTCATTATTTTCTCTTCTTAAGAAAAACAAAAACTATTAAGTTTGAGGTATTTCTCATTGCCATAATTTGTGAAAGCAGGAACATGAATGTTAATGTATGCATGATATATAGCATGTGAATTAAATCTATTAATATTAGTTTAAAAACAGATTTGATTTTTTAAAGGAAAAGAGCAATGTGATTTTCCTTGTACATCTGAGTATGGGTCTTAAGTTTTAAATGATTATAGTTGATACAATAAAGTCAAATAAATGTTCAAGTGGCATTGGAATCAGTGATGCTGTTTGTATGATGACATGATCCAACCAAACATAATATTTGATTATGACAATACAAAAGTAGTTCTTCTGACTCTTCTCACCCAGCAGGCAAAATGTATTTATTCCCTGAAAAGAATACTAGAAAATAATGAATATGACCACTAAGTAGGATTGATATCTTTGATGTCCAAATCAGTGGAACAATTTTTGAAGTGGAGGAAGTGATATCATCAAGCTTGTTTTGAGGAATTATAGGATTTAAACCATTACATATACAGGAAGACCAAATATTAAAAGGGCACAGAGTCCCAAATAATTAGGACATGGATTTAAGCCAAAATTTACTTTACATGCAAAGGAAGGAAATTATACCAGCTCTTCTCCAAGATATTGTCCAGATATAAAATCTATAAATTTTAGGCCCACTTGACCCAATCTGTCATTGCTTTTGTAGTGAGAATTTGGGCACCTCTGCGGTGGTGGTGGGTAGAAAACAAGACTAGATCACTATAGTAGGTATGGAAATCATGGCTGAGATATGGAGGTGAGTCAATGAAGGGGAAACCAGAGAACATTTTTCTCTCTTGCTGTGATGTGTGAAGCTTCTTCCATCCACTGATCATTTTCCACTGATTCTCATCCTGTACTAAAACATCAGAAGTAAAAGATTTTACACCACATCTTGTTTTCCCTATATCTATGTTGCTGAATTTTAGAATATTAGAGAAAATATTTTACTCTATTATTTGCTTCCCACTCTCGTATCCCTATCCACTTTAAATTCATCCCACCCAATTCCCTACTCTAGATTTGTCTACCAGCATATTTCCACTGTCCCCTCTGTAATTTCCCTTATATAATTAACACAATTTCTTTGCTTTAGACAAATTCATTTCATGTACCTTCTTCTGTATTCTGATTAAAATTCACCATCTGTCTTCAAGGTTTCATTGCATTCTGACTGTCTTTAGATAGCAATTCATTCCAAGAATCTTTTTTTTTTCAATACTCACATTAAACTTTGCTGCCTCCATTTCACTGGTATTATAGTCTTTACTTATCTTTAATATTCCAAAATCTGCCATAATTCAGCAATCTCTACTCCTTTAAGGTTCAATTCCTTATAAAAATTATAATTATAATTTAGATTGTGTTGTTGTATAGAATAGCCTCCCTAGAATATTCTTTCCTTCTTAAAGTATTCATTGCATATCTCATAGTCTTCTTCTTTAGCCCAAGTTACATTGTCATATTAGGAATAAGTTAGTTTTACTTCAAATATTTTAACCCGCCAAGTTAATAATTTACTAAAGTGCTACAGACCATTCTATCTTTCCTGAATTTACACACACATGTATGCATGTGTATATATACACACACACACATATATATGTATATATATACATATATATACACACACACACAGAAAATCAAATATACATATACATCCAATGGGAAATCATGAGGTTAAGAATTTCTGATGATGATACTTCCCCTACAAGTATTAATTATAACCTGCTTAGAAAGATTTGGACATTGAGCATTTAAGTGACTTTTACTGGGGTGTATGAAGTGCTCAGGGAGGAGAAGTATCTCTGGTATGGAGGGCTTGTCGTGCCCTATTACAGCAACTCTCCAGCCTCTGACCCTCACCTGACACCCAGCTCTCACTTGTTGCTCCTAGTAGCTGCTAGCATGAGGCAGCGGCCATACCCCGGGCAATGGCTTCGACAGGCCGGTTTAAACCTTGTGAGGGTAGCCTTTGGGTCGTCGATCCCTGGTGAACCAGGGCTTTGCTCACCTAGCATGTGAAGACTGTTTCGGCAGAACAGGTGGAAGAAACCAATAAGAAGGTTCAACGGCTGAGATGGCGATACAGCAAGGCACTGTGGAGTGCTTAGGGCATGATGGAGCACAACAGACAACACGGCCATCCAATGCGGCTGAGGAGGTCTCCAGGTGTAACGATTTTTCGTGCTAATGGACCCAGGCTTCCAACGCCAAAAGAGTGGGACTGCCTCTGTGCATCAACTTTTCCACTTAAATCTTCATGCACAAGTGTCTTTGTGCACAAAAACACACAAAGACAATCGTCATCCTCGGTTACCGAGAGACTACTACTACTACTGGGTTAAAATTATCAGAGACAGAACTTGAAAATAGTTATTCTTTAATACAATATAAGTTCTCTATATGAGGTTTTATTTCACATTACATGTTGAGCTCCCCTAGACTCAACAAGAAGATATAAGTAAAATGAAGAATTATTGGATTTTTTTCTAAAATGAAGATAGATAAATTTGAAGGAATGTTTTACATAGAGGATAGAATTTTTTCAAGTCAATATCATGTTTTTAAATGGGAGAGTTGCAATTATAAAAATATGCACATTTTACATTCTATGTTTAAAATATTAGTTGTGTTAGATCATACAATTTAAATAATGACTTCTTCAGAATCATTCAGTACCTTAATAATTCATATGACATAAAGAACTCATAGTTTAGAGTAAAAAGATTCAGCTTTGTAGGTAAAAACAAGTATAAAGGAACAAGGTTATGTGTCCTTGTTGCTGCAATGTTGGATTTCAAATTATTTAAATGAAAGAATTCATCTATACACTAAGCTATAAACGGCATAAATTATTTAGTTTAATTTGTGTTTCTTCACTTCGAAAATGCTATTTGTTCCTTTAAAATGAATTTGAAGCATAGGACATGGCAATATATGATTCTATACTTTAGTAATTATCATATTTCATGGTTTTATTGTACTGTTTAAGTTACTGCTAGACTGAACACTGCTTATGATTTTTACAAGATTGCCCATCTTCTTTGCTATTACCATTTTTGTTTGAATAATTTCATTTTTAAAAAGTGTAATGATGCTTATTACTCTTAATGGGAAATAAAAAAGGACACTGAAACATGAACAATTATTTGAGTTACACTCTAGAAAGTGTTAGAAATTTACAATTTATCACCTTCTGTTCATTCCACTGCCTGTTTAAAAGGACCAAAATTCTGTGTGTGTATATACTTCATTGCAGTACTTTATAATGACTTACTATTATTACTGAAATAAAAAACTCTCCCAGTCAACTTTCAGAGATGATCAGGTGGAAGAGAGGAGTATTGTAAAATATTGTTCCCAAAAGTTTTATTATAAAAAATAAGGAGCTCTGAAAAATAGCTTATGTACTATCCCTCAAACTTTAAGTTCTTGATGATTGAATTTTTCAACCTTAAGAAAAAACATGAGTTTCTTTAAGAAAATGAATAAATCACAAGGAAAATTATTTGTAGCAATAGAAAATGCAGCATCAATTGGCCTACTAGTTCATATTAAATGTCTATTCATCTATCTACACATTATGATTTATTGTCAAAAGTCTATAAGTCTTGTTTTTCTTCTTTTTCTGTTCTATAAGAATAGCCCAATATCTTTTAGCTGGGATTGGACTATGAAATTACTCTTCAATATAACTTTCTTAACATTATCTGTGTATATTAGTATTAAGTCGGCATTAATGGAGAATGTATGGGGGACATGGAGACAGAGATTATCAGTTATAACTAATGTTCACAAAATCCTAATATACAACAAAAATTGATGTAGTTGAGCAGAAAGACTTTCACAAGCTATGGAGTCCAGAGCCATAATTCAGAGGAAGTTGAATAGCTGAGTAAAATGCAGGTACAGATAGAAATTTGGGTGAAGGTAAATAAGCTAGTGGTTTAACCTATTATGGAGATAAAGAAGAGAGATAAAGAGAGATAAAGAAGATAAAGCATCACAGGAGGTTAGGAGAATGCAGAACTGTGAGGTCATATGCTTTTAAGGAAGAAGAAGTCTGAGTCATATATTGAGCTTAATGAGAAGGGGGAGAGACATGAAAAACTATAAATGATAGTAACATAAATCTGGAATGGATTGAGTGAATAACTTTATTTGCTCAGGTTTAGTTTCCTTATTCCTTTAGTTCTATGTTTTCCTTTGTTAACATAGAAACAAAGATCAAAAGGTCATCGAACTATAGATGGAAAAGAATTTAGAAGAAATGAAATTCATTTTTTTTTTGTGTTACAGGAAAGGAATAAAGGCCAGAGACTGCAAAGTACTCTACCAACATGACACAGGTAGTGATATGAAGAGGTCAAATTTGAAGAATGGGCCTTTTATCTCAAATCCAGACCTTTTCCCATGTATCCCACATTTTCTCACCACTCTTACAATGGTATCAGCTATTGCCTTGAATTGAAATTTATTGTATAACAATATTAATGAGTAAGTAAGCAATTTGTTTGATTCTACTTTTTGTGGAATATATTAAAGCTAACAGAAATACCTCCATGAATGTGTCATGCTTTGATACAAGATAATAAAAAAACAAATTTGAGAAGTACTACCTTCTACAGAAAAGCAAATTTAAAGTTAATTGGAAACTAATAATCTAATTCTTTAAAACCTGGTGGGTCAAAAAAGAAATATTAGAAACAATCACAGACTTCATTAAAGAGAATGTCAATGAGGTGGCAACATATCAACACCTATGGAATACAATCAAAGCAGTACTTGGGAAAATTTATATCTCTAATTGCCTATAGCAACAAAATTGAAAGAGAGGAGATCAAGGAATTAGTCTTACCATTTAAAAATATAGTAAAAGAACAAATTGTAAATCACCAGATAAAAACTAAATTGGAAAGCCTAAAAATTAAGGGAGAAATTAATAAGATTGAGAGTAAAATAACTATTGAAATAATAAATAAGACTAGGAGCTGATACTATGAAAAAAAACAAGTAATATGGATAAAATACTGGTTAATCTAGTAAAAAAGAAAGAAGAAAATCAAATTAACAGTATCAAAAATGAAAAAGGTGATCTCACCTCTAATGAAGAGGAAATTAAGGTAATTATTAAGAATTATTTTGCCCAATTATATGGCAATAAATAACACTATATTAAGTGAGTGAATATTTTCAAAAATATAAGTTTCCTAGATTAACCAAAGAGGAAATGGAATATTTAAATAATCCCATATTAGAAAAAGAAATTGAATAAACCATAAAGGAACTTCCTAAGAAGAAATCCCCAGTGCCAGATGGATATAAAAGTGAATACTATGAAACATATAAAGAACAACTAATCCCGATAATATACAAATTATTTGACAAAATAAACAAAAACGAAGTCTTACCAAATTATTTTTATGACACAAAGATGGTATTGACTTCAAAGCCAAGCAGACCAAAAACACAGCAAGAAAAGTACAGACCAAATTCCTTAATGAAAGTAGATGCAAAATTTTTAAATAAAATACTAGCAAAATACTAGAAAAAAAGACTACACAAGGATTATTCACTATGAACAGGTGGGATTCCTACCAGGAAAGTAATTATGCCCATTGTCACCTATATTATTTAATATTGTATAAGAAATGCTAGTGGTAGCAATTAGAGAAGAAAAAGAAATGCAAGGGATTAAAGTAGGCAAGGAGGAGAATAAACTATCAATCTTTACAGATGATATGATGATCTAGTTAAAGAATCCTAGAAAATCAACTAAAAGGCTAGTGGAAATAATTAACAACTTTAGCAAAATTGCAGGGTACAAGATAAACCCGCATAGATCATCAGTATTTCTGTATATTTCCAACAAAATTCAACAGCAGGAGTTAGAAGGAGAAACATCACATAAAATCAATCTATACAATATAAAATATTTAGAAATCTATCTGCCAAGGCAAACACAAAAATTATATGAACACAACTACAAAACAGTTTTCATACAATTAAAACTTGATCTAAACAATTAAAAAAACATTAATTGCTCATGGGTATGATGAACTAACATAATAAAAATGACAATCCTACCCAAATTAATCTATGTATTCAGTGCCATACCTATCAAACTACCCAACTTTTTTTTATAGAATTAGAAAAAAAGTGTAACAAAGTTCATTGGGAAGAACAAAAGATCATGAATATCAAGGGAACTAATGAAAAAAATTGTGAAGGATAGGGGCCTAGCAGTACTAGACCTTAAAAGCAGTGGTCTTCAAAATAACATCATACTAAGAGACCCAAGGGTAGACAAGGGAATAGACTAAGAGTAAATGACCTTAGCAAGCTAGTGTTCGATAAATCCCAGCTTTGAGGACGAGAACTCACTGTTTTACAAAAGCCACTGGGAAACCTGGAAAACAGTATGGGAAAAATTATTTTTACATCAACATCTTACACCCAAGAACAAGATAATTTCAAAATGGGTAAATGACTTAAAAATGTTGAGTGAAATCATAAATAAATTCAGTAAATATAGAATAGCATATCTGTCAGATCTGTAGAAAAGGAAAGCATTTAAGACCAAGCAAGAGACATTACCAATTCTAAAATGAATGAATTTCATTATATTAAATTAAAAGGGTTTTGTACAAATAAAACCAAAGCAATAAAATTAGAAGTAAATCAACAAATTGGCAAAATATTTTATAACAAAACTCTCTGACAAAGGTTTAATTTCCCAAATATATGAGAACTAAGTCAAATTTACCTAAAATCAAGTCATTCCCCAATTGACAAATGGTCAAGAGACATAGATAAGTAGTTTTCATATAAAAATAGAAATTAAAATTATCAATAATCACATGAAAAAGTGTTTTGAATCCCTCCTGATTAGAGAAATGCAAATCAAAACAACTCTGAGGTACCACCTTACACTTAGCACACTGGTCAATATGACAGCAAAGGAAAGTGATAAATGTTGGAGGGGATGTAGCAAAATTGGGACACTAATACACTGCTGGTGGATTTGTGAATTGATCCAATTATTCTTGAAGGCAATTTGAAATTATGAGCAATGGGCTTTAAAAGAATGCTTACCCTTTGATCCAGCTATACCACTGCTTTGATCCAGCTGGGTTGGTACTACAAAGAGATAATAAGGAAGGAAAAAAAAAACAAAAATATTTATAAGTGCACTCTTTTTGGTGGCAAAAAAATTATAAAATGAAGGGGTGTCCATTGATTGGGAAATGGCTGAACAAATTGTGGTATCTGATGGTGATGGAATATTATTGTGCTGAAAGGAATAATGAACTGGAGGAATTCCATGTGAACTGGAAAGACCTCTAGGAATTGATGCAGAGCTGACAGTTAAACCAGGAGAACATTGTACACAGTGAGTGATACATTATAGCATAATTGAATGTAATAGACTTTTCTACTAGCAGCAATGCACTGACCCAGGACAATCCAGAGAAACACATGAGAAAGAATAGAAACACAAAAGATATACATATGATCAATCACATAGTTCAATGGGGATGTGATTGGGGTTTTAATAATAAAGGATCACTACTGCAGATATGAATAACATGGAAATAGGTCTTGAACAATGACACCTGTATAACCTTGTCAAATTGCTTGTCAGTTCTGAGAGAGGGAGGGATGAGGGTTGGGGGAAAATCATGAATCATGTTATCATGGAAAAATATTCTAAGTAAAAAAAAAATATATATACATATAAAAATACTCAGTTAGGATATAACTATATTTACTATAATATACTGCTTAGCATTTAGATGATTTAGACCAACCCCTTTATTTTAAAAAACAAAGGGAATGAATTCAAAGAGGTCCATGAGCTCATAAATTATTTGTAGAATTTGAAACTAAGTCCATGGTTCTAAATCAATTGGTGTCTCTAGTGCATCTTCGAGGTCAGAGACCCTTAAATTCCCTCCTTCTGAAATACAACATAATTTCATTCTCTGTGCATAGCTTGATGAAATACATATCTTGGTTTGTGTGATTCAAATGATCTTGTGAAAGGCCCCTACTTTAATATATCTCACTCATATGTTTATAAAATCCTTGAGGGGTAGATAGAATATGTTCATCATCTCTATGCATTGTGTATAAGATAATATCATAAATTTAATAACTTCTTAATCAATACTTACTAATGACAATGTTGGTGTTACATTGTCTTTTGTCATAGTGACTAAAAGTTCCAAGAAATATCTGCATTAAAACCATTTTATGTCCTTTTAAAAAGACTAGTATTTCTGAACCTTTGAGGATATCTTCATGTAATTTAGTATAATCATATTGCCTTCTTCCTAATATCCTGGTAAGAACAAACTAAAGGAGTTTTGATATGAAAGGGGAAAAAAGAAAGGAAAGAAATTCTAAGCAGGAATGCAGATCTGAATGGGATGTTGAGGGAAGGATGTTTTAGGCAGCCAGGGCACAGTATAAAGAAACAGTACACCTGAGTTCACAGGGCAACAAAAGACAGAAAAAGAAAAGTACAGAAAGGGAACTAAGAGGGTGTCAAATACAAAAGTATACATTTTGGTCCAGCATATTTCTACTCTGTGGTGCAGTGAAAGGTGTGATCTCTCTCAATTCTGAGTGGCAAAAAAAAAAAGTCCCGCAGATTTTTGGAATTTAATTTATCTCCCAAGGCTCAGGCATATGAAGCATGGAAAACTTATTCTGCAGGCATTTGAGAAAGTGATATATTTGTCCTGAAGAAGGAAAGTTCTTACAGGATCTTTATAACCATCTTTAAGAATCTAAAAGTCTGTAAAATTGAAAAGGGATTTGTATTTCTGTAGGAGAAATCCAGGAGGATAGGACTAACAACAATGGGTGGAAATTATATCCATTTATTTTGTATATAAGGTGGGTACGGGGAATTCTACAAAGTTAAATACCCAATGCTATGGGTCCATGTCACTGGTGATTTCTAAGTGGGGTTCATGGGGATCATAGGATCACAGATGAAGGGATAGAAGATACCTGGTAGGTCATTATCCAGCACCTTCATTTTGCAGATGAGGAAAGTGAGACAGAAAAAGATTGGGATTTGTCCAGTCATGTGGCTAGTAAATACAAGAGATGGAATTTTAATCCAGATTTTTCTGACTTCATTCTAGTAATCCTTCTTAACTATGGGGCAGAGTTGATGTCATTTGTTGGAGATTCAATAATGAAATTTTATATTTTTCCTTAAACTCCTTCAGCTTCCATCAATATTTCACACACTTTGTCCTTTCTCTAAGGGACACCGCAAAGTTCATGGTACATTAGAAAGAGCATTGGGCCTTAGTCAATAAGCCTGGATTCAAGAACCAGATCTGCCACTAAAAAGCTACATGATCTTGAGCAAAAATTTTAAGTTTGCTGGGCTATGGTTTTCTCATTTCCAAAACTATTTGGAGAAGGATAGGTACATGACATGATCTCTAATGCCATTTCAAGCTCTATTTTAAAAAAAAAATATATATATATATATATATTATTGATTAAGAATTTTTTCCACAGTTACATGATTCATGTTCTTTCCCTCCTCTCTTCCCACCCCCTCCCATAGCCAATGCTCAATTCCACTGGGTTTTACATATGTCATTAACCAAGCTCTATTCGTAATGAAACATTTATATTTATTTGTTGAATACTATACAAATATTTTAGTCTTTCCATATTCAAAGATCTATATCTTTGTAATATTTGTTATATAATAATATATATTTGTTATATAATAATTTGTTATAGAAATATTTGTTATATAATAATAATAATATAATGTTGATTCATTATCTAACAAAGATTACAACTCCTTATTGTATTCCAGAATATAGACCATCACACAACTGTACTCAAAAACTGTCAGATTTGTAGATGCTCAGAGAAATTTTGTTCTGTCAGTATATTTTTGAGAACTAAGTTTTACTTGGATACTGAAATAAATCATCTATTAAAATGTATTTAAGGCATTTGAATTATAATATCAAAATATATACATTTAATTTTAAAAGCATCCCAAGTTTTTAGAAGTTATTGTTACACAATTACCATCCACCTAAAGACATGATGTGTAATCGTATTTCTAGATGGCACAATGAATAGAGCATGATGTCTGGAATCAGATAAAACTAAGTTCCAATCTGGCCTTAGAAAATCACTGGCTTTATGACTGATTGGTCAATTATTTAACCCTTGTTGCTTCAGTTCCTCATCTGTAAAATGAATTGAAGAAAGAAATGTCAAACCACTCCAGTCTCTGTGCCAAGAAGCCACCAATGGAGTCACAAAGAGTTGAATATAAATGAATAACAAGAACAAGAAGAATAAACAACAAAAAATTTCACCTTATTTCTTAAAGTTAGACAAAAAAGTATATTTTGAAACAATAAGCTTTGCTTTCTATTTCTATATTGGTAAATTCCAATTGTGCATTTCGAAAGCAGTCATAATATCGTATGTTGTTCTTCTGTTGCCTTTTAGTTCATTAATGCTTAACCCTTGAAAGATATTTATATTATCTTACTGTAAAGAGGGAGAAAATGCTGAGTAATTTTCCAGTAGGCATATTTTACCAGTCTTTATACATCTCTCTTCTTTTCAAATATAAATTTTATATGCATGTGTATATTTTGACATCTACATATGAAGAAAATATAAAAATACATTATTATTAATATTCAGTTTAAATCTTGCTTTAACATATATATTAGAGAGAGAGAAAGAGGGTAACAGAGGAAAAATCACTTTTAAAAGATCATAGTAACTCTCATCAACTTAGATTTTTAAAAATTATTTGCAAAGTCAAGCTTTATTATTACAACTAATTTGAATTTTGTCATGTAAACAACTAAAATTACTGAAAAATAAATTATCCATTAAGCTCTCTAGAAAGCAGCATTCACTTATCATGACACCAGAACTCTCAATTTTAAAAAATAAATCTTGGGAATTATACAGATAGTACTAGGATTTCAATTAAAATAAAATAATAGACAACTCTAGAATTATGACTTACTATCTCCTTAAATCATGTAGAAGTAAAATGGACAATTAAAAAATTACTTCTTTTAAAGCAATTACACCAATGAGAACTGTAGAGGTGTGAAATTTGGGCATAATGTACTATATCTGATTCTTTAATATCCTAAAGAAGCTTGAGAAAACTTATTGTCCTCTGTTACATAAAATTCATTATGGAGTAATTTAGTCTAAAATAACATTTTAAAATAGAACCTCTGTCTTTCTGTTTCTCCCTCCCTCCTTCTCTCTCTCTCTCTCTCTCTCTCTCTCTCTCTCTCTCTCTCTCTCTCTCTCTCTCTCTCTCTCTCTCTCTCTCTCTCCACAAATACATACACATTTGCATGTATATATGTATTATTCTCTATTACATCTGTTGAACATAGGGAATTTCAACAAACTGCTTTTAAATAGATGCATGGGTAATTAGAAAGATAGGGAGATAACTGAGTATGATTGTCTCAATTGTAATGTTTATAGGGAATTGTAGGGGATTGAAGAACACGGCATATGGAAGGTATTGTAACAGGTAAGGGAGGAGTTGGAGGGAGAGAGGGAATATGACTGCCAGTGAGGTAAAAGGAGGAAGATGCCCCCTACTGAGAGTCTGTCTTTGAAAAATGGGATTCCCAAGAAATGGGCCAACTAAGATAGCCTGCTGGGACATCTTCTCTATTGATTGATGTTGAAGATACCCCAGAGCAGGTAAGCACGGACCCTCCTGAGGGATAAGCCTTCCCCCAGACCAAGGTTGCCCATCAAGTATCCAATAAGGAAGGTCTATAGTTGAATGGCTCTCCTGAGGTTCAGTTCCATTTATGTCCACCTGAAGTGTTAGCCCTCTTATCTGACTGTGGTTATTTAAATAAAGATGAATTTTAATAACAAGCTTGAATTGGGAGGTATCAGGGATGAGGGAATCAGGATTTCCCTAGATTGGGTTTGAGTCTCTTTCAGCTTTTGAGCTGAGGCCAGCCCTCACAGGCTGGTGGAGGGTTTCTTTTATTCCTGTCTATGCTAATCTGTGCTAGTTTTCTTAAGTTCAAAGTATTAGCAGTAGACAGTGTAAACCTTAAAATTTCTTAGACTTATGAATGTTGGAAATTTCCCCATTGGGAAATTTCATACTTGAAAAAATTTCCTACTGATAGTAAGAACTCTATTGGAATATGAAACTCCTTGGCATGGGAGGATCCTTCTCCTCCCTACTTAAGACTACTTTAGGACAGAAACCTTTTGCTAAACAATGGAAAGGGCTTTGACCTATGCTTAAGCATAGAACAGGAAGTTCTTTGAGTCATGATTGATTTTAGAATTGATACAATAGAGATACTTGGAATGACAGAACCAGGTCTTGGAAACTACACTCTCCACCCTACTCAGAGTAACAGGATTTAGGAAGGGCTGCAGCAAAGATCAAGATTTAATTATTTGAGAATATGACCTTCAACAGACATGTGCAAAGGGGACAGACCTCTGGGTGGTCCTGGGTTAAGTTAGAGCCACCCTTGGCATAGGGGAAAGATCAACAGTGATTGGTATATGTGAGAACTGAGGGGAGGGAACTTATATTGTTTGCTTAAAGATAGTAGGGTAGGGGGACTGGAGGGGGGTTGATGCTCTGAAGGAGGTCTGAGAGGAGAGAGGCCCTGGAGGGAGAGCTCCTGGAGAGGTCTTGAAGGAGGCTGTGGAAGGAGAACTCAGGAGTCAGGAGGAGAATTCTCTGGAAACATTTCTTGAAAGGAGGCTCTCTTGAAGGTGGAGCTTGAGGTTGGCAGGAGAAACCTTACCTAGAGAGATCTTGGGTGAGTGATAAAACCAACTGACTGATTTATCTCTTAGGACTGAGGTCTAGGCCTTATTGGCTTGTGGCCCTTCATTCTTATTCCTTTCTTACTTTCTCTCTTTTTCTATTGATTAATCAGTGTATTATAAATTAAATTTCTCTATAAAACCCAGTGGGCTTGGGCATATTCATAAATTGGGAATATATTCCCTGGCGACCATCTTATATTTATGTAAAACCAAGACACAGTAGAAAACATATTTCAGCTGTCATAATTGTTATATATTTCCCTTGCTCCCAAACATTTTAATTATCACATTTTATGTCTCCCACTCTCTTATCTACAACTATTTAACGCTCAAAACTATTTTAAATCTAACAACAGCAAGAGGAAGAAAAGTTCTGACCTTAAGAGGTGGTTGGACCCATCTCTTCAGGATGATGCCCCTAAAGACTGACCTTACAGTTAAAACTGCTCCCCTTAAATCCTTCTGCTTGATGAAATGATCCCAAGAATCCAGGTAGAACACACAGATGGGAAAATCAAGAACAGAGGTATTTCTATCCTGAGTCAGGAAGAAAGGCTCCTTCCAGTCTGAGGGCCAGGAAGAGAGAGAGTCAGGAGACCAACTGCTACTCCTAGTTGCCCTCCCCCCCACCAACTGTCATTCTTGTCAATATCTTCTCTCTAACAATCCACCTGATTGGCAGAAAGTCCAAAACTTGCTTCATTTTTCCTTTCCACACAATCTAACCTGAGACAGTTTAGGTTTTTAATGAGAATAATAATTCTAAACTCAATAGTCATATATGTTATGGTTATACTATGAAAATCAGTGTGTTATATATTAGGAATATAAAGATGATAATATACAGATACCTATATTAAAGGAATTTCTATGATATTGTATATTATCTAATACATACAGATAATTATAACAAAAATATTAAGTCATTGAACAGACTGGCATTAGAGAAAGTTGAATAGCAAGATGTTATGAAAAAGATGACACTTGATAATAATATTTCCACTACTTACTTTGAATGAGTATAATAAAACTTTATTGAAAAGTCACATAACCTAAGACAGAGACATCTCTGTGGGTGATGTCATGGTCCTCCTTCTGGGAGAAGATATTCTATGTTTTCTTACAATGTGAGTAAGATCAACCTTTTCCTATTGGCTTTACAGTCAGAGCAGGTTATGTCTTTAAAAGTGTAATACTGAGATGGTCTGTCTTTGCAAATGTATACATGGGTGGAAATTACCTTTCAGGGATACCATGAACGAAGATGGATGGAAGAAATGTTACTTTCCCACTTCTCCTTTTTAGGACATGTGACCCAAAGACTAAAATTTGTGGTTTTGGTCTGTTTCATTTGTCGCTTTCAGTTTTCTGTATATGTCATAAATTCCCTGGTCCTGGAACTTCATATTTTGTGTCTTTGTATGTAGAATCCCATCCTGCATGTTGCTGTCATTCCAATAAATCCTTTGACAAGATAAAGTCCCCAGGATTCAAATGTGTAGACTAGAAATGTGGTCAGACTATATTATATAGAGAATAAGTTGAGCCTAAGAAAAAATGTATGGTCAAAAAAATAAATAATGAGCCTATTTACTTTTCTATAGACTAAAGTGATATAATAGGAGATTATACCTGAAAACATCTTAAGGAGTGGGATGTTTGTATGTTTGCTCTAGCTATAACTTTGAAATAAATATTCCTTTGCAAAAAAAATGTTTTTTAACCCAAAGATTGTTACTTGAAACTGAAATACAAGGTACTCTTAGAACTAGGAGAAGATAATTCATGAATATTTAGATGAATGAGAGACTTTACATGCTTCAGTTCTCTTAAGGGTATGTAAGAAATCCTGGGAGCAGTAACATGTAACACCAATAACATTTAGGCAGTGGGTACTATGGTAGGGTCAGGTACTCTTAATTATTTTTGAGATTTTATGTTATAAAATCTCTCAGATTGCTGTTGTGATTTAGTATTGCTGCCAGAATTTTAGAACTTAGATGAAAATTTCAGAAATACAATATTGCTCTTAATTTAAATATACCATTAATGACAAATTATCAATTCTTACCAATACTTTTAAAAAGCCATTTTTCATAGTTGAACTTTAACATTATTAAAAAATTTACTTTCTAAATCCACTAGATTATTACTCTTTTGAAAACTCATTATGCCATGGAAGTGATCTTAGATTCTCAGAAGCAATGTAAGCAATGTTAAAATTATGACAGAACCACCTGATTCAAAAATAAAATAAACCAAATATAACCTTAAAATGTAGGTATGACAAGGGAACTTTGTGTGAAGACAATCCAGGAAATGAATGCTTTATCCACAGCAACTCTTTTGTGTCTAAGGTCAGATTTGAACTTAGAATGTCCTGTCTCTAGGCCTGGATCTCAATCCACTGAACCACCCAGATGCTTCCAGTCACTGCAACTCTTAAAATAGTCAAGATCAGTTGTTTCAAATTCCAATAGGGGCCATAGAACCATGCATAATGATTCCTATGCATCATATTTTGACTTAGAAAATCATATATTATCATTAAATGTTTTATTGTATTTTTATTTATTTTATACATATTTCTCATTTACATTATAACTGAGTCACATTGTAATTAAAAGTGTAGTGAGCTAGCAGTAACTTTTTTGGAGTGTTTGACACATTTGGACTAGAACACGAATTCTTAATCATTTTTAGTGGTAAGGATCCCATTGGCATTCTGATGAAACTCATGAGCCCTCATGGTCATGTGTTTAAGTACATAAAATAAAATACTTAGGATTACACATAAAACCAGTCTTACTGAAATGGTTATCAAAATATTTTGTCTAAATAATGCCAGTTCCCAAGATAAGAACCCTTAGTTTAAGGATTAGTATTATAATGTATTTTGGGGAAAGGTAGACCCACATTAATGTAATCATTGATCTATTGAAGAAGAATACACCTAACTTCAAGGTTTTGTATCACCAAATACTCTGTCTCTCTGACCACTGACTTCTCCAGATTTGATTAAACAAATTTTATAGATTTTTGGTGGCAAAATCAGTCTAAATCTGTAATCAGATTTAACAAAAACTCAGTAATTGATTGGAATATTGTATGTTCCTATGGTATGAATTTAAAAGATTAATTCAGACTTGTTCTATGTTTTGAACTTTATAGTTAGAGGGTGGAAAAATTTGAAGACTTTAATTTAAAGATTTTCTAAGCAAAATGAGCCCTTTCTGGTCATCGATTAAGATATGTATTACACTGCTATTTAGAACATATCACTGCTACTTGGATGTTCTTTAATTGTAAATATTTCCCAAATATTTTAACAAAACTAAACCACATCAAACCAACGGAAAAAAAATTGGGAGACAAAAATGAAGAATCAAGGGGAAGAGTTCATAGGGGAAAAAAAGAAGGCAGTCCATAAAAGGCATAAGGGAATTAATGAGATAAAGCAATGGAAAATTTTCATAGTAAAAGAAAAAAAAAATCATTAGAACAGTGAGAGCACTTTCCTACCATGAAATTATGTCATATCTTCTGCCTAGCATCTCCCTAGGGGACCATTAATGATGTTGCAGAGAGGAGAGGGCAAATTCAAATTACCAGCTATACATGGTAAATGTGCACATTAACTAGAGAAGTGTGGAATGTTATCCTGTAAATATAGACATGGTAGTCTAATTGGCAGGCGTGTGTTTTTACTGGATTCATTTTATTAATCAGCCATTGTTACCATAGGCAATGTCTGCCAAAACCAGATATAAAAAACACTTTCTCTAGATTAAAGAAGCAGTTTAAAATTAAGATGTTCCTTTTTTTAGTTATCAGAGAAATGAGCCTTGATATTAGACCAACTCTAAAGGATATCTTTTTGTCAAAGTGAAATAATTCACTCAAAAATAATTTAGTCAAGGGTTTTTAAAATGTAGCAAAAAACAAATGCTTTTATTCCTGTGAAGGTTAATTTTATGTTCAGTCCTTCACTATTTGACTTACCCACAAAGGATATCTACTCCCTCTTGATAGGAAAATAATAAAATAATTCCTTAATAGAGTCAGAATATTATGAAAATATTTAGTCACATATGCAGTTAGATGAATGGATGGATAGATAGAATTTAGAGCATATAGGGTTTGCATAATTTCAAATGTTGGCCAGGATGTGATAAGAGGCTTAGGTTCTAAGGAGGTAAAACATGAAATTCACCTATCACCCAAATCCCAGAGGCAGAATCCAAAGTTCTAGGGAATGAGGGTGAGGATGAGAAGATGATGGCTTAGGGGCAGGGAGTATGGTGGCCTCATGGTACAATGGCACTATTGCATCCTCATTCCTGGAAGTTATGCCCCTCTTCATACAATCTAAGTTCACATTAGCCTCTTTATCTACTCCATACTGCTATTCATATTGAATTACTACTTCACCAGAATCTCTGCATCATTTCTTTGTTAGCTACAGTATGAGCATACCTTCCTATCTTATACCTCTGATGATGACTTTGTATCCCCAAGTTTAAGACTTTACATTTCTCTCTGTTGGATTTCATCTTACTAGATTCAATCTGCTATTCAAATGTGTAAAAATCATTTTGGACCATTACACCATAATTTTTTGTTAGCTATGCTTACTAACTATATGTCAAATGAAAATTTAATGAGCATACTATCAATGTTTATATTCAAGACACTAAAAAAGTTAACCAGAACATCCAAATATAGATTCCCTGGTTTACTACACTGGAGAAATCCTGTCTCCTCTAAAAATTACTGTTTGAAAGCAACTATTGAATCAGTTAGAAATACAACTGATTATACTTTTCTCTAATTCATATCTTTTCACATTATCCAAATTATTACATAAGGTACTTTGTCAAAATCTTCTAAATTTGAGGTAAACTAAATCCATAACATTCTCCTAATCTGCTATAATCAGGTCAAAAAAGTAAATAAGAATTTTCCAGAATAACCTGTTCTTTAAGAAGACATTCTATCTTTTTGTAATCACCACTTCCATTTCTATGTGATCATCAACCAATTCTTTAATAACTCATTTTGTAATTTTCCCTAATATCAAAGATAACACACTGACCAATAGTTTAGATATTCTGTTCCCTTTGTCTTCTTCTCTGATCATTCCTATTATTTGATTTGATTTGCAAAATAGTAGCAATATTTGCTTTACTTTAATCTTGTGGCACCTCTACATTTTCCATGTTTTTCAAATATCATTGGCAAATGGTTTATCACCTATATTTGCCATTTTTTGCTGTAAATGAGGCTGTAATTCAGTTACTTGGATTCATCAAAAGTAGCCAAGTGATCTTATTTTCTCCTTACTTAATTTTAATATCAACTCTGTTATTCAATTTTGTTCTATATTATTTTGAGTATAAAGGTTATTCACCTTTGTAGAGTAAACAAACTCATTAAGGTTTGAGAAATTGTGTTCTTTTTTCTGTTGCCAACATCTCATTTAGCACTAAGCAAAGGCCCTAGCTTAAATAATATTTTGTAATATCTCAATTTCTTCTAAGGAAAAAAAAAACAAACTTTTTTCCATCCTCATTGAATTTGTTTCTTTTGTGTCATAAAACATTCATTCTTTGAAAAAATATTTACTTTCCATCTTTTAATCATTACTATGTATTAGTTTCAGGAAAGAAGATCTATATGGACTAGGCAATGGGGATTAAGTGACTTATCTAGGTACACATAGCTAGGAAGTATCTGAATCCAGATTTGAACCCAGGACTCTCCATCTCCAGGCCTGGTTCTCGACCTATTGAATAACCTACCTATCCTCTAATGGTTCATCCTTGAGCATCTCCCATCAGTTCTTTTCTGTTTTTCCTTGAACTATTTTACTTCATGGAACCCCACCTCTTCTCAACAAACCTTTTAAAATCAGCTTTCCCTGAATCAAATGTCACATCAAGTTCTCATGATATTTCCTCTTTGGTATCACAAATTCTAAGATGTAATGATCATTTCCCTTAATGCCCCTATAATTTCCACCACAGGACCAGATTCTCCTAATTAGTGAGAATTTGATCTAGAATCTATTTTCCTTTTGTTGATTCCACTACCACTTGAAGAATGAAGTTACCACTAAACCAAAGGGAGAGACAAAGAAAGAAAGACAAAGCCTGAGAAGGACAGGGAGAAAGAGTGAGACAGAAACTGGAAGACCTTTGCATAACTGGTCTGCTCTGACTATTATAACTGACTCTGTGGAAGACTGTGAAATATGTTTTCTGAAATCTGTTTTTATCAGTTTCCTCATGTCTAAATAGTCTCCAGCCTAGTAATGAGAAATTCATTTTTTACCCTCTTTTGCTCTTTCTTCAAATAAACATCATGCTTCCCCACTCTATTTCCTCATATGAATATATATTCTAAATATAGAATGATAGATCCCCTCATTTTACCTATCCTTTTTTTATAAGATATGTCCATCAAAAGCCATTATCCTGTCATAAGTATCAATTAAGTAAAAAAATCTTCTAGGAACCTCCATTTCTCTATTTGTAACATATATATGTTGGATTATATGACTTATAATGTTCCCATCTGGCTCTACATTATGATACCATTTTGGACTCTGAAAAATTGGAAGGTTCAAGGGCATGTGATCCAACATTGATTTTTCTGCTTTGGTTCCTGACGTATACTATCTGTTTCTGGTCATGCAGTTCCCTCACTGAACTTTCCTTTGAGCCTCCCTAATATCCCCACAATACACATACATACCTGCATTTAAAATTGAACAACATAATATCAGCTTTCAAATGATAAGACTTGAAGGGAATATCTATTCTTTAAATATATTCCTACTTGATGCTCTAGCACAATGATTTTAATTCTTCCATATATATGTATGTATGTATGTATATATATATATATATATATATATATATATATATATATATATATTTGTTTTGGTAGTTGCCCCTATTGTTCCCTCAAATAATGGATATTCTCAGCAAGCCCTTTCTGCTAACAGGCAAAAGGTTCTCCAAGGCTAAGCCCCTTAGCCATTGTCTGCTGGGATTAACAATGTTTGGGGGGGGTTGTTTCTACTCCAATAATTGTTTAAAAGAGCTCACCCATGGAGAAAGAAACAGCAGTAAAGTATGAAGACAAAAGCAGTAGACTTGGTGACAGAATGTCTAGATTCAAAGTCTGACTGATGCTGTCTAGTCATGTGGCCTTGAGTAAATTTTTGCATCTTTGTGAATCTCAGTTTTCATCCCTAGAAAGCTGACTACAATAGATACATTCTATACCTCACAAAGTTACTGTAATGAAAGCATTTTAAAATATAAAAATACATTGGAAATATTGATTTTTAGTAACCTGAGAATCAACTGGGATAGTCTATTTGAAATTTTTTTAACTTAAACTGCTATTAATCAAACAAAAAACAAACACATTAATCAAATATCACCTACATTTTCCAATAATCATGTTAATCATGAGAGATACAAATATGAGATAGGTCCTTTCCACAAGGAATTTATTTTCTTCCATTTAAACTGAAGTCATTATATCAGTTGCTATTACTTCAGACCATGAGGTACCTGGCTCTCTTTAGCACTGATCCTGAAATTTGTCCACACTATGCCCTCTCTGTTGTTTTTGGCATATTATTTGCCTCTAGAAGATTTTATTGTTCCAAGCAATAATGTAGTACAGAGGAAAGAATGGTGTACCAAATAAACATTTATTAACCTCTTACTATGAACCAGGCCCTGTGCCAAGTTTTAGGAATAGAAATATAAGGAAAAAGAAATATAGTTTCTGCTCTAGAGGAGCTTACATTATAATGAGGGAAGACAGCATATAAGAAGAAGCTGAAAAGTGTTTCCTCTTGTTTTATTGAGGTTGGAAATGAAGGTATTTCATGAGAGAACAAGGTAGAAAAAGCTCAGAAAATTCGTAGTTCAGCTTGAGGGGTAATGAAGACATAGTTGGCAAAATAGTTGGCATATTTAAAATATACATTCTATGAGGAGCTAATCCATTATTTCTTCATACACCCATATAGGGCATATATTTGCTTAGAAAACACATCCTTTTCATTTCCTTCTAATTAGAGGGCAGAGGTGACTAAAGCATTAATTATCAGTGATGAGAAATATCATGGAGGTCATATATAGAACTAAACTGAGAGGCCATCTAATTCAACTCTCTTGATTTACAATTGAGGAAACTGTGGTGCAAGGATTTGATTCAAGTTATCCAAGGTCAAAAAGAGAGTACACATCATAAATAGGTTTTGAATGTAGATCCTCTGACCTAAAGTAGGTAATTTCCCCCACTAAATCACTATGCCCATAGAAATACAAAACTTTTATCAGAGGTAAAATGTCACTGATTGAATTATAATGAACTTCAAAGACATAGTTATCTGAGTTACTGTGACAGAGGCATAAAGACATCTGATTTATTAACTTAATTATTTAGAAGAGAAAGGTGATTTGGTCATCATTGGCAAAAAGAGTTATAATCAGCAGCATTCATAATAGCATACACATAGGTGATTATCAATGCTTATTAATAATTATTAAAGATGTGTGATTATTAGTAAAGAGGTACAAGTAAATTATGGCTGAATGTGTTATTTCTTTCTAAATAATCAAAGTGAATAATGATGAAGTTTTGCCATCTCTGTTTATAATAAAGGGCTTCCCCAGTAAAATCTGCCATTAATGACTTCCCAACTCTTCTCTTCTCTATCTTATGTCTATCTAGATAGAATATAAACTCCATTATAATATGATTAATTTTGAGAGGAAGAACAGTGTTTTGTTTTTCTGTACTGAGCTTAGCACTTAGCACATAACTTAAAAAGTGATTTTGACTTGATTTTACTTGGTTTACCTTAATAAAAACCTAGTATTCATGGAAATGAATATTGTGAAATCAGGTTGTAGATCATGAGACATTATGAAGTGCTTTAAATTCTAGGAAAAGAGTTTGTATTTTTCCTATCAGTAATCATGAATTTCCTCATATATTTGAGCAGAGGAATGACATCATCATATATACACATGAGGAAGATGCCTTTGGAAATTATATGATCATCCAAGAAGAAATTATAGGAAGACCTTAATTACATCAATCTTTATATTTTTGCTATAAAAACAGAAAATAAAAGTAATATAAATTAATTAATTTTCCTTTATATAAAGTAGTCTAATGATTCACATGACTTCATCATATTCAATAGTAAGGAGAAATAAGAAATATAATTAAATGGGACATGTTTATCTTCTACTATTTTTAATAATGATAATCAGAAAAATATGACAATAATTATATTTTACCCCATAACACCTATTTCAGAGGATAAACGTATGAAGAAATCAGCAGTCCCTGGGGAAGTCTGAATAAGCAGTGGATATTTTGGAAATCCCAGCACATGGATAACTCTTCTACCTTGGAATAACTGAAACTTTCAGAAATTCATAACTGGATTCAAGTGTAGCAACAAGGAAAAACTGAAGTGTAAGAGAGTGTCACCTCTACACTAAGAGCAGAGTCCACCTTTTTGTTAAAAAAAAAGTTGAGAATAAAACTAGTAAATGAGCAAATGTTAAAAAAAAGAACAAATCACATAATGGTTGAAAATTATTATGGAGACAAAGAAGCATAAGGCAGACTCAGAAGGGCACAGTAAGATGAAAGCAACTACAAGCAAAACTTCAAAGAAAAATAGGAATTGGTCTCAAGTTCCTAAAGAGCTCAAAAAGGATTTCAAAAATCAAATAAAGAAGGGAGAAGAAAAATGGGGAAGAGAAATGCAAATGAGGCAGAAAAATAAAACCTTAAAAAGCAGAACTGGCCAAATGGAAAAAGAAGTACAAAATCCTAGGAAGAAATTAATTATTTTAAAAGTATAATTGGCTAAATAGAAAAAAAGAGGTTCAAAAACTCATGGAAGAAAAAAATTCTTAAAAAATATAATTGAGCAAGTAGAAGATAACGACTTTATGAGATATTAAAAACAATAAAACAAAATGAAAAGAAAGAAAAAATAGAAATATGAAATATCTCATTGGAAAAAAATAGTAAATGACATGGAAAAGTATTGGACTAATTGGATGTCATAAAAAAATAAAAGCCTAGAAAGTATATTATAATCAATTCTCAAAGAAAGGAGTCCTGATATTCTTGAATTAGAGGGTAAAATAGAAATTGAAAGGATCCAATGACAACTTCCTAGAAGAATTCACCAAATGACAACTCCCAGGAATAATATAGACAAATTTAAGTGCTTCTAGAACAAGGAGAAAATACTGAAAGGAGACAAAAAAATTCAAATATTATGGAGCCATAGTCAGGATTACACAAGACTTAGCACTTTCTACATAAAAAGATCAGAAGGCTTTGAATATAATATTATAGAAGGCAAAGGAATTAGATTTATAACCATGAATCACCTACCAAGGAAAAATGAGTATATTTTTTAGAGGGGAATTGGTCATTTAATTAAAAAAAAAGATTTCCAGGTATTCCTGATGAAAAAAAAAACAGACCTAAACACAAAATGTGATGTTCAAATACAAAACTCAAGAGAAATATAAAAACAAAAAAGAGAAACAAGGAGAAAATTTAAGATTCAATAAGGTCAAACTATTTATATTATATAACTCTTAAAACATTTATCATTATTACAGGTATTGGTAGTAGTATATATTTAAGACAATCCAGAGGAATTTATGAGAAAGAAGGATATCCACATCCAGAGAAAGTACTATGGGAATAGAAATGCAGAAAGAAAAACATGATCAATCACATGGTTCAATGGGAATATGATTGGGGTACTGGCATTAAAATATCACTCTATTGCAAATATGAATAGTATGTAAAGAGGTTTTGAACAATGATACACATATAACCCAGTGGAATTGCTCATCAGCTCCAAGTGGGGGAAGGAAGACGGGTGGGAATAATCATGAATCATGTAACAATGAAAAAAAATTTCAAATAAGTAATTTTTTAAAAAAAAAGAAGTAATACACATAGGCAGAAAATATAGAAATAAATTGATTAGGATGACATAAGATTTACACTCAGGGAAAAGGGAAGGGAAGGATTGAACAGAATAAATTAACTCAAAAAATATAACGTACACATAAAAAAGAAAAAAAATATTTTATGATGGAGGAGAGGATGTGGGTGGTGATGGACAGTCTTTAAATCTTATCCTCATTTGAATTGGCTCAAAGAAGGAATGGCAACCATTCTCATTTGGGTATAGAATCATATATATAAATATATATATTTATATATATATATACTATATATAATCTTATTTCTCTACAGAGAACTAAGAGGATAATAAGCCAAGGAAGGTTAATGAAAGAGAGATGGAATTGAAGGGATGATTAAAAGTAAAACACTTTTGAGGAGGGTCAAAGTGAAGAGAGAGAGAAAAGAGCAGGATCAAAAGGGGAAAATCAGATGGAGAATAATATGCAATTGGTAATCATAACTGTGAATGTGAAAGGGATGAACCAGAAGCAGAGAGCAGAGTGGATTAAAAACTAGAATTCTATGATATATTATTTACAAGAATCATATTTGAGGCAGGGAAATACACATAGAGTAAAGGGAAAATTATGAGGCAGAATCTATTGTGCTTCAGCTAAAGAGATGAATATATTTCTGGTCCCCTGCCCAATCCCCAATCTCAGGTACTCCAGCCATAGTCCATTGCAGCTCTGCCACTGCACCTAAAAGCAGCCAGTCTGCCTTCCCCTGTGGCATCAGTCAGAGATTCCACTCTCTTGGGAGTGGTCACAGCTGATGGAGCCCCATTTCCTTAGCCAATGATTACTGCTTCCTCGGTCCTCCTCAACTACTACCACAGGTGTCCAGTCTGTATTACTCAGGCCTATGAAGTTCCATGTTTGTTAATAATGAGGCTTGAGTTGATGCCCTTCAGGCCCACTTGCCACTGCTTCAAAAGCTTTGGGCCATCCAGGGTCTCAGGAGGCAAGGTCTCAGCAATACAGCTGCTCACAGGGCCTTCCACCTGCCAATTGAGATTCTGGTGATATCCTTGGGGATGCAGATGGCCTCTGGCTCATCAAGCAAGGTGCTCTCCCTGTTCCTGCACTCTGGGGCTGCTTTGTGGATTGT
Source organism: Monodelphis domestica (assembly GCF_027887165.1). Lineage (NCBI taxonomy): Eukaryota > Metazoa > Chordata > Mammalia > Didelphimorphia > Didelphidae > Monodelphis > Monodelphis domestica. The sequence goes on along the minus strand of NC_077229.1, from coordinate 245,941,044 downwards.
TTGTTCTGCTCCTATCTCCAGGGCCTATGGCAGTGGAACTGAGGCCAGGGAAATTCAAAACCTTCCTCCATAGGTATCCCTGTATGTTCAGTTTCACTCCACACTCCTATACGTTTTTGACATTTATAATGTTGATTTTATGGAGTTATTTTTGGTTGGTTGTAGAGGAATTAGGAGAATGAGAAAGCTTTATGTCCTACTCTGCCATCTTCTCTCAACCATTCATTTAGTGCCACCAATTTGATATTAGCCCTCTTACCTAAAGACTTGTCTGTTGGAATAGAACAGAAATCTGTCTTTGTTATTCAAGTCTCTTCCCAATATAGTTCATCTTCTACACAGCTGAAAAATTAATGTAACTAATGAGTATATCTGATCAAATTTCTCCCTACCATCTATATAGTCAATGAACTCTACTGATTCTCTATGATGTCCAGGATAAAATACAAAATCCTGTGACATACAAAGCCCTTCACAACCTACTTCTCTCAAATTTTAAACCTTTTTATGTTCTGTTTTCTTCCTCAATTTATTCATCCATCCAATGACACTGAAACTCTTCCTACTTCTAGAAGGAGATTTGCCTGGAAATTTTCACAGACTGTTTCTGAAATCTAGAACCCTCTAATTCATTTCTGTCTCATATATTTCCTAGTTTCTTTAAAGTACCAGATAAAATTCTTTCTTCTAAGAGATTTTTTTCCTAATCTAGGATCTTCCTTTAATTGACTATCTCCACTTTGTCTTGTATTCAGAAATGACAGGTTAATGGACTGGATATAACTCACAGCACTCTCAAGTTATCTGTTTCCTGCCATGTTAAAATGTACTTGGGAAATATTTAATCAAATAAATGAAAAAAGAGTACCACTAAGATAATATTTATATGTGGTTTTTGAAGTCAATATGCATCCTGCAGAGATCTTTATACAGGCCTGTTTCTTTGTAAATTAGATGCCATTAGGGTATAGTGTTTGTGCATAGTTGTTTGTGTGTTGTTTACTCAATATAACTGTGAGTTTCTTGAGAAAAGAGATTGTTTTTTGACTTTATTTGTACCATATTGATAACACAGTGCTTGACAGAATTCTTGACCCTAAAAAATAATATGTAATAAAAATAAAAATAATATTCATAAATATATATTAATGAATGTGCTTTCTTCTCAGTCTTAAATGCAGATTTTTTTCATTTTTTTAGGATTTATATCATTATTACTGTTGTGTTAATTTTTATTATCTGCCACTCCTCCTTTCAGAAAGTGGCTCATAGTCACTTATTTTAATTATGATTTAGCATCTCTCTCTCTCTCTCTCTCTCTCTCTCTCTTTCTCTCTCTCTCTCTCTCTCTCTCTCTCTCTCTCTCTCTCTCTCTCTCTCACACACACACACACACACACACACACACACACACACACACATCTCCTCTAGGTTGCACAGAGTTTCTTGATATTATTGGAATACCTTTCTACCTACAGTGCCTGCTTCCAGCTCCATTGTCCACTGGAAGATCATTTGCTATAAGTGCTGCCAAATTGATGTCAGTTTTATGAATGGCCAATTAAAGTGCAGTATGGTGAATAAAACAGAAAACAGGAGATATTGACTATTCTCTACTTGATGTAGAAATTCCTCCATGATGCAGATTGGCTACTCTATGATTTATCTTTTTTGGAAAGCTACCTTTAAGTAATGATTCAAAGAAAAGGCACACAGTTCAAGTATTTTGATTATTGCCTAGAGCACTGAGTTAAGTGATTTGTTCATATCATTTATTAGGAAAATGAATTGAGCATTAAATCTGGAGTCAAGAAGACCTGTGCTCAAATGACTCCTTGTATATTGGTTAATTCTTTAATGTTTGGCAAATTAACTTACTTATCTGCCTTAGTTTTCTTATCTGTAAAATGTAGATAAAAACAGAACATAACTCTCAGTGTTGTGAAGAGAAAATGTAATGTTGGTGAAATCCTTTGTCAACACATTACTGAATTATTTTTCAATCTTTTCTGACTATCAGTCTATTTTGGGGTTTCTTGGCAAAGATACCAAAGAGATTTACCATTTTATTCTATAGCTCATTTTACAAAAAAAAAAAAAGAAAAAAGAAAAAGAAAAAAAGAAAACTGAGACAAGTAAATTTTTGAGTTGTCCAGGATCACATGGCTAGTAAATGTCTGAGGGTAGATTTGAACTCAAGAAGATGAACCTTCCTAACTCAAGGCCTGGTACCCTCTCAACTATGCCACCCTAGTTCTTCTCATACAAATGCATTATTATATTAAATTAGCTATTTCTGTCCTTTTTCTTATCCTCATTGTCCTCATAATTACTTGTAAAGACAAAGACAATCACTCCAGTCTTCTTGATCTGAAGTCTGGCATTTTGTCCATAAAGTCACACTGTTTTCTTTTCTTTTCTTTTTTTTTTTGAAGTCAGGTAAAATAACTTTCTTATTAAGAAAAATAAGATAATAAAAGTGTACTTCTTCAAAGTATCATATGATTACATTTTATAACTCTTAAGGAAACAATAATACTAGCAGATAATATTTAGTGTCACTTAAATGTGTACACTTTAACTTTTCTACTTATATTACAAATAAAATAAGCATTTCACACAGAGGAAATAAGAAAGAAATATGTATATATTTAAGAAGTGTTGAAATTAAAGCAAAAATTGTCCCCATACTAAGCCCTTTAAATATGGAAAAGGACAGTTAGCTTTTCCTTAAATCATGTATTAGATGCTAAATTTCGAATGAGATACATTTGTGATCAGTGCTGCATGTTAATTCCAGTGGTCTAAAAATCAGGTTTTCTAAACTTATTGATTTTTCCATTTGTTCTTGCAAAAATAGCAAACCCAGTCAACTTTTCCTAATACCCTGAATTTCATTAAGATAGGATAGATATATTCAGTATTCACATTCACTGTATTCTGTCTTTTTTTTTTAATGGAGAACAACAGGGTTTTACCCTTCTCTTTGAAGGGAAGAAAAAAACCCTCAAAGTTGGATATAGTTTACCTTCCTAAGAATTAATGAAACATACTTTATTTCTCTGGGGTAGGTACTGAGTGCGGGGTAATCAAGATATAAATACAATAGAAAGATAAACAGTTCTTGATGTGCTTATATTGTACATTATTATAAAAATACATCGAATGAAAGGGTGTTTTGGACTGAGGATTCAAAGGGTTAAAGAGTAGAAAAAATGAGTATTTGACTAATTAACACTCTCCAGAAGTAATAATAATAATAATGAGAAATTTCTTTATTCTACCATTTATAATATATCTATTCAGTACTCAAATCAAGTTAGCAAGCATTTATTTAATTAAATATCTCAGTTTATATGCATTAATTCCTTCTTATATTCTAGGCATAGTGCTAAGCACTAGGGATGCAAAGAAAGGCAAAAGATTTCACAATCTACTAGCAAATAAATATATACAAACAAGATCTATCCAGGAAAATTAGGAAATAGTTAACGAAAGGGAGGTACTAGAATAAAGACATTCAGAAAAGCTGCATGTATTTATTATGTGGAATTTTAGTTTGAACTGGAAGAAAGCCAGAAGGTAGAGCTTTCCAGGCCCAAGAAAATGTCTTGAGATTAAAGTTACTGTGTCTTGTTCTGACTAGGGTCCCTTGATCTGTGTGTTTGATGAGGTAGGAGTATCAGTTGTAAAAAGACTGGAAGAAGGGTTATGGTGGCTATGTTCTGAATGACTTTGAAAATCAAATAGAAGATTTTAATCATTTCCCCTTAGATGTGTTTGTGATTCACCAGTGTTTACTGAGTATTGATGTAATATAGTGGAACCTTCACTGTATACTTCTATTTACTCTGTGCCAGGTGTTCAGTTATGGTGACCCACCATAAAGCAAAAAATTTCCCATCTCTAAAGGAAGTCATAGTTGAATTATGGAAACAAAGTATATGTAACTATGTACACTCAAGATATATATATATATATATATATATATATATATATATATATATATATATATGTGTGTGTGTGTGTGTGTGTATACATATATACATACATACATATATATTTTAAATTTCTTTGGAGATAATTTCATAGAGAAGGCATAAGCATTGAGTTGGAGAGACTCCTTGAAAAAGCTAGGAATTTAGCTGAGAATTGAAGGAAGTGAGAGAAATCAGGAGGTGGCTGTGAGGAAGAAAAGAAATCCAGGAATGGAGAACAGATTGTGCAAAGAAGCTGGAATACCATTTGCAAGAAGTACTTACAGTATTAAAAGATGGCCATACGTAATGAGCCTGGAAAAGTAGGAATAGTTCAGGTTGCAAGTAGCTTTAAAACTAAAACAGAAGAATATTGCTTCCAAATGATATGGAGAGGTAAGAGAGAGATCATTTAACCTGTGGCATATTAGAAAGATTGATAAGAATAAGAATATTGGGAGGTAGAGTCAAGATGGCCTCTTAGACACAGAAAAACTCCTGACCTCTCTAAAAACCCTTCCACCACAATCAAAAATAAGAGTGCTTGAAGGGGACAGAAAACCAAGTCTAACTACAGGGAAGAGCTAGGGGGCCCTCCTTGTGGATTCAACTTAAAAGTTATTCCAAAAAAAAGCCAGAATTCTTGAACTATTGAGTTCAAGGGAAAGGAAGAAAGAAGATGCCAGGACTCCTGCCTTACCTAAGGAGCTGTATCTAACTGTGGCTAGAATCTCCAGGTGAGAGATCAAGTGTGGAGGGAGTGCCTTGCTGACACAGCTATACCAGGCTCAGGGTGCTGACCACAGTCTGCAGGAAGGCACCTGGAGGAGAAGCTGTGAGAGGGAAGTCTAGCCTCAGACAAAACTCTCCATCTTGGGCCTTTTGTTCTAGAGGTTTTGGCCTCAGGGCCAGCTCCTAAAATAAGCTCTGCCCTGGCTTAATCTTAAAAATAGGGCAGATAAGAAGCCTTCAAAGAGCAGTGAAACTCAATTTCCAACACCCTTTCTCCACTGACTGTACTGAAAGTCTTTCTGACTAAGCTCCCAGAGCTAAAGCTGAAACCACTACAAAATGCCTTGTAATGGAATGGGAAGCCCAACTCCCTTTTTCAGCTTCACCTGCACCTTCAGCTTCTTCTGCCAGTTGGGGAAGATCTGACCTCATTAATACTCCATGAGCCTAATCTAGTCAATCAGCAGAGCAGAGAAGAAGCCCCTTAAGGACAGAATAATCTAAATCCACAGATCCAGCAAATAAATAGAAGAGGAAGATGAGGAAAAAGAAAAAAAAATATATATGAGTATACAACTGAAAAAGAAAAAATAAATTACAATCAACAACATTTATCCAGGTAATGAGCAAAAAACAAATGGAACAGAATAGAATCAAGGAACATCAGTTAAAAACAGAGAAATTCCAGTGAGTTAGACATAGACTTTGGAAGAATTCAAAACACAATTCAAAAAATTATTACAAGAGGTTGAAGACAATTGGGAAAAGTACTTTAAAAAAACAAAATAAGTCATCTAGAAACAGAGGCACATGGACTAAAACAAGAAAATAGTGCTTGAAAATCAGAATTGAACAGCTTGAAAATGAGGCAAAGAAGGTAAAAGATGACCTACAAAGAAAATCAGACCAGAAGGAGAAGGACAACCCAAAAGCCTGGGGTGAAATTCAGTCTTTAAAAATTAGAATCCAACAACTAGAAGCAAATGACTTCACAAGGTAGCAAGAGTATAAAACAAATTCAAAAGAATGAAAAAATTGAGGAAAATATGAAACACTTCATTGATAAAACTATAGATCTGGAAAATTAATTGAGGAGAAACAATTTAAGAATTGTTAAAATACTGGAAGATCATGACAAAAGAAAAAATCTGGACATCATACTACAGGTAATTATCCAAGAAAACTGCCCCAACATTCTTGAAGAAGAGAGAAAAGTGGAGATTGAAAGAAAACCATAGATCATCTCATGCTTTTAATGCCCAAATAACAATGTCCAGAAATGTTATAGCCAATTCAAGAACTATCAGAACAACAAAAAAAATACTACAAGATACAAAGAAGAAGCCATTCAGATATCATGGAACCACAGTTAAGATAACACAGGGCCTGGCTACATTGACACTGAAGGACCAGAAGGAATGGGATATTATATTTCTGAAAGCAAGGGAACTGGGTCTATAACCAAGAATGAACTACCCAGCAAAACTGACTATATTCTTGCAGGGGAAAATGTGCACATTTAATGAAATAGAAGACTTCCAAGTATTCATAAAGAAAAGGCAGGACTTAAAGGGGAAAATTTTATCCCTAAACACAGAATTTAAAAAATCACCAAAAGATAATTAAAAAAAAGGAAAAAAAAACACAACTTTTTAAAAGCGACTCAATAAATTGAAATGATTGATATTCTTATAAGAAAAGATGATATTGATGTTAACTGGGGGAAAAAACAGACTTATTAGTTAGAAAAACCACATTTGAACTAAGAAAAGGAGTATAGTGCTAAATTAGGCCTCAATGCAGAGAATTCCAGTTCCCATGGAAATCCTCCAGTTGATTGTTCCTTTGAGCAGAATAATATTCCATCACTAACATATGCCACAATTTGTTCAGCCATTCCACAATTGAAGAGCATCCCCTCATTTTCCAATTTTTTTTTGCCACCATAAAGAGTGCAGCTATGAATATTCTTGTACAAGTCTTTTTCCTTATTATCTCTTTGGGGTACAAATCCAGCAGTGCTATTACTGGGTCAAAGGGCAGACAGTCTTTTAGCACCCTTTGGGCATAGTTCCAAATTGTGCTCCAGAATGGTTGGATCAATTCACAACTCCATCAGAAATGCATTAATGCCCAACTTTGCCAATCCTCTCCAGCATTCAATATATTCCATTGCTGTCATGTTAGTCAATCTGCTAGGTGAAAGGTGATACCTCAGAGTTGTTTTGATTTGCTTCTCTCTGATTATAAGAGATTTAGAATACTTTTTTCATGTGCTTCTTAAGAGTTTTGATTTCTTTAACTGAAAATTGCCTGTTCATGTCCCTTGCCCATTTATCACTTGGAGATTGGCTTGATTTTTTGTACAATTGATTTAGCTCTTTATAAATTTGAGTAATTAGACTTTTGTCAGATATTTTTGTTCTGAAAATTATTTCCCAATTTGTTGCTTCCCTTCTAATTTTGGTTGCATTGCTTTTGTTTGTACAAATCCTTTTTAATTTGATGTAATCAAAACTATTTATTTTATAATCTGTGATTTTTTCTATCTTTTGCTTGGTCTTAAAGTCTTTCCTTTCCCAAATATTTGACATGTATACTATTCTGTGTTTTGTTAAATTACCATACTTTTCCCTGTAAGAATAGAGTCAGTTTTGCTGCGTAGTTGATTCTTGGTGGTAGACCTGGTTCCCTTGCTTCCCGGAATATCATATTCCATGCTTTTCCATCCTTCAGTGTAGATGCAGCCAGATCCTGTGTTATCCTCACTGTGGTTCCATGTTATCTGAATGATTTCTTCTTAGCAGCTTATAATATTTTTTCCTTGGTCTGATAGTTCTTTAATTTGGCTATAACATTCCTGGCTGTTTTCAGTTGGGATTAAGTACAGGTGGTAATCTGTGGATTCTTTCAATCTCCACTTTTCCCTCTTGTTCTAGAACATTGTGGCAGTTTTCTTGGATAATTTCCTGTAAGATGATGTCCAGGCTTTTTCTTTTGTCATGGTCTTCTGGTAGACCAATGATTCTTAAGTTGTCTCTCCTGGAATGATTTTCTAAATCTTCTGTTTTGTGAATGAGGTGCTTCATATTTTCCTTAATTTTTTCATTCTTTAGATTTTGTTTTATAGTGTACACCTGTCTTGTGAAATTGCTTTCTTCTATTTGTTGTATTCTGGTTTTTACAGACTGGATTTCATCCCTAGTTTTGGTTATCCTTCTCCTTCTGGTCTGATTTACTTTGGAGGTCATCTTTCTTCTTCTTGCCTCATATTTTATCTCCTTTGTCTCATTTCTAATCTAATTAATTTTGGCTTTCAAGACACTGTTTTCTGTTTCCAGATGACTTATCTTTCTTTTTAAGCTCTTTCCCCAGTTGTCTTCAGCCTCTTGTAATTGTGGTTTGAATTGTATTTTGAGTTCTTCCAAAGTTTGTATCCAATTCACTGTGGTTTCTATTTTTTGCTTGGTGTCCCTTCATTCTTCTATGTCTGTTTGCTCTATGTTCATTGCCTGTATAGAAGCTATTGATTGTAATTTTTTTCTTTTTCTGTTGTTTGCTCATATTTACCCCTTCTTTACTCCCTGAAGTTGCCTGCACTCTTGCTTCTCTCATTTTTTTGTTGGATCTGTGGTTTTGGGCTTTTCTGTCAGGCTTAACCCTTGAAGCTTAGTCAGCAAATCTCGCATATTAGTCTGTGGGGGAGGGGTGTTGGAGTTTGAGCTTCCCTGCCCTTTGAAATCTTTGATGAGATTAAGTATAGCTGGTTTGAACTGGATGTCCCCTGAGGCCAAAACCTCAGGAAGGGGGGGATATGAAGTGTCTCCACTGTATCTAGGCTGCATATTTTGTGCTTCTTCTCCAAGTGCTTCCCCATCTCCTACATTTGACGCTTTCACCTTGGTACAGCTTTACCCTCCAGCTACCACTGGAGGTTTAGTACTCTAGGTGGGGTAGGGGTACTGGGACCTTCCTTCTTCCTTCCTCTTAAACCTGAATGTTCTCAAATTCAGGCTTTTGGGAGGCATACCTTTTAAGTTGAGGCTAGCAGTAGGGTTCCTTGTTTCTGTCTTGTTAGGTTTTATTTTCATACCCTAGGAGCATTTAGTTTGTATTTGGTAAGGAAGGGTTTTCAGAGGTCTAAGCTTTTGCTACCTCTATGCCACCATCTTGACTCTACCTCCTATAATTTTTCTTGGTAAAAAAGTAAAACAATGAAGTAACTACTTATTATTTTGAAACTTTAGACAAACTAATACAACATATAAAAATATCAAATTTGAAAAAATGTTTCTTTTCCCATATGCTCATATTACAAGTTTTCTCAAAAGTCTCAGTTTTATTTATGTTTTTATACCTTAAAATCTAAGACATTTTGAATATTGTAGTTGGATATGTCTCATTTATATAGCACTATATGAAACACTTTTGTTATGACTATGCCTCTACAGAAAGTTTGTGTAATGTTATTCCTTTATTATAGATGTAAGTATTAATATATTTTTAATGTGAAGGAAGTAGGCTAAGAAATGTCAAGTAATTTGTCCAAATTGATCCATCTAATGAGTGGAAGAACTGGGACTACAACCTTGTGTCTTCTGTTAACCAATTTTTCACATTTTTCATTACACCCAATAGCTGACATATCATCCTTTTACAAAATTCAAATTATAAACCACAATTATTATTTTAATGGTTGATACTGTGCCAGAGTTGTTAGACTCTATCACAAGAGCCTTTGATTCTAATATTATATCTTTGTTGGCTCAAATATAGATGGCAATATAAAAAAAAAAAACAACTTCAAATCACATTTGCAGTCAAATTGAAAAAAAAAAGGCTAACCTATTACTTGACGGTAATGAGTCAAAGTGATTCACTGCAGGCTCTTGGTGATTTCTGTGTGATCCAATCATATGAAAGGGCAAAAAAGCCATTCATAGTGAAGATGATCTTTAGCTCTAACTAATATAAAATCTGAAGTCATTAAAATGTCTAATGGTAAAAAAGATGGAAACATATAAACAGAAGAAACTCTCAGTCCAAAAAGGCATATAGTAGTCTCTCGGTAACCGAGGATGACGATTGTCTTTGTGAGCTTTCATCTGTGATGTAGATGATTGTGCACAAAAACACTTTTGCATGAAGGGGATTTAAGTGGAAAAGTCGATGCACAGAGAGAGTCCCACTCTCGGCATTGGTAGCCTGGGTCCATTGGCACGAAAAACTGTTACACCTGGAGACTTCCTCAGCTGCATTGGATGGCCGTGTTGTCTTTTGTGCTCCAACACGCCCTAAGCACTCCACAGTGCTTTGCTGCTGATCTAAAAGCTTTTACATTTTTATTGTTGTATAATGATTTAAAACTGAAATTTATCCCAATACAATGGAGACAAAATGAAAGAGAAAAGGCAGGAACTTTTCTAGCTCTCCCAAATTCCCCTCCAAACAACTTTGATGTAACTCCTCAAAATGAATTCTGAAGTGGAAGAAAACATAAAATATATGTAGGAGAATGACTTTCTAGCACAAAATACTTAGAAAACTAGCAAGAAATGTCTGTCATACCGCAATCCTGTGTAAGAAATCTCTCTGTAAGCAGGCAATAGGCTTTAGGGAAAACTGAATTTTTGGCATTAAATTGTGGAGCTCTCAGTCCATAGATATTTAGGGGATTGGACAACTTCTAAGAAGGAGATGAGAGGGGTCTCTTTCTGGTACTGGGGTTCATACAGGACTATGTTATATTGCCCAGTTGTAGGGAAGGAGAAACACCGGCACATGAGAGATTTCAGCTGTATGAGAGCAGACCTTCTCCTTGAAGTTCTAGGGCAAAAAAGAGTACTTATGGCCATTGACAGAAGAGAGCACATATCAAAAGTATAGTAAATACAATCCTGCTTAGATCATTCATTCTAAGAGGAACTGAAGATTTGAAAGGGTTCAAAAAGCATTTTAAAAAAATCTAACAGAGATTCAGAAGAACAAGATGAAGTCAAGACTGCTATCTACATTCACAGCCTCAAAGAAAAAAAGTAAATTTGTTTAAGAACCCCCAATAAAGAGTTTCTTGAAAAATAAAAAAATGATTTTTAAAATAAAATAAGAAAAATAGGGAAAATTGGGAAAAAATTAAAATAATGCAAGAATTTAATTAGAAAAAAGTCAACCACTTAGTAAAGGAGACACCAAAAACACTGGAAAAAATAAAACCTTAAAAATTAAAATAGATCAAATAACAGAAGTGCAAAAACTCACTGAAAATGGCATTTTAAAATGTAGAAATAAACAAATGGAAGCTAATGACTCCACTGAGATATCAAGAAACAAAAAAAAATCTAAATAATGAAGATATAGAAGAAACTGTGAAACTTCTTTGGAAAAACAAGGGATCTAGAAACTATATCAAAGAGATGATTTAATAATCATTGGTGTATCTGAAAGTAGTGCTAAAAAGAATATGCACATCATATTTCAAGAAATTATCAAGAGAAAACTGCCCTATGTTAAAATGAGAATGTTAAAACAGAAAATGAAAGAATGCTATGATTCTCCAGAAAAAATATTTCAAACTGAAAAATCTCTAGAATATTACAGACATATTACAGAACTCCCAGGTTATGAAAAAAATACTACAAGCAGCCAGAATGAAATAATTCAGATATCATGAAACCACATTCAGAATAACACTACACTTCTACCTTAAAGAGTCAGAGCATCTGGAATATGATATTAGAGAGGGCAAAGGGGGAAGCCAAGAATCACATACTCAGTGAAAATGAATATAAACATTCAGGGGGAAAAACTGATATTTAATGAAATTTAAAACTTTCAAGCATTCCTAATGAAAAGAATGGAACTGAATAGAAAATTTGACATTCAAACAGAAAACTCAAGAGAAGCATAAGAAGGTAAATATCAAAATGAAATTGTACTGGATTCAATAAAGTTGAGTTATTTATATTCTTTGTAAGATAATACTTATAATTATTAGGAACTTTTTCAATATTAAAACAAATAGAAGGCATATACAACACAATGTTATCTAAAAAAGAGAGGGAACAGGGAGGGAGAGAGGAAGAGAAAGACTGGGGCAAGAGAGGGGGAAAGGAAGATGACAGAGAGAGACAGAGTCAGAGAAAGAGACACAGAGAGACACAGAGAGAGAAACAGAGAGAGAGGGAGACAGAGAGAGAAACAGAGAGAGACCAAACTGGGAAAAGAAAGTAATAAATGGAATGAACTGAATTATCTCAATAGAGTTGCAAAAGGGCTATAACTATAGAGGAGAAGATAAGTCAAGGCTTGGAACTTACTCCCATTATATTACTCTCTAGAATAAGATACACCCTCACTTGTATATAAGCAACATAGACAATAACGTAATATCAATACTAAACTGACATACATCCAAAGATATGGCAACTAAATTTTTTAAAGAGTATTTCAAATTAAACTAATTGGTGACCTCAACTTAGAGCTGAGTCTATTTCCTCTTATAAGATATTGATAAATACATACATAGATATAGATAAACAATCCAAATAAACAAGAAATAATTTAAGAAGTTAAATAGAATTTTAGAAAATTTGGATAGCATAGACCTCTGGAGAAAACTGAATGTGAATAGAAAAAATATACCTCTTTGTTTCTCAAAACCATATGACAACTATACAAAAATTTATAATATATTTGGGTATAAAACATCACACACTAATGTAGAAACACAGAAATAATAAGTGCATCTTTTTAGAGCTTAATGAAATATAAATTCTATTCAGTAAAGTGGCACAGAAAGTTATTTTTTAAATATTTGGAAACTAAATAATGATTCTAAAGAATAATTGAGCAAAAGAATTAATTAAACAATTAGTAAATTATTTGAATTGAATGGCATTAATGAGATAACATACCAAAATTTATGGGAGATAGCCAAAGCTATCTCCCATAAAGCAGTAATTAGAGGAAAATGTATATAATTAAATGCTTACATCATTAAATTAGAGAAAGAGCAGATTATTTAATTGGACATGTTAATAAAAAGTGACAAAAGAAAAAGTTAAACATCCATTAAACACAAAAGTGGTCTTTTTAAAAATGGCTGGTAAAATTAATAAAAATTAAAATTCAGAATAAAATTGAACTAATAAATAAATCTAAAAGCTGGATTTAGGGAAAAACAATTACAAGAAAGAAGCCTTCTTAATAACAGCTATAAAACTGCATAGCCATTGATCCAGCAATACCACTATTAGGTCTATGTCTTAAAAAGATTTTTTTTTAAAGTAAAAGAACTTATTTGGTGAAAAACATATATAGTAGTACTTTATGGATGAAAAAATCAAGGATATGTCTATTAATTGAAGAATTACTGAATGAGTCATAATACATGATTGTAATAAAATATTATTGTGCTATAAGCAATAATGAGTAGAATTATTTTAGAAAAATGTGGAAAGATTTTACATGAACTGTTGCAATGTGAAGTAAGCAGAACCAGGAGAACATTGTACAAAGAAACAGCAATACTGTGGAATTATAGCCTGTGAGTGACTTACCTATTCTCAGCAATGGAATCATAAAAGTCAACCCTGAGGATTTATGATGAAAATTCTATCCACCTCCAGAGAAAGAAATTCTGCATTCTTCTGAAGACTAAAGCATACTTTAGCATTTTTTGTCTGAATTTTCTTTTACAATATGACTAGAAAAGAAATGTTTTGCATGAATTCACATGTAAAACCTATATCAAATTGATTTCATCTCAAGTCATGGATAGAAGAAAGAGAGAACTTAAGGACTCAAAATTCTTTTTAAATTAATATTAAAATTTTTGTTTATATGTTATTGAAAACAGTAAAATAGATATCATATACATCCTGAATTTTATCATTATGTCATTGAAGAGATGCCATTATATAAACATGTTCCACAGATAAAATGTAAGTTCTTTAAGATTTGAGGTGGTGATCAGAAGGTTATCAAATAAAATCATAAATTAATGATTTTTCAGCATGTACATGAGAGATAACTATTTGGATAAGTGCCTAAATGATGCAATATTTTTCATGATTTTGAGAGGATTTTGTATTCCCAAATATTGTAATTGAAATGAAAATTCTATCAGAAGTGTTTGAATACAGTCCTCTCAGCATACCTTGCTAAATTCCTGATGGCTACTATTTCTGGTGATTGGACACTAGATGATGAAATCTTTTAAAATGGAAATTCATGAAATAAAAATACAATATATCTATCATTTCATTTTGGCTCTTAATGTCTTCTTAAAATATTAAAATAGGAAGTTATTATTGGAAACTTAGAAATTGACTTATAAGGGCAACTGGGTGGCTCAGTGGATATTGAGCTGGCCTAGAGATGGGAGATCCTAGGATTAATTTTGGAGACACTCCTGAATGTTATAATCCTGAAAAAGTAATTTAAACCCAAATGTCTAGGTTTTTTGCACTTTACCTTCAAACCAATACTTATTATTGATTCTAAGCCACAAGGAAAGGTTTCTTTCTTTTTTTAAAGAAGTTAACTTAAAATGGTTAATGAAGAAAATGTAGTTTGCACAAAATCTAATTACCAGTTCTTAGAATTAAATAGCAATCAGAAATAACTTACTAGCCTAACTAGATGCCTAAAAAAGCTGTGAAATTTCTTAACACTGTATTTTTGAGGTTTTTTTCACCTACTATTTCAGCATAATTATCAAAAGGATTTCATCTCTCTAAATGAAACAGAATAAATAATACTTATCTCAGGATGTGGGCTAATATATGATAACATAAATATTTATTATCACATTAGCGTAGGACCTATGAGATTTTTGGCATGATGCCACATTGAGCAAAGCATCTCCATACACAGAGCATAGTCCATTAGTATGTGTCTAGTAAGACTTCTAAAATTCCCTCTTCCTCTTTGTACTCAATGAAAAGCAATTAAATTTTGAATGATCAAACTTACTTTATACTTTTTGTATGTAATATACTAATAGTTAAAACTAAAAGAAAGATTAAAAAAGCATAAAAGTTTTGATTTCTACTAGACTATTTAAAGGACCCTTTAGATCATTTTAATAGAAGGAATTTTTAAAAAGATTAAAAATGAAATTATATACATTTTGAACACACTATTTCAAAATTGCATCTTATTAATATGTGTATTATATATTAAGATACTTTCAGTCTCATGTTTCTATATATGATAAGAAATGGCACAATAACCTCCCCCCCCCAATAGCAAGTCTTATAAAAAGAACAGGCAAACTTAAAAAAAATTAAAAATCATCCCAACAAATAGCCTTGGGAGAATATCACACATTATTAGAAATGTAGAAAAGCAAATCCCTCTACAGAAAAGGCAGAGGTATGTGAGTGGATATGGAAAGTAATGCTGAATACTGACTATTGAATAATGTACTTTCTTTTCTTTCCTTTTTTATGAAGTTGAATTTAGGATGTACATTGAGAAATTTTTTGGGTATAAAAGCAAAAGAGTAGAAGGTTATTGAATAGCATTAGAAGAGAACTATTAACATATAGCTTTCAAAATCTAATCTCTTCCTTTGGCCTCAGTTCTCAGTTTAAAAAAGGAATGGAATCCAACTCTGAACAAGGTAGTAAGCAATAAGGACTTCTAAAAACAAGTCATATTTTAAAAGACTAATGATTAAGCATCCCTCCTAATCTTTGCCAAAATGGATTATAATAGGGGTACAGAATCAGATAAAAAATCTTAGATATGCATAATTTGTTGATGGTTTTTGGCTGATGTAACACATTTGTTATAAGGGAATACTTCTACTTGTATAAAGGAGGCACATAGGGGGAAATTTAGTTTGATAAAATTATTTCAAATTATAGTTTGTTCTTTTCAAATAATTTAACTCTAATTTTTACTAGACAAGTTTAAGAAGTTGTATTTATGCTTAATGTTAAGCATTTAATTATTCCCCTTAAAAGGGTAAAAAGTTGCTTTGACAAAATTTTATGATAAAAAAGATTGTGGTCACCAATTATAAAATATTAGCCCTTAAGTCAAAATGACTATTAGCAGCTTTTATTTACAACAAGGTAGAGATATTAAAGTGGGAAATGTAGGATGGAGGTAGAGAATTGTCTAGCCTACCAAGGACTCCCTCAAGACCCAGTCTCCCTGTGGAAGTGCTGGTGGCATCTTTAGCCAGAAATCCCCAAGCCCTTTCCTTCAGCCTGAGTTACTCACCCAGCAAGCCTTTCTAGTACAGAATGGGCTATAGACTAAAAATGAAATGAACCACAAAATATAACTGTTAGGTTTGAAATAGATCAATAGGATCTCCAGGAGATTCTAAGCCATTAAATGGATATTAGGCCAGAGAGAACACATGAGTATTCTGAACTTCAGACCTCATGAATGTGATCTGATAGGAGAAGACCCTCCCTATTAACCACCAATAAACAGAACAAGATGGTATTGATGTTCCATACTTGAAATATGTGCATTTCCCTGTGTAAGATTAAATATTAATATCCAAATACTTCAAGTATTATATTCTTATGAGAATGTATTAATTAATAACTTGAAGAAAAAATAATAATAGCATTAGCAAATAGAGAGTTGTCCAGACCACCATAAGTGGGAAGAGAGCCAGGAGGAGAGCACAGGGATAAAAGTTAAAGGGCAAGGTTACAGCAAATTTTCATGTACAATAGGTAAGGATGCTAGGTGGACAAAGGGTTCTGGCAGATGAAGTCCAATGGTTCAAGATTTCTAATTACACAACTGATAGATGGTATTCCCCAACCTGATGCTTTCTTTCTATTCCTTCTTCCCCCCAAGAGCCTTCTGTCCTTAAGGTCATATTCTTCTTTCCCCCTTGATTTCTGTCACATGCCCAATTGTCTCATGAAACACATATAAGCTCCTGACCTTGGTACTTGGAGAAGGCAAATTCCTTCTTGTCTCGCAGACATTCAACTTATTAATAAATACCTTTAAATTTATTGGAGTACCATGTAATTCCTTGAGTGGGAACTCCTCATGATTCAGGATTACTTTCATCCCATAAGAGATAGAGGGAGGGAAACCAAAGGCCAGGAAAAAAAAATGAGCTCATTAATAAAGAAATGATTGAAAATTTGATGTCCAAGCACAGAACACAAGAGAATCATCAAAAGGTAATTAAAAAAGAGGGGAAAAAAGAAAAACAAAAAAAAAAATTAAGAGACTCAATAAGTTAAAATAATATGTATCCCTATAAGAAAAGAGGTCATTGGTAACTCTTAAAAACTGTTGTTATTACCTGGGCAGCAAAAAGAAGTATACTTAGAGGGAACAGCAACAAATTGTATAGGATGAAAGGACAAGACATAAATAGGTATATAGATATATGCATGCAAAAATATATACACATAAGTATGCATATATATATATATATATAACTAGAGCTTAAAAATAGGTTAATATTAAAAGAAATGGGAAAAGAAACAAATGGGGGTAAATTTATATGTCATAAAGAAGCTCATGGTGGGAGGGGGGAGAACATCAATACACTGGAAGGGTAAAGAGGTCGGAGACAGGAAATACTCAAGTTTTATGTGATTTGAAAGTGACTCAAAGAGGGAAAAACAATCCAACCCATTGGGGGCAGAGAATAGATTTGCACCCTATAGGGGAGTAGAAGGGTAACAAATGGTCTGGTGGGGAGGGAAGCAGTACAAGAGAGGGAGGGAGCAGGGGGTTAATTTTAGAAAGACTATAGGGAAAATAAGGGGGGGAATAGAGAAGGGGGTAGAAAGGGAAGTAAAATGAGGGTGGGAACAAGGGGGACAGTTCAAAAGCAAACACTGGTGTAGAAGGAAATAGCAAAAGAAGAAAAGGCAGGAAAAGGAGCAGAAATCAAAATGCTGGGAAATACACAGCTAGTAATCATAACTCTGAATGTGAATGGAATGAACTCACCCATAAAATGCAAGCGAATAGCAGAGTGGATTAGAGTCCAAAACACTACCATATGCTGTCTACAAGAAATACATATGAATAAGGTAGACACACATAGGGTGAAAGTAAGAGGGTGGAGCCAAATCTATTGGGCATCAACTGATAAAAAGAAGGCAGGAATAGCAATCATGATATCCGACAAAGCCAAAGTAAAAACAAATCTAGTTAAAAGAGATGGGGAAGGTAATTACATCTTGATAAAAGGCAGTATAGACAGTGAGGAAATATCTGTACTCAACATGTATGCACCAAATGGCATAGAATCCAAATTTCTAAAGGAGAAACTAGAGGTACTCAAGGAGGAAATAGATAGAAAAACTATATCAGTGGGAGATCTGAATCTTGCTCTATCCGAACTAGCTAAATCAAACCAAAAAATAAATAAGAAAGAAGTAAGAGAAATGAATGAAATCTTGGAAAAATTACAGTTAGTAGACATGTGGAAAAAAATAATTAGGGACAAAAAGGAATATACCTTCTTTTCAGCAGCACATAGTACATTCACAAAAATTGACCATGTATTAGGGTATGAAAATATTGCAAACAAGTGCAAAAGAGCAGAAATAATAAATGCAACTTTCTCAGATCACAATGCAATGAAAATAATAATTAGTAAGGGAACATGGAGAGGAAAATAAAAAATTAATTTGAAATTAAGCAATACGATTCTCCAAAACCCGTTAGTTAAAGAACAAATCATAGAAACAATTAATTACTTCATTGAAGAAAATGACAATGATGAGACATCCTTTCAAAACCTATGGCATGCAGCCAAAGCAGTATTCAGGGGGACATTTATATCCTTGAGTTCATATATTAACAAATTAAGAAGGGCAGAGATCAATGAATTGGGCATGCAAATTAAAAAATTAGAAAGTGAACAAATTAAAAATCCTCAGATGAAGACTAAATTAGAGAGATCCTAAAACTCAAAGGAGAAATTAATAAAATTGAAAGTCAAAGAACTATTGATTTAATAAATAAGACTAGAAGCTGGTACTTTGAAAAAACAAATAAAATAGACAAAGTACTAGTCAGTCTAATTTAAAAAAGGAAAGAAATAAACCAAATTGACAGTATCCAAGATGAAAAAGGAGACCTCACCTCTAATGAAGAGGAAATTAAGGCAATCATTAAAAACTACTATGCCCAATTATATGGCAACAAATATAGCAATCTAGGTGATATGGATGAATACTTACAAAAATATAAATTGCCTAGACTAAAAAAGGAAGAAATAATTTACCATAACAACCCCATTTCAGAAAATGAAATTGAACAAGCCATCAAAGACCTCACTAAGAAAAAATCCCCAGGTCCAGATGGATTCACAAATGAATTCTATCAAACATTCAAAGAACAACTAATCCCAATATTAAACAAACTATTTGACAGAATAGGCCAAGAAGGAGTTCTACTAAATTCATTCTACAACACAAACATGGTACTGATCCCAAAGCCAGGCAGGTCAAAGACAGAGAAAGAAAACTATAGACCAATCTCCCTAATGAATATAGATGCAAAAATCTTTAATAGGATACTAGCAAAGACTCCAGCAAGTCATCACAAGGGTCATCCACTATGACCAGGCAGGATTCATACCAAGAATGCAAGGATGGTTCAATATTAGGAAAACTCATCCACATAATTGACCATATTAACAAGGAAACTAACAAAAATCACATGATTATCTCAATAGATGCAGAAAAATCTTTGATAAAATACAACACCCATTCCTATTGAAAACACTAGAAAGTATAGGAATAGAAGGGCCTTTCCTAAAAGTAATAAACAGTACATATCTAAAACCATCAGCAAACATTATCTGCAATGGGGATGAACTAGAAGCCTTTCCAATAAGATCAGGAGTGAAACAAGGATGTCCATTATCACCTCTATTATTTGACATTGTACTAGAAACACTAGCAGTAGCAATTAGAGAAGAAAAAGAAATTGAAGGCATGAAAATAGGCAAGGAAGAGACTAAGTTATCACTCTTTGCGGATGACATGATGGTTTACTTAAGGAATCCTAGAGATTCAACCAAAAAGTTACTCGAAATAATCAACAACTTTAGCAAAGTTGCAGGATACAAAATAAACCCTCATAAGTCATCAGCATTTCTATATATCTCCAACCCACTTCAGCAGCAAGAAATAGAGAGAGAGAAATTCCATTTAAAATCACCCTAGACAATATAAAATACTTAGGAATCTATCTGCCAAGACAAACACAGAAACTATATGAACACAACTACAAAACACTTTCCACACAGCTAAAACTAGATCTAAACAATTGGAAAAACATTGATTGCTCATGGATAGGACAAGCTAACATAATAAAAATGACAATCCTACCCAAACTAATTTACTTATTTAATGTCATACGCATTGAACTACCAAAAAACTTCTTTACTGAATTAGAAAAACATAACAACATTCATTTGGAAGAACAAACGATCAAAGATATCCAGGGAAATAATGAAAAAAATGCAAAGGAAGGAGGACTTGTAGTCCCAGATCTCAAACTATACTATAAAGCGGTGGTTATCTAAACAATTTGATACTGGCTAAGAGACAGAAAGGAAGATGAGTGGAATAGACTTGGCGTAAATGATCTCAGCAAGACTGTTTATGACAAACCCAAAGACCCCAGATTTTGGGACAAAAATCCATTATTGGATAAAAACTGCTGCTAAAATTGGAAGACAGTGTGGGAGAGATTAGGTTTGGATCAACACCTCACACCCTACACCAAGATAAATTCAGAATGGGAGAATGACTTGAACATAAAGAAGGAAACTATAAGTAAATTAGATGAGCACAGAATAGTATACATGTCAGACCTTTGGGAAGGGAAAGATTTTAAAACCAAGCAAGACTTAGAAAGAGTCACAAAATATATAATAAATAATTTTGACTACATCAAATTAAAAAGTTTTTGTACAAACAAAACCAATGTAACTAAAATCAGAAGGGTAGCAACAAATTGGGAAACAATCTTCATAAAAAACCTCTGACAAAGCTTTAATTACTCAAATTTATAAAGAGCTAAATCAATTATACAACAAATCAAGCCATTCTCCAATTGATAAATAGGCAAGGGACATGAACAGGCAGTTTTCAGATAAAGAAATCAAAACTATTAATAAGCACATGAAAAAGTGTTCTACATCTCTTATAATCAGAGAGATGCAAATCAAAACAACTCTGAGGTATCACCTCACACCTAGCAGATTGGCTAACATAACAGCTATGGAAAGTAATGAACGCTGGAGGGGATGTGGCAAAGTAGGGACACTAATTCATTGCTGGTGGAGTTGTTAATTGATCCAACCATTCTGGAGGGCAATTTGGAACTATGCCCAAAGGGCAATAAAAGACTGTCTGCCCTTTGATCCAGCCATAGCACTGCTGGGCTTTTACCCCAAAGAGATAATAAGGAAAAAGACTCGTACAAGAATATTCATAGCTGCACTCTTTGTGGTGGCCCAAAATTGGAAAATGAGGGGATGCCCTTCAATTGTGGAATGGCTGAACAATTTGTGGTGTATGTTGGTGATGGAATACTATTGTGCTAAAAGGAGTAATAAAGTGGAGGAATTCCATAGAGAATGGAACAACCTCCAGGAAGTGATACAGAGCGAAAGGAGCAGAACCAGGAGAACACTGTACACAGAGACTGATACACTGGGGTACAATCGAATGTAATGGACTTCTGCATTAGTGGCGATGTAATGTCCCTGAACAATCTGCAGGGATCTAAAAAACACTATCCACAAGCAGAGGATAAACTGTGGGTGTAAAAACACCGATGAAAAGCAACTGCTTGAATACAGGGGTGGAGGGAATATGACTGAGGAGAGACTCTAAATGAACACTCTGATGCAAATACCAACAACATGGAAATGGGTTTGAATCAAGAACACATGTGAAACCCAATGCAATCGCCCGTGGGCTATGGGAGAGGTGGTGGTAGCGGGGAGGGAAGAAAAGAAAATGATCTTTGTTTCCATTGAATAGTGTTTGGAAATGACCAAATAAAAATTAAAAAAAAAAAAAAAGAAAGAAACCCAACTACTATGTGTTAGACAAAGTGCTGAGTTGAGTAGACACAGAAAGAAAACCAACAAAAACCCATCCTTAAGAAGCTTAATTGCTCTGTGAAAATAGATGAAATTTTCTTCTGAGACCTTGTTGCTTTGGAGGTAGGTATTATTCTCCTTCAATTCTCCTATATGTTCATGCTTCAAAAGGAATTGTTACCTGCTCTGAAAAAATTCAAGCAAAAAAATTCTTCCTAATTTTTTATTTATTTTTGACTATATAAATAAAATCCCTGAGAGATTGCTAAATGGAATGTGGTTAAATACAGTATCACTTTTCATAGTTTGGTTGAAAAGTAATGGGGTAAACTTTTCCATGATATATGGTTGGAGGAGCTCTAACATTATACTCACTTTCTGTTCTCAGATATTAAATTTCCCCTGTAAAAAAGGATAAACTATGTCCACTAAGAATATACTCTGCCTTTTAACCATCTCCTAATAGTCTGTTAAAGTAGAGGCTATGTTTTTTATGTCCTTTTTATAGGATGCATTTTCCCTATGACAATATTCTTTATTGAGTGGTGGGTCTTACAGGTCACATTTATTCATGATAATTAGAAGCTTTGGGTATACTGATTCCAGTTTTAGACTTCAAACATTCTCTCCCATGGAAAGCTTCAGTAAGTAGAAAAGTCTTTATGAGATGTGAATGTACAGAGGCTACTGGCAGTGGTAGTGGTAGTACTTATTTTGATGCTGGCACTTAGACATTTGGCCTGCCTAGCCCCAGGGCATCAGGTCTATAAGAGGGATCCTAGAACTGGTGCTTCTTTCTGTAGGTTCAGATTCAGTTCAGAATCCAGCCTAATTTAGGACTGGTTTAGACCTGAGAGTCAAAGGCTGGTGACTGAGAATTAGAGAGAACACTCAGGAGCTCCAGTTCCTGATGGCTCCAGGTGGGGGCAAAAACCAAGACTGTGCCCTGTGTTTGAATTGGATATCAAGCAGGGAGATGTTAGGGCCATGATGGTAAACCTATGTCAAGCATGCACAAGAGCACACAGAGAGATCTTTCTGTGGGCACGTGCATCATTTCCCATCAGAATTAGTTACTAGAAAGCTAGAGGGACTTGGATGGAGCTTATCCCTTCCCCCTTTCCACCATTCCTGGTGACATTTTCTCCCATCATACACCCCTCTGCTCAGCAGGCCAATGGAAGGCTTCCTCACTCCTCTGTCTACAGTAAGGTGGGAAGCTCACAGGTAGCAGAGCTAGAGGGGAGCAGAGCACTTGGGCCACTATCCTCCTCCTCTCCCAATGCACAGGATATTCATCACTCCCCCCATCCCTCTGCCCAGCAACCCAATGGGAGTGCTTTCTTCCTCCCTGATCTAGGGTAAGGTGGGCAGAGATAAAGGGGAGCAGAGCATTCAGGCCACTACTATGCATAGCATATTCCTCACCCCATTACTCTGCTTAGCAGGTAAATGGGAGGCTTCCTCCTCCATCTGTCTGAGGTAAGGGGGCATGGCACACAGTCTCTGGGAGTTTGGAGCATGGAATGTGATCTCTAAAAGGTTCACCATCACTGTCTTAAGGAGAGAGGCAACTCCAGAAACAAGTATTGGAAGAATTGCCAAGGAAAGAAGACTGAGGACACCAGATTGGTGACAGAGACTGTGGTCATAGCTGCACAGTCTGGAACTCAGTTCTGGTGTCTATGTCTTGGCCACAGTTGAAAATGTTCATTTGGGGTCTGTAGGCTTCCAAGGGGTCTGGAGTGGGGAGGGATAGAAGGCCTTGTAGGAGTCTGCCAGGTTTCTGGTGAATAAGCCCAAGTTAGAATCCCAGAGATACACTTCCATGATGGTGTCTGTGACATTGGACTTTGCCACTGCTTATAACTCAATGACCATGAGGTCAAAGCTGGTGGTATCAATGGCTAGAAAGTCAAAAGAAGGCTTTGGGAGCATATAGTACTAGAATTCTGGAGTGGCTCCCAGGGCAGAGGATGTGGAAAGCAAAAGACTAGGGACAATCAGCTCTTCCAGAAGATCTCTGTGGCAGTGTTCTATATATATATACACATATATATATATATATATGTTCCTATAAATTGAATAATATAACTACATGATAGTCAGTTATTGCTAAAAGTGTTTTATACAGAAGGCTGAGCCAAGATGGTATGGTAGAAGCTCTGAAGCTGACCTTTAATGATATTCTCCTCTGAAAAAAAATTTAAATAATGCCTCCAATTGAACTCTAGAGTGTCATAGGCAACAAAAATCATGAAGGCATATTTTCATACCAAAACAACCTAGAAATATATGTCTGTGACACTTGAGCAGTAGTAGCAGCAGCAGTAGCAATAGCAGAAACAGTAGCAGTTTTCAAGCCAGAAACAGTAAAGAGTTCAGACAACTGGTAAAAAGTGATTATAGGGGACCCCTGGGTAAACACAGGGAATAGGAACAGACACTGCTTGATAGCTTCATTGCCTATGCCAACTTTCAGATCATAGCTTCAAAGTAAAGAGATCAATTATAATCACTATATCAGGACCTCTGAGGGACAATATCACTTGCAACAAAAAGAACAGGTGCCCTGAAGAGCAGTAGTACTTGTGTCTGCAAAGGATCAGATGTTCCTCCTAGGTAAGACCCATAAATTAGACAGGAAGAACAGTGACCACACCTTTTCCTTGATCATAACACTTTAGAGACAACTAAAATATCCAACCTTTCAGAACTAGCTTTGAAAGCAGCAGTGAGTAAAGTCTGAAACCTGAGATACTACCTCACTCTTAATCCTGGTGCAGAGCTCAACTTTAAAACAAAGTTCCAAGTCAAGAATTTTTGGAAAAAATGAGTAAGCAAAAAATAACCAGAATATAAAAAGCTATTCTAGTGTCAGAGATCTAGGCAAACTCAGAACATAATTATTTCAAAGAGACTAAATATAAAGCCTCCTAGAAAAAATGAATTAGGCACAAGACAAATATGAAATCCCAGAAGTGTACACAAGACCAATATGAAATCCCAGAAGAACCAAAGGAATTTTTCAAAAATATATGAGTTTCCCAATCAACAAATGGTCAAGGGACAGGCATAGGTAGTTTTTCACAGGATGAAATCAAAACTATCAATAAGCACATGAAAAAGAATTCTAAATCCCTCTTGATTAGAGAAATGCAAATTAAAACAACTCTGAGGTATCATCTCACACCTAGAAGATTGGCCAATATGACAGGAAATGTAAGTGATGAATGTTGGAGGGAATGTGGCAGAATTGGGACACTAATACACTGCTGATAGAATTGTGAATTGGTCTAACCATTCTGGAGAGCAATTTGGAACTATGCACAAAGGTATTAAACATTTTTTTTAAAGAATGCTTACCATTTGACTCAGTCATACCATTGCTGGATTTGAACCCCAAAGAGATAATAAGGAAATAAATGTACAAAAATATTCATAGCTATCTCTTTGTGTTGACAAAAATAGGAAAATGAGGCAGTGTTCATTGATTGGGGAATGACTGAACAAATTGTGGTTTCTGATGGTGATGGAATATTATCGTGCTAAAAGGAATGATGAACTGGAGTAATTCCATATGAACTGGAATGACCCCCAGGAATTGATGCAGAGCAAAAGGAGCATAGCCAAGAGAACATTGTACACAGAGTCTGATATGATAGTGATGGAATGCTACCATACTCCAAGAAAGATAAATAGGACAGCTTCAAAAATACCTGAGAATTATATGAATGGATTGAAAGGTGAGTGAACCAGGGCAAAGCCAAGATGATAGAGTTAATAATCTTGTTCAATTCTTCCAATATTCCTCTCCAAATAATTATAAATTGTGCTTCAAATCATAGTCTCTAGTGGCAGAGTCAATGTAATGTTTGGATGAAGCATCTTTTCCAACCTAAAACAATTAAGCAGTTTGGCTGAAGAAGTCTATGACAAAAGGGAGGAGATCAGCCTGGAGCCTACTGTGAATTTCAAAACTACTCCACCCTATTCAGACCATTCTTTACAAGATCAGATTTAGCTATTTCCTGATCAATAACAATAGAGATACTTGGAATAACCAAACCAGGTCTTGGAAACCACATTCTCCTCCCTACTCAGTGTAACAAGATTAGGAAGGGCTGCAACAAACTCAAGATTTAATTATTTGAGAATATGGCCTTCAACAGACATGTGCAAAAATAGGACAGACCTCTCGGTGGTCCTAGGTCAAGCTAGAGCCACCATTGGCACATGTGAGGCGCAGGAAGTGAGGTAGAGAACAGCCTCTGGAGTTCTCAGGACTTCCTGTGAGGAGGGAGAGAGTCAGTTGGAGGCTGGTGCTTGGAGGTGGAGGAGACCTGCAGACTGCTTTCCTTCAGATTGGTCACATGAGTGATAAGGACTAATCCCTTTCCTTGCCTTGGCTATCCAAGGCCTTAAGCCTGAGCCAGAGTGACTCTCAGTTAAACTTTTTCCTTCTCTCCCTTATCCTTCTCTCTCTCTCTCTCTCTCTCTCTCTCTCTCTCTCTCTCTCTCTCTCTCTCTCTCTCTCTCTCTCTCTCTCTCTCTCTCTCTCTCTCTTTCTCTCTCTCTCTCTCTCTCTCTGTCTCTCTCTCTCTGTCTCTCTCTCTCTCTCTCTCTCTCTCTCTCTCTCTCTCCCTCTCTGTCTCTCTCTCTTTCTCTCTTTCTTTCTTTCTCTCTCCCCCTCTCCCCCTCTAATACTTTCTTCCTCCTGTTTGTAATTAAAAGACCATAAAAATTTGGCAGCTGACTTGAGTGTTTCATTTAGGAATTACATAAGTGAATTCCTTGGCAACCTTAAATTAATATATCTCAGTTATTTAAAGTTATTTCAATATCACATTACAAAGTACAATTCCAGTAGGCATTTCACATTTCATCCTGTAAGGTGAGCTGTAGTAGGAGCAACTTTGGGATCTTAAAATTCATAGATGGTGAGGTCAAATACTGATCAGAAATAGATTATACAAGACACTTTGCAGGTGCCAGGTAAAGGGTCTGGGGCTGTTTGGTAATTCTATTGTCTATATACAGATCTGTGTCATAGTTTTACAACATGGCTAATATGGAAATATGTTTTTCATGGTTTATCATATATAACTGATATGTTATTTAACTTCTCATTGAGTGGAGGTGTGTTGAGAAGGACAGAGATTTTGAACTTAATTTTTTAAAAATGTTATTTAATTAGATAATTTAGAATATTTTTCCATGGTTATAAGATTCATATTCTTTCCCTCCCCTCCCTCTAAACCCCCCCATATCTGACACGTAATTCCACTGGGTTTAACATGTGTCATTGATCAAGACCTATTTCCATATTATTAATTTTTGCACCAGGGTGATGTTTTAGAGTCTACTTCCCAGGTCATATCCACTTTGATGCATGTGATCAAGCAGTTGTTTTCCTTCTGTGTTTCTTTTATCACAGTTCTTCCTCTGGATGTTGAGATCTTTCTTTCTCATAGGTCCTTCCAAATAGGTCTGGATCATTGCATTGCTACTAGTAGAGAAGTCCATTACATTTGATTTTACCACAGTGTATCAGTCTGTGTACATTGTTCTCTTAGTTCTGCTCCTTTCACTCTGCATCAATTCCTGGAGGTCATTCCAGTTCACATGGAATTCCTCCAGTTCATTATTCCTTTGAGCACAATACTATTCCATTACCAGCATATACCACAATTTGTTCAGCCATTCTCCAATAGGAGGGCATCCCCTTATTTTTTTGGAACTTAATATTAATATATAATTGAATATTTATAAGTGAATTAAACATATGTACTCCATATATACCTATTTTATTCAACTTTATTCCAACAAATAGATGTGTGTGTGTGTGTGTGTGTGTGTATAAAAGGACCATTTGTTACACAGCTTTAAATGCTGAATATAGGTGACAAAATGTTTGTTTCACTCAGCTCAGTGTGAAGGGTTAAAATCTTTGGTAGGAGTTTGAACAAAGGTCAAGAGAGAAGTTTGGTAAAAAATGAAACAGTTTATTTTGAGAAAAGTTCAGATAGGAAATAGAAAGCAGGAAAGTGAGAGAATTTTTATACCTATACCTAAGATCCCCATCCTAACTAAAATTTCTAAAAAAATCCCCCCTAAATCTATCTGGCTTCAAGGGCAGTATCTCCTTCCAGGCCAAACCTGGACTATATACCTACACGGTATATCTAATAGTATACCCACTATCTAACTATCTAAGTTAATCAATAAGCATGAATCAATAAGCATTAATTACCTTCCACCTCCTTAAATTCTTTTCTCTTTACCCACTTTCAGTTATTTTTCCAACTGCCAATTTGTCTCAGAGACTCGGACAGACACCTCTGCTCTCCAGGGAACCCAGAGGGGGAAAAAAACCCTTTCAACTGCCTGCAACTGACCTACCAACTCACCTTCCAACTCTCCTAACTGTCATCAGCTGACATCCTGTGTAGCAGGGGGGCTCTTACTCAGAAATCTTTTTGCTACCTTTCCTCTTAAAGAAAATAAGGGAGAAATTAAAAAAGCTCTCTTAAAATATGTCTGGTATATTTTTCTGGCTCTCTTCCGTAGCCTACTTTCCCTAAAGACCACTCCTCCAAACATATGACTCATTATAATTAATAGAACAGGATTAGGAAATTATATCTGGGTGGTATCCTGATCTTATAACCTCAAAGCAAAGGAGGAAGAAGCAAGAATGAAGAGAAAATCAGAGAAAAGAATCCCAATATTCACTTAAGTCATTAATTCTTACCTCCTAACCAATCACCACTATGGAAGAGCTGCTAATAAGCAGCACCACTACAGGCTCAAGTTCTACTTTCTTCCTTTTTCTTTCTTTCTGTTTGTTTTTTTAATTTTTTTAAGTTTTTAAAACATTATTTTTATTTGGTCATTTTCATACATTATTCATTCAAAACAGAGATCATTTTCTTTTCCTCCCCCTCCTCCCACACCACCCCTCCCCTAGCCAACTCGCTATTCCTCTGGGTATCACATGTGTCCTTGCTCTGAACCCATTTCCATGTTGTTGGTATTTGCATTAGGGTGCTCATTTAGAGTCTTTCCTCTATCATGTCCTCTCAACCTCTGTATTCAAGCAGTTGCTTTTCCTCGGTGTTTTTACTCCCACAGTTTATTTTCTGCTTGAGGATAGTTTTTTTTTTTTCTCATAGATCCCTGCAGATTCTTCAAGGACATTGTAAAGCCATTAATGGAGAAGTCCATTACGTTTGATTATACCTCAGTGTATCAGTCTCTGTGTACAATGTTCTCCTGGTTCTGCTCCTCTCACTCTGCATCTCTTCCTGGAGGTTGTTCCAGTCTCCATGGAATTCCTCCACTTTATTATTCCTTTTAGCACAATAGTATTCCATCACCAACATATACCAAAATTTGTTCAGCCATTCCACAATTGAAGGGCATCCGCTCATTTTCCAGTCTTTGGCCACCACAAAGAGTGCAGCTATGAATATTCTTGTACAAGTCTTTTTCCTTATTATCTCTTTGGGATACAAACCCAGCAGTGCTATGGCTGGATCAAAGGGCAGTCTTTTATCGTCCTTTGGGCATAGTTCCAAATTGCCGTTCAGAATGGTTGGATCAATTCACAACTCCACCAACAATGAATTAATGTCGCTATTTGCCACCTCCCCTCCAGCATTCATTACTTTCCTTTACTGTCATGTTGGCTAATCTGCTAGGTGTGAGGTGATACCTCAGAGTTGGTTTGATTTGCATCTCTCTGATTATAAGAGATTTAGAACACTTTTTCATGTGCTTATTAATAGTTTTGATTTCTTTATCTGAAAACTGCCTATTCATGTCCCTTGCCCATTTTTCATTGGAGAATGGCTTGGTTTTTTGTACAACTGGTTTAACTCTATAAATTTGAGCAATTAGTCATTTGTCAGAGGTTTTTTTTATGAACATTTTCCCACTTTGTTGCTTCCCTTCTAATTTTAGTTACATTGGTTTTGTTTGTATAAAAACTTTTTAATTTGATGTAGTCAAAATTATTTATTATACATTTTGTGACTCTTTCTAAGTCTTGCTTGGTTTTGAAATCTATCCCTTCCCATAGGTCTGACATGTATATTATTCTGTGTTCACCTAATTTACTTATAATTTCCTTCTTTATAATCAAGTCATTCACCCATTCTAAGTTTATCTTGGTGTAGGGTGTGAGGTGTTGATCCAAACCTAGTTTCTCCCTCACTGTCTTCCAATTTTCCCAGCAGATTTTATCAAATAGTGAATTTTTGCCCCAAAAGCTAGGGTCTTTGGGTTTGTCATAGACTGTCTTATGGAGATCATTTACCCCAAGTCTTTTCCACTGATCCTCCTTTCTGTCTCTTAGCCAGTATCAAATTGTTTTGACCACTGCTTTGTAGTATAGTTTGAGATCTGGGACTGCAAGGCCACCTCTTTGTATTTTTTTCATTATTTCCCTGGATATCCTTGATCCTTTGTTCTTCCAAATGAACTTTGTTATGGTTTTCTCTAATTCAGTAAAATAGTTTTTTGGTAGTTCAATGGGTATGGCACTAAATAGATAGATAAGTTTGGGTAGGATGTAGGATGTAGTGGGTAAGATGGGTAGGACATTTTTTTATGTTACCTCATCCCACCCATGAGCAATCAATATTTTTCCAATTATTTAGATCTAGTTTTAATTATGTGGAGAGTGTTTTGTAGTTGTGTTCACATACTTCCTCTGTTTCTCTCGGAAGATAGATTCATAAGTATTTTATATTGTCTTGGGTAACTTTAAATGGAATTTCCCTTTCTACTTCTTGCTACTGAAGAGGGTTGGAGATATATAGAAATGCTGATGACTTATGCGGGTTTATTTTGCATCCTACAACTTTGCTAAAGTTGTTGATTATTTCAATTAGCTTTTTGGTTTATTCCCTAGGATTCTTTAAGTAAATAATCATATCATCAGCAAAGAGTGACAGCTTGGTCTTCTCACTGCCAATTTTAATACCTTCAATTTCTTTTTCTTCTCCAATTGCTACTGCTAGTGTTTCTAGTACAATATTAAACAATAAAGGTGATAATGGGCATCCTTGTTTGACTCCTGATCTTACTGGGAAGGCTTTGAGTTTATCCCCATTGCAGATAATGTTTGCTGATGGTTTTAGATATGTACTGTTTATTACTTTTAGGAAAGGCCCTTCTATTCCTATACTTTCTAGTGTTTTTAATAGGTGTTGTATTTTGTCAAAGGCTTTTTCTGCATCTATTGAGATAATCATGTGATTTTTGTCAGTTTCCTTGTTAATATGGTCAATTATGTGGATGGTTTTCCTAATATTGAACCATCCTTGCATTCCTGGTATGAATCCTACCTGATCATAGTGTATAATCCTTGTGATGACTTGCTGGAATCTTTTTGCTAGTATTCTATTTAAGATTTTTGCATCTATATTCATTAGGGAGATTGGCCTATAATTTTCTTTCTCTGTTTTGAAACTGCCTTGCTTTGGGATCAGTACCATGTTTTTGTTGTAAAAAGAATTTGGTAGAAATCCTTCTTGGCTTATTCTGTCAAATTGTTTGTATAATATTAGAATTAGCTATTCTTTGAATGTTTGATAGAATTTATTTGTCTGGACCTGGGGATTTTTCTTAGGGAGTTCTTGGATGGCTCTTTCAATTTCTTTTTCTGATATGGGGTTATTTAGGTAATTTAATTCTTCTTCTTTAGTATAGCAATTTATATTTTGGTAAGTATTCATCCATATCAGTTAGATTACCATATTTGTTACCATATAATTAGGCATTGTGGTTTTTAATGATTGCCTTGATTTCCTCTTCATTAGAGGTGAGGTCTCCCTTTTCATCTTGGATACTATCAATTTGTTTTTTTTCTTTCCTTTTTTTTTAATTAGACTGACTAGTACTTTGCGTTTTTAATTTTTTTCAAAGTACCAGCTTCTAGTTTTATTTATTAAATCAATAGTTCTATGATTTTCATTTTTATTAATTTCTCCTTTGATTTTTAGGATTTCTAATTTAGGCCTTCATCTGAGGATTTTTAATTTGTTCACTTTCTTGTTTTTTTAATTTGCATGCCTAATTCATTGACCTCTGCCCTTCTTAATTTGTTTATATATGAACTCAAGGATATAAATTTCCCCCGAGTACTGCTTTGGCTGTATCCCATAGGTTTTCAAAGGATGTCTCACCATTGTCATTTTCTTCAATGAAGTTATTAATTGTTTCTATGATTTGTTCTTTAGCCAGTTTGGGGGAATCATATTTTTAAATTTCCAATTATTTTTTTATTTATCTCTCCATGTACCCTTACTAATTATTATTTTTATTGCATTGGGGTCTGAGATGGTTCCATTTATTATTTCTGCCCTTTTGCACTTGTTTGCAATGATTTTGTGCCCTAATACATGGTCAATTTTTGTGAATGTACCATGTGCTGCTGAAAAGAAGGTATATTCCTTTTTGTCCCTAATTATTTTTCTCCATATGTCCACTAACTCTAATTTTTCTAAGATTTCATTTGCTTCTCTCACCTCTTCCTAATTTATTTTTTGCTTTGATTTATCTAATTTGGATAGAGCAAGATTCAGATCTCCCACTAGTATAGTTTATCTATCTATTTCTTCCTTGAGGTCTTCTAGTTTCTCCTTTAGAAATTTGGATGCTCTACCATTTGATGTATACATATTGAGTACAGATATTTCCTCATTGTCTATACTGCCTTTTATCAAGATGTAGTTACCTTCCCTATTTCTTTTAACTAGATTTATTTTTACTTTGGCTTTGTTAGATATCATGATTGTGACTCCTGCCTTCTTTTTATCAGTTGATGCCCAATAGATTTGGATCCATCCTCTTACTTTCACCCTATGCATGTCTACCTTCCTCATGTGTGTTTCTTGCAGATAGCATTTGGTAGGGTTTTGGATTCTATTCCACTCTGCTATTTGCTTGCATTTTATGGGTGAGTTCATCCCATTCACATTCAGAGTTATGATTACTAGCTGTGTATTTCCCAACATTTTGATTTCTACTCCAGGTCCTGCCTTTTCTTCTTTCGCTATTTCCTTCTACTCTAATGTTTGTTAATAGTCAGTCCCCCTAGTTCCCCTCCCCTTATTTTACTTCCTTTTCTACCCCCTCCCTTCTTATTCCCTCCCTTATTTTCCCCTGCAGTCTTTTTAAAATTCCCCCCCCAACCTCTCTCTCCCTTGTACTGCTTCCCTCCCCACCAGTCCATTTTATACCCTTCTACTCCCCTATAGGGCGTAAAACTATTCTCTTTCCGAATGGGTTGGATTGTTCTTCCCTCTTTGGGTCAATTTCAAAGCACATAAGAGTTGAGTATTTCCTATCTCCAACCTTTTTACCCTTCCAATGTATCAATGTTCTCCCCCCCTCCCGCCATGAGCTTCTTTGTGACATATAAATTTACCTCCATTTGTTTTCCAATTTCTTTTAGTATTAACCTCTATTTTTAAAGCTCTGGTTGCATATATATATATATATATATATATATATATATATATATAAACACATACACATGTATATGTATTTATGCATGCATATATGTATATCCCTATTTATGTCTTGTCCTTTAATCCTATAGAGTTTGTCACTATTCCCTCTAAGTGTAATTCTTATAGCTTCCCAGGTGATAGCAACAGTTTTTAAGAGTTACCAATGACCTCTTTTCTTATATGGATACATAACATTTTAACTTATTGAGTCTCAAAAAAAATTGTTGTTGTTGTTTTTTCCCACTTTTTTTAATTACCTTTTGATGATTCTCTTGAGTTTTGTGCTTGGACATCAAATTTTCAGTTCAGGTTTGGTCTTTTTTTTACGAATGCTTAGAATTCTTCTATTTGTGTTGAATGACCATACTTTCCCCTGTAAGAATATAGTCAGTTTTGATGAGTATTTTATTCTTGGTTGTAGACCTAGTTCCCTTGCTTTCCGGAATATCATATTCCATGCCTTTTGGTCCTTCACTGTGGATGCAGCCAGATACTGTGTTATCCTCACCGTGTTCCTGTGGTATCTGAATGGCTTCTTCTTTGCAGCTTCTAATATCTTTTCATTGGTCTGATAGTTTTTAAATTTGGCTATAATGTTTCTTGGTGTTGTCAGTTGGGGATTAAATACAAGGGGTGATCTGTGGATTCTTTCAATCTCCACTTTCACCTCTTGTTCTAGGATATCGGGACAGTTTTCCTGAATAATTTCCTCTAGTATTATGTCTAGGCTTTTCCTTTTGCCTTGGTCTTCTGGTAGTCCAATGATTCTTAAATTGTCTCTTCCACAATTTTCTAAATCATCTGTTTTGTGAATGAGATGCTTCACATTTTCCTCAATTTTTTCATTCTTTTTGTTTTGTTTTATAGGGTCCTGCTGCCTTGTGAGATCACTTAATTCCAGTTGTTGTATTCTGGTTCTTAAAGATTGGATTTCATCTCTGGCTTTTTTGTCATCCTTTTCCTTCTGTTATGATTTTCTTTGAAGATTATCTTTCATACACTTTACCTCATCTTTCATCTCCTTTGCCTCATCTTTCATCTCCTTTGCCTCATTTTCCAGCTGGTTGATTTTGGCTTTCAAGACACTATTTTCTTGTTTTAGTTCAAGTGCCTCTGTTTCCAGATGACTTATCTTAATTTTTAAGTTCTTTTCCCAATTGTCTTCAGCCTCTCTTAGTTATTTTTTGAGTTCTTCCACAGCCTGTATCCAAATTCACTGGGATTTCTGATTTATCGTTTGCTGATCTCTCCCCCTCTGTTCCATTTGCTGAGTAGAAGCTGTCTATTGTAGTTTCTTTCTTCTTTTTCGGTTGTTTGCTCAAATTCACCCCTTCTTACTCCCCGTATTTGTCTGTGCTCTTGTTCCTCTCATTTTTTGTTTTTTTGGGGGGCTTCTATCAGTCTCCCCTCTTGGAGCTTTAACAGAAGATCTCTCAGTGTTGTCTCTGCGGGTGGGTTGTTGGAGGTTTGAGCTTTCCTGTTCTCTGGAGGCTTTTTATTGGCTTAAAGTCCAGCAGTCAATGAGGATGGGTGTGGAGCCTGGGCTTCCCTGAGTTCTGGAGACTTTTGATGGGATTAAGTTCAGCTTAGTTGGGCTGGGTGTGCTCTGAGTCCTAAACTTCCTGGAAGGCTGGAGCAAATAAGAAGGATCTTCAAAGTTCTGGCCAGGCTGCCAGGTCTATGCTCCCTCTCTTGCTCTTTCTATGTATAAAATTCCTCATATATAAGTGGGTGGCATACATTTAACTGTATATATAATGTGGGCATGTGTGTGTAGAATGTAAGCTGTTGAGACTAATAAAATAAACCTGACCATGGGCTATGTTTACTAATGTTTTGTGACTGATAATAAAGAACTCATAACTTCAACCATAAAAAGTCATTAATTGCCTGTTATATCCAGAGGTAGAGGAGATAAAAGTGTCACTAAAATATATCTTGGGGCATTATGGAATTCCTCTGAAGAAAAAAAAATACCTAATATATAGAGTAATGAATTTGAATTCAGAAAAATATGGATTTAAATCCTAACTGAGAGACTTTTTTGTGACATTTCTAGAATCAAAATTAAATAATATTCATAAAATGTTTGGTAAGTTATACAGGGCTTTGTGTGTTAGATTAAGATAATGATGATTAGTTAAAAAAGAGTAGTAAAAGAATTGGATTTAGGAAATGGTATTTTAGTTCAAATTCTTAGTTTTGCCAATTAACTTTGTGACTATGATTTAATCACACTTTCTATTTCCCATTTTCTTTATCTATAAATAAATGATATTGGACTATGGACTAAATGAACTTGAACATTACTTTTATATTTAATTATATAATGCTAAGATATAGCATATAAAAATCTCTCTAATATTAAATAATATAGTCTAAAAAGATTTGCAAATAACCATTGTATATGATATTGTGAGGCAGAGAAGGTCATTTTTGATTACGAGAGTAAAGAAGTGAAATGAAATTTGAGCTAAATATTAAAAGATAGGTTTTAACAGTTAGAAAGAGAGGACATTCCAGGCATATATAAGAAAAGAGAGAGGCAGGTCAGCATATTCATGTCTATGGAATAGTGATCAATCAGTTTGGCCATAAAATAATGTTAATGGAAGGTAATTAAAATAAAAAGGTATGGTGATTTCTAATTAAGAGGGCCTTGATTGCCCAGTTTATGGAACCTAAACTGTTATCATGTAGAATATAAGTAATAATTGAAGAGTTTTGATCATTCTTTTAAAAATAAAAGACGATTAGTACTATGAACTATTGATTGGCAACTATGGAACAATGGAAGAAGAAAAGAATTAGATTCAGAAGGCCAAGTTCTACTATTAATTACTTTGCCACATAATTTGTCTTGACCTTAGTTTTTTCATTAAAAATAACATTGTTATTTATGTAAAATTTCAAATTTTACAAAAAGTTTTATTTATACTTACCTGGAGTAAATCATGTAATTTTTAATCAACCTGATTTTATAGATGAGATAACTGAGGTTCCAAGAAAAATGAATTTCCTATTGTCACTTAGCAAGTATTAGCAGTAGAATTTAAATCCATGTTTCTTGACTCAAATTTATTGCAAACTATGAACTATGAATTAGATAATCTCTATTCACTGACATTTTAAAGCTGATATTTTATGAATGATAAGATGCGATGGGAATAAAAGGATACAGAAATAGCCCCCAAATTGCAGAAACTTTCATTCTATTTACATTTTATGGTAAAATGAATGATTCCACTCAAGAACTACCTTGTATTTGTGGGAATTTCTGATCCTCTAAATTGTTATTGCTTTCTCCCTCAAAATAACTTGCATCTACTTAATATTTTCTCTATACTTTTTCTACATATACATATACATGTACCTACTGTCTCCTTTTTAAAATATAAGCTCTTTGAGAATATAAATTCTTTCATTCTTGTATTTGTATCCCCTGTACTTAGCATAGTGTGGCACATAGGAGGTGTTTAATAAAATTTTGCTGGTTGAATCTAATGTTCCTTCAAACTGTTGGGTCTATGATTTTATTTTTTTAATTAAAAAATATTTTTCCATGTTTACATGATTCATTTTCTTTCCCTCTCATCTTCCCTCTTCCCTCTCAGAGCTGACAAGCAATTCCACTGGGTTGTAAAATTGTTATCACTTGAGAAATATTTCCATATTGTTCATTATGGCTAGAAAGATTTTTAAAACTTAAACCTGAAGTCACATACCCATATATACACATGTTAAGTGATATTCATGTGTTTTGCTTTTGCATTTCTAATCCCACAGCTCTTTTTCTCAATGTGGATAGCATTCTTTCCCAAAAGTCCTTCAGAAATATATTGGCTTGTTGCATTGCTACTAGTAGCCAAGTCCATTACATTGGACTGTTACACAATGTTTTATTTTTTGTGTAAAATGTTCTCCTGGTTCTGCTCATTTTACTCTGCATCAGTTAACTGAAGTTATCCCATTTCTTATATAAATCTTCTAAATCATCAATCTTTACAGTACAATAGTATGTCATTACCATCATATACCACAATTTGTTCAGCCATTCCCCAACTGAGGGACAACCTTTCATTTTCAAATTTTTTGCCACCACAAAGAGTATGGCTATGAATACTTTTTGTACAAGTATTTTTTTCCTTATTATCTCTTTGGGGTACAAAAATAGTTGTGGTATTTATGGATCAAAGGGTAGGCTTTTTCTTAAAGCCTTTTGACATATTGCTATATTGCCTTCCAGAATGGCTGGATTAATTCATAACTTCACCAGCAATGTATCAGTGTCCCAATTTTGCCACAATCCCAGCAACATTTATTATTTACCTTTACTATCTATCATATTGGCCAATCTTCTAGGTGTGAGGTGGTACCTCAGCTTTATTTTGATTTGCATTTCTCTAATTATGAGAGATTTAGAACACTTTTTCATGTGCTCATTGATAATTTTATTTCTTTATTTGAAAAGTGCCTGTTTATGACCCTTATCCATTTGTAAATTAATGAATGACTTGGTTTTTTGTACAATTGACTCAGGTCCCTATAAAGTCAAGAAATTATATGTCTGTTGGAGGTTTTTGTTATAATTCTTTTTCCTAATTTGTTGCTTCCCTTCTAATCTTGGTTACTTGGGTTTTGTTTGTAAGAATTTTTTTTAAATTTAATATAATAAAATTATACATTTATATTTTGTATTGTTCTCTATCTCCTCCTTGGTCTTAAATTCCTTCCTTTCTCAGTATATATTTAAATTTTCTTTATTTTATTTATCTTTATAGTTTTTTTAGTTGCATGGTAAATCTGCTAATCTCCTCTTTCTCTTTTTTATTAATATGGGCACTCAGAGATATAAACTTTCCCCTGAGTACTGTTTTTGCTCTATTGCAAAAATTTTGATATGTTTTCCTCATTGTCCCATGATTCTATTGATTAGCACAGTTGGAGTGGGGGGACTGACAAGTCCTTACAGGAAGCTATTAAAATATTGAATTAAGAAGGTAATGTGGGTCATAATAATAGAACTGGAAAATATCTTGTAATCGCAAAATTTGAGAGTAGAATGGAGTCTCAACAGCTTACTACTTCAATAACATGTGAAAGTAATTTCTGCTACAACACTGATCATCTAGAATAAAAAAGAAGACAGAGAGAGGTAGGTAAGTAGTTATATTGATTGGCTATAAAAGTCTGTTCTTTTGTGAATAGCTTTCCCACTGTACTTCATACTTATGCAAAATACTGAGACTAGACTTAAAGCTGACTTCTGCTTTACAGTGCTATTCTAATTGCCCTTCTGTCAGTGCTTTGATTAATAGACTCAATGTTGAATTTATATCAAGTCATGGGTAAGTGGCATGTAACAGTTTTTCAGTTGAAGTTTCAATAACATATATATATATATATATATATATATATATAATTGCTCATCAAATTTTAGGAAATTTGAGAGCCAGGAGAACTGTATAGGAAACAATTTCATTTGTCCTACACATATGTACTTTCCCTCATAATGCAGCCATTTTGAACCATTAATAAGTAAGTAATCCTTCCAGGGATATTCTTTAGATTATTATGGAAAGACAAAGAGAAGAGAATCATTTTGATCAATATTCGCTGATGAAATATATAAAGACTGACAAGTGGGGGTGACTATAATTAGTTTTTACCATAATGTCAACATACTGTATTCTTGCCATCCGATTAAGATCCCCTCAATTTTCTTTAGATTATTTGAAAATCCAAAGGACCCAGAAAATATAAGCAATTAAAATTTAAGTAAAAAACACCATCTAAGGGAAAGTAAATTCATATGCCCATTAATTTGTAGTTATAGGAAACCTCAAAACTTATAGTTCAGCTTCTTCATAGAAAATATATAAAGAAAACAAGGACTTGGTGTTTGAAGATTTAAAGAGAACATCCCCTAAAATGAAGAGATATTGGAGTCAAGATTTGAACCTTGAAATGTGTCAGAAATTAGGAAAAGAGAGAAAACAGTGAAAAATAGAGGAATTGTTAGAGATTTTAGAAAAGTTCGATGAATGTATGGAACTGATATGATTTTGAGAAACAGATTTTTGGAGTTTGCTCTCCCTAATTTTTTAATAAATTGCAGAATCCTTATAATCCATAGCATAGAAAGCATATTTTTTAATTCACATTTTCCTATTCATTCTCCATTTTAGATTTGTAGGAGATATTATCGTCAATGGACTAGGTAAGACATATATGGAAGAAATTGGGAAAAAAGGGTAGGTTTATGATAAACTGATAGACACAGAGGAAGTTTTACATGAATCATTTGCCAGTCACTCATTCAAAAATATGGTAATTTCCTTCTATGAACAGGACCCCTGTATTCTGAGCTACTGTAGGCCTTAATTGTTTTCTAATCTGCTCTTCTCCATTCTATTTTTATAACTAAAAATCTGATATCTCTCACACCTGAATTAACTTGTTCAGATAAATGACATCAACATTTCCATTAACCATTTCCATGATTCTATAGGAATTGGAGTTTTAAGGGCTACCAGTCTGCAAGGTTTAAAAAAGGGCCAAGGTAGGGAAGGATACTTTTCCCCCCTTAAACTTCTCTAGTTCTGGCTGCTGAACTACATTTTCAGTTTCATAAGAGTTTCTCATGGATACTTCTTTGCTTTTATTTTTAGGTAAGATGGAATATCTGATATCTAGAATTTTGAGGACACCATAGCAAAGGACTTCATGGGGACCTTTTGGTTTGAAGCATCACAAAACTTAGAAACAAAGTAGGATGACACTGAAAGGATGAGGATATAACTCTTTTGTTATTGTTTCTTCTGTTTCTAATGAGACGATCAAGATGATGTTAGGTGGGGGGAATTTAGAGAACAATTTGGGAGATGAATAAGGTTCAACTTTATTTTCAGCACCACATTTTAGCTTTTTGCTCTATCAGACCTAAAACATTCAGATCAGCATTTTGGAACCTCTCATTTCTACTATACGTTGCCTAACTTTGCTGATATATTATTAAAACTTTTATCAAGAAAGAAAAAGTGAAAATTATCAGAAGATCTCAATGAATTGAGCAGATTTTGGATTCATTATAGTTTAAATGGTGTAACTGTAAAAAAGTATCTCATATGATAATATTTCTTATGATCTTTCCCTCTGGCTCTTTGCCATAAAATCTACATACAAGTTTAATTTGAGGTTTAAAAAGAAGAAATATAAGAAAAGTGCAGCTTTAAAAAACCTCTCCACAAGTAAAACTATATTATGTGAGTAATAGGTAACTAAGTTACCTCTCCAAGTCAGCACTTACAAGTTGCAGAATGGATAATCAAGTTACTATTAGGACCACCATTTCAAGTCATCTAGCCTTACAACCTAACAAGTTATCCTTGACTCCTCATTCACATTCACTCCATAAAAGAGATCTGTTATCATATTATTCTTTTTTTACTTTCAGAACATCTCTTTTACATGGTTTCTTTAGTCAAATACTATCATGTTGGTATAGGTCCATGCTGCTTCATGTTTGGACTCTTTGAAGACTATGTAGTTTTTCTCTGTGCTTCAGGTTCCTCCCTACTGAATTTTTTTTTCTGCATACAACTGTCAAAATGATTTTCCTAAAGCATGGGTGTGCCTAGTCATTTTTTACCTATAATTTCAGTAAATTCACACATTTAATAAATTTTGGGTGGTCCAATTAATTCCAGGGTAAAAGATAAAATTCTTAATAGTGAACATACTTTATATCCTTTACTTTACCCACCATTCCATTCTTTTTATATTCTATTCTCTTCTACTAACTTTATGATCTAATTGTTCTGTACTTGATGTTTCTTACATACTAACCTCAATTTCCAGATTCCATGCCCTTATAATGGTCTTCTATGTTTTGAATATTCTCCTTCCTCGCATCCAAGATTACTCTATCTCCTTCAGGGTTTCAGATAAATTCTCTCTTCTGGATGAGATATTGCATTTAGTCCACATGCTAGTCCCTTCCCTTCTTTTCCCTATCTATAAACATGTAAAAATATTTCCATATATACATATATATTTCATGTTATATATTTCCATACATAAACTCTCTCTCTTTCTCTATCTATCTATCTATCTATCTATCTATCTATCTATCTATCTATCTGTCTGTCTATGAATCTACTTGTCTCTTTTCTTTGTTTCTCCTTTTGAATGTGAGCTCCTTTAGAGCAAAAAATATTTTTGTCTTTATTTTTAATTTAAATAATTAGCTTGTCATAGTAAGTATTTATAAATGTTTAT
Organism: Monodelphis domestica; assembly: GCF_027887165.1. Lineage (NCBI taxonomy): Eukaryota > Metazoa > Chordata > Mammalia > Didelphimorphia > Didelphidae > Monodelphis > Monodelphis domestica. The sequence continues at coordinate 245,899,456 of NC_077229.1, read as the reverse complement.
TGAGGAACTGACTGTGTGGGTCCACATTTCTAAAACTATAGCTCATGATCCCTCATTAATGTTTCCATTTAATATTCAAGAGTAGAAAAATTAGCTGAAAGTAAAGTCATTTACTAATATGGCACATATAGATACTGTGTTCCTTTTTCCTAACACATAGGCTCACTCCCAGGTTGGTACCCCAGAGCAAGGAATCTAGGGGGGCTCTTGAGAGGTTAGGGTGTATCTTTCTTTAGGATAATGACAGATTAGCTCCCATTGAATGTATTTTCCACTAGTTTTACCACAAGATATTTCCTTATTATTATATAACCAATTACTATTGTTTTCAATATCAAACTAACACTAAATTACATAAAGACATATTTGTTAAGTTTTAGCAAGAACAAAGTATAAAAAATTTGCAAACTGGATACTCACTGTCTTCTTCTATGTTAATCTTGTGGAAAAGTGGACTCAAACTTAAAACTATAAATCTAAGCATTTATTCTTCCAAACTCTGGGTATCTATATTCACTTCAGGTTGTGGCATCAACAATGAGTTAACCAGTTCCTCACTTGTAGGATATAATAATTTAGTTTTTGTGTCAATTTATTTCTGGCATGGGTCAAACAGATCATTTCTCAGTAGACTTGGCTGTGGCCAATATAGACAAACTGCAGGAAATCTCCAGGGCTAGACTTCTGGTACACTCTTCAGCCTTTTGTATTATACTAGTTTGAAATCTGATTCTTTCTCCTTCCATTATTCATTCCTAAAACTAAGAGACAATGAACACAAGAAAGACAGTCTAAATATAGATGCTACATGTGAATGGGCACATAGTGGCCCAGGTGAGGGGATAAGGTAGCTTAATTTGTGCCTGCTGCTGCTGTTACATCTAATCCCAATGATCAATCTTCAGCAATTCTTCCTTCTTCCTTCAAAATGCCAGGGAGAGGGAGATCTTCTCTTAGCTTGAAACTTTTGTATGTGTTCTCATTTCTATCTCAGTGGCAAATTAAAATTCTTTCCATAACTTTGCATTTAGCTAACAAGAAAAGAGAATACTTGTTCATGGCCTAAAGCAGGAAAAAAGCCTTCTCCATTATACATGTCTGGAAGCAGGCTCACGAAACATCTATATGAATTGAAATCAGGCAGAGAATAGTGTATATATTCAAACAACTGGCCTCTTATTGAGACAATCTTCCCATTATAGTAATATGGAATTCTGAGGAAGGCCTATGTTTGCCCAATCTAGTAATACAAGTTCAAAGTTTAAAACGCAACAACACAATTGCAAATTATAAAATACAATGAAAAGCAACTTTAGACAAGATGGAGGCTTAAAGAAAGCTAAAGTTCAGATCTCCAGAAACCCTTCCCTAACAAACTCAAACTATATGCTACTAGGGCACGAAAATTCAAAACAATCAACAGCATAGACCCCAGGAACCCTCCTCCTGGACATGGATCAAAAGGTACCACCCCATAAGCCAGAACCCGAGATCACTTGGACCTAAGGGGTAGGCAGAAAGAAGGTCCCAGGACCCATCCCCCCCAACCCAGAACACCAAGTGCAAGGCAGCAGAGGGAATCTCAGAGCTCTAACCAGGCAGCAGCTGGCAGAAAGAATAAAATACAACCTTAGGGTTCATTAATACAATAGGTCAGGGAACTTCCTGTCAAGATGGTGGCTTAGAGAAAGCTAAAGTACAGATCTCCGGAAACCCTTCCCTACTGATCTCAAAATATAGGCTCCGAGGGCGCCGAAATTCAAAACAATCAACAGCATAGAACCTGGGAATCCTCCTCCTGGACCTGGACCTGGATCAAAAGGTACGGCCCCTCTCAAAAGCCAGAACCCGAGATCACACAGACCTAAGGAGAAGGAACACAGAGTCCAAGGCTCCAGGAAGCCACGGCCCCTCCCCCCTCAGAGAGCAGGGTCTTCTGAAACAACAGTAACCCTCAAAGCCGGCAAGACAGCCTCACGGCCAGCTAATCTGAAGGCAACTTCCAGAAAGCAACCCGACCTAGTCTAGGGGGCACCCAAACAGCAGGGAAACAAAGAGAGCAGGGGGCGAGTGTAACCCCCTGGCTGGATCCCTCCATTCCAGTTCCAGTGAAAGTCACTGCCTTAAGGCATACGAAGTTCAACCCAGGGAAAGCTCATAGAACGGACAATCTGCCTAGGACTAAAACCTCTGAACACCAGACAGAGATAAGAAAAGCTAATCCTCCCAATTCAGAGATGGCAAACTCCACAGAAGCACAGAAGCCCCAAAATCCCAAGAAAAATAAGAAAGGGGCGACTTTGGACACATTTTATGGAGCAAAAATACAAAATACAGTGGAGATAGAACAGGAAACACAAGCAAATGCTCCGAAAACTTTCAAAGGAAATGGAAACTCTCCACAAACCCATGAAGAATTTGAATCGGAAAGGATCAAAAAGATGGAAGCCATCTGGGAGGAAAAGTGGGAAATAATGCAAAAGAAATTCACGCATCTACATAACCAATTTGACCAAAGTGAAAACCAGGCTTTAAAGGCCAGAATCAGGCAACTGGAAGACAACGATCGTGTAAAAGAGCAAGAATTAATAAAACAAAGCCAAAAGACCAGGTAATTAGAAGACAACATAAAATATCTCACCTACAAGGTGACAGATCTGGAAAATAGAGGGAGAAGAGATAATTTAAGAATAATTGGACTTCCAGAAAAGCCAGAAATAAACACCAAACTTGACATCGTGATACAAGATATAATCAAAGAAAATTGCCCAGAGATTCTAGAACAAGGGGGTAATACAGCCAATGACAGAGCTCACAGAATACCTTCTACACTAAACCCCCAAAAGACAACTCTCAGGAATGTAATTGCCAAATTCCAAAACTCTCAAACAAAAGAAAAAATCCTACAGGAAGCCAGAAAAAGATAATTTAGATATAAAGTAATGCCAATCAGGGTCACACAAGACCTTGCAAGTTCTACTCTGAATGATCGTAAGGCATGGAACATGATCTTCAGAAAGGCAAGAGAGCTGGCTCTTCAAACAAGAATCAGCTATCCAGCAAAACTGACTATATACTTCCAAAGGAAAGTATGGGCATTCAACAAAATAGAAGATTTCCAACTTTTTGCAAAGAAAAGACCAGAGTTCTGTGGAAAGTTTGATACTGAAAAACAAAGAGTAAGGAATACCTGAAAAGGTAAATATTAAGGAAAGGGGAAAGGAGAAAAATGTTATCGTTTTCTTTTACTCAAACTCTCTTCTATAAGGACTACATTTATATCAATTTTTGTATACTAACTTGTGGGGAAAAGAAACACCAAATAAAATAATCTTGCTCACACAAAGATTCACATGGGAAGGGGAGGAGAAGAAAAGTCCTATAAGAAGGAGAGGAAGAGAGTTTTTACTTAAACCTTACTCTCAGGGAAATCAACTCTGAGAGGGAAGAACATCCAGATCCATTGGGATCTTGAATTCTATCTTACCCAACAAGGGAAGGGAGAAGGGAAAACCAAGGGGGGGTAAAGGGGAGGGAACACAAAAAAGGGAGGGAAGAAGAGGGGAGAGGAGGCGGGAACAAAAAAGGAGGGACTAGAAAGGGAAACATATCAAGGGAGGGGAGAAAGAGGACTGATTCAAAGTAAATCACTGAACTAAAAGGTAGAGCTGAAGAAGAAAAGTTAGAATTAGGGAAGGATATCAAAATGCCAGGTAGTCCACCAGTGACATCATAACTCTGAATTGAATGGGATGAACTCACCCATTAAAAGTAGAGGAATAGCAGAATGGATTAGAATCCAAAACCCTACCATATGTTGTCTTCAAGAAACACACATCAGGTGGGTAGACACCCACAAGGTCAGAATTAAAGGATGGAGTAAGACCTTTTGGGCCTCAACTAACAGAAAGAAGGCAGGAGTCGTAATCACGATATCTGATTAAGGCAAAGCAAAAATAGATCAGATCAAAAGGGATAGGGAAGGTAATTTTATTTTGTTAAAAGGGTCTTAAGATAATGAGGAAATACCACTAATCAACATGTATGCACCAAATAATATAGCACCCAAATTTCTAATGGAGAAACTAGGAGAATTGAAGGAAGAAATAGACAATAAAACCATATTAGTGGGAGACTTGAACCAACCATTATCAAATTTAGATAAATCAAATCAAAAAATAAATAAGAAAGAGGTAAAAGAAGTGAATGAAATCTTAGAAAAATTAGAACTAATAGACATATGGAGAAAAATAAATAGGGATAAAAAGGGATACACCTTCTTCTCAGCACCACATGGCACATTCACAAAGATTGACCATACATTAGGTCACAGAAATATAGCACACAAATGCAGAAAAGCAGAAATAATGAATGCAGCCTTCTCAGATCACAAGGCAATAAAAATAATGATTAGTAATGGTACATGGAAAACCAAATCAAAAACTAATTGGAAATGAAACAATATGATACTCCAAAATCCTTTAGTTAAAGAAGAAATCATAGAAACAATTAATAATTTAATCGAGGAAAATGACAATGGTGAGACATCCTTTCAAACCTTGTGGGATGCAGCCAAAGGGGTAATCAGAGGTAAATTCATATCCCTGAAAGCTTATATTAACAAACTAGGGAGAGCAGAGATCAGTCAATTGGAAATGCAAATAAAAAAATCTCCAAAAAAAACAAATTAAAAAACCCAAGCAGAAAACCAAACTAGAAATCCTAAAAATTAAGGGAGAAATTAATAAAATTGAAAGTGATAGAACTATTGATTTAATAAATAAGACAAGAAGCTGGTACTTTGAAAAAAACAAACAAAATAGACAAAGTACTGGTCAATCTAATTAAAAAAAGGAATGAAGAAAAGCAAATTAACAGCATCAAAGATGAAAAGGGGGACATCACCTCCGTTGAAGAGGAAATTAAGGCAATCATTAAAAATTACTTTGTCCAATTATATGTCAATAAATACACCAACTTAGGTGATATGGATGAATATATACATAAATACAAACTGCCTAGACTAACAGAAGAAATAGAATTCTTAAATAATCCCATATCAGAAAATGAAATCCAACAAGCCATCAAAGAACTTCCTAAGAAAAAATCCCCAGGGCCTGATGGATTCACCAGTAAATTCTATCAAACATTCAGAGAACAGTTAATCCCAATACTATACAAACTATTTGACATAATAAGCAAAGAGGGAGTTCTACCAAACTCCTTTTACCACACAAACATGGTACCGATTCTAAAACCAGGCAGGTCAAAAACAGAGAAAGAAAACTATAGACCAATCTCCCTAATGAATATAGATGCAAAAATCTTAAATAGGATACTAGCAAAAAGATTCCAGCAAGTGATCAGAAGGGTCATCCACCATGATCAAGTAGGATTTATACCAGGGATGCAGGGCTGGTTCAATATTAGGAAAATCCACATAATTGACCACATCAACAAGCAAACCAACAAGAACCACATGATTATCTCAATAGACGCAGAAAAAGCCTTTGATAAAATACAACACCCATTCCTATTAAAAACACTAGAAAGCATAGGAATAGAAGGGTCATTCCTAAAAATAATAAAAAGTATATATCTAAAACCATCAGCTAATATCATCTGCAATGGGGATAAAATAGATGCATTCCCAATAAGATCAGGAGTGAAACAAGGTTGCCCATTATCACTTCTACTATTTGACATTGTACTAGAAACACTAGCAGTAGCAATTAGAGAAGAAAAATAAATTGAAAGCATCAAAATAGGCAAGGAGGAGACCAAGTTATAACTCTTTGCAGATGACATGATGGTCTACTTAAAGAATCCTAGAGATTCAACCAAAAAGGTAATCAAAATAATCAACAACATTAGCAAAGTTGTAGGATACAAAATAAACCTACATAAGTCATCAGCATGTTTATATATCTCCAACACAGCTCAGCAGCAAAAACTAGAAAGAGAAATCCCATTCATAATCACCTTAGACAAAATAAAATACCTAGGAATTTACCTCCCGAGACAAACACAGGAACTATATGAACACAACTACAAAACACTCTCCACACAACTAAAACTAGACTTGAGCAATTAGAAAAACATTAACTGCTCATGGACAGGACGAGCCAATATAATAAAAATGACCATCCTACCCAAACTTATTCATCTGTTTAGTGCCATACCCATTGAACTCCCAAAAAATTTCTTTAATGATTTAGAAAAAAAATATAACAAAGTTCATTTGGAATAACAAAAGATCAAGGATATCCAGGGAAATAATTAAAGAAGAAAACATAAATTATGGGGGCCTTGTAGTCCCAGACCTTAAACTATATTACAAAGCAACAGTCATCAAAACAATTTGGTACTGGCTAAGAGACAGAAAGGAGGATCTGTGGAATAGACACTGGGCAAGAGACCTCAACAAGACAGTATAAGATAAAATCAAAGATCCCAGCTTTTGGGACAAAAATCCACTGTTCGATAAAAACTGCTTGGAAAATTGGAAGACAGTGTGGGAGAGACTAGGAATAGATCAACACCTCACACCCTACACCAAGATAAATGCAAAATGGGTGAATGACTTAAACATAAAGAAGGAAACCATAAGTAAATTGAGTAAACACAGAATAGTATACATGTCAGGCTTTTGGGAGGGGAAAGACTTTAAAACCAAGCAAGACATAGAAAGAATCACAAAATGTAAAATAAATAACTTTGACTACATCAAATTAAAAAGTTTTTGTACAAACAAAACCAATGTAACTAAAATCAGAAGAGAAACAACAAATTGGAAAAAAAATCTTCATAGAGACCTCCGACAAAAGTTTAATTACTCAAATTTATAAAGAGCTAAATCAATTGTAGAAAAAATCAAACCATTCTCCAATTGATAAATGGGCATGAGACATGGATAAGCAGTTTTGAGATAAAGAAATCAAAACTATTAATAAGGACATGAAGAAGTGTTCTAAATCTCTTATAATCAGAGAGATGCAAATCAAAACAACTCTGAGATATCACTTCACACCTAGCAGATTGGCTAACATGATAGCAAAGGAAAGTAATGAATGCTGGAGGGGATGTGGCAAAGTAGGGATATTAATTCATTGCTGGTGGAGTTGTGAACTGATCCAACCATTCTCGGGGGCAATTTGGAACTATGCCCAAAGGGCAATAAAAGAATGTCTACTCTTTGATCCAGCCATAGCACTGCTGGGTCTGTACCCCAAAGAGATAATGGAGAAAAAGGCTTGTACAAAAATATTCATAGCTGCACTCTTTGTGGTGGCCAAAAATTGGAAAATGAGGGGATGCCCATCAATTGGGGAATGGCTGAACAAATTGTGATATATGTTGGTGATGGAATACTATTGTGCTAAAAGGAATAATAAAGTGGAGAAGTTCCATGGAGACTGGAACGGCCTCTAGGAAGTGATGCAGAGCGAGAGGAGCAGAACTAAGAGAACATTGTACACAGAGACTAATACACTGGGGTATAATCGAACGTAATGGACTTCTCCATTAGTAGTGGTGTAATGTCCCTGAACAATCTGCAGGGATCTAGGTGAAAAAACACTATTCATAAGCTGAGGATAAACTGTGGGAGTAGAAACACCGAGGAAAAGCAACTGCCTGAATATAGCTGTTGAGGGGACATGACAGAGGAGAGACTCTAAATGAACACTCTAATGCAAATATTAACAACATGGCAATGGGTTCGAATCAAGAAAACATGTGATACCCAGTGGAATCAAGCATCAGTTATGGGGGGTGGGTTGGGGAGGAAAGGAATATGATCTTTGTCTTTAATGAATAATGCTTGGAAATGATCAAATAAAATATTATAAAATTAAGAAAAAAAAAGAAAACCAACTTTAGTGATAGATTGAAAGAATAAGGCATTTAAAGGTTAAAGGATATAAAAATGCCATATCCTTCTTTCTGTAATCACAATAGCAATTGTTTATATTAAATCAGTAAGGCACATCACACAGGCAATTGCATTTCTGATTACTATTTCTTATATGTCAAGGAGTTAAATTTACTTTTGATTCTAGAATTCCAAGACTACTAGTGGCACATCAGTCTTTTGCATTCTAGTGACAAGCTGTTCTCTAATTTCATCAATTATGTCTTAAATTCTCACTGAGAAGTAATAAAAGTGGGAATCACACATAACTTTCTGCTTAACATCTTAAATTCCTCATTGTCTATATTGTCTGTTCTTCAATTTCTATGATCATATCAATTGGACCAGCAAAAAACAAACACAAACAAACAATTAATTAAGGACATAGTAGGAGAAATATCTTCACTCCTTACCCAAATATGTTAGGCTAATATTTGCCTAAAATATTGAAATTATTTTTAAGATTTGATTGATTTGGGGAACTAGCACTGACCATTTATATATCTTCTTGTCTCCTTGAAAAAATAGGAGGAACTCCAGCCTCTCCCTGATATAAAGACCATAATGGGCAAAAGCAGAGTAACTCAAATCATCTAATTCTACTTGTGGTGTACTCATTTCATCAACTTGGAAGATTATATTGTTCTGATCCACTCTATAAAAAGTCAAAGATTTCTGTCAGAAAGGTATTCATGGTTCTAACCCTTGTGTAAAGAATATATTTTTAAAAGTAATCTCAGCAATATTTCATTCAATTTCCACTTTAAGTTCTCCTCAGACAGAGAAGTCACTGTGCTTCAAGTTAGTATATAATTACCCATGCAACTAAAGGATACATCATTTCAGTCAATAGGAAAATAATTAAGAGTGAAATATTAGATTCACTGATAAGCATCAATAAACAACTCCCCATAGGTTTCTCCCTTTCATAAGCCTAAAAAGTTGCTTTGACTAAAGGCCATCCACTTAGACTAACAGAAAGATTGCAGAATTAAAACAAAATTAAAATAATATCTTGGTCAAGAAACAATAAAAACAAACAAAAGTGTTTTAAACAAATTGGTGAACTGTATGAAAAGGCAAAGAAATAGTGATAAAATACAAAAACCAAATGGTAACAATAGAAAATTAATTGAATGGAACTGGCAAAAAATAATGGAGTGAAGGAATAAAGAAAAAAGAATCATGCTGAGGAGTCTAAGAATTATTCTGTATTTCTAAAAAATAACTGGTTATATGCAAACAATGCAGTTTTTAATGAGTTATTTTGGCAATTCTTATCCTTTGCTAAAAACATTAAAACATACACACATATACGTAAACCTTTGGTAAACTGCCAAAAACAATTTCCAGTAGGTGGTATTTTTTTATTGTTGTTGTTAAAAAATGCAGAAAAGAAAATGGTAGTTTGAATACATTATTATCTGAGTTTTTCAGCAAATTTTTTATGCATTGAAAGATATTTTTCCTCTCTCTTCCTTTCTAATGTCTTTGTTTTTCAAGGGAAAAAAGTATGCTTCAAAAATCCTATCTCATATTTATGGTACTTTGCAGTGTTCTTTCATGTCTTTTTAGTTGGAAAATATGGTTCCAGATTTTATAAAAAAGATCCAAGATTTTTTGACTAGAGAGTTTTGCTCCAGTTTATCAGAAATCTTGTCTTTAAAGAGTTGGCAAATGAAGATCAAGTTACTATAAAGATAGATGTTGTTGGACATAAGGAACATTGACAATTATCATAATACAACAAAATTACTGTGAGTCAAAAAAGCCTTTATTAAATAAACACCTATTATTTCAGGCACTTTGCTGAGATCTTGTAATTAAAATATAAATGAAAATAAATCTGATCTCTGTCCTCAAGGAACTCAGGATGTAATAGGGGCAAACATATGAAAAGAAAATGGACAAGCAGGGTTGAGGCAGCAAGAACACATGGAATTGTGAGTATAATGAAGTCCAAAATTAGTCCAAAAGCATTGCAGCTGTAAAAATATTGAGTTAAGAATATGTTAGGTCCCCCCTTATGTGGAAGTTTTGGTGCTTGTATAACTGGCTTCTAGTTAGTAGGTCTAATCAGAAGGGCAAAAGGTAGAAGAAAGGATGAAGAGAAGATAGTCTAGAATTATAATAGTACCAAACTGAACTATTCAAATTAGCCAAGTCTCTAAAAAAATGAGGCTGATGGGGGCAGCTGTATGGTTCAGTCCGATTAAGAGCCAGGTCTAGAGACAAGAGGTCCTAGATTCAAATCTGGCCTCAGATACTTCCTAGCTGTGTGACCCTGGGCAAGTCACTTAACCCCCCCATTGCCTTGGAACCAATACACAATATTGATTATATGACAGAAGGTGAGGTTTTTTTTTTTTTTAAGGCTGAACAAAAACTATCATCAGTTACATCAGATATTTAACTGATGTAATACAGTTACCACAATTAATGGAGCAAAGAACCTAGAAAACAACTTAGTATAAAATAAAATGAAAGGAAATAAACAAAAAGTAAATTAAATTCCCTTCAAATTGATGATCAATATCAATTTAAAATTAAATTTTATTTGCAAAATCTCATGGGAGAGAATGGAAGAATATTGTCAAAAGCTCCTCCAACTAAACAAACAAACAAACAAAAAGTAGTGAAGAGCAGTAATGGGAAAATCAATTAACAAATCTTTCCCTTAAGATCCAATTAAACTCTATGTTTCTAAAGACATTAATAGATCAACGCAGAGGGATATTAATGAAACTAAGAATAATGATGTAAGAATCATAATTTTCAGGACAAACTATTGTCACTGCTGGAACCATTTGTATTGTTTAGGGGTTATAAATAAAAAGAACACTGGGACTGGTATGAGGAGAGAATTATATTTGAATCATTCTTTTTTTTAAATTTATTTAGAATATTTTTCCATGGTTACATGATTCATGGTTTCTCCCATCCTCTTTCCTCCACCCCACTACCCCCAGAGCTGACAAGCAGTTCCACTAGGTTATACATGTATCATTGTCCAAAACCCATTTCCACGTTATTCATATTAGCAATAGAGTCATCTTTTAATACCAAAACCCCAATCATATCACCATGAAACCATGTGATTGATCTTATGTTTTTTTTTTCTTTCTGTATTTCTGCTCTGTTCTTTCTTTGGATAGCATTCTTTTGCATAAATGCCTCAGAATAGTCATGGGTCATTGCATTTCTACTAGTAGAAAAGTTCATTACATTCAATTGTGCCACAATGTATCAGTCTCTGTATATAATGTTCTCCTGGTTCTTCTACCCCTTTTGCTGTCCATATGTTCCTGGAGATCTTCCCAGTTCACATGGAATCCCTCCAGTTCATTATTCCTTTTAGCTCAAGGTTCCATCACCATCAGATACCATAATGTGTTTAGTCATTCCTCAATCAATGAACACCCCCTCATTTTCTGATTTTTTACTACTACAAAAATAACAGATATAAATATTTTTATACAAACCCAGGAGTGGTACAGCTGAATCAGAGGTCAGGCATTCTTTTAAAGCCCTTTGCACATGATTATTAACTACCTTCCAGAAAGGTTGGACCAATTCACAACTCTACCAGCAGTGTGTTAGTGTCCTAATTTTACCACATCCCCTCCAACATTTATTACTTTCATTTTCTGTCATAATATCCAGTCAGCTAGGTATAAGGTAGTACATCAGAGTTATTTTGATTTGCATTTCTCTAATCAGGATGGATTCAGAACACTTTTTTTTCATGTGATTGTTGATAATTTTTATTTCTTCATATGAAAACTACCTATTCATATCCCTTTACCATTTGTTGATCAGGGAATGGCTTGATTATTTTTATTATAAATTTGGCTTAGTTCCTTATATATTTAGGAAATTAAACTTTTATGAGAGGCTTTTGTAATGAAGATTGTTTCCCAAGTTGTTGCTTCCCTTCTAATTTTGGTTGCATTGGTATTGTTTTTACAAATAATTTTAATTTGATATAATCAAAGTTATTCATTTTACATTTTGTAACATTCTCTATCTCTTGCTTGATCTTAAATTCCTGACTTTCCCATAGATCTAATAGTAACACTATTATATGGTCACCTAATTTATTTTTTATTTTATTCTTCATATTTGTCATCTACCCACTTTGAATTTATCCTCACATAAGGTATAAATTTTTTATCTAAACCAAATTTTTCTCATACTGTTTTCCATCATTCTCAGTAGTTTTTGTCACATAGTGAGTTCTTGCCCCAAAGCTTGGATCTTTGTGTTTATTGAACACTAGTTTTCTGAGATCATTTACCCCTTCTTTATTCCAGTGAGCCAGCACCATATTGTTTTGATGACCACTGCCTTATAGTACAGTTTAAGATCTTGTAGAGCTGGGCCCCCATCCTTTACAAGTTTTCTTTTTCATTATTTCTCTTCAAATTCTCAATCTTTTATTCTTCCAGATGTACATTGTTAAAACTTTTTGTAATTCTATAAAAAAAGTTTTTTAGTAGTTTGATAGGTAAGGCACTGAATAAGCACATTAATTTGGGTAAGATTGTCATTTTTATTTATTAGTTCATCCTACACATGAGCAATCAATTTTTTTCCCAACTGATTAGATCTAGTTTTAAATGTGTGGAAAGTGTTTTGTAGCTGTGTTCATATAGTTCCTGTGTTTGCCTTGACAAATAGATTCCTAAATATTTTTTATTACCTAGGGTTATTTTAAATGGAATTTCTCTTTCTAACTCTTGCTGCTGATATTTGTTGGAAATATATAGAAATCCTGATGATTTATGTGAGTTTATTTTGTATCCTGCAATTTTGCTAAAGTTATGGATTATTTCTGCTAGCCTTTTAGTTGATTTTCTAGGATTCTTTAAATATGCCATTACATTATCTGCAAAGAGTTATAGTTTAGTTTTTTTTTTGTTACCTACTTTAAGCCCTTCAATTTCTTTTTCTTCTCTAATCACTACCAGTAGTGATTCTAGCACAATATTAAATAACTGAGGTGATAATGGATATTCTTGCTTCAGTCCTGATATTGGGAAGGCTTCTAACTTGCCCCAATGCAGATGATACTTGCTGATGGTTTTAAATAAATACTGTTTATTAGTTTGAGGGAAGGCCCTTCTATTTCTATAATTTCTAGTATTCCCAATAGGAATTGGTGTTGTGTTTTGTCAAAGGCTTTTTCTGCATCTATTGAGATAATCACGTGATTTCTGTTGGTTTCATTATTGACATAGTTAATTTGTGGATGGTTTTCCTACTATTAAACCATCCTTATATTCCAGGTATAAATCCCACCTGATCTTAGTGAATAATCCTTGTGATAACTTGCTGTAGTCCTTTTGCAAGTATTTTATTTAAGATTATGTTGCATGAGGTGGAGTCTAGAAGGTGGCTTAGAAGCAGTGATAGTTGAGTCTTCTGTGAAAACCCTTTCACACCAATCAAAAAGAAAGTGCTTTGAGGGGGACACAAAACCAAATACAACAATAGGACAGAGCTGGGGGACCCTCCTGCTTGATTCTACTTAAGAAAGTACACAGAGAAGGCTGAATTCTCAGGTTTAAAGAAAAGAAAGAAGGTCCCAGGATCCTTCCTCCATGTACTGTGCTGAAAATCTTGTGGTTGCTGGGATCTTGGGATGAGAGCTCCTGCCTGGAGGGAGTGTCTTATTACCACAAATATGAGAGACTTGGGCTTCTCTCCACAGCTGAAACATAGTCAGATGGAGGAGAGGGGCAGAGAGGAGGATATCCTGGGCACGGCCTTCAGTATACATTCCTTCATCTTAGGTCTCCACCTCTGGAGGATTTGGCCTCAGGGCATATCCAGCTCTGAAGCTCATCTCCATTGACTTAATCCAGTCTAGCAGTAATGCATATAAGAAGCCTTCAGAGGAAAGGAAAGCTCAATCTTCAATACCCTTCTTCTACCTACCATTCTAATACCCACTGTAAGAATCTGGCTGACTAGGATCACAGGGCAAAAGATTACAATGTCAAAAGGTACCTTGCTACCATCACTGGAAGCTCAGGACTCTAACCAGGCTGCAGCTGGCAGAAAGAATAAAATACAACCTTAGGGTTCATTAATACAATAGGTCAGGGAACTTCCTGTCAAGATGGTGGCTTAGAGAAAGCTAAAGTACAGATCTCCGGAAACCCTTCCCTACTGATCTCAAAATATAGGCTCCGAGGGCGCCGAAATTCAAAACAATCAACAGCATAGAATCAAAAGGTATGGCCCCTCTCAAAAGCCAGAACCCGAGATCACACGGACCTAAGGAGAAGGAACACAGAGTCCAAGGCTCCAGGAAGCCACGGCCCCTCCCCCCTCAGAGAGCAGGGTCTTCTGAAACAACAGTAACCCTCAAAGCCGGCAAGACAGCCTCACGGCCAGCTAATCTGAAGGCAACTTCCAGAAAGCAACCCGACCCAGTCTAGGGGGCACCCAAACAGCAGGGAAACAAAGAGAGCAGGGGGCGAGTGTAACCCCCTGGCTGGATCCCTCCATTCCAGTTCCAGTGAAAGTCACTGCCTTAAGGCATACGAAGTTCAACCCAGGGAAAGCTCATAGAACGGACAATCTGCCTAGGACTAAAACCTCTGAACACCAGACAGAGATAAGAAAAGCTAATCCTCCCAATTCAGAGATGGCAAACTCCACAGAAGCACAGAAGCCCCAAAATCCCAAGAAAAATAAGAAAGGGGCGACTTTGGACACATTTTATGGAGCCAAAATACAAAATACAGAGGAGATAAAAGATGATACACAAGAAAATGCTCCGAAACCTTCCAAAGAAATTGGAAACTCTCCACAAACCCATGAAGAATTTGAATCAGAAATGACCAAAAAGATGGAAGCCTTATGGGAGGAAAAGTGGGAAATAATGCAAAAGAAATTCACGCATGTACAAAACCGGTGTGACCAAACTGAAAAGGAAAACCAGGCTTTAAAGGCCAGAATCAGGCAACTGGAAGACAACGATCGTGTAAAAGAGCAAGAATTAATAAAGCAAAGCCAAAAGACCAGGTAATTAGAAGACAACATAAAATATCTCACCTACAAGGTGACAGATCTGGAAAATAGAGGGAGAAGAGATAATTTAAGAATAATTGGACTTCCAGAAAAGCCAGAAATAAACACCAAACTTGACATCGTGATACAAGATATAATCAAAGAAAATTGCCCAGAGATTCTAGAACAAGGGGGTAATACAGCCAATGACAGAGCTCACAGAACACCTTCTACACTAAACCCCCAAAAGACAACTCTCAGGAATGTAATTGCCAAATTCCAAAACTCTCAAACAAAAGAAAAAATCCTACAGGAAGCCAGAAAAAGATAATTTAGATATAAAGTAATGCCAATCAGGGTCACACAAGACCTTGCAAGTTCTACTCTGAATGATTGTAAGGCATGGAACATGATCTTCAGAAAGGCAAGAGAGCTGGGTCTTCAAACAAGAATCAGCTATCCAGCAAAACTGACTATATACTTCCAAAGGAAAGTATGGGCATTCAACAAAATAGAAGATTTCCAACTTTTTGCAAAGAAAAGACCAGAGTTCTGTGGAAAGTTTGATACTGAAAAACAAAGAGTAAGGAATACCTGAAAAGGTAAATATTAAGGAAAGGGGAAAGGAAAAAAATGTTATCGTTTTCTTTTACTCAAACTCTCTTCTATAAGGACTACATTTATATCAATCTATGTATACTAACATGTGGGGGAAAATGTAATGTGTAAATAGGGGGAAAAGAAAGACCAAATAGAATAATCTTTCTCACACAAAGATTCACATGGGAAGGGGAGGGGAAGAAAATTCCTATAAGGAGGAGAGGAAGAGAGGGGTTTTTTTACTTAAACCTTAATCTCAGGGAAATCAACTCTGAGAGGGAAAAACATCCAGATCTATTGGGATCTTGAATTCTATCTTACCCAACAAGGGTAGGGAGAAGGGAAAACCAAGGGGAGGAGGGTGAGAGGGAAAACAAAAAGAAAGGGAAAGAGAGGGGGGAGGGGAAGGGAACAAAAATGGAGGGACTAAAAAGGGAAACATCAAGGGAGGGGACAAGGGGGACTGATTCAAAGTAAATCACTGAACTAAAAGGTAGAGCCGAAGAAGAAAAGTTTAGAATTAGGGAAGGATATCAAAATGCCAGGGAGTCCACAAATGACAAATATAACTTTGAACGTGAATGGGATGAACTCACCCATAAAAAGTAGATGAATAGCAGAATGGATTAGAATCCAAAACCCTACCATATGTTGTCTTCAAGAAACACACATGAGGCGGGTTGACACCCACAAGGTCAGAATTAAAGGATGGAGTAAGACCTTCTGGGCCTCAACTGACAGAAAGAAGGCAGGAGTTGTAATCATGATATCTGATAAAGCCAAAGCAAAAACAGACTAGATCAAAAGGGATAGGGAAGGCAATTTTATTTTGTTAAAAGGGACTTAAGATAATGAGGAAATACCATTAATCAACATGTATTCACCAAATAACATAGCACCCAAATTTCTAATGGAGAAACTAGGAGAATTGAAGGAAGAAATAGACAGTAAAACCATATTAGTGGGAGACTTGAACCAACCATTATCAAATTTAGATAAATCAAATCAAAAAATAAATAAGAAAGAGTTAAAAGAAGTGAATGAAATCTTAGAAAAATTAGAATTAATAGACATATGGAGAAAAATAAATAAGGATAAAAAGGAATACACCTTCTTCTCAGCACCACATGGCACATTCACAAAGATTGACCATACATTAGGTCACAGAAATATAGCACACAAATGCAGAAAAGCAGAAATAATGAATGCAGCCTTCTCAGATCACAAGGCAATAAAAATAATGATTAGTAATGGTACATGGAAAACCAAATCAAAAACTAATTGGAAATTAAACAATATGATACTCCAAAATCCTTTAGTTAAAGAAGAAATCATAGAAACAATTAATAATTTCATCGAGGAAAATGACAATGGCGAGACATCCTTTCAAACCTTGTGGGATGCAGCCAAAGGGGTAATCAGAGGTAAATTCATATCCCTGAAAGCTTATATTAACAAACTAGGGAGAGCAGAGATCAGTCAATTGGAAATGCAAATAAAAAAATCTCCAAAAAAACCAAATTAAAAAAAAAAAGCAGAAAACCAAACTAGAAATCCTAAAAATTAAGGGAGAAATTAATAAAATTGAAAGTGATAGAACTATTGAACTATTGATTTAATAAATGAGACAAGAAGCTGGTACTTTGAAAAAACAAACAAAATAGACAAAGTACTGGTCAATCTAATTAAAAAAAGGTAGGAAGAAAAGCAAATTAACAGCATCAAAGATGAAAAGGGGGACATCACCTCCGTTGAAGAGGAAATTAAGGCAATCATTAAAAATTACTTTGCCCAATTATATGGCAATAAATACACCAATTTAGGTGATATGGATGAATATATACAAAAATACAAACTGCCTAGACTAACAGAAGAGGAAATAGAATTTTTAAATAATCCCATATCAGAAAATGAAATCCAACAAGCCATCAAAGAACTTCCTAAGAAAAAATCCCCAGGACCTGATGGATTCACCAGTGAATTCTATCAAACAATCAGAGAACAGTTAATCCCAATACTATACAAACTATTTGACATAATAAGCAAAGAGGGAGTTCTACCAAACTCCTTTTACCACACAAACATGGTACCGATTCTAAAACCAGGCAGGTCAAAAACAGAGAAAGAAAACTATAGACCAATCTCCCTAATGAATATAGATGCAAAAATCTTAAATAGGATAATAGCAAAAAGATTCTAGCAAGTGATCAGAAGGGTCATCCACCATGATCAAGTAGGATTTATACCAGGGATGCAGGGCTGGTTCAATATTAGGAAAACCATCCACATATTTGACCACATCAACAAGCAAACCAACAAGAACCACATGATTATCTCAATAGACGCAGAAAAAGCCTTTGATAAAATACAACACCTATTCCTAATAAAAACACTAGAAAGCATAGGAATAGAAGGGTCATTCCTAAAAATAATAAACAGTATATATCTAAAACCATCAGCTAATATCATCTGCAATGGGGATAAAATAGATGCATTCCCAATAAGATCAGGAGTGAAACAAGGATGCCCATTATCACCTCTATTATTTGACATTGTACTAGAAACACTAGCAGTAGCAATTAGAGAAGAAAAAGATATTGAAGGCATCAAAATAGGCAAGGAGGAGACCAAGTTATCACTCTTTGCAGATGACATGATGGTCTACTTAAAGAATCCTAGAGATTCAACCAAAAAGCTAATTGAAATAATCAACAACTTTAGCAAATTTGCAGGATACAAAATAAACCCACATAAATCATCAGCTTTTCTATATATCTCCAACACAGCTCAGCAGCAAAAACTAGAAAGAGAAATCCCATTCAAAATCACCTTAGACAAAATAAAATACCTAGGAATTTACCTCCCGAGACAAACACAGGAACTATATGAACACAACTACAAAACACTCTCCATGCAACTAAAACTAGCCTTGAGCTAATGGAAAAACATTAACTGCTCATGGACAGGACGAGCCAATATAATAAAAATGACCATCCTACCCAAACTTATTTATCTATTTAGTGCCATACCCATTGAACTACCAAAATACTTCTTCACTGATTTAAAAACAAACATAAAATTCATTTGGAACAAAAAAAGATCAAGGATATCCAGGGAAATAATTAAAATAAGCACATATGATGGGGGCCTTGCAGTCCCAGACCTTAAACTATATTAGAAAGCAGCAGTCATCAAAACAATTTGGTACTGGCTAAGAAACAGAAAGGAAGATCAGTGGAATAGACTGGGGGAATGCGACCTCAGCAAGACAGTATATGATAAACCTAAAGATCCCAGCTTTTGGGACAAAAATCCACTATTCGATAAAAACTGCTGGGAAAATTGGAAGACAGTGTGGGAGAGACTAGGAATAGATCATTACCTCACACCCTACACCAAGATAAATTCAAAATGGGTGAGTGACTTAAACATAAAAAAGGAAACCATAAGTAAATTGGGTAAACACAGAATAGTTTACATGTCAGACCTTTGGGAGAAGAAAGACTTTAAAACCAAGCAAGACATAGAAAGAATTACAAAATGTAAAATAAATAATTTTTACTACATCAAATTAAAAAGTTTTTGCACAAACAAAACCAATGTAACTAAAATCAGAAGGGAAACAATAAACTGGGAAAAAATCTTCATAGAACCCCCTAGACCAAGGTTTAATTACTCAAATTTATAGAGAGCTAAATCAACTGTACAAAAAAAATCTAGCCATTCTCCAATTGATAAATGAGCAAGGGACATGTATAGGCAGTTCTCAGATAAAGAAATCAAAACTATTAATAAGCACATGAAGAAGTGTTCTAAACCTCTTATAATCAGAGAGATGCAAATCAAAACAACTCTGAGGTATCACCTCTCACCTAGCAGATTGGCTAACATAACAGCAAAGGAAAGTAATGAATGCTGGAAGGGATGTGGCAAAACAGGGACATTAATTTATTGCTGGTGGAGTTGTCAACTGATCCAACCATTCTGGAGGGCAATTTGGAACTATGCCCAAAGGGCGACAAAAGAATATCTACCCTTTGATCCAGCCATAGCACTGCTGGGTCTGTACCCCAAAGAAATAATGGAGAAAAAGACTTATCCCAGAGATAAACCCAGCTTCTTTTTTCACATCAGTCAGAAAGCCCAAACACCCAGAAAAAGATCAGCAGTTGGCTTGGCTCCAAACTGCTTTTTCTGGTCACATTCTAAAAGAAATCTTAATTTGACTGACAGCTGACCCATCTCCATCTTCTGTCCTTTGCATGCATTTTCTTATAATTTCTCTGTTCTCCACAATGACACAGCAGGAAGATTTCTAAAGGAGAAACTAAAGGAGATTAAGGAGGAAACAGATAGTAAAAACCATACTAGTGGAGGACTTCAATCTTCCTCTATCAGAACTAGATAAATCCAACAAAAATTAAATAAGAAAGAAGTAAGGGAAGTAAATGTAATGTAAGAAAAAAATAGAACTAAAAGTTATTTGTAGAAAAATAAATAGGGGTAAAAAGGAACATACTTTCTTTTCAGCAACACATGGCACATATTCAAAGCTTGATCATGTTCTAGATCATAAAAACATTGCAAACAAATGTAGGGAAGCAGAAATAATAAATGCATTTTTTCAGACTAATGAAATAAAAATCATAAAAGTCCTATGAAAAGGAAGATTTGAAATTAATTGGAAACTAAGTAATCTAATTCTTAAAAACTGGTTGGTCAAAGAACAAATAAAAGAAACAATAACTGATTGCATTGAAGATGCAATGATGATGAGGAAACAACTTCTCAAAATCTATGGGATGCAGCTGAAGCAGCACAGACAACCAAAAACAGAGAAAGAAAATTAGAGACCAAACTCCTTAATGAACATAGATGCAAAATCTTAAATAGATATTAGCAAAAAGACTAGCAAAAATTCAAGCAAGGAATAATGAGGATTATTCACTATGATCAGATGGGATTTATACTAGGAAGGCAAGGATAGTTTACTATTAGGAAAACACACTATAGAATGTAATGGACTTCTCTACTAGCAGCAATGCAATTATTCAGGATAATTTTTAGGGACTCATGAGAAAGAACACCATCCACACCCAGAGAAAATATGTAGGATTAGAAACTCAGAAGGAAAAAAAATGATTGGTCAAAAAGTTCAAGGGAGATATAATTGGGCATGTTGACTTTAATTGATCACTTATTGCAAATATTGATAATATGAAAATAGGTTTTGATAAATGATACATGTAAAACCCAGTAAAATTGCTTGTCAGCTCCAGGAGCCAGGAAAGAGGAGGTGAGGAAAGAATATGAATTATGTAACCATGGAACAATATATTTAATTAATTAATTAATTAAAGGGTTTTTTATATTTAAAAATAAATAGATGCTTTCCCTATAGATATTTTCCCTATGTATGAATAAGAATGTGCTATACTACCTCTTGAGCTACAAAGTCAAAACTAAATAGGGAGAGAATATGATATATACACAAAAGATAAAAAAATGCATTTTTAGGAAATAGAGTTTATTAGTACATTGGGGAATAAGGAAAATATTTATGAAAAAGTAGCACCTGTGGTAAATCTTGAAAGAATCCATTTTATATGGAGGAAATAGATTTATATTAGGATACCCCATATTAGAAATTAATTCATACCCCCTACTGTAAATTATTATTTAAATTGCAAAGTTTAAATTCCTTTTTAGAAGAAGTTTAGGTAAAGAAAGATGCTACCTCTCTGAATCCAGAAACAACTGTTGGAAAACACACCATGAAGAAGCCTCCAGACCACAAGCTGCACAAGAATGAACTTTGGGTGTGGTTGATTGAACATTTATTTGTATGTATACTTTCATGCCAAAGGGGACTGCCCCCTAACTGACTTTTTGTCAATGAGTCCAGCAATTATTGGTTTTATTCTTTTTTTTCTCTTATCCTCAAATTATTGTAATCTTTAAATTAGTTATGTTTTCATTATCCTTTGGAGAAAAATATTTTTTTCCAAATGATCACATGGTGAATTGTAAAAATGGAGATTTGAATCCAGGACTCCAATCCCCGGGAGTCCTTACTAGCTCCCAGAGGTCAAAAATCTCTATTTAACCTGGCTGTAAAGACTACTGGGTCTCTTTTCCTACTTCTGCTTCGGAGCACACAAGGCTCTCCACCTAGCAGGCAAGATGTGAGTGGTCGTGAATAGGCTCTCTGGGCATAGCACGTGCCTTTATTACTTGTATTTTCCTAAATTCCTTATCTTAAATAAACCTCTAAAAATATAATACTTCTAGAGAGAAACTAATTTCTACCTGCCTCAGTTTCCCCTAAATTTTAACTGTTACACTACTCATTAGAAGGAATTATAGAATGGACAAGTATATTAAATAATGAAATATTAAGGTCTCAAGTAAAGTACACAGATGGTGTGACAGCACACAAAATCTTACAAATCTATACCTGGGTTGTCATGGCAGAGATACCATAGTGGTTCACCATTTTCCTCTCTAGTGGATGAAGGGAAATAGAAGTTAAGTGACTTACCCAAGGTCACATAGCTAGTAAGTATCTGAATCAGAATATGAACTCAGGTCTTCCTGACTTCATTCCAGCAATGACTCCATCTTACTGCTTCTACAGCCACACCTTTAAAATGCAAGCACAATTTCAGATCACTTGATCAAAAATGAAGGACCAGAGACATTCCCCATTTCTCTGACTCACAAAACACAGAAAGAGAATTATGTTCCAAAAGTAGAGAAATTATAACTGTCTATAGAAAACCAGAAAACAATTTTATGAATAAATAGCAAATAACAGTAATCTATAATGGACTCAATCAGCACCTTTCTCCAAACTCTGTGCTCCATCAAAGTACATAAATCAACACATAGGCATTTGATTTGGGATCCACTCAGGGATTTTTTTACTGTGACAGTCTCCATAGTGGAGACATTTTATAGTGGCCTATGTAATAAAGAATGGACTTTAAATCTACCCAACATTACTGGGCTAGAGGGATAGCAGGAATTATTAGCTGGGAGCAATACTTATCTACCTAGAACTAAATTTAGTTTAAGGAACCACAAAGCTACAGAATCTCCTGAAAAGTTTAACTCATCCTCCCACAGTTACAAATTTCAATAGACAAGATGAAAGAACTAATGAACAAAGGGGTTAGAATGTGAGAATGTATCAGAAATGAAGGAAAGAGGATTATAATGCAGCTGGCTTCAACTCTTGCCTTAAAGCTAATTGTACCAACTTTTG
This sequence comes from Monodelphis domestica, assembly GCF_027887165.1. Classification (NCBI taxonomy): domain Eukaryota; kingdom Metazoa; phylum Chordata; class Mammalia; order Didelphimorphia; family Didelphidae; genus Monodelphis; species Monodelphis domestica. Next base: position 245,876,657 of record NC_077229.1, on the reverse strand, counting down.
TGTCAGTTAAAATTAAAATCCCCAACATGTGAGGAGGCTGAGATCTAACTTTGGAAGAAAAGCATCTATAAAACAGGAAGGAATCAGAATATGTCAATAAATATAAGAGAAACAAAGTCCTAACACCACAAATGATAAACAAAATTTTTTAAAACATTAAAAAAAACATAAATCAGCCTGTAAGATAGTAAAAGAAAATCCCAACTTAAAATTTGAAATTATTGAAAAATAAACAAACAAGTATTACAATATTCTTTGGAACAGCCTTATATATGTAAACTTATATACACATATAAAATGTTATCATGTGTTGCCTGAACATGTATAATGAGGAACATTGATAAATGCCTTCAGATCTCATTCAAACCTTTCTAAAGAAAACTCTAATAACTCTCTCTGCATAGTTTCATGAGAGGGCCTTGAGATTAAATATCATTTTCTTCTGTCATTAAGAGTAGTCATAGCCCAGAATTTTGTTTTTCCTGCTCCCTTTCCCAAATACAGATTCAAAACAAAAACCACCTTCTTTTGAACTATTATTTAATGAGGAAGTATAATCATCAAATTGTTGTGGGAGAAACCCAAGTTTGTTGCAGGGTTTTGCCCTAAGAATGGGAGACTCAAACTCTATTCTATATAGAAGGAAGAAAATAATGTTACTTGAAGAAGAAGAATTTTATGATGGTATAAAAACCTAATTGCTGATGGAATAGTGTGGGATCTAATCACATAGCTTTGGGACTTATGGATAATCCCAGGATCCACTAGAGTAGCTTCTCTGGAACTGTTAGAATAGCAGCTGTTCAAGTGTGGAATAATACCTCCACAGATGATAATACAGTCCATAGTCCTGGAACTGATCGAGTAACAGCTTTCAGGGTGATAGAAAAGCTCAATAGGTAGTGGAGTAGCAATTCTAGCTATAGAATAGCAGCTTCCTCACTCTGTGCATCAGGATTGGCATATTTATTAACGTTTAGTAGCTAGTGATTTCCCATTCCAGAGAAATATTCACTTTTCCCCCAAAACCCTAGAAAATGGACATAGCCAAATTTAGGTAGAGGTGTGTTTTGAGAATTGACATGTATATCACAGAGAATAAGGAGCATGCTCATATTGTGCACACAATGTGCAGATCCCTTGTTCCCCATTGTCTACCTTGTCATTATTTGTCAATGTAGGAGCGGTCTTGCTGTCCTTCTGGAATGAGAATACAGAGGGGGGATGTGGTGGATTGGAGGACCACTACAGGTAATTAATTATGTCCTACAGATTTTAACTAAAGTAAATATAGAGCAATATGAGTAATTAATAAAACAGATTCAACATAAAATTGATGCCCAGCATAGAATATTACAGATCCAGTACACAATCAATCTACAATGCTGAAACTACAAGTTTGCAGTTGATGTTTAACCAGTGCTAACTGGCAAGAAATACAAGATTTTGGAGTATGAGGGTTTTGTTTCTATTACTGCCCACTGCTTTTCTCCACCAAACTTGGTTGTTTCTCATAAATTCTGGTTACATTAGTGATATTCATCATTAAAAAATAGTTAGTAAAGCCATTTAAGCAAAACAACAAACAGGAAATGGAGAATTCACTGTGCACCAGTAGCCAGTGTACCCTGGGGTTGGCTGGAAACCCAGGTCACATACACATAATATTATTTGATTTGATTTTATGATCAGTCAAAATACTGAGCTGATAACTGAAGTTAAAGAGGGTTTTTCACTTTTTTTGTTATCCTAATGATCACATTCCACACTGAAGTTGCACTTCTTTTAATTTAACATTTATTAAGTGTCTACTGTTGAAAGAGAGTTGTTTCAGCTTTATTCTCTTATTCTCTTAGGCAATCATAATAGAAAATTTGTGTTTTCTAGATATTTGGATGATGAGAGGACAGTAGAATAATACAAGCCATCCATACCATTTTCCTAATATAGAAATGTCCACACATGGATAACAAGACTTACAGAGTAACTTTCCATTAGAAGATAGAATAAGCTCCTTTGATTCAAGGCAATGATCCTGAACGTGGATTTGACTGGAGAAAGATTCTGTCTGTTCATACAATTGTGTCAGCCCCACAACCCCTTATTTCTAAATTGAGTTTTTAAATGAAAATTTTCTATGTAGAAAACATTGATTTTTTTGGAGGAATAGAAATTTAAATTATCCTTATATATTTAATTTATATTTTCCATTATAAGGAAATGTGACTTTAGTCGGGTTTTTAAGAATATTTCTCCTTGATCTTATATTCTGTTTCTCTTTTCCTACCCACCTGGCAATAAGAGAACAATCAGGTTATTTAACTTGTCTAGGCTTCTGTTTTCTCACTTGCAGATTGTGAGGATCAGTTTATATGAATTATAATAGCAACATTCTAGACATTAGAACATGTAGTTGGATAAGAACCTATTTTAAAAGGGTCATCAAAATATGTATTTTAGATAATTACTGTAGATGAGTTAAAACCAGTTTTAAATTTTAATTTAAAATAGAAAATAGGAAATTGGGAAATTGAGAATCAGTATTAATTATCCCAATATTCTGGGATTCCAGTCCCAGCTGGAGAGAGTCTAATGATTCAGCATCAGGATTATAATGCAATGAAACCTCAATCCCAGGCTATAATAAAATAATACTTTCCCAGGAATAATACCCCAGAAGTTAGAATTCCTTGTTAAATTAAAATAAAATGCTTCATTTTTTCTTTACATTTAACTCAGTATTCAGAAAATCAAGAACAAAAATGTTTCCTTATGCATCAATGGTAGTTTTCCTAAAACCTACAAAATCAAGATTCTTTATTAGCTGATTTTGTTTTTATATCTCCATGATCAATCAAGGAATAGTTGGTCACCTTACTTCCTTAAAGTGAAACCATTTCATTATACATTACAAATATTCTTCTTGTACACTTGCAATGCTCACTGACATAAAGAAAAACTCATCTGCCTAATTCCACTGTAACATTTAAGAAACCAAAAATTAGATTACCCAAAGATAGTAGAAGATTGTAGTGGACATAAAATAAACTATAGCTAAATAACAATAAAGTTTTTCAAACACAAAGTCTCAGAAGCAATTTGTTTAGTAAAAAGAAAATTGGGGAAGAGGGTGGTATTCTAAAAAGAAGAGAAAACATCCAGGCAATCATATTTGTCCCTATGGGGAGTTAAAAAATAAAACCTAAGAAAAGTTGTTCAGCACAATGTAAAGATTCTCTGTGTCGAGCAGAAGAAATGAATAGGAAGTAGAGAGACATAAGTGATCCTAAATAGTTGGGAAAAGTATAGAACTTTACTGAAGTATTTGAAAGTTTCAGAGGATTATTAGAAAGTTGCACAGAACAACTTGCACATACTTGACAGTGCTTTCCTCTTTGCCATTAGCCACCTCACATTAAGTTTCAGAGTTCATTAGTTCTGAACCAATTGCTTTGTTCCTTAGTGCAGAGACCACTGGGAAGAACAATTATGGCAATCAGATATCTGTACCTGCCATATTTTTTAATAACATCTCTTTCAATAATGATATTGCTCCCTAGGGATTTTTATGAAGATCCAAAGCCTAAAATCACTCTCTCTAGAGACAAAAGAGATATATACTCTGCATTGTCCTAGAAAACTATTCTCCACATATCCAATGAGGAATTAGCTCTAAGGATCCATATTTCTATAATCACCACCTACATGTACTCTCAGATGTTTTGTAACCATTCACATTAAAATTGATTAACTTTATGGCCTAAGCCTGATAAAAAGTAAATGTAGATCTGACTGTCATTCTAACAACAAACAACAGTATGAAAATAATGGATTGATATTCTTTATTGCTTAGAGCAGTGACAGAAAGGGTGAGTTGTTAAGGGTATTAATTAGTAGAAAAGGATCCTTTAAGGGTGCACATTGGCTTAAAATCTGTTGTATAGCATTTTTATTTCCTACTTTAAAAATGCCCCCATTATAATTTAATTTGTTATGCTGGAGTTTTAGGTTGCAATCTAACTATGACTTGGGCTATGTGTTTGACATTTCTGATCCAAAGGGTGGCATAGTTAATGATTATAGAAAGTTGCTGAATATGGTCCCTCTCAATCACAGTTGTATGCTTTCCTATAGAATTCTCAGCCTTTTGAGAAAAAACACTTTTGAAGAGTGGCGCCTCAGTGGATATAAAAGAAGGCCTAGAGACAGGAGGACTTTAGACACTTTTCAGCTCTGCAGACCTGGGCAGGTAACTTAACACCAATTGACTAGAATTTACCAATCTTCTGCCTTGCATCCAATATTGAGTATTGGTTCTAAGCCAGAAGGAAAGAACTTAAAAAAAAAAAAAGAAATTATCTAGTCAAACATATTTTATAGATGAGGAAACTGAATCTAAGATAGAAGTGAATTCCTTGAGATTGTGTATATACAAACATATATATAAACAAATCTAAACCAAGTGTTCTTTGCTTCCAATTTGTGTTTTGCAGTCTTTTTCTCTATTAAGAGGGTATTCTCCATTGGCATAGCCTTTGAGAACTTCACTTCACCTACACACTACAGTGAAGCATCAGAGTAGGATTTTAGTGGAACAATAAAAAAATACTGTAAGGTGTGCCTTGGCAACACCCTGATAAACCAGCTCAGCAAGTGGCTAAATCAAGTTGAGGGAAACAGATAGGCCCTAAAACTCATTGTTAAGTTAGAGGGATGTATATCCAGTCATGTGAAGAAATCATTCAGCTGAAGGGGTGGTTGAGAATAATTTATTCCAATTGCCAAGAAGGTGGTGGAAGCAAGCAAGCACTGTGATATTCTTAGAGCCTTAAACATGGAAGAAGCCAAGTCATCTACTGAATTCTCAGCCATCACTAGTCTTCTTGACTTTTTTCTTACCACTGGTCTTGGATAATTCTGGAAGAGAATGAGGTCAATGACTTTGTATAACGCTACTTCAAAATGGTAAATCCAATTTTGTTTGAGTTAAAAGACATCACCAATGAAACAATTTATGTCCTCTTAAGAGTAAGAAAGACAAAAACTAACCAACCCAATTAAAATGATGACATGAAATTATATAGAATTTAAAGTATATTGATTGCTTTTGTCAGATCAGCCTATGACAAAGATATTTAAACATCCTTTTTCAAAAATTTAATCTAAGTTTGTTTTGTCAGAATTCTGGGCTTAAATTCTATCTCTGTCATGTATGTCTGAACCTCATTTTTTTCATCTGTAAAATGAAAATGTCCTTAGTATCTCTCTCAAAGGATTATTATGAGATATCAAATGTCACAATTTATGAAAAGTGATTTTTTCCTTTAAAGTGACATGCAAATTTTAACAATGGTTTCCACTGTTTTCAAATAAAAAATGACTTTAAAGTTGTAGGTGATCAAGGGGCTCAGAGTCTAGAAACTTAGTACTTTTATGATTATCCAAGTTGCTGAGAAATTGACTGAAAATGATGAAAAAAGGATAATTCAGAGATGTCCTTGTTGTTATTGATGAAGAGAAATGCTGTTTCTTTACATGCCTTTGTAGTAACTAAGATATACCTAAAATATACACATAAAAACTCATACCATTTGTTGAATCTTAGATAATGCTTTTCTTTTAAAAGAAAACATTAAGTATTGAGAAAAAATGGAAAATTCTTGGCTACACAGTATAATTTTTAAAAATTTCTCAACCATTGAGTCCTAGATTTTCTATTGGAAAATATGTCTTTTACAGTTAAAAAAATAACTTTTGGAATTCAGAAGTATCACTATTAAATATATGAATTTTGCCTTTACAATAATTTATTTTAGAGTTAATTGAGAACATTTCATTAACAGTATGCTACTTCTATTTTAATAGAAGAGTCATCTAATTATATTTTTAAACTATGATAACACTGTAGAAAATCATTAAGGATTTTTTGAAGTACTCGAACATAATGAGGATTTATGCATGATTTCACCTGAAGGTGAAAAGAACACTATCTGAGTTATCATAGACATGCTGAGGAGACTAGCATGCTTCCTATTCTATAATATAGTTAATATTTCATTGTTCCATATGCCCAAAGGGCACTAAAAGACTGTCTGTTTTTTGATTCAGCCATAGCACTGCTGGGTTTGTACCCAAAAGAGATAATAAAGAAAAAGATTTGTATAAGAATATTCATAGCTGAGCTCTTTGTGGTGGCAAAAAAATTGGAAAATGAGGGGATGCCCTTTGATTGGGGGATGGCTGAAAAAAATTTGGTATATGTTGGTTATGGAATACTATTGTGCTCAAACTGGAGGAATTCCATGTGAACTGGATCAACCTCGAGCAATTGATGCAGAATGAAATGAGCAGAACCAGGAGAACATTGTACACAGAGGTGGATGCACTGTGGTATAATCAAATGTAATGGACTTCTCTACTAGTAGAAATGGAATGATCCAGAACAATGATGAGGGACTTTTGAGAAATAACACTATCTACATTCAGAGGAAGAATTGTGGGAATAGAAACACAGAAGAAAAACAACTGCTTGATCACATGGGTCAATGGAGATATGATTAGAGATGTAGACTCTAAATGATCACCCTAGTGCAAATATTAAAAATATGGAAATAGTTCTCGATCACATGTTAAACATAATGGTATTGTGGCTTAGCTATGGGAGGATGTTGGGGGGATGGGAGAAAAAAACATGAATCTTGTAGCCATGGAAAAATATTCTAAATTACCTAATTAAGTATTTTTTTAAATATCATTGTTCTAATTGCACATCAAACTCAACAACTGAAACTATGTCATCATCATCATCATCATTCCAACCTTTTGCTAACTTTTTTTGTTTTTTGATGATGATACCACTATAATTCCGATTATATCACTTCAAAGTCCTGAAAATTTTATTTTAACTCTTGACTAAGCACTGAGCCCAGAGCCATTTGTGTATTAGTCCAGCCTCAGACATTGTAGAAGCTATTTTGCTCTATTTGCCTCCATTTTCTCAGCTGGTAAATGAGTTGGAGAAGTTGTATCAGGAAGAGACAAACACTATTGAAAAAAAAAAGTTGAACAATAATAAGACAGACAGTGGTGCAGTAAATAGGTGTAACCTAAAAACCCAGAAGGCATTAATTCCTGTCCACTACCAAATGCTAACTGTGTGATTCTGGGCAAGTTACTTAGCCTTTCCTTACTCTAGGCAACTTTCAAAAACTACAAATAGCAGGAAAATTGCCAACCTGCTTTGCTACTATATTGTTTCTTTTGATTATTATCTTCTGAAAAGACATACAAGTCCAACTTATATGCCCTTGTTTCCTCAATCCTCTCTCTTTATCCCTATTGATTGAATTGCCCACAAACAAAGAAAAACAATACAAACAAAAATTCCCTGGCCTAAAAGAGCTCATAGTCTAATAGGAAACAACACATGCAAACAATATGTAGGAGAAAAAAAACATATGATAAATTAGAGCTCATCAGTTGAGACTGAGTTTTAAGGAGCTTGAAGGTCATCTTGGAGAAGAAAGAATTCTAGCTGTAACATAAAAGAAAGTCAAGGAATTCAAAAGGCAAAATGAGAAGGGAGAGCTTATCATGGAGGTTAGACATTGAAAATATCGAGATGAAGTGTCTTATTTGAAGAGCAAAGAAGTCAATATCACTGAATTGGATAATATATGATGGAAGATAGTATTGTTTAAGAGGACTATAAATGGATCCAGGGACAAGGTTATGAATGGTTTTTAATGTCAAATGGAAAATGTTTTATTTTTCATATGATCTGTATGAAAGGCTGGAGGTTTGGAGAACAATTAGGATTAGACAAATAGATCTGAGAATTATCACTATAGAGATAATTAAATTTGGAGGATTTAAAGAGATCATCTAGCAAAATAGAAAAGAGGGAAAATAGAACATAAACTAGAGATCAATGGAACTCCAAAGATTAGTGTACCTGTTGTAAAGATTAAAATTTAGGGAATATGGGGAGATTGAGGCAGGTAGAAATTAGTTTCTCTCTGCAAGGAGTATTATATTTTTTAGAGGTTTATTAAAAGTTAAGGATTAAAGAAAATACAGGATAAGAAAACACATGTCCAGGCCACAGAGAGGCCTAGATACAACCTCACCTACATTATGGAAAGAGCCACATCTGCTCCAAAACGGAAGTCCAAAAGAAGGCCCCAAAAACCTTTGCCACCAGTTTAAATCCTTTCTCGATCTCGGCCCACCTCAGAATTCCTGTGAGATTACAAAACATTTTGGGGAAGTGGAGCAAAGGCTTGTGGGGATTGTAGTCCTGTATTCGAGTCTATTTTTTACACTGTATCAAAATACAGGAAAGAACATTAAGAAGTAGTCAGAGAAGTAGGTGAACTATGAAAAGGTTTCATGAGAATCTAGAGAGATGAAAGTTTAAAGAAGAGGCTAGAGTGTCAGTCTTTAAATAGATTCAGAAGAATGAGGATTGGGAAAAGGTTAATAGATTTCATTATAGAGGAATGATTGGAAGTTTTGAAATGGTAGTTTTGGTTGAACAATGAGTCCAGAATACAGATTGAGATTTTAGAGTGAAAGGAGGGGAACTGGAGGTACCAACTATTTATCGAATTACCAAAGTTTAAGTGACAAGAGGGAGGCGAGGAGAGGTATGGGAATACACTTATTGGGGATGAATGCTTCAAGTGAATATATTTTGAAGATAGGAAAGACATGGACATGTCTGAGGGACAAACTGAAGTTCTCTATTTTAAACTTAGTATACTCTCCAATGGGCAGCCAATATGTCCATACAAGGTAAGAAAGAATTCAGGATCTTAGTTTTTGCGAACAGACATAATAAAAATGCTAGCAAATTGCACAGAAATTCAGTGGAAGTCAAGAAGGGCAAAAAGGAGTTTCTAAAATCAGAACAGATATCAATATAGAAGGGGAGGAAATAATTTTTCATTTAATTACTTCACATTTATTTGCCATTCTAAGGGAAAATTGCCGCTAGCTTTTTGTTGGTTAACTAGATCTCTCTCTAATGAGATCTAGGCATTAGGATCAATTTGTGTGTAGGCCAGGTTTCCCATTTTTAATTCTATGGTCACAAACAGGCCTAGCCCTGGGAAAAACTTTGAAAGAGGGATGCTTGTCTTAGGGAGCTTTCAGACTTCTCTCATGTGACTTTTCCCCTGCTGACTGTTTTCTCCTTTTCCTTCAGGGTACAATGCTTCCCTCTTCTCCATTAATGTCTACTTTCAGAAAAGAATATTTATTATATATCTTCTTTATCTGATTCACAGAGGCTTTATTATCTGTTAAAGAATTTTTAAACACATTTGATCTATTGGGAGCAAGTTTTTGAGAAGATAGGTGGGGAGACTGGTAATTTGGAGAGTGTCTTGCTCTAATTTTGGATTCTATTAATCAGACTGTAGTTTGAGGTATAGCCATCCATCTCAAAATTTTATGTCCTTAATTGTTATAAAAACATTTTGAAGGACTCAGAGCAAAACCATCACTACAGGAGAGAGAGTTAGAGAACATTCTTGGGTAAAATTACTCAGTGTCACAATATAGTTGAGTTTCAATATCAGAAAAGTATTTGAATCCAGTTAAGGCAGTGATTTGTTAACTTTCCCATGTTCATCTTTTGATGTATTTGTTTTGTTATGAATCACATATATTTTTACACATAAATGATAATATTATAAATGGTCTATTACTAAATGAGCTTAGAAAGTTTTTTCTCCATTTACTTTCACAAGTGCTATTTGCTTTTGTAGATGACATATAGACTTTGGGAATATTCATTTTGAGATTCTCAGTGAGAATACTGGTAGTTTCCCCAGAACTGTGATATTCTGTAGGGATATAAAGGGAATAAGCATTTAATTTTCTGGTGAAAAGGTATTAATCCTGAATCATTAATTCACTTCTGGAAATCATGTACTGGAGGTACAGTTAGTTGGTATGATGGACAGCACCCTAAACCTGGAGTCAGCAAGTCTTCAATTCAAATATTATCTCAGATGCTAGTAAACTGTAAAACTGGAATAACAGCACCTATATTCCAGAGTTGAGGTGAAGATCAAATGAAACGATATCTGTAAAATATTTACTATAGTACCTGGCACATAGTAGGTGCTACTTCTTCAAATGGGGTGGCTCCTCCAAAAACTTCCACTTAAGGAGGGTTCTTAGGCAAAGCAAAAGGTTGTACTTTCTATTTCCTCTAAAATGTCACTTTATGCAAATTTTTCCTGTCTCTGGTCACTTCTGCTTCAAGTTGTATTCCTAGAACTTAATATATACTTGCTGAATGACTGATAAGGCATACACATTTTCTTTCTTGAGAGATTATTATTTACATTATTTTAACATATCCATGACTCTTTCTGGACCATTTCTTAATATCCTTGATTGTATGCTATATTGGAAATATCCCTCATTGTGTGAAGATTTCTAGAGTTCTGGAATCTAATCACAGATGAGCCACTGAAGAATTTGTGTGACCTTGGCCTCAGTTTATTCAACCTGACAAATCTGAGATTTGAATTAGATTGTTTCTAAAATCTTTTCCAGTCCTAAAATTCTGATTCTGTTGTTTTTCTGTTAGAATAACTACTAAAGGATTAGATGTAATTTTTGAGTGAAGAAATTGAAAAGTATTTTTATAAATTGCAACAGGAATAATGGTAAGTTTACAATAGTGTCCCCATATCTTTCCCTTTTTTCTTACCCTAGGTTTTTTTAATAGGTGAATTAGTGACTATTAATATGATATAATTTGAAAGACTTTGGGTAGGTACTTTGTTCACTAAAAATGTCATTTTCACTATTGCTCTACCATAATAGCTTCATTCTGTTAAAAGCTTTCAGGTCTTTGAGAGGGTAAATATTAATATTCAAATATTTCAGGGAAGAATCACAATTTAAGATAAGTGAATTATCAAATAATCCTTCAGTCAAGATTAGTTGATGTCAAACTGATTTCCATTCTCCTATGAGAATGAGACATAGGGCAAGAACTCAAAGGGAGAAGGTAAAAATATACAACAGAATCAAAGCAGAAGAAAAGTAAAACAGATTGGAAACTACTCCCATGGTGTTCCCAAGGGCATCACAGAAGCTGGGTAAGTCTCCCACAGTGCTAGAGAGGATCTGAGAATAAAAAAAGTCAGATGATGGCTCCTGGTTGCTATTTGATCTCTATATTGCTTTCTCATCTTCATCCTATCCTTACAAAGCCTCTATAGTGAAGTCCTCTAGTATATTTCTAGAATTAAATAAATAGTTTAAAATCACTGAATCCCAATACATTAAAAAAGCATGAATTATATCTCTAATATCCATCCCATTCATAATATGGTATATTCTAAAAAGCTATTTTGTTGTAATATAATCTTGTTAATTTGAATAATGGAAAAAGGAGGAATCTGACTTATGGGAAAAGTAAATTTAAGGTGGCTTTATACATTTTAAAAAATAAAATATGAGCTTGATTAAATATGGAAAGTGAATAAAACAATAAAAAATAAAATTAGTTTACATTATATATAATACATACACATACATATACTCCAATGTCTCAGAAGCACTAGTTTGTCATCAGATTCTGTCAAGTGAATATTATGAGAAAGAAAAAGACAAATCTCACCTAGAAAACAAAATCAACAACTTAAACAAATTTTTTAATTTTAATTTTTCCAGATTACATCTGGATTTAGTTTTTAATATTTTATATTCTGAGGCTTTGCCCTCCCCAGGTAGGCAGTTAATATGTTATAGTTTTTGCATATATTATATCATACTCCAGAGAAAAAATCATGGAGGAAATTAAGTAAAGTATGACAAACCAAATAAACTTATAATTTTAAATTTATAAGAAATTTTTAGCATACCACAAATCTTAAATGGATCTGTGACTTCATCAATGTGTTTATTTCTTACAATTTTGAACTATATGAATATACTGGAAATTGAGCATAGAAGTTGGGTAAGATACTAAAAATGGACTGTAAGTTGACCATAGATTTCAAAAAGAATCTTTTTGGGAAATTGTAAACTTTAACAAAAGGATTAAAAGAAAAAACTTTATATGTTTAGTAAAATTTATGCATTTACATGACATACCTATAAAATTAATCTCAGCTAATGTTTTAAATAGAAGTTATGCTTCAATCAGGCAATGATTTAATTATCATAATACATTGGTCAAACTAGGGAAGTAATCCTGATGGCATCTATCTAAATACTTCAGAATTGAGGAAATCCACTACTTGATCATGGTAACTACCAATCTTGCTTCTTTTGGAGTTCTGTAAATTCCACACAATTATCCCCATTCTACTGTGCTTTATATTTTCTAGACAACTTGGGTGGAGTGAATATTTAGTATATTACAGGCAATTCTTTGTTAGTACAAACAAGATGCAGTTATTTAATTATATTATCTCCAATTCAGGCCAATTGGAGAAGGAGGCTTGTTTTTCTCCAACACTCAGGCCTTTCTACCTTTTGACTATTACTCTACTTGAGTATATTATCTTCTGTCCACATAGTTGCTTTTCAGGCTTCTCCATGAAAAACAATAAGAAAACAGGATATTATTTCTTTCACCCTAGAATTACATCAAAGTCAGTTATAACACCCACCAAAATTGGAAAAATGATTCTGGTGAAGCTTTCAGGTTATAGGTAAACCAACCTCATGTCTACCGGAATGACTAGTGGAAGTAAGAGCAGAGAAAATTATCTTATCAAGACTAATGACCATTACCATCACCAGAAAATAATCAAGGAGGTAAAGCAGACCTTGAAAAGGTATCTTTAAAGCTCTAGAGAGCACCAACAATCAGTACAACAGGTTGCACTGAAACCTAGACAGTTCTATCCCAAAAGCTAAGTAGTAGTCCCTTGCACTCTGCCTTGAAATATCATAGATAGACCTGAAAATGAAATTTTGTGAGCTTCAATAGCTCAAGGATAAATGTGAGCAATATCTCTGCAAACAGGGCCAGCATAGTAATCATGGATATAGAGGGTGAGAACAAGTAGTTAGGATTTTTGCATGTTAGAAAGTAGAGTCTGCACCTATCACAATGATCATGTATAGGAATTATAGCTGGAGAAATGACTAAATTAAACTAATATAAAATATTATAGATTTTAAGATCCCTCAGAAAAGGACTCCACTCAAAAGTATTAATTTCAAGGAGGTAAATTAAATTTTCTACAATAAATATAACAATATCAAAAGCATATAAGGAAAGAAATTTAAAATGAAATAAAAAGCTCTAGATGACAATACAATAAATATCTATGAAAGGTTATGCTAAGTATTTGGGGTACAAGGACCATAAAACCTAATGAGGAATAAAACAAACAAAATGATAATAAAAAGATTGTAGAGGAAATACTAAAAAAGGAATCTGACCCAAGAATGTCATAATGGTGGAAACTGTGTATGAAGGAGAAAAAATGGAAAAAAAGAAAAGTCTGCAATAAGACTATAAAAGCAGACTCCAGAACTTTCACTCAAAGATGAACATTCTCTTTGGAATGAGGACTGAGGAAAGACAGTTAAGAAGAAGCAGGAAAACTGAAAATCTTCGTCTCTTTGCCTTGAGACAGAAAGAAAGAAGGACAAAAGTACAGCTCTCTGTGGTTTTCTCTGCTGTATTACAGTGACTGAATTTCAAGACCTGTTAACCAATTTTCCCAATCTGAACTATATTCTACCATCCTCCAACCTAGGAATTATTCTAGTAATAGGGAAACCCCAAACCCTCTTACCCTCCATTTTCTTATCTTTCCCTTTCTTCCCAATATATCCCTTACTTAATCTTAGAAAAGAGAAAGGAGTGATTTATTTGATATGCCTTAATACTCACTCTGAGTTGATTTTAGAGAGACCAGCAGAAGACTCAACTGGAAGGGCAGGGAGGAAGGGAGGAGGGACAAGGAGGGAGGGAATTTGGGAAGGTGAAGGGAGGAAGGAGGGAGGAAGGGAGGAGATTTGCAGATCTGATCTTAAATCATCATTTTTACTTAAATAATTCTCTATTACAAAACACAAGTACAGCTGACAGGAAATGAATAGTTCACTGGTCTAATGAGGTCTTTTTATATGGTAACTTTGGGAGTTTTTGCTCTACACCTCAATCCTACATTAAAGAATTTAGTGGAAGAATAAAATAGCTTAGAAGAAAAAGTAATATTTTCCCAAAAATGGACTAGATAAATGTTCTAAATAGATTACAATAAAAAATATTGAGTAGGAACCCTATTGGGTAAGGGGAAATAGCAATATGGAGATTGAAAAAGAGGAGGGCCCCAAGATACATAGGTTGTATCTGTACACAGGTGATAAGTAGGGTCATGGGAATGGAAAAAGATGCAAAAAAGAGGATGTCAAAAAAGGGACCATGAAAAGGCTTCTGCAAGATGTCCATATTTAAGGAATAGGAAGAAGACAACTTATTGAAGTACTACTTATATAAGAAGATTGAGCTTTAGAAACCTGGGGATAATTTATTATATGAGTGTTTCAAGAAATAATGGTATTGTTAAACATTACAAACATTGTAGTGAACTTAAGAAAAAATAGGTCTGTGGAAAAGGTCATTGTTTAGATGTTGAGGAGGTCAGTGATGAATTTCCAGAGAGTCCTAAATTGAAATAGGTAGAACCCAAGTTATAAATGAATGGGGAGTGAGTGTTTAGCAAAGCAACAAATCCAACAAATTTCCCTACAGAAGGCAGCTTGATCATGAAAAGAAGGATTAATTAATATATGAATATAAATATAAATAAGACAATAAAAATAAGATGCAAAAGTAATGTTGAACATATATACCTTCTTTGACTTAAGTGTAAATTTTGTCTTTTTCCAATTACAAATTCATTATAGGAATGAATTTATAGATGTATCAATACACATATTTTGATTTTTAGAAAAACAAATAAAATGTAAAAAGAATGATTCCTATCAGTGTTTTACTTTTCTTACTAGTGAATATATATTTCTCTTCAATTTTTGTGAACAAAGTGACCATTCAGTATTAAGAAAAATCATTACAAAACTGGAAATCAATAGTTTTATGTTCTTTCCCCTTCCCACTCAGCTAAACATCAATATGCTAAGAAAAGCTGTCTCATATATAATATCAAATCAAGGCCTTGTACAATGAATAACAATTCCAGTGATAAAAAGCATCTTTCAAGGTGAACAGTCAGACTGTAATCAACCCCAGGGAATACTCCTACCTAAGAACTTTATATCTGAGAAGAGGATATTGAAAAGGAATTATGATAAATACCTCTACTGTGGGCTGAGCAATTGTGTTGCCATTTGTACCATCTGTACTTATAT
The DNA here is from genome assembly GCF_027887165.1 of Monodelphis domestica. Classification (NCBI taxonomy): domain Eukaryota; kingdom Metazoa; phylum Chordata; class Mammalia; order Didelphimorphia; family Didelphidae; genus Monodelphis; species Monodelphis domestica. The sequence continues at coordinate 245,861,294 of NC_077229.1, read as the reverse complement.
AAACTCAAAGGTTAATCACATTGAGTGCTTTGCTTCATCTCCTGGTGGGATTAGAGAGGAATTTCTTTTCATGTTCATATTTTGGCCAAGTAGACTTTGTGCAAAATAAAAGTGAGAAAAGCCACATGGTTCAGAATTATGAGCCAAGAGTGAGAGGAAAAAGACATTTCATAGTAAGCCCCAGAGGTCACTTCTTGTTAAACTAGCAGAACTAGCTCCAGATACCAAGGCTTTTGAGAGTTATGGCAATCCATAGTGGTCTTCAGAAATATTATAAGCATCACTAGTATAAACGAACCCAGGGATAGAGATAGGAGGAAAACATTGAATTAAAATTCACCCTAAATAGTGTCCTACAAAATTCAATCTTGAACATTCAGAATAAAACTAAAATAGACCTAACCTCTTAGTATTGTTCCTAATCACATATAATTCAAGACCAATTTTAACCCAATGGATTTTTAAAAATTGATTTTTTAATAAAAAAAATTATAGATTATTCCTACTTCATGAGAGGTCTCATAAAAAAGTAAAAATTTTAAGAAAAATTAAAACTGTGACCCCATATGAAAGTAAAACATCTCACATCTGTATTACTCCCCATGTCTCTATTCTTAAATGATAATGGCTTTCAGGTGTCCCACTGATTCTAAGATTATCTCTCCTTGACCTATTTTTCAAGATAGTAATTTTTCCAGTGAGGTATTATAGATTTTCTTCCTTTTTTCACTTTTTAAAAAAATGTTACCTTATTGTTTCCTGACATATGGATTCATTAGCTTATATTTGTCCAATTTTATTTATTTATTTATTTTTTATTTTTTTTTATTTTAATATATTTTATTTGATCATTTCCAAGCATTATTCGTTAAAGACATAGATCATTTTCTTTTCCTCCCCCCCCCAACCCCCATAGCCGACGCGTAAGTCCACTGGGCATTAGATGTTTTCTTGATTTGAACCCATTGCTTTGTTGATAGTATTTGCATTAGAGTGTTCATTTAGAGTCTATCCTCTGTCATGTCCCCTCAACCTCTGTATTCAGGCAGTTGCTTTTTCTCGGTGTTTCCACTCCCATAGTTTATCCTTTGCTTATGAATGGTGTTTTTTTCTCCTGGGTCCCTGCAGGTTGTTCAGGGACATTACACCGCCACTAATGGAGAAGTCCATTACGTTCGATTATACCACAGTGTATTAGTCTCTGTGTACAATGTTCTCCTGGTTCTGCTCCTCTCGCTCTGCATCACTTCCTGGAGGTTGTTCCAGTCTCCATGGAACTTCTCCACTTTATTATTCCTTTTAGCACAATAGTATTCCATCACCAACATATACCACAGTTTGTTCAGCCATTCCCCAATTGATGGGCATCCCCTCGTTTTCCAGTTTTTGGCCACCACAAAGAGCGCAGCTATGAATATTTTTGTACAAGTCTTTTTGTCCATTATCTCTTTGGGGTACAGACCCAGCAGTGCTATGGCTGGGTCAAAGGGTAGATATTCTTTTAGCACCCTTTGGGCATAGTTCCAAATTGCCCTCCAGAATGGTTGGATCAGTTCACAGCTCCACCAGCAATGAATTAATGTCCCTATTTTGCCACATCCCCTCCAGCATTCATTACTTTCCTTTGCTGTTATGTTAGCCAATCTGCTAGGTGTGAGGTGATACCTCAGAGTTGTTTTGATTTGCATCTCTCTGATTATAAGAGATGTAGAACACTTCTTCATGTGCTTGTTAATAGTTTTGATTTCTTTATCTGAGAACTGCCTATCCATTTCCCTTGCCCATTTATCAATTGGAGAATGGCTTGATTTTTTGTACAATTGATTTAGCTCTTTATAAATATGAGTAATTAAACCTTTGTCAGAGGTTTCTATGAAGATTTTTTCCCAATTTGTTGTTTCCCTTCTGATTTTAGTTATATTGGTTTTGTTTGTACAAAAGCTTTTTAGTTTGATGTAGTCAAAATTATTTATTGTACATTTTGTGATTCTTTCTATATCTTGCTTGGTTTTAAAGCCTTTCCCCTCCCAAAGGTCTGACATGTATACTATTCTGTGTTTACCCAATTTACTTATGGTTTCCTTCTTTATGTTTAAGTCACTCACCCATTTTGAATTTATCTTGGTGTAGGGTGTGAGGTGTTGATCTATTCCTAGTCTCTCCCACACTGTCTTCCAATTTTCCCAGCAGTTTTTATCGAATAGTGGATTTTTGACCCAAAAGCTGGGATCTTTGGGTTTATCGTATACTGTCTTGCTGAGGTCGCTTTCCCCCAGTCTATTCCACTGATCTTCCTTTCTGTTTCTTAGCCAGTACCAAATTGTTTTGATGACTGCTGCTTTGTAATATAGTTTTAGGTCAGGGACTGCAAGGCCCCCATCATATGTGTTTTTTTTCATTATTTCCCTGGATATCCTTGATCTTTTGTTCTTCCAAATGAACTTTGTTATGGTTTTTTCTAAACAAGTGAAGAAGTATTTTGGTAGTTCAATGGGTATGGCACTAAATAGATAAATAAGTTTGGGTAGGATGGTCATTTTTATTATATTGGCTCGTCCTATCCATGAGCAGTTAATGTTTTTCCATTTGTTCAAGTCTAGTTTTAGTTGTGTGGCGAGTGTTTTGTAGTTGTGTTCATATAGTTCCTGTGTTTGTCTTGGGAGGTAGATTCCTAGGTATTTTATTTTGTCTAAGGTGATTTTGAATGGGATTTCTCTTTCTAGTTCTTGCTGCTGAGCTGTGTTGGAGATATATAGAAAAGCTGATGATTTATGTGGGTTTATTTTGTATCCTGCAACTTTGCTAAAGTTGTTGATTATTTCAATTAGCTTTTTGGTTGAATCTCTAGGATTCTTTAAGTAGACCATCATGCCATCCGCAAAGAGTGATAACTTGGTCTCCTCCTTGCCTATTTTGATGCCTTCAATTCCTTTATCTTCTCTAATTGCTACTGCTAGTGTTTCTAGTACAATGTCAAATAGTAGAGGTGATAATGGGCATCCTTGTTTCACTCCTGATCTTATTGGAAATGCATCTAGTTTATTCCCATTGCAGATGATATTAGCTGTTGGTTTTAGATAAATACTGTTTATTATTTTTAGGAATGACCCTTCTGTTCCTATGCTTTCTAGTGTTTTTAATAGGAATGGGTGTTGTATTTTATCAAAGGCTTTTTCTGCATCTATTGAAATAATCATGTGATTCTTGCTAGTTTGCTTGTTGATGTGGTCAATTATGTGGATGGTTTTCCTAATGTTGAACCAGCCCTGCATCCCTGGTATGAATCCTACTTGATCATGGTGAATGATCCTTCTGATCACTTGCTGGAGTCTTTTTGCTAGTATCCTATTTAAGATTTTTGCATCTATATTCATTAGGGAGATTGGCCTATAGGTTTCTTTCTCTGTTTTTGACCTGCCTGGTTTTGGAATCAGTACCATGTTTGTGTCGTAAAAGGAGTTTGGTAGAACTCCCTCTTTGCTTATTATGTCAAATAGTTTGTATAGTATTGGGATTAACTGTTCTCTGAATGTTTGATAGCATTCACAGTTGAATCCATCAGGCCCTGGGGACTTTTTCTTAGGAAGTTCTTTGATGGCTTGTTGGATTTCAATTTCTGATATGGGATTATTTAAGAATTCTATTTCCTCTTCTGTTAGTCTAGGCAGTTTGTATTTTTGTATATATTCATCCATTTCTCCTAAATTGGTGTATTTATTGCCATATAATTGGGCAAAGTAATTTCTAATGATTGCCTTAATTTCCTCCTCATTGGAGGTGCTGTCCCCCTTTTCATCTTTAATGCTGTGAATTTGCTTTTCTTCCTTCCTTTTTTTAACTAGATTGACCAGTACCTTGTCTATTTTGTTTGTTTTTTCAAAGTACCAGCTTCTTGTCTCATTTATTAAATCAATAGTTCTATCACTTTCGATTTTATTAATTTCTCCCTTAATTTTTAGGATTTCTAATTTGGTTTTCTGCTGGGGGTTTTTAATTTGATCGCTTTCCAGTTTTTTCATTTGCATTTCCAATTGATTGATCTCTGCTCTCCCTTGTTTGTTAATATAAGCATTCAGGGATATGAATTTACCTCTGATTACCGCTTTGGCTGCATCCCAAAAGGTTTGAAAGGATGTTTCGCCATTGTCATTTTCCTCGATGAAATTATTAATTGTTTCTATGATTTCTTCTTTAACTAAACGGTTTTGGAGTATCATATTGTTTAATTTCCAATTGGTTTTAGATTTGGTTTTCCATGTACCATTACTAATCATTATTTTTATTGCCTTGTGATCTGAGAAGGCTGCATTCATTATTTCTGCTTTTCTGCATTTGTGTGCTATGTTTCTGTGACCTAATGTATGGTCAATTTTTGTGAATGTGCCATGTGGTGCTGAGAAGAAGGTGTATTCCTTTTTATCCCTATTTATTTTTCTCCATATGTCTATTAATTCTAATTTTTCTAAGATTTCATTCACTTCTTTTACCTCTTTCTTATTTATTTTTTGATTTGATTTATCTAAATTTGATAATGGTTGGTTTAAGTCTCCCACTAGTATGGTTTTATTGTCTATTTCTTCCTTCAATTCTCCTAGTTTCTCCATTAGAAATTTGGGTGCTATATTATGTGGTGCATACATATTGATTAATGATATTTCCTCATTGTCTATAGTCCCTTTTAACAAAATATAATTACCTTCCCTATCCCTTTTGATCAGGTCTATTTTTGCATTGGCTTTATCAGATATCATGATTACCACTCCTGCCTTCTTTCTATCAGTTGAAGCCCAGAAGGTCTTACTCCATCCTTTAATTCTGACCTTGTGGGTGTCAACCCGCCTCATGTGTGTTTCTTGAAGACAACATATGGTAGGGTTTTGGATTCTAATCCATTCTGCTATTCGTCTACGTTTTATGGGTGAGTTCATCCCATTCACGTTCAAAGTTATGATTGTCATTTGTGGACTCCCTGGCATTTTGATTGCCTTCCCTAATTCTAACCTTTTCTTCTTCGGCTCTACCTTTTAGTCCAGTGATTTATTTTGAAACAGTCCCCCTTGTCCCCTCCCTTGATGTTTCCCTTTTTAGTCCGTCCCTTTTTGTTCCCTCCCCTTCCCCCCTCTCTTTCCCTCCCTTTTTGTTCTCCCTCTCCCCCTCCCCCCCTTGGTTTTCCCTTCTCCTTACCCTTGTTGGGTAAGATAGAATTCAAGATCCCAATGGATCTGGATGTTTTTCCCTCTCAGAGCTGATTTCCCTGAGATTGAGGTTTAAGTACCCCCCCTCTCTTCCTCTCCTTCTTATAGGAGTTTTCTTCCCCTCCCCTTCCCATGTGAATCTTTGTGTGAGAATGATTATTCTATTTGGTCTTTCTTTACCCCCTATTTATACATTACATTTTCCCCCCACATGTTAGTATACATAGGTTGATATAAATGTAGTCCTTATAGAAGAGAGTTTGAGTAAAAGAAGAAGATAACATTTTCCCCTTTCCTTAATATTTAACTTTTCAGGTATTCCTTGCTCTTTGATTTTCGGTATCAAACTTTCCACAGAGCTCTGGTTTTTTCTTTGCAAAAAGTTTGAAGTCTTCTATTTTGTTGAATGCCCATACTTTCCCTTGGAAGTATATAGTCAGTTTTGCTGGGTAGCTGATTCTTGGTTGGAGACCCAGCTCTCTTGCCTTTCTGAAGATCATGTTCCATGCCTTACGATCATTCAGAGTAGAACTTGCAAGGTCTTGGGTGACCCTGATTGGCATTCCTTTATATCTAAATTGTCTTTTTCTGGCTTCCTGTAGGATTTTTTCTTTTGTTTGATAGCTTTGGAATTTGGCAATTACATTCCTGGGAGTTGTCTTTTGGGGGTTTAGTGTAGAAGGTGTTCTGTGAGCTCTGTCAGTGGCTGTATTGCCCCCTTGTTCTAGAATCTCTGGGCAATTTTCTTTGATTATATCTTGTATCACCATGTCCAGTTTGGTGTTTATTTCTGGCTTTTCTGGGAGTCCAATTATTCTTAAATTATCCCTTCTCCCCCTATTTTCCAGATCTATCACCTTGTCGGTGAGATATTTTATGTTCTCTTCTAATTTCTTGGTATTTTGGCTTTGCTTTATTGATTCTTGCTCTTTTACACTATCGTTGTCTTCCAGCTGCCTGATTCTGGCCTTTAAAGCCTGGTTTTCTTTTACAGTTTGGTCAAACTGGTTTTGTAGATGCGTGAATTTCTTTTGCATTATTTCCAACTTTTCCTCCCAGAAGGCTTCCATCTTTTTGGTCATTTCTGATTCAAATTCTTCATAGGTTTGTGGAGAGTTTCCATTTCCTTTGGAAGGTTTTGGAGCATTTTCTTTTATATTATCTTCTGTCTGCTCTGTATTTTGTATTTTGGCTCCATAGAATGTGTCCAAAGTCGCCCCTTTCTTCTTATTTTTCTTGGTATTTTGGGGCTTCTGTGGTTCTGTGGAGTTTGCCATTTCTGAATGTGGAGGATTAGCTTTTCTTATCTCTGGTGATCCGAGGCTTTAGTCCTGGGCAGATGTTGGTTCTAAGAGCTTTCCCTGGGTTAAACTGAATATGCCTCACTGGAGCTGGAATGGAAGGGTCAGACCACGAGGCCACACTCTCCCCCTAGCTCGCTTTCAGGAAGTTGCCTTCAGAATCGCTGGCCGTGAGGCTGTTTCGTAGGCCTGCGGGGGGATGGGCTGCAGCTTTCCCAAGCTCTAGGGCAAGGACTTTCACTGCGACTTGGATAGCAGGATCCAGCCCCTGAGGCTGTCTTGCCCGCCCTGAGGGTTGCTGTTGTTTCGACCAGCTCTCTGCAGTGGAAGCCCCAGGCAGTAACTTTCACCGGGACTGTAGAAGGCCCTGAGGGTTCTGCTCTCTGAGCCCAGCCGGGCTGCGGCTTCCGGGAGCCTTGGACTCTGCGCTCCTACCCCTGAGGTCCGAGTGATCTCGGGTTCTGGCTTTTAAGGGGAGCCGTACCTTTTGAACCGGGTCCAGGTCCAGGAGGAGGGTTCCCAGGGTCTGTGCTGTTGATCGTTTTGAATTTCGGCGCCTTAGGAGCTTATCGTTTGAGATCGGTCGGGAAGGGTTTTCCGGAGATCTGAGCTTTAGCTTTCTCTAAGCCGCCATCTTAACCGGAAGTCCCTCCAATTTTATTTTTAAAAGGTTATTTTCTCCCTTGAGTTTTTGTTTCCTTTTCCATTTGGTCAATCCATCTCTTTACAGAGCTCTTTTATTTAGTTGTTCTTTTTTGACTCCATTTCCAGTTTTTTACTTTGTTCGTTAAAGAATTATTTTCTTCAGTGTAATTTGGGCCTCCCTTTCCTTCCTATTCTTATTTTTTGGGGGTCAGTTTAAGGAATGAGTTTTCTACCATCTGTTGATTTTTTTCTGTCAGTTCTCTTATTTGTTTGTTTGTTTTTTTCTTTTCTTTTCAAGTTCTTCCAGGGGTTCTTTTGGAGCTTTTCAGCCTTTCACACTTTTTTCTGTTTCATGTGTTTCCTTTTTCCATTGCTATCTTTTTCTGAGTTAGCATTTTGGTCTTTTGGTCTTCCCTGTGTAAACCTTAAAATTTCTTAGACTTATGAATGTTGGAAATTTCACCATTGGGAAATTGCATACTTGGAAAAAAATTCCTACTGATAGTAAGAACTCTATTGGAATGTGAAACCCCTTGGCATGGGAGGATCCTTCTCCTCCCTACTTAAGACTACTTTAGGACAGAAATCTTTTGCTAAACAATGGAAAGGGCTTTGACCTATGCTTAAGCATAGAACAGGAAGTTCTTTGAGTCATGATTGATTTTAGAATTGATACAATAGAGATACTTGGAATGACAGAACCAGGTCTTGGAACTTACAATCTCCACCCTACTCAGCCTAACAGGATTTAGGAAGGGCTGCAGCATAGATAAAGATTCAATTATTTGAGAATATGACCTTCAACAGACATGTGCAAAGGAAACAGACCTCTGAGGGGTCCTGGGTTAAGATAGAGCCACCATTGGCACAGGAGAGACATGGACAGTGATTGGTAGATGTGAGAACTGAGGGGAAAGGACTGAGATGGTTTCCTTAAAATAGTGGGGTCTAAGGACAGAGGGAGGAGAGTTTTTTTGCTCTGAGAGGAGAAGGTTTTGCTCTGAAGGAGTCTGAGAGGAAAGAGGTCCTGGAGGGAGAGCTCCTGGAGAGGTCTTGAAGGAGGCTGTGGAAGGAGAACTCAGGAGGAGTCAGGAGGAGAAGGCTCTGGAAACATTTCTTGAAAGGAGGCTCTCTTGAAGGTGGAGCCTGAGGTTGGCATGAGAAGCCTTACCTAGAGAGATCTTGGGTGAGTGATAAAAACAACTGACTGATTTATTCATTCTTATTCCTTTCTTACTTTCTTTTTCTATTGATTAATCAGTGTATTATAAATTAAATTTCTCTATTAAACCCAGTTGGCTTGGGCATATTCATAAATTGGGAATATATTCCCTGGCGACCATTTTATATTTATATAAACCCAAGACACAGTAGAAAACATATTTCAGCGGTCATAGTTGTTATATATTTCCCTTGCTCCCAAAACATTTTAATTATCACACTTGTCACTAAAGTAACTTTCTAAAGCCATTTGGTATGGTGTGGGGTGTGTGTGTGTGTGTGTGTGTGTGTGTGTGTGTGTGTGTGTGTGTGTGTGGTCTTTTGCTCATTTTTCTAATTATTTATTTTCAGTTATCTTACCAATCTTTTGAGATCTTCTCTGTTACTGGAGCACACCACTTTAAGTTTACAGAATACTTTTCTGTGATTCTACACATAGAACTGGCTACCTTCATTTCCAATGGTGTGTCTTTTGAGGAGGCAGCCCTGCTGGCTTCTTCTGGGGAAGCTTATAGCTGTTGTGTCCAACTATATTCAGTAGCACATTTACCAATTTTCCTGCTATTTCATGGCTTGGTCTTGTTCCTGCTTTGTTGCTATCTTTATCTCCCAGGTGGCATGGGCTGAGCAGGTCCCTTGCTCTGGGCTCTGCTGCTTCAGACACTTTTGCCACTTAGGAATGAACAGTTTCCTGCAATTCAGCTATTTCCCCACTCTTCTTCCTTACTGTTGCAGGTGTTCTTTGGAAGTGATTAGAAAAGGGAAGTTCTCAGATTCCACCTCCTCTGTTCTTTTGTAGTCTCAGACAGTCTGCTTTGTGGGAGTGAATAGGTCCTTTCTCCTTTGTGGCTCGAGGTCTTCAGTTGCCAGGTGAGAGTTTGTAGGTTTCCTGTCCTCTCTACTTTGTATACCTGTGTTGAATGGCTCAGACTGGGATAAGATGTGTTCCTCTTGCTTTCCTTTGTTTTGAGGTGATTTAATGTGTGTGTGTGTGTGTGTGTGTGTGTGTGTGTGTGTGTGTGTGTGTTTGTAGGGACTGGGGGAGCAGAGTGTCAATTACTCATCCCTCCTAAATATCAGCATGGAACTTCTATTTTTAAATGAAAAGAAATCTATTTTATCTTCCAATATGAGTAAAAGAATCCAATCTCTTATTTAAAAGAAAGCATACATAGTCAATGAAAATGAATAACTTCAATAGTTGTGTAAAAGTATGTTAACCTGAACCTATCATGTTGGATGATGAATAGATATTCTAAAATCTTAAATGTTAAATTGTTCTCCTGATTTTGCTCATTTCATTATTAGTTTATAAAAATCATCAACATTTTTCATATTTATGTTATAGTATATAGATTATTCTTTTGATTCTCCTCAAATCATATGCTTTTCCCCCTGAAATCACTTGTTTCCTTATTTAATACATTTAAGTAGTATACCATTTTATTCACAGATGACAGTCTTTTGGCTAACCCCTAATTGACAAATAACTTTATGGTTTTCAATGATTTTTCAATAATTTGAAATGAAACTTCCATAATCATCTTTATTTAGAATTTTAAATGCCAAAGAATACTTGCCATTAAGCCTAAAGTGTTCAAATTTTCTATGTAATCGGTTAAGATATAAAAAGAATTATTTGGCAAAATTGCAAATTACTTAAAATTACCATAAGCTTCTCATTTGTTCTCTCAAATATAAAATTACTTGGTTTCACTTGTATTTTTATTCTCATTTGTTTATCCAAAGAGACTCCTTTATACCCCATGTCCTATCTGCATTTGTATTAACCATCCAGAAAGTTCCACATTAAGGTTTCAATTATTAAGTGTCATTTTTTTTGTCCTTTAAAAGAGGAAAGCTTGATTTTCATTTTAAGAAAAGATTTAACTAACGGGATTTATGGTAGGGTTTGAACTAAGATATCTAGGAAGGAAAGAAGTCAACTTGACCTGTATTTTTTAAGCTTATTATGTGCTATAAAGTGTGCTGAGTGTGGGGCCTACAAAAACTAACAAACATCTTTTTAAAAATCCTTGTCTTAAATAAGTTCATATGCCAATGGGGGAAATAATATGTAAACAAAGGACTAATTACATACAAGATACATGCAAGCTAAGTCTTTGACAACACTAGGATTTTATGATTCTGTTTTCAAGTCATTTTTCGGTAAACATTGTAGAAATTGCACACTATCTAGCTTTTCCTCTCCCTTCTTTCCTCTAGTAACCTGGAATGACATATTTACTTACAGTGTACCTTTTATATTGGGGGGAGGGGTGTTTAAAATATGAACTAGAGCAATTTATTTAGAAATTATATGGGACATTTAGTGGGTTGAAAGGTCAATATAAATCAATTGTGTTTTATGGAGGGCAAGAACTCTAATACAAAGACTTCACTAAGAGAGACATGGAATTCTTGAATAAGAAAATAGTTTTCTTATATTCTGCTTTGACTAAATGACACAGAGTATTTTCTTAGATATTGGTAACAAATTTGGGGTAAAGTGTTAAAATAAACAGTAATCAAAAGCCAAAAAAGAAGCTAAGGGGCATCGAATTTGATTGTACCATCATTAATTTTATATAGCAGGGGTTTTTAGAGTAGAGAAGAACAACTACAACATAACAATTATCAATTATTTTAAATGACTACTGTGAAAAAGAATTAGGCATACTGTATTTGACATCAAAGAAGAGAAATAGGAGAAATTGATGGTAGTTGCAAAGAGGTAAATTTTGACTTGAGGATTATAAAAATAATAAGCAAGGATCAAATAAATAAGTTTAATTTTGTAGCCATTCTTTTACTGAACAAAAATCTGGATGACCATTTGGGGGTATGTTGTAAAGGAGGTTCTTTTGACTATTTAGGTCATATTGGATGGCCATCAATGTCCTAATCTACTCTGACGTTCCTTAATACAGTTGTAAAATTTGGGAGCTGAACACATTTTCCTCTTGAAAAGATATTTCCTTTCTATATTTCAGACTCTACCATCTCATCAGAAATTAGATCAGTCTAGAATTCTGGTACTACATTTGACTTTATTTGCTTTCCAAAGGACCTAATTGCTGTATATACAAGAATCCAGATGTTCAGCTATGACTACCAAACTGCAATCACCCTTATCACCCTGATTGATGAGATAAACTGAAACATGACACCACTGCCGAAGTTGATTCATCAGTTAAGTGATCAAAAATACCCTGAAAATTTAGTTTATGATAAATTGGTTCTTCCCTGCTATTTGCTCGTCAATATCTACCATTTATTCCACTAATCCTATGATTCAGAATTGCTTTCTGTATAACAAAAAGTTTTCTCCTGCCACCACACTCTGCATTACTATCCCTGTCCCCTCTTACCATTCTACTAATCATTAGTCCTCTTCCTCTTCTGCCCTCCAGTTTCATTGTAACCTCTTGATCTTTACTGTTAATAAGCATCCTTTCATCCTAGATGTCTTCAACTCATTTCCTTTTCAACATACAATAAAACAGGGAAAAGATAATTCATTCATACAACAAAATAAAATGATAGATTTTTTTTACTTAGAATAATTACTGAATATTGCAGAAATGCAAGATAAGTCATCAGTAAGACTTGGTGCCATTTAAGAGGAGAATAAATCAAATGACTTTTTCTTAAGATAGGAAGAGAATATCCTATAGGAATGTGAGTTGGATTGAAAAATACATTTAAGATTTACATTGGAATATACTTTACTGTTTAGAACCTGGAGCTGTGTGCTTGTGGTATGATGTTCCATGAATTGGATTTTATGCTGATATTTGGAGGTTAATATAACTCAGATATGACTTACAAGAATGTGCTTATTTCCCCCAGGATATAGGAGTGTTATATTTAGTGATAGTTACAAATTCTTTTAGACTTATCTGTATAGAAACATTTTTGTTTTGTTTAATTGCTAGATTGCTAAATATAAGTGCATGTCTATTTCTTAAAAAAAAAGATTAAATGTAGAGTAGCAGTTAAACAGCAAAAGAATAGGAGTTAAAACTTCTAGTTTTTAATCTTGGGTTAGATTGGATTGACTAAAATGAAAGACCTTGGATCATCTAATGCTGCTTTCCAAAGTTTAGTTTTTTTTTTTTAATTTCAGTTTCCATATTAATAAAACCAGGGAGTGAGATAACATTTCTAAATGTTTCTCAAGTTCTAAACTTCTATAACGTTATAGCTATTAAAGGATATGAGACTCATCTGAAATTATGTAAATGTAGAATTTATTAAACAATAAATATAAATGTAATAAGGCACTTTGGAAATATTGAACAGTTGTTCCCTCCAGGAAGGAAACTACTATAAAAACAAATGAGTCATAGACCCCATGAGAGCACTGATAGAGGACCCAGTGAACCATGTATGCATTAACCTTCTTGGGGGTGTCTGTTTGGATGAAAATTGCATTTCAGAAAAAGTCATGAAGTGGGGAAAGAGGATGAATGCATCACTTTTGACTAGAAAGATTTCATTTGAGGACAATTTTGAATGTGGAAATGCTTGTTGATTTCTGAAATGAAAGGTTTATAGGAGAAATGTATTGCTTGAAACTGGGGTATGTTAAGGGTAAATTTAGGGGTTGAAACTGAATATATTATATTAGTGGTCACCAGGGATTTAAATTCAATCCCAATGAAATACTCAAGTCAGTATGGGATTTTATGGTTGTTTATTTACAATAGAAGGAAGAAATTAAGAAGGAGAAGAGGGAAAGGGTAGAAGATCTGCTCTGGCCTGGCCTAAGTCAGGGGTAGTTCAGAGGCCTCTCTGCCAAGGGGCCTTATCAGAAGATTAAATCTAGCTTGGTTTCCAGCCACAAGACCTCCTCCAAGATGAGGGGCCTCCTTGGAGGATAGTGCCTTCAGAAGATCAAGGAAAAGGAGAGTCAGTCTTATCACTCACCAACATTGATTCAGGAAAACTGCCTCATCTAAACCACCATACAGAGCTCCTCCCAGTAAATTCCACTGCCAATTCCAACAAAGCCACAAGCACACCAAAGCCTCCAAAAGCTCCCAACGCCACAGAGACTGTCTCATAGAAAGTGATGCGAAATATATAGGCAGTTCTTTTTATCAATTCCTGTGTCTCACATGTACCAGTGGTGGCTTAAGCCTGGCTTGGGACAGCCCAGGGGGGTTAGTCAGTTGTTTATGATTTGTCACTTGCTAGTACATGCCAGTCATAGGCCATCCTTCCCTACAGTTAATCCTTAAGTGAGGGAGTATACATTCTTGGTTGCTAGAATTCTAAAGACTAAGCAGGGTGGAGTAAATCTAAAATTCACAGGTAAGAATGTGATGGGATGTGAAAGTAAATATGTAAGCATAAATTGAGCCTATAAGGTAGGAGTTCAAGGTTTTTAGCCCCTGGTTTTAGGTCTTTACCCCTATTAAGGAAAAATACATACTCAATATGAAAAGTGGAATTCATACAAGGTCCCATTGTCTGTAAAACAAATAGAGAAGTTTATTGTTGCTAGATAAAGAAAAGTGCTTTAGCAATATGGTAACAGATTCACTATCAATATAGAACTTCATTATACTGCAGCAGTCAACAGCATACTATTCTTGTACCTGCAAAATAAATAATAGATCATACAAGTTATAACCTCTGATTTTCTAGCTAACTACTTTGTAGTTTAATTGTGCAGAGATTTTCTCCTCTCCTCCATTATATCTAAAATCCATGCAATTATTAGCCCGTAAATTTAAGGAAATAACAGTATGATCTGCACCTCAGCATATTGTACTTGCTTTTAAAAATTGTGGATGACAATAGCATTCTAAAATGTGTAGGATTAATAATTGGTTAAGAACCATACAAGGTACAAGCTCGTAGGACTGTGACAGCTTCCCCCACGCAGCTCCGCCAACATGTCTCATTACTTCAGTATTTGTAATGCTCTTGCTGTTTTAATCCAGAATGTTCCCTCTAGTGCCAGAGGCTGCTAACTTGTCAAACTGTGATTTAAAATAAAATCCCAAATGCTTATTAAAGAGCTGTCAAAAACTCTTTGGCACTAGTGCATATAGCCCTATAGCCCTGATCTAAGTTTTGTAAGCTTTTTGAGAAAAGGGCCTATATTTTCTACTTCTCAGTACCCTCTCTCATACATAACACAGAGCCAGGAAGACAGGATGGGCTCAGAAAACATTTGTTACTAAAGGATTGTGAGATCACCTGGCTTTGTTTCTGTACTTCTGTGTTCTTTGTTCTCAATCTATGAAATTTAATCATAACCTCCCAGGTTTTACCACCTTCCAAACTCTGAGGGAGAAAGAGAGAGAGAGACAGAGAAAGAGACAAAAATATAAAGAAACAGGACATTTTCCCACTTATAACTAGAAAATATATAAGTTCAGAGACTATGTTTGTACATTTATACTTTTTACAAACTTTATGACCTTTTAGAAATTTCTAAAAATAGATAACGATCTAAGAATATTAAAGTGCCATTTACTATAAAATTTAAGGGAGACAATCTTTTAAAAACACAATTTCCTTCCATTTGATATAATCTTGTGAGGCTGCTGACAGTTTAAATATAGAGCAAAAATGCCTTTTATGAAGCTGAAACTAAACAGACTACATTCTCATTCTTCTACATATGCTTGTTCTCCTAAAGAGATCATTTGTGATGGAAAATTTGTATTTCTTTAAAAAAATACTTTGATGAGAGTAAATAGAGGCAGCTATTGGCACAGTGAATAAAGCACTGAATCAAAAATCAGGAAGACCTCAGTTCATAATCAGCCTTAGGCACTCCTCTGTGGTCCTGGGCAAGTCATTCAACCTCAATTTCCTCAAATGTAAAATCAAGGAAATAACAGTACTTACCATGAAGAGTTGTCGTGAGGAACAAATAAGATAATGTTTAAGTAACATAATTTAACACAGTACCTGATATAGAATAAGTACTATATAAATGCTTATTCCTTATTCCTTTCTCCATAAATTCTAAATGGAATCCTGATGTATTTTCAAATTAAATAAAGAAATTCCATTGTACAAAAAATAACCTCATCTTTATGATCAATAAGAACCCAATTCATTTAAATATATTTCAAGATATTTTGAAAATAGGATTCTGTAATATAAAATCAGAGGGGATTTTACATGGGAGATGGGGAACAACTTAGATATCTACTTCTTTACTTTATAAATAAGAGATTAAGGGCCTCCCTAAGGTAAAAATTACTTTATCACAAAAGGAAGACTAGAAACTGTTGTAATTAACAACCAATCCCATTTTTTAAAACTATAATATTCTCTTTAATAAACATTGATTTTCTCTTGGCTTCTATAATATTAGATCATGATTTTTCCAGTTATTCTAATGATTACTTTTCTAATATCTTTTTGACTCCTCTAATTCTTTTCTATTCTTCCGTGATTAATTATTTTCCTAATTTCAACTATCATCATAAAAGATTACTGTCAAATATTTGTTTTGAATGTGTCTCCATAGATCCTTACTAGCTATTTGACCCTGGGAAAAGAACTTCAATTTTTTATTGGTCTCAGTAATATCATTTGTAAAATTAGGTGGTTGGATTTAATAACCTCTAGGGTTTCTTCCCACTCTAAAATCTCTGATCATCCCTATACAATAATCTGTAATCACATCTACTGGATATTTCAATTAGGTTGTTCCTATCACATATAAAATAAAATAAGAACTATGTTTATTCCATGATTTTAGCTCAAGTATTATAGTTATCAAATTTGACCTTCCCCTCTTTACCAAACTCCAATTTCTTTACATTAGCATCTTTGTCTCATTTGATGGCAGCACCATTATCCTAAAAACTCTTATTCTAAATTTCAAAATTCTGTTTAACTCTCCTGTTCTACATTTCTCATCAGTGATCATTTTTTATTTGAAAACTTTTATTTAATTAATTAATGTAGAAGATTTTTCCATGGTTACAAGATTCATGTTCTTTCCCTCCCCTCCTGCCACACCCCTCCCTTAGCCAACACACAATTCCTCTGAGTTTTATATGTGTCATTGATCCAGACCTATTTCCATATTATTAATATTTGTATTAAGGTGATCATTTAGAGTCTACATCCCTAATCATAAGCCCATAGTTAACAATTCTTAAAGACACTGTTTTCAGGTCTTTTATATTTATTACTTCATCTCCATTCTCTTCTAAAAATGTTGACTAGTGAAAAATGTTGAAGACAATAAAAATTAATTTTTTAGTTGTATTTGAAAGAAAAATAAGGAAAAAGATAGGTCCATCTTTTGGAAAGTTGAAAAAGAAAGAGTGGAACATAACTAAAATAACTAAACAAGAGACAAGTGTTTATGGCTAGGGTAGAAATAGCCATTATATCCTTCCCTAATCATATCATATGTGCTCTCTTACTTTTAAGAGGTTGGAGATGTGGCTTTCATGGCAACATCTCTCACTAAAAATAGACAGCACTTTATTTTATCAGAAATCAATCTCACCAATGAAATATTTTCATTCTTTCTGAAAACTCTTATCTTCTATCTTAGAATATTAGTTCTAATGGAAAAGAGTGATAAGGGATAAGCAGTAGTGGTTAAGTGACTTTGCCTGGGTCACATAACTAGAAAGCATCTGAAGCCAGATTTGAAGCCACAGCCTTTTTTATTTTTCTAGGTCTGACTCAAACCACTGAGTCACCTAGCTGAGGCCTATATTTTCACTTTTGAAAGATTAATTTAAAAAAAGTATTTCAATTTTTTTTCTTGTTCCTTTTTCCTAATCTTGGAATACTGGGATCTTGTTCCTGAAATTCTTTGGTTTAGAGTTTTAAACTCCTTTAGAATTTTCCATTTTCTTCTATCCTCCTTTTTCCCATAATGTCAGGATTATAATACAATTGATTTACAAAACAACCACTTCATTACTACAAATATGGTTAGACATAATTACATAGCATTTAATCTGGAAAATCATTCTAAGGATGTTAGCAGATTGTAAGAGAAATATTTATAATAGTATGATATGATTGCTTCAACCCCACCCTAATCAATTTGATATAATCCTGCATTTAGAGATTCATGATATCCAGGGTTGGGTTAGTAGAGTGGATAGAGCACTGGGCCTAGGTACTTACTAACTATATGATTCCAAACAAGTCATTTAATCCTATTTACCTCAAATTCTTCATCTATAAAATGAGCTGGGGAAGGAAATGGCAAATCACTTAAGTATATTTGCCCCCCCCAAAAAAAAAACCAAGATGGGGTCAGACTGAAGAACATTACTGAAATGAGTGCACAACAAAAGGTTTCCAGGGCCAGGGCAGAAATAGCCCCCTATCCTACCCTCATCATATCACCTCTGGTATACATATTTCAGTTCTGAGAGCCATATTTTAGGAAGAACACTGCTATGCTGTAGTTTCCAGAGGAACATATCAAATATTGGCAAAAGCAGTGAATGCATACTTTTGGAAGACCCATTTAGAATCCGAGAACATTTAATTTGGAAAAGAGAAGACTCACAAGTAGCATTATGGCCTTTTCAAGCACTTAGACAGCAATCATGTAGAAAATATCAGTCTTGATTTGCTTCAAAGGTCACAAACATAGAGCAATGGAAAATTAGACTTGATGAAGAATGGACAATATAAGGAAAATCTTAATAATACTTGGAGCTCTCCAAAGTAGAATAAATCTCATTAGAGGTAGGGAATTTCACCCTTATCACAAGTTTTCAAACAAATGCTTTTGGGACAACTTACCATGTAGATGGATTTCTTGTGTAAATACAAGTTGACCACATCACCTCTATAGTTTCTTACTCCTCTTTTATTCTTTAATTCTATGATTCTAGGATCAATTTGGTTGTGCTCATTTCTGCCCTTTCATTCTATTGCCTTATATACTGGTGTCTTCATTGCATTTTGCCTGTCTACCTAGTAAAAAACCAAAACCAAAACCAAAACCAAACAAAACAAAACAAAAACAAAACCTGCCAGTAAATCTGGCTATTATTTCTAAACTTAGGTTAAAAGCTCAATTGCACAAATTCAGCTCAGGTTGAGTAAGGGAATTTTAACTTGGCATCCAGACATGTGAAAAACCTGTGAATTTTAATTGACACCAAACTTAATCTAAGCCAATATTGTGGGGCTGCTTTTAAAGAGCCAATATAAATTGAAGCTACATTAATAGAAACATTCTCTTATGTCCAAGTAATAGGAAGTAACAGTTATATTCGATTATGTAATGATAAGCAAGATCTTTTTTTTTAATATCTTTCTATCTCAAATGCAAGCCCTTTTTGTTGACTCATATATGCATTCAGTATGCCTTTAAGAAATGGCATGTCTTTTAAACAATGACACATGTATAACCCAGTGGAATTGCTTATTAGCTCCAGGAGAGGGAAGGGAAAGATGAGGGGAGAGAGGTATATCATGAATCATGTAACCAAGGGAAAATATTTAAAAGAAAAAAAAAAGAAATGCCATGTCAAGTGCCTCACTAGGTTCCTGGGGAGATATGAGTAGGAATTGTTTCTGTGCTATTTGGTGTAGGGAACTCCTAGATGAGCTAACTGCCTTTACCATTTTAGATTGTCACTTCTACTTCACTTGATTTTCAGCTGCCAAATAGAGTACTAAGGAATTCAATGATGACCATTGCCAATGAAAGGAGATGCATTAGAAGCTAGTCTTGAACTCTTGTTTTCCTGTATTTAAGTGAATTTTTTTCTGTGTTGATCATTATTATAGGAGGGTGAGGCACAGGGAAAATATAATACAAAGCAAATTCTTAGCATTAATAACATCACTTTTAGAAGGGCATTATGAATATTGAACCAATCAAACCAAAAAAGATTAAACTTTAGACATGAAGGGAAAAAAAAAAACAAATTTATCTTACTTAACATGGGACTACTTACACTTTAAGGAAGGGAAAGGAAGATGATAAATTAGATTGGCCATTACTTATGTAAACCTTAAAATTTCTTAGACTTGTGAATGTTGGAAATTTCACCATTGGAAGGTTTCATGCTTGTAGGGAATTTCCTACTGATAGTGGGAACTCTATTGGAATGTGAACCCCATTGGCAAGGGAGGTTCCTCTTCCTCCCTTAAGATTACTTTAGGACAGAAACCTTTTGCTGAACAATGGAAAGGGCTGCAGCATAGATCAAAATTTAATTATTCCAATCTCCACTCTACTCAGGGTAACAGGATTTAGGAAGGGCTGTAGCAAAGGATCAAGTTTTAATTATTTGAGAATATGACCTTCAACAGACATGTGCAAAGCCACAGACCTCTGGGTGGTCCTGGGTTAAGCTAGAGCCACCATTGGCACAGGGAAGACATGGACAGTGATTGGTAGATGTGAGAACTGAGGGGAGGGAACTTGGATGTTTTCCTTAAAAATAGCAGGGTCTGAGGACTGGGAGGTTGGTTGGAGAGTTTTTGCTCTGAGAAGCTTGCTCTGAAGGAAGCTGGAGGTGGAGGCCCCTGAGACTGTTTCTCCATTTTGGTCACGTGAGTGATAGGGACTGATCTCTTTCCATTGCCTCAGCTATCTAAGGGCTTGGGCCTTTTGGCCCAGCCTAAACAGAGAGGGTATTTAAGCCCTATTCCCTTATCTCTCTCTCTCTCTCTCTCTCTCTCTCTCTCTCTCTCTCTCTCTCTCTCTCTCTCTCTCTCTCTCTCTCTCTCTCTCTCTCTCTCTCTCTCTCTCTCTCTCTCTCTCTCTCTCTCTCTGTAATACTTTTCTTCCTCCTGTTTGTAATTAAACTCCATAAAAGGTTGACTGCTGACTTGAGTTTTCATTAAGGAATTACATAGCTGAATTCCTTGGCAACCTTAAATTAATATATATCAGTCTATTAAAGTGATTTCCTTGTCACATTTACAGGATACATAAAATTTGACATTGTGGGCATTCCCTTCACTGAATGCATATCACAAATTCTCTTATGAGAGGGAATTTTTTTAGCATTCAAACGATTTTTATTACTAAGACTTTAAAAATGAGGGTGGGAGTTGCAGAGTTGGCAGGTCGTTGCTTCTACTGGTAATAAAGCTCCAAGTTCATTCATCATGGATCTCATTGTTACCCAGGAAAACATGGTCCTTGAAGATTGTGTACCATTTTTTTAGGACAATTTTGTTCCAAAGGGTGCCTGTTTGAGCCGCAGTTTCTTCAGGTCTCCTATCATGTCATCCATGTTACACTTCAGAGGGACCTTCTTGCCCAGCCTGTCCTTACATGCAACTTTGGTCTCTGGGCTTTCTCTTCCTCCATTTGCAGTTCCTTCCTCAAATCTCAGGACAGCACCGCTCACAGGTACTCACAGGAACCTTTTTTTTCCTGTGAGTTTATCCATTTATTTGTACAGTATTCTAGATGGGCTTTTCAAAGAGTTAGAGGTTAAGAGCAGTTTGGGAGTGCAAAGAACACTGAGTGAAGCCCCTTATTTTAGAAAGAAGGGAAAAAGAAGCCTCCTAAGAAGAGGAAGTGACTAGAGAGCTCTATAATCAGTAATGAACAGAGGCAGCCAGAATCAGGCCAGACTTCTTTGGTGTCAGCTGTGGAAAGGAAGACCAAGGGTAGCAGGTGAGTGTTCTCCTACTCTTCAGTGGGGGCCAGATGAAGCACTATCTTCCTGGTGAAGAGACAAATCTCTGATTTAGGGCATATAAGATCATATGGCTGGAGTCAAGTTCCTTGTTCCCAGAATCTTGTGTCATCATGATCTGTGGTTGTGGTTGGGAAGTACCTAGTGTGGTCTGCTTGATTGAGGGCTTTATATTTTGCTGGAGTAGCTGAAAGGGTATTTCATCTGAGGAATACATCTGGCCTTCGAGGTCTGAGAGTCTTTCAACTTAGCAGAAAAAGAAGCCCATTTCTGGCTGGTCTTCACAGCTGATGAGAATCTCAGGTTTCATGATTTCTGACGGGAAAGAGAGGATTAACTCAGGTACTAGGATCCTATCTATCCCTGTTGCTATCAGGCTGCCTCTCTGGGAGGTAGAAAATTTAAATAATGCTCAATTCTTGCCCTTAAAAATCTCATCACAGCGAAATGGGTTGAAAACAGGTATCTATAATGCATAATATAAAACAAGTATTTATCTTTTAAATATAAAGTCTGGTTCTTATTCTCTGTTTTCATTCCAAGAATCCTAATGTATGCCCTCTTTACAATTTGGATTTGGGTTATTACAATAGCCTTCCAACTTGACTTCCCAGTTTCAGTCTCTCCTAATGTCTTCAAGCCCATCATTTTCATTACAACCTGTCTCATCTCTCTCAGTCGTATAACCAGGCATGTGACACACTCAAAAATTGTTAGGGGTTTGCAAAATAAAATGTAAACTCCTTTGTTGGCAAAGGCTACTGCAATTTGCAACCATAAAACTATTCCAACCTAATCTTGTATTACTGCCATACAAATAGTCTGTACTTTAATTCAAATGAATTTTTCTTTTCCTGGGAACATTCACTGAATTTTTTATCCTATGTCTTTGCTTATGCTATTTCCATAGCTTGTAACATCCTTCCTCCAAATATTTGTTTAATTACTACCTATTCTTTAAAAACTAACTCAGAACGACTTCCGGTTAATATGGCGGCTTAGAGAAAGCTAAAGCTCAGATCTCCTGAAAACCCTTCCCGACCGATCTCAAACGATAAGCTCCTAAGGCGCCGAAATTCAAAACAATCAACAGCACAGACCCTGGGAACCCTCCTCCTGGACCTGGACCCGGTTCAAAAGGTACAGCTCCCCTCAAAAGCCAGAACCCGAGATCCCTCGGACCTCAGGGGTAGGAGCGCAGAGTCCAAGGCTCCCAGAAGCCGCAGCCCCGCTGGGCTCAGAGAGCAGAACCCTCAGGGCCTTCTACAGTCCCGGTGAAAGTTACTGCCTGGGGCTTCCACTGCAGAGAGCTGGTCGAAACAACAGCAACCCTCAGGGCGGGCAAGACAGCCTCAGGGGCTGGATCCTGCTATCCAAGTCGCAGTGAAAGTCCTTGCCCTAGAGCTTGGGAAAGCTGCAGCCCATCCCCCCGCAGGCCTACGAAACAGCCTCACGGCCAGCGATTCTGAAGGCAACTTCCTGAAAGCGAGCTAGGGGGAGAGTGTGGCCTCGTGGTCTGACCCTTCCATTCCAGCTCCAGTGAGGCATATTCAGTTTAACCCAGGGAAAGCTCTTAGAACCAACATCTGCCCAGGACTAAAGCCTCGGATCACCAGAGATAAGAAAAGCTAATCCTCCACATTCAGAAATGGCAAACTCCACAGAACCACAGAAGCCCCAAAATACCAAGAAAAATAAGAAGAAAGGGGCGACTTTGGACACATTCTATGGAGCCAAAATACAAAATACAGAGCAGACAGAAGATAATATAAAAGAAAATGCTCCAAAACCTTCCAAAGGAAATGGAAACTCTCCACAAACCTATGAAGAATTTGAATCAGAAATGACCAAAAAGATGGAAGCCTTCTGGGAGGAAAAGTTGGAAATAATGCAAAAGAAATTCACGCATCTACAAAACCAGTTTGACCAAACTGTAAAAGAAAACCAGGCTTTAAAGGCCAGAATCAGGCAGCTGGAAGACAACGATTGTGTAAAAGAGCAAGAATCAATAAAGCAAAGCCAAAATACCAAGAAATTAGAAGAGAACATAAAATATCTCACCGACAAGGTGATAGATCTGGAAAATAGGGGGAGAAGGGATAATTTAAGAATAATTGGACTCCCAGAAAAGCCAGAAATAAACACCAAACTGGACATGGTGATACAAGATATAATCAAAGAAAATTGCCCAGAGATTCTAGAACAAGGGGGCAATACAGCCACTGACAGGGCTCACAGAACACCTTCTACACTAAACCCCCAAAAGACAACTCCCAGGAATGTAATTGCCAAATTCCAAAGCTATCAAACAAAAGAAAAAATCCTACAGGAAGCCAGAAAAAGACAATTTAGATATAAAGGAATGCCAATCAGGGTCACCCAAGACCTTGCAAGTTCTACTCTGAATGATCGTAAGGCATGGAACATGATCTTCAGAAAGGCAAGAGAGCTGGGTCTCCAACCAAGAATCAGCTACCCAGCAAAACTGACTATATACTTCCAAGGGAAAGTATGGGCATTCAACAAAATAGAAGACTTCAAACTTTTTGCAAAGAAAAAACCAGAGCTCTGTGGAAAGTTTGATATCGAAAATCAAAGAGCAAGGAATACCTGAAAAGGTAAATATTAAGGAAAGGGGAAAATGTTATCTTCTTCTTTTACTCAAACTCTCTTCTATAAGGACTACATTTATATCAACCTATGTATACTAACATGTGGGGAAAATGTAATGTATAAATAGGGGGTAAAGAAAGACCAAATAGAATAATCATTCTCACACAAAGATTCACATGGGAAGGGGAGGGGAAGAAAACTCCTATAAGAAGGAGAGGAAGAGAGGGGGGGTTACTTAAACCTCAATCTCAGGGAAATCAGCTCTGAGAGGGAAAAACATCCAGATCCATTGGGATCTTGAATTCTATCTTACCCAACAAGGGTAAGGAGAAGGGAAAACCAAGGGGGGGGAGGGGGAGAGGGAGAACAAAAAGGGAGGGAAAGAGAGGGGGGAGGGGGAGGGAACAAAAAGGGAGGGACTAAAAAGGGAAACATCAAGGGAGGGGACAAGGGGGACTGTTTCAAAGTAAATCACTGGACTAAAAGGTAGAGCCGAAGAAGAAAAGGTTAGAATTAGGGAAGGCAATCAAAATGCCAGGGAGTCCACAAATGACAATCATAACTTTGAACGTGAATGGGATGAACTCACCCATAAAACGTAGACGAATAGCAGAATGGATTAGAATCCAAAACCCTACCATATGTTGTCTTCAAGAAACACACATGAGGCGGGTTGACACCCACAAGGTCAGAATTAAAGGATGGAGTAAGACCTTCTGGGCTTCAACTGATAGAAAGAAGGCAGGAGTGGTAATCATGATATCTGATAAAGCCAATGCAAAAATAGACCTGATCAAAAGGGATAGGGAAGGTAATTATATTTTGTTAAAAGGGACTATAGACAATGAGGAAATATCATTAATCAATATGTATGCACCAAATAATATAGCACCCAAAATTCTAATGGAGAAACTAGGAGAATTGAAGGAAGAAATAGACAATAAAACCATACTAGTGGGAGACTTAAACCAACCATTATCAAATTTAGATAAATCAAATCAAAAAATAAATAAGAAAGAGGTAAAAGAAGTGAATGAAATCTTAGAAAAATTAGAATTAATAGACATATGGAGAAAAATAAATAGGGATAAAAGGGAATACACCTTCTTCTCAGCACCACATGGCACATTCACAAAAATTGACCATACATTAGGTCACAGAAACATAGCACACAAATGCAGAAAAGCAGAAATAATGAATGCAGCCTTCTCAGATCACAAGGCAATAAAAATAATGATTAGTAATGGTACATGGAAAACCAAACCTAAAACCAATTGGAAATTAAACAATATGATACTCCAAAACCGTTTAGTTAAAGAAGAAATCATAGAAACAATTAATAATTTCATCGAGGAAAATGACAATAGCGAAACATCCTTTCAAACCTTTTGGGATGCAGCCAAAGCGGTAATCAGAGGTAAATTCATATCCCTGAATGCTTATATTAACAAACAAGGGAGAGCAGAGATCAATCAATTGGAAATGCAAATGAAAAAACTGGAAAGCAATCAAATTAAAAACCCCCAGCAGAAAACCAAATTAGAAATCCTAAAAATTAAGGGAGAAATTAATAAAATCGAAAGTGATAGAACTATTGATTTAATAAATGAGACAAGAAGCTGGTACTTTGAAAAAACAAACAAAATAGACAAGGTACTGGTCAATCTAGTTAAAAAAAGGAAGGAAGAAAAGCAAATTCACAGCATTAAAGATGAAAAGGGGGACAGCACCTCCAATGAGGAGGAAATTAAGGCAATCATTAGAAATTACTTTGCCCAATTATATGGCAATAAATACACCAATTTAGGAGAAATGGATGAATATATACAAAAATACAAACTGCCTAGACTAACAGAAGAGGAAATAGAATTCCTAAATAATCCCATATCAGAAATTGAAATCCAACAAGCCATCAAAGAACTTCCTAAGAAAAAGTCCCCAGGGCCTGATGGATTCACCTGTGAATTCTATCAAACATTCAGAGAACAGTTAATCCCAATACTATACAAACTATTTGACATAATAAGCAAAGAGGGAGTTCTACCAAACTCCTTTTATGACACAAACATGGTACTGATTCCAAAACCAGGCAGGTCAAAAACAGAGAAAGAAAACTATAGGCCAATCTCCCTAATGAATATAGATGCAAAAATCTTAAATAGGATACTAGCAAAAAGACTCCAGCAAGTGATCAGAAGGATCATTCACCATGATCAAGTAGGATTCATACCAGGGATGCAGGGCTGGTTCAACATTAGGAAAACCATCCACATAATTGACCACATCAACAAGCAAACTAGCAAGAATCACATGATTATTTCAATAGATGCAGAAAAAGCCTTTGATAAAATACAACACCCATTCCTATTAAAAACACTAGAAAGCATAGGAATAGAAGGGTCATTCCTAAAAATAATAAACAGTATTTATCTAAAACCAACCGCTAATATCATCTCTAATGGGGATAAACTAGATGCATTCCCAATAATATCAGGAGTGAAACAAGGATGCCCATTATCACCTCTACTATTTGACATTGTACTAGAAACACTAGCAGTAGAAATTAGAGAAGATAAAGGAATTGAAGGCATCAAAATAGGCAAGGAGGAGACCAAGTTATCACTCTTTGCGGATGGCATGATGGTCTACTTAAAGAATCCTAGAGATTCAACCAAAAAGCTAATTGAAATAATCAACAACTTTAGCAAAGTTGCAGGATACAAAATAAACCCACATAAATCATCAGCTTTTCTATATATCTCCAACACAGCTCAGCAGCAAGAACTAGAAAGAGAAATCCCATTCAAAATCACCTTAGACAAAATAAAATACCTAGGAATCTACCTCCCAAGACAAACACAGGAACTATATGAACACAACTACAAAACACTCGCCACACAACTAAAACTAGACTTGAACAAATGGAAAAACATAAACTGCTCATGGATAGGACGAGCCAATATAATAAAAATGACCATCCTACCCAAACTTATTTATCTATTTAGTGCCATACCCATTGAACTACCAAAATACTTCTTCACTGATTTAGAAAAAACCATAACAAAGTTCATTTGGAAGAACAAAAGATCAAGGATATCCAGGGAAATAATGAAAAAAAACACATATGATGGGGGCCTTGCAGTCCCTGACCTAAAACTATATTACAAAGCAGCAGTCATCAAAACAATTTGGTACTGGCTAAGAAACAGAAAGGAAGATCAGTGGAATAGACTGGGGGAAAGCGACCTCAGCAAGACAGTATACGATAAACCCAAAGATCCCAGCTTTTGGGACAAAAATCCACTATTCGATAAAAACTGCTGGGAAAATTGGAAGACAGTGTGGGAGAGACTAGGAATAGATCAACACCTCACACCCTACACCAAGATAAATTCAAAATGGGTGAGTGACTTAAACATAAAGAAGGAAACCATAAGTAAATTGGGTAAACACAGAATAGTATACATGTCAGACCTTTGGGAGGGGAAAGGCTTTAAAACCAAGCAAGATATAGAAAGAATCACAAAATGTAAAATAAATAATTTTGACTACATCAAACTAAAAAGCTTTTGTACAAACAAAACCAATATAACTAAAATCAGAAGGGAAACAACAAATTGGGAAAAAATCTTCATAGAAACCTCTGACAAAGGTTTAATTACTCATATTTATAAAGAGCTAAATCAATTGTACAAAAAATCAAGCCATTCTCCAATTGATAAATGGGCAAGGGAAATGGATAGGCAGTTCTCAGATAAAGAAATCAAAACTATTAACAAGCACATGAAGAAGTGTTCTACATCTCTTATAATCAGAGAGATGCAAATCAAAACAACTCTGAGGTATCACCTCACACCTAGCAGATTGGCTAACATAACAGCAAAGGAAAGTAATGAATGCTGGAGGGGATGTGGCAAAATAGGGACATTAATTCATTGCTGGTGGAGCTGTGAACTGATCCAACCATTCTGGAGGGCAATTTGGAACTATGCCCAAAGGGTGCTAAAAGAATATCTACCCTTTGACCCAGCCATAGCACTGCTGGGTCTGTACCCCAAAGAGATAATGGACACAAAGACTTGTACAAAAATATTCATAGCCGTGCTCTTTGTGGTGGCCCAAAACTGGAAAACGAGGGCATGCCCATCAATTGGGGAATGGCTGAATAAACTGTTGTATATGTTGGTGATGGAGTACTATTGTGCTAAAAGGAATAATAAAGTGGAGAAGTTCCATGGAGACTGGAACAACCTCCAGGAAGTGATGCAGAGCGAGAGGAGCAGAACCAGGAGAACATTGTACACAGAGACAAACACACTGTGGTATCATCGAACGTAATGGACTTCTCCATTGGTGGTGGTGTAATGTCCCTGAACAACTTGCAGGGATCCAGGAGAAAAAAACACCATTCATAAGCAAAGGATAAACTATGGGAGTGGAAACACCGAGAAAAAGCAACTGCCTGAATACAGAGGTTGAGGGGACATGACAGAGGATAGACTCTAAATGAACACTCTAATGCAAATACTATCAACAAAGCAATGGGTTCAAATCAAGAAAACATCTAATGCCCAGTGGACTTACGCGTCGGCTATGGGGGTTGGGGGGGGGAGGAAAAGAAAATGATCTATGTCTTTAACGAATAATGCTTGGAAATGATCAAATAAAATATATTAAAAAAAAAGAAAAAAAAAGAAAGCAAAAACTAACTCAGATTGAATCAACTACAGAATAAAAATTGAAGACATATCTTGGTATCAGAAATGCCAAATTTCTTCAGTCAGATGAATATTTCTCATTTTTCTTCACTAATTGTCACAATATGGATTTCTGAATGATGTATTCTCAGACTTCTTTCTTTTTTGGTAAGCCACTGTTGTACTGAAGACATCAGCACAATATTCAACATTGTTATAGATCTTATATAGAGTCCAAGTTGGAGCAACATTCCTTATGGATTGTTAATCTTGTAGATCTTCCTTTTCATGAGTCACTTTGTAAAAGTTGCACCCAATCCCTATGGTTGGCATAAGCATCTTAGCCAGCATCTCATGTTAGACTAATCTCATTTCCTTCAGAAAATTCCTCAGAATTTTTAATATTAAATATGAAATCCTCTATCAGCATTTAAAACTTTTCATGTCTGAAGTTCCTCTGGGCCCAAAGAAGTCATAGTCATATCCCAGAACAATCTATATACAAAATTAAATCAGGCTACTGTAATGATTAAAATAGTTGGAGCCATATTCCAGAAATTTGTAGCCATAATAAGTTAAAGGAAATTTCAAAGTGATTATTAATATGTTATAGTATGTACATATGTGTGAACATATTTGCATATGTGAGAGTGAATAACTTTTATCCTTTACAAAAGTGTTGTATATCTGGTGGTGTTCATCCACATTCACCAGAGTTGTAACTAAAATTATTCAATATATTTTTCTGACACAGGATTATTTAAATATTCTATTTCCTCTTTTTTTTGTTAATGTGGGATATAGTATTCAATTTTGCATAGTTTGTCAGATTCATTTGGCATGTAATCAGTTAAAATAGCATCTAATCATTGCTTTAATTTATTTCATTGGTGGTTATTTCTTCTTTTTCATTTTTTCTTTCCTTTTAAAAGAAAGTTAACTAGTGTCCTATTTTATTCACTATTTCATGAAACCAGTTGTTTTCCTATTTTCAGTATTATTTTCTTCTTTGATTTTCAGTATTCCCAATATTATCTTTAAATGATGATTTTTAATTTATCATTTCTTTAGTTGAATGCGCAATTCATTGATCTTTTTTGGTATAATTTAAGGAAGCATTTAGAGATATAATATTTTACCTAAGTACAAATTTGGCTGCATTCATAAATGTTGATGTTTTCTTTTTCCTAAATGAAATTATTGATTATTTCTTAAATTTTCTTTGAACCAGCACTTTTTAAGCATTAGAATATTTAATTTTCAATTAATTTTTATCTTTGCATGGACCCTTATTGGTTGCAATTTTTATCACATTAAGATCTAGAAAGAATGCATTTATGATTTCTGTTTTTCTGCATTAGGAAATGAGATTGTTATGCCATAACACATTGTAATTTGTTTGTGTGTGTACCATGTGCCTCTGAGAGAAGATATATTCTTTTCTATTCTCATTCAATTTTCCCCAGAGATCTATTAGATCTAATTTTCCTAAAATTACATTCATCTTCTTAATTTATTAATATTTATTTTTGGCAAGATTTATCTAGTACTAAGAGGATAAATTTAAGGGTCCCTACTACTATAGTTTTCCTGTTACTTTTATCATTTTTTCTCATTTAATTTCTAATTAAAAAATTTGGACAGTATGCCATTTGCTGTGCATATGTTTTATTATTGATATTAATTCATTTTCTGTGGTACCTTTTGATAAAATATAATTTGCTTCCTTATCTCTTTAAATTAATTCTATTTTTGCTTTAGCTTTGTCTGAAATTATGATTATTATTCCTGTTTTTTTTTCCCTTCAGCAGAAGCATGATAAATTCTGTTCCAGTTCCTTACTTTTACTCTCTCTCTCTATGTGTATCTCTGCTTCATAACTGTTTCTTGTAAATTATATAGTGTAAAATTCTAATTTTAATGCACTCTGTCATCTGCTTTCACATTAAGGGTAAATTCATGCCACTTACATTCACAATTATAATTACTATGTATTCTCCTCCATTTTATTTACCCCCTTTTGTCCTGATCTTTTTCTCTCTTTTCACCCAGTCCCACCTCACAAATGTTTTGCTTTAATGCACCAGCTCCATTACTTCCCCATCCCTTCTATTACCTCTGCTTCCCTTTCCCCCCAATTTCTATTCTATTCTAAAATAAGTATGGTTGTTATTCCCTCATTAAGCCAGTTACCATGAGAATAAGATTTAAAAATAGTCCAGCACTCAACCTCCATTATAATAATTGTTTCTTTTGGGCACAATTTCAAGTAAGATGATTTACTATATTCTAATTGCTTCCCTCATCTCTCATTGTATCTTCTTTTTCATCCTTTGATTTTTTGGGGGGTATTACATCATCTTAGACCACTTACTCTTGCACCCTCTATTTATGTATATTGCCTTTTTAATGATCTAATAATGATAAGGAATTTTAGAGTTACAGGTATCATCTTCCTGTATAACAATGTAAATAGTTTTACCTTATTGAACCTCTTAAATTTTCTTCATCTTCAAACTACCTATTCATAAACTTTCAGAAATGAATTAATGCACTATTCGTATTTGAAGAGTGATTTGGATTCATGCCCAAAGAGTTTTAAAAGTGTGCATATCCTTTCACAATGATGCTGTTGGGTCTGTATCCAAAATAGATTTTAAAAAGGAAGAAATTCCTGTTCATGAAAAAATGTATATAGCAGCTCTTTTTGTGATGAAAAAGAATTGATAACAGAGTGAATGCCCATCAATTGGAAAATGGCTGAACCGCTTATGGTATATGACTATAATGGAATAATACTGTGCTCTAAGAAGTAATGTGAAGCATGATTTAAGAAAGGCCTAGAAAGGCATAAATGAACTCATGTAAAATTAAGTGAGCAGAACTAGGTGAACATTGTACACAGTAACAGTAATAGTACATGACAAATATTTATGAATAAATGAGTTATTCCTAGAATTACAATGATAAAAGAAAATCCCAAAGAGTTCATGATGAATAATGCCATCTGCCTCCCTAGAAAGAACTGAAGGAATCTGAATAGGGATCAAGACATTTTATATTTCACTTTATTTCTTCATTTCTATTTCATTTGTTCAAGTTTCTCTTTCACAAACAGACTAATTTGGAATGATTTTTTTTTACACTATAACACATATAATAACTATATCAGGTTATTTGTTGTTGTGGAAAGATTGTAAGGAAGAATGAAAATCTGGCTCAAACAAAGATAATGGTTTAAAATTGTTTTTTCATGTAATTTAATTTTAAAAAATAATAAATTAAAACACTAAAGAAGAATGACCATTTCATCCCTGAAAGAATATACTTAAATTTTGCAAGGTAAGATTTCTTGGTTATAAACCTAGCTCCATTGCCTTCTAAAATATCATATTCCAAACTCTCCAATCCTTTAATGTAGAGGTTACTAAGTCAGTATAATACTGACTGTGTTTCCATGATATGCAAATTTTCTTTCTGACTATATGTAATATTTCATGACACCAAAAATAATAAAACAAAATCAAAAGAATGAAAAAATAAAAGAAATATGAACTATTTCATTAGAAAAAAAATTAACTTGACAATAGATCCAAGAGAGACAATTTAAGAATTATTGGAGTAGCAGAAAGCTATTTTTTAAAGAATTATTTTCTTCTGTGAGCATTTCAATCTCCTTTTCCATTTGGCCAACTTACTTAAAATATTATTTTCTTCTTTTGGATATTTATACTCTTTTTTTTTCATTTGGACAGTTCTAGTTTTTAACAGTTGGGATAATTATCTTCAGATATTGTTTGTCTTTCAGACAATTCAGAGATTGTTTGTCTCTACCTATACTTGTTGACTCTTACATTGCTTTAATTTTTTTACCCAATTTGTCCTGTTCCTATCACATTTGATTTTGAAATCCTTTTGAGCTTTCAGTGTCAGAGACAAATTATGATTTTTCTTTCAGATGTTCCATGTATCTGCTTTTCTATGGTTAGGGTAATGTTTTTAATGTTTACTCATTTTACCAGCCTTTCTCTTGACTTTTTTTTTATCTTAAGAGTGGGCTCTATTCTTAGAGTAGAGAAAACACTGTCTCCTAAAGTTCAATTTTTTCTGCTCTCCTCACATCAAGTTCTGGGTATTTTCCTTACTTTTCTTTATTATTAATTAATTAATTAAGAAAATTTTCCATAGCTACATGATTCATATTCTTTCTCTCACCTCTTCCCTCCCCATCCCTGAGCTGATGAGCAATTTCACTGGGTTATAAATTTATCATTGTTCAAAAAATATTTCCATATTATTATTTGCAAAAGAGTGATCATTTAAAGTAAAAATCCCCAATCATTTACTCATCATTGTTCTCCATATTTTCAAGGTTCAGTTCTTCTAAGATGGTATAATGGCATGTGGAATAAGAATTTTTAAAGCTGTCTCCCATTGCTTATTCATGCTCTACCAGGGCCAAGTATACTGGATGCTACTTTGTTCTGGGACTCTGTTCCTCACCTCCAGCTTACACCATGGTTTGGGGCCTTTATTCAGGCTTTTGTTGAGGCTCAGGACATGAAAGGGTTGGTATGATGATTGGTTAGCTTAGGCAGTGTCTTGGGCTTTCAATTTTGCCTTGGGTTCAGGTTCAGAATATAAGGAGAAAGAAGAGAGTTTGTGGGCTTGCTTTTGGCTTATACAATGTGCCAAAGGCTGTTCTCCCTTCTCACCTCAATGAAATAGAGTTTCTCTTCCTACTTTTAAAGTTGTATTATACAGTAAAATTGCATCACTTTGTCTTCTTGCTGATTCTGCCATTCCAGCAATTATATATATTTAAATTTTTTCTTTGTTTTGTTTCTTGCTGTTTATTTTTTTATTGTGATATTATGTAGCATTGGCTATATCTTTAAGAGAGTATGGTATAAATGGGTAAAGCTTCTGTGGAATAAGTGGGTCTTTTTTAAATTAAATTTAAAATTTTCCCTAATGACATGTAAAATAATTCATAGTATACTAAACGTAATTTTGTCTTGAACTCTCTCTGTCCTTCCCTCTTCCTCACACCTCTGAAATAGTAAGTAATCACATATAGTAATTTTTTCATGCACATGCCTATAAAACATTTTTTCTATTATCATCTTTGTTTAAGGAAACTCAACTAAAAGTTTAAGAAAGCAAAGGAAAAAACAGTTTGCTTTGGTCTGGATTCAGACACCACCAGTTATTTCTCTGGAAGCAGATGGTATTTTTTAAAATCAAGAGTTCTCTAGGATTATGTTGGATCATTGTATTTCTGAGAATAATTAATTTATTCACAGTTGTTCCTTGTACATTATCCCTGTCCCTGTTTTGATGTTCTCCTATTCTGCTTATTTCATTCTGCTTTAACTCATGTAAGGTTTTCCAGGCGTTTCTGAGTTCCCACTGCCCAGTCATTTCATACAGCACATTATTATATATTAAAATACAGTATTACATGCCAATTATATAATGTTACTTACTCAGTTATTCTCCTATTGATGTATATCCTCTCTCTTACCATTTTTTGGATCCTCAGAAAGGACTGTTTTAAATACTTTTGTAGGTATAAGTCTTTCCTACTCCCTTTTTAAATCTCTGGGATACAAATCTAATGTGATCACTGTGTCAAAGAGTAGGTACTATTTTATATCCCTTTGGCATAGGTCAAAATTATTCTCCAGTAATGGTTGAATCAGTTCATAATTCCCCCAACAATGCCTTAATGTCTCAGTTTTTTCATATCCCCTCCATGTTTGGCCATTCTCTTTTTCTATCATAATTGTTAATTTGATAGCTGGCAAATGCTACTTCAGAGGTGGTTTAGGTGCACTTCTCTAATAATAATCTAGAGCATTTTTGCCTTAATTATTTTGAGAACAACCTTTTCATATCTTTTGGGTATTTCTCAGTCAGGGTATGAAAATCATTTCTCTACATATTTGAAAATTGAAGTATTTATTAGAGGGTTATAACTTTTTTCACCATTATGATTATTATATATTCTCCATCTAATTTCCCTGTTTGGTTTCTGACAACCAACTCCTCAATTTGCCCCCCTTTCAATGAGCCCCATGCTACTTCTCTTATCCCTTCCCTTCCTACTTCCCTCTTGTTTCAGATATATTTCTCTACTGTGAATCTTAAAAACTACTCAGACTCTATCTACTTTAGAAGATTTGATTTAAACTATTCCATTATTATAACAATGGATATACTTGGTCTTATAAGAATTAGGAATGTCTTGGGAACTTTACATTACTCCACCCATACTTAGACACACCTTAGGGGAAGATAACAATTGTAAACTCCTTATTGAACAATGAAGGTTCTTAACTCATACCTTATAGTGAAGCTAGAACCTTAAGCTAAGTCTATTTTTTAGATCTAATACAAAAAGGTGTTAAGTACCTAAAAGGTTAAATTAATCACAGAAAGGTCAAGTAACTTACAAAAGGCAAGCTTGACAAAGAGGTATGAAGTACTCAGAAGATATAATCTAACCAGAGAAGGTGAGAACCAAAGAAGGTGAGAACTAAGAATGGGCAGTCCTAGAAAAAAAGTGTCTACTGTGATTGGTAGACATGAAAATTTAGGGGAGGTGACATAAGATAAAATTTTCTTTAAAAGGAAGGGTAAAAAGTCAGTTCAGGGTAACTGGAGTTCAGAGTGGAGTTGGATTCTGAACTCAGTTCGGGAGATTCAATGGAGGATTGGAGCTTTCCTGGAGATGGTCTTGTGGTGAATGATAAGACTGACTCCCTCTCCCTTAGGCTCAGTGAGGCCACTTTGGCCTAGGATTTTAACAACTTCTTGGCTCAGCCTGAGCCAGAGCAGTTTAAATTATTTCTCTCTCTCTCTCTCTCTCTCTCTCTCTCTCTCTCTCTCTCTCTCTCTCTCTCTCTCTCTCTCTCTCTCTCCCTTCCCTTAATTCCTTCTCTCTTTATTAATTAAAATCTCCATTAAATCCCCAGCTGACTTGGGTATTTTCATATTTAGGAATTTCCCATGGCAACCACTTATTTAGATTTTAATACACAATACTAAAAATATCCTTTACAGTTTTGGGGTTTACACTACCCTCTTGATTGTATATGTTCTTTCCTCAAAAATCATTTCTGATGAGAGCAAATTTCTTGTGCTTCCATTCTCACCTCCTCCATTTTCCCTTCTACTCCAAAGGCCATTTCTTGACTCTTTTAATTGAGATAATTTATTCTATTCTATTTTTTCTCCCCCCTTCTCAGAATGTATTTATCTTTCTGATACCATAATTTAATTTAAATTTTTAGATATCAGCTCATTCTTTTCAAGTCACTTCAATGCCCTCTGTCTATTGTAATGGTAATTGTAATACAAGTGTAATTAGCTTAGTAAAAAGATAGAGTGTAGACTTATGAAAGGAATCTGAAAAATTTATAGGCTGCTTTAAGAAATTTTCATGGAACTTTGATGATATCAGAGGAAGAGGAATTTTGGCATATGCCTTAGGAGTGTCATTTGAGATATGGACAACCAATTCTGGGATAAAGACTTGGAGGTTCTTTGCTTTTGGCTTTGCTGCTGATTGACCTTGGAAGCCTTGTGAAAGAGTTGAACATCTTGCTTGAAAAAGTTGTATAGGAGTCTGATCAATTAAGCAGGAGAGTTATTGAGCAGTTCTGCGGAATCTATCTGGTGGCTCCAGAGTGCAGCTACTGAGTGAACACCTTACTACTCTGATAGGCACAGTGAAATCTTCAGCTGAGAGAAGGAAAGTTGCAGATATATATAATTTATTTCATAAATTTTTGGAAATAGGTTAGTAAGTTACAGTATAAATTTAGTTAGTAAGTGTAGTAAGTGTAGTATCTATCCTCATAGACAAAGAAGGCATCCTTTGAAGGACAGGTGGTCTGGTTGAATTAGTTAGAGAATTTATTAGCTTTAGAGAATATTTCTTTTCATCAACTATTTTCCTTTTACTTTCCCTTTGCCTAAATTTTAATATTTACAATAAAAAAGTTGTTTTTTGTTTTTGTTTTTTATAACAGGCCTGAACAGACTACAACTGCCTGGCAGCCATATTTTTAAGAAGTCTAACTTGAAAACCAGAGACAACTATTGATATTATCAATATACCAGTAATCAATA
Organism: Monodelphis domestica; assembly: GCF_027887165.1. Taxonomy (NCBI): domain Eukaryota; kingdom Metazoa; phylum Chordata; class Mammalia; order Didelphimorphia; family Didelphidae; genus Monodelphis; species Monodelphis domestica. The sequence continues at coordinate 245,824,854 of NC_077229.1, read as the reverse complement.
AGGGTTAGACCCCTTATAACACAATATACACTCATTCTAACTGCCATAGTAATGATAAAGTGCTTAGGAATTACAAGAGTCATCTCCTAATATATGTATGTATGTAAAACCTTTTTATTTCATATCTTTTTATTTGGTTTTCTTGTTTACTTTTTAATATGTCTCTTGAGTCTTATATTTGAGAGTTAAAATTTTCATTCAGCTCTGGTCTTTTCATCAGGAATGTTTGTAAGTTCTCTATTTCATTGAAGACCCATATTTCCCCTAAAGGAGTATGCTTAATTTTGTTGGGAAAGTGTTTCTTGGTAGTAGTCCCAGCTCCTTTGCTTTTGTGAACATCATATTCCAGGCCCTATGATCCCTTAATGTAGAAGTAGCTAAAACTTGTGTTATCCTGAATGTGGATACATAATATTTAAATTATTTCTTTTTGGATACTTTTAAGTATTTTAGTCTTGACCTGGGAGGTCTGCAATTTGGCTATAATATCCCTGGGAGTTATATTTATGGGATCTCTTTCAGGATGTGGTCAATGGATTCTTTCAATTTCTATTTTACCCTCTGGTTCTAGAATATAAGGACAGTTTTCCTTGATAATTTCTTAGAAGATGATGTCTAATTTCTTTTTTTGGGGGGTCATACATTTCAGGGGTCCAATAATTCTTAAATTATCTCTTTTGTATTTATTTTATAGGTCAGTTTTTGTCATTAGATATTTCACATTTTCTTTTATTTTTTCATTCATTTGATTTTATTTGATTGTTTCTTGATTTCTCAGTCTTTAGCTTCTATTTACTAGATTCTAATTTTTTAAGTATGAGTTTTCCTCACTGAGAGAACTTTTGAATTCCCTTTTGTATTTTACCAAGCCTACTTTATAAAGAATTTTATGTAAATTACATTTATATAAATTTATATAAATTATATAAAATAAATTTAAATCATTTTCAAGCTCTTCCATTAATTCTTTTTTCGACTTGAAAGCAATCCATATTTTTCCTTGGTGGTTTTTTATTTGTAGTATTGATTTCATTATCTTCTCCTGAGTTTATGTTTTGTTCTTCCCTGTCACCAAAATAACTTTCTATGTTAAGTGTCTTTTTTGTTGTTGGCTCACTTTCTAGTTTTTTCTTAAAAAAAAAAAAAACTGTTAAAAAGTGTGTTATATAACTGTGCTAAAGGGAGCGTAGTGCCAAGCTTCAGGTTCTTTGTGTGAAGCTGCATTCAGAGATTTCTCTGAGGATCTATCTGCTTTCAGTTTTTCCAAGGTGGTATAATCTAAAGATAACTGTGTTTAATAGCCTCCTAGCCTATCTTCTGTTTTTTAAGTAACCAAAGCATTCTTTTCAGCCTTAAAACTGTGATCCTCTATGACCTACTGGTATTCTCACCCTGATTTGAAATTTGGATCTGTGTATGGGCAATGTAACAAGAGTCTTGCACCCAGAGCCAGCAAAGAAACATAGGTCATCTCCATCTAAACTGTTGTTGAATTCTCCTTACTATCTGTGGCTGAAAGCTCTGAAAGTCTTTGCTACTGATTCAGACACAAAGGCCTATTGCTGCAGTTGGACCTGCCTTGGCATGCCACTTTGCAGACTATGTTCAACCAGGTGCAATAGATCTTTTGTGTGAGTCTTCTAAGTAGTTTTGTGCTGAAAAAATTGTTTTGAACTGTCTTTTATAGGTTATACTGCTCCAGAATTCATTTTTAGAAAACAGGTGGGGTCTGTGTATCTTCATCATGCTCAGCCCCCAGTATTCATTTTGAGGTGTTATATTGATTGGAGAGGATTCTCAAATACTCTCAAGCTTTCCATTTATTCTGCCATCTTAAATGTAGTATAAGGCAAATTTATTTTGAAGTTATACACGTAGTAATTAGACAGAGCTGGGATTGAAAGGAAGGTATTACTATTTTAATTTCAGGATTCCAGATAAAATTAGCATTCCCATATACAGGGCTCTTTCTATTACACAAAGCTTTCTTTTATAGGATAAACATCAATTACTGAGACAAAAATATCATCTCTAAACTAGAATAGAAAAAAAATAATTTGTACCCAGCATGGATTGAACCAATCTATTTATTTTCCTATAATTGTATAAGCAAAAGCACATATTAGAAAACTATTTATCAATATATCAAGTTCCCTAGTATTTTGACAAAATGCAGACAATTATGTGACTAAGAATAGTTGACAAACAAAATCTGTGAAATAAATGCTCAAATTTATTTTGAAATGTAATTCACTTTTCAACATTTCACATAAAATAATTGTCATTCACACATACTTAAAATATAAAAATATTGATATATTTTGCTTTGACTCAATAAAAATTTGCAAACCAACACACAAATAGCAAAGTTTTGTTTGTTTGTTTCCTGAGAAGTTAAGGAAACATCCTCTGATAGGATTATAGAGACAGATGGTATGTGGTTCTAATTTGGTACCAGTATTGTATATTTTGATTTTCCTCTTTTCTTGCCTTTTAAAATGTCTATGCTTGCCTCATGGAAGTAGGGTTCATAATTTCCCCATTTGGAGATAGAAATTCAATTCCTGAGACATCATGGATTCTATAATTTGTAGATGCATCCATCACATATAGATATTAAAACTTATGGATCTTTGTTTCAGGAAGGACTAGCAATTTTCTAAATTCAAAATTAGTTATTCCTTTCTGCCTCTTCAGTTTCTAACCTTTGATCATTTTTAAGGATAAATAATTTCTCCAATACATTTCATTTATAAAGAAGTTGTCTCCCTCCCCCCAGAAAATAGTGGATGAAGTATGGTATATTCAGTGCACTAAATATTTAATATGTATTAACAGTTTCATATGATATTAAAAAAGTTTAAGCCACTCAGCCTCTGTTAATAATAATAACTTCCAGATGCAAAGAAGACTCTTATTATCTTATTAGACCTTTTAGAAATATTTCTTTTTCCTGCTTCCCTCTTGTATCAAATGAAGTCATATAATTTTTTATCAAAGGTAACCCTTCTACTTGTTCAAGTGATCCTGTCTCCTCCAGAATATTCCTCCCTCTGTTATGCCCTTTTTAAATTAATTTTCAGTATCTTCCTCTCTGCTGGTTAATTTCTTACCATCTAAAAGCATGTTCATGTGTACTGTTGGAAGAGAATTTCTCTCTCCACTTTGTTTGACATCATCAATCAGTGACCTGGAGGTCATTTACCACTGAGATGTGCAGGTATAGACAAACCCTTAGAGAAAGGAAGTTGAAATCAACAAGACAGGAAACTGATCCCATATGCACTGCCCCTGGTGCCAGGAAAATTAAGAAATTATGGTTGGTTCCTGATATGTGACATGGGAGAGCTAGTGGGTGGACAAAAGAGTTTATAAGGCCAGACCAGTAGCCTGTTCAATGTCTTCTTCTGGTTAGAGCTTGAAACCTGAAGGAACACTTGTCAGTGGTGATTTTCAGTCCATCAAGGGGGCCAATAGAGTAGTAAGCTAAGCAGCTCTCTACCTCTTTCCTACATTTCCCCTTCTTTACTACTACTACTTGGACATAATAAAGTTATTAAAGCTACTAGTACTCTCATAATTTAATTTTAACTCTTACAATGCTCAATCCAGGCAAAAACCATACTGGATCCCTCTCTTATCATCTTATATCTCTTTTTCTCTTTATAATTAAACTCCTCAAAAAATCTGTTTACAATAGGGGAAGGGCATTTAAGTGGGTAGAGTGCCAGCCCTGGAATCAAACAAGATGTATTTTCCTGAATTCAAATCTGGCCTCAGACATAGACTCGACTTGTAACCCCAGGCAAGTCACTTACCCATGTTTGTCTCAATTTCTTCATCTATAAAATGAGCTGAAGTAGGACATTGAAAACCACTTCAATGGTTGCCAAGAAACATAATTGAGGTTATGAAGATTTAACTGAATAATAGCAAAAGGTGATTCACTCTGTCCCCTTTCACTCTCTTCTTAGTCCCTTCTAATCTCATTCCCTGGCTTTATCATTCCACTGAAAGTATTCTCTCCAGTGTTACTAATGATTGTTCAATTGCCATATCCATTGACCTTTACTCAATCCATCACTGATAACTTCTCCTTGAAATTTTTTCCTCTATATTAGTAAAACATAATTATTTTTTTCTGTTCCTTCTATCTATTTTACTCCTTCTCTCCCGTCTCCTTTGCTGAATTCCTCCTGCTCATGTTTCCAGATTGTAGATATTCATAAGAGTTCTGTCCTAGATTCTCTTCTTTTCTCACTTTATAGAATTTCACTTGGTTATTGCATCAGTTCTCATGGATTCAATTGTCATCACTATGGTGATGATTTTCAAATCTACTTTTCCTGAATCAGTCTCTGTAGTTACCTCTAATCTTGCATCTCCAATTGTCATTCAGTCATCTCAAACTGGATATCCAATAAATCCTCATCATCTTATAATTTTATTATTACAATAGCCTGATGGTGTGTCTCTATGCTTTTTGATTCTCCCCTCTCCAGTAAACTTCTAAAATGATTTTCGTAAAACATATATCTGTCCATATCACCACTCTGCTTCAATAAACTTCAGTGACTTCTTATGACCTCTTAGAGAATAATGCTCTTCATAACCAAATCCCTTCTAACTTGACAGTCTTCCTACACCTTAATCCCCAAAATGCACCCTTTGATCAAGTGATATTGGCTTCCTGGGTATTCTAAAATACCATTTTGCTTCAAGGCACACTGACCTCAGCTATTTTATTTAACAGGAGCTTAAGACTTAGTTCCAACAGCTAGCATCTCCTTCCTTCCTCTTATTAGAACCAAAAGACTCAGATGCTAAATACTAGGATTCCAAAGTCTTAAGAAACATCTCTTTCTTGTCCATCATGATGGGAAGTTTGCTTGGATTTATGTGAGAACAGCTATACTCAAATGATAAACTCCTGTTAAGAATTTTTTTCTCCAAGGATTACTATTCTTTTTTATATAACCAATTGAGTTTTAAAATAGTCATCTTTTTTGTCTTTCACAACATGTTATTCAGAATAATGTTTAACTTATGCATGTTAACCTAAAAACTGTACATATGTTGATCTTAAGGATTGATGTGATCCATCCTAACATCCACTCTGGCTGTCCAAGATAAATGTTTCATATTCTTGGATTACTTGCTTCAATCTTTTAAAAATATTCCATTAATTATTTCCCAATTTTATTTTTTTAATTAACATTATTTTTAAATAAGGTTAAATTTCTCTGTCTCCCTCCTGCCTCTCTTCTATCCCTTGAGAAGGCAAGCAATATAATATCAATTTTGTATTTGGTCATGCAAAAAACAATATACACACTCACACACCCACACATACTTACAAAACCAGAAAAGAATAATGTGTAAATATCATGTTTTAATCTGCACACAGATTATGTCAATTCCCTCTATATATATCAAGAGCATTTTAAGTTATGGATTCCTTGGAATTACCTTAGATCTTTATCTATTTGATCATCATTGTAACAGAGTAGGAAAAAATCCAGAGAGAATACCTTCTAAGAATTAGTATAGATGAAGGACCACAAATATAAGCAAAAACTTATGAATTGTGGGTGATTGAATGAACAGATGACTCCAGCAGAGACAGGAGGACATCTGCACTATCAACAGCACTCCTCTTGTACTTTGGGGCAATTATTACAGTAAATAAAGGATTTCCTAAACAAAGGCACTCTAGTAATTCTATAATGAATGTAATCAATGAGAACACTAGAGAAAGATTAAATGAACGTTTCACATGAGACTATGAGCCAAAGGGAAGTGAATCATAAATTGGACTAGTAGATTTCATTAAATTACAGTTTGTACTTGCTTAGTTGACAGTTTGACACATAACCCATTCATTCATTCATTTATTTATTTATTTATCCATTAATTAATTTATTTATTTAGATTTTCTGGAATTTTCTAAATTTTCTGTTTTATTCACTTTTAATACTGTGGTCAGTTATAGATAACTGAATTGGTGGATACTGAATCACCAGCTTTAGGAATGCAGCTATATGTTGATACTTTGTACAATAAAGTGTTCTGGTTCTGCTAATGTGATTTTATTTGTTTCACTCTTAATTAAATCATTATTATTATTATCTAAGTCCAACCTCAAGAACCCAGAATTACAAGTGATAATTATCAAGGGTACCACAAAATCATCTTATTTTTTTTCCATTTTATTATGGAATTTTTTGGTTAAGTTATGATCATAATGATTTAATTGCTTTTCTATTTATTGACATATAATTTTGAACTGAATTAGCATTAGCTACATGTGAATATTTTTCCTTGAAATAATCCTAACCTCCAAGATAACACTAAATACAGGCCCCTTCTCTCACTATATCAGCTCTCCCTACAACCTCTTAGTATATTTTAAATTATGTGTCATTTTAAACTTCTGATATTGAGTTCAGATGAGAGTGAGAGGTATTAGTTCTATTCCCTAAACTTGTGTTCCAATGTCTTTGTTTTACCTATGAAGATCTAATTTTTAATGGTAATTTATAATTATTTTCTCTATTCTCTCCACTTCTTTAGAAATATTTCAGTCCCCTCATCCTTATTTTTTTGTAAACATCCACAATTCAATGAACAAGCATATATAATGTCCCTAAAATATACCATATATTTTTTCTGAGTGCTAGAGTTAAAAATAAAAGAAAAAAGAGCTCTTTTTTTTACCATTAAGGGACATATATTCTAATAAGGCCTATTATAAAAATAAATATATAAGCATTGCAAAATGCAAGCAAAATAAATAAAAAGGAAATTTGGGTGGACATTGCATTAGGGTGGTTCAGATAAGATTTCATAAATGAGTTATTGCTTGAGCAGAGTTTGTAAAAAACTTTAATAGGAAATTTTAGTGGTGGAGGTGAGGCAAGAGCCAATTCCAAAACATGGAGGCAAAGAGATTGGAGATTCAATGTTATATGTGAGAAATAATGAGGATGAATTGATGAAGATATAGAGAGAAATGGAAAAATATGTAATGAAATTAAAAACATAAATTAGGTGATAGACTGAAGGGTTTTAAAGGCTTAATAGAAGAGCTCCATTGGGAGCCATTTCAATTTATTGAGTAGAGGAGTTACACAGTCAGACCCAAACTTGACTTCACTTTTTCAAATTTGTAGAAAATGAATTGGAAAAGAAAAGGGACTTGAGACAAGATGAATACTTAGTATATTTTTACAATAGTTAAGGTGAGATGTGATAAATATTTGAAGTAGAGTGATGAACATGCCAGTAAAGAAAAGGGCTTATATGTGAGATATATTAGTAAAATAGAAATGGTAAAAAAATAAAGTAGTTTGGAATGTGGAGTTCTGTAGGAGAACAAAAATTCTGTGAAGATTGGATTTAGCTATCTCCCAATTATATAACAATAAAGATACTTAGCTCTTTCTTTATTGGGAAGATTGAATTGTAATCCACAATCTGTTTTTTAGATTTTAATACCCAAAAGGTGATAACTCAGTATTTTAAGTAGATCTACCCATTTTAACTACAAAAAAGATGTTAAGTAACTACAAAAAGTGAACTAACCAAAAAAAAAGTGTTAAGTAACCCAAAGAAGTATAATCTAAATAAAGAACGTGTGAAAATAGGCAGTTCTCAGCCAAAGAAATTAAAACTATTAATAAGCACATGAAAAAAATGTTCTACATCGCTTATAATCAGAGAGATGCAAATCAAAACCACTCTGAGGTATCACCTCAAACCTAGCAGATTGGCTAACATGACAGCTATGGAAACTAATGAATGCTGGAGGGGATGTTGCAAGGTAGGGACATTAATTCATTGCTGGTGGAGTTGTGAACTGATCTAACCATTCTGGAGGGCAATTTGGAACTATGCCCAAAGGGTGGTAAAAGACTGTCTGCCCTTTGATTCAGCCATAGCACTGCTGTGTTTGTACCCCAAAGAGATAATAAGGAAAAAGACTTGTACAAGAATATTCATAGCTGCGCTTTTTGTGGTGGCCAAAAATTGGAAAATGAGGGGATACCCTTTAATTGGGGAATGGCTGAACAAATTGTGGTATATGTTGGTGATGGAATACTATTGTGCTAAAAGGAATAATAAAGTGGAAGAATTCCATGGAGACTGGAACAACCTCCAGGAAGTGATACAGAGTGAAAGGAGCAGAACCAGGAAAACATTGTACACAGAGACTGATACACTGTGGTACAATCAAACATAATGGATTTCTCTATTAGTGGCAATGCAATGTCCGTGAACAATCTTCAGGGATCTTGGAGAAAAACACTATCCACAAGCAGAGGATAAACTGTGGGAGTAAAAATACCAAGGAAAAGCAACTGTTTGACTACAGGGGTTGAGGGGACATGTCTGAGGAGAGACTCTAAATGAACACTCTAATGCAAATACCAACAACATGGAAATAGGTTCGAATCAAGAACCCATGTGATACCCAGTGGAATCGCGCATCAGCTATGGGAGAAGTGGGGGGGTGGGGAGAAAAAGAAAATGATCTTTGTCTCCAATGAATAATGTTTGGAAATGATCAAATAATATATTGTTTAAAAAAAAAGGAAAAAATGAACATTAAATTATACAGAAAAAAAGGTGTGAAATAAAGAGTGGGCAGTGCTGGAGAGGAGGTCTGCTGTAATTGGTAAACATGAAATTTAGGGGAGGTGACACAAGAGAAGAAGATCTTTAAAAAGAGGACCAGAAACTAGAATATATTTGATTTGAGACTTGACTTGGATGGAGGATCTCTGACTTGGAGTGGGACTAGAAGATCAGCCTCTTGAGCTAGGATTCAATGGAAGATCTCTGACTCAGAGTTGGACTGGAGGAACTGTACCCCTGGAGGAACTCATGCAGGAGACCTCATACTGTTTTTCCTTTTAGACACCATTGGTGAGTGAAAGGCTGACTTAGTGTCCCTACCTTTCTTAGAGGTGTAAACCTCTGAGAAAGTCCCATTGTCTTGAGACTCTTTTTCCCTGATTAAGGCCTTATTATTTCTACCAGGCTCAGAGGAAGCAGGAGTTTCCTCTCTCTCTCATTCCTTAATATCTTCCCTCTATTGTAAATAAACTACCATAAATTCCATTTACTTTAGTAATTCATTTTGGGATTTAGAAATTAAGTCCCTGGCGACCACCTATATAATATATTTCAGTCTCAACCACAATTAAATTTAACAATTCTCAAGTAAAAATATCTGACTAGAAGGATGAAAGTGTTTTATAGAATAAGAAAAGCTTACAAAATGGGTAATTTTGGAGGAGAGAGTATGGGGTAAACTTTGCTAATGATGATATTGTGGTATCTATGAGGCATCTAGTTTGAAATACCCAATAGAACATTTGAGATGAATAATAGAAACTGAGGATAATGATTAGGACTATATATCATTTGGGGGAGTCATTTATATAGCAATGACCATTAAACCTAGAGTACTAATGCAATTAACAAATGAGAAAATATAAAGGGGATATTGAAGAGATACAAGAAGAGAATTTAAGGTTACCCCTTCAGTTAAGGATATGATATGAATGATAAAACAGGAAAGAAGACTGATAAGGAAAAGTTAGAAAGGAGGATAAAATAAGAGAAAGCAGTGAAATGAAAATAAAGAAAAGTTATAGTATCCAAGAGGAGAGGATAGGGACGAGTTTCAAATGAAGTAAAGTTATTTTAAAAAATGAGGACCAGGGATAGGTTGGGAGGAAAAGCAATTAAGAGATCAGTGGTAACTTTGGAGTGAGGAGGTTAAAAATCAATTCAAAAGAGACTCTTTGATATCTGAAGATTATACAATTAGGTGGGATTACTTTCTTGACTCCCTTTCTGGTAACAATAATTTGTATGTGCTACATGCATTAATTTATGATGAACTTAGACTCACCCCTAATCTTTGCTATCATAATTTCAAGAGAAAACCCAGGATGAGTGAATGATGACTGTTAAATGTTCAGTCTGAGTTAATTGTTCATTTTCTTGTTTGAGCATGAGAATCATTACCTTGACTAGTGGAGAAAAAAAATTGATCCATGAGGCAGAAAGAGAGGAATTAACAATATCTCTAATGAAGTCTGTCTCCCAGTCTTAGGCATAATGTACAGAAATATCAAGAGCCTGCACCTTTTATCAGTATAAAGGTTGGTCCCAAATATTATTGCTATTTAGTTATAACATTGAGAAAAAGGGAAAACAAAAGGTTAAAAGGTTAAATTAATTTCAATCAAATAATTCTTTATAAATATTTATGTTGTGTAAGACATTTTGTCAGATCCTGGGATATAAAGTTTAAAACAGTCATAATCATAGAGGCTTATATTTATTGGACTCATTCAACTTGTATACATATAAGAAATTACAAAGTGATTTCTCAAGGTTTGGTTTTAAGGAGTTTCTAAGGATTGTTTTGTTCATTCAGTCAAGCAACAAGTATTTGTTACACATCTACTTTGGGCCAGGCACTGTATCAAGTACCCAGGAAACAAAGAAAAAAAACAAACAAACTAATAAAGACCTCTATGAGAGCAGTCATTTAAGCTGATCTGAAGAGATCCTGAAGGTAAAGCTGAAGAAGAGCATTTTGGACAAGTTCAGCCAATGGTATTTATTAAAAGGAGAAAGAGACCACAAAAATTTGAAAGCATGGAGGGCATTGTGACAAGGAAATCACTTTAAAAGACTGATATATATTAATTTAAGGTCACCAAGGAACTCAGCTATGTAATTCCTAAATGAAAACTCAAGTCAGCAGTCAACCTTTTATGAAGTTTAATTACAAACAGGATGAAGAAAGGTATTAGAGATAGAGAGAGAGAGGGAGAGAGAAAGGGGAGAGAAGGAAATAGGGCTTTAATACCCCTTCTGTTTAGGCTGGTCCAAAAGGACCAAGCCCTTAGATAGCTGGGGCAAAGAAAGGAGATCAGTCCCTATTACTCTGGTGACCAAAATGGAGAAACAGTCTCAGGGGCCTCCACCTCCAGCTTCCTTCAGAGCCAACTCTCAAAGCACCACCTCTCAGACCAAAAACCTCTCCAACCAACCCAACTCAGTCCTCAGACCCCCCTATCTTTAAGGAAACCATCCAAGTCCCCTCCCCTCAGTTCTCAATCACTGTCCATGTCTTCCCTGTGCCAATGGTGGCTCTAGCTTAACCCAGGACTGCCCAGAGGTCTGTGGCTTTGCAAATGTCTGTTGAAGGTCATATTCTCAAATAATTAAATCTTGATCCTTTGCTGCAGTCCTTCCTAAATCCTGTTAGGACTGAGTGGGGTGGAAATTGTATTTTCCAAGACCTGGTTCTGTCATTCCAAGTATCTTTATTGTATCAATTCTAAAATCAATCATGAATCAAAGAACTTCCTGTTCTATGCTTAAGCATAGGTCAAAGCCCTTTCCATTGTTCAGCAAAAGGTTTCTGTCCTAAAGTAATCTTAAGAAGGAAGAAGGAGGAACCTCCCATGCCAATAGGGTTCACAGTCCAATAGAGTTCCCACTATCAATAGGAAATTTTTCAAGTATGAAATTTCCCAATGGTGAAATTTCCAACATTTATAAGTCTAAGAAATTTTAAGGTTTACAATCCCCTCTGATGATCATTGGGAGACTAGTCTCCCCATTGATCATTTAACATAATCATTTTGTAGTTCTAAATTCACTTCTAACTAAAGATATACACAATATTCAATTTTCTAAGAGAAATTAGAATAGTGAGAAAGGAAATAGAAAAGAAAAGAAAGCAAAACCAATGTTTTGCTAGGTGCATTGACAAAAAGCCAAATTAGGGGCAGTCCCTTTTGGAATAAATGTGTACAGTTATAATAAATGTTCAATCAAAAGTTCAGTCCAATCAATCACATCCAAAGTTCATTATTGATCTTCTTGATGAAGTGTAGGTTTTCGGCATCTTTCTGCAACAGTTCATTCTCTGGATATAAAAGTTTCAAGCTTCTTTCTTGAAGATCTTTTCTCAAACAGAATCAAAATCTTTGAATTTTTTTATAAAAGTAAAATCTTAAACAAAATTCTTTGATTTTTATAAAAATACAATCTCAAACAAAAAAAATTCAAAAATAAAAAAAAAATTCTTAGATTTTAAATTAAAATACAATCCCCCCTGAAGTAAGTATTTAAAAAAATATCAAGTTTAGCTCAGAATGCAATGTTCAGTTATGGGGGTGTATGTGTCAATTATCAAAAGAATAGAAAAAATAATCAGAAATAAATCAGAAAATAATAAGAAAAATTCAAAATAGGCCTTGTATAGGTCCAGTTTAAAGTAATTTCTATCCCACAAGTATGTAGGACAGGATACAGTAACATTTTACTTAGCCATTTGTAGCCAAGACTACAGGAAGTTGCCATAATATAAGAAGAAAAGAATTAGAATTCTATTTTGATGGGGAAATGTCATTCCCTCATCTGTTTATTTTTTTTTCAGGGATATAGGGAGCCAGCATGATAGTCAAGCTTTGTACTTGTTTGAGTACTTCGTAAAGAGTGTAGATACAAGGTGGTCCTACAACTTAAACATAAGCTAAGCATCACAACCTCGAGTCTCACTTTAATATTTCTTGTGTGCTATATTGGCACTATTCAGGTTTAGTCTGTGCTCCTTGTTTTTATCCCTTTTCCTGGAATCAGACACAAACATTAATCACAGTCCTATAATATTTTATCAATAAATGGCAGGTTCCCATAGTTTAAAGCTTTTAGGCATATATTGATATTATAGCAAGAGTATATATATTAACTTGTATTACTGCAGGAAAAAAATAATATTAATATTAATTATGTGTATCTTCAGTACAAAAAATGAGAAAAAATCAAATATTCTGATCAAAAAATAAAAGAAAAGAAATAAGAAAAATAAGGGGAAAAAATCAGTAATTCAATATATTCTTGAAAAAACAGCATCCATTTGTCTATGGATTATTATCTCCAATTCATATGAAAAGATAGAGTCACAATTCATATGATAGGATACAGTCAATCAGTCTCAGCAGAAGATGCTTTCTTCACATGTGAGCAGTGAATCCAAGAGTCTCTTTCTCCAATCTTTATAGATGTTGGAGTAGTTAATAATATTTGGAATGGTCCTTCCCATGAAGGTTGAGTTGCTCCAATTTGCTTGAAATTCTTGATATAAACTTTATCTCCTGAGTTCAGGTCATGCAGAGAAAAGTCTAATGGTCCAGCTTGTACTGCAGCTCCGGATTCATGAAGTTCATGTAGTTTGTGCTGTAACTCCTGTATATAGGAAGCAATAGTAATATTTCCTCCTAATAGAGATGTATAAGTCGGGGAGAAAGGCTTAGCCTGTATAGGCGGATGTCCAGAAAGCATCTCAAATGGTGAAATATGTAAGTCTCCTCTAGGCCTGCTTCTAAGATAAAATAGGGCCAGAGGGAGAATTTTGGGCAATTTTAAATGGGTCTCAGTGCATAATTTGCCAATCATAGTCTTAAGTTCTTTATTCATCCTCTCCACTTGGCCTGAGCTCTGGGGGTGATATGGAACATGGAATTTGGGAGTTATCCCCAAGCAAGAATATATTTGGTTTAAGACAGAATCGGTAAAATGACTCCCTCTATCGGAGTCAATATGTGCTGGCAGGCCAAAATGAGGAATAATTTCCTTTAAAAGTATCTTTGCAACAAAATCTGCTGTGGCTCAGGTTATAGGAAATGCTTCTGACCATCTGGTTAGTTGATCTACAATTACTAGACAAAATTTATAACGTCCAACCTTTGGCATCGTTATGAAATCTATCTGTAGATGTTCAAAAGGTGTGTAAGCCAGAGGACATCCCCCAAAGGCTTTTCCATGATATGCATGTTGGTTATATGCCTGGCAAATGGAGCAGGCTGAACATACTTTAGAGGCTATAGTAGTTATACCAGGGGCTATCCATATTCTCTTGACAGAGTCCATGATGCCCTGGGTGCCAAAATGACCATTTTTATGAATAGATTGGCAAATTTGGTTATAGAAACTTCTAGGGAGCAGGGATTTTCCTTCAGATGACACCCATACTCCATTAATCTGTTTTGCTTTAAATTTTTGTTTCTATTTTTCCACTTCCTTTTCATTATAGGAAAGTGATAAATTTAAATTATCAGTGGTTGTTAATGTTAAAATTAATCCAGGTCCTTCTTTGGCTGCTAGTTTTGCAGCAGCATCTGCTCGGTCATTTCCTCTAGAGACAGGGTCAGAGCCACCTGTATGGGCAGAGCAATGAACTACAGCTAGGGCTTTAGGCAGTTTGAGAGCAGAAAGAACTTCATTAATAATTTCTGCATTAGCTATGGATTTTCCAGCTGAGGTTAAAAATCCTCTTTGGAGCCATAGCATCCTGACTGAGTGACAAATGCCAAAGCATATCTAGAATCCGTATAAATTGTTGCCTTTTTATCCTTGGCAATTAAACAAGCTTGTTTTAGAGCTATGTTTTATAGCTCCTTGAGCGCTAATGTTAGAAGGTAGTGAAGCTGACCATTCAGTGGCAAATTCTGAGACTATGGCAGCAGGGGGAAGGCAGAGGGAATGTCCCAGAACCCCTTCCACCCCACCCAGAGTGCCAAGCCTCCTGCGGCAGCAGGAACCTCTGGGTGGGTAAAGGTTCTGGTGTAGCGAGTGTAACTTGTGGGCAGGGATGTGCCAGTCTCAGACAGTTGCAAACAGGGAACAGTAAAGCAGCTGGAGAGGGAGTAAAGAGCTGGCAGCCTGGTAAAAATGGCTGACACCCTCCATATTGCTCCAGGAGGTTTTGGCTGCAGGGCACATCCAGCCCAACCCAACTGAACTTAATCCCATCAAAAGTCTTCAGAGCTCAGGGAAGCCAAAGTCCCAATACCCCTCCTTCACTGACTGCTGGATCCAAGCAAAAGCCTTCAGAGGACAGGGAAGCTCAAACTTCAACACTCCTTCACCAGAGACTACACTGAGAGATCTGATAAAGCTCCAAGAGAGGAGACTGACAGAAAGTCCCCAAACCAAAAAAATGAGAGGAAAAAGAGCACAGACAAATACGGGGAACAAAGAAGGGGTAAATATGAACAAACAACAGAAAAAGAAGAAAGAATTTACAATTGATAGCTTCTGCACAGGCAATGAACTAAGAATGAACAATACACAGAAAGAGTCAAGTAATAAAACAGAAATTCCAATGAACTAGATACAGGCTTTGGAAGAACTCAAAATGCAATTCAAAACACAATTGATAGAGGCTGAAGAAAGTTGGGAAAAGAATTTAAATACTAAAATATGTCATCTGGAAACATAAAATACTGTCTTGAAAGCCAAAATCAACCAGCTTGAAAATGAGGCAAAGAAGATAAAAGATAAAAAGATGAGGCAAAGGAGATAAGAGATGAGGTAAAGTAATGAAGTTCATGACCTCCAAAGAAAATCAGACCAGAAGGAAAAGGATGACCAAAAAGCCAGGGATGAAATTCAGGGTTTAAGAACCAGAATACAACAACTGGAATTAAGTGGCCTCACAAGGCAGCAGGACACTATAAAACAAAACCAAAAGAATGAAAAAATTGAGGAAACAGTGAAGCATTTCATTCACAAAACAGATGATTTAGAAAATCATTGGAGAAGAGACAATTTAAGAATCATGGGTTTACCAGTAGACCATGACAAAAGAAAAAGGTTGGACATAATATTACAGGAAATTATTCAAGAAAACTGTCCTGATATTCTAGAACAAGAGGGCAAAGTAGAAATCAAAAGAATTCACAGATCACCTCCTGTACTTAATCCCCAACTGACAACACCCAGAAATGTTATAGCCAAATTCAAGAACTATCAGACCAAAGAAAAAATATTACAAGCTGCCAAGAAGAATTCATTCAAATACCACAGAAGCACAGTGAAGATAAAGCAGGATCTGGCTTCATCCACACTGAAGGAACAAAAAGCATAGAATATGATATTCCAGAAAGAGAGAGAACTAGGTCTTCAACCAAGAATCAACTACCCAGCAAAGCTGACTATATTCTTATAGGGGAAAGTATGGTCATTCAACAAAATAGAAGAATTCCAAGAATTTGTAAAGAAAAAAACAGACATGAACATAAAATTTGATGCCCAAGCAAAGAATTCAAGAGAATCATCAAAAGGTAATTTAAAAATAGGGAAAAACAAAGAAAAACAAAACAAAACAAAACAAAAACACTTTTTTAAAGAGACTCAATAAGTTAAAATGTTATGTATCCCTATAATAAAAGAGGTCATTGGTAACTCTTAAAATTTGTTTTCAACTGGGCAGCTAGAAGAATTACAGTTAAAGGGAACAGTGACAAACTGTGAAAGATGAAATGACAAGACATAAATAGTTATATAGATATATGTATGCACAAATACATATACATGTGTGTGTATACAACCAGAGCTAAAGAAAGAGGTTAATACTAAAAGAAATGGGAAAAGAAACAAAAGAGAGCAAAATTATATATCACAAAGAAGCTCATGGCAGAACGGGGGAGAACATCAATACACTAGAAGGGTAAAGAGGTTGGAGATAGGAAATACTCAACTCTTATGTGCATTGAAATTGACCCAAAGAGAGGGAAGACCATTCCAATCCATTTGGGCAGAGAATAGATTTGTGCCTTATAGGGGAGTAGAAGTATAACAAACAGACTGGTGGGGAGGGAAGCAGTATAAGGGACGGAGAGAGGTGGGTAGTTTTAGAAAGATTCCAAGGCAAATAAGGGGTGAATAAGAAGGGAGGGGGATAGAAAGGGAAGTAAAATAAGGGTGGGAACTAGGGGTATTGACTAAAAACAAACATTGTTATAAAAGGAAATATTGAAAGAAGAAAAGGCAGGATGAGTAGTAGAAATCAAAATGCTTAGAAATACAAAGCTGGCAATCATAACTCTGAATGACCTCACCCATAAAATGCAAGTGAATAGCAGAGCAGATTAGAACTCAAAACCCTACCATGTGCTGTCTACAAGAAACACACATGAGGAAGGTAGATACTCATAGGGTGAAAGTAAGAGGATGGAGCCAAAACTATTGGGCATCAAATGATAAAAAGGAGGCAGGAGTAGCAATCATGATATCAGACAAAGCCAAAGTAAAAATAAATCTAGTTAAAAGAGATAGGGAAGGTAATTACATCCTGATAAAAGGCAGTATAGACAATGAGGAAATATCTGTACTCAATATGTATGCACCAAATGGAAGAGCATCCAAAATTTTAAAGGAGAAACTAGAGGAGATCAAGGATGAAATAGGTAGAAAAACTATACTAGTGGGAGATCTGAACCTTCCCCTATCCGAACTAGATAAATCAAATCAAAAAATAAATAAGAAAGAGATGAGAGAAGCAAATGAAATCTTAGAAAAATTAGAGTTAGTAGACATATGGAGAAAAATAAATAGGGACGAAAAGGAATACACCTTCTTTTCACCAGTACATGGTACATTCACAAAAATTGATCATGTACTAGGGCACAAAATCATTGCAAACAAGTGCAAAAGGACAGAAATAATAAATGTAACCTTCTCAGACCACAGTGCAATAAAAATAATTAGTAAGGGTATATGGATAGATAAATCAAAAACTAATTGGAAATTAAACAATATGATTCTCCAAAACCAGCTAGTTAAAGAACAAATTGTAGAATCAATTAATAACTTCATTGAAGAAAATGACAATGGTGAGACATCCTTTCAAAACCTATGGGATGCAGCCAAAATAGTACTCAGGGGCAAATTTATATCCTTGAGTTTATATATAAACAAATTAAGAAGGGCAGAGGTCAATGAATTGGGCATGCAAATAAAAAAAAAACTAGAAAGTGAACAAATTAAAAATCCTCAGATGAAGACTAAATTAGAGATCTTAAAAATCAAAGGAGAAATTAATAAAATTGAAAGTCAAAGAACTAATGATTTAATAAATAAGACTAGAAGCTGGTACTTTGAAAAAACAAATAAAATTGACAAAATACTACTCAGTCTAATTAAAAAAAGGAAAGAAAAAAAAAAACCAAATTGACAGTATCCAAGATGAAAAGGGAGACCTCACCTCTAATGAAGAGGAAATCAAGGCAATTATTAAAAACTACTATGCCCAATTATATGGAAAAAATTTGGCAATCTAGGTGATATGGATGAATACTTACAAAAATATAAATTGCCTAGACTAAAAAAGGAAGAAATAATTTACCTTAACAAACCCATTTCAGAAAATGAAATTGAACAAACCATCAGTGAACTCCCTAAGAAAAAATCCCCAGGTCCAGATGGATTCACAAATGAATTCTATCAAACATTCAAAGAACAGTTAACCCCAATACTATACAAACTATTTGACAGAATAAGCCAAGAAGGGGTTCTACCAAATTCTTTTTATGACACAAACATGGTACTGATCCCAAAGTCAGGCAGGTTAAAAACAGAGAAATAAAACTATAGGCCAATCTCCCTAATGAATATAGATGCAAAAATCTTAAATAGGATACTAGCAAAAAGACTCCAGCAAATCATCACAAGGGTTATCCACTACGATTAGGTAGGATTCATTCCAGGAATGCAAGAATGGTTCAATATTAGGGAAACCATCCACATAATTGACTATATAAACAGGAGGAAGATAGATACACATAGGGTGAAAGTAAGAGGGTGGAGCCAAAACTATTGAGCATCAACTGATAACAAGAAGGCAGGAGTTGCAATCATGATATCTGACAAAGCCAAAGTAAAATAGAATAAATAAATAAAATAAATATAATAAAATACATTAATAAAATAAAATAAATCTAGTTAAAAGAGTAATTACTTTCTGATTAAAGGCAATATAGACAATGAGGAAATATCAGTACTCAACACGTATGCACCAAATGGAATAGCAACCAAATTTCTAAAGGAGAAATTAGGGGAGATCAAGGATAAAATAGATAGAAGAACTATACTAATGGGAGACCTGGACCTTCCTCTACCCGAACTAGATAAATCAAACTAAAAAATAAAAAAAGAAAGAAGAGAAATAATGAAATCTTAGAAAAATTAGTTAGTAGATATGTGGAGGAAAATAAACAGGGACTAAAAGGAATACATCTTTTCATCAGCACATGCTACATTCACAAAAATTGACCAGCTATTAAGGAACAAATATATTGCAAACAAGTACAAAAGAGAAGAAATAATAAATGCAACCTTCTCAGATCACAAAGCAATGACAATAATTAGTAATGGCACATGGATAGGTAAATCAAAAATTAATTGGATATTAAACAATATGATTCTCCAAAACCGGTTTGTTAAAGAATAAATCATAAAAACAATTAATAACTTCATTGAAGAAAATGACAATAATGAGACATCCTTTCAAAAGCTATGGGATGCGGCCAAAGTAGTACTCAGGGGAAGATTTATATTCTCCAGTTCATATATCAACAAATTATGAAGGGCAGATCTCAAAGAATTGGGCATACAAATTGAAAAAAAAAAACAAAACCTAAAAAGCAAAGCAATTGAAAATCCTCAGATGAAAACTAAATTAGAGATGCTAAAAATCAAAGGAGAAATTAATAAAATTGAAAGTCAAAGAACTATTGATTTAATAAATAAGACTAGAAGCTGCTACTTTGAAAAAACAAATAAAATGGACAAAATATTGGTCAGGCTAATTAAAAAAAGAAAAGAAGAAAACCAAGTATACAGTATCCAAGATGAAAAGGGAGAACTCACCTCTAATGAAGAGGAAATTAAAGCAATCATTACAAACTATTATACCCAATAATATGGCAAAAAATATGACAATCTAGGTGATATGTATGAATACTTACGAAAATATAAATTGCCTAGACTAACAGAGGAAGAAATAGATTACCTAAACAACCCCATATCAGAAAAAGAAATTGAGTTCCAGGTTAACATGGCTGCAATCTAGATGCGAATCACTTCCTCTCCCCTGCACAGAACAAAATAGACTACCTCAAAAGAGCATAAAAATCACCTTTGGAAAAACAGTGGAACTGTCCAGTACCCCACAGAAATGAAGGTATTTGGGGCTTGAACATTTCCACACTATAAGAAGGAGGAAAAGCTTGCACAAAAACGTGAACTGAGCTGCCCTCCCCCCCCCACATTCCCCACATCCAAACCAGAGTAAGGTATCAGAGCACTGGGTGGGACAGTGAGTGAGTGAGGAACATCTCTGTCTGGGGGAGCACACCAGGGTCCTTGGGATCTAAAGACTGCAAGGAAACGACCTCTCAAGATGGTTTCATGGGAGAATCCTGGGCTGAGCAAAAGAGTGGCCACACTGAACACTAAGGAGGTTGCGCTGAGCAAAGGGGTGGCCGTGCTGACACAGGAGAGGTTGTGCAGAGCAAAGTGGCAGCCTCACTGAACATAGGAGAGGTAGCGCTGAGCAGAGGGGTAGCCGCGCAGACCAAAGGGGCAGCCATGCTGAGCAAAGGGAAGGCCGCGCTGAACACAGGGGAGGTTGCACTGAGAACAGGGGCCTGCACTCTAAGAAAGTCCAGAGGCTGGGAAGAACTAGTCTGAGGCAACCTAAATTCACAGAAAACCCACCCATATCACCCAGAACCCAGACCAAGAAGGAAAGGGGAATAAAACCACCAAAGGGCTGGCTTACATGGCCCAAAATCAAGCCTCCAGGAAGAAAGGTAAAAAGGTGATTATTGAAAACTTTTATGGTGGGAGTACCCAAGGAAAAGAAGAGAAAGAGGAAGAAACCCAAACAAAATCAAAACATGCCTCCCAAAATGGAAATTATCCACAAAATTTGAAAGAACTCAAATTGGAGCTTACCCAAGAGATGGGAACCTTCTGGAAAGAAAAATGGGAGAAAGAGATCAGCAGACTGATAGACAAGACTTCACAATTGGAGAAAGAGCTGGAAGAATCTAATAGAAGGGCAAACAAAGCTGAAAAGCAAAAACCAGTCCCTAAAGACCAGAATTAAGTGAGCATGCAAAATAGCAAGAATTAATAAACCAAAGCCAAAAAATATAGAATTAGAAGAAAACATAAAAATATCCCACTGAAAAGGCCACAGACCTGGAAAACAGAGGAAGAAGAGACAACTTGAGAATTATTGGTCTGCCCAAAAAACCAGAGATAAACAAAAGCGTCGATGCTATACTACAGGAGATTATAGAAGAAAATTGCCCACATGTTCTGGAGCAAGGGGGCAAAATAGAAATAGAAAGGGTTATAGAACACCCTCTATACTAAATACCCAAAAGACAACCCCCAGGAATGTAATTGCAAAATTCAAGAGCTTCAAAGAAAAGGAGAAAATCCTACAAGAAGCTAAGAAGAGGAGCTTCAGATATAGGGTGGCTCCCATAAGGATCACACATTACTTAGCGGCTAACACACTAATAAACCTCAAAGCATGGAACACAATATTTAGAAAGGCAAGAGAGCTGGGTCTCCAACCAAGAATCAACTACCCAGCAAACCTTACTATATACTTCCGGGGGAAAGTATGGGCATTCAACAAAATAGAAGATTTCCGAGTATTTGCTAAGAAAAGACCAGAACTTAGTGGAAAATATGATATCCAATCACAGAAATCAAGAGAAACATGAAAAGGTAAATATGAAAGAAAGGAAAAGGAGATAAATCTTATCTTTTTCTTTAAGTCAAATTCTCTTCTATAAGGTCTACATTTACATCAAATTATATATATTAATATGTGGGGAAAATGTACTCTGTAACTCTCAAAAATTGTATGCACCATAAGAGTAGTTAGAAGAATCATGCATAGGGAAAGATTGGGGCCTCAAGAATATTTGGTGAAGGGGGGGGAAGGAAAATGGGGGGAAGTGTTCACAATAATAAGATTTAATTCAAGAAATGGGGTGGGGGACTAAATAGAATAATCTTTCCCATACAGAGATACACATGGGAAGGGGAGGGGAAGATATCTCATATGAGAAAGAGAGGAAGAGAGTGTGAAGTGGTATTACTTAAACCTTACTCTCAGTGAAATCAACTCTGAGAGGGAAGAACATTTAGATCCAGTGGGATCCTGAATTCTATCTTATCCAATAAGTAAGAAAGAAAGGGAAATTAAGGAGGAGGAGGGTGGAGGGAGTATAAAAAGGGAGGGAAGGAGAGAGGGGAGGGGAAGGGAGCATAAAAAGGGAGGGGCTAGAAAGGGAAGCATCTCAAGGGAGGGGACTAGGGGGACTGACCTAAAGTAAATCACTGATTCAAAAGGATATAACTAAAGAAGAAAGGTCAGAACTAGGGGAAGATATGAAAATACCAGGGAATCCACAAGTGACAATCATAACTTTGAACATGAATGGGATGAACTCACCCATAAAATGTAAACAAATATCAGATTGTATTAGAACCAAAACCCCACCATATGTTGTCTTCAGGAAATACATATGAGGCAGGTTGATACTCACAAGGTTAGAATTAAAGGATGGAGTAAGACCT
The DNA here is from genome assembly GCF_027887165.1 of Monodelphis domestica. NCBI lineage: Eukaryota > Metazoa > Chordata > Mammalia > Didelphimorphia > Didelphidae > Monodelphis > Monodelphis domestica. The sequence goes on along the minus strand of NC_077229.1, from coordinate 245,802,372 downwards.
TTTGGGCCTCAACTGATAGAAACAAGGCATGAGTTGCAATCATGATATCTAACAAAGCCAAAGCACAAAGAGACCTGATCAAAAGGGATAGGGAAGGTAAATATATTCTGTTAAAAGGGAGTATAGACAATGAGGAAATATCACTAATCAACATGTATGCACCAAATGGTAGAGCATCCAAATTTCTAATGGAGAAACTAGGAGAATTAAAGGAGGAAATAGAAAGTAAAACCATATTAGTGGGAGACTTGAACCACTATCAAATTTAGATAAATCAAACCAAAAGATAAATAAGAAAGAGGTAAAAGAGGTGAATGAAATCTTAGAAAAATTGGAGTTAATAGACATATGGAGAAAAATGAATAGGGACAAAAAGGAATACACCTTCTTCTCAGTACCACATGGCACATTCACAAAAATAGATCATACACTAGGTCACAGAAACATGACACTCAAATGCAAAAAAGCCAAAATAATAAATGCAACCTTTTCAGATCATTAGGCAATAAAAATATTGATCAGTAAGGGTACATGGAGAGCCAAATCGAAATTAATTGGAAATTTAATAATATGATACTCCAAAATTGGTTAGTTAGAGAAGAAATCATAGAAACAATTAATAATTTCATTGAGGAAAATGACAATGGTGAGACATCCTTTCAAACCTTATGGGATGCAGCCAAAGCAGTACTTAGAGGAAAATTCATATCCATGAGTGCATATATTAACAAATTAGGGAGGGCAGAGATCAGTGAATTTGAAATGCAAATCAAAAAAACTTGAGAATGAACAAATTAAAATTCCCAAGAAGAAAACCAAACTAAAGATCCTAAAAATTAAGGGAGAAATTAATAAAATCGAAAGTGATAGAACTATTGAACTAAAAAACAAGACTAGAAGCTGGTACTTTGAAAAAACAGACAAAATAGACAAAGTACTGGCCAATCTAATTAAAAAAAGGAAAGAAGAAAGGCAAATTAACAGCATCAAGGATGAAAAGGGGGACCTGACCTCCAATGAAGGGGAAATTAAGGCAATCATTAAGAACTACTTTGCCCAACTATATGGCAATAAATATACCAACCTAGGTGATATGGATGAATATTTACCAAATTATAAATTGCCTAGACTAACAGAACAAAAAATAGTTTTCTTAAATAATCACATATCAAAAATAGAAATCCAAAAGGCCATCAAAGAACTTCCTAAAAAAACTCCCCAGGGCCTGATGGATTCACCAGTGAATTCTATCAAACATTCAAAGAAAAACTAACCCCAATACTATACAAACTATTTGACATAATAAGCAAAGAGGGAGTTCTACAAAATTCCTATTATGATTCAAACATGGTACTGATCCCAAAGCCAGGCAGGCCAAAAGCAGAGAAACAAAATTATAGACCAATCTCCCTAATGAATATAGATGCAAAAATCTTAAATAGGATACTAGCCAAAAGACTCCAGCAAGTGATCAGAAGGATCATTCACCATGATCAAGTAGGATTCATACCAGGGATGCAGAGCTGGTTCAATATTAGGAAAACCATTCACATAATTGACCACATCAACAAGCAAACCAACAAAAATCACATGATTATTTCAATAGACACAGAAAAAGCCTTTGATAAAATACAACACCCATTCCTATTAAAAACACTAAAAAGCATAGGAATAGAAGGGTCATTCCTAAAAATAATAAACAGTATATATCTAAAACCATCAACTAATATCATCTGAAATGTGGATAATCTAGATGCATTTCCAATAAGATCAGGAGTGAAACAAGGATGGCGATTATCATCTCTTTTATTTGACATTGTACTAGAAACAATACCTGTATCGATTAGAGAAGAAGAAGAAATGGAAGGCATTAAAATAGACAAGGTGGAGACCAAGTTATCACTCTTTGAAGATGACATGATGGTCTACTTAAAAAATTCTAGAGATTCAACCAAAATGCTAATCGAAATAATCAACAACTTTAGCAAAGTTGCAGGGTACAAAATAAACCCACATAAGTCATCAGTATTTCTCTATATTTCCAACACAGCCCAGCAGCAACAACTAGAAAGAGAAATTCCATTCAAAATCACCTCAGATAAAATAAAATACTTAGGAATCTATCTCCTGAAACAAACACAGGAACTATATGAACACAACTACAAAACACTTTCCACACAACTAAAACTAGACTTGAGCAATTGGAAGAACATTAACTGCTCATGGGTAGGATGAGCCAATATAATAAAAATGACCATCCTACCCAAACTCATTTATCTATATAGTGTCATACCCATTGAACTTCCAAATTTTTTTTTTTACTGATTTAGAAAAAAAACATAACAAAGTTCATTTGGAAGAACAAAGGATCAAGTATATCCAGGGAAACAATGAAAAAAATACAAAGGAAAGAGGCCTTGCAGTCTCAGATCTCAGACTATATTATAAAGCAGCTGTCATCAAAACAATTTGGTCCTAGCTAAGAGACAGAAAGGAGGATCAGTGGAATAGACTGGGGGAAGCGACCTCAGCAAGACAGTATATGACAAAGCCAAAGATCCCAGCTTTTGGGACAAAAATCCACTATTTCATAAAAAATGCTGGGAATATTGGAGGACAGTGTGGGAAAGATTAGGTTTAGATCAACACCTCACACCCTACACCAAGATAAATTCAACATGGGTGAATGACTTGAACATAAAGAAGGAAACTATAAGAAAATTAGGTGAACACAGAATAGTATACATGTCAGACCTTTGGGAAGGGAAAGATTTTAAAACCAAGCAAGACTTAGAAAGAGTCACAAAATGCAAAATAAATAATTTGGAATACATCAAATTAAAAAGTTTTTGTACAAACAAAACCAATGTAACTAAAATCAGAAAGGAAGCAACAAATTGGGAAACAATCTTCATAAAAACCTCTGACAAAGGTTTAATTATCAAATTTACAAAGAACTAAATCAATTGTACAAAAAATCAAGCCATTCTCCAATTGAAAAATGGGCAAGGGACATGAAATCAAAGAAATCAAAACTATTAATAAGCACATGAAAAAGTGCTCTACATCTCTTATAATCAGAGAGATGCAAATCAAAACAACTCTGAGGTATCACCTCACACCTAGCAGATTGGCTAACATGACAGCTATGGAAAGTAATGAATGCTGGAGGGGATGTGGCAAAGTGGGGACACTAATTCATTGCTGGTGGAGTTGTGAATTTATCCAACCATTCTGGAGGGCAATTTGGAACTATGCCCAAAGGGCATAAAGGGTGATAAAAGACTGTCTGCCCTTTGATCCAGCTATAGCACTGCTGGGTTTGTACCCCAAAGAGATAATAAGGAAAAAGACATGTACAAGAATATTCATAGCTGCACTCTTTGTGGTGGCCAAAAATTGGAAAACAAGGGGATGCCCATCAATTGGGGAATTGCTGAACAAATTGTGGTATATGTTGGTGATGGAATACTATTGTGCTAAAAGGAATAATAAATTGTAGGAATTCCATGGAGACTGGAACAACCTCCAGGAAGTGATGCAGAGCGAAAGGAGCAGAACCAGGAAAACATTATACACAGAGACTGATACATTGTGGTACAATCGAAGGTGATGGACTTCTCCATTAGTGGCAATGCAATGTCCCTGAACAATCTGCAGGGATCTAAAAAATACTATCCACAAGCAGAGGATAAACTGTTGCAGTAAAAACACCAATGAAAAGCAACTGCTTGTTTACAGGGGTTGAGGGGATATGACTGAGGTGAGACGCTAAATGAACACTCTAATGCAAATACCAACAACAGGGAAATGGGTTCGAGTCAAGAACACATGTGATAACCAGTGGAATCGTGTGTAGGCTATGGGAGAGGTAAAGGTGGTGGGAGCAGGGGCGGGGAGGAAAAGAAAATGATCTTTGTTTTCAGTGAATAATGTTTGGAAATGACCAAATAAAATAATGTTGAAAATTAAAAAAAAACAAACTTCTTTTTTCCATCACTATTTAGGTATGTTATTTTATCCAGGCTTTCACTCTTCTCAGCAGCCTGACGGCAACATTTCTGCCATAGGGATATTTCACAAAATTTCCTGCAAATAGTATACTTTCATTCATATTATTAAGGGCTCAGCTACATTTTCCCACTAAGCAGGATCTTGTTCTTTGAGGGCCAGGCCCTTCTTGATGTGAGCACATATGTCCCAACTCTATCCAAGGAGAGAAGGAAATTCGTAGATATCGCATCCAGTAAAATTAACCAAATAGCCTTCACCCTATGAGCTTCTGTAAGAACTATATGAATCTTAAATAATCTCCCTATAAACTAATAAATAAAAGTTCATATTTCCTAGAGGACTGAGTTGAATAGGCCTGGAGAATGTTCTTTTAATGTCTTAGACTAGTTTTGTTTCTTCGCTGGCAAATTGCTAATGATAAACTATTTTCTGTTAATCCATTCCTTCACTATGTTTTATGGTTCTTTGCCCTGGTGTTTGCACATTTTGCTTTTCAGGTTCCCTTTCCTTCAACTCACATTCAGCCTGTTAGTTTTCCTGATTTCCTTCAAACCTTATTTATACATCTTATATACATCTGGGTAATTAGCTCTTTGGAACATAAACGTTGTCTATCCCTTTCTGTATATCTCAACACAATATAGTGAAATGAAAATAGTAAACATATGATAAATGCTTGTTGACAAATTTACTCATTGTTGCTATTGAATCCTTTCAGTGGTGTCTAACTTGTTACTCCATTTGGGTTTTTCATAATAAAGATATTGGAGTGCTTTGCCATTTTCTTCTCCTGTTTATTTTACAGAAGAGGTAACTGGAATGAACAGGGTTAAGTGACTTGCCCAGGGTCACACTGTTAGTATCAGATTTGAACTCAGAAAGATAAATCTTCTTGAATTCAGATCCAGAGCCAGAGCTCTATTCACTCTACCACTTAATTGCCCATATGCCTATTTACATGGTCTCCTAATTATCTTCCAAATTTTTTCCATCTCAAATTGCCTTCCCATACAACTATTAAATTACCATTCCCAAATCACACTATTATATCAAAATGTTCTCAAGAATCTTTCAAGGCTCCCAACTCTCCCTAGAAAATAAATATATATTATATAAATAAATATTTGTCATCTTTAAAAATCATTTAAATCTGACTTCAGTCTACCTTTTCAGAGTTTTCATACATAATTATCCTCTACACACTCCACAATGCAGCCAAACAAGCCTGATTACTATTCTATGCCTCATCCCCATACTTGCTGATAAGGTGTTTTGAAATGTATTTCCTCCTCATTTTTCTTACTTAGATACCCTAGATTTCTTTGTAGTTCAGCTTAAATATCACCTTTAACAGGAGATCTATCATCACCATATTTACTAGTGTTCTTTTTTTGGAGAAAAAAAATATAGTGAACACTTGTTCATTTCCTAGGTGCATATATACTCCCCTAGCATATAAGTTCCTTGAAATTAGATTGTTTCATTTCTTTGCCTTTTTTAATTTTAGTAACTATTATAGAGTCTGAAACATAATAAGTATTTAACACACATTAAATTAAGGTGACTTGAAGATCACATCTATATGGTAAAAATATAGAACAGGATGTAGGTTTTTTACACTTCTTGATATTGGTACTTTTAGATGTACCTAATTGTTCCTCAGTGGGAAGGGAAGAGAAATAAAAATTTATTATATTCCTTCTCTTTGCCAGGCATTTGCTAAGAACTTTAGAAATGTTATCTTGTTTTATCCTCATAACTACCCTGGGAAATAGATTCTAATGTTATTATCATTTTACTATTGAGTATTTACATATTTATTTAAGATAAATAGATTTGTCCTCAGTAAACATCAAAGAAAAGATGTAACTTCAGATTGTCATTATTTTTACTCATAAACTAAAATTTCAATGATGTGAGAAAATCATTGCACCAGAGCAAAATAATAAAATATCTTTAATTGTCCTCAAGAGTTAAGTGACTTGTCTAGGGTGAGCTGGCTAATATGTGTTGGAGAACTCAATCCCATGGCTTTCTAACTCCAAGGCTGACACACAATCAATTACAATTCTATATCTCATTTCAATGAATTATTTATTTTTCTTTTAGATGGTCCAGATATTTTCTTTCCCCAAACACCTTTATCCTAAAGACTTAGTATGGAATATAAGTAAAAGGGAAAATCTCATGTTCTTACCCTCAGGAAGAGTTCAAAAGGACGTGTTTTCTTCTTTAATCTCAGGTCCCATAAGGAAGCAGCTTTGATTTAAGAAATTATCCCTGAGGAAGAACCTGACTGATTTTATTCCCAAATTTTTGATCTCTCTTTCATTCCTGTGTTAAATTGTACCACTCTGGATTTTTTTTCCTATTTTGGTAATTTTATGCTATAAAAAAAGCTTTCAAAATTATAATTTATTTCAACTTATTCTGGAACATTCTACTTTTATTTTTTTAGGGATCCACAGAATTTTTTTTAATTGAGTGATATTTCAGTTTCCCTTGTCTTAAAATATTTATTTAGAGATTATTGAAATCCTCTAGGATTTCTTATTGCTCATCTTTCTTAATTTAATATGTTCCTTCTGATTCATGTAGTTCTTTTTGTAGGTTTTAATTGAATTGATTTGCACTAGTTCTTTTTTGGGTTTAGTTTAACTTTTTCAAACATTCCATTTCTCATTTTTTGACTCTTGCCCTTTCATAGATTTATCTTTAGGTCAGTACTTCGATTCCATCTCAATCTGCTCCCAGATAGGAGAAATTACTTTTTCACTAGCTTCAATCCTA